>NC_053025.1:185654560-187047435 GCF_003073215.2 Triticum urartu | reverse complement strand
TATGCATGATTTCATATCTTTGCAAGTCTCTTCGAATTATCGGTTTAGTTTGGCCTACTAGATTGATGTTTCTTGCAATGGGATAAGTGCTTAGCTTTGGGTTCAATCTTGCGGTGTCCTTTCCTAGTGACATTAGGGGCAACATGGCATGTATTGTATTGTTGCCATCCAGGATAAAAAGATGAGGTTTATATCATATTACTTGAGTTTATCCTTCTATATCATTTCATCTTGCTTAATGCGTTACTTTGTTCTTATGAACTTAATACTCTAGATGCATGCTGGATAGTGGTCAATGTGTGGAGTAATAGTAGTAGATGCCGATCGTTTCGATCTACTTAACACGGATGTGATGCCTATATTCATAATCAATGCCTAGATATTCTCATAACTATGCGCTTTTCTATCAATTGCTCGGCAGTAATTTCTTCACCCACCATAATACATGCTATCTTGAGAGAAGCCACTAGTGAAACCTATGCCCCCTAGGTCTCTTTATTATTGTATTTCATATCTTTTCTTTAGATCGCATATCATTTACTATTTTGCAATCTTTACTTTCCAATCTATATAACAAAAATACCAAAAATATTTATCTTACTATCTTTATCAAATCTCACTTTTGCGAGTGGCCGTGAAGGGATTGAAAACCCCTTTATCGGGTTGGTCGCAAGGTTCTTCATTGTTTGTTCAAGTACTAGGTGACTCGTGTGTTGTCTCCCACTAGATTGATACCTTGGTTCTCAAAAACTGAGGGAAATACTTACGCTACTTTGTTGTATCACCCTTTCCTCTTCAAGGGAAAACCAACACATGCTCAAGAGGTAGCAGGCTTCAACAAGATCACCTTGGCATTGTTTATTCTTCTTCTTCTTCTTCCTCTTCATGCTCTGTTTCTCTTTCTCCTCAACAGTTGGTGAGACCAAGTACATGATTGGCCTTCATGAATCACTACTAGGAAAAGGGCTATAGATGATATGGACACTAATGGCGCACCAGACATGTGATGCGCCACTACTATATAGCAGTGGCGCACCATGTGTGGGTGCGCCATTAGTGTGATAGACACTAATGGCGCACCACACCCATGGTGCGCCACTACTAACATATTTTTTTATTTTTCCAAAAATACTAATGGCGCACCAGGGAACAGTGCGCCATTACTAGTTTAACTAGTAATGGCGCACCACTCACCACGTGCGGCACTACTATAATTTTTTTGCAAAACTACTAATGGCGCACCACCAGCTGGTGCGCCATTAGTAACCAGGGTTACTAGTAACCAGGGTTACTAATGGCACATTTGTAGGTGGTGCGCCATTAGTAACCTGGGACCAGCTAGATATTTTGGACAACCACCTACACACTCACTTTCCCCACTTCATTCTCTCCACCTCCTCCTCCAAGCTTGTCTTGGCTGCCTCCTCCTCCTCACCTCATTTGCACCATAGATTCATCCAAATTAAGTGGTTAAATTATCTTTTTTTGATAGGTAAGTAAGGGGAAAGCTTTATTTATGTTGTAGATCTACTTTTTTCTCCCTCCAACAACGTGCACATGCAATTTTTATGGCCTAGCTAGATCTATGTATGTTTGTGGTGTTGCATATGTTTGTGGTGTTGGATATATGTTTGTGTTTGCAAGTACCGGTATTTGAAATGCAATAATTGCCAATATTTTCCCAGAATGTTGATTCATTTCCGTTTCTGCAAGATTTTTGGCACTATGCATTCTTTTTGGTCCTATTTTTAGGGAAACTCATGCCAAATTTTTTCTTGGTTCTAAAATATCGTTTTGCTCTACCTCGCAGGCAACCATGGTCCGCATTATGACCGAAGGCATCTTGAATAGTTTTTTGTGCTCCGGGAAGGCCGAGATGCTTCAAAAGAACGAGACGGAGATAAGATGTCCGTGTCGAAGATGCAAGCTGAAGAGCCTTATTGCGGACCCGGATTCCGGGCAGGTGCGGGACCACCTGCTCTTGCATGGTTTCATGGATGCCTATCGGTGGCAAGGTGATGAAGATGACTATGAAGTCGTCCATGGGGGCCGGGCAAGAAATGAGGAAGGGCAGCAAGACAACCACCACGGCGAGGGCGGGCGAGAAGACGAAGAATCTCCGTGACATGATCACGACGGTGATGCTGTACACAGTCATAATGTAGAAGATACCGGACATGATGATGAAGAAGATGAAGATGCCGGAGCAGACGACGATGGACCATCGATGGGCTGGGTGCAGGACCCTCATATTCAAGAGCTGCTTCTCAAGAAGACGGATAACACAAGAGCTGCCACCCGAGAGAAAGCCAAGCTGGATGAACTAGAGATAGACGCGGTTACTCCATTGTATGAAGGATGCAGGCCCGAGGATACCCGCCTGAAAGTAACGCTCATGGCTCTGGAGATGAAGGTAAAACACAAAATGACCGACGCATGCTTCGACAAGAACATGTCATTCTGGCACGAACGTCTTCCCAAGGGGAACAAGTGCCCGACCAGTTTTGAGGAGGCGAAGAAAATCGTGTGTCCTCTGGATTTACCGCACGTGAAACACCATGTGTGCATGAACAATTGCATCATTTATCGGGACGAGCACGCGGAGTCTACCATATGTCAGGTGTGCGGCGTCACTCGATACAAGAAGACGAAGAAAGCTCCTCGAAAAGTGGTGTGGTACTTTCCGATCACTCCTCGTCTGCAGCGGTATTTCGCGGACCTTAAGCTAGCAAAGCTCCTGCGTTGGCACGCGGATAGGGATGAGACGAAGTGAGAAGATGACGGAAATGATCCAGAAATAAATAAAAAAGGCAAGATGCTGAGTCACCCTAAGGATGCGAGCCAGTCGCAAGCATTGAACTTCGAACACCCAGAATTTGAGGACGATCCAAGGAACATCATGCTGGGCGCGAGCACCGATGGAATCAATCCGTTTGGCAGCCAGAGAAGCACACACAGCACCTGGCCTGTGTTTGTGTGGATGTACAACCTTCCCCCATGGTTGTGCATGAAGAGGAAGTACATTCACATGAGTATGCTAATTGAAGGGCCGAAACAACCAGGGAACGACATCAATCTGTACCTGGGGCTGCTTAAAGAGGAGCTAGACACGCTGTGGAAAACGCCAGCCAATACGTGGGACGCCGCAGAGAAAGAATATTTCCCTATGAGAGCCGCACTACTCACGATGGTGCACGACTATCTCGGTTAAGGATATCTCGCGGGGCAGGTGGTCCACGGATTTTACGGATGCGTCAGGTGCATGGATGACACAACGTATCGCCAGCTAGATAGAGATCCCGGGTCTTCGAAAATTGTGTTCATAGGACATCGAAGGTGGCTTCGCAACAATAACCCATGGAGAAAACGCAAGGATCTGTTCGATGGTGAAACCGAACCCCGAAGACGCCCGCGTACGAGGAGCGGCGAGGAAATAGACGAGCTGTTGAAAATTGGAAAGATTGCCCACTGCTGGGAAAGAAGCAAAAGGCACCAGAGCCGGGAAAGAAGAGAAAGGCGCCAGAGCCGCTGCTGAAGGTATGGAAAACGAGGTCTGTTTCCTGGGACTTGCTATACTGGAAGATCCACTGTGTGCCTCACAGCCTTGATGTCATGCATATCACGAAGAACGTTTGCGAGAGTCTGCTTGGTACCCTGCTCAACATGCCAGAGAGGACCAAAGATGGGCCGAAAGCAAGGGCAGACTTGAAATCAATGGGCATCAGGGAGGAGCTTCACGCTAATGATGATGATGATGATGATGAGGCGAAGCAGGACACAGAAAGTCATCGCAAAGGCAAAAGGGCCAAGAAGACCGGAAATGACTACCCTCCCGCGTGCTTCACTCTAAGTCAGGAGGAGATCGAGTAGTTTTGCACCTGCCTCGTAGGAGTAAAACTTCCATACGGTTACGCGGGGAAGATAAGCAGATACCTAGACCCAGCGAAGTAGAAGTTCAGCGGGATGAAGTCTCATGACTGTCACATGCTGATGACGTAGATACTTCCAGTTGCAATCCATGGGATCATGCACGCGCACGTCCGTGAAACGCTATTTGGCCTATGCAACTTTTTCGACATCATCTCTCGGAAGTCGGTTGGCGTGAGGCAACTCAGAAGGCTACAGGAAGAGATCGTGGCGATACTATGCGAGCTTGAGATGTACTTCCCACCCGCATTCTTCGACGTTATGGTGCATCTGATGGTCCATATCGTGGAGGATATCATCCAACTCGGTCCGACGTTCCTGCACAGCATGATGCCGGTCGAAAGGATGAATGGTGTCTTCAAAGGATACGTTCGCAACATGTCACGTCCAGAGGGAAGCATAGCCAGGGGCTTTCTGACCGAAGAGTGCATCTCCTACTGCATGAATTATCTAGGCATCAAGAACCCTGTTGGTCTGCCCGTCAACAGGCACCTCGGCAGGCTCGCTGGATGGGGTCACCGCGAGGGTCGCCGCGAAATGCATGTCGACTTCGAGGGTCGACTCGCCGACTTTGAAAGAGCAAACCTAGTTGCGCTACAACACATAGACGTGGTCGATCCTTGGGTGGTAGAGCACAAAACCTTTATTGAGAAGACGTACAATGACCGAGGCCAACAGAGGACGGATGGAGATATAATCAAAGAGCACAAGTCATGTTTCACACGTTGGTTCAAGAAGAAGCTTCTGTTGTACCCTTTACATGAGGATTCTTCCGCGGAAGAAAAACTCATATTCGCCTTGTCACAGGGTGCCGAGCACAACCTGATGACCTATGAGGCGTACGATATCAACGGCTACACATTCTACACTGAGGACAAGGACATGAAGAGCGACAGTTATCAAAACTCCGGGGTAACGATGGAATCCTACACAAGTAATGACAAGAACAGATACTACGGAAGGATCGAGGAGATCTTGGAGCTGAGCTACACTGGAGAGAAGGTCCCGATGTTCCCTGTCATATGGGCCAAGAGTGTCCTAAAAGAAGACTGGTATTTCACCACCATGGTTATACCTGAAGCCAAATCCAAGACCGCGGGCGCAAACTTCACCGAGAAAAATGATCCATGGGTACTGGCTTCCCAAGTGGACCAATGCTTCTTCATTACCGACCCGTCAAAGCCCAGTCGTGTTGTCGTGAGGAGAGGCAAAAGGAAGATCATCGGAATGGATGGAGTCACCAATGAGCAAGGCTTCGACAAGTACGGCGACCCGAAGATGGAATGTGACGACGACGATGAAGTGCCATACACCACAAGAAGAAGCAGGACCACCATACCTAAAGGACGTCCGTTCCACAGAAGAACTCCATTTGCAAAAAAGAAGGGCAAGAAGATTGTGAACATATGGCTAGCTAAGATCGATTGTATTTAAATTGTAGCCTTCATTTCTCAATTGTATTTTGACATATTGAAATGATATTTCTTCTGTTCTAGTGTCCTCGCGAATATTTATTTATGTTTATTATGGTATTGAATTTCTAATTCACCAAAAAGTATTGAATTTGTTAATATTTTTTGAACTCATGAATATTTTTAAATTTAATTCATGGGCACCTTTTGAATTCATGAATATTTATCAAATTTGATGATATTTTTTCATATTCAATATGAAAAAATATTGAATATTCATGAGGACACTCGATCTCGATCCCCCTCCATCTCGATCGCTATCCCCCCTCGCCAGATCCCCCTCGCCGCCGAGCACGCTCCGCACCCTCCCCCGCTCCACCGCCGACGACGACCCCCCGCACCCTCCCCGCTCCACCGCCGCCGCCAACCGCCCGCACCCTCCCCCGCTCCACCGCCGCAGACGACCCCCCGCACCCTCCCCTGTCTCCTCGCTCGGTTCGCCCGAACGAAATCGGCCGAGCGCACCACCCACCCCCTCCCTCCCCCCGAGCGAGACCTAGGGTTCAAGACGCCGCTGCCGGCCCTTCGCTAGGCAACAAAAAATCCTAAAAAATATACTAATTGCGCACCGCTAGGGGGTGCGCCATTGCTATCCAAAAAAAGATTACTAATGGCACACGTCTAGGGGGTGCGCCATTGCTATCCAATTTTTTTTCTAATGGTGCACCGCTAGGGGGTGCGCCATTGCTAAGCCTCCCCCACTAAAATCCCCAATCCCCTTTCTTCCCCCAATCGATCACATCTCTGCCCCCCCACCCACTGCGCCGACCCATCTCGCCCCTCGCCTCTCGCCACCGCCGCCGATCCCCTTCCACCCACCGGCAACCTTGCTCTCGGGCTCCGCCGCCCCCACCCAGCCCCTCCCTCGCCTTGCCAGCCCTCGAAACCCTAGAAACCCGTGGCGCCCAGACCCACTGCGCCGCCCCGATGGAGACCCATTGCGCCGCCGGAGACTTGGAGCCTCGGAGCCGCCCCACCCCTGCCCCCTCATCCACAAGAGGGCCATCCACGTCCACCAGGACAGGAGGCCTGCGTCCACCAGGAGAGGAGGCCCGAGCACCTCGCAACCTCCCCGCCGTCTATCCCCGCCTCCCCCAAGCTCGCCGTCTCCACCCTCCGTCGTCTCCGCTCCGGCCACCACCTCCTCATGGTCAGGTAATCTTCATTGCCCTCCTCCCTCTGCCTCTCTTCTCCTCTCTTCCTCCTCTCCTCCCTCCCGGCCATGCCCTCTTCTTCTCTCTTTTGCTAGGTTTAGGTCAAATCCCTCTCGAATTTAGGTCAAATTAGGTTCAAAAAATTGCTAATTTTGGTCAAATTAGCAAGTGTCCATCTTCTTGCTCTGTAGCAAGTGTGCATACAAGCCAACAAGCCAAGAAGATACATGCTACTACTATATTGTTTATTCTAAATTTGTGGTGATAAGCTTAGCTGTGAGATACTCCATTTGTGGTGATAAGTACTCCATTTGTGAGAGGGGAGTGCATTCAGAGAAGAGAAGAGAATACAAATGAATTGGCTTGTTTATGTCAAATACAAATGAATTGCTATTTGTGGAGTTTAGGCTCCTTTGAATCAAGGCAACACCGTCAAATGAGCTCCTCTTCTTTCTGCTCCTTACCTAGTCATAAACTTGGCAAGTTTTAGCAACAGGAATACAAATGATAGTCACTGCAGCTGCTCAAAATTAGCTCAACAAGTTGCTCAAATTATATGTAGTCAAGCTTGCAAATTGGATTTGCTATAGTCAACCTATTAATATTTGTCAGCTTTGAAAATTCAGTTTATTCGGTTACTGAAAATTTAGTTAATTCAGTTAGGTACACAAATTTTAGAACTTTTGTGTGCCCTAGTACTTGGTGTTTGTAGAAAACCAGGAGTGTCAATGTGACTAGAATTCAGGAATTTATAGCCTAGCAAATTTGTACTGGTTTGCCAGGTCTGAAGCTTACACTTTCTCTTGTGCACCTGTGCTGAATTCCCATGAACCCTTGATGTTCACTTTTTTGCTATCTAAATTGAGTGCCATTATTTTGTTTGCACCTGTTCTTATATGGGTGAACCTTCACTTGTTTTTAGGCTAGTGCAGGGTGTTGCTTTATTCTGTCATCATTTGTAACTATGTCACAAATAAATTGTTCCTTCTTCTGTATTTGACAAGTAATGGCTGTTGATAAGCTGAGGCATGGATTAAGTTGTTTATTTGCTGTAACATACTGTATATCAGTCCACAATGAAATACAATACATATTGATGTGCATTGTAAAACTTGTTCATGTACTGAACTACTAATGCCTAGTGATGCTCTGAATTACTTGTGATGCCTCTGAATTACTTGTGATCACATTGAGAAAGACTTGTAAAGATGATGATCATCTTTTACAGAAAACAATTTATGTAAACACGTCAGTAACTTTGCTAGTTTGTTGGGTTTTGTCTCCGACCATCGTGTCGTGATGATTTTGCAGGTACCTCGAGAGGCCCTTGAGTTTGCTGGAATGTTGATTAACTTCCGTTCCGGCAAATTCGGGTACTCCATATGTCCTGTTTTTAGCAAAGGTCATGCTGAAATTTTCCGTGAATTTTAGCATGACTTTGCTAAAAATAGGACATATGGGGTACTTGTGACTAATGCATGGGCCGTGGTATCTTAGTACTTAATTAAGTAGGATCAACTGCCCCTTTATTCTTGCTGCATTAAACCATAGGTGGCAACAGAGCGAAGTGATTAGGCCCAACTTAGAATTCTCCTTCCCAGCTTAGCTTTTTGGATGCCTCGGTGTCGACAAACCATAAATTATTAAACCTTGGCTTTTAGGGTGCCTCGGTGTCGATAAAAACCTAAATGATGAAAGCTTAGGCTTTTAGGGTGCCTCGGCTCGATAAACCCTAAATGATAAAAGCTTAGCTTTTAGGATGCCTCGGTGTCGACAAACCCTAAATGATGAGACCATGATCTTGTCCCTTGACAATAACCAACTCTTTAACCAAACTTTTTTCCTATTTAGAGCGAAACATGGCCCACAACGATGAGGCTGGCGGTTCGGGCAAGCAATTTTGGGAGCTGTCCCAGGAGATGGAGGAAGAACCTCACCGCTATGAGGACTCCGCGGAAGACACCTATCCTGACTACACAACCCCTAGTGGCGTCGGGGATGACACAACTGATGGTGCCACCAAGGATGCCACCACTGATGACGGCAGTGCACGCACAGATGGCAGCCAACCGAAGAGGCAACGGAAGGACCGACGTCCGAACATGCTCGGCACAGTCAAGGAGGAATTTACTAAAGTGAACTCCGACGGGAATCCAACGGCGCCCAAAGAATTAGTCAAGGGGTACTCGGTTCAGCTCGGGTGCATTCTCCGGAGCACCGCCCCGATCAACACCGAGAACCAAAGGCATAAGGACCGCGGGAATTTGCGCAGCCTCCTCTTCACGAAGCTACACGAACGATACAAGTTCCCCGCTGACTTTGCAAACACACGCCTCTCAGGGAATAAAGTGAACAATGCTGCCCTCATAAGGATTAGCACGACCCTATCTACTTGGAGAAGCGCGGTGAAGAGAATGATTGAAAAAGGTGATAGTTATGAGAAGATCAAGGTGAAAAATCCTTCGATCAGCGAAGATGACTACAAGGAGTTCAAGATCAAGTGCGAGAGCAGCGCAACCTCCGAATCAAGTCAGCGTGGGAGAGAAATGCGCGAGTTGAACTTAGGGATCCACCAACTCGGTCCCGGCGGTACTGAGTGGCAGAGCCTATATGGGACAAGGAGGACGCAGAGCGTGCCAAGCAAGGCCTGCCGCCCCGCTTTGAGAAATACCATGACAAGCAAACCAAGAACTATGTCAGGGCCTGGTACAAGGAGGACCCGGTAACAAAGGAGCTTACCACGGATCCGAAGATCAGGGCGCTTGAGCGTGTTCTGGTAAGGAATACAGCCCCGCGTAATTAGCTCCATATGGTTGCATTCTAATTAATGAAGCCAAATTTCTAAATGGTTCACATTCCTTCCGTAGTAGACGGAAAGCAGTAGCGCGGGGTCGTCTCAGAGCTCCCCTTGGGATAGCACTCTAAATAGGGCATTGAACATAATGAAAAACAAGGATAAGCTCAGTAAGCCGTCGTCAGCTGGTCGTGTGGCCGGCAAAGGCTTGTCCACAAAATGGTCGTAATGAAAAACAAGGATAAGCTCAGTAAGCTCAGTTAGCGGTCGTGTCAGCTGGTCGTGTGGCCGGCAAAGGAGAGAAAAACCAGCTCGGAAAGCCAGTCACGCGAGGTTCTAGAACTCAAGGCACAAGTGGCACGGATTCTGAAGATTGTCCAAGAGCAAGTGCAACAACAACTGGGATCGAAGCTCACCGCCATTGTGCCCACCTTGATTGAGGGGCTGCAGGCGTGGATTGCGGGCGGCCAACAGGGCCCGCCACCGGTTCCCAGCTTCACAGCCAGCAACTCGCACAACGCGCAGGCGGCGCCCTTGGTGTCTCCGGCGGAGGCGGTATTGGTGTCTCCGACGCCGGCACGGGCATTGGAGCTTAATGCACCCGGGTGTACGCCAACCGGCACCTCGGCAGCAAGCGGCCCCTCCGTCAGTTGCACGCCCGCCGTTGGCGGTGCCTCGACATTAGCCGAGCGCGACGCCATCATGGTAACTAAGCCTCTCGGCCGATGACTTCATCTCCTTGCCTTTGATTGGGCATCCCTGACGCCCTACATGTTTTCGTAGGGCGTCGCCGATGTTCCATGCACTCTCCTGCACTTCGTGGGCGGCGAGTTGATCGATGTCGCCAAGGGCAGAATCGTTCAACCAGGCAACCCGGTGTTCCACGGTAATCCGATGCCACTCACCGTGTATAGGGTTGAACTGGTTCGGGTGTTGCCAGGCTGCGACGAGTTGTTACCTCCGATTCGACCCGCTGGGGCCGACGAAGATGATGTGATGACCCTCAGCGCCTGCGTAAGTTGGCCCCTGCTTTCGTCGAAGAGCCAGATTCGTTTGGGGGCGGGGGACACCACCCCACAGACAACACCGCCAGTCATGCCGGCACCAAGCCATGGCAAGACCGCCGCAACGCTACCGGACATGCCGGACATCCCTATGGCACAGGATCCGAACATGCATATGGCACAGGATCCGGACGACGACGACAATGACGACGGTACATTTACCAACGTCGATAAGTACTTTGCCGTACATGGGTACAATGACGAATTCTTCGGGCCTCCTTCTGAAGAACCCAACCCTGAAAAAGACGACCGCGATCATGCTGGTACCGTGGATAAACCAAATTGCAACAGGTGTCGTCTGGCGTTCAGTTCTCAGGAGACGCCTCCAGCCGCCATCTTCACCCAGCCTCAAATAGCCGAGGTGCCAAATATTATCAGCCCCAACACACTCAAGAAGGTGGTCTGTGAGCAGAACTCGGTCCCATTACAGCAGAAGAAGAAGGGACAGAAAAGAAAGAGTAACAAGGGTGCCAGCCAGCCGGCACCGAGTACGATCCGTGCTCAGGATGGTCCACCTTCACCTAAGGATATCTCGAGGAGGGTGCATGTGGCGGGTAGGCCGATGCTACCGACTAATCTTCTCAATGCTTCGACCGGTGATATGCAGAGTCTACATGACAATGTTCTTTCTTTGGAGAAGCGGCGTCTCTCCGAGAATGATGTGGCATACCCGGTTTTCGTGGCCAAGGTGCCAGAGGGCAAGGGCTTTGTGGATAACGCCATCGGGGCTACGATTGTCCTGCGGTTTGATCACATCTTCGCTATGTTTAACCTTCATCCGCTGCACTACACCTTAGTTCGGCTATTTTCGCTGAGTATGGAGATGTGGATCATTAGAGACAAGACCCCAGACATTGTGATAGTCGACCCCTTCTACATGCGTGCCAAGATCTTGGGCAGCGCTGGCGACCGGCAAGTCGCGAGTTCTTACCTCGAAGGCGTCATTCTGGCAAACCTAGATAAGGATAACTTCCTCGTGCCTTACTTTCCCGTGTAAGACATCCCCTCACCGCCCCGTAACATATGATTTCTTAGATTTCGATCATTCTTTTTTTCTAACATTCCGTGTTTTGTGAAGTGACACACATTGCACACTCATCCTCTTAAGCCCGAAATATTCCATGGCCATGTATTTCGGCTCGGTCCGTCAATCGAAGAAAGACTATGCAAATATCAAGAAAGTTCTTGATGATGGTCTCCCCGGCTACGCCAGATGTGGAGGCACCTTCACCAGGCCAGTTCGTAGGTACGGCAAGCACGTGTTCGCCCACAATACGACGTTCCCCTGCGTCAAACAGCCGCCTGGCGGTCATAAGGATGCCTACTACGCCCTCCGTCACATGCGGGCGATCGTACGCGACCATAATCACCTTCTGCTACCAAATAATCTCAAAGATTGGGCCGCAAGATTGTTGGCAATCCAGGACGCGAACATTAGACAAGAATTCTTTCGCATCTAGTCAGAGTTTGTGGAAATCATCCATCAAGATGTCCTTCATACCTCGGGGCAGTTCTACCTCAGATATCAACCGTCCAACATTGAGATAGACACAACGCTACAAATGCAGGCTGACAACGCCCGCGATTTCATGACCATCACGAGAGACGGCGGCTTCATCCACGCTACGGTCCTTGAGTCGAGTCGAAAGTAGTGATGCTATGTGTAGTTCTGAAATATCGATTATCTCATGTTGTAATTAAAATTTAATGAACTTGTATGTCTCTTTGGTTTGGACAGTCGTTCAACTTAGATGTAATCGATGCTATTTATTAGTAGGACCATGAATCGTGATATTAATGTCTTGCTTTTCTCTTCCGATCCTTTTATTGCATACTTATATATTTCTTATGTATTGTCTGTGAATTGCTACTAACGTTTTGTTTGGCTAGTGCATAGAGATGCCGTCGTATGTCGTGTACAAGGGTGAGGTTCCCGGAGTCTACGACGACTGGGAGGAGTGTCGGAGACAGGTTCACCGTTTTAGCGGTAACAGTTACAAAGTGTACACCACTAGGGCGGAGGCGGAACCTAGATACGCACGCTATCTAGCGGGAGAGAGGAGGGGCGGAGGAGGAACCAGATGAAGACCAGTTTCATCATGATGATGCTCATCGTGATGACCGGAGCTCTCTTCTATGTGATGGTAGTTTAGATGATCGATATCGACTTGTAATGTGAAGAAAAACTAGCTACTCGCGGTCTTGAGACTTGTAATGTTCTATCTTTGTTCGGTCTTTTGAATTCGGAGACTAATATGATGAATTGTATTCGGAGACTAATCTTCTATTGTATTCGATGAATCTGTTGTTGCTGTGTGGTGCTGTCTATATTTTGTCCAGTAATATATTTTGTAACCTGTGCAAATATCAGAAAAGAAAAAAAATCCCTAATATTCATACTAGTGGCGCACCACCAACTAGTCTGCCATTAGTAAGCCAGAGCACACTAGTGGCGCATCATCAACCAGTGCGCCATTAGTAAGCCAGAGCACATGGGTAAATATGGCCCCTGGGAGGCATACTAACGGCGCACTGCGTGGTGCGCCATTAGTAAAAAATTCTAATGGTGTGATGCTAGTGGCGCACCTGTAGTGCACCATTAGTAGGAAAAACGCGTGCGCCACTAGCAGGCCTTTTCCTAGTAGTGAAGATCTCATTGCCCCATATGCAGAAAGGGTCGATGTGTGGATCTTTGGCAATGATATATGTACCTAGAAGCACCAATTTACTATTAGAAGCTAAACAACAATTGAAAAATGATGTAGTACAACACTCCGTCCATCCCATTATATAAGATTTTATTACATGTATATCTAGACATCATCAGAACATTAAGGTAACACTCTTCCGTGTTTCGAAGTAGCCTGGGATTGCATATTTAGTCATTCAGTACAATGCATGTTGCCAAACAACAATTGAAAAATGAAAAGGCATGTTAACTGTAATATCCTTAACAACAACCAAATATCGTAATTCATAGTGGTATTGTTCAAACTGTTATTGATGAAATTGAACTGCACAGCAAATAGTTGCACGTATAGAGCATCACATTGTGAAGAACTGAAATAAACTAGTCATAAGGACATCTCTAGGCGATCCTTAAAAAGTTAAAAGGACTAAAACCCTTAGTGGATATATATATATACTCCAGCAATTTTTGGCCTTTTCTAGTTGATCCCCTAAACTTAAGGTTGTAAACTTCAATTTGATAAAGTTCACAGCAAGTTAAACCGAAAGTAGCATGCATTCAAACATAAACATAGATAGTTTTGCATAACCGAACATAAAACATAAATTTAAACTAAGCTAAACTACTTTCGTTCGAAGTAGAGGTCGAGCCAATCCTTCCTCGTCATGTGTGGTGTGCCGCAATCCGGGTTCAGGCCAGTAACGTCGTTGGGGTCGTTGGGGAAGGCACTCCTCCACTCGTCGACCTCGATCTCCTCGTCTCGGGTTCCACCTCGACGCCCTCCGCACCGCCGCCGCCGCCGCCTTTGACCTCGTCATCAGAGGAGAGCGAGATAACCTCGCCGCCCTCTGCGCCACCATCCTCGCCGCCTTCGACCTCGTCATCAGAGGAGAGCGCGATAACCTATCTGCCCTTCGCGCTAGCAAAGATCGCCCGCTCCACCTCTAGGAGCTCCGGGTGCTTCCGTCGGAGCTCTTGCATGTAGGCCTCG
The DNA here is from genome assembly GCF_003073215.2 of Triticum urartu. Taxonomy (NCBI): domain Eukaryota; kingdom Viridiplantae; phylum Streptophyta; class Magnoliopsida; order Poales; family Poaceae; genus Triticum; species Triticum urartu. Next base: position 187,033,344 of record NC_053025.1, on the reverse strand, counting down.
TCGGCAGCCTCAGCCTCAAGACGCTCCCACGCCTCGCGGTCCTCCTGCGTCATAGCCGAGATCACCACCCCTGGCTCCGGCGGAACGAGGTGGACCGGACATATGCCGAAGGGGAAATTGAGCCTAGCCACCGCACCGTGGTAGCAGACCTACCAGCCATCATACTCCATGGTCGCGAGCTCGGCCGTGTGGAAGCTACCGAGCCACCGGCGGGTGTGGGTCTCTCGATCTATAATCTTGGCAAACCACGTCCCCCACCGCCGCTACCAGACGCCGAAGTAGGACTTCGTCAGCTGCCAGGTCCAGGGGAGGATGGGGAAGTCCTCGAACCGGCATAGGGGGGCGGTGGTAGGCGGATCGGGGACCAGCGACGGCGGATCGGGCCCACGGAGGCCGACGGGGACACCTCGGTGGCCACCTCGCCGGCGTCGGGCGAAAAGGCCGCGATAAACCTATTTCTGGCCATTGGCTACTCGAGCTCCCCGGCACACAGGCATAGGTTGAGGATGGAGGCGTCGGCGATGGCGGCGACCTACCAATGGTTTCGAGGGTTGTGTGTGTCTGTGTGAGCAGAGGTTGTCTTTGAGGAAATACTATGGCAACTGAAAATTTTACTAGGCGGGAGTAACAAGGAGGGGCTACTGAAAATTTGGATCAAGGGCGAGAAGATATTTTTGAGATTGCGAGGGATGCAGAGGTGGGAGTAAAATGCCAGGGCTACTGAAAATTTGAATCAAGGGACTCAAGCAGAGCGGGAGTAACAGACATCGCACACAGTCTGCATATAATAATCGTGTGCTATCAAATGTTAAAACCTTCCAGGTGGTAGATATTTTCAAGATTGCGAGGGATGCAGAGGCGGGAGTTTTGGGGGAGCGAGCTAGTGTGCTTGACACGCCGGCTGTGGACTATAGCCGACGCACCTTCTCACATAAGCCATAGGTGTACCATACACCGACGGTGCTCCAAGATATTTTGTACTACATCTCACACAATTAGTGAGAATAACCTGAGTGGGATCTACTTGATTTGAATTACAAAATGGGGTCACAGTGGCAATGGGCGGTGTTTGAATTGCTAGACCTTTTATCTGCAGTGAACATGCAACTGTATGTGTGTCTTAAAAGAATTGGAATTATTCAGGGTTCGTTTGGACATTTCATACATTAAACGGATTTTCTAGCCATTTCAGGTGCACAATTCTAAATTAGACTACATGCACATGCTCCGGTGGATACAAATTGGTTGAAAAAAAATCAAATATGTGTCCTTCAGTGCATGCTTAGGTCCCATGGAAGAAATGGGAATGATTTTTTCGGGGTTCATTTGGCCTTTTTTATACATTAACTGGGTTTTCTAGGCATTTTATCTTCATAATTCAAATTTGAACTACAAGCACATGCTCCAATGCACAAAAGTTGGTTGAAAAATCACATGTGTTTCCTTGGGTGAATTTCTAGGTCCCATGCAAGAGATGGGAATGAAATTCAAATACCAGGGCATTGTTGATTGCCGGCAAAACATTGAGATGCTTGGTTTTTAAATTCTAGTAAATCCAAAACTTGTATGAAATTCATGAAACTTGGCATGCTATCATGGAGCGACATCAACAAGCCGTGGTGAAAATTTTGTCCCATTTGGGGCAGGTTCGGGTATAAGCTTCTCACAAACCAGAGCTTGTCACAACAAGCATGATGGTTTCGATAGGGAACGTACCACCTTTGGGGACGGGACGATATCCGTTGCCTCTTATTGCTTTCAAAAAATTTCTAGTGTCAACATTGAATAACAGGAGTGTTGTGTTCAATCTTGGAATTTTTCGGGGTTCGTTTGGCCTTTTTATGCATTAACTGGGTTTTCTAGGCATTTTATGTGCATAATTCAAATTTTAACTACAAGTACATGCTCCAATGCACTAAGGTTGGTTGAAAAATCACATGTGTGTCCTTGGGTGAATTTCTAGGTCCCATGCAAGAGATGGGAATGAAATTCCAACACCAGGGCACTGTTGATTGCCGGCAAAACGTTGAGATGCCTGGTTTTTCAATTCTAGTAAATCCAAAACTCGTATGAAATTCATGAAACTTGGCATGCTATCATGGAGCGGCATCAAAATGTCGTGTTAAAAAATTTGTCCCATTTGGGGCAGGTTCGGGTATATGCTTCTTGCAAACCAGAGCTTCTCACAACAAGCATGATGATTTCGGTAGGGAACGTCCCACCTTTGGGGACGAGACGATATCCATTGCCTCTTATTGCTTTCAAAATTTCTCTCATGTCAACATAGAACAACAGGAGTGTTGTGTCAATTTTTGGGATTTGTCCAGGTTCATTTGGACATTTTATGCATTAATTGAGTTTTCAATGCATTTATGTGCATAATTCAAATTTGAACTACATGCACATGCTCCAATGCACTAAGGTTGGTTGAAAAATCTAATTTGTGTCCTCGGGTGAATTTCTAGGTCCCATGCAAGAGATGGGAATGACATTCAAACACCAGGGCACTATTGATTGCCGGCAAAACATTGAGATGCCTGGTTTTTTAATTCTAGTAAATCCAAAACTCGTCTGAAATTCATGAAACTTGGCGTTCTATCATGGTGCGGCATCAACATGACGTGTTAAAAAATTTGTCCCATTGGGGGCAGGTTCGTGTATATGCTTCTCACAAACCAGTGCTTCTCACAACAAGCATGATGGTTTCAGTAGGGAATGTCCCACCTTTGGGGACGAAACGTTATCCATTGCCTCTTCTTACTTTCAAAAAATTTCTCGTGGCAACATAGAACAACTAGAGTGTTGTGTAAATTTTTGGGATTTTTCGGGGTTCGTTTGGACATTTTTATGCATTAACTGAGTTTTCAATCCATTTATGTGCATAATTCAAATTTGAACTACATGCACATGCTCCAGTGCATATAAATTGGTTGAAAAATCGAATCTGTGTCCTTGGGTGCATGCTTAGGTCCCATGCAAGAAATGGGAATGAATTTCAAACACTAGGGCACCATTGATTGCCGGCAAAACATTGAGATGCCTCGTTTTTATATTCTTGTGAATCCAAAACTCGTTTGAAATTAATGAAACTTGGCAGGCTTTCATGGAGAGGCATCAACATGCCGTGGTAAAAATTTTGTCCTGTTTGGGGTAGGTTTGTGTATATGCTTCTCACAAACCAGAGCTTCTCACAACAAGCATCATGGTTTCGGTAGGGAACGTCCCACCTTTGGGGACGAAACGATATCCACTGCCTCTTATTGCTTCCAAATTTTTTCTCATGTCAACATAGAACAACAGGAGTGTTGTGTCAATTTTTGTAATTTTTGGGGTTCTTCTGGACATTTTTATGCATTAACTGAGTTTTCAATGCATTTATGTGCATAATTCAAATTTGAACTACGCACATGCTCAAGTGCATATAAATTGGTTGAAAAATCAAATATGTGTCCTTGGGTGCATGCTTCGGTCCCATGCAAGAGATGGGAATGGATTTCAAACACCAGGGCACCATTGATTGCCGACAAAACATTGAGATGCCTGGTTTTTAAATTCTAGTAAATCCAAAACTCATCTGAAATTCACGCAACTTGGCATACTATCATGGAATGGCACCAGACATGATGTGGTATTTTTCATGTCCATTTTGAGTGAAGGTGCACTCGAATACTGACAGCCAACAAAGGAATTTTGAAAAAATAGCTGCCAGTTTAATATCTCAAACGTTTGTATAATTCAAACCGTGTGCGTTCTGTTAACCATTCACATGACGCCACATGTCTTGGTTTTAATGGCTGTAGGAGGTGCCATGCATGCAGACAACTTCTTGACCTTGACTGAACGGGAGGCATGCGAGCGCAATCCGGTGTGCAGGCTGACCGAGAGGCGTGTAAGCTGTCCTCCAATGCGCAGGCTCACCGGGAAGCGTTTGAGCTGTATGCTATGCAGGCTCACTTGGAAGCGAGCCCTTTGACTTCCATGGCTGCACGTCTTCCTCTCCATTAATGGCGCCCGAGCCACTGTTTAATACCGGCGGCCTTACTGTTCGCCTCCTATTACCCTCCCCCCACAGACCTCCACCGCCATGGCGCAAAATGATCATCTGCCACTAGTCTTCAAGTTTGGTGAAGTCAACTCCGAGTCGGAGGAGATAGAAAATAAGGAGGAATGGGGCCTCATGGACATGGCCCAAAATGAGCTGGCCACGGCGGTTGCTGCCCCCGCTCCCATCCCAGCTCCCATCCCCGCGCCCGCGCCAGCGACCATCCCCGTAGCATTGACCGGTTGGTTGCCGAGCACTATCGCAGAGCTAGAAGCCGCGGGCGTCAACGAGGTCTCCGCGGACCCGCGTGAGCTCGTGTACATGCCAGCGCCAGCGCCCGTGCCTGTGCGCGCCCCTCCACCCACCATGGCGCCGCCCCCCATGCGTTTGGCTGCACCCGCCATGCCTGTGCACGCCCCTCCACCCACCGTGGCGCCGGTCCCCTTGTGTTTGGCTGCACCCGTCGCGCCCATGCCCGTGCGCCCCCCCCCTCAGTGGCATGGGACGCTGCCGTTGACCGCTACCACTCAGCGACGCCAGTTGTCGTCCTCCCGCGCCCCACCCGTTGATTGCGTGACGACATGCTGTTTGATTTAGAAGTGAAGAAGATTTTGTGCTGCCTTGAAGACATCAACAACAGCGTCCCGGTGGACGACAACGACAACAACGGCGTGGCACGCCGCCCCCGCCACCGCCAGAAATAGTTTTTTTGGGGTTCAATACTGTATGTCGAATTCTCGATAATATGAATATAAATTCACAGTGTGGCTGGATTAAAGATATGGTTTGAACGAACTTGCGTTTTTCTCTCTTAATGTACAGACTTATGAAGTGATTTTCTTTTTAGAAAAAAACATCAACGGTTTTTAAATATAAAACACTCATCGGAAACGTTTTAGTTAGAACACCCGTATGCAAACCGACAACTTCCCCAGGAAGCTAAGGGAAAATGTGCCGGGCAGGATTTCTGCATCCCTTCAACACAAACGGTTGTTTTGCATGACCCGTGTGCAACCATGTACAAACAATTGGGTAAGATGTGCATATCTGTCATTTTGGGTATGTTTCCATTTCTCAAACTAGAAAGATTGACATTTGTTTATCTAGTAACATTGCCATTTGTCAACCTTGTAACACTGTGATTTGTCAAAATATGCAGCTACAAATCACTAGCACTGTTCATATGGACACCACTAGCAGGCGTGAGTTCTTGGAAGGATATGCAAATGTACCATTGATTACATACAACAAGTCATCAACCCACAACGACAATGAGGATACACGTTGGATTATAGATCATTTCCAACAAAACATTCTAGTAAAGTTTTTCTCACACAACAAATAACAAAGCGATGAAATGAACTTTAGCTCAACCACTCGTCGGCGTTGGAAACACTTGCTTTGAACCAGAAGCGATTCTCTGGGAAGGGCCAGCTACTATCAATCTCGAGGCCAATGCAGCACTGATCATCCAGGCTGACGCGGCCTATTTCAATACCCATATAGGGACGGTAGGGAAGCATAGTAATGTACGAGGTATAGATACAATTGCTTCTCATAAATGGTAGTAACATTGTGTCAATAGCAGCTGGATCGCCTTCCACCATCATTGGATAGTTTTGTCCAAGGAAGAGCGAGTTTCCTCCAAGACATTCAATACTGAACCAGGGAGAAGGTGTTGGCGCTAGTACACTATCCATCCCAAATACCCTGCAACGGATGTTGGAATAGGTCCGGAGAGTGCGACCATACGAGACAACACCTGCTTCCTTAGTAACATCAGCAGTGCCCCGTATACAGACAAGAAGAGGTGATCCATCAGAATAAGTTGTCAGGCGCCACTAAGTATATGGGTCCTACTCTTCCTCATGCTCGTGAATAAAATTTTCAAGTATAGGTGGTGGAATGTTCACAGGACCTTGGAAACATAAGAAGGTTAATTAGTAAAGGGAAACTAGCTAACCCGCATGCATGTGGATGAAACAATTATAATTACGGTGGAAGACAAACGTACCGAAATCATGAGGATTCTATGCAAAAATAGTGCCACGAGTGCTGGCAGCAAACACAAGACCCTCGTATTGAATTGCATCACAGTACTCATCCCTGTATAGAAACTGATTTTTGAGCAATATCCATCGAGTCGAACCATGAAGGACGGCAACAAGCTTGTCCAAGATAACGACAACATAAGCATTCCTATAACCCCAAGAGTGGTTGGGAACTCGACAAATTGCTATCTTCCGTAGACCACAGTCAGCATGATCGTATTTGAACTCACGTAGAATACCGGTGTACTCACCTCTGGGCATTCGTCTGATATTTTTCGAAGTGGAACCCGATGACGAGTACACATTCACAAGTTCCCACTCGCAGTTATACCCAATATAAACAACCCAATCTCCATTTGCGCCTGCCCAATCCTTGCCCTCAAGCGATGGCATCTTAACATCATGCATATCATTATCAAGCGGCATGAACTTACACAAGGTGAGGCTTCCCTCATCCCCGGGCCAGTCAGTAGGGTCTCGGCGAAGAAGATAGGGGAGATCAAACTGCTCCTAAACCCCTGGGTTCCTTGTAATGATGTTATTAGTTGAGTCGAGAATGGTCTTGAATGAACCTACCATGCTAGCCGAGGTGATGACGTCGCACCGACCAATGAGTTCCTCCACCGCGTCATCATTCAGATCGGGGCAATAATAACGGGGTCGTTTCCGGCTTGTTCCCTCCATGGAGAAGACGATCAAACAATGGTAGAAGGAAGGGTGAAGGCAAATGGAGGAGGGAGGTAGAGCTAGCGTGCGATAGTAGTTCCAAATCGAGAGAGAAAGGCGAAGAGTCAGTGGATGGTTGCCACGGTACACGAAGAGGCGCCTAGGGAGCGAACAGTTGCCACAGAGGTCACACACTGACGACAACGGCCGATTGAACCGCATACAATCCCATCGCACAACACACACGTCTTGTTAAGTTGAACCGTTTATGTTCTCTTGTGTCAACACAAACAGTTCATCCGAGTGAACCGCAATGCCATATATCGCACACACCTTGATCTGGCTGACTGTTTCTTTTGTGTTGCCTAATCACAAACAGTTCATCTGAGTGAACCGTATGTTGTACATCGCACACACCTTCATCTGGATGCCCGTTTCTTTTGTGTTTCCTAATCACAAACAGTTCATCCGACAGAACCGTATGCTGTGTATCACACACACCTTCATCTAGCTGCTCGTTTCTTTTGTTCCTCCTCATCACAAATAGTTAATTGAACTGAATCGTATGCCCTTCATCGCACACGCAACTGAAATCTGAGACGTGTTTGATGCATCCTCCATCGCAAAGGTTTTCACCTTTTTGATGGTTTTCATGCACCACTGTTTGTGATTATTGCATCGCACACAGTTTTCGAAGGGTCTCTGATCGAAGTGTCGCGTTAGCAGCATCCTGCAGTAGTGACATGCAAGTATCAAAAGGAAAGTCATGGAATGCATGCATGCATTGTAATTAATGCATCAGTAAACACAAATTATTAAAATATATCGAGTGCAGTGCTTTGATATGTCGCGACAACTCGTACAACAACGAGAAGTTTGGTTACTACAACGCCCTCTCCCTCGCGGATTGAGCTCCGGTGCCTTAACTGCACCTGCCTTTGGCTCTATGACAGGTGGGAGTAGTAAGTCAATGAATCCGTGTCCCTCCCTCGCCCATGAGCGTGGTGGCTGGCAGGACTAGGAGAAGCTTTCGCTACACACTCTCCCTCCCCCACGCGGTGGAAATGCAGCAGTTCATTCGGTGTCAGATGGTTAGAAGCATACTATAGTACTCCTCCACTACAGTAGTATGACATAATTATTCGACTTCCCGAAGGGGCGAAGAGCCAAGCGCAGCCCGGACGCTTGTGTGGCAGTTTCATGTGTAGAGTTGTCTAGGATATCGTGTACCGTGCCTGTAAGCTCAAAATCGTTGGGGTCGGCTCCATGCTATGAGGCCGTCTCGAAGCTTTTTTATTAAAATAATCTTCGGGCCCTACCTGTCATCCTGGTGATTGTAGTTTGCATGCTCATCTGGTCAAGACAGGAATATATATAAATGTTAGAGGTTGCACGAAATATATTGTACACTGCGGGTCTTTCAGCCAAGTTTAGAGGCAACCACGTGGGGCCAGTGCTATGATGTGCCGCTTCAACTCGTACAATGAGGAGAAGCTTTATTTTACTACTACACGCCTTCTCCGTCGCTCATGCATGCGGTGGCTCGCAGACGAGGATAGGCTTTTGCTTAGGCTGGTCGTAATGGAAAGTATCATATACTAGTATCATGCATATGATACTAGTGTATGATACTACATCCGTAGTGCATAGTATCATATGTTAGTATCATAGATGACTTCATTTATTAGAATGCATGACACATAGTAGCACAACATTTAATATGATACGGTATGATGATATGATATTCAACCCTCTCTTTCTTCATTTAATTATATGCCACCTCATCAAATTTGCCTAGTTGGCATGCATGATACTACCTATGATACTCCCATTACAACTAGCCTTATACTACAACAAGCTATCCCTCCCGCACGCGGTGGACGGACATGCAGCAGTGGCTTTAATATTGTAGAAGTAGTAGTAACATCATTGTTCATCTTCTCGAAGAGGCGAAGAGCCAAGCGCAACCCGAACGTGGCAGTTGCGAACGCTCGCTTGGCAGTCTTTGTGTAGGGGTGGGGCATGGTGCGGTGCGGTGCCTTGGAGCACGCATATAGCCAGGCTCTTGCATGAGACAAAATTGCTATTTGAGCCAACTGTTGTAGTACTACTTGCTAGTATAGACATGTAAACTGGAAAGGAGTATTTTCCTTTCTAGAGATTTCAACAAGTGACTAGACTACACCCTAAATGAGTAGTACTCCTCCCTCCGTCCCAAAATTCTTGTCTTACGTTTGTCTAGATACAGATGCATCTACTACTAAAACGCGACTTGATACATCCGCATTTAGACAAATTTAAGACAAGAATTTTGGGACGGGGGGAGTAGTACATATGGAGCAAAATGAGTGAATCTACACCGTAAATAAATATGTAGTTCTCTCGTTTTCCTATCCTACTTGGTCGCGGTGCACAATATTGCGTACTCTTATATGACTAGTTGCTCTATCTACATGCGAGACATCAAAGCATCCGGGCCCGCGTGCCATCCACCAAATCATAGTGAGGTGCTACAGTCGAGACTCACCGGTCACCCCGGTGTGGCCGTCATGACCCGTCATATCACAAAACCCACACCTTTACCAGGAGTGGTAAAGTGGCCTCGAAGTTGGACTGGACGAAGCAACCATCATTTCACTAGAACGCTCATTGAAGCCCTTTCTCCCCTTTCTTGAAGAAAACCTCACTCCAGGCTACTCACTTCTGCCATTTTTCTTCTGTACCAATGAAGGAAAGGTGGGTGAATCAGTGATGCTACTATATTTTCATTCCAAGAATCTTATTTTTGCAAAGCACTGAACGATTCTTAGAGCCTATTCTATTCCCATTTTCATTGCGATTTTGGTTTCCTTTCGATTGCTTTTTGTTTGTCAGTTCATTGTTGGATCCTGGAGCACTAGGCAAAGAGTTGCGGGCGGAAAACCCACTAGAGACAGCAATCTCCAGGAAGCGAGCACCGACCAACGAGTTGACCATGTTGGCGGGCCAACCCATGGAGACAAAGAAATCCAAGAAACATGCACTGGCCAAAGAGTTGACGATGTTGGCGGACGAACTCCTCACAGAAAGTTGGAAGAACATCAAGGGCCCCACCGTGCCTACCCCAGAAACTATAATGGTCACGTATGCGAAGCTCAAGGCCGATTTTGAGGAGATAGTCGCCGTTGAGAAGCAATATTCCCCTGGCAAGGTGATGGCCCCCATCGAGGACGAAGAGATCGCCCTGGAGGGATGGGATCCCCCAGTGAGCTGCACAAGGTAAAAAATAATGGCTTACCATACTTGTGGTTTTTGATTATTTGCAATGTGCTTGCTAATATGTTAGGGTTGTGCAGGTGCCAGTGGACATCCTTGATGATTCCGATGTCACGGCCCGTCCTGTGGACAATGCCCTAGAGATCGTTTTCGATGTCATGATCCGTCCTATTGACATCACCCCGGAGATCAATTCTGATGCCGCTGTCCATCCTGTGGACATCGCCCCAGAGATCGATTCTGATGTCATGGTCTGTCCTGTGGACATCACCCCAGAGATCGATTCCCATCCCGTTGTCCGTGCTGTGGTCATTGCTCGAGAGATCGATGATAAGAAATAGTTGGTCGCGCTAATCCTTTAGGGTATTTTGCATTGTGTTTAATTACTAGAACGATGCGTGTTACCAAACCATCTTAGGGCTAGTGCACTGTCTTGTGTGGGCTGTACTTGCTACTTTTGTTTGATAGTGAATCATGCGAACCCTCTCTGAGTTATGGAAACATATGTATCCTCGCCAGCTTTTGATGTAATATATGGCATGCTTAGATGTAATTTTGAACGGTTTATCATATCAGCAGGGCTTCTTTGATGATTCTTGGTGTTAGTAGGCTTGCTATTGTGTGACCAATAGTACTTGCAAAATACTCACCGAAGAGAAACGTTGGGGCTGATGAGCTCATGGTATGCTTATAGTGATCCATTGTTGATCGGCCAATAGCCCAAGCTCCTAAAATTGCAGGCTTAGCGATCGATCAGACAATAATCGACATGGATACATTCAGACCTCATTTGGTTCATAGGGTAGGAAAATCGTAGAAAAAGTACAGAGACGTACAACACAAAATCATTGCAGTACGTCCAGAGATGTACTCCCTCCATTCCAAAATATATGACTCAACTTTGTACTACAAACTTTGAAACGGAGGGAGTACAAATCCTAGGCAGGCTAGTTTGGCCTATTGGGTTTCGGTGATATGGCGTGGTACAGTGCCGTGCAATTTTCGCGTGTGGTAGCAGTATTGCAGGAACAGTATGTTTTCTTGAAGATGCGGAATTCAAAGAAGTCATGATGGTTCCTTCATCTGACCAACTTACATTGGGAAAGGTTGTGCCTGCGCTACGACTGGGGTGGACCAAGATAATTTTGTTCATGGTAGGTGGACCAAGATGGTCGACATCCCACATGTCAGCGAATGAAAGTATTCTTTCCGATATAGAGGACGAGCAATGAGTACTCATTGTTTATTTTTGATGAAAGCTATTGTCTCTGTTGTTACGGCGGAGGATTGTGAAACACGGCAGCCCAGTGAACTTGGCATGTGCACCACCACTCCCTCCTTCCTCATGTATTACTACCATAGTGTTGACTATAAGGTTGGCTATAAGGTTACAACTTTTTCTCACTTTCTCTCTATCTATTTCCTCTCAAATGTTTTTTACCTTTCCTTTTTAGACACAATTGTTTTTTATGTATTTTTTTTAGAATTAGTTTTTTATACCTAGGAGGACATGTGGAGACGGGCTCTTGCAGAGCCCACACCTTGACTTTGTCAATGCCTCTCTCTCCTCCACATAAGCGGGCTTATAGCCCAGTATTTTACTGGTACTACTTACTATGAATGCGGGCGGCTGGCGTCTGAGGGGGGAGCGCGCAAGGGGACGTGGGGGGGGGGGGGTTTCTAGTGGGCCAGGGCGGTCAGAAGCAGGCTTGCAAGCGGTCCGGACTCCCGCATGGCCAACCTCACATTATCACCATATATTTCTTGGAGTCCATGCGCGGCGGGCGGGCGATCTCTTCTCCCTCCCCGTCTCTCTCTTCTCAGTTGACGCCCGCCGAGCGATTAGATTTCGGCTATTGATGGTTTATTCAATTGCAGTCCCACATGTTAGTGAAAATGCAAAACAACGCGTGTCCCTGCTGGTGAGCGGCGTGTCAGCCGGACTGTCGGGGGTGCAATGGGAACGCGACACGTATGAGTCATAAGTGTGCCACCATTTCCTTTTGAACTTGCAAAGCGTAACATTTTCGTGTGATTGATCGGTAGAAATCAAGAACAAAATGGTGAGGGCGGTGCTTTCCCGCGCGTTAGGAGCGCTAGTTTGAGTGATATGACGTGCTACAGTGCCGTCCACTTGCTCCATTTTTATGGAAGCAAGAGTCTACACTCTTACGTGGCAAGAGTGCGAAACATGGCGTATCTGATTTTGATCGAGGGACAACTATTCCCTGCGAAATAATGGAGCACTTTTAGTGATTATAGCATGATAGTTAGGGCATCTCCAGCGCTGGCCCACAAATTTACACCGACATCTATTCGTGGACACTGATAAATGCCATCCAATGTTGCCCGCGTACCTTTCGACAACTATATGAACTAACCGGACGAAATTCATGCAAACAAAGCAAATTTCAAATTAATCGGATGAAATTCATTACATTTCAAAAACTTTTCCTATAAACTGGACGAGATTCATTACATATTTCGCACAAACCGTACTAAAACCTACTGTAAACCTAATCTAAACGATCGCCGGCGCCCGACCACCATGTTCGCCCATGAGCCCGAGAAAGCCGGCCATTGCCTTTGCCTCTTCCTCATCCGCCTCGATAACCTCATCCTCCGGAGCACAAGGTTCTGAAGATTTCCGTCTCCACATCGACGTCAAGCGGCTAATCGGCCGCCAATGTTTATCCCACCAAGCTTGGCGTTAACTGAGTGGAGGAGAGGTGGCCTTCCTGGGACCAGAGTGGCGGCGACCTATCGTGTACTACTCTTCCTCGCTGCCGGCTGCGCCCGCACGACCCCCGGCTTCATGGTCGTGGCGGCGGAGGGCGACTGAGGGGGGGGGGGAGCCGACGATCTCCTTCGTCTGCTCCTGTGATAGTACGTCCAAGAGAACTTTGGAGCGCACCGGAAGCGGAGCCACCGATGTCCTTCGTCTGCTCCTGTGACAAGACGCCCAAGAGAGCTTTTGAGCGCCAGAAGGCCATGGTTGGAGTGTTGCCTATAGAAGGAAGGCACCGGAGGAGAATGAGTGTGGGTCTTTGGCTATGGCTGGGAGTTGGGGCTCAAGTAAATATAACGGGCGAATGGCAATGAGCCGCGGCAAATGGATAGACGGTTGGCGCCGGAGTAGGTTCGTCAGCAGCCACATGTCATTAATGTGGGCGGCGGACGGAAGGATGGCCGTGGTGTCGTTAACGCGGAGCAGTCACTGGCACTGGGATGCCGGGCGGGTGGCGCTCTCTCGGCCGTCGCGCTGCTGCAATGCCGGCGCCAGTGAGAGGTCACGTCGAGCGTGTGTGAGGATGCTGCTTCAGTGACTTAACTGCAGGTGCGTTGGGTCACTAACATGTGGGCCCAATGGGCATCTGCCCGCATGTCAGTGACACACCAACTGCACATGCATTTAAGTCCTGTGAATGCGGCATTGACGTTATGGAGAGACGCTGACCGTTTCAGGCCGGAAGCGCGCGCTAGCGATGGAAGGGGTTTCGGTAGGCCAGGGCGGTCAGACGCTGGCATGGTGGTAAAATGTGAACTCATGGATGATGAGCCTTTGAAGCGTATGCGGCACGTATTGACAACCAGGCGTCCATGCAACCGCTCTTGTCGCCAGCTAGCCTTCGACGACCACCATTAGGCACCACACAACCATGCATAACTTATGAATAATGGATGAGTCGATCAGACACACACTCGTGTGCAGTGGCACTATGATCGGTTGCTCATGAAAGCACATACTCCGTACCATAGTACCTTCCCTAGCTAGGTTGTTTTACAGATTGTCGTTGTAATGGACGATATACATGAGCAAGGCGCCGAGTCACGAGTATGACCGTTGGTGTTGAGCCAGGTGAATACATGCTCGGTGTTAGCGGAGGCCTCTAGAAAATGTCTAAATAGTAATGTCAGGCACCGCCAGGGCTCGCAGGTGACAGGCTCGCCGTTTGCGTTGCGCCATGAGCAGGACTTTGATTGAGAGGGCGACATGCATGCATTAGCATGGTTTGACAGCGTGAGTGTGAGTGTCTGCACGCGTACATGCTACTTTCCTCTATGGGCGGTGTGCGCTAATGTGTGCATCACGTATAATATAAAAAATCCGTTTGTGCATTTAACACAAAGTATTTCATTTTCATTTGGCTGACGAGTGTGCGTTGCTGCGACGAGTCCATGGTTTGATTCCTCACATACGCATAATTTTGGTTTTATTTCTTTCTCCACTGACAGGTAGGCCCGCATAGAAAGATAGATAAAGAGCACGAGCTCATGAGGCGCATGCGGACTGTTTAACTGGTCAACTAGACAAATACGGAGGTATATGCTAAGCCAGTGACCGTATAATCACCATATCTTGAATACAATGATCAAAGTGAGCTATCAAGACAAGTTCGATGACTGCCAATGCATTTTACTCGTTAATAAATGACCAGGATTGAAGGGGAATCCAAATTTCCTTCATCTTCTGTCCTTGATCTCTTGACAAACCAATGGACTATACGGTTGTCCGGCCACTCCAGCCCATAGCTGTCACCAAGCGTTGTTCATGCCACCGTGCCGCACACTAACCGGTAAGGGAGCGATGGCATCCCGCCGCGCCGAATTCCTTGCCGCCCATGACCGCACACAAAATGGTAGGGAAGTGATGGCATCCCGCCGTGCCGAGTTCATCGCCGCTCGCGACCTCACACCTACGTGGGCGGAATTTGAAGCTGCCAAGTCCGAATGGGCGGTAGATGTAATGCCCCGAGACCGTTGCGCCAGGTGTCTTCCAGTTATTCGCTGTTGTGGGAGTCCTGGATTAGGGGGTCTCCGAACAGCCGGACTATATCCTTTGACCGGACTGTTGGACTATGAAGATACAAGATTGAAGACTTCGTATCATGTCCGGATGGGATTCTACTTGGCGTGGCAGGCAAGCTAGGCAGTATGGATATGGATATCTCCTCCTTTGCAACCGACCTTGTGTAACCCTAGCCCCCTCCGGTGTCTACATAAACCGAAGGGTTTTAGTCCGTAGGACAAGATACAATCATACCATAGGCTAGCTTCTAGGGTTTAGCCTCTCCGATCTCGTGGTAGATCAACTCTTGTAATACTCATATCATCAAGAATAAATCAAGCAGGACGTAGGGTTTTACCTCCATCAAGAGATCCCGAACCTGGGTAAAACATCGTGTCCCCTGCCTCCTGTTACCATCTGCCTTAGACACACAGTTCGGGACCCCCTACCCGAGATCCGCCGGTTTTGACACCGACATTGGTGCTTTCATTGAGAGTTCCTCTGTGTCATCGCCGCTAGGCTTGATGGCTCCTACGATCGTTGATAGCGATGCAGTCCAGGGTGAGACTTTTCTCCCCGGACAGATCTTTGTGTTCGGAGGCTTCGCACTACGGGCCAACTCGCTTGGCCATCTAGAGCAAATCGAAAGTTACGCCCCTGGCCACTAGGTCAGGTTCAGAAGCTTAAACTACACGACTGATATCCACAGAGACTTGATCTTCGACGGATTCAAGCCCCTGCCTTGTTCGCTGCACGGTCACGATGAGTACGATTTAGCTCTACCATCGGACAATGTTCGAGAAATTGCACCGGCAGCCGCTCCGACCCTCAATTCGGAGCCAGTTGTGCCATCCATGGACGGATGGATAGACCCCGCCACGGAGGCCGTATCCTCTGCGGCGATTGATCCGAATATCGACCTTACCCTTCACGAGAGCCGTGTTGCCAAACTGACGGATCCTTCTCCGGCCACGGACACCGAACCTCCTGCGCCCGTTCCTGTTGAATCTGATTGGACGCCGATCATGGAGTTTACCTCCGCGGATATTTTTCAGCACTCGCCCTTTGGCGACATACTGAACTCATTAAGGTCTCTCTCCTTGTCAGGAGAGTCTTGGCCGAACTACGTCCGGCAGGATTGGGATGCGGATGACGAAGAAATTCGCCGCCCACCCACCACCCACTTAGTAGCCACTGTCGATGACTTAACCGACATTCCCGACTTTGACTCCGAAGACATCGACGGTACGGACGACGATGCGGGAGGCGAAGAGGAACCACTGTCCACAGGGCACTGGACGCCCACTTCATCACATGACGTATACATGGTGGACACACCAAAAGAAAATAACGACGAGGAACAGAAGGACACAGTGAAGGGTGGTTCCCTCGAGAAGCAATCAAAGCCGTGGCGTAAACGCCGCTCCAAATCCCGCCTCGGCAGAAATAACGATCATATAGACCCAGTGTTCGAGCAGGGTGAAACATTGCCCGACCACGGCAACACGGAAAATCAAGCCGAACAACCCAACCCCGTTGAACATAACAGTCCGGACGACATCACACCGGACAGGCTCCAGGAGCAACATAATGCCCACCAAAGTCTTGTTGCCACGGCGAGGAGTCTGAAAAAACAGAAGCAAACGCTCAAGGCTGCACAAGACACACTCAAAATCAAATGGAGTGAAGTACTTAACACTGTAGCGAAGTACGGCAGTAATCGCCACACCAAGAGCTATCCGAAGAGAAAGTTGCTACCTGAATTTGATGATGAGGCCTTAGATCCTCCACAATTAAAAAATAAAAGGGTCATCCGGTCGGATAGACGACCTCATAGCAAACATAAAGTGGCAAACGACGCCGCACATAAACCAGTACGCGATCCGCATAAGGGATCGCATCAAAAGGACGGCGCAACCAGATCCATCTATGGACCACGCAGGCGCGCTCCAATATACAATGCAACACAACAAACATTCGAACACCACGGTACGCCCAAATACAGGGTGCCGCACACCCTCTATGTTTCACCGACGAGGTGCTGGACCATGAATTTCCAGAGGGATTCAAACCCGTAAACATCGAGGCGTACGACGGAACAACAGACCCTAGGGTCTGGATTGAGGACTACATCCTCCACATCCATATGGCTCGAGGAGATGATCTCCATGCCATCAAGTACTTACCCCTCAAGCTCAAAGGGCCATCTCGGCACTGGCTTAAAAGCCTCCCCGAAAACTCCATCGGAAGCTGGGAAGAGCTCGAAGACACCATTCAGGCAAATTTTCAAGGGACATATGTCCGACCACCGGATGCGGATGATTTAAGTCATATAACTCAACAGCCCGGTGAGTCAGCCCGAAAACTTTGGAACAGGTTCCTCACTAAAAAGAACCAAATAGTTGACTATCCGGAGGCCGAAGCCTTAGCAGCTTTCAAGCATAGCGTTCGACACGAATGGCTTGCCAGACACCTCGGTCAAGAAAAGCCGAGAACAATGGCAGGATTAACAAGCCTCATGACCCATTTTTGCGCGGGCGAGGATAGCTGGTTAGCCCGATGCAGCACCAGCGACCCAAGTACATCCGAAGTCAGGGATGGAGACGGGAAATCATGTTGCAGCAAGAATAAGCGCTGGAATAAAGAAGACAGCCCGAAGAGCACGGTGGTAAAAGCCGGATTTAGAATCTCTTGGCCAGGGCAGCAGAGGCCGCCCTCCAAAGGCAACAGAGATGAATTGTTCAGCATAAACAAAATTCTGGACCAAATATGTCAGATCCATAGCACCCCGGATAAACTTGCAAATCATACCCACAGAGAATGTTGGGTCTTCAAACAGTCTGGCAAGCTCAACGCCGAACACAAGGGGCAGGATACACCAAGTGAAGACGAGGACGAGCCTCGCAAGCAAAGCACAGGGGAACAGAAGAAATTCCCACCAGAAGTCAAAATAGTCAACGTGTTACATGTGATAAAAGGGAGAAACAAAGCGGCACCTTTAGAGGAACATGCCCCAGGCCTATCACCGCGGAGCTCCGCCACTGGTCGTCCCAACCGATCACCTTCGACCATCGGGATTACTCGGCAAGAATCCGGCGTGCAGGATGGGCTGCCTTGGTACTAGATCCAATAATTGACCGATACCACTTCACCCGAGTCCTGATGGACGGCGACAGCAGTTTAAATCTGATATATCAGGACACAGTCCGCAAAATGGGGATAGACCCAACAAAAATTTGTCGCAGCAATGCTACCTTTAAAGGAGTAACGCCAGGCCCGAAGGCTCACTGCAAGGGCTCCCTGCTACTAGAGGTTATATTCGGCTTCCCCGATAACTTCCGCAGCAAAAATTTAACTTTCCACGTCGCTCCGTTCCAAAGTGGCTATCAAGCACTACTCAAACGCGAAGCTTTCGCTCGCTTTAACGCAATACCGCGTTACGATTCCCTCAAGCTCAAGATGCCCGGTCCATGCGGCATCATTACAGTAAATGGAAATATTGAGCGCTCCTTGCGCGCCGAAGATGGTGCGGCCGCCTTGGCCGCTGCACACTAAACGGCCTCACCAACTCAAGCATTTGACAGGTCATTAAGACCACGGACATGGCTAGACGAGTCCGGCTCAGCTATATGTGATTAATACAGGTTTGATGGCTATACCCCTATTACAATACAAGGGGCTCAACGCACACGCAAAAGTGGCAATAAGGCTCACCTTTACTCATTTTTAACTATATATTGTTTATTTAGTATAACTTAACTTTTGCACGACAACTTTTCAATTAAGTTCTTCTCTTTTTCAGATGACCATCGTGCTACACCCGTCCAGGATACGGCACAACGGAGACACAGGTGCTGACGTGCAGCAGGGACCCATTCCAAGGATTCTTTGTAGATTAAGACCTTGCGTAAACCTTTTTTATTGTCTCTTGTTGATTTACATCCCTTGGATTCTCAGTACAACCGAAAAGGATGCTGACGTCTTGGCATGTGGCCACGCCAGAATAATGCACGTACCTGGACACCAGGGACTTATTACAAAGGGTACTGTTTAGATCCGGTTTACACCATAAAGACCGAATACCTTAGGGAGTGTTCGACGTCGCGAGTTTGGCCTACATGCATCAGCTCCGAATCATGTCTTTGGTCAAATGTTGGGTTTTCCCGGCTCCTGTGTTTTGCTGCCTTACGTTCCACTCTATCGGCTATGGGGCACCAGGAGAACTACTGCGATTGTGCCCTGGTTCATCCAGACGAGCACCTCAGTAGAGAAAGCCGAAAACTGACTGTCATGATATAGCGTGAGACTGGTCAACCACTCGATGACTTATTGGAATCTTCGAGATTCCTCCGCATTAATGAAGGGTCGTTTCCCGGCCAAGCATGCGCGCACCCCGAATCCAGATGAGTGCGGAGCCACCAGGGGCTATATAGTAGCCCCACTATCAAACTCCTATGGCTAAGTGAAAGTGTTAAAGCATTATAGTCCGGTTGCCTAGTTCGCTGCGCTATCACCTCCTTAATAGGACCAAGACATTGGATTAAGTGTGAATACACGTCTTCTGTGAACACCCCCACATTATATGCGTGGGGGCTGAAGCTGACAACTGCAATCTTTCAGGTTATATATAGGTATACATAAACGGTCGCAGAGGAGGCATCACAATACTTTCCGGCAAAAGTATAAATACAGCCTTGATAAATTTAATAAAACATTGTTTTTACAATGGGAATACATGTCACTCAAACATAACATTCTTCGAGCACTAGGCCTATATCGAACGAGTGCCCTCAAGAAGTTCTTCAAAATAGTGCTCGGCAGCCACTCGGCCTATGGCCGAACCTTGCGCCGCGATAGTGGTGGCATCCATCTCCGCCCAATATGTTTTGGCACGGGCAAGGGCCATCCGCGAGCCTTCTATGCATGTCGACCTCTTCATCACATGAATGCGTGGCACTGCACCAAGGAGCTGCTGCACCAAGCTAAAATAGCTGTTCGGCTTTGGCCTTTCCAGCCACAGATGATCCACGACAGACCTCATGGCGAGTCCGGACAATCTATTGAGTTCGGCCCATTCGGCAAGCTGATCAGTCTATGGAAGCGGATGCTCTGAAACGTTAAATTGCGACCAGAACAGCTTGTCCACTTCACGATCTGTCTTATCTCGAAAGTATTCGGCCGCATCGACAGCGCTCACCGCTAAATCCAGATATGCGTCGGCCAAACTCCACAACCGATCCAGAGGGGCATACCGCGGATCGCCGAACTTCCTCTGCAGCATAAAGGTCTTCCCAGCCACAATGTCCCCGGCTTCACGCAGTTCCTCCTTCTTTGCTCTCATTCCAGAGCGGGTGTCTTTGGTCGCCATTGTGGCCTTTTCGAGGTCCGTAGCCTTCGCCTAGCTTTCTTCCTCAAAAAACTTACAGCGGTCGGGAACATCTTTTAACTTCGCAGCCATTTTGGCCATTTTCTCTTTGCTTTCGCTATGCGCGGCCTTCTCGGCTCTCAACTCTTCGGCCGCCTTCAAAGCGGCAACATTACTATTCCTTGCTTGCTCCTTGGCTCGGGCAAGCTCCGCCCGTAGGGCCTCCACGGTGGCAGCTCCATCTGCAGTCACAACATATTAAAGATACTGGCATCACGCTGCTCTTACTATGTGACATTCACTATAAACATCACCTACCCCGTGACTCGTCAAGCCGCTTGCTAACAAGCTCGATGTCGGCATCCGCCGCATGCAGTCGCCGCTTTAGTTCGGCAACCCCATCAGTCCGGCTAGCCACCGGAGCTTCAGACACCTGCACATAAAGGCGGTCTGGTTATTACCTGGGACTAGGATCCTCTGTAAGCTGCCGTTTTCAACGACAACCAGAGTCTCAGGGGCTACTATCTACATAGGGCACACCTAAAATTTGCGGTACTACCACAAATGCATATCATTTCACGTACCTCAAAGCCCGTCAGTAGACTCATAAAGGCTTCATGCAACCCGCTTTTGGCGGACAAGATCCTTTCAATCACTGTAGCCATGAATGTACGGTGCTCTTCTGAGATAGTGGCTCGCCCTAGCAGATCCCTTAGTGCGTCCGACCGCATACCAGACGGTGCCGGATTCTATTGGTTGCTCTCTTCAAGAGCCGGATACTGGGGACTTCGGGCGACCATAGGATTATCTTCAGGCCTCACCGGATCCGGGGTGACCCTCCGCAACGACACTTCAAGGTCGCCCGCTTCTTGAGCTGGGGAGTCTAGGGGAGGCGTTTCGCTCTCCATCATCTCCGGAAGAAGATCTCCTGAAGACGAGCTCTGCTGAGAAGGGCTCAGATCTGAACTGCAAGATAAATGCTTCGGTTATTTTTCTCAGAAGTAAGGTAGTATATCTTTGCTATTAAGTACCTTTTGATTACTTACAACTCGTTAGAGGGCTGATCCCCACATGGACTTTGTGCGGCAAGTGCACACTCCGAGGCAGGACCCTCTGGTTGAGTTTTCTTCTCCCGTTTGGAGACCTTGGTTTCCGGATCTTCAGAGGTAGTCCTCTTTCTCCCCCGGGGCGATGGAACGTCAGATTATTCCCCTTGGTTATCCTCCCTCACGGAGGCGCTCGTTCCCTCGGCTGGAATAGGTAGCGATGGAGGCCCGCTTTCGCCCCCTTTATTCCCCCTTCGTCTTCCCTTGAGGGCACCGGGCAAGGTGCTGGTTCGAGCATCTTTTCCAGCACCGGATTGTCCAAGCCTTCAAGAAGGGGAGCCGAACACCAGATCATCTTCGCCTTTGTTATCCAGTCCTGGTCAAAAGAGCGATTCTTCATAATGATGTCTTGATAAAAGAAAGATAGTGTGTTCGACTAGAGGATTACTTACTTGGGCCGCGTTGCAGTTGCTGCTCAGGCCCACGTCCTCTATGGTGTCCGGACACTCTATTTGGGGTCTGAAGAACAACTTGTACATCTCCTCGTGCGTTAGGCCAAGGGAATTTTGAATAGCGCGCGGTCCTTCTGGGTTGAATTCCCACAAGCGGAGGGGCTGGCGTTTGCAAGGCTGGACTCGACGAACCAGCATAACTTGCACTACCATAATCAAACTGAAATCTCCCTCGAAGTGATTTCGGATGCGGCTCTGCAGTGTGGGAACATCCTTGGCTGGACCCCAGCGCAGCCCCCTGCTGATCCATGACATCAGTTGTGGTGGAGGGCCCGAGCGAAAGGTGGGGGAAGCTACCCACTTGACACTTCTGGGAGCGGTGACGTAGAACCATTCCCGTTGCCATAATCCGGACACCTCTGGAAAGGAACCCTTTGGCCATGGAGCTCCAGCGATCTTGCTTATTCATGCACCTCCGCACGCTGCATGCTGCCCCTCGACCGTCTTCGGCTTCACATCAAAGGTCTTGAGCCACAGGCCGAAGTGAGGGGTAATGCGGAGGAAGGCCTAATACGACAATGAATGCCGAGATGTGGAGAAAGGAATCCGGCGCTAGATCATGGCAATCAAGCCCGTAATAGAACATCAAACCCCTAACGAAGGGATCCAGAGTGAGGCCTAGCCCTCGGATGAAGTGGGAGATGAACACGACGTCTTCATTGGGTTCAGGAGTAGGGACGACCTGCCCTCGGGCAGGAAGCCGATGCGAAACTTCGGCAGTCAAGTATCTTGCCTCCCTCAACTTCTTGATATATTCTTCCGTGACGGAGGAGGCCATCCACCGGCCCTGGAGGCTGGATCGGAACATGATTGAAGGTCCGAAGCACTTGAGCTGGGCTTTGGGTGTTAGAACTTGAGGCGGGGGAAGGATTCGATTGAGCACGGGAGGAAAAAAGTAAAATCCTTGTCCCTTTATAAAGAAGGTGAACATCAAGCGTCCTCCTCATGGTCGTTTGGGGCTTGCCTAAAATCTAGGAGTCCTAGGCACGGTTGGGTTACCCACACCCGTATTGATGAGAATCCTGTAATAAGGGGGACATGATCTCTGCTTTGACAAGACGTGTCAAGAAACTGCCTCGCGTTATGTGCGGGGCTGGTTAAAGAAAAACGGTTCGAATAATCACCGAGCCATGGCATGATGTCATGTTGCCAAAACGTGTCAGCAGATTAGATTTGTGGAAATATTATTCTCTCTACGGTGGTATGTGGAATTTATTTTGCATGGCGGGACACTATCCTTTTACTCAAACTCTTCTGTGGTGTATCCGGAGGCAAAACCCGCCTTGCAATGCCAAAAACAATACTACGTGCCGGACTCATCGTCATTGAAGCTTGGTTCAGGGGCTACTGTGGGAGTCCTGGATTAGGGGGTCTCCGGATAGCCGGACTATATCCTTTGACCGGACTGTTGGACTATGAAGATACAAGATTGAAGACTTCGTCTCGTGTCCGGATGGGACTCTACTTGGCGTGGAAGGCAAGCTAGGCAGTACGGATATGGATATCTCCTCCTTTGCAACCGACCTTGTGTAACTCTAGCCCCCTCCGGTGTCTACATAAACCAGAGGGTTTTAGTCTGTAGGACAAGATACTATCATACCATAGGCTAGCTTCTAGGGTTTAGCCTCTCCGATCTCATGGCAGATCAACTCTTGTAATACTCATATCATCAAGAATAGATCAAGCAGGACGTAGGGTTTTACCTCCATCAAGAGGGCCCGAATCTGGGTAAAACATCGTGTCCCCTGCCTCCTATTACCATCCACCTTAGACGCACAGTTCCGGACCCCCTACCCGAGATCCGCCGGTTTTGACACTGACAACTGTCTTTGCCATGCCATGAATCATTAAACCGGACATGCATCATACTTGGTTGTGCATCATGCCATGATTATGTGATGGTTGTTTACTATGTTGCTTGCTTCTTTCCGGGTTGCTTCTCTCGTTAGCTTCGGTTCCGTTCTGGAGTTATGAGGATCCGTTCGACTACGTCTGTTTGTCTTCTTCATGGACTCATTCTTCTTCCTTGCGGGATCTCAGGCAAGATGACCATACCCTCGAAATCACTTCTATCTTTGCTTGCTAGTTGCTCGCTCTATTGCTATGCCTATGCCGCGATACCTACCACATGCTTTATCATGCCTCCCATATTGCCATGTCAAACCTCTAACCCACCTTGTCCTAGCAAACTGTTGTTTGGCTATGTTATCGCTTTGCTCAGCCCCTCTTATAGCATTGCTAGTTGCAGGTGAAGATTGGAGTTTGTTCCTTGTTGGAACATGTTTATTGTTGGGATACCATTATTATATCTTGTTTACTTTAATGCATCTATATACTTGTTAAAGGGTGGAAGGCTCGGCCTTATGCCTGGTGTTTTGTTCCACTCTTTCCGCCCTAGATTCCGTCATACCGGTGTTATGTTCCTTGATTTTGCGTACCTTATGCGGTTCGGTTATAATGGGAACCCCTTGACAGTTCGCCTTGAATAAAACTCCCCCAGCAAGGCCCAACCTTGGTTTTACATTTGCCTAACAACCTATAACCTTCCCTTGGGTTTTCGCGAGCCCGAGGGTCATCTTTATTTTAACCCCCCCCCCAGGCCAGTGCACCTCTAAGTGTTGGTCCGAAATGGGCGGCCTGTGGGGCCACATCGGGGCAACTCGAGGGTTGGTTTTACTCGTAGCTTGACCTATCCGTTGTGCCCTAAGAACGAGATACGTGCAACTCCTATCGGGATTTGTCGGCACATCAGGCGGCTTTGCTGGTCTTGTTTTACCATTGTCGAAATGTCTTGTAACCGGGATTCCGAGTCTGATCGGGTCGTCCTGGGAGAAGGAATATCCTTCGTTGACCGTGAGAGCTTGTGATGGGCTATGTTGGGACACCCCTGCAGGGTTTTGAACTTTCGAAAGTCGTGCCCACGGTTATGGGCAGATTGGAATTTGTTAATATCTGGTTGTAGAAAACCTGACACTTAACTTAACTAAACGCATCAACCGCGTGTGTAGCCGTGATGGTCTCTTTCCGGCGGTGCCCGGGAAGTGAACACGGTTCTTATGTAATGTTTGTATGTAAGTAGTTTCAGGATCACTTCTTGATCACTTCTAGTTTACGACCGTGCTTTGCTTCTCTCCTCGCTCTCATTTGCGTAAGTTAGCCACCATATATGCTAGTGCTTGCTGCAGCTCCACCTCACTACCTTTTCCTACCCATAAGCTTAAATAGTCTTGATCGCGAGGGTGTGAGATTGTTGAGTCCCCGTTACTCACAGATTACTTCAAACAGTTGCAGGTGCCGGTGATAACCGTGCAGGTGACGCAACCGAGCTCAAGGAGGAGCTCGATGAAGATCGTGTTCATTGTGTTGTTTCGTTTCCAGTTGATCAGTAGTGGAGCCCAGTTGGGGCGATCGGGGATCTAGCATTAGGGGTGGTCTTTCTTTATTTGGTTCCTTAGTCGGACCTTGATTGTATTCTAGATGATGTAATGCCATATTTATGTATTGTGTGAAGTGGCGATTGTAAGCCAACTCTATACCTCTTTCTTATTCAGTACATGGGATGTGTAAAGATTACCCCTCTTGCGACATGCCTACAATGCGGTTATGCCTCTATGTCGTGCTCCTACACGTGGGAGATATAGCCGCATCGTGGGTGTTACAAGTTGGTATCAGAGCCTTCCCTGACTTAGGAGCCCCCCTGCTTGATCGAATCGCTGACGTTGTTGAGTCTAGAAAAATGTTTTGAGTCTTCTAGGATTATATATATCGGAGAGTAGGATTCTTTTTACTCCTCAGTCCCTTCGTCGCTCTGGTGAGGCATCTTGACGTAGAGTTTTAACTCTTCTCTTCTCAAAATTTCACTAAATTTTTTTTAGGATCACGCGGGTATCTTGGAATCATTCCGATGGTTTTGTGACGAAAACATTGTTCTTGGTGCCTCTTGACATTTAGGGGTTGTGGAAGTGTCCTAGGGAGTTGAGCTCCGAGGTGTTGTCGTCACAATTTTATCATTGTAGTTCTGGAATACCTGAGTTCGCCGACATCGAAAATCTCTTTTATGCAGTTGTTGGTGAGATAACCTCGACGCCACCCAGTACTGGGGCGGGAGTTCGGGAGTATTGCCATAACTCGTATAACGGATGCTTTTCGAAGGTTGAGGTAAATGATTTCCGAAGGTTCTTGGTTATGTGTTGAAGGATGGATACAGCTGGATGTAGTATTTGCTAGTTTTGGGCGAGATATTATGCTTCCCCTGTATCCCCAACACCTGATTGCATAACCGGAAAGTTTCGGGAGTTTATAAGTGGGAACTCAAGTAGCTCCTAGGATATCTTTCCGACAGGTGCATGATATGAGATTGGGGTTCGAGGTCTAGTGGTCCGCCTATCCACGGTTGGTTTTACAGTGGTCTCGTTGTGTCTTAAAGAGTCCTTGGCTATGCTGACTCAGGGATGCTTCGTATGTCATGTGCACTGCCTTGCACATGATGGTGTTGTATGATTGAGCCCGTGTGGGCCCCACCACGAAAACTTTGGACGAAATCTCTATCATATGTTTGTTCCGGCTTATTTTGCAAGCCAATACTTTGTTTTATTTTGAGTTGTGGTATTCGAGTTGCTTCGAAGTCAAATGTGGTTTCCATACCTTTTCTAAGTGGTGTTCTCACATTTCTATATGAATACTAATCCTTCTTGATCATCGAGATTGTCATGTCAATCCTTTTCAACTGGCACGCTTCTCGTCAAGTGGATCCGATCATTTCAATATTCACAAGACCACCTTTTAGTTCTTCTCAACGGTGTTCATTTCATCCGTCTCCAAGTTGACTTTGTTTTTCCCCCCCCCCCCCCCCTTTTTTTTTTCAAGGACTAAGATTTCTTAATCAAGTATCCTTTTATTGATGGGAAGTCTCTCCATTCCTTTCCGTCAATGTTCTTATTCGGTGATTCTCATGAAGATGCTAAGGAAGCTACAAGTTCAACATTCTCCGTTCTTTTTTCTTCTCCGGCAGATTAAATTCAAGTTTTGGTGTTGATCATTCCTTTTCCTTGTTTCAAATGTCTTCTCATGCTGGTGCACCTCATAATCATTCCCCGCTTGCTATTCAAGTGTTCCGGAGTGCTGAAGATATCTCAGAAGATTCAAGCTTCCATTCTCAACTCACTCAAGTTCTTTTGAGGATGTTATCTCTTTCAAGCCATTTAAATCAACCGGTGCAATCTCCCTTTCAAGTAATCTTTTCAATGATGTTTCTTTTGAGTGGGCCCTAACCCACAGGTCTTTTCCCAGGATCTTACCTAACTCTTCAATTTTCCCGGAGTTACAATCAAATTCTTCTCCAGGTTTGATGTAAGTATGAATTTTCATCAGTCATATGTCTTTCACTAAGATCTTTCAAATTCTTTTCATCGTTGGTTGAACGTTTCTAATTTTTCATTCCGGAGTGCCTCAATAATTCATGGTGGTGTTTCTCATCATCATTCTCTACATTTGAAGACCGAAGAAGAGTTTCTCTTAAATCTTGCCCCATTCTTTTCAAGACTCGTGATTCTAGCTTGATGCCATCTTCTCATAATTGTTTTCGATTGTGAGAATTCTTTTCACCCATCCGGAGCAATTCAGGAGTCTTTTTAGATTGATTCTCCAGAGCCCATCATCTCATAATTCTTCATTCCAGCTTTCAACTCTTTCCCCAATCTTACTGGTGCGACATTCATGCATTCTCTAATCAGCTCATGATCTATTTGTTCTCATGTATCAAATTCCCTCAAGTATCTTCATTCGTTTTTCAATTCTTTCCGGTGATCTGTGCCTTTTCTATTTCCTTGTCCAATTCTTACGGTGCTTCTTCCAAGATTTCTCTTCCTTCATTATCATATCAATTCATTCGTTGTTTCAATCCTACCAGTGGTTCGTTGAAGAACTTCTCAAGTTGGCGCTATATCTATCTTAATCCTTTCTATGAGAATAAGTAGTATGCCAAATCCGTTGCTTGTCATCAATCTAAATTGGTGAAGGATGAGCATAACATAATTCTTATTCTTGATTCACCGAAATGATTAATTCTTTATTCTGGAGGCTCAATTCTCCGTTTCACTTGATTCATCTTTTCTTTCCAGGAGTTCCAACCTCTCTCAATTATATCATCACGAGGATCCATCTAAATCATTACAAGGGTTCACCTTGTGTTTTCAACTTCTCTTTCCTTTTGTTTGATCATCCTTTTATTACTGGAGTTCCTCATGGAGGTTCATCAAGGACTTAAATCCTTCTCGAAGTGTTCATCAAGATTCTTTTCAAAGGAGCTCATGTATTCTTCATCTTGCAATCCAGAGTGCAATTCTTTATACCTTATCTTTTGAGGTGGTGTTATGTCATTCCTGACAATTTCCCTTCGTGTTTCATGATTCACAAGTTGTCTGGAATGACATATTTTAAACCCATCATTTTCAATTCGTTCATGAGTTCCTTTACAACCCATCAATCTCTTCTTTGGAGTTATCTTGGGTTTTATTTCACCTAAAGCCTTCCCTAAGGAATGTTGCTATTGTGGTGCTTCTCAATGACCCAAGTTTTCTCTTTATCCTCTTGGTGGAACATGTTTTCATCTCTTCGTTGATCTCTAGCAAGCAATTGTTTTTCGTTAGTGGCAGAAGTTCACCTCAAGTTTTGAGATGTCAATATAAGTCCACGAGGATTATATCTTCTCGTTGTTGTTTTTCCAACAACTCCGCTCTAACCTTCTTGCAAGGATCCAAATTAAATTTTGGTACAAGTTGCCATTCCTTCTCCGTTCTCTTATTTCGACGATCTAGCTTCTATCCGTTCGTTCTGTAGGCATTGTGATGTTGCTCTCTTCAACCAATCATCTTGTTTTTCCCCAAGATCATGTTCTTTCCTTTGCTTATCCATTTAACCGGAGTGTTGTGCCCTCTGCTCAAGTGCTTTTCATCTTATCAAGTTTCTTATCACTTTTCAACCAGAGTGCTGCCCGAATTTGTTCTTCTTCGTTCCTCTTTTCTGACGGAGATTGTCAACTTCGTTCATCTCCGTTGTATTCTTTTCTCGAAGTTGTTCAACTTTTCAAGGTTCTTTGGTTTCACTCGTTTTTCAAAGAAGCAACTTAGTTTTACCCCTTCTCTTCCTCTTCCGTTTTTCCCTCTGGTGCCATCCTAGATCTCGGGACGAGATCCTCTCGTAGTGGTGGAGTGTTGTAATGCCCTGTGACCGTTGCGCCAGGTCTCTTCCAGTTATTCGTTGTCTTTGCCATGCCATGAATCATTAAACCGGACATGCATCATACTTGGTTGTGCATCATGCCATGATTATGTGATGGTTGTTTACTATGTTGCTTGTTTCTTTCCGGGTTGCTTCTCTCGTTAGCTTCGGTTCCATTCCGGAGTTGTGAGGATCTGTTCGACTACGTCCGTTTGTCTTCTTCATGGACTCGTTCTTCTTCCTTGCGGGATCTTAGGCAAGATGACCATACCCTCGAAATCGCTTCTATCTTTGCTTGCTAGTTGCTCGCTCTATTGCTATGCCTATGCCGCGATACCTACCACATGCTTTATCATGCCTCCCATATTTCCATGTCAAACCTCTAACCCACCTTGTCCTAGCAAACCATTGTTTGGATATGTTATCGCTTTACTCGGCCCCTCTTATACCGTTGCTAGTTGCAGGTGAAGATTGGAATTTGTTCCTTGTTGGAACATGTTTATTGTTGGGATACCATTATTTTATCTTGTTTACTTTAATGCATCTATATACTTGGTAAAGGGTGGAAGGCTCGGCCTTATGCCTGGTGTTTTTTTCCACTCTTGCCGCCCTAGTTTCCGTCATACCGGTGTTATGTTCCTTGATTTTGAGTTCCTTACACGGTTGGGTTATAATGGGAACCCCTTGACAGTTCGCCTTGAATAAAACTCCTCCAGCAAGGCCCAACCTTGGTTTCACATTTGCCTAACAACCTATAACCTTCCCTTGGGTTTTCGTGAGCCCGAGGGTCATCTTTATTTTAAACCCCCCCGGGCCAGTGCTCCTCTGAGTGTTGGTCCGAAACGGGTAGCCTGTGGGGCCACCTCGGGGCAACTCGAGGGTTTGTTTTACTCGTAGCTTGACCTATCCGGTGTGCCCTGAGAACGATATACGTGTGACTCCTATCGGGATTTGTCGGCACATCGGGCGGCTTTGCTGGTCTTGTTTTACCATTGTCGAAATGTCTTGTAACCGGGATTCCGAGTCTGATCGGGTCGTCCTGGGAGAAGGAATATCCTTCGTTGACCGTGAGAGCTTGTGATGGGCTAAGTTGGGACACCCCTGCAGGGTTTTGAACTTTCGAAAGCCGTGCCCGCGGTTATGGGCAGATTGGAATTTGTTAATATCCGGGTGTAGAAAACCTGACACTTAACTTAATTAAAACGCATCAACCGCGTGTGTAGCCGTGATGTGTATTAGCCACCATGTATGCTAGTGCTTGCTGCAGCTCCACCTCACTACCTTTTCCTACCCATAAGCTTAAATAGTCTTGATCACGAGGATGTGAGATTGCTGAGACCCCGTGACTCACAGATTACTTCAAACAGTTGCAGGTGCCGATGATAACCGTGCAGGTGATGCAACCGAGCTCAAGGAGGAGCTCGATGAAGATCGTGTTCGTTGTGTTGTTTCGTTTCCAGTTGATTAGTAGTGGAGCCCAGTTGGGGCGATCGGGGATCTAGCATTAGTGGCGGTCTTTCTTTATTTGATTACGTAGTCGGACCTTGATTGTATTCTGGATGATGTAATGCTATATTTATGTATTGTGTGAAGTGGCGATTGTAAGACAACTCTATACCTCTTTCTTATTCAGTACATGGGATGTGTAAAGATTACCCCTCTTGCGACATGCCTACAATGCGGTTATGCCTCCAAGTCGTGCTCCGACACGTGGGAGATATAGCCGCATCGTGGGTGTTACAGTAGAGCAAGAGGCGGCAAAAGCCGCACAGAGGGAGTGGAATAGTCAGAAAGCACTCAAGAAAAGAGAGGCCCACTGCCGCAAGAAAGAAGAGGATGCACACGCTGTTGCGAAGAGGTCGGCGGAGATACAAGCACAGTGGGGTGTCGCCAACAAAGCCACGAAGGAGAACGGCGGCGTCTGGCCAGCATGTGAGAAGTAGTATTACTAGTAGTTAGTGCGTGTGTGTGTGTGTGTGTCTGTGTCGCCCGTATGTTTGTTTAATTAATTACAAGCATGTACCAGTACTAGTTACTACTGTAGTTTTTAGAGCAAATTACCAGTACATTAGCCTAGTCTCAATGGAAAAATTCCTATCCTATGCATCAAATGGCATCTCTTTCTCTATAGGAATTGAGATGCATGTCATCTCACTTCCTATGATTTTCATATTCCTATAAAATTCCTATCCTATGAACCAAAGGAGGCCGCTGCCGGAGTAACTACTGTAGCTAGCAATACTGCTGGTAGAGTAGTTTTTTTCAAGAAGCGGAATTCAACGAAGTCATGATGGTTCCTTCGTCCGAGCAACTTCACAGTGGGAAAGGTTGGGCCTATGATTTGACGGCTCATTAGTCATTATTACTATGGCGCGACAACCGGGGTGACTCTCCCTTGGAGTTCTGCGTGCATGGCAAGTGGACCTGCATGGTCGATGTCCCACATGTCGACGAATGAAAGTATTCTTTTTGATACCGAGGAGCAAGGAAGTGCGTGCTGACAAGGGCGGGGGGGTGGGTCGGCTAAGGCGGTCAGATGTGGGGCGTGGTGGTGGTATTGGTTTTGAACCGTTTCAGGTGTAGTACTTGTAGTTTGCAAAACAACTCAATTATTGCACTGAGTTTCCTATGAAATTTTGGCAAAAAACGTTACTCAACAGCCCGCTTCCCTTCTCCTTCCTCTTCCACCGCCCGCGCACGTCCATGGGAAGCAACCGGTCAACCCTTATACAGGAGTTCTAGCACAAAAAGATGCATGCATGACCACTAAAATTTCTAGATTAAAGCACCGCTCTAGCGGGAGTATGGCGTATGTCGTTACCTTCGGCCGGGCCATGGCTACTGGGCGACGGTGACCAGATAATAGGCAGTGGGAGGGGAATGAATACAGCTACTATTTGGGTTCACCGTCCGGCTTAAATAAATGCGCACCATCATGTGTACCCACGGGTGCACAAATTATAACATACAGGTCTACTTAAGTGGGCGTCCTGTAACTGGTGTGTGAGAGATTCTGAGAGATAGAGTGGATGTGTGCGACTCTACTCTTCGGACATGTACTCAACCTTTTGGATCGGGATATAAGTATAATGGTATTTCACTTTAGCTAGTGATTTACATGGCCATGTTAACGTGGTTGTGTAAAATATGTCACTTCCTTCTCGTGATTTGCATTATATAATTACTAGCAAGATGCTCATGCATTGCACGGAACATCAATATGCATTTTTTTACAAAACACCCGTCATGATTGACCCATGCAGGAGTAATCCCATGTGTAAAAACTAATGATATCTCGAGAATTTTATCGAAAAACTAGTATCTCGAGAATTTCATCGAAAAAATGAAAGATGATAGATAAGGTGAGGAGGAGTGGAGCGTGGTGGTGACTGGTGGTCGGACTGGGCGGAGGCATGGGGACGGACGGCGCCAGCAGGCGGCAGCGGCCACCATGCTAGATTGTTCCAAAGACTTCCTTTTTTAATTTCTTAGTAATGAGGTTATGGGAGATAAGGATGAACGAGGCAAGACCATGTTTGTAAGAGCATAATTGGTTTGGTGTCAAAAATAGCATGCCAATGTTTGGCATTGTGCCAAATATTCGCTACTACTCGGTTGGTTACCGAGTTGTCTTGCCTATCTCACATAAAGTTGCCAATATTTGGCAAGTCTTGGTATTGCCAATATTTTGCAATTCCAACATTTGGCTAGCCAAATATTGGTAGCAAACCAATCATGATCTAAATGTGGAGAGAGGTGCGGGTACCTTTTGTAAAGTTGTCATAGTTTGCTTTCTATCCGTCAAATATAGATCGGATGTTTTATATTACAAGATGGTAGGCACACCATCATCACCAACTCGGTTTTTTATAAGAGTAGAGATGATAAGTTTGCTAACTACTAAAATAAAGTAGAATTTGTCCATGTTATAGAAGTAAATTAAGGTGATTGTTTATCATACGGGTAAGGTTGGACGAAGGGTGGTAGGAACAAATGCTCCGCCTAGAGCATGTGTGTGGGGGTGGGTGGGGGGGTGCGTGTGTGTGTGTGTGTGACGCGGGGTCCCCTCGGTGGCGGATGTAATTTAAGTGTGCGTGGCTTCATCATAGAGAGGTGATGTGTAACACCACGGATGTAACTTGCCCAATTTGTACTCCAACTCTTGCCATTTCCGGCGTTAAGTTATATTTATTTCTCGGGTTCGGCTCTTTGTCTCCGTGTGTTGTTTTCGTTTTCATGCATATCATATCATGTCATCATGTGCATTGCATTTGCATACGTGTTCATCTCATGCATTCGAGCATTTTCCCCGTTGTCCGTTTTTCATTCCGGCGCTTCGTTCTCCTCCGGTGGTCATTTCTAGCTTTCTTTCGTGTGTGGGGATTAAACATTTCCGGATTGGACCGAGACTTGCCAAGCGGCCTTGGTTTACTACCGGTAGACCGCCTATCAAGTTTCGTATCATTTGGACTTCGTTTGATACTTCAACAGTTAACCG
The DNA here is from genome assembly GCF_003073215.2 of Triticum urartu. Taxonomy (NCBI): domain Eukaryota; kingdom Viridiplantae; phylum Streptophyta; class Magnoliopsida; order Poales; family Poaceae; genus Triticum; species Triticum urartu. Next base: position 186,999,902 of record NC_053025.1, on the reverse strand, counting down.
AGGGACCGAAAAGGCCTCGTGTGTGTTGCAGCCCAACACCCCTCCAATTTGGCCCAAAACCCACCAAACTCTGCTCCATGTCCTAGAGCGTTCGATCACGATCGCGTGGCCGAAAACCCCACCTCATTTGGACTCTCCTAGCTCCACTTATGCCTATAAATACACCCCCTCCATTTTCGGATCTCTCTCCCTCTCGAAACCCTAAAAAAATCCCTTCCACCGCCGCCGGACGTGTCCGGGCGAGCCGGACAACGTCCGATCCGCCGCCGCCGGACGTGTCCGGGCGAGCCGGACAACGTCCGATCCGCCGCCGCCAGCCAACCGTCGCCACCTGTCGCCTCCCGCGCCGGCCCGCGAGGGCCCGAGGCCGGCCCCCGCCGCCGCACACCCGGGCCGGGCCCCGCGCCTCCATTCACCGCCGCCTCTCCCATCTCCGGCGGGCGCCGCCACCGCCGACCAGATCTCGCCGCGCCACCGTCGCCATCCGGTCGCCGCCTCACGCCGCCCCGCGCCGCCGCCTCACGCCGCCGCCGCCGCCACCACCGACCCCGGGAGCCCCTCGCCGGCCTCCTCCTCCCCGGCCTCTTCTCCATCTCCGGCAAGGATTCCGGTGAACAGTGCTCGAAGTCCGGCGAACCTCGTAATCCGCGCCGCCCAATCCAGATCTGAGATCCGGTTGATTTTTATCCCCGAACCGTAATTTTCAAGCAAACTTTGACGTGCCGTAACTTTGAATCCGTAGCTCCGATTTGGGCATATAGCATATCAAAATGTTCGCCTCGATGAGTACATAATTTCATTCCATTGCATCTTTTTCATTTGAGTTCATCTTGATGCCCGAAATGCTGTTAGAAGGAGGCTTCGTGAGTTAATTGTCAGATCTGCTAGTTCATGTTAGACTTTTGTCATTTTTGCCATGATTATTGTGTCTGTGCTATACCTATGAGTCCTTCATATGTTTTGTTAAGAATTTTGTCTTGTTTCCAAAGGTGCAACCCATGCATTTTCAGGATGTGTGTGGTGACTTGTGCAAGCTTGCAAAGTGAGGCACCCGGTAAATCTGTTTTCAGGGACTTAGTAGTTTTCACTAAGTCTGGGATTATTTAGTTCATGATGCCATATGTTCGGCTTGTTTCCTAGTGATCCGTGCCTCTTTTGAGGATGATCAGTAAAGGAGTTTTGTTAATAATATTATGCTCTACCATCCATGCCTTTACTTGCAATTATGGAGCAACGTAGCTTGAGCCAATCGAGCTCTACTTTTGCTTCGTGGTGAATCTGGGCAGATCGTCAACTCGTTTGAGATTTTGCCGATGCTATTGTAGTTGATCCGTGCATGCTATGCCATTGTTCTTGCCATTTCTAGCTAGAATTTTGTGCCTTCGTAATGGATGTATGCTTGACTTGCCATGACTTGCACCGTAGTGAGTGCATCGAGCTCGTTTACGTGCCTTCGTGAGTTATATTTCAGCATGTCTCAGTTTTCACTAAGTCTGAAAACTGATTGTGTTTTAGCTATGTTTGTGTGCCCGTTAGTATATTTTGTGAACTCTTTTGGCCCCAGGTCACTTTGGGTCTTTTGTTAAGCTTGTTGAGTAGCTCCATGCCATGTTCTTACTTGTCTTAATCAGGTCATGTATCATGTTGTTTTGCTGCTCTGAAGAGGGCTTCGTGATCTGAAATTTCAGACAAGTGTTAATTTCACTAAGTCTGAAATCAGTTTTGCATTTGCGTTTTTGACATGATTGTTTGAACCTCATAATGGATGAATTGGCCGTAGCTCAGTGCTAGTCTTTTGTTAAGCATCTTGTGTTCATCCCTGCCATGTATTTTGTTGTCATGTTTGGTGGATATAGCATGTTCATCTCATTGCATTTAGATGCCTACTTGCTGTAAATCGCAGACCGGTATCAATTTTTGAATCGCTTGCCATTTCCAAACCGTAACTCCGATTCCGGCGTTCTTTATATCGTTTTCAAGCGATTTCATCTCATATTTCCAGTGGAACCCTTGGAATTCCAAGTTGAGGCCAGGTTCATGCAATTCCTGTCATATCTTGCATTTTGCATCCCGCATAGCATATCATCATTGCATCATAGCGCTTGATCCTTGCACGTGGTTGATTGTGTCCTTGTTGCTTGTTTGTCTTGTTTGGGTAGAGCCGGGAGACGAGTTTGCTAACAAGGAGCCCGTTGAGTTTGCTCTTGAGGATCCAGTCAACTCTGACAACTGTGCAGGCAAGATGATCATACCCTCGAAATCACTACTATCTTGGCTATGCTAGTTTGCTCGCTCTTTTGCTATGCCAATGCTACGATGCCTACCTTTTGCTTGTCAGCCTCCCAAATTGCCATGTCAAACCTCTAACCCACCATTGTCCTAGCAAACCGTTGATTGACTATGTTACCGCTTGGCTCAGCCCCTCTTATAGCGTTGCTAGTTGTAGGTGAAGATTGGAGGCCGTTCCTTGTTGGAACATCTTTTATTTACTTGTTGGGATATCATTATATTGCCATGTTATCTTAATGCATCCATATACTTGGTGAAGGGTGGAAGGCTCGGCCTCTCGCCTAGTGTTTTGTTCCACTCTTGCCGCCCTAGTTTCCGTCATATCGGTGTTATGTTCCCGGATTTTGCGTTCCTTACGCGGTTGGGTTATAATGGGAACCCCTTGATATTTCGCCTTGATTTAAGCTTTTCCAGCAATGCCCAACATTGGTTTTACCATTCGCCACCTAGCCTTTTCTTTCCCTTGGGTTCTGCAGACTCAAGGGTCATCTTATTTTACCCCCCCCCGGGCCAGTGCTCCTCTGAGTGTTGGTCCACCTGTCAGCTGCCGGTGGCCACCAGGGGCAACTCTGGGCTGGCCTACCCGTACCTAAGACAATCTGAGTGTGCCCTGAGAAAGAGATATGTGCAGCTCCTATCGGGATTTGTCGGCACATTCGGGCGGTGTTGCTGGTCTTGTTTGAACCTGTCGAAGTGTCTTGAGTTACCGAGACACCGAGTCTGATCGGAACGTCTTGGGAGGAGGTCTATTCCTTCGTTGACCGTGAGAGCTTATCATGGGCTAAGTTGGGACTCCCCTGCAGGGATTGAATTTTCGAAAGCCGTGCCCACGGTTATGGGCAGATGGGAATTTGTTAATGTCCGGTTGTAGATAACTTGAACCTTAATTAATTAAAATGAATCAACTGAGTGTGTTACCGTGATGGCCTCTTCTCGGCGGAGTCCGGGAAGTGGACACGGTGTTGGAGTAATGTTTGCGCAGGTTGCTCTCTAGTTTCTCGCTCGTGCTTTTCCTCCTCTTCTCGCTCTCTTTTGTGAATAAGATAGCCACCATATATGCTAGTCGCTTGCTGCAGCTCCACATATATTTGCCTTACCCTTCCTATAAGCTTAAATAGTCTTGATCGCGAGGGGGCGAGATTGCTGAGTCCCTGTGGCTCACAGATACTATAACTCCAGATGCAGGTCCAGGTGATTCCGCTCCAGGTGACGAGTACGAGCTCAAGTGGGAGTTTCACGAAGACTCTCAGCGTTACTATGTGTCTTTTCCTGATGATCAGTAGTGGTGCCTAGTTGGGGTTTGATTCGGGGCCTTGTCGCATGTTGGGTTCTTTTCTATTTTGGCGCCGTAGTCGGGCCATGAGTGTTTGTATGATGGATGTTATTTATGTATTTTGATGTGATGTGGCGAGTGTAAGCCAACTATGTATCTCCCGCTTTTATTATATATTACATGGGATGTTGTGATGATTGCCTAACTTGCGACATTGCTTTCAATGCGGTTATGTCTCTAAGTCGTGCCTCGACACGTGGGAGCTATAGCCGCATCGAGGGCGTTACAAGTTGGTATCAGAGCCTTCCCCAACCTTAGGAGCCCCATTGCTTGATCGTTTTTAGCGGCCGAGTTGTGTCTAGAAAAATGTTTTGAGTCATTTAGGAACTATATATCGGAGAGATTAGGAATTATTTTTACTTCCCAGTCTCGTTGGTGAGATAACCTCGACGCCACCCAGTACTGGGGCGGGAGTTCAGGAGTATCGCCATAACTTGTATAACGGATGCTTTTCGAAGGTTGAGGTAGATGGTTTCCGAAGGTTTCTTGGTTATGTGTTGAAGGATGGATACAACTGGATGTAGGATTTGCTAGTTTGGGTGAGATATTATGCTTCCCCTGTATCCCCAACACCTGATTGCATAACCGGAAAGTTTCGGGAGTTTCATAGGTGGGAATTCTAGTAGCTCTAGTTCTTCTTCCACGGATATTGGTTTGAGATTGGGATTTCTTACCGATTATTCGTTCTCGAGCCGTATCTGGTTGTTTTACTTCTTCTACCTAATTCTATGTGGCTTCGCAATTTAGGGATATGTGACCACTTCAAGAGGAATGCATTCGTTCATTTTGTTCGGATGTGAAGACTTTATGTTGCAATTTTCATTCCGTTTGTTTCAGCTTCATTTATCTGTCTATGTGCTAACGGTGGTCAACCTCTTCAGGATGGCTCCCGCTAAGAGCACCAGTCAGAACCAGAATCAAGATCCGCCACCACCTCCACCTCCTCCGGAGGCATGGCAAGCTGTGATGGCCGAAACCAATGCAAACACACAGCTGATCATGCAAATTCTCCAAAAGCACAATCAAGGCAGGAAAGGGAATCAAGGCAACAATCAGACTCATTTTGCTACACTGAACCAGTTCCTTGCTAATGGTCCAAAGACGTTCAGCAATTGTGTTGAGGCTTCTGATGCTGACGATTGGCTTGTGGATCTGTGTAAGCATTTCGAGTGCAGTAACGTCAGGCCTGAGGACTTTGTCAAGTTTGCTTCCTTCCAACTCAAAGATCAAGCTGCAGAATGGTTCCAGCAGTACAAGGATTCCAGGGGTGGACGTGTTATCACTTGGGATGATTTCCGTCGAGATTTCCGAGCTCATCATATTCCGCAGAGCATGGTTGAAAGCAAGCGTGAGGAATTCCGCAATCTGAAGCAAGGCTCTTTGTCTGTCTATGACTACAACAAGTTGTTCCAGAAGCTCGCCCGCTTTGCCAAACAGGACGTGCCTGATGAGAAGAGCATGATATATCAGTTCAGGGGTGGTCTCAGAGAAGAAATTCAGCTCGCTCTTGTTCTCTTTGAGCCCTTGAGATACGATGAGTTCTACAACATGGCACTGAAGCAAGAGGCTGCTCAGTTGAGGTGTGATGCTTCCAGGAAGCGAGTCAGAGATGTTACTCCTTCTTCCTCTACTCAAGTGGCCAAGCAGCAGAAGTTTTGGCTTCCTCCTCCTCCATTCCGTCAGCCGTATCAGCAGAAGAGCAAAGGTGGCAGTGGTTCTTCCCACCCACCCAACCCTGGCTTTCAGAACAAGGCTTCGTCTCAAGCTCCAAGATCGAGTGCTCCGTATCACCGTCCGCTTTTCAGAGGTCACGTGCAACAAGTGCCAACAGAAGGGCCACTATGCCAACAAGTGTTTCAACCAGAGGCGTCTTCCTCCTCCTCCTCCTGTCAGATCGGCAAGTACAGCTGTGGTCAAGCATAAACCCAAGCATGCCAAGGTCAATTTGATGAATGCAGCTCAGGCAGAGGACTCGTCAGATGTGATCATGGGTAACCTTCCTGTTAACGATGTTCCTGCAAAAGTTCTTTTTGACACGGGTGCATCGCATTGTTTCATTTCGAGACCGTTTCCATCTAAGCATGGTTTGCCTTTGCAAATTTTGCCTAGTCCTTTAGCAGTTGTCTCTCCCGGTAAGCGCATGCATGCTAACTCCATTGCTCCGGATGTTACTATCACTTTGGGTGACTACAAGTTTCTATCTTCTCCAACGGTTCTCGGTGACTCGGATATTGATCTTATTCTCGGAATGGATTGGCTTTCTAAGCACAAGGCTCAGCTTGATTGTGCAGCCAGGCAGATTCAATTGACTCATTCGTCTAAGGACGTAATTGTATTTGCCGCTCGGGATAATACCATTCGTCTGTTTTCTCTCAATGAGAAGGGTGAATTGGATGCCATCTCTCAAATTCCAGTCGTTTGCGAATATCAAGACGTCTTTCCAGAAGAGCTCCTAGGAATGCCTCCGCACCGGCCAGTTGAATTCGTTATTGATCTTGAGCATGGCACGGAACCTGTGTGCAAACGTCCTTACAAGCTCGGACCTGAAGAGTTGAAGGAGCTGAAGAAGCAACTTGATATGCAAGAGAAAATGGGTCTCATCCGACCTAGTTCTTCTCCGTGGGGTTGTGGTGTTCTTTTTGTGAAGAAGAAGGATGGAATGGACCGACTTTGTGTTGATTACCGTCCAGTGAATAAGAAGACCATCAAGAACAAATACCCACTTCCTAACATCAATGAGCTGTTCGAACAACTCAAAGGTGCCCAAGTATTCTCCAAGCTTGATCTCCGTATGGGTTATCACCAGATTCGCATTCGTGAAGAAGATATCCCCAAGACAGCTTTCAGAACAAGCTTTGGTTCATATGAATACACTGTCATGTCTTTTGGCCTCGCTAACGCTCCTCCGACATTCTCTCACATGATGAACTTCATCTTCAACGCCTACACCAATGACTTCATTTTGGTCTATCTCGACGACATTCTGGGTTTCTCCAAGAACAAGGAAGATCATGCCAAGCACTTGCGTTTGGTTCTTGATAAGCTCAGAGAACACCAGTTCTACGCTAAGTTCTCCAAGTGCGAATTTTGGCTCGATGAGGTTCTTTATCTTGGCCATATCATCTCTGCCAAGGGCATTGCCATGAATCCTGAGAAGGTGTCTGCAATTGTGAATTGGGAACCTCCTCAGAACGTGAAGTGAAGCAACTCCGCAGTTTTCTCGGTCTCGCAAGCTATTGCCGAAGGTTCGTTGAAAACTTTTCCAAGATCGCGAAGCCTCTCTCTAATCTTCTTCAGAAGCACGTCAAGTACGTTTGGTCTCTGGAGTGTGATATTGCTTTCAACACTTTGAAAGAGAAGTTGATCACTGCTCTAGTTTTGACTCCACCTGATGAATCCAAGCCGTACGAGGTATTTTGTGATGCCTCTCTCCAAGGTCTTGGCGCAGTATTGATGCAAGAGAAGAAAGTGGTTGCTTATACATCTCGCCAGTTGAAGCCTAATGAGAAGAACTACCCCACTCATGATCTCGAGTTGGTGGCAGTTGTGCATGCTCTTTTAACTTGGAGACATCTTCTATTGGGAAGAAAAGTGGACATTTTCACTGATCACAAGAGTCTCAAGTACATCTTCACCCAGCCTAATCTCAACCTCAGGCAAACTCGATGGGTCGAAATGATTCAAGAGTATAATCCGAGTATCGAGTACACTCCAGGCAAGGCCAATGTGATTGCTGACGCTTTGAGCAGAAAGGCTTACTGCAACAGTCTGATTCTCAAGCCTTATCAACCCGAGCTATGTGAAGCTTTCCACAAACTTAATCTACAAGTTGTTCCTCAAGGTTTCCTCGTCAACCTTCAAGTCTCTCCTACCTTAGAAGACCAGATTCGCCAAGCCCAGCTTCTTGATGCTATGGTGAAAAAGGTGAAGATTGGGATTGCCAAGAGTCAGTCCAAGTACAAGTGCTACCGCCTTGATGACAAGGACACTCTTTTCTTCGAGGATCGTATTGTTGTGCCCAAAGGTGACCTTCATAAAGTGATCATGAACGAGGCTCACAATTCTCTCCTCCCCATACACCCTGGGAGCACGAAGATGTATCAGGACCTTAAGAAAGCTTATTGGTGGACTCGAATGAAGCGCGAGATCGCTCAATTCGTAAATGAATGTGATGTCTGCAGAAGAGTGAAGGCAGAACACCAAAGGCCAGCTGGTCTCCTCCAACCTCTTGCCATTCCAGAATGGAAGTTTGACCACATTGAGATGGACTTCATGACTGGGTTTCCAAAGTCCAAGCGTGGCAATGATGCTATATTCGTTGTTATCGACAAGCTCACCAAAGTGGCTCACTTTCTGCCTATCAAAGAGTCGATCACTGCAGCTCAATTGGCGGAACTCTATACCTCTCGAATTGTCTCTCTACACGGTATTCCTCAAGTGATATCTTCAGACCGTGGCAGCATCTTTACCTCCAAGTTTTGGGATTCTTTTCAGAAGGCCATGGGCACCAACATCCGCTTCAGCACTGCTTTCCATCCTCAAACAAGCGGTCAAGTCGAGCGTGTCAACCAGATTCTTGAAGATATGCTCAGGGCTTGTGTGATCTCCTTCGGCATGAAGTGGGAGGATTGTCTTCCTTATGCTGAATTCTCCTACAACAATAGTTTTCAAGCAAGTTCGGGCAAGGACCCATTTGAAATTCTGTATGGCAGGAAGTGTCGTACCCCTCTCAACTGGTCTGAAACTGGTGAACGTCAGCTTTTGGGTAATGACCTAATCACAGAAGCAGAAGAAATGTGCAAAGTCATTCGTGATAACCCCAAAGCAGCCCAATCCCGCCAGAAGAGCTACTATGATAGTAAGCACCGTGATTTGCCTTTCGAGATCGGAGATCATGTTTACCTCCGTGTCTCTCCTATGAAAGGTACTCGTCGCTTCGGTATCAAAGGGAAGCTTGCCCCTAGATACGTGGGACCTTTCAAGATTGTCAGCAAGAGAGGCGACCTCGCCTATCAACTCGAGCTTCCTTCAAACTTTGCAAATGTTCATGACGTGTTCCATGTCTCTCAGCTTCGAAAGTGCTTCAAGACTCCTGACCGCACCGTCAACTTCGAGGACATTGAGCTCCAAGAAGATCTCTCTTATCGTGAGCACCCAGTTGCTATTCTTGAAGATACTGAACGCAAGACTCGCAACAAGTCAATCAAATTTCTCAAAGTCAAGTGGTCACACCATTCCGACCGTGAAGCTACTTGGGAACGCGAGGATCACCTCCGTTCTGAGTACCCGGTGTTCTTTCAGTCCTAGATCTCGGGACGAGATCCTTTCGTAGTGGTGGAGTGTTGTAACACCCCGGATGTAACTTGCCCAATTTGTACTCCAACTCTTGCCGTTTCCGGCGTTAAGTTATATTTATTTCTCGGGTTCGGGTCTTTGTCTCCGTGTGTTGTTTTCGTTTTCATGCATCTCATATCATGTCATCATGTGCATTGCATTTGCATACGTGTTCATCTCATGCATTCGAGCATTTTCCCCGTTGTCCGTTTTGCATTCCGGCGCTTCGTTCTCCTCCGGTGGACATTTCTAGCTTTCTTTCGTGTGTGGGGATTAAACATTTCCGGATTGGACCGAGACTTGCCAAGCGGCCTTGGTTTACTACCGGTAGACCGCCTGTCAAGTTTCATATCATTTGGACTTCGTTTGATACTTCAACGGTTAACCGAGGGACCGAAAAGGCCTCGTGTGTGTTGCAGCCCAACACCCCTCCAATTTGGCCCAAAACCCACCAAACTCTGCTCCATGTCCTAGAGCGTTCGATCACGATCGCGTGGCCGAAAACCGCACCTCATTTGGACTCTCCTAGCTCCACTTATGCCTATAAATACACCCCCTCCGTTTTCGGATCTCTCTCCCTCTCGAAACCCTAAAAAAAATCCCTTCCGCCGCCGCCGGACGTGTCCGGGCGAGCCGGACAATGTCCGATCTGCCGCCGCCAGCCAACTGTCGCCACCTGTCGCCTCCCGCGCCGGCCCGCGAGGGCCCGAGGCCGGCCCCCGCCGCCGCACACCCGGGCCGCGCCCCGCGCCTCCATCCGCCGCCGCCTCTCCCATCTCCGGTGGGCGCCGCCGCCGCGGGCCACCCCGCCGCCGACCGGAGCTCGCTGCGCCACCGCCGCCTTCCGGTCGCCGCCCCGCGCCGCCGCCTCACGCCGCCGCCGCCGCCACCACCGACCCCGGGAGCCCCTCGCCGGCCTCCTCCTCCCCGGCCTCTTCTCCATCTCCGGCAAGGATTCCGGTGAACAGTGCTCGAAGTCCGGCGAACCTCGTAATCCGCGCCGCCCAATCCAGATCTAAGATCCGGTTGATTTTTATCCCCGAACCGTAATTTTCAAGCAAACTTTGACCTGCCGTAACTTTGAATCCGTAGCTCCGATTTGGGCATATAGCATATCAAAATGTTCGCCTCGATGAGTACATAATTTCATTCCATTGCATCTTTTTCATTTGAGTTCATCTTGATGCCCGAAATGCTGTTAGAAGGAGGCTTCGTGAGTTAATTGTCAGATCTGCTAGTTCATGTTAGACTTTTGTCATTTTTGCCATGATTATTGTGTGCATGCTATACCTGTGAGTCCTTCATATGTTTTGTTAAGGATTTTGTCTTCTTTCCAGAGGTGCAACCCATGCATTTTTAGGATGTGTGTGGTGACTTGTGCAAGCTTGCAAAGTGAGGCACCCGGTAAATTTGTTTTCAGGGACTTAGTAGTTTTCACCAAGTCTGGGATTATTTAGTTCATGATGCCATATGTTCGGCTTGTTTCCTAGTGATCCGTTCCTCTTTTGAGGATGATCATTAAAGGAGTTTTGTTAATAATATTATTCTCTATCCATCCATGTCTTTACTTGCAATTATGGAGCACCTAGCTTGAGTCAATCGAGCTCTACTTTTGCTTCGTGGTGAATCTGGGCAGATCGTCAACTCGTTTGCGATTTTGCCGATGCTATTGTAGTTGATCCGTGCATGCTATGCCATTGTTCTTGCCATGTATAGCTAGAATTTTGTGCCTTCTTAATGGATGTATGCTTGCCTTGCCATGACTTGCACCGTAGTGAGTGCATCGAGCTCGTTTACATGCCTTCGTGAGTTATATTTCAGCATGTCTCAGTTTTCACTAAGTCTGAAAACTGATTGTGTTTTAGCTATGTTCGTGTGCCCGTTAGTATATTTTGTGTACCCTTTTGGCCCCAGGTCACATTGGATCTTTTGTTAAGCTTGTTGAGTAGCTCCATGCCATGTTCTTACTTGTCTTAATCAGGTCATGTATCATGTTGATTTGCTGCTCCGAAGAGGGCTTCGTGATCTGAAATTTCAGACAAGTGTTAATTTCACCAAGTCTGAAATCTGTTTTGCATTTGCGTTTTTGACAAGCTTGTTTGAACCTCATAATGGATGAATTGGCCGTAGCTCAGTGCTAGTATTTTGTTAATCATCTTGTGTGCATCCCTTCTATGTATTTTGTTGTCATGTTTGGTGGCTGTACCATGTTCATCTCATTGCATTTAGATGCCTACTTGTTGTAAATCGCAGACCGGTGTCAATTTTTGAATCGCTTGCCATTTCCAAACCGTAACTCCGATTCCGGCATTCTTTATATCGTTTTCAAGCGATTTCATCTCATATTTTCAGTGGCACCCTTGGAATTCCAAGTTGAGGCCAGGTTCAGGCAATTCCTGTCATATCTTGCATTTTGCATCCCGCATCGCATCCCGCATAGCATATCATCATTGCATCATATCGCTTGATCCTTGCACGTGGTTGATTGTGTCCTTGTTGCTTGTTTGTCTTGTTTGGGTAGAGCCGGGAGACGAGTTCGCTAACGAGGAGCCCATTGAGTTTGCTCTTGAGGATCCAGTCAACTCTGACAACTGTGCAGGCAAGATGATCATACCCTCGAAATCACTACTATCTTGGCTATGCTAGTTTGCTCGCTCTTTTGCTATGCCAATGCTACGATGCCTACCTTTTGCTTGTCAGCCTCCCAAATTGCCATGTCAAACCTCTAACCCACCATTGTCCTAGCAAACCGTTGATTGGCTATGTTACCGCTTTGCGCAGCCCCTCTTATAGCGTTGCTAGTTGCAGGTGAAGATTGGAGGCCGTTCCTTGTTGGAACATCTTTTATTTACTTGTTGGGATATCATTATATTGCCATGTTATCTTAATGCATCTATATACTTGGTGAAGGGTGGAAGGCTCGGCCTCTCTCCTAGTGTTTTGTTCGACTCTTGCCGCCCTAGTTTCCGTCATATCGGTGTTATGTTACCGGATTTTGCGTTCCTTACGCGGTTGGGTTATAATGGGAACCCCTTGATATTTCGCCTTGATTTAAGCTTTTCCAGCAATGCCCAACATTGGTTTTACCATTCTCCACCTAGCCTTTTCTTTCCCTTGGGTTCTGCAGACTCAAGGGTCATCTTATTTTACCCCCCCCCGGGCCAGTGCTCCTCTGAGTGTTGGTCCACCTATCAGCTGCCGGTGGCCACCAGGGGCAACTCTGGGCTGGCCTACCCATACCTAAGACAATCCGAGTGTGCCCTGAGAAAGAGATATGTGCAGCTCCTATCGAGATTTGTCGGCACATTCGGGCGGTGTTGCTGGTCTTGTTTGAACCTGTCGAAGTGTATTGAGTTACCAACACACCGAGTCTGGTCGGAACGTCTTGGGAGGAGGTCTATTCCTTCCTTGACCGTGAGAGCTTGTCATGGGCTAAGTTGGGACTCCCCTGTAGGGATTGAACTTTCGAAAGTCGTGCCCGCGGTTATGGGCAGATGGGAATTTGTTAATGTCCGGTTGTAGATAACTTGAACCTTAATTAATTAAAATGAATCAACTGAGTGTGTTACCGTGATGGCCTCTTCTCGGCGGAGTCCGGGAAGTGGACACAGTGTTGGAGTAATGTTTGCGCAGGTTGCTCTCTAGTTTCTCGCTCGTGCTTTGCCTCCTCTTCTCGCTCTCTTTTGCGAATAAGATAGCCACCATATATGCTAGTCGCTTGCTGCAGCTCCACATATATTTGCCTTACCCTTCCTATAAGCTTAAATAGTCTTGATCGCGAGGGGGCGAGATTGCTGAGTCCCTGTGGCTCACAGATACTATAACTCCAGATGCAGGTCTAGGTGATTCCGCTCCAGGTGACGAGTACGAGCTCAAGTGGGAGTTTGACGAAGACTCTCAGCGTTACTATGTGTCTTTTCCTGATGATCAGTAGTGGTGCCTAGTTGGGGTTTGATTCGGGGCCTTGTCGCATGTTGGGTTCTTTTCTATTTTGGCGCCGTAGTCGGGCCATGAGTGTTTGTATGATGGATGTTATTTATGTATTTTGATGTGACGTGGCGAGTGTAAGCCAACTATGTATCTCCCGCTTTTATTATATATTACATGGGATATTGTGATGATTGCCTACCTTGCGACATTGCTTTCAATGCGGTTCTGTCTCTAAGTCGTGCCTCGACACGTGGGAGCTATAGCCGCATCGAGGGTGTTACATGATGTGTATGGCCGAGGCCACCAATGAGGGGGTGCGAGAGATAAAAGGCCCATAGAGAGGGAAGAGAAGGCATGTGCGTGTGAGAGGAGTCGACATCGAGAGAACATGTTTGTTCGAGAGACACCGAGGAAGACTACTATATATCGATGGTGCATGTAGGCAGGAATTAAATGAAGGGATGGTCTTATTGGCTTTGGGAATATAGGGGAAGAGTGAGAGAGGGGGTAGCTAGAAGGAGATTGTTAAGTGTGAGTGTGAGTTTCACCCATCCAGGCGGAAGTTATGTGCACACAAGAAAAGAATGATTCGATGTGGAGTTAGGGCTGAGGGTAATTAAATACGTATGGAGACATAGGAGACCTTGAACGTGCTTGTGTGTGTGTGTGTGTGCGCGCACACACATGATGAAGATAAAAGAAAGAAGACATAAGTCATAAGATCAACGACATGGGAGAGATAGATCGGTATGACAATATGCATGCATGTGAGAGTGCAGGGAAGAAGGCCCGATAATTGAGCATGTATTTTTGTCTTTAAGAGATAGTGGCATGGGCTGGATCATGCATCTATGGCGAGTAGAGGGAGCGAGACACAACGATTGTGCAAAAGATATCAACCTATAAATGCATGTATGGAGAGACATATATAGTGTGGGTGATAGGAAGCAAGAGTGCGTGCGAGAAAGAAATGTCGATAGAGAAACTACAGATAGATACATAGATAGAGATGCTAGCTAGAGGGACATCGGCTAGATTGCGTGTTGGAGATGACCGCCGGGTGATTCAGAGGGTGAAGTTATGTGTGTGTGAGAGAGAAAGATAAAAAGAGGGCACACGAGTGCATGCAGAGAGAAACATATATAGTGTGCGTGATAGGAAGCAAGAGTGAGGGCGAGAAAGAAGGTTGATGGAGAAATAGATAAATAGAAAGATAAAGATGCTAGCTAGTGTGCATTAGAGATATGAGTCAAGTGGATCACAAGGCTGAGTTATGTGTGTGGGTGTGAGAGAGATAGAGAGAGGGTGCATGTGAGTCACATACAAACAAATATCAGAGAGAAATGAGATCCCGAGAGACAGAGTTTTGTGTCTGCGAGAGAGAAAGATATTTCATAACAAGAGTGATAGCCAGAGAGACATATGAGGGAACGCAAGATATCTCTAGGGAGAGAGAGTGTGTGAGCGACATACAAGAGAATGGTGGAGAGATATGAGACCCTGGGAGACAGAGTTTGTGTTTGTGTGTGATAAACAGATATTTAAGAGGAAGAGTCATAGCTTCTCATACCTAAGGATCAAAAGACATCTCTGTGTGAGAGGGGGTGTGTGAGTGGCACACAGGGGGAATAGTAGAGAGAAACGAGAACCCGGGAGACGAAGTTTGTGTTTGTGTGAGAGAAAGAGATTTCACATGGAGAATCATAGTTAGAGACACATAGCAGGGAGCGAGATATACTCAGAGAGAGATAGAGTGATGAAGGGTGTTACACTATATGTTGCTTGTGTGGAACACATTATACATGTTTGAGAAGTAAAAAACCCGCATGAAATACACATTAATTGGAGACAGTTAGCGAGGAATGCATACATTGGATTTCAACATAAAGTGGTTTCAAATATTTGAAAATCCAAATTAAGATGGATACAGCCTTATGAATCTGAGATCATGCCATTTGTAAACCATATATATGTATAAAGGGTGTTGTGCTTTCGAAAGTATATATAAAAAATGATGCATATATAATTTTATTCCAATCGAAAATGGATCATGTCCGAACGAAAATAGAATACAAACTGGATTCAAATTGAGTTGGCATGGTAAACATGCACTCTTGATCTGCAAAAATTTGAATGAAGCAGGGAAAGTCGCAGTAACCGCCTGAAACCAAAATCTGCGAGACGGAAATTACTGCCTATCCCTGACACGCAAAGCCTATTGGCTCGATTTCTATAGGTCTCATTAGGGGTAGGTTTGTAATTTCACTCAAACATGACATAACCGCCTCTCACCCGGATTCATACATGGTGGGTGTCGTTGGTTTGTCATGGCAGATGTCCTCATGAAAGGACTTAGTCGTGGAGCCATCGCAATGGGTTAGCTTAAAGGCGTTAAACCAGACAAGGGGACACGGGAGTTTATACTAGTTCGGCCCCTTCAATGAAGGTAAAAGCCTACGTCTAGTTGTGATTGGTATTGCAAGGGTTTCGAAGACCAGGGAGCGAATCCGCTTTGTCTAGCTCTCGAATTATTGTCTGTCGTCCCTAAACCGCTGCCGGGTCGTCCCATTATATACATAGGTTGACGCCCGCCAGTTTACAGAGTCCCGAAGCCGGATCATAGATGTGTACGGTTCGGTCTCTACACTTCCTATCTTACAATGCAAGTTACATAATTAGGTCAGTTTACACCTACAGGCCTTAACTCGCCTCTGGGCCTTGGGCCTTCATAAAGCGCCATCATTCTTACATCTTCATGGGCTTCTAATCTTCATAAAGCTAATCTAGCTACTCCTGGCCGGTTTACGTCCAGTAGTAATATCCCCAACATTAGGCCCCAGATTGGTTTGAACTTGTTCATGTCAATCTTGAATACTTAGAAAAAACTCCTCCTTTGCATCTTCACCTTGATTTTGTAAACCGCCGTGATGTCATACTCTAGGATCATGATAAACTGCCCTGACGTCATTTATCCATTGAAGCTGAGGATTACCTTCATTAATGCATATCCAGTCGTCGAGGCGACACCATTATTAACTATCCATTTTTGAGCTCCTCGATTCCCGCACTTGTCGCTTTATCGCTTCGCCTTATAAATAGGGCCATGGGTCCTTATCATTTTTCCCCTTCGTCTCCCTCGCTTCTTCTTCCTCCTCGTGACACCTCTGCCCCTGAGCGCCGCCGCCGTCACCGAGCTTCTCCTCTGCTTCGACAAAGGCCGCTGCATCAACCTGACTGTTACCAGAGAGCTGTGGCGTTCCTCCGTTGCTTCAACAGTCACTGTAAGTCCTTTTCTTTCCCCCCTTATAGATCTGTCTAGGGTTTCCTTGTTCTTCGCAGTTCATTGAAGTTCATCAGGGTTCCGGTGCTGCTCTTTCCTGTTCCTCCTTAGTGTATGGATAGAAAATCTCAATGTTGATATATTCCGCGTAATGGTTTATTTCCGCTACCACCACAAAACTTTTTGCACGCGAAAAACTGATCTGAAATTTTACAACCTGCTTTGGGTCCTACCCTTTTTAGGTCAAAATATTTTTGCCTTTCTGTCTTCGGTAGATCCAAAATTCCCATGCGATCCTATGAAACTTATTTTTCCTTACTTAGCCCTTTTCGCCTTAGATATGCATCCTCTGTACCATGTAGGTGGTTTACCCTTGTAAAAAACAATCTATCTCATACCATTAGTCCCCTAATAAACCGCAAACCTTCTTTACGTTGATTGTAATAGTCCAGTTTAACAACACATGTATGCCCTTGATATGACCTTGCCATTCACTATTGCATTAGTCTCCGGTTTACGCAATTTCACATACTTGTATATCTTTATTCAACGGCATCTCGTGTACCACCATGAATGATATGTAAACCGGCATTTCTTTTCCAGCTTTTTGTTTCACAATGGCCGAACAGTTTGCCGCTTGCAACTGGGCTCGTTCCCGTGTCACCGAGGAACAGTTGAACGGAATGGTCAGCATCGGTACCTTGCCTAAGAAAACTGAAATTCGATGGCGAGTTCCAGGAGCAGAAAATCCTCCAACCCCGAGGCAGGGTGAGGTTGTGGCCTTTGTCGACCACATAGGCCGTGGTTTCAAACCGCCAGGATCAAAGTTTTACCGAGATGTTCTTGCCAGTTTCCAACTCCATCCTCAAGATATCGGACCCAACTCGGTATCCAATCTATGCAACTTCCAGGTCTTCTGTGAAGTGTACTTACAAGAAGAACCGACTGCTGAGCTGTTCCGGGACTTCTTTCATCTGAACCGGCGTACGGAATTTGTAAATAGTCCCAACACTGAACTTGGTGGTGTTTCTATTCAAAAGCGGAAGGAAGTTGAATTCCGTCATGTCAAACTGCACAGTTACCCTAAGGAATGGAACCAGACTTGGTTATACTGCATAGATACCTCCCCTAAAGATGAAAACCCTCTTCCAGGCTATCGTGATCACCGGCTTTCCAACACTCATCCACTACCACAACATTTAAGCTCTGCGGAACGGGCCAAATATGCCCCTCAACTCGCCAAGCTCCGGGCCTTTATGGCCAATGGTTTTACAGCCGTTGATTTTGTGCGTTGCTGGATATCGTGGAGCGTCTTGCCACTAAGCCACCGCCCTGGTTTAATGTTTGAGTATACCGGTGAGGTTGAAGACCCCCAACGCCACATCAACATTCAAGTAAACGATGAAGAAGTCACTGAAAGCGTTAAGAAAATTTTGAATGAACCGGAATCAGTCTGTTGCCAAACCGGCTTGAGCCCCTTCTACACTCAGAATAAACCGCCTGCTATAAGCACAATGCTTCCTTTTTATCTTTGATTTGATTTGTTCAACTTGTGAACCTTCCTCTGTTTGTGTATGAACAGGGTGATGATCCCTTCTGGAAATGGAAATCCGCAGATAAAGCGGCAAAGCCATCTCGTCCCAAAACTAAAGCTGTCAAGCGTACCTCAAAGCGGAAAACGGCTGACCGGATCAGCATGGAGCTTGATGAAGATACAGATGATCCAGAAGTTGAGGTAGAACTTGACTCACTTGGCTCCCTTTTCATGCACCTCATTAACAATGATCTTTATCAGGAGGACGTAGAAGGCAGCCAGGCTAATGATGTAGAGGTAATTACCCTTTCCTCCGGTGCAGACTCTATGCCAACACAAAAAACCCGTCAAGCAGTCCGGAAAGTAAGCTTTTCTCATCCTCTTGCTTACATGGATCCAACATTTATTTTGAAGACACAACAGCATGAAGCTCGCCGGACAACCCGGCACAGTGGCCAACAGGTTACTTCGGCCGGTTTACCTGATACTCCGGTTCAGAAGCGCCGGTCTGAGGTCTCTCCCACTTCTGACAATTCTTATTCCAAGGAAGGTTATTTCAGACAACCTCTTAATCCGTACGATTCAAATTATCAGGTGACACCTCCCTCATCCTCTGGCGAGTCGATAGCAACCCAACCCCGTCCTCTAAAAACTGTTGTTGGGTAAGCTTTCAAACCCTTTCTTCCAATGCGTTGCAAATCTTAAATAAGATGCTAAACCTCTTTTAATTTTGTTTCCAGAGCTAAAGCCAGACCCAGCAAGAAAGCTCGGGTCAACAATCCGTCAGAAGACCAGGCAGTTTTTGAAGAAGAGCAAATAGGTGTACCGGACCAAACTCATGAACCGGAGGGTCCTCATCCTGAGGCCACCTCTGATGAACCGCCCCTTCAAGACAAGAATACTGATGAACCACCAGAAGCTGATCCTGCTATGCCTGATACTGAACCGGCAGCTCCAAACCGGGCTAGTCTGGTGAGAGGTACTGAGACTCCGTCATCACCCATAAAAACCACTGAAGGCCAAGGAGATTATGTTATCATTACTGGCATGGGCCACAGCTCTCCTGATCATCCCGTAATCTTGGCCCAACATAGTGCCAAAGAAGAGCATGCTGCTAGGGAAAATGGCAAATGGAATACTGACTTATCAAGTTATGCCCATCTCAATGCTGAAGAACTTCACTCCGGTTTCTTAAACCGTCTGCACTCAAACCGTGACTATGAAGCCGGTTTGGTAAACTTGATGAAGGAATGCTATGAGGTATTTTCATCTCCCTTTACTTCTTGATTCCAAAGTTGAAGTGCTAGCCCAAGTAGCCCCCAAGGGCCGTTTTATGATGTTAATCGTAAACCGGGTCTTTGTAACACTTTAAGTCTCTCCTACTGACCCTCAAAATGTCAGGTCCTTAGTGAAAACCAAGACCGATATTTTACCAATGTAATTATATAGCTTTCCTCAGCGTAGCCCCCAAAGGACGGTTTAGCTTTGCAAGGTAATCCGGGTTTTAATCCATATATCCATTTTGAACAGATGTACATTAGCCCCCAAGTATCAAGGATAATGCTTGCATTGTTTTGGAGACTTATAAAAGATGTAGTGAATTAGAGCAAATAGGCATTAGCCCCCAAGTATGAACTGCATAACTTGTTCTACGCTTTGTACTTAGAAAATATATATCCTGTTATTGACATATCTTCACTGTTGCAGGCCGAACTAAGCAATAGAGATGCCCGAACCGCTGATTTGCAAGAGCACGTGAAGTCCCAACAAGCAGAGGCTGCAAAAGCCAAGGAGAAACTGACCAAAGCCCTGGCAGCAATGGAAAAGCTGAAAGAGTCTTTTAACAAAGATCGTGCTGACTGGGAAACCGAGAAGGCCAGTTTAACCAAAAGAGCTGAGGATGCCAAAGCAGCCCTGAATCTAGTTGTAGATGAACTAACTAGCTTGAAACAGCAAATCAATGCCATGACTTCCGCTGTCTTTGGTAAGTATCTCCTTATGCAGTTTGTCCAATTCATGAAACCTTATCATTTATGAGAGTGCTGATTTTTAAATCATGATAGGCACTCGTATTGCTCATCTGGGCACAGATATGCGGATGAAGCTTAAAGCATCTTATACCTAGATTGAACAGCTATACTCTGGGTCCCAGCGTGCTATTTGCACTACGGCTTACAATAAACCGGCGCCATCACTGATAAAGGAAACTCTTGAGAAGCTGGCCATGTTACCAACCTGGATTACCGAACTGAAGAAGGCAGCTACAAGAGCAGGAGCATTAACCGCACTAATCCGAGCCAAGGCATGGATTCCAGATCTTGAAGCGGAGGACATCATTAAAGGATGTCCAGGTCTGAAGGAGGACGGTTCAAACTTCGACAATGATGACCTCCGAAGGCTGACCAAAGAGATGCGGCCAATAGCCAGCAAACTGGCAGAGGACACGGACTTGTCTCATTTCCATCCGGTTTATGATGCTGAAGGGAAGAGACAGCCTGCCGAAATCCATGAAGTCGAAGAACTTGTGCCTCCAATCCATAAGCATACATACGCTCCTGACATTAACCCCTCCAGCCTTATCCATGAATAAGCCGTGTTTCAAGATTTAACTGGAATCGATTGGTCAATGGTTGATTTCCGGCGTCTAGGGAGGGATGAAGAAGAAGTGATCACACCAACTGACCCTCAACCGTCAAACCATCCAGACGAAGCGTCTTAAACCAGCAGCCGGTTACTAGCTATTGTGTGCCAATGCTTAAAAACAACTATTCAATTGGAGCCATTTGGAAGCTTCATGTAATAGGATAGCAAAAACTCCTTTATCTCTCATGCCATCGAGCATGTTTTGTGATGCTTTGATAATGTGAAAACTTGCTCCACCTTTTGGGATCTATTTATGCATAACCCATGATGAGTTGTGTTCCTGCATACAAGAACTTGAAAAGTGTCCTAGTGGTGTACCACTGGACGGGTCATGATGCCCAAGAATAGACAATACTTGGATGGATAATCAAAGTTTGTTTATAAAAATAGCATGTGCAACATACCTCATTGGCTCACCAACTGCTTGTATGGTAAAGGTGTAAACACCAATCCGGAGCAGTGATAACTCCGTCCTTAATTTGCCGGATTATGATAATAAACCGTACCGGGATATAGTAAACACCGGCTTTTCCTTATAACACTGGCGACTTGTTAGTCAAAACCAGACCGGGGTAATGAACGCCGGTTTATAACTGATCATGTATTGACAACTTGTAGTTGAAAGCCAAGCCGGGTCAAGGACACCGGTTTATTAGAAGACATTAGGAACCTCAATAAAGGCGAAAAACTTAGCAAATAGGACTTGAAAAAGAAATATGCAAGGCTTTTTACGAGCTGCCAGGCTCCAAATCGAGGCTTTTCATGGGCTGCCAGGCCTCTGAGTTAAACCATTTAACAAAGCCTTTTAAGATGGGCCTCCAATTAACCAATCGTCATTTTAACTTTGACAAGTTCAGGGTCTATATAAGATTGACTTGTCAAACGTTCGGTGGGTCATACCAGGATTACCTGGACAGGAGTGGCTTACTTGATGAAGGCAGGTTAACCTAGGGTTTTAGGTGAATACACTAGGCTTCCAAGACGTGGCTTGATAGCAAATTAAAGGGTCCTTCTAAACTCTTTGTTGCTTTGCACAAAGAGCCCCCAAGTAACTTTGTGAGCTATGCTCAGTGGGTGCCCATTTTTGAGTTTGTGCTTTGTGCAACACTCTCTTTGGCCCCACCTAATTTCCTTTGTGGCTTAACGCCCATCAAGAGGTGTAGCTATGGTGTGATAACAACCAAGCCCCCTAGTGAAATCCCTTTGTGGTGTTTAAACCGATCAAGAGGTGTAGCTATGATGTGACAACAACCAAGCCCCCTAGTGATATTTCTTTGTATCCGTGCGGCTGCAGAGACCGGTTTAACAAAACTTTGCTTTTTCAGTAGAAACTCTTGTAGGCACACACATGATGTAAAAAGAACAGAGACCCTGCTTTATTCGAGGCTCCGATTTATTATATAATATATACATTGTCATAAATATGTACATATGAAGAAGCCTGTGGCTTAAGTATAGTAAGGCCGAAGAAGAGCTATATTCCATGGCCGCTTGGTCTCCTCCTCTGGTTTATGTGAGTCTTTGTGCTCTCGAACATCAATGAGGTAGTATGACCCGTTGTGCAGATTCTTGCTGACCACAAAAGGTCCTTCCCAAGGTGGGGATAACTTGCGCATATCAGTCTGATCCTGGATGAGCCGGAGCACCAAATCGCCTTCTTGAAAATTTCTGGTCTTAACCCGGCGGCTGTGATAATGTCGGAGATCTTGTTGGTAAATCGCCGAACGTGCTGCTACAAGATCACCCTCCTCATCTAACAGGTCCAGAGAATCCTGACGTGCCTTCTCATTATCAGCTTCAACATAAGTCGTCACACGGGGCGAGTCGTGACGGATGTCACTAGGGAGAACCGCCTCTGCTCCATAAACCATGAAGAAAGGTGTGTAACCCATAGATCTGTTAGGTGTGGTGTTGATCCTCCATAACACAGAAGGTAATTCCTCCACCCAACAACCCGGTGTCCGCTTCAAAGGAACCATAAGCCGGGGTTTAATACCTCGCAAAATTTCTTGATTTACCCTCTCCGCTTGTCCATTGGATTGGTGGTGAGCCACCGATGCTATATCAAGCTAGATGTGCTCACGTTGGCAAAATTCCTCCATCTCTCCCTTTGACAGATTAGTACCATTATCCATTATAATACTGTGTGGAAAGCCAACCGGAATATCACCTTTTTGATGAACTAAACCGCCGTGGCCGCATCACACTTACTGACTGGCTCTGCTTCCACCCATTTGGTGAACTTGTCCACTGCCACTAACAAGTGGGTCTTTTTGTCCTTGGAGCGCTTAAAGGGTCCAACCATATCAAGCCCCCAAGTTGCAAATGACCATGTGATTGGAATCATCCTCAACTCCTGAGCCGGAATATGAGCACGGCATGCAAATTTTTGACAACTGTCACATGGTTTGACTAAATCCTCAGCATCAGCATGAGCTGTTAACCAATAGAAACCATGGTGAAAAGCTTTAGCCACCAAGGACTTCGAACCGGCGTGGTGACCACAATCCCCTTCATGGATTTCTCACAAAATCTCACAACCCTCTTGAGGAGAAACACAACGCTGAATTGCCCCTGAGACATTGTAACGATGTAATTCTCCGTTGAGAATAGTCATCGATTTGGAACGCCGGATTATCTGCCGGGCCGAGGTTTCATCCTCTGGTAACTCACCTGGGTTCACGTAAGCCAGGTATGGGATTGTCCAATCCGGTATGACATGCAAAGCTGCCACCAATTGAGCCTCCGGGTCAGGAATAGCCAACTCCTCCTCTGTTGGAACCTTGACCGACAGATTATGCAGCACGTCAAGAAAGACATTTGGTGGGACCGGTTTACGTTGAGAACCAAGGCGGCTTAAAGCGTCCGCTGCTTCATTCTTTCGCCGGTCTATATGATCCACTTAATAACCGAAGTGACCAGCCACTGTGTCCACCTCTCGTCGATATGCAGCCATTAATGGGTCTTTAGAATCCCTAGTGCCAGACACCTGTTGGGCCACCAGATGTGAATCCCCAAAACACTTAACCTGGCTTAAGTTCATCTCCTTAGTCATCCAAAGACCGTGGAGCAAGGCCTCATATTCAGCTGCATTGTTAGTACAAGGGAACATTAAATGGAGGACATAACAAAACTTGTCACCTCGTGGGGAAGTTAGTATGACTCCAGCCCCCGAGCCCTCCAACTGCCTGGATCCATCAAAGTGAATAGTCCAATACGTGTTATCTGGCTTTTCCTCTGGTGCCTGCAATTCTGTCCAATCATTGATGAAGTCCACGAGTGCTTGGGATTTAATTGTTGTGCAAGGTATGTATTTGAGCCCGTGAGGTCCAAGCTCAATAGCCCATTTGGCAATCTGGCCAGTTGCTTCTCTGTTTTGAATGATATCTCCCAGAGGGGCTAAACTGACCACTGTAATAGGATGACCCTGAAAATAATGTTTAAGCTTCCGGCTTGCCATAAACACTCCATACACCAGCTTTTGCCAATGTGGATACCTCTGCTTTGACTCAATGAGCACTTCACTGATATAATAAACCAACCGTTGAACCGGATATTCCTTGCTAGCTTCCTTGCGTTCCACCACAATAGCCACGCTAACAGCTCGGGCATTAGCAGCCACATATAGCAACAACGGCTCTTTATCGATCAGGGCTGCAAGCACAGGCGGTTCAGCTAACTGCCTCTTCAGATCCTTGAATGCTTTATCAACCACCTCGCTCCAGACAAACTCATCTATTTTCTTGAGCATCTGATATAAAGGGATAGCCTTCTCCCCAAGACGACTGATAAACCGGCTCAAAGCCACAATCCGGCCGGCCAAACATTGAACGTCATTGATACACGTCGGTTTAGTCAAAGATGTAATTGCTGAAATTTTTTCCGGATTAGCCTCAATGCCTCTATTTGACACCAGAAAACCCAAGAGTTTGCCTGCCGGAACACCAAAGACACACTTTCCAGATTGAGCATCATCTTGTAAACCCGGAGGTTGTCAAAGGTTTCTCTCAAATCATCTATCAATGTTTCCTCCTTCCTGGACTTTATCATAATATCATCCACATACACATGAACATTGCGCCGAATCTGCTTATGAAGACAATTCTGAACACATCGTTGATAAGTTTCCTGGGCACTTTTGAGCCCAAAGGGCATGGAGACATAGCAGAAGGCTCCAAAGGGAGTTATGAAAGCTGTCTTCTCCTGGTCCTTAACTGCCATTTTGATCTAATGATAACCAGAATAACTGTCTAGATAACACAAATGGTCACAACCCACCATAGCATCAATGATCTGATCAATACGAGGGAGGGCAAAGGGGTCTGCAGGGCAAGCTTTGTTCAAGTCTGTGTAATCCACACACATACGCCAAGTACCGTTCTTCTTAAGAACCAGCACCGGATTAGCCAACCACTCTTGGTGAAAAAACTCCACGATAAACCCTGCAGCCAACAACCGAGCTACCTCCTTACCAATAGCCTTGCGCCTTTCTTCATTGAAGCGGGGGAGAAAATGCCGGACCGGTTTAAACTTAGGATCAACGTTAAGTGTGTGCTCAGCAAGTTCCCTCGGTACACCTGGCATGTCAGAAGGTTTCCATGCAAAGATGTCCCGGTTCTCACGCATGAACTCGATGAGCGCGCTTTCCTATTTGGGATCCAGGTTAGCGCTGATACTGAACTGTTTGGATGAATCGCCAGGAACAAAATCAACCATCTTAGTATCTGTGGCCGATTTAAACTTCAACGCCGGATCGTGCTCCGTAGTTGGCTTTTTCAAAGAAGTCATATCTGCCGGATCAACTTGGTCTTTATAAAACTTCAGCTCCTCCGTGGTACAAACCGACTCAGCATAAGCCACGTCACCTTCCTCACATTCCAAAGCGATCTAACTACTCCCATGTACTGTGATGGTCCCCTTATGACCTGGCATTTTAAGCTGCAGATAAACATAACACGGCCTTGCCATGAACTTAGCATAAGCCGGTCGCCCGAACAAAGCGTGATACAGACTTTTGATTTTTACCACCTCAAAAGTCAATGTTTCTGATCTTCAATCATGATCATCTCCAAAAGCCACCTCTAAGGCTATCTTGCGCATTGGATATGCAGACTTACCAGGCACCACACCATGGAAAATGTTGTTTGATGGTTTAAGATTCTTATCTGTCAACCCCATACGACGGAAGGTATCATAATATAGGACATTTATACTACTTCCCCCATCCATGAGTACCTTAGTGAACTTATATCCCCCAACATGAGGGGCCACCACCAATGCCAGATGACCCGGATTGTCAACCCGGGGCGGGTGATCCCCTCTACTCCATAAAATGGGTTGCTCAGACCAGCGCAAAGACTGAGGCACCGCCGGTTCAACAGAGTTCACTGCCCTCTTATGAAGCTTCTGATCACGTTTACACAAGCTAGTGGTGAAGACATGATATTGCCCCCATTTAACTACTTAGGGTTGCTCTGATAACCTGACTGCTGCTGCTGCTGGTTCCCCTGATGGTTGTAACCTCCCTCGTTGCCTTGGTGCCCTTAATTGATGTGTCTGGTTTGATTGCCCCGAAATCCTGAATCGGAACTGCCACCTCCGTAACCCGGCCCATGGAAACCACCTCCTAAACCACCGAGCAGGCCATTATCGTACTGAAACATATTGGAATTCTTGAAATCCCGCATGATGTAACAATCCTTCCAAAGATTTGACGTTGGCTTCTCCTTTGATCCATGCTTCGGACAGGGTTGATTTAATAGGCTCTCCAAATTGGGGCCTGAACCTCCGCCCCTCTAGGGCTGCTTACCCTTACAACGCTGACCATTGGTGTTAGCCACAAAGTCCAGACTGTTGTCGGCCTTGCGTTTACCATTGTTCCCATGGCCTGCCAGATTATGTTGCTGACCCTTGGTGTTGCCGTTCTTTTTCCCCTTCCCCGGTTTGTCCTCCTCTGAGTCAGGGTCTTTGGTATTATCTGAATCGGTGTACTTAACCAAAGCGTCCATAAGCGTTGACATATCATTGCAGTGACGTTTGAGCCTTCCTAACTTCTGTTTGAGCGGCAGAAAATGGCAATTGCCCTCCAACATTAGTACTACGGTATCTGCATTGATATGATCCGATGAATGCAGAATAGCTGAGATCCGCTTTACCCAATGGGTCGTGGACTCCCCATCCTCTTGGACACAAGCGGCCAGATCCACAATTGACATGGGTTGCGTACAAGTTTCTTTGAAGTTCTGGATAAACCGGTGCTTCAATTCGGCCCAGGATCCCACCGAGTTAGTTGGTAAGCTTTTTAACCAAGTGCGAGTTGTTCCTTCCAAAATCATGGTGAAGTATTTAGCACATACTGCTTCATCCACATCTAACATCTCCATTGCCATCTCGTAGCTCTCAACCCATGCCTTTGGTTGTAGATCGGCGGTATAATTGGGTACCTTACGAGGTCCTTTGAAATCCTTGGGTAGTCTCACATTACGCAAAGCGGGGGTAAGACACGGCACCCCTAAGGAACTAAATACCACACCTGGCTCCACCGAAGCGGTAGGGTGAACCGGAGTAGGTTGACGGGCTCCGTGCAGAGCTGCTAACTCGGCCTCTCGACGCGTGCGACCATGGTCTACCACATCCTGCGCATTAGCACCTCCCCCTGCCGGGTTGTGCCCTCACGGCGGATTATGGTGACATGCGCTGCTTGATACGGCCGGTTCATCCTCAATGTGCCTTCTGTAGCTCTGGCTTGGACGGGGGGTGGAATGAATCCTCTTGTGGCTGTGTGAATATGCCTGCTGCTGGTTTAGAGTTGTTTGAAGGAGATCTCTGGCCCATCATGCCTCAATTGCAACTGGTGATTCGCCATTGGTCGGGAGGGCTGCCAATCATGAAGCGGCGGCCACAATGTTGTTCAACGGGTTGGAGTAATGCCCGGGAGGTGTTGGAACATACTGTGGCACAATGTTGTTCTGACGAGGCGGGTCCATCGTGCGCGGCTGAACCGGCGCTCCTGTTCCTGGCGCCTCCGTCCGGTTTAATATTGGCTGGTTACTAGTTCCTGCTCCTAGCGTATTGAAGAGATTTTGTGGCTCATAACCTGACGGGAGATGCGATCGGTATCTTCTTCTCGTGACTTCTTCGGAAGTGTTCTGATCCAGCCTAATCCGGTAGGCCTGAGCTTCCAACTCGGCCCGTTCTGTAGCCATCCTAGCGTTCTCTGCCGCTAGGTCTGCTTTAGCCTGAGCTATCTGATCTTTCACCTTTGCAATCTCCGCGTTGTGCTGATCCCGGGCTGCTGCATCCACCTCTGCGGCCATCAATGTTGCCAAAGTGTCAAACAAGTCAGACAGGACTTGAGCCAGAGGTGGCGCAGAGCTTCCTGCTCCCGCCGGCATGGCCGTTGTTCAACCGGAGAGTATTGCTACGGCGGCTGTTGAGTGAGGCGCTGACTGTGTCCCGGCCATGAAGATGGCGGCCTGGTTTGGCAGATCAGGAGACTCTGGAATACTATTGCCCTCGGAACCTCCACTAATCCGGCCATCCTACAACTGATAGAGCGATTCGGTCTCTCCAGAAGACTCGTCGTCGAAACAGACAACGGTTTCTCCATCGGACGCCGGTCCGTCCTCGTATTCTGCTCCATGGATGACACCTATGAAAACATGCTTCGCCACGGGCTGAACCGGGGAAGGGCTTGCACGCTGAGCCGTGTCGATGATGTCGGTGTAGGTGTCCGGCTCAGGGCCCGGTGCGCTAATCTTGCCGATGAAGACGTGAATCCCACCAAAGGGGACCCGGTACCCGTATTCGATTGAATCGGCCTCGGGGCCCCATCCTGTGTTGTCAATGTAGAGCTTGCCGCGACGACTCTTTGTCATCCGGCCCACAGCATATCCCTTGAGTCCATCAAAGTTGCCCTTTAAGAACTCGAAACCATCATGCGATAGCCCCACGGTGGGCGCCAACTGTCGTGGGATTCTCACGGCAGATATCCTCATGAAAGGACTTAGTCATGGAGCCATCGCAACGGGTTAGCTTAAAGGGGTTAAACCAGACAAGGGGACACGAGAGTTTATACTAGTTCGGCCCCTTCGATGAAGGTAAAAGCCTACATCTAGTTGTGATTGGTATTGCTAGGGTTTCGAAGACCAGGGAGCGAATCCGCTTTGTCTGGCTCTCGAATTATTGCCTGTCGTCCCTAAACCGCTGTCAGGTCGTCCTTTTATATACATAGGTTGACGCCCATCGATTTACAGAGTCCCGAAGCCGGATGATAGATATGTCTGGTTCGGTCTCTACACTTCCTATCTTACAATGCAAGTTACATAATTAGGTCGGTTTACACCTACAGGCCTTAACTCGCCTCTGGGCCTTGGGCCTTCATAAAGCGCCATCATTCTTACATCTTCATGGGCTTATAATCTTCATAAAGCTAATCCGGCTACTCCTGGCCGGTTTACGTCTAGTAGTAATATCCCCAACAGTGGGCACCAAAACACAGTGTCTCCTCGACCGAAATCAACTCCCTGCCCAGTTCATACACAGTGGGCGCCAAAAACAAACTCTCGTCGGCAAATATTCGATGTATGCGAGATTACTGTCCTATCCCCAACTAACTAATATTGTTGTGATGTAGGAAATCTTAAACGGCGGCTAAGTTTGTAAATTACCTCGCATTTGAGACAAGCGCGCCCTGAAGACATGGTTCCCCCTTCCTCTCTCCCTCCATTTCCCCATTCTAACTCCATGGGCACCAAAACACCCTCTCCACCCCAGCCTCCTTCGTCCGCCACCCATCCACCGCCGTCCACCTCCACCATGCCGGAGCTGATATCCCGACGTCATCGTCCATTACAAGATATCGACCTCTCTCATCCGTGGCTTCGGACCAGGATCCTTTCATCCCGTCCTCTCGCTTCGCCCCCGTCAGCATCCACCTTGCTGGCGCCGCTCCTACGATCTACTTCCATGCCGCCGACAGCCATCGCTACCGCAGCACCGTCAAATTCTCAGCAGATGCATACACGGCGCCGCACCAGAGGCGGTACTCTTTCGTATCTGCTCAACTTATTTATCGCAGCAAGAAAATAGATCGCCACTACTTTACTCTAATTTCTTGTCCATCACTTACTTATTTGTTCAAACCAAACATTGGTTGCGGAGTTTCCTTTGTATGGTTTGCACCTTCAGATCCTCCATGGCACGCTCAACACTATACTTGCAATGCTTATCATTTTCCCCTTTTATATTCCACCCTAGTTAAATGATAGTAGACTAAATTTCAAAATTGGATCAGTCGATTTTTGAGAGCTCGCCGGAGTTCGCCAGTGCGAAGGAAGGGGCTCGGGTGGGGCGGTGGTCGTGGGGGGCGGTGGTGGGGCCTCGCCGAACAAAGAAAACTCGGCGCAGGTGGGGGCGGGGTGGGGGTGGGGGTGGGGGTGGCGGAGGAACACAGGCGGTGGGGGCGGTTCAGGGGAGGGTGGGGGGTCGGGGTCGGTGGTTCGGCCGGCTGGCCGTGCGGTGTTCTGTATGGGAAGAATCAGAGACGAGGAAGAAGAATGGTTAGGAGAAGTAGGATCTTCATCCAACCGCCTGAAATGGTCGACTGACCCAAATGACAAAAGTCACGCAACTTGCATCCAGACATGCCATTATATTCAGTACCATCATCATAGCTTCTTAGCACTGCTCCTGAATCTATCAAGCTAAACAATGTGCCACTCATTATTCCAAACTTGTTGCTCAAATACGAATCTGATATGATGCTGATATTACTAAAAAAGATAATGTTTAATTGGTCAGATAATGTTCCTACTTTACTTTCGAAAAGCACGTGCACCACATATAGAGAGACAGCAGGGAGTTGCATTCTTAATGCGCTCTGGTTCATCATGTGTGGGCACTGCGCAGTGAACGTTTTATTATCCAAAATCTTCTTGCTCTTCTTTAGCATGCTCCTCTTCTGTTGTTCTTTAATAAGTACTCTCTCCGTTCCTAAATACAAGTCTTTGTATAGATTCCACCATGGACTACATACGGAGCCAAATGAGTGAATCTACACTCTAAAATGTATTTGTATATATCTGTATGTGATCCATATTGGAAATCTCTACAAAGCATTATATTTTGGAACGGAGGGAGTATGATAGTAGTACAGTATGTTCCTTCTAGTGAAGATGAGCAGGGACATTTGAAATGTAGAGGTCTATACGGTCGGTTGTGATGGACACTTTGAACTCTTTGGGCCTCTTTGATACGTAGGATTTTGTAAACATAGGAATAGGAATTTTAGTGGCCTGCCCACTTGAATCCTATAAGATTAGCAAGGAAATATAGGGAGCTGTGTCGCCTTTGAGAGTTACACTGATATTAACAGTACCGCACCTTAAGTGAAGAGAACTGGTATCGGAAGCCTTTCTAGCCGTACCGGCAATACTATCACATATATTCCAGCAAGTTCCACTTTGCTGATTCTACTCCTGATGCTTATGGTTTTCCCGTTATATCTACACTATGATCTGCATATCTGCTTTGTGTCACACTAGCAGCAGTCCACTCTTGAAGCTAAACAACACACCAATCATAAGTCCAAAGCTTACTTCTTCAAATACAAATTGTGATATGATACTGACATTAGCTAACAGACACACATTTAATTGGTTAGCTAATTCTCCCAATTGAGTTTCCAAATGCATGTGGCCACATATGGAGAGACATCATGGAATTGCATTTCTTTGGGCGCTCTGATTCATCATGGGTGGGAAACCAACATTGTATAGAAAGAAGGGGAATCTCAATAATATGATTCCTGTTCTGTTCTTTAACATGTTCCTCTTTTGTTCTTCTTTACTAAGCACAGTATGTTCCTTGTCAGGAAGGGGAGCAGGGACATCTGTAGTCGACACCTCTATTGGGCCGGTTCTGCTAAATGATTTCGCACTTCGAGTTGGTCCGCCATAATACCCCGGAAATGGTGGGAGCCGCGCGGTCTTTGATAGACTAAACTGATAGTAACAGCTGTGCGCCTTCAGATGAATAGGGCTGGCATGTAGGTGATCGATAGGCTGCATATTAGTAGCGTTAAAAGCCTATGTTTTCCAGCCAGTTCCGCTTTCCCGATTTATTTATGGTGGTTATGGTGTACCCCTATTATCTACACTATGATCTTCCTACTGGCTCTACGCTCTCATTATCATGGTTTGGCAATAAAATTTCTATACAGTATATTATGAACCTATCATCTACCGACTATCCTTACATCTAGGGCCCCCAACAGGGAGCCTATTTTTTGTAGTTGTGCCAGATTATATTAATCTACTCACCATATTATAGTGCACATGGGCTCTCTCGTTAGAATCCAATGGTAGCACACAAGGGTTTACAGGGAGCCTCTATTATATTACAATATCCTATGCATTACAAAGATAATCTCACTACTATTTGTGTTTTCATGCTTTACGGATGTTGTACGTAATCATAATGAATATAAGAATGGCACATCAGAAGAATATTGAGGAACAGTTCAATGGGTAACAAACTTGGCATCAAGGGATTGAGGTCCATTGTGGATGCAATGAAACCCACATGCTCCCGACCTATAGATTTGTACTCAGAATACGATCCTAATGACTATTCTGTGCTCAAGGAGTCAAAGGCAGATGGCCTATCCTGTTCACCCAATAAGGTGTCTGTTCTAATTTGGCAAGGTTTTATTGGTTGCACATATCTTGTATAAGGTGTCTTGCATTTCTTTTGCTTCGTTGCACCGCCATCTGCTTAGTTTACTCATGATATATGTGAAGATGTCATGCCCATCCATTATCAACACCTATTCCATTTGTCGTCTACCATGTTTTTCCATTCAAATGTTGCTCTTGTGTTTCAAACATCCAAAAGGAAGAGGGTGATTGCAGAACTTGAAGGAGTACAAGCAAAGTCCTTGAAAAGGTGGTGCTACCGGAGAAATCACATAGCACCCGACATATCGCAACAATGTTGGTCGCTGCTTTGCTCTTGTGTGTACCTGTTGTCCTATCGATGTCCTTACATTCAAACCTGGTGGATTATGTGACATCATTGTACATTATAGCTTGCTTATCCATTGTTCGCTCCAAATTATCAGATCTATATTAATGCTTAAACTAATTTAAAATAAACCCAATGCCTATGAAGAAATTTAGTTCTGCATTGTTCTTGTAAGTATTTGTTGTCCTTCATCACTGTACTTATATTTCTCATCTAGTTCTTCATGTACACTTTCTAGCTTATTTTCCGTTGTCCTCCATTTTGCTACACATCAGATCTACATTTACTCTTGCCAAAATATTAAATAAAACCAATGTTACTGAAGAAGTTTAGATCCACATTTCTCTTGTCGGTGCCTTCGGCCTATATGCTGTATTTACATTTGTACTCCGCATATTAAGTTAATTAATCGGCATTTGTTCCTATATTTTCACATCTATATTTACTCTTAACAAAGTGTAGAATAAAGGCAATACTCTTGAAGAAGAGTGTGCGGTAAACTTCTTGAATTGCCCCCCCCCCATCAATATGGACAAGGGCTTTATAGAGCATGTCTTCACTACTAATGTAAGTTTGTCCTCCTGGAGCCCTCAAACTTTGTTATGTATATTTGGATAGCTATCAGTGCAAATACTGTTTATTTTTGTCATCGGCGTCAAATTGCTTGTTCAAAGTTTATAAAGTGGAAGTACATAAACATAAGTTTGTCCTTGTCAATTTCAGTCTTTAGTTGTACAATCTAGTTCCTTATTCGTACAATGTAAATTAAACTAAACATAGCAAGTTATCTTCTTTAGCACTATGTGTATGCTTGTGTTCTTGATCTGTAATCCAGTGGTGTGGTGAGACTACCAACAACAACACAATGTCATATCCTGCTATGTATCAACTATGAACAATGCCATATTATATTAATGTTATTTAAACGTGTCTCTTTATTTACCAATCTGAAATGGTATAAGTTGACACTACACTCACCATCCATGCCAATACGTTGTTTAGAACTACATCTATGCTTGTGTTCTTGATCTGTAATCCAGTACTCTGGTGAAGCTGGCCGCTCTCGCACAATGCCATTTCCTGTCGTCTTAACTATGAATAATGCCTATTATGTTAATGCTATTTTAAACCGTGTCCCTTTATTTCTGATAAATAAATGAGATGAATTGATAGCGCTGATGCTTATATGTGCAAAACCTGTTATCTACCTACTTGTTTCTCTTTCAGGGTGACAACACTACTGCTAGGAAGAACTGCCACAGTGATAGTAAGACGAACCCATTGTTTGTCCCTCTAACAAATATTCTAGAGGAGGAGGCAACACATATTGAGGGTAGGGATACAACCACGAAGTCACATCTTGATGTAGTGTCAAACTTACTCAGTGACACAAGCTCGATGAAGTTGCCGCCTGAATCTATTCGACTTCTCCAGTCTGAAATTCAAGTAGAAATACATGCTTTCGCTCAAATACGACTAGAACTCCAATCTCTATGCAAGATTAACCATAAGTACATGACGTTTATTGATGCTATGCAGCTTAAGTTGGTGGATATGAGCGCCAAAGAAGCGTAGTCTCATCAAGTTGCTAAGCTGCTTGCACTTCAGCTCCTGGGCTGGGCTAACCTTTCTTGAACTGTGTTGAAGTGATGTCAGTTCTGTCTATTATTTTGTCCTCCTGTTAACTTCCAGTGGTGGCGACCTGCCCAGGTATTGTAATCTGCTATCTGGTTGCCCTTTATTATCACTGGCGGCGAACTTTGATGCCGAGGGGATGTAATATGCTGTAATTTCTTTGTTGTATAGTCTAGGTTTATTCTTGGTTGGTATGCTGTAATTTAGGCCAGAAGGTTCAGTGAATCTCAGTGTTGTCGGTCTTCAGGCCAGCCCATTAGTCATATGGGCCAAAACGTGGGCCTATAGTCATCATGGGCCATTAGCATGTCTAAACCTATAGTTGTTTCCTGCCTTTAACAGGCCGAGTAAAGTTCTGGCCAGCTGGGCCAGAGAATACCATGGGCTTTTAACAGGCTAAAACCTAGATTGGGCTAGCGTTGAGCCGAAAAATTCACGGTCAATACAGGCTGAAACTGCCTAAGGCCCATATTTGGCCCAAATAGGGCGAGCAGTTAACAGGCCAAAATATATCTCGGGAATGTTTGGCCCAATAAAATTATAGGCTTTAAGCAGGCCGATATCTACGTGGGCCATAGGCCTAAAAGTGTCACGGGCCATTATCAGATGGGCTATAAGCAGGCCGGATTCAAGACGGGTTGTACTTAGGCCCAACTGTTACACGGGCCATTAACAGGCTGATAGCCCAGTTGGGCTGAAATTTATCCATGAAGACTACGGGCCGTTAAGAGGCCTAAAGTTACTTTGGACAAGAAATAGCCCAGTTTCTGCATGGGCCGTTAAATGGACTAAAGTTAAACCAGGCCGACAACATCCCAGATGCACCACGGGCCGCTAACAGGCCGAAACTATTATCGGGCCGAACAGGTAAATGAGCATTTAACAAGCTGAAATACAAACCTATCTAAGAATGCGCCCAAAAGAACAGTGGCATGTTAACGGGCTTGATCCGATATGGGCCGTAATTTGGCCCAAAACACGGCAGGCTATGAACGGGACTGGTCTAGTATGGGCCTCAATTTCACCCTAAACATGGGAGGCTGTTAACGGGCGAGCCCACTAGTCTCTGAAAAAACATGGTGGGCCTTTAGCTAGGCCGTCCTTTTCACCGGAATGGGCCTCTGTTGGGCCGTGCAACGTTTTGACGTATCATAGGCGCCTCCAGTCCAATGAGTGGATGACATCTGTCCCAACGGTGAGCCAACATGTGTTTCCTCCGGCCAATGAGAATTTTACACGTCGAAAATCCACATTGGTCCGGGCTGTTAATAGGTTATCAGATCCAAAACCGGACCCGACACTACAAGAATCAGGCACTTTGCCGTCTGCCATGGCTGACGACAAAGGCATGCCTGGCGGACGGCAAAGGCCTTTGCCGTCCACCAGCAGACGGCAACAGGCCTGGTTGAATAGGCTACGGCGAAGGGCTCTTGGCCTTCTGCTGGCGGGCGGCAAAGATGAAACGGTCTTTGTCGTCCGCCAGCAGACGACAAAGAACCTAGATGGCACACGTGGCACGTTAGGTCCGTTAGGGGGTTAACAGCGTGCTTTGCCATCCGCTGGCAGACGGCAAAGACCATTGCACCTTTGTCGTCTGCCAGCGGACGACAAAGTAACCAAATAGGCCAGCCCCCAAGTGCTGCCACGTGGCATGCTATGCCGTCCGCTGGCAGACGCCAAAGGTGCAACGGTCTTTGTCGTCCACCAGCAGACGACAAAGTAACCAAATAGGCCAGCCAGTGCCCTAGGTTGCATAGGTAGCAGCCACGTGGCAGCTTTGTCGTCTGCTAGCTAATGGCAAACCTCTTTGTCGTCTGCCAGTAGACGGCAAAGAGACTGTATAGCCCCTATTTTTCTTAAATTCATTCAATTTCACACACACACACACACATATATATATATACATATAAACATTTGAAGATATATATAGACAAGCATATCCAACAAGTTTCCAAGACATCACATAACATATCCAACAAGTTTGCAACAACACATATCCAACAAGTTTCCAACACTACATATCCAATAAGAAGTTTCCTCCAACAAAGTTTATCATACAAAATCAAATAAAAAAGAGTAGACTCCATGAAAGCAAACTCCTCATCTAAAGCAAATCTGCAAATTGGGAAAGAAGAAAGTTAGAAGAAGAAGAAGGCTAGCTAGAAAAAGAAGAAGAAGAAGAATAAGTAGTAGTAGTAGTAGTAGAATTTATCTACTCTTTCTTGGTCTCCTCTCCTCTTCTTTATCTTGTTCTTCTAACTAAGGTAGGAAAAAATGCCATTTTTAGCTAAGCTAGGTAAAAATGCTAAGTGTGTATGTCATTTTAGAGCTAAGCTAGGTAAATAGGTTATTTTGGAGCTAACGTAGGTAAAATGGATCATATTGGAGGTAACCTAGGTAAAGTTGGTCATTTTGGAGCTAACCTAGCTTATTATGCCATTTTTGAGTTTACTAAGCATATTATGCCAATTTTGACATAAGTAAGCTAATTATAGGTCTTTATTGAGCTAACCCGGGTAACTAAGCATATTAGAGCTAATTTAGAATTGTAGAGCTAACTTAGGTCATTTTGGAGCTAACTTAGGTAAAATTGATCATTTTGGAGCTAATTAGGCTTATTATGTCATTTTCGAGGAAAATAAGCTAACTATGCCATTTTCTAAAACCTAAGTAAGCTAATTATGCCATTTTTACATATGTAAGCTAAGTGTATGTCATTTTTAAGCAAACCGAGGTAAGTAAGCATGTTAGAGATAAGTTAGCATATTAGAGCTAACTTAGGTCATTTCAGAGGAAACAAAACTAAGTATAGATCATTTAGGACCTAAGTCTAGGTCTTTATGCATTTGGTAAGCAAAACACTAGAGAAAAATTACCAGCATCACGGAGGTGAAGGACCGGTCGGGTTTGTGCCAGTGCTAGAGGGAGAAGGATCGGTACGGGTCGGGTTTGCACCAGTGCGAGACAGAGAAGGATCGGTCGATGCTTGTCGGGAGGCATGCTGCACCAAAGATCATTTGCATTGTCTCGTTAGCATGATGCAACTGAAATGTGAATACTAGTAACTAATGACCATTCAAATGAAACTGAATGTGTCTACTATAGCAATCTAGGGCATCGGCCGAGGGGTCTGGCCGTTTTTCTCGCACACGGACTGCACATTTTGTTTTCACGAGTTAGTCATATTACTTAGTAATGAAACACACATTACATGCATGATTTGGCTAATATGCAGGAAAAATTACCACGAGGAGCTCGTATAGGGCCCGGTGAGACGTGTCATTCTGATTCCTCTCTGCGTCCAACAGACTAGTCGTTCTCTCTTCCAGCTCGATCTCCCTCTGCTTAGCTTGCTTGTTTGCCTCCACTAGAATCTCCTGGGCCCTAGCCTCAATGGTGAGCTCCACTAGCCGTGGTCGAGGCAGTATCTCAGGGAGACCTCGCATGGCGCTTCTTGATCTCCGGGAGACTTCTAGTAGTATGTATCAGTCCATCCCCAATGGCTACTGAGCCATGTTTCCTTCCCTCACCAGATAGCATCACGAGCTCTGGATCAAAAGGACTCTGGCTCAGGTTGAAGTCATCCCCTTTCATTGCCTTCCCAAAGTCTTTTTACCTCACGAGCTTGTTGTGGGAGGAGATGTTGGTGAAGCTCTCTGGATGATCGAGGTCATCCTCAGAGAATTCCTTGGCCTTCTTGTATGGGACCATATGGGCCATGGCATAGAGGTCGTACAGCGGTGGCACGTCCTTTTTGTTGTGTTTCACCTAAAAGAGAGGAACAACATATTAGTTAAGGGCTGAAGCTAGCATGAACAATGAAATTGCATGAATTGTTAAAGGCTGAAACCACATACCCAGTGATCCCCGTACTCAAACACGTTGGAGCACCCTTGATGGTGTGGCAAACCTCGCATTTGGGCACGCTTATCCCTAGTCTTGTTGTGTTCCGATAGCCATTGGGGAGAGCACCACTCATCCACCAATGCCTCCCAATAGTCCATCATATCCGCACACCATCTCTAGGGCACCTAAGTTTGGCAAAGAGAAATTTCAGCGCTACGCCTGTGAATGAAATCAAGGAAACTAAGAACAAGGCCTTAATAATAGGTAATTATCTTCATGTACTTCTCCTAACTCAGATACTTTTCGCGGCACTTCTTCTTGGCCCTCCTAATGTTAGTCGAGGCGTAGTAGTCTTGAATAGCCTGCACCCTAGCCTCGTGCCGTAAGTTCTAAAGTAGGCGCTTACACTCGGCTTCGAGAATCGTAGCCGCCTCTGCCTCCTGTTCCTCAAAACACCTGTAGAAGGTCTGCAATCGAACAAGACAACACTGGCTAGTACAATCACTAGGTAATGTTGATTTTTAATTATGTAAAGGGGAAATTACCCAAAACCGCCGCCTCACAATGTTGGCCATCGTCTCGCACAAGACACTGTCGACCATCTCCTCCGACGGGGCCCGGGAAGCCATGTACAGCTCCCATCTCAGTGCTAGCTGTGGAACCTGGCCCTCACCGGGCAACGTGACCCACCCCGGGAAGTGGTGCCGGCAAAGCACACCAAGGACATGGTTGGGCATGCGGACACCATCGACGTATATCCAACCCCTGCAGTATGACAAGGCCAACACATTAGATATTAATTTGAAGAAACATGAAGGACAAAGGTTAAAAAAGAGTAAATGCACTTACCTCTCCATGTTAGGCTCATTCAAAGACCTTTGATCGCGGGTCACCGGCACGGCCGGGAGCTTTGTACCACCATGCTAGTAGACCTTCTTGCGCTGCTCAACCAGCTTGCCCTCGGTAAAACTATCATCAGACCAGGTCTCCTCGCCATCAGCATGACCACTAGTCTCCAGAGTCCTTTAGGACGAAGACTCCGGGGCCCGAGTCTGTAACACCCATGATGCGGCTATATCTCCCACGTGTCGAAGCATGACTTAGAGGCATAACCGCATAGTAGGCATGTCGCAAGAGGGGTAATCTTTACACATCCCATGTACTGAATAAGAAGGGATAAAGAGTTGGATTACAATCACCACTTCACACAATACATAAATATAGCATTACATCATCTAGAATACAATCAAGGTCCGAATACGGAAGCAAATAAAGAAAGTCCACCCCTATTGCTAGGTCCCCAATCACGCCAACTGGGCTCCACTACTAATCAGCAGGAAACAAAACAACATAACGAATAAGATCTTCATCGAGCTCCCACTGGAGCTGGGTTGCGTCATCTGCACTGGTATCATCGGCACCTGCAACTATTTGGAAGTATCCGTGAGCCACGAGGACTCAGCAATCTCACACCCGCGAGATCAAGACTATTTAAGCTTATGGGTAGGAAAAGATAGTGAGGTAGAGCTGCAGCAAGCACTAGCACATATGGTGGCTAACTTACGCAAATGAGAGCGAGAAGAGAAGCAAAGCACGGTCGTGAACTAGAAGTGATCAAGAAGTGATCCTGAAACTACTTACGTTCAAGCATAACACAAGAACCGTGTTCACTTCCCGGACTCCGCCGAGAAGAGACATCACGGCTACACACGCGGTTGATGCATTTTAGTTAAAGTTAAGTGTCAAGTTTTCTACAACCGGATATTAACAAATTCCCATCTGCCCATAACCGCGGGCACGGCATTCGAAAGTTCAAAACCCTGCAGGGGTGTCCCAACTTAGCCCATCACAAGCTCTCACGGTCAACGAAGGATATTCCTTCTCCCAGGAAGACCCGATCAGACTCGGAATCCCGGTTACAAGACATTTTGACAATGGTAAAACAAGACCAGCAAGACCGCTTGATGCGCCGACATCCTGATAGGAGCTGCACATATCTCGATCTCAGGGCAACACCGAATGAACACTACGTACAACCAAAACAACCCTCAAGTTTCCCCGAGGTGGCGCTGCAAGTGGCTCTATTTCAGAACAACACTTAGAGAAGCACTGGCCCAGGGGGGTTAAAATAAAGATGACCCTCGGGAGCGCGACTCCCAAGGGAAACGTAGGTGGTGGTGAGGCAAATGGTGAAACCAAGGTTGGGCCTTCCTGGAGGAGTTTCATTCAAGGCGAACTGTCAAGGGGTTCCCATAACACCCAACCGTGTAAGGAACGCAAAATCAAGGAACATAACACCGGTATGACGGAAACTAGGGTGGCAAGAGTGGAACAAAACACCAAGCATAAGGTCGAGCCTTCCACCCTTTACCAAGTATATAGATGCATTAATATAAATAAGAGATATTGTGATATCCCAACATATCCATGTTCCAACATGGAACAAACTCCATCTTCACGTGCAACTAACAACGCTATAAGAGGGGATGAGCAAGGCGGTAACATAGCCAAACAACGGTTTGCTAGGAATGGTGGGTTTAGAGGCTTGACATGGCAATATGGGAGGCATGATATAGCAAGTGGTATGTATCGCGGCATAGCAAAAGAGCAAGCAACTAGCAAGCAAAGATAGAAGTGATTTCGAGGGTATGGTCATCTTGCCTGAGATCCTGCAAGGAAGAAGAACGAGTCCATGAAGAAGACAAACGGACGTAGTCGAACGGGTCCTCACAAACGCGGCATTATTGGAACCAACCCGAAGAAGCAACACTGGAAAGAAGCAAACCACATAGTAAACAACCATCACATAAACATGCCATGATGCACAACCAAGTATGATGCATGTCCAGTTTAAAAAGGCATGGCATGACAAAGTGCACAAACAATACTACAAATTAATTGGAGCTCAATATGAAACTCCGTTGAATAGTGACGAAACACCACGTGACATATTTAGTTCACTCTCGTTTATGTACTCAACATATTAAATGTTGGTTAGCATGGAAAGAGGTGAAGCATAAAGAAAACTACCTAGCTATGCAAGTTTAAATGAGGCTAGAACAACAAACAGTAAGTCCGGAAACTCCTCATGAGCATATATTAGATTGTTACTGTTCTGCCCTAAACCATATTTTAGATCTTTTAAACATGCAAAGTAGTCCAACCATGTTAAACTAGGCATTTTTCTACCCCATTTACATATAAAGTTTATTAAAAACCGAGCTACGGTTATTAAGTTATGAATCAAAACATTTTAACAAGTTATTTAAGCAAATTTAAACAAATAGCAGTTTAAACATTTTAAACATATATGAAATTTGCAAATTATTAACCTACCAAAAATTCTAAGCAAGTTTCATATAATAAGCTTGTACATATGATGCATGGTTGGTGAGTTATTAAATACATGTACTAGAAGGGGGTTTCTGCAAAACTGTCAAGTCCCTGGAAAAATAGCAAATTCGTTGATCTAGAAAAAAACATGGTGGGGTGAATCTAGAGCAGGTTCGGCCAACAGAGAAAAAACAAAAAGAAAAAAACAAAGGAGGCGTTGGGGGCCTCATCATGGGCTTCGGGCCAGTTGGCAACGCAGGCCGGACGCAGCAGGCTGGGCCAGGCGCGGTGTGGCTGCGGTCAACACTGACGAGCGGGCGAGCGCTCTGCTCGACTGAAACAAAGCAGACAAGAGCGGGGCGCAGGTTCAGAGTGGTAGACGTTGCCGCTGGCGATGCAGGGATGCGCGAGGAGGAGGGGATCAGGCGAGGCGACAAGATCCAGCGGGGAAGCAGCTGGCGGCGCCGGCTTGAGAGGAGGCTGCTAGCGGAAATGGCGGGGATGGAGCAAGGCGGCGGCTACGCGGGACTTGAGGCGCGGGGCGAAGCAGAAGACAGCGCCGAGCTCGTTCCCAAGCAGTGGTGCAGCACGGGGATTGGACACTGGGCATGTCTCTCGCTCGAGCAGCGCATGGGAAGAAGACGGCATCGGCGGCTAGGGACTTGGGGACGAGTTCACTGTGGCGAGGGAGATGGCGGGGTGACGACTCCTTGGTGGCGTCGAACAGTTGCAGTACTTGGCGCGGACGACGCGGAGACGGCCGGATCCGGGCGGCGAGGAGGCAAACGACGACTGGGCTAGGACGGCACGAGGACGACGCCGACGAGCTCCACGGCCACGTCAGTCGGCGGAACTTGCCAGACTTGGAGGAGATTGAGGCACGGCAGGTGTGGCCTCGCTAGATCTAGATGGATGGATCATTGCGGTTGCGGATTGGAGGCACCGTGGGTCGTGTGGACTGGGTCGCCGGAGCGGCACGGTGACGAGGCCAAGGCTGGCTCCTTCTAGTTCCTGCGAGAAGACGCATAGGAAGAGAGAGATGAGATTAGAACAGAGGAGGGAGAGAGACAAAGCAGGAGGGTAGAAGAAAGGAGCAGGGGCGCGGCAAATGCTCATCTTGTTGGTTGCTGGTGGCGGTTGCCAGCGGCGAGGGCGCCATGGAGGGAGGAGCAAGCGGGAGGCGCCTGGCCGGATGTGGTTGGTGGATGGATCGGACAGATCCTGAGGGAGAAGGTAGGTAGGTGGCGGCAGGTAGGGGATGGATGGGACAAACTCCCTAGAAGTTAGGGTTGGTCATATATATATCATAGGGAGATTATAATAGGGGCTTTTTGGACCCTCCGATTTCGATCGGACGGTCGAGATAAATAGGTTGGGGAGTACAAATAAGGAAACGGAGATGCTTTAGGGATGTTGGGTGACGATCCGGACTCAATAGTCACGAGTGCCCGGTCGGGTTCGGGGAAGTTTTTGGACGCGCGAGGGGGTCTGAGAACTATGCGGAGAGGGGGGTCCGACAAAAGGCCACAGAGGCAAGGGGGTTAGGAGGTGTTTTCGGAGCCTCCGATCGCGACCGATGGATCCGATCAAGAGGGGGGTAGGTAGGCCTAGGTGGGCTGGTTGTGACTGTGTAGAAGGCCGAGGGCTATGGGAGAGAAGAGAGAGAGAGGCCCGACAACAGTTTTCAGAGACCGAAAACGTCCGACGTTAGACCGGCAGCGGTGCCGCTATAGTTATTCGTTGGGGTATCAAATGGACTCCGAACGCGATGAAATTTGATAGGCGGTCTACCTACACTAAAATAAGACCGAACACCAACTTTCAACCCATTCCGAGAACATTTTCCGGCCACTTATAAAATAATATTTCGGACGTGCCGCGGGCGCGTGCAAGTGTGTCTGGGCTCAGAACGGACAACGAAGAGAACTGGGAGACCCGGACGAATACAAGTTTTGAAAACATGATGATGCAATACACATGATGACATGGCAATATGCAACACGCAAGTATATGACATGGCACGACGGCGAATAACTGGGAGACACCAAGCACATCGCTGTCGTGGCGTCACAACACTCCACCACTACGAGAGGATCTCGTCCCGAGATCTAGGATGGCACCGGAGGGAAAATGAAGAGGAAGAGAATAGAAACTAAGTTGCTTCTTTGAAAAACGAGTGAAACCATGAACCTTCAGAGGTTGAACCATTTGTGAAAAGAAAACAACGGAGATGATCTAAATTGAAAACACTCTGTTAGAAAAGAGGAACACGGAACATTACTAGAGCCTTGTAGGTTGAAAGACATAAGAAAAGGGTTGCAATTGGCAAGAAGTACATGCAAGCACTCCGATTAAAATGAGATGTACAAGGAACGATAAGGATCAATTATGACAACACTCTGGTTGGAGAAGGAAGGTAAAGAATATGAGCTTGGCAAAATGAAAGCACTTGGATGAGGGTCTGGTTAGAAGAGGAACGATAGACACAACACTCCGGTTAAAACAAGATAGAGAAGGAATAAGAATGATATAATTTGGAAAGCACTTCGACTGAAAATGGAAGGAATAGAACAAGATTTTGCCAAGATGAGAGGATACTTTATGAAATCAACAACACACTGCCTCCGGAACGAAAGAATAGAAGTTGGATCATTGGAAAGGAAAGAATCAAGAACAAAATGACAACTTCTGCCACAAATGAGCTTGAAAAAAACATCTTTAGGATAAAAATCGAACGGAGTTGTTGGAAAACCAACAACGAAAATAGTAAGCTTACAGTGGGCTTATGGGAAACATCTCAAAACTATGAGGTGAAATTCTGCCACTATGGAAACAAAAGATTGGATTAATATCACCAAGGAGACGAGAGACTATTTCACTGGGAGGGTAACTGAAGAACATGGTTCATTCATAAGCACCATAATAGCAACAATCCTTTGGGAAAGATTTAGGTGAAATATAACCCAAGATAACTCCAAGGAAGAAAATGATGGGTTTAAATATCTCCTTCTTGTGAATGAAGAATGATATATTACCACCTCAAAATATAAGGGAGAACAATTGCACTCCGGATTGCAAAATGAAGAATGCTTGAGCTCCTCTGACAAGAATCTTGATGAACACTTCAAGAAGGAATTTAAGACCTTGATGAACCAACATGTAGAGCCTCCATGAAGAAACTCCGGTAATAAATGGATAATCAAACGAAAGGAAAGAGAAGTTGAAAATATAAGGTGAAGCCTTGCAATGATTTAGATGAATCTTCATGGTGACATAAAGTGGAAACTTGGAGCTCCGGAAAGAAAAGATGAACAACTTGGAACCGAGAATTTGATGAGCCTCCGGAATAAGGAATTGAATTTACTCG
This sequence comes from Triticum urartu, assembly GCF_003073215.2. Taxonomy (NCBI): domain Eukaryota; kingdom Viridiplantae; phylum Streptophyta; class Magnoliopsida; order Poales; family Poaceae; genus Triticum; species Triticum urartu. The sequence continues at coordinate 186,955,354 of NC_053025.1, read as the reverse complement.
GTGAAACAAGAATAAGAATTACATTATGCTTATCCTTCATCAATTTAGATTGATGACAAGCAATGGATTTGGCATACTACTTATTCTCATAAAAAGGATTAAGATAGATATAGCGCAAACTTGGGAAGGTATTGATGGAACCACCGGTGGGATTTGGAAACAATGAATGAACTGATGTGATAACCAACGAAGGGAATTCTTGAATGAACCGCCGTAAGAATTGGAAATGGAAGTAGCAGAGGCACAATTCACCGAGACGAATTTGAAAATGAAATTAGATACTTGAGAGAATATAGATGCAAGTGAACGAAGAGAACCCGAATTGATTAGAGGATATTTTCATGATGCACCGGTGAGATTTAGAGAAAAAGAGCTGAAAGCTGAGAATGAATAATTCTGAGAAGATGGCCTCCGGAGAATCAAACTGACAAGACTCCTAAAATGCTCCGGATGGGTGAAAAGAATTCTCAAAATCGAAAACAATTATGAGAGGATGGCATCAAGCTAGAACCACGAGTGTTTGGAAGAACGGGTAAGGATTTAAGAGGAACTCTTCTTCGGTCTTCAAATCTGAGAATGACGTCAAGAACCACCATCAAGAATTGTTGAGATACTCCGGGATGACGAATAGAAAGGTTGAGCCAACGGTGAAATTTTTTGGAAGAACTTGGAGAAAGACATCTGACTGATGATAACTCATTCTTACGTCAAACTTTAAAAGATTTGATAATCGCTCCGAGAATATTAGAAGAGTCAGGTAAGATCCTGATAAAAGACCTGTGGGTTAGGGCCCACTCAAAAGAAACACCGTTGAGCGATTTAAAAGATAGATTGCTCCGGTTGAGTTAAATGGCTTGAATAAGATAACAACCTCGAGATAGGTTTGAACGGATCTTGAATGAAAAGACGAGCCTTCTGAGGTATCTTCAGCACTCCCGAACAAATGAATAGCGAGAAGTGAATGAATATGAGGTGCACCGGCATGAGAAGGTATTTGAAACGAGGAAAAAGGATATGATCAACAAAGCTTTAATTGAATCCATCAGAGAAGAAAGAGAACAAAAAATGATGAACTTGAGGCTTCCTTAGTATCTTCCTAAGAATCACCGGATAAGAACATTGAGGAAAGAATGAAGAAACATCACATCCATAAGATGGATACTTGATTCAGAAATCTGAGTCCTTGAGAAAAAGGGTGGGAGGGCGGGAAAAACAAACACAACTTGGGACGAATGAAAGAAACACCGTTGAGAATACTTAGAGTTGATCTTGCAAATGTTGAAATGATCGGATCCACTTGAAGAGAAACACGCCGGTTGAAAAGGATTGACATGGCAATCTCGATTATCATGAAGGATTGGTATTCACATCGGAGTATGAGAACACCGTTTAGGAAAGGTACGGAATCAACACTTGACTTCGAAGAAACTTCAATACCACAACTAAAAACAAAACAAAGGATTGGCTTGCATAAAAAGCCGGAACAAACATATGATAGAGATTTCGTCCGAAGTTTTCGTGGTGGGGCCCACACGGGCTTGATCGTACAGCACCGTCATGTACAAGGCAGTGCACATGACATACGAAGCGTCCCCGAGTTAGCATAGCCAAGGCCTCTTTAAGACACAAGAGGCCACTGTAAAACCAACCATGGATAGGCGGACCACTAGACGTCGAACCCCAATTTTGTGTCATGCATCTATCAGAAAGATATCCTAAGAGCTACTTGAATTCCCACTTATAAACTGCCAAAACTTTCCGGTATGCAATCAGGTGTTGGGGATACAGGGGAAGCATAATATCTCACCCAAAACTAACAAATCCTACATCTAGTTGCATCCATCCTTCAACACAAACCAAGAAACCTTCGGAAATCGTTTACCTCAACCTTCGAAAAGCATCTTTTATACGAGTTATGGCAATACTCCCAAACTCTCGCCCAGTACTGGGTGGCGTCGAGGTTATCTCACCAACAACTGCATAAAAGAGATTTTTGATGTCAGCAAACTCAGGTATTCCAGAAACTGCAACGATAAAATTGTGATGACAACACATCGGAGCTCAACTCCCCGGGACACTGCCACAACCCCTAAATGTCAGGAGGCACCATGAACAATGTTCTCATCACAAAACCATCGGAACGATTTCCAAGATACCCGCGTGATCCTAATTTTTTTTTCATGAAATCGGAAGAGAGAAAAGTCAAAACTTCTACGTCAGGAGGCCTCACCAGAGCGACGAAGGGACTGAGGAGTAAAAATAATCCTACTCTCTGATATATATAATCCTAAGACTCAAAACATTTTTCTAGACTCAACAACGCCAACGATTCGATCAAGCAGGGGGCTCCTAAGTCGGGGATGGCTCTTATACCAACTTGTAACACCCACGATGCGGCTATATCTCCCATGTGTCGGAGCGCGACTTAGAGGCATAACCGCATAGTAGGCATGTCGCAAGAGGGGTAATCTTTACACATCCCATGTACTGAATAAGAAGGGATAAAGAGTTGGCTTACAATCGCCACTTCACACAATACATAAAAATAGCATTACATCATCCAGAATACAAACAAGGTCCGACTACGGAACCAAATAAAGAAAGACCACCCCTATTGCTAGGTCCCCGATCGCCCCAACTAGGCTCCACTACTGATCAACAGGAAACAAAACAACATAACAAACAAGATCTTCATCGAGCTCCCACTGGAGCTGGGTTGCATCATCTGCACTGGTACCATCGGCACCTGCAACTGTTTGGAAGTATCTGTGAGCCACGGGGACTCAGCAATCTCACACCCGCAAGATCAAGACTATTTAAGCTTATGGGTAGGAAAAGGTAGTGAGGTGGAGCTGCAGCAAGCACTAGCATATATGGTGGCTAACTTACGCAAATGAGAGCGAGAAGAGAAGCAAAGCACGGTCGTGAACTAGAAGTGATCAAGAAGTGATCCTGAAACTACTTATGTTCAACCATAACACAAGAACCGTGTTGACTTCCCGGACTCCACCGAGAAGAGACCATCATGGCTACACACGCGGTTGATGCAATTTAGTTAAAGTTAAGTGTCAAGTTTTCTACAACCGGATATTAACAAATTCCCATCTTCCCATAACCACGGGCACGGCTTTCGAAAGTTCAAAACCCTACAGGGGTGTCCCAACTTATCCCATCACAAGCTCTCACGGTCAACGAAGGATATTCCTTCTCCTAGGAAGACCCAATCAGACTCGGAATCCCGGTTACAAGACATTTCGACAATGGTAAAACAAGACCAGCAAGACCGCCCGATGCTCCGCCATCCTGATAGGAGCTGCACATATCTCATTCTCAGGGCAACACCGGATGAACACTACGTCCAACCAAAACCAACCCTCAAGTTTCCCCGAGGTGGCGCTGCAAGTGGCTCTGTTTCGGACCAAAACTTAGAGAAGCACTGGCCCGAGGGGTTAAAATAAAGATGACCCTCGGGAGCGCGACTCCCAAGGGAAAAGTAGGTGGTGGTGAGGCAAATGGTAAAACCATGGTTGGGCCTTGCTGGAGGAGTTTTTTTCAAGGCAAACTGTCAAGGGGTTCCATAACAGCCAACCGTGTAAGGAACGCAAAATCAAGGAATATAACACTGGTATGACGGAAACTAGGGTGGCAAGAGTGGAACAAAACACCAGGCATAAGGCCGAGCCTTCCACCCTTTACCAAGTATATAGATGCATTAATATAAATAAGAGATATTGTGATATCCCAACATATCCATGTTCCAACATGGAACAAACTCCATCTTCACGTGCAACTAACAACGCTATAAGAGGGGATGAGCAAAGCGGTAACATAGCCAAACAACGGTTTGCTACGAATGGTGGGTTAGATGCTTGACATGGCAATATGGGAGGCAACATATAGCGAGTGGTAGGTATCGCAGCATAGCAAAAGAGCGAGAAACTAGCAAGTAAAGATAGAAGTGATTTCAAGGGTATGGTCATCTTGTCTGAGATCCCGCAAGGAAGAAGAACGAGTCCATGAAGAAGACAAATGGACGTAGACGAACGGATCCTCACAAACGCAGCGTTATTGGAACCAACCCAAAGAAGCAACACTGGAAAGAAGCAAACCACATAGTAAACAACCATCACATAAACATGGCATGATGCACAACCAAGTATGATGCATGTCCGGTTTAAAAAGGCATGGCATGACAAAGTGCACAAACAATACTACAAATTAAGTGGAGCTCAATATGCAAGTCTGTTGCATAGTGAAGAAACACCACGTGACTTATTTAGTTCTCTCTCGTTTATGTACTCAACAATATTAAATGTTGGTTATCATGGAAAGAGGTGAAGCATAAAGAAAACTACCTATCTAGGCAAGTTTAAATCAGGCCAGAACAACAAACAACAAGTCCAGAAACTCCTCATGAGCATATATTAGATTTGGTACTGTTCTGCCCTAAACCATATTTTAGAGTTTTTAAACATGCAAAGTACTCCCTCCATGTTAAACAAGGCATTTTCTACCCCATTTACATATAAAGTTTATTAAAAACCGAGCTATGGTTATTAAGTTATGAATCAAAACATTTTAACAAGTTATTTTAGAAAATTTAAACAAACAGTAGTTTCAACATTTTAAACATAGATGAAAGTTGCAAATTATTAACCTACACAAAATTCTAAGCAAGTTTCATATAATAAGCTTTTACATGTGATGCATGGTTGGTGAGTTATTAAATACATGTACTAGAAGGGGGTTTCTGTAAAACTGTCAAGTCCCTGGAAAAATAGCAAATTCATTGATCTAGAAAAAAACATGGTGGGCTGAATCTGGAACAGGTTGGGCCAACAGAGAAAAAAACAAAAAGAAAAAAACAAAGGAGGCGCTGTGGGCCTCACCATGGGCTTCGGCCCAGTTGGCAACGCAGGCCGGATGCAGCAGGCTAGGCCAGGCGCGGTGTGGCTGCGGTCAACACTGACGAGCGGGCGAGCGCTCTGCTTGACTGAAACAAAGCAGACAGGAGCGGGTCGCAGGTTCAGAATGGTAGACATTGCCGCCAGCGATGCAGGGAGGCGCGAGGAGGCGGGGATCAGGCGAGGCGGCAAGATTCAGCAGGGAAGCAGCTGGCGGCGTTGGCTTGAGAGGAGGCCGCCGGCAGAAACGGCGGGGATGGAGCAAGGCGGCGGCGATGCGGGACTTGAGGTGCCGGGCGAAGCAGAAGAAGGCGCCGAGCTCGTTCCCAAGCAGAGGTGCAGCACGGGCATTGGACACTAGGCATGGCTCTCGCTCGAGCAACGAATGGGAAGAAGACGCGACGGTATCGGCGGCTAGGGACTTGGGGACGAGTTCACTCCGGCGAGGGACTTGGCAGGGCGACGACTCCCTGGTGGTGTCAAACAGCTGCAGTACTTGGCGCGGACGACGCGGAGACGGCCGGATCCGGGCGGCGAGGAGGCAAACGACGACTGGGCCGGGACAGCACGAGGACGACGCTGACGAGCTCTGTGGCCACGTCAGTCGGTGGAAATTGCCAGACTTGGAGGAGATTGAGGCACGGCAGGTGTGGCATCGCTGGAGCTAGATGGATGGATCATTATGGTTGCGGATTGGACACCTCATGGGTCGTATGGACTGGGTCGCCGGAGCGGTCCGGTGACGAGGCCAAGGCTGGCTCCTTCCGGTTCCTACGAGAAGACGCAGAGGAAGAGAGAGATGAGATTAGAACAGAGGAGGGAGAGAGACAAAGCAGGAGGGTAGAAGAAAGCAGCAGGGCCACATCAGATGCTCATCTTGTTGGTTGCTGGTGGCGGTTGCCGGCTGCAAGGGCGCCATGGAGGGAGGAGCAAGAGGGAGGTGCTTGGCCAGATGTGGTTGGTGGATGGATCGGACAGATCCCAAGGGAGAAGTTAGGTAGGTGGCGGCGGGCAGGGGATGGATGGATCAAACTCCCTAGAAGTTAGGGTTGGTCATATATATATCATAGGGAGATTAGAATAGGGGCTATTTGGACCCTCCGGTTTAGATCGGACGGTCGAGATAAATAGGTTGGGGAGTACAAATAAAGAAATGGAGATGCTTTAGGGATGTTGGGTGACGATCCGGACAAAACGGTCACGAGTGCCCGGTCGGGTTCGGGGAAGTTTTTGGATGCGCAAGGGGGTCGGAAACTGTACAGAGAGGGGGGTTCGACAAAAGGCCACAGAGGCAAGGGGGGTTAGGAGGGGTTTTCGGAGCCTCCGATCGCGACCGATGGATCTGATCGAGAGGGGGGATAGGTAGGCCTAGGTGGGCTGGTTGTGACTGTTTAGAAGGCCGAGGGCTGCGGGAGAGGCCCAACAACAGTCTTCGGAGTCCGGAAACGTCCGACGTTAGACCGGCAGCGGTGCCGCTATAGTTATTCGTTGGGTTATCAAATGGACTCCGAACGCGATGAAATTTGACAGGCGGTCTACCTACACTAAAATAAGACCGCACGTCAACTTTAAACCCATTCCGAGAACATTTTCCGGTCACTTATAAAATAATATATCGGACGTGCCGCAGGCGCGTGCAAGTGTGTCTGGGCTCAGAACGGACAACGAAGAGAACTGGGAGACCTGGACGAATGCAAGTTCTGAAAACATGATGAAGCAATGCACATGATGCCATGGCAAGATGCAACACGCAAGAGAATGACATGGCACAATGGCGAATAACTGGGAGACACCTAGCACATCGGTGTCGCGGCGTCACAGAGTCTCTTGGGACGAAGGCTCGGTGACCCGAGGCACGTCGGCTGGAGGCTCATGGACCGGAGTCCGAGACGGGTCCAAGTCTGACGGGTCCACCTGAGACAGAGCACTCCGGTGGTCGGGAGAAACAGCTGGTGTGGTAGCGAGGAAGGCGCAGCAGGCTTCCTGCCTCTCCTGCCGCCACGTCCACCTCTAGCTGCACCCCTCTTCATCTTCCCAGACCTCTCCTAGACGAATAAGAAGCGCCCGCCGGTGTCGTCATGCAGTCTATGAGTGCTCTCTGAAGCTACTGGGGTGGAATATAGCCACCCCTCCCAGTATGCGCCGAGGAAGGAGGCTCGGAGCGCTCTTGACCCGTGCCCACCATCTGTCAACACATGCAACGACAAAGAGTAAATGAAATTAGTACAACATAAACATAATAAAATATTTAAGTGTGTACCATCATCATGAACATAATAAAAATTGAATACCTAATAAAATGAACTAATTAATAATATATATTCATCTTTCTTCTTCTAATAATCTAAACCTAAACATAACTAGCACTAACCTAAACCACCCACTAACCTAAACTTTCTTCTTCTAATAATCTAATGTTCTTTTTTTAACTTTCTTCTTTTTTTCATCTTCTTCTTCTTCTTCTATTCTTCTCCTCATCCTCTTCTTCTTCTTCTTATTTATTTTCCTTTTTCCTCTCCTTCTTTTTCTTCTTCTTCCTTCTTTTCCTTCTTCATCTTGTCTTCTGTATCTTCTTCATTCTCCTTATTTTCCTTTTTCCTTTTTCCTTATCTTCTTCATCTTATCTTCCTTCATTTTTTAGGTTAATTACTTTTTCTTCTTTTCTTCTTAATATAAAAACTAACCTAAAAAAGCTAATCTACAATCTACTTATTCTACTTCTTCTCTTCTTCTTCTTATTCTTCTCCTCTTCTTCTTCTTCTTCTTCCCCGTTCTACTTATTCTACTTTTCTTCTTCTTTTTTCATCTTTTTTTACTTCCTTTAATTATGACTATTTAACTAAAACCTAACACTAATCTAATATAATCTAATCTAATCTAGCTAACTATATATCTAATATATCTAATATCTAAAACAGAAAAGAAAAAACAGGAAAAAAAACAGAACTCCCCCTCCCCTTCTTCTTCCTCCTCTTCTTCTTCTTCTTCTTCTTATTCTTCTTCTTCTTCCTCTTCTTCTTCTTCTTCTTCTTCTTCTTCTTCTTCTTCTTCTTCTCCTCATCATCATCTTCTTCTTCTTCTTCTTCTTCTTCTTCTTCTTCCCCCTTCTACTTATTCTACTTTTCTTATTTTTTCTGTTTTCTTTTTTCTATGTTTTCTCCTCCTAGTCCTTTTAGGTCTTCTTTTCTTTCTTTCTTTTCTTTTCTTGTTCTTGGGCTTATCTAACTAAGTAATTAACCTAAAAACTAACTAAGTAATTAACCTAAAAAATATATAACTAACTAATTAACCTGTGTACAGTAGGGTAAAACAACTAACTAATTAACCTAAAAAATAACTAACTAACTAACTAATTAACCTATATCAAAAAACAGCACCCAAAAAAGACAGGAAGAAGGAAAGAAACCTAACCAGGGGGCGGAGCGGTACCGGGTGGTGGGAGGTGGGCCGGTGGGCGGCCTGAGTGGCGGGGCGCCGGGGTGGCGGGTGTCGGGGGCGTCCTAGGCGCGCGGCGGAGCACCGACGGGTGGCCTGAGCGGCGGGCGCCGGGGCAGCAGGGGGTCGGGGACGTCGGGGGTGGTGGTGGTCGTGGGCAGCAGGGTCGGTGGGGGTCGGTGGTTGGGCCGGCGGGCACGGGGACGGCGAGCACGGGGGCGGCGCGGGTGAGGTGATGGAGAGAGATAGGGGAGAGAGAGGGGTGGGCGTGGGGCGACCATTTTTTAGTTAGGTTTAATTTATTTGCCGTCTGCTAGCAGACGGCAAAGAGCGTAGCTAGTAGGGTGGGGCGGTGGGAAACAGTCGTTAGGTTGGCTATTCCCTTTGTCGTCTGCTCACCGACGGGAAAGAAGCTTTGTCGTCTGCTAGTAGACGGCAAAGAAAGTGGCTGTTAGGTGGTTCTCGTTAGTGGGCCACGCTCTCTCTTTGCCGTCTGCTAGCAGACGCAAAGCTTCTATGTCGTCAGCTAGCAGACGGCAAAGAGCTGGCTGACTGTAAACATGCTCTTTGCCGTCAGATTTCTTTAAGCTGATGGCAAAGACCATCTTTGCCGTCGGCTAGCAGACGGCAAAAAGCTGGCTGACAGCAAAGATCTTGATTCCGGTAGTGCGATAGCTTAACTGCGACCCGTTACAGTCGATGCCACGTGTCGGTCACCCTTGACGAAAGCACTTCTATGACGCGTGATTTATCGTCATGGAAGTGGATACTTCCGTGATGATAATTTTCGTAATGTCATGGAACACTTCTACGACAGCATAGGTATGGCTATCTTGATTCTGTCATAAAATCATCATGGATGTACATGCATGACAGAAAATGTGACCTACTCTGACAAAGACGTATCATTACGGAAGTGTATTTTTTGTCGGTAGTGTTGGGGATATTACTATCAGTTATGACCCGCCCAGGAGGGGCCGGGTCAGCCCCAATGGCGGGTTACATAAGAAGCCCAGTAAAACATTCAAGATTATAGTTTATTAAGTCTTATAGAAGGCCCAAAGGCCTGAAGGCGGTTCAAGGCCCGATATTGTGAAGCACCGTATGTAAGGAAATACTTGTAAAGAAAGGCATGTAAAGGAAGTCACCGAGCCAGACACGATTATGAGCCGGTCGGGACACTGTAGGCCACCAGGCGTCAACCCATGTATATGAGGGGATGACCCGGTGGCAGCTAAGGGCAAGAAACAACAAGTCGAGAACCAAGCCGGCGAGTTGAGCCTCTTGGTGATTGAAACCCCAACAATACCAATCCCAACTAGACGTAGGCTTTTACCTTCATCGTAAGGGGCCGAACTAGTATAAAACTCTCTCGTGTCCTTTGTCCCTATTAACCCCTTTAAGCTTCCTAGTGCGATGGCCCTACGACTAAGTCCTTGCTCTAGGACATCTGCCGTGACAATTCCACGACAGTTGGCGCCCACCGTGGGGCCAGTGCACGGTGGATTTGAGTTCTTGAAGGGCAACTTCGAAGGGCTCAAGGGATACGCTGTGGGCCGGATGACCAAGAGTCGTCGCGGCAAACTCTACATCGATGACGAAGGCTGGGGCCCCGAGGCTGATTCAATTGAGTATGGATACCGGGTCCCTTCGGCAGAATTCACGTCTTCATTGGCCGGATCGGCGAGTCAGGCCCTGAGCCGGATGTCCACACCAACCTCATCGAAATGGCTCAGCGCGTAAAGATCACCCGTGTTCAATCTGTTGTGAAGCATGCCTTCGTAGTCTGCGTCCATGGCGGTGAATAATCTGAAGGGTCGGTGGAGGGCGGTGAGACGACCGTCTGTTCTCACACTGCATCGTCAACGGGCGAGACGGACTCTTTGTACCAGCTACAAGACGGCATGCTCGGGGGCTGTTCCGATGGCAGCAGTATTCCGGACCCTCTTGAGCCGCCGAATTAGGCCGGAGTCTTCATGGCAGGGACACAGCCCGGGCAAAAATCTACAGAAGCGGCAGCAGCAGCTACCGAGTCAGCTCCAGCCGGGTCAGGAGACCGCGCGCGCCCCCGGCTCAGATCTTGATGGACCTCATGGATAAACTGCCGACTTTGTTGACTGCCATGGTAGAGCCGGCGGATAAAGCCCAGCATGACGCAGAGGTGGCACGCGTACGCGAAGAGGTGGTGCAAGCTAAGGAAAATCTAGCCGCAGAGGAAGTCAGGATGGCAGCAGAGCGGGCGGCTTTGGACGTTCGTGCTCAACAGCTTCAAGCAGAGACCTTCCGGCTCTCGGTGGATCTGAATGCGTCGAACGAGGTCATGATGAGGAGGCATCAGAAAACCCAATCACGTGTGCCTCTGACGCTCGATCCTAGGAATCTCTTTCACACACCCGGAGCCAGGGGAAGTAACCCGCCAGAGGCACCTCGGATTACAACACCTGGCGCACCAGTCCAGCCACGTGCCATGGATCCGCCTCGTATAATTACCGCTCCGCCTCATTATGTCCCAGTGCCTCCGAGTCACTTCTCCAACCCTTTGGAAAACCTCATCGCAGCATCGGCTTGTCTGGCTGCTCTTCCGATGGAAGGTGACTCACCAGCGGCAATTGAAACACAGAGGGTAAGAGAACTTCTTCAAACAGCTCTGGCGCAGCAGGATGCATACTCCTACAATCGAGACAAGATCCATTCAACTCTTCACCCAAGCCGGAGCCCGAGTTACAGTAGGCATATGGAATCCGCAGAGATGTCAAGCAATGCTCAACACCACAACCGGCCATATAGGCATGAGCCGGTGTGTGTTAGAGCCCTTAACTTGGCGGATCAGGAGAGGGTTCGTCAAGAGGCAGAACGAGTAGCTCAAATGGCAGCAGATCAGGTGGCTCATGAAACGTTTCCGGCTTATCCAGCAACCTCGTTCGAGGCAGGAGTGGACACAAGAACCGGAGGCGTTCCTTGCTTGGTGTCGGCCATACGTAATGAGCGTTTGCCAAAGGATTTTAAGGGGCCTCGTAAGGTGCCTAATTACATAGCTGACTTACAGCCTGGGCCTTGGGTTGAGAGTTACGAGATGGCTATGGAGTTATTGGAGGTCAGTGATGCTGCAATGGCCAAGTATTTCACTATGATGTTAGATGGAACAGCTCGTACTTGGTTGAAGGGATTGCCACCCAATTCTATCGGCTCATGGGCGGAGTTGAAGGCCCGGATCATCCAGAACTTTAAGGACACGTGTAAGCAGCCTATGTCGATTGTGGACCTAACCAATTGCAAGCAAGAGGATGGTGAATCCACAACCCATTGGGTCCGCCGGGTCAAGGAGATTATACATTCATGTGATAAGATGGATGCCGGCTCAGCAGTCTTGATGTTGGAGAAAAATTGCCGTTTTGAACCTCTGAAGCAGAAGCTGGGGCTGCTCAAGCGTGACTGTAATGACATGGGAACGTTGATGGCGGCTCTCGTCAAGTATGATGATTCTGATACTACCAAGGACCCGGTGTCTGACGAAGAAAAGGCAACGAAGGGAAAGAAGAACGGCAACGGCAAGGGTCACCAGCATAACCCGGCAAATCATGGAGGTAATAAACGTAAGGCTGATGAGTTTGTTGCTAACACCAATGCACATGGCGGTAATCAACGGCGCAAGGGTAGACATCCCCCTCGGTCGGGCGGGTCAGGTCCCACCCTTGAGCAGTTATTGAATGAACCCTGTCCAAAGCACGGCACCCGGGAGAAGCCAGCCACCCACCTGTGGAAAGATTGTACGATCATGAAGGCGTTTAAAAATTCAAACGCGTTTGATGGAGGTCATGGCCCAAGTGGCGATTTAGGAGGAGGCGGTTTTCACGGCCCGAGCGCCGGTTCAGGTGGAGGAGGATTTCACGGTCAGGGCCATCCTGGTAACCAAGGAGGATATAATCAACAACCCGACCAAGGTAATTAGCAGCAACAATACGGTTATCAGAGCAACCCAAAACAACTGAGTAGTGGGCAATACCATGTATTTACCATTAGTTTATGCAAGAGGGACCAGAAGCTTCACAAGAGGGCCGGCAATGCCGTTGATCCGGCGATTCCACGTTATCTACGTTGGTCAGAGCAGCCTATTGTGTGGAGCAGAGAGGATCACCCGCCCCGGGTTGATAATCCGGGCCACTTGGCCTTGGTAGTGGCACCTCAGGTTGGTGGATACAAATTCACTAAGGTACTCATGGATGGAGGCAGCAGCATCAACATCCTCTACTATGAGATGTTCCACCGGATGGGATTGACTGATAAAAATCTTAAACAATCCAACACTATTTTTCAAGGTGTGGTACCTGGTAAATCGGCATTCCTAGTTCGTAAGATTGAACTGGAAGTAGCCTTTGGGGATGAGTATGACTCCAGAGCAGAAAAATTAACCTTTGAGGTGGTTAAAATCAAAAGCCCATATCACGCTCTGTTTGGGCGGCCGGCTTATGCCAAGTTCATGGCTCGGCTGTGTTATGTGTATTTATAGCTCAAGATGTCGGGTCATAAGGGCACCATTACAGTACATGGGAGCTGGAAGATAGGCTTGGATTGTGAAGAAGGTGATGCCGCCTATGCTGAATCTGTTTGTGCAACAGAGGAGTTAAAGTTTTATAAGGATCATGTTGACCCGGCAGACATGACGTCATTAAAGAAACCAACAACAGAGCATGAGCCTGTATTGAAATTAAAATCAGCTGATGACACCAAGATGGTTGACTTTGTGCCTGGCGACTCATCCAAGCAGTTCATCATCAGTGCAAATTTGGATCTGAAATAGGAAAGCGCGCTCATCGAGTTCATCCATGAGAACCGGGACATCTTTGCATGGAAACCTTCAGACATGTCGGGTGTCCCGAGGGAACTCGCTGAGCACAATCTTAATATTGATCCAAAATTCAAACCTGTTAGACAGTTTCTCTGACGGATCAATGAAGAAAGGCGCGAGGCCATTGGAGAAGAGGTGGCCCGGCTCTTGGAGGCCGTGTTCATTGTAGAGGTCTTTCACCCAGAGTGGTTAGCTAACCCGGTGCTTGTACTTAAAAAGAATGGCACCTGGCGTATGTGTGTTGATTACACTGATCTGAACAAGGCTTGTCCGACTGATCCTTTTGCTCTCCCCCATATTGATCAGATCATTGATGCTACGGCGGTTTGCGCATGTTTGAGTTTCTTGGATGCTTATTCCGGTTATCATCAGATCAAGATGGCGGTCAAGGATCAGGAGAAGACAGCTTTTATTGCTCCTCTTGGAGCTTTCTGCTATGTGTCTATGCATTTTGGGCTTAAGAGTGCCCAGGCGACTTACCAACAGTGTGTGCAGAATTGTCTTCACAATATTGGGCGTAATGTTCATGCTTATGTGGATGATATAGTGGTAAAATCCAGGAAGGAGGAAACCTTGGTCACAGATCTGAAAGAGACTTTCGATTATCTCCGGGTCTACAAAATGATGCTTAACCCGACCAAGTGTGTTTTTGGAGTCCCAGCCGGGAAGCTCTTGGGTTTTTTGGTGTCTAACCAAGGTATTGAAGCTAACCCAGAGAAAATCAAGGCAATTACATCCCTGGCCAGACCAACAAGCATCAATGACGTTCAACGACTGGCGGGCCGTGTTGCTGCTTTGAGACGGTTCATAAGCCGGTTAGGGGAGAAAGCAATGCCTCTGTATCAGATGATGAAGAAAACAGATGATTTTGTTTGGAGCGATGCTGCGAACTCTGCTTTTGAAGATCAGAAGACACAACTTGCTGAGCCGCCGGTCCTGGCTGCTCCAATTGAGAAAGAGCCGTTGCTGTTATACGTGGCCGCCAACTCATGAGCTGTTAGTGTGGCTATTGTGGTGGAGCACAAGGAGGCTGGCAAGGACCATCCGGTTCAACGGCCGGTTTTATTACGTCAGTGAGGTGTTAATTGAATCCAAGCAACGATATCCACATTGGCAGAAGCTCGTATATGGGGTGTTCATGGCAAGCTGGAAGCTTAAGCATTAATTTCAGGGACATCCAATCACCGTGGTTAGCTCTGCTCCTTTGGGAGACATCATTCAAAATAGAGAAGCCACCGGGAAAGTTGCCAAGTGGGCAATTGAGCTTGGGTCTCATAGGTTGAAGTATGTGCCACATACTGCGATCAAATCTCAAGCACTGGTTGACTTCATTAATGACTGGACAGAGATGCAAATGCCATAAGAGAAACCAGACAACACGTATTGGACTATTCATTTTGATGGGTCCAGACAGTTGGAAGGCTCGGGGGCTGGAGTTGTGTTAGCCTCTCCGCGAGGTGACAAATTTTGTTATGTGTTACGGTTGATGTTTCCTTGCACTAACAACGCAGCAGAGTATGAAGCTTTGCTTCATGGTCTTCGAGTGGCAAAAGAGATGAGTTTGAGCCGGGTCAGATGTCTTGACAACTCAGATCTAGTGGCTCAACAGGTATCAGGCAAGTGGGATTCCAAGGCCCCTCTCATGGCGGCTTATCGCCGGGAGGTTGATGCTGTTGTAGGGCATTTTAAAGGTTATCAGGTGGAGCACATTCACCGTCAAAAGAACGAAGCGGCTGATGCTTTAAGCCGGTTGGGGTCTCAGCGTAAGCCGGTACCACCTAACACCTTTTTGGATATCTTACATAACCCGTCTGTCAAGTTGCCCACAAAGGAAGATTTATCTGTTCCTGACCCGGAGGCACAGTTGGTGGCGGCTCTTCATGTCATCCCAGATTGGACAATACCGTTCTTGGCTTACATGACCCAAGGAGAGTTGCCAGCGGATGAGACCCTGGCTCGACAGATAACTCGGCGGTCTAAGTCAATGACGATTTCGGATGGAGAACTATACCATCGCAGTGTCTCTAGAGCGTTTCAGCGGTGTGTTTCCCCCGAAGATGGTCAAGAAATACTTCGTGAGATCCATGAAGGCGATTGTGGTCATCACACCGGGTCAAAATATCTAGTGGCCAAGGCTTTTCATCACGATTTTTACTGGTTGACGGCTCACACTGATGCAGAAGATCTGGTCAGTAGATGTGATGGATGTCAAAAGTTTGCACAATGGGCGCATGTGCCGGTTCATTAGCTCCCGATGATTCCAATCACTTGACCGTTTGCGGTCTGGGGGCTTGACATGGTGGGACCTTTCAAAAGGTCTAAGGATAAAAAGACACATCTCTTGGTGACAGTTGATAAATTCACTAAGTGGGGTGAGGCGGAACCAGTGAGTAAGTGTGACGCGGCCACGGCGGTTCAGTTCATGAAAAAGGTGATCTTCCGTTTTGGTTTTCCACACAGCATTTTCACTGACAATGGCACTAATCTATCCCAAGGAGCTATGGAGGAGTTTTGTCAACGTGAGCACATCCGGCTTGATGTTTCTTCTGTAGCTCATCCTCAATCCAATGGTCAAGCTGAGAGAGCCAATCAGGAAATTTTGAAAGGTATAAAGCCCCGGCTTATGGTTCCCTTACAGTGAACGCCGGGTTGTTGGGTAGAGGAATTACCCTCGGTGTTGTGGAGTATCAACACCACACCTAATGGGTCGACATGTTACACACCCTTCTTCATGGTTTATGGAGTAGAAGCAGTGTTCCCTAGTGACATCCGTCATGACTTGCCCTGTGTGGCGGCTTATGTTGAAGCTAATAATGAACAAGCCAGACAGGATGCACTTGACTTGTTGGATGAAGAAAGAGACTTAGCAGCGGCCCGGTCAGCAATTTATCAACAGGACCTGCGCCGTTATCACAGCCGCCGGGTTAAGTCCAGGACTTTTCAGGAAGGCGACCTGGTGCTCCGACTCATCCAGGATCTATCAGATGCACCCAAGTTATCCCCACCTTGGGAAGGACCTTTTGTGGTTAGTAAGAACATAAACAACGGGTCATATTACCTCATTGACGTTCGAGAGCACAAAGACTCACGTAAGTCGGAGGAGGAGACCCGCTGGCCGTGGAACATTGCTCAACTTCGGCCATACTACACCTGAGCCACTGGCTCTCATCGTGTACATACTTTGACATTGTATATACCATGATAAGTAATAAAGTAAGACCATCGGTCTCTTTTCTTTTTAAAGATTATTCATTTGTGTTATTTCTTATTCTCAAAAGACTATTAAGGAGTTGATCATATTTGAATCAAGTCTAACCCTTTTTGGTCCGGCTTATGATCGTATTCGAATCTAGCTGCAATTATCATGGTCACTTGGGGGCTTCCTGTTCAAACATAGGTCGTATTCGAACCAAAGAGAACATAGCCGTCGTAACCCTCTTGATCGGCTCAAGGATAAACTCACTTGGGGGCTTCTTGATCGTATCTGAATCATATCTTAACCCCTTTTGGGTCCGACTTTGATCGTATTCGAATCAGGGTCGTTAAAAACCTCTCAAGGTCATTTGGGGTCCTGTTCAAACATAGGTCGTATTCGAACCAAAGAGAACATAGCTATCGGTACCCTCTTGATCGGCGCAACGCCAAAACCAGTGGGGGCTATATGGTCGTATTCGAACCTTAGCTTAACCCCTTTGGTCCGGTTTACTGATCGTATTCGAATCAGAAACCCCCAACATTTTGAATACAAGGCTGAATTATGCTTATTATCTGTTGTTTGCCTTTTAGTTTTTGTTGTCTCAATATTACAAATAAGTAGCCAGTTTTTCTTCACCGTCTCGACTATGTGACAACACAGCTACCAAGGTATAATGATCATTGAGTATTCAAAAACATTGACTTCTCATGAAGTTTGAATTATCAATCTCATCACCCGGGTTATTCAAACCCGCGGTCTAAGGATCAAAAGGTATAAGGTATGGTTATTACTTATACGCAATTGCCTGTTGTATTAACTAAAAGAGTTAGTCTCAGCCATAGTCCTTTGTCTATATCTGTTTGTGGTTCCTACAGTGGTAAACATATTGGCTATAAACTGGGTGTTCTAACCCGTTTGGTTCTAAGCCGCCAAGAGTCTTTTCTTTGTATCTACAGGAACAGAGTTCAAATATTGCAAAAACAAACATTAAATACGATGCATGTAGTGGCATCAGGAAAGACGGAATCAAATAGAAGTGTTTTATGCGCGATGGCAAAAGCAAAGCATATAGTGTTTTCACAACTAAGCTATTACAAGGCTTTATAAGCCCATGAAGATGATCATTGTTCCTCCCTCGCCGGTTCACCACCTTCTGTTGGCTGGAAGTTGGGTTTTGACCAATCAAAACCATTCACGGCGACAAATTCGGCTTCATCGTCGATCAGGCCGACCGGGTCAACTTCCGGGGCAAATGTGTCTTCTCTTACCGGTGGAATCAAATCTGTTACCTTGTACGAGGGAGTGGCCATCTTCTTATTCTCAGCATCAAAACCCGGCTGGTATTTGTCAACATTCGTGTCATCTCCTAGGGTAGTTGCCTGAGGTCAGACTCCACGCATGCAGGCCATGAGGTCATCCTACCCAAAAGGAGAACCATCCTCCTTCACGGTGGGATAGCCTCTGGCCACGTCCGCCGGGTCTAGGTCTGGCACCCAAGCTTTGGAGCGGCTCAGGGCAGTCAAAGCTCCGGCTCACGCACAGGAGCGTTTCACTTCTTGAAACTTGGCAGGCGGGATTGACAGTTTCTTCAGGACGTCGCTGAGCCGGTTGGGTCCTTGGTTGACAGGAGAGATGGCGGCAAGAGCCCGTTGTGCGCCAATATACAATTGTTCTACCAAAGTATACACTGCCTTTAGTTTAATCAAAGGGTCTTGGCTCAGATTTTTGCTTCAAGGGCCTGCACATATTTTATACACAAAATCAGCTGGCGGTTTATACTCCGGATCAGCAGAAAGCACACAAAATTAAAGTTGAACGGCTTACCAAAGATGGCAGCCACCATTTGATACACCCGACCCTTTAACCCGTTCAGCTCCATTGAAATCTCTTCAAGGGTTGTTTCGGCCTTCTCAGCACGTTGGGTCAGAAGCGTTTTTTCATCTTCCCAAGTTTTCTTCTTGGCAGCGAAGATGGTCTTTAAATTTTCCGTCTCACGGAGACTTATTTGCAGTTTGGAATTAGCAGATTTGATTTTTGCTTCCTGACTCGCTAGCTGGGTCTTCGCATCAGTCAAATGCGAGTTCAATTCAGATAAGGCATTCTGCAAAACATTCAGATGAGTCAAGATTTTGTTTCAAGTTCAAAGAGCAAGATTCAAGTCTCAAGTACTTTACAAAAAACCACTTGGCACTTGGGGGCTAATGTATGCCAAATCAAATTTTTATGACTCTAAAGACATACTTTAAATCCCAAGTCCCTTACAAAGTAATAACACTTGGCACTTGGGGGCTAATGTATGCAGTTCAGCAAGTTTCTCAAGGTTAAGATGGAATATTAAGTCCTTTGAATATGGTACCAAACAATTTAAAGTACCGGTTCATTTATGATCAAAATGAACCGGCCCTTGGGGACTACAGGTGAAGCTTTGTTCTATTGAAATCAAGACAAGTTTCAAAGGTGTCTATATTTTAAAGTCTACAGATCATTCTGTTTCTCTCATAAATCTGAAGACTTGGGGGCTGAAGGAATATATATATATATATATAAGCCTGAGGAACGTACCTCGTATTTCAACTGCAGCTGTTTGACCATTTCAATCTCAGAGTCGCGACTGGAGTGTACATGGCTAAGATAGTCGGATAGAATATCATTGGCATTTAGATGGTCATAGTTGGCAACGTCAAAACGAACTTTATGCCTCTCCAATGCCTCTTGTTTTGTTGTACAACGAGCCAGCACGGTCGAGTTCCCCGGTTTAATAAAGCGGCTCCCGGTGATCTGAACATCTTGCGCAGACTGTGATGGCAGGTTGGCTGAGCTTGATGGTCCAGTAGCAGAAGGGTTAACAGTAGTCTCATCAAATGATGGCGCAGGAGGATTTGCTTCTATATCAACAGGCGGGTCTGCTGGAGCATCGTTTAATGGAGAAGAGGGCCTGGCAGGGTCAGATGCATGCACCGGCGGGTCTTCCGCCGGCTTAGCTGCCGTCGCTTTCTTGGATTCAGCTTGGCCACTAAGAAAAATGTTGCAGGATTGTCAGTATAAAGATACAATTTGAACAACCCAGGAAAGATGAGGGTTTTTTCATTACCCAGGGGCAGTCTTTAAAGCTGGAAATTGCGTCTGCGATGAGTCGCCAGAAGAGCGAGACACCTCCTGAAAGGATAAAATAGAGTTAAAAGAAATACAAAGGGAAGGATCCAGTAAACAGAGTTAAAGACAGAACGAAGTAAACCTCATTTGGACGTTTCTGAGGAGTTTGTTGAAGAACGACAGCCGGCTCATCTTCAGTCCAAGCTTGACGGCGGCTTTCATGTTGCTGCTTTTTCAAATGAAAGTTGGGATCCAAGTGAGCTAAAGGGTTAGAAAACCTTACTTTACGGATCACTCGTCGAACTTTTGTCTTGGCAAGGGCTCTGAGTTAGAGGAAATGATAGTTACCTCTGCTTCCACACCCTGACTGGCCCCAGTGTCATCCTGCTAATGATCAGTGTCAATAAGATTGTTAAAAAATTGGCCAAGGGAATCAAGGACTACCTCCGAGTCAGATGTATCATCAAGCTTCATCAAGTCTTCAGCAGTACTCTTTTTTTCTTTTTCGACCTCCGGGAAGTTTTCTTGGCGTTTATGGCGGCGGCTTTCGCTTTCTTGGCCGCCTCGTGGTCATACTTAACTTTCCAGAAGTCAGAGTTGTCCTGCAGACAGGTAAAAACAAGGTAAAGAGTCAGGCAAGTATTAAAACAATATGGCTGGAAAAATACAAAAGAGAGAAATAATGATATCCTTACTTCTGGCACCGGGTTAAGCTGGCAGAAGGGGTTTAACCCGACGACACTGCAATCTTCATATTTCCCGTTTACCAGAAGAGTTGACATTGAGACAATATCTTCTTCTTTCAATTGAACGGGGCTGTGACGAAGAGAGTCATCCGGGCCTCCACCATACTCATACATTAGCTTTGACCGGCGGCTCAAAGGGATGACCCGCCATGAGATCCAGCAGCGGGTCAGATCAACTCCAGTTAACCCGTTCCCCAATAAAGCATTGATCCTTTTGATAGATGGTATCAGCCTCTTGCGTTCAGCGACGGTAAGTTTATCAGGAAGCGTGAACTTGCAGTCAAGACGATCGGGGCGATAACCCGACAGTGGCTTCTTGTTTGCTGGTGAAATGTCTTGGCAGTAGAACCAAGTCTGGTTCCAGTCCTTTGGATGACTTGGTAAGACAATGAGGGGGAAGACAGCACCCTGCCAGCGCTGAATCGATATGCCTCCGAGCTCTAAGCTAAGGCCATTGGTGCACTCATTCTGCCGGTTTAGATAAAAGTATTCTCTAAACAACTCCATGGTCGGCTCTTGTTGAAGATATACCTCACAAAGCACTTGGAAGTTACAGATGTTAGATATGGAGTTGGGCCCGATATCTTGAGCGTGGAGCTTGAAAAAATGGACGACCTCTCTGAAGAACTTTGAGCCGGGCGGTGAGAAGCCACGGTTCATGTGGTCAGTAAAAACGATCACCTCACCGTCTATCAGATTGGGCCGTTCTTTTTCCAGGTCAGGGGCACGATAATACATAGCGGTTTTTGCTGGCAGAAATCCTATGATGAAGAACTCTTTTAAACATTGCTCAGTTATGGTTGAGGGAACCCAGTTACAGATGGTTGGTGTTTTGGACGGCATGATGTGCAAGGAACTGAAAAGAAAAGCAATATGTCAGTTCAGTTTAACGGTGAGATTAACAATTAAGGGATGAAGATGCAGAACAAGTATTGGCGGCTTAGTTAAGGGCTAATGACATATAAAGGAAAATTAAGCCGGCATGATAAGCCGCCATGACTACAGATATTTGAAGAAGGCAAATCCAGCTAAGTATTGAGACAAACAAGTTTCCTACGTTGCTTGGTATTATTGCAGATCAAAATGGTTGTTCAAAATGAAAACAATTCTAGACCTAAAATGTTCAGTACAGAGGAGTCGGTAAGTTCTGAAGCAGCCTTTTTAATCAGAGAAAGAGATATGTGGGTCAATAAGAGGTACAAAAACACTACCACGCGAGCATATATATGACTTTTTGGATCATAAAAAGCTAGCGGTGGAAGAACTATGATGAACTACAAAGAACACGCAGGAGCTTGGAAACCCTAATGCAGATCTGAGAAACAAAGGAAAGAAAACTTATGGTTGCAGGTCTACTGTAGAGGTCGCCGTGGTTTCTCTGATCGGTTCAGGTTGATGCAGCGGCCAAAGTCGATGGAGACGGAGATGAGGCGCGGCGGCGACAGAACTCGAGTAGCAGAGGGTTTGCGCGAGGAAGAAGACGGAGCGAGAGAGGAGAATGAGAAGGCCGAGGTGTGCCTATTTATAAGGAAAAGATGCGAACAGACGGGCGCGAAGATCAAGGAAGAACCGAATAAATGGTTATCCAGCTATACAGGCGCCTCAATTCTCGGGAAACATTAAAGATAAAAGTTCCGTTGGAAGTTGACGTCATGAAAGTTTTTGCATTTTCAAGAGGTGACGTCACGGCGGGTTACAAGAAAATTTCAGCAAAGATAAGAAGATGGATTTTTTATTGAAGATTGACAAAGAACGAAGTTCAAAGTCAACCTGGGGCTTAATGTTGGGGATATTAGTATCAGTTATGACCCGCCCAGGAGGGGTCGGGTCAGCCCAATGGCGGGTTACACAAGAAGCCCAGTAAAACATTCAAGATTATAGTTTATTAAGTCTTATAGAAGGCCCAAAGGCCTGAAGGCGGTTTAAGGCCCGATATTGTGAACCGTTGTATCTAAGGAAAGACTTGTAAAGAAATGCATGTAAAGGAAGTCACCGAGCCGTACACGATTATGAGCCGGCCGTGACTCTGTAGGCCTCCAGGCGTCCACCCATGTATATAAGGGGACGACTCGGTGGCAGCTTAGAGCAAGAAACAACAAGTCGAGAACCAAGCCGGCGAGTTGAGCCTCTTGGTGATCGAAACCCCAGCAATACCAATCCCAACTAGACGTAGGCTTTTACCTTCATCGTAAGGGGCCGAACTAGTATAAACCTCTCTCGTGTCCTTTGTCCCGATTAACCCCTTTAAGCTTCCTAGTGCGATGGCCCTATGACTAAGTCCTTGCTCTAGGACATCTGCCGTGACAATTCCACGACAGGTAGGCTTGTATTCCTTGTTGGAGAAGTTGATGAGGAGCTGGGAATCACCCTTGATGGTGAGATGCTTGACCCCCAGGGCTGCTGCGGCCCTGAGGCCAGCGATCAGCCCCTCGTATTCCGCAGTGTTGGATACCTTCTCACCATGCTGAAAGCAGAGCTGCACAGCGTAGTATAGTTTGTCCTGGGTCAGCGAGATGAGCACGGCCCCGGCCCCTGCAACCTGGTGCGCGAACGCGCCGTTGAAGTACATGACCCAGCCATCGGGTGCCTCGTCTCCGGGCATGAGGGAGTGATCCATACTTATCCCCCGGTTAGGCGGTCAGTCCATTCCACCACAAAATCAGTGAGAGTCACGCCATTGATGACCCTGGTGGTGCTGAACTCCAGCTTGAATGCCTGCAGCTCAATGTTCTACTCGGCAACCCTTCCTGCGGCATTGGGGCTATGAAGCACCTTCTCTAGGGGGTACACGAAGACGAGCTTGATGGGATGGCCTTGGAAGTAGTGTCATAGTTTCCTGGAGGCGACGAGGAGCGTGAGGAGGAGCTTGCATGGTATGGGGTGGCGCACGCATCACGTAACACCGTGCTGACAAAGTACACGGGGTGCTCGGCGAAGGAAGAGGCGTCGACGATGTCCATCCCTGCTTGAGACAAGGGGCCTCGGAAGCCTTGCCACCCGATGGGGTAGTCGAGGCCTCAGGAGTGCCATCCTGAGGTGGCAATGGCGCTACACCATGCACCCGCACATTCGCGCTCTTCCCGGACCGCCACGATCGCTGCGCTAGCCGAGTGGGGCATGGTTGCCGGGTAAAGCACCAGAGGCTCAAGAGGACGAGGTGCCACCACCACCGGCGGGCTAGTGAGATACCTCTCGAGGTCTTGAAAGGCCACCTCGACCTCCGAAATCCATTCAAATGGGCCCTTCTTTTTCATCACTTGAAGAATGGGAGGGCGCGCTCGCCGAGCTTGGAGATGAAGTGCCCCAACAAAGTTACGCTGCCCGTGAGCTTCTGCGTCTCCTTCGGGGTTTGTGGTGGGCTCATCCTTTCTATTTCCTTGACCTTCTCTGGGTTAGCACTGGTACAGCGACGTGTTATACAAACAATTTTTAACCCCTTTCCGCGACGACATTTGGAACCGTCGCCAAGTGAGTGTGGGCGAAAGGGGGGGGGTCCTTCCCACACGACCTAGAAATCATCGGGGATAGGCCCTCCAGCGACACATGCTGGGCCCGTGTGCGATCGGGAGAGGCATCGAAACCCAATCATTTCCGTAGGTATGTACATCTGTATCGACCCGACCTCAAATGGTCAAGTCTCTGTGCTTCAGTGTCATCCCTGGATCGGTAATGCTGACACACACAGTACTCGAGGATTTATAACAGAGTAGGAATCACACACTTATTACATGGAATGTCTCCAAAGAAAACTTGTTACAATAAATATGGCTTAAGGCCATCTAATACGATAACAGCGAAATGCTTGGAAGATAAAGTGAGTCCATCAACTCCAACGGCATAGCTGAGCTGCACGAAAACGACCTAACGAACCTTAATCCTCGTCTGAAAAGTCTGCAACATAATACGTTGCAGCCCCAAAAAGGGTCAGCACATGGAATATGCTGGCAAAGTAACACAATAGAGCAAGAACAGAATAATGCTATCACTACATGCATATTTGCTGGTGGAAAGCCCTATGGTTATAGTTTTGCGAAAAGCCAATTTTTCCCTACAACAAAGGAATAGATTTTATTTTAACTATCATGGTAGTTGAAACATCATTGAGAAGGTTCCTCCAACTCAATCCCAATTAAGGTAATTAACAACCCAACAATATTAGTTTAGAGTGATGAGATACATGTGATAATCCAAGTACTAGATACTCAAGATTGTCCATAACCCGGGACACGGCTAACCAAGATTAGTTTGTACACTCTGTAGAGGTTTGCGCACTTTTCCCCACAAGACTCGATCTCCTCCATTGCATTTCTCGCACTACAGGGTGTTTGAGAAACGGATGACCGAGACACGGTCTTTCAGAAACATTAACTCTTTCCTCTGGGCAGACCATACCAAACCTACAAACCCACTACCTGCTAATCCACCTCTTCAAGAGCTTCACATAACTTACTCAACTATGCTAGAGCCCATAATAGCTTGTGGCTGCACACGGAAGTTTCTAGCATGAAAAATCTCAGTTCCCTTTGAGCTTGGGTGGCGGTCCATAGGAAGATCACACGGGTACTCCACGATTTCCAAAAAATATAGGCAACACTGGGTACTCCAGGTGCCTCAATCCACCCAGATGTGTATTTAAGTTGCCACCTTGAGTTGAACCATTGATTAACAATCTCACATGTTTCATGGATTTCACTCACCAAAACCACGTCTACGACCATAGCATAGCAATATAAGCAAGGCGTAGAAGTAACTCCCAAGGGTTTGAATGTAATAGGGCAATAGGTTCTACCTCATCAACTACTTCCCAACCCACATGTTAATTACATCCTAACCATGCAATGTTTGAGGATTGGAACTAATGCATAAAAACTGGGTGATAAAGGGATATGATCAAAGTGTTACTTGCCTTGCTGACGATCCGCGTAACCTAGAGACTCCAAATAACACGCTTCGCACTCCGAGAATTCTATCGCAAGCAAACAATAGCATACATAAGCAATCAAGCTAAGAAACACAGGTAAATCTCAAATAAGAAGATCTAACCAGAAAGTTCAACTTAAGAACTCTGGTTTGCAAAAAGAATCAAATCAAACGGAGCAACGAAACTCAAACGGCGAAAGAAACAAGATTCGTTTACTAATCTGGACCAAGGTCAAATTTTACAGTAGCAAAAGCTTGTGCAAGCTGGTTAAACGAAAAGAGGGTCTCGAGATGGAGATCTAGGCGCTTGAATCGCCTGATTCCGACTAACGGGCGAAAGGAAAAACTAAAACAAAAATAGAATCAGAAATCGCGTTCAGAAATAATCGCGGAATAATCCGGTAAAAAGAAAACTGATGAAGAGGCTAACGAATGAGCGTCCGTTAACTGTAACTAACAGGCGAAAACCGTTCGTTAAAACAAACATCCGCTAAAAAGAAAAACCGAAAACAAAAACCGGGGAACCGGAAAAAACGAAGTGTTTTCTAACAAAAACCAATCCGGTTTTCTAAAAAAACGAACGGCACAAACCTCCGGCGAGGTCCGGCACGGCGGGGCTCCGGCGAGGGGCGGCGCTATGCGGGGCGGCGGCTCGCGGTGAGGGCAGCGGTGGCAGCGACAGGCGGCTCGGCGGCTCGGCAGCAGCGGCGGGCGGCGCGGCGGCCTCGGCGGCGGGGGCGGCGGCTCGCGGCGGGGGGGTGCGGGCGGGGCGGAGGTGCCTTGTGGGAGGGGGCATGGCGCGGGAACGAGAGTCCAAGCCGGACTCCCTGTCGGCGGCGGTGGTGGCGCAGTCCCGCTAGGAGACGGTGGCGCGGGGGCGAGGTGGGCCGGCGCTGGGCTTCGGCCCACCTAGGCCTAGGCGCGTTTTTTTTAAAACAAACAATTCCGCCAAAACTCAGAAAAATCCTAGAAAATAAAATAAAATTCTAAAAATGCCAAAACAAATTTTCTCCATCTAAATAAAATATTTAGAACGAGATGAACATTTTTGTGGCCCTAAAATGCAATTTTGAAAATGTGCAATTTTTCTAATGCAACCAAAATTGCAAATAAAATCCAAATAAAAGGAACAATTGATTTTAATATTTTTCCTCCAATATTCCATTTATTTTGGAGAAGTCATATTATCTCCTCTCATACATTGATATGAAATATTTTCGGAGAGAAAAATAATTAAAACCAAAATCCTTGTTTCAATATTTGATATAAATCAAATATGAAATCTGGGAAATCCCCAACTCTCTCCGAGGGTCCTTGAGTTGCTTAGGATTTCAAGGATCGCGAGACGAAATGCAATAAAATATGGTATAACATTCCAAATTGAAAATTTGGGATGTTACAAACCTACCCCCCTTAAGAAGAATCTCGCCCTCGAGATTCGGGTTGGCTAGAGAATAGGTGTGGGTGGTCCTTGCGGAGATCATCCTCTCGTTCCCATGTGGCTTCGTCCTCGGTATGGTGGATCCACTGAACTTTGCAAAACTTGATGACCTTGCTACGGGTGACTCGACTAGCAAAATCCAAAATCTTGATTGGCTTCTCCTCATAAGTCAAGTCATTCTCCAACTGAATCGCCTCCAAGGGTACGGTATCTCTTAGTGGTATGTCGGCCATCTCAGCATGGCACTTCTTCAACTGGGAAACATGAAACACATCGTGAACTCCTAATAGTCCTTTAGGTAACTCCAACTTGTAGGCAACTTCTCCCATCCGTTCCAAAACACGATATGGTCCTACAAATCTCGGGGCTAACTTTCCCTTATCTCCAAAACATTTCACTCCTCGCAAAGGCGATACTCGCAGATATGCTCGGTCTACAATTTCATAGGTTACCTCCTTGCGTTTCGAATCTGCATAACTCTTTTGTTTGGACTGAGCTATCTTCAGTCTATCCTGGATTAGTTTAACCTTCTTCTCAGACTCTTTGATCAAGTCTGGTCCAAACAACTGTCGGTCTCCAACTTCATCCCACATCAATGGTGTTCTTCACCTTCGTCCATACAGGGCTTCGAACGGTGCCATCTTCAGACTATCTTAGTAACTATTGTTGAATGAGAACTCTGCGTAAGGTAGATTGTCATCCCAACTAGATCCATAATCTAGCGCACAGGCACTCAACATATCCTCTAGAATCTGGTTGACTCTCTCGGTCTGTCCATCCGTCTGCGGGTGAAATGATGTACTGAACTCCAATCTCGTTCCCAAAGTCTGGTGTAGCTGAAGCCAAAACTTTGAGGTAAATTGTGTCCCTCTATCCGATACGATGGTCCTTGGAACTCCATGCAGACATACGATCCTGGTCATATATATCTTGGCCAACATTGCACTAGTATAAGTTGTTTTCACTGGGTTAAAGTGTGCCACTTTGATCAAACGGTCAACTACTACCCATATAGAATCATATCCTAATTTGGTCCTGGGTAATCCAGTGATAAAATACATGCCAAGTTTATCCCACTTCCATTCGGGTATCGGCATAGGTTGTAACAATCATGCTGGCTTTTGATGCTCTGCCTTCACTCTCTGACATACATCACATACGGCCACATACTCGGCGATATCCTTCTTCATCCCTGTCCACTAGAAACGTTCCTTCAAATCCAAATACATCTTGGTGTTTCCGGGGTGTATCGAGTATGGTGAGTCATGAGCCTCCTGAAGTATTAACTTCCTAATCTCTATGTTATTGGGCACATAAACACGGTCCTCAACCATAAGGTGTCGTGTTCATCCTCATGAAAACCTTTGGCCTTTCCTTCGCTCATTTTCTCTTTTATCTCTACAATCTCTTTGTCATCCTTCTAAGCTTCTTGAATCTTTCCCAACAATGCAGACCGCACCTCCATTGTTGTAACAAGACCTCTAGGAACAATCTCCAAACGTAGTTCCCGGAGATCCTCTACTAACTCCTTCGGCAATCCCGTGCTTATTAGGGTATTAGCATAACTCTTCCAGCTCAAAGCGTCTGCTACGACATTGGCCTTTCCTGGATGATAATGAAGCTTCATGTCATAATCCTTTATAAGCTCCAACCATCTTCTCTGCCTAAGGCTCAGCTCCTTCTAGGTGAAAATGTACTTCAAACTCTTATGATCTGTGTACACATCACAACGGTTTCCAATAAGGTAATGTCTCCAAGTCTTCAACGCATGAACCACAGCTGCTAGCTCCAAATCATGTGTGGCATAATTCAACTCGTGTGGTTTTAGTTGTCACGAGGCATAAGAAACAACTCTTCCGTCCTGCATAAGCACACTTCCAAGTCCTAAGCGAGAGGCGTCGCAATACACTTGAAAATCCTTGCGTATATCTGGCAGTGTCAGCACTGGGGCCATAGTCAAACATTTCTTCAGCTCCTGGAAACTTGCCTCACAATCTTCCGTCCATTTAAACTTGGTATCCTTCTTCAATAATTCTGTCATGGGCTTCGCAATCTTGGAAAAATTCTCAATGAATCTCTGATAGTATCCTGTGAGTCCAAGAAAACTGCGGATCTCCCTAACTGAAGTGGGTGCCAACCGTTCAGTGACTGACTGAACCTTGGTGGGATCTACTGCTATACCTTCTCCTGATATAACATGTCCAAGGAATCCGACTTCTTTCATCCAAAACTCGCATTTGCTGAACTTGGCATATAACTGATGTTCCCTGAGTTTCTCGAGAACTAATCACAAATGCTCCTTGTGTTCCTCTTCATTCTTCGAATATACCATTATATCATCAATGAACACCACAACAAACTTATCCAAATATTCCATGAACACCTTGTGCATCATTCTCATGAAATAGGCAGGGGCATTAGTCAGTCCAAATGACATGACCGTATACTCGTATAGCCCGTACCGTGTGGTGAAGGCTGTCTTTGGTATATCCTTCTCTCGTATCTTCAACTGATGATATCCTGATCGCAGATCGATCTTCAAAAACACCTTAGCTCCTTGCAGATGGTCAAATAGATCATTGATCATCGGCAATGGGTACATGTTCTTGATCGTCACTTCATTCAAGGCCCGATAATCAACAACCATCCTTAGGGATTTATCCTTCTTCTCAACCAAAAGCACTGGAGCTCCCCATGGTGATGAACTCCGTTGAATGTAACCTTTCTCCAATAACTCCTTGATCTGTTTCTTAATCTCCTCCAGATCATTCGCGGGCATCCTATAGCGTTTCTTGGATATTGGCCCTGTGCCTGGCAATAGCTCTATCAAAAACTCGATATCTCGATCCGGTGGCATCCCTCGCAACTCCTCTGGAAAAACATCCGGATAATCCTTTACTACATGCACTTCCTCCTGAACAACTCCCGTGAGGGTATTTACTTGGCTACTTCGTGGCGCATGCCTCGATATATACTTGATCCCTTTTCCCTTCGGGGTGATGAGACAAATTGACCTACTGACACAGTCAATGCTTCCTCCGTACTTTGACATCCAGTCCATTCCTAATATCACATCCAATCCTTGTGACTCCAAGATAATTAGGTCGGACGGAAAAACATGGTTGCCAATGGTTAAGGGTAACTGGTCGCACCATCGACTAGCTATATACTCTACTCTAGGTTAACTTACTAACAGAGGGGTCCTAAGGGTTTGGGTCCGTAGTTTAAACTTATCCACGAATTCCCTTGATATGTATGAATGCGATGCACCGGTATCAAAAAGAACAAGAGCGGTAAATGACTTAACCAAAAACTTACCTATAACCTCGTCTGGCTGCTCTTCAACCTCCTCCACGTTAATGTGGTTCACTTGTCCTTTGTTGAATGGATTGGGCTTCTTCCTAGTGCTCCCATTTCCGTTTCCATTCTTCCCTTTAGGGCACTCCGTGGCATAGTGTCCAGTCTTCCCACACTTTAAACAAGTAACGTGGCTTAGGTCTCTCTTTGTGGGTGTGGCTGGATTGGGGCGGTTTTGATTATTGCTTGCTCCATTCCCATTTCCATTCCTTGTGCTAGTATGTTTATGGTTACTTCCTCCATTATGGTTGTGGCCTCCATGGTTATGAACAAGTCCTCCCGAGTTCGGGGTTTGGCGAGGCTTCTGCTGAGCTCCTGAGTTATACCTTCCTTGTCCATACTCCCTCTTACGGCTCTCAATCTGCTGCTGCTTCCCTTCAATCATAAGAGCCTTATCTACCAACTCCTGGTAGTTGGTGAATGTTGCCACCATCAACTGCATACTCATCTCATCATTCAACCCTTCCATAAACTTCTCCTGCTTTGCGGCATCTGTGGCCACATCATTAGGGGCATAGCGAGATAACTTGCTAAACTCATCCACGCACTGAGCCACAGTACTGTTCCCCTGGCGTAAGTTGCGAAACTCACGCTTCTTCAAATTCATTGCTCCAGTTGAGACATGGGCTGTACAGAAGGCTTGCTGAAATTTGGTCCCATGTCACCATGGCTATAGGGTAGGTGACAGTGTAATTCTCCCACCATGATGCTTCTAGTCCATCCAACTGATGTGTGGCAAAATGCACCTTCTCAGAATCAGTACATCCTGTAGTGGTTAACTCCCTTCCAATCTTGCGGAGCCAATCATCTGCTACTATAGGCTCAGTGCTACTGGAAAACACCGGCGGTTGCAACCTCAGAAAACGGGCTAAGTTGTCAACTGGTGCTGGTGGTGGTGGTGGATTATTGTTGCTGTTGTTGTTGCCTTGGTTCTGAACTAACAACTGCAACAGGGTATTCTGCTGCTGAATCAACTGAGTGAGCTCTGGTGGGAATGCAAATCCGGGGTCATGTCTCGGAGGCATCTGATGGGTTTAGAAGGGAGAGATTAGAATAGAATGAGGTCTAATGAGAAAGCACTACCCATATGCACATGAGACAAACACAAACATTTCACTCAATCAATCAAGCAAGGCATACAGTCGGTCTAGAACTATCGCAAAAGTGCTTGGACTACTCAATTTACATAGTGGAATACTACTTCTGATGTGGTGGTCTACTAAAAATACTCCTCGGTTGCAGACTCCATGATATCTGCTCCAGATTCATCTTCAAAGTCATCATCGCTCTGGTCAGTGTTGGTGTCGTCGATGATGATGTAGTCCTCCGGGCGAATCTCCTTGGGATCTTCGTCTTCTTCTACTGGTGTGGGGTCTCCCATGAATATTCCGATCTTCTTAATCAGGTCGTCATTCTTCTCCACTAGTACGACGATTTCCTCTTCATAATCTTCATGTGTAGCCTTGAGTTCTTCCTCCAGTTCCACAATCCTAGTCATTGCCTTCTTCAGATCTATCATGCCTGTGCACATCTGATTCTCCTAGCGTCGTATGTGCTGGTTTAGTTCCTGGATGAAAGCTGCAATTGATCTATCCTTTTTGGTGCTGATCATCTCCCATTGTTCATCTCGGCGCCCACAAATCTGGTAGATAGAATCCTTAAGCTCCTTTTGGTAAACTTCTCCAATCCGTCCCATGGTGATGTGAGCTGCCATACTCTTTCCTAAACTCGAGGTTGGTGCGTCGAAGGAAAACTCTATGGGTTTAGTGATTGGCATGAAGGTCCTTCTTGGAATGTGAACTTGAATCATCCATCGCTCCTCTTTTGGTAAAGTGGCATTGTAGGTCCCGGCGAAGCTTGGTATTCCTATGTTCAGGTACCTAGTGACTTCCTTCAGGTATCGTCCAAAAGGTGATCCTTCCTCCGGTTGTGCAAACTTGTTCCTTGCATCCGCCATCCTAAAGAGTAGAAAATGGAGAGGAGTCAGAAATGAGAAGAGAATAGTGATCTATGGCTTTTAGCTTAGTGGTCGTGTCTTACACTCAGCGTGTGCTCTGATACCATCTTGTAGCGACCCGACCTCAAACGGTCAAGTCTCGGTGCTTCAGTGTCATCCCTTGATCGGTAATGCTGACACACAGTACTCGAGGATTTATAACTAAGTAGCAATCATACACTTATTACATCGAATGTCTCCAAAGAGAACTTATAACAATAAATATGGCTTAAGGCCATCTAATACGATAACAACGGAAGGCTTGGAAGATAAAGTGAGTCCATCAACTCCAACGGCATAGCTGAGCTGCATGGCAACGACCTAACGAACCTTACTCCTCGTCTGAAAAGTCTGCAATATAATATGTTGCAGCCCGAAAACAGGTCAGCACATGGAATATGCTGGCAAAGTAACACAATAGAGCAAGAACAGAATAATGCGATCACGACATGCATATTTGGCTGGTGGAAAGCTCTATGGTTATAGTTTTGCGAAAAGCAAAATTTTCCCTACAACAAAGGAATAGATTTTATTTTAACTATCATGGTAGTTGAAACATCATTGAGAAGGTTCCTCCAACTCAATCCCAATTAAGGCAATTAACAATCCAACAATATTAGTTTAGAGTGATGAGATACATGTGATAATCCAAGTACTAGATACTCAATATTGTCCATAACCGGGGACATGGCTAACCATGATTAGTTTGTACACTCTGTAGAGGTTTGCGCACTTTTCCCCACAATACTCGATCTCCTCCGTTGGTTTTCTCGCACTACAGGGTGTTTGAGAAACGGATGACCGAGACACAGTCTTTCAGAAACATTAACTCTTTACTCCGGGCAGACCAAACCAAACCTACAAACCCACTACCTGCTGATCCACCTCTTCAAGAGCTTCACGTAACTTACTCAACTATGGTAGAGCCCATAATAGCTTGTGGCTGCACACGGAAGTTTCAAGCATGAAAAATCTTAGTTCCCTTTGAGCCTGGGTGGCGGTCCATAGGAAGATCACATGGG
Organism: Triticum urartu; assembly: GCF_003073215.2. Classification (NCBI taxonomy): domain Eukaryota; kingdom Viridiplantae; phylum Streptophyta; class Magnoliopsida; order Poales; family Poaceae; genus Triticum; species Triticum urartu. The sequence continues at coordinate 186,922,398 of NC_053025.1, read as the reverse complement.
TACTCCGGGATTACCAAAAAATACAAGCAACACTGGGTACTCCAGGTGCCTCAATCCACCCAGATGTGTATTTAAGTTGCCACCTTAAGTTGAACCATTAATTAACAATCTCACATCTGTCATGGATTTCACTCACCCAAACCACGTCTACCAGCATAGCATAGCAATATAAGCAACGCGTAGAAGTAACTCCCAAGGGTTTGAATGTAATAGGGCAATAGGTTCTACCTCATCAACTACTTCCCAACCCACATGTTAATGACATCCTAACCATGCAATGTTTGAGGATTGGAACTAATGCATAAAAACTGGGTGATAAAGGGATATGGTCGAAGTGTTACTTGTCTTGTTGACGATCCGCATAACCTAGAGACTCCAAATAACACGCTTCGCACTCCGGGAATTCTATCGCAAGCAAACAATAGCATACATAAGCAATCAAGCTAAGAAACATGGGTAAATCTCAAATAAGAAGATCTAACCAGAAAGTTCAACTTAAGAACTCCGGTTTGCAAAAAGAATCAAATCAAACGGAGCAACGAAACTCAAACGGCGAAAGAAACAAGATCCGTTTACTAATCTGGACCTAGGTCAAATTTTACAGTAGCAAAAGCTTGTGCAATTGGTTAAACGAAAAGAGGGTCTCGAGACGAAGATCTAGGCGCTTGAATTGCCTGATTCCGACTAACGGGCGAAAGGAAAAACTAAAATGAAAATAGGATCAGAAATCATGATCAGAAATAATCGCGGAATAATCCGGTGAAAACAAAACTGACGAACAGGCTAACGAATGAGCGTCCGTTAACTGTAACTAACGGTCGAAAACCATTCGTTAAAACGAACGTCCGGACGAACGTCCGCTAAAAAGAAAAACCAAAAAGAAAACCGGCGAATTGAAAAAACGACTATGGTTTTCTAACGAAAACCGGTCTGGTTTTCTAAAAAAACCGAACAGCGCTAACCTCCGGCGAGGTTCGGCACGGCGGGGCTCCGACGAGGGGCGGCGCTACGCGGGGCGGCGGCGGCACGGGCAACAGGCGGCGGCGGCTCGCGGCGAGGGCGGCAGTGGCAGCGGCAGGCGGCGCGGTGTCTTCGGCGGCGGGGGCGGCGGCTCGCGGCGTGGGGGGGTGCAGCTTTAACGGGGGCGGGGCGGAGGTGCCTTGGGGGAGGGGGCACGACGCGGGAACGGGAGTCCGAGCCGGACTCCCTGTCGGCGGCGGCGGCGGCGCAGTCCCGCTAGGAGATGGCGATGTCGGGGCGAGGTGGGCCGGCGCTGGGCTTCGGCCCAGCTAGGCCTAGGCGCATTTGTTTTTAAACAAACAATTCCGCGAAACTCAGAAAATCCTAGAAAATAAAATAAAATATTAAAAATGCCAAAACAATTTTTCTCCGTATAAATAAAATATTTAGAACGAGATGGACATTTTCTTGGCCCTAAAATGCAATTTTGAAAACGTGTAATTTTTCTAATGGAACCAAAATTGCAAATAAAATCCAAATAAAAGCAAAAATTGATTTTAATATTTTTCCTCCAATATTCCATTTATTTTGGAGAAGTCATATTATCTCCTCTCATATATTGATATGAAATATTTTCGGAGAGAAAAATAATTAAAACCAAAATCTTTGTTTCAATATTTGATATAAATCAAATATGAAATCTGGGAAATCCCCAACTCTCTCCGAGGGTCCTTGAGTTGCTTAGGATTCCGAGGATCGCGAGACGAAATGCAATAAAATATGATATGCAAGAATGATCTATGTATAACATTCCAAATTGAAAATTTGGGATGTTACAACATCCCACACGGTAATCCAAGAAAAACATTTCCGTAGGTATGTACATCCCACATGGTGAATCCCAGAAAATCATTTCCGTACGTATGTACATCTGTGAATCCCAGAAAATCATTTCCGTAGGTATGAACATCCCACACGGTGAATCCTAGAAAAACATTTCCGTAGGTATGTATATCACACACAGTTCTTTGTGTGGAAACGTTTGTGCAAGGTGGCATAACGCAAACAGTTCGCTGCCGGAAGCCATGTGTGATTGTTAGTTGATCGAACATGCCTACTTTCTAGAAACCATGCAGATTGTTTGAGTTCATCGCCCATGATGTTTTCTGAGTAACCGTCTGTAAGAGAAAACCCCAATAAGCAGGGTAATTAGCCTATTATTGATAACCCATGTACTAATCAAACTGATATTTCTTATAAATCATGCCAAATATTTCATATCCGTATAAAAGCAACCATGATTTCATAAACAAATTACATTAGATAGCTTCGGCATTCCGTTACGCCATTACACAACAGCACCAAGTTTCACATGCAACATCAAAAACCTTTGGAAAGTAGCATCATACACGGTTAAGAGATGGATGAATCTCATCTGGTAAACTGCAGAAGCGGAAAGCAAATATTGAGCCTTCAGTGATGTCGAATGTCCTTGCTACATTAGGCCAGTAGCTATGGATAATTGCCCACCCAACCTTCGCCCTCTTCAGGAAGACTTCAATATTGTACCGTGGGTGTTGAATGAATACCTTCCTCGCCTCTTGACCATGCAGGTGGTTTGAGAGGTAATCATCGGTGAACTTCTTTGAAAAGTACTGAAAACAAAGCTATGCATAAATCGCTGTTGTAAATTTTGAAATGGCGCAAGGGGTAAAAATAGGGTAAAAGAGTTGGTACCATCCTATAGTTGACTGATGTCTTCTTCATTGTGCAAACAAAGATCTTGCTGTTATTCGTCGCAAGTTTCTTCATCCTAACAATCTTTCTGAGTTTCTTGAATTGACTGATATTCATGGACATCTCATTTCCCCATATGCAAAATTGGTCGAACAGTGGGTCTAAGCCTCTGACAGCAGGACCTACATGTGCAAGACCAAATTGTAAGAAACCTAAATATTAGAATGATTCCTGTAACTACACAATAATGTGCTATTAGCCAAAGGACCCTGCTTGAACAAACCTCGATGGTAAACCACAGTGTCTACCATTGTTTCCCTACAACACACATAAGGAAGATCTTGATCAAGTTAACTGAGAGTTGTTGTACTATTAATATAATATGTATTGAGTACAGCCAAATTCGATGCGTGTCACATGCATAACAATACAAAATTGTACCCACAACAAATGAAAATCAAATTGCAGAACTAAACCAAACAGTTAAATGGATAGCAGACCAAATGAACCAAAATAGTTAACTAAGCACTACATTGCAATATAGAAAAATGTACCAGAAGATAAGACAGTTAACAAGACATAGAATGCTTGAGAACAGTACTACGAAATGTAGCAATTGTTGGACCAAAGTGTTAACGGAACATTATATTTCAGAGGACCAAACTGTTAACTGAACATCATATTGCATATTAACATTACAGAGGACAAATCACTAGAAGGCACTAGCAGTGGCCTCGAGAAAACAGCATGAACTGTATTTTAAAGTAGACAACCATGTGGCGGTGTCGACGGTGGCCTCGAAGACGAGGTGCTCCTCCAAGATCTTGTGGTCGACACGCATTGCAGCCATAGCCACCTCGTGCACACGTGCGACCGCATGTTAGTGAGATCCATGTTATACTGCGTGCGAAATGGCTGTGAGCGGCGCTTAATTGGAGGAGGGGCAGTGATTTTAGTGGAAGGTGTCGCGCCGTCGGTCGGGGCACATGGGATGGGAAAGGAGGAGGATGGTGTGGGTGGGGTGTGGATTACCTGACCATATCGACGAGGCCGCGCAGCAAGAAGAAGGGTTGGTGGCGAGGAGGCTGCGCAGGAAGAAGAAGGGTTAACGGCGAGGAGGCCGCGCATTAAGAAGAAGGGTCGCCGGTGAGGAGACGCCGCTACAAGAAGAAGGGTAGCCGGCGAGGACGTGGCGCTACAAGAAGAAGGGTCGCTGGCGAGGAGGCTGAGCTGCCAGTAAGCAGGAGTGAAGGTTTGAACTTGTAAAGCAAGGAGGAACAATGGAAATGTGGCTTTTGTTAGGAGGGAGGGGGCGGGGAGATAGATATTTCCATGGTGGCCAAAAAATTTCGCTCGATGCCGCGAGAAACTGGCGCCCAAGTGTGGTTGAAGCGGGGGCAGTGGACTGTAGACGACGAAGCTTCCTATGTAAGCCAGACAAGACGGTGCGCCAAGATATTTATATCGCATCGCACACGATTCTTTCTAGTAAATTGTTTGTGGTATACCTGATTTTTTTTCATTATGTTTTGAAAGACAAATGGTGTTATGGAGGGAAAGGATGGTGTTTGAATTGCTAGAACATTTATGTACAGTGAACATGCAACTACTACATGAGTGTCGTGTTTAAATTTGGAATTATTCCGGGTTCTCTTGGCATTTTTATGCATTAATTGAGTTTCTGGGCATTTAATGTGCATAATTCAAATTTGAACTACAAGCACATGCTCCAATGCTCCAAAGTTTGTTGAAAAATCACATGTGTGTCTTTGGGTGATTTATAGGTCCCATACAAGAAGTGGGAATGAAATTCAAACATCTAGGCGTTGTGGCTCGGCCAGGAATATTGAGAAACTTGGTTTTTAAATTCTTGTAAATCCAAAACACGCCTGAAAATCATGAAACTTGGCATGGTGTCATGACATGGCACCAACATGCTGCGGTAAATTTTTTGGCCGAATTGGGACAAGCTTTGGTGTAAGCTTCTTGGAAACCGGAGCTTCCCTCAAGAAGGCTTGTGGTTCCGAGAGGGATCATGTCACCTCCGTGTGCGAAACGAGATACGTACATTGCCTTCTCCCGCCTTAATTTTTTTACACAGGTAGATTAGACCAAATAGAAGTATCGTGCTAAATTTTGGAATTATGCCGGTTTCGTTTGGCCTTTTTTATACATTAATTGAGTTTCTGCGCATTTAATATGCATGATTCAAATTTGAACTACAAGCACGTGCTCCAGTGCACCAAAGTTTGTTGAAAAATCACATGTGTGTCCCTAGGTGTATTTATAGGTGTCATGCAAGAAATGGGAATGAAATTCAAACATCTGGGCATCGTGGCTCGGTCGGAAAGATTGAGAAACTTGGTTTTTTTATTCTTGTAAATCCAAAACATGCCTGGAAATCATGAAACTTGGCATGGTGTCATGACATGGCACCAAGATGTTGCGGTAATTTTTTAGGCCGAATTGGGACAGGCTTTGGTGTAAGTTTCTTGCAAATCGGAGCTTCCCTCAAGAATGCTCGTGGTTCTAAGAGGGAACGTGTCACCTCCATGTACGAAATGATATACGTACACTGCCTTCTCCCGCCTTAATTATTTTTACGCAGGCAGATTAGACCAAATTGAAGTATCATGCTAAATTTTGGAATTATTCTGGGTTCGTTTGGCCTTTTTTATACATTAATTGAGTTTATGTGCATTTAATGTGCATAATTCAAATTTGAACTACAAGCACATGCTCCAGTGCACCAAAGTTGGTTGAAAAATCACATGTATGTCCTTAGGTGAATTTATAGGCCCCATGCTAGAAATGGGAATGAAATTCAAACATCTGAGCGTCGTGGCTCGGCCGGAAATGTTGAGAAACTTGGTTTTTTAATTCCTGTAAATCCAAAACATGCCTGAAAATCATGAAACTTGGCCTGGTGTCATGACGTTGCACCAACATGTTGCGGTAATTTTTTTGGCCGAATTGGGACAAGCTTTCGTCTAAGCTTCTTGCAAAACTGGAGCTTCCCTCAAGAAGGCTCGTGGTTCCGAGAGGGAACGTGTTGACGATGTACGCCTCGGCATTCCTCATGAGCTACTAACCTAGGGCGATGTGCATCAATCGCTAGAAGGTCGTGTCAGCATTCTGTAGCCCAAAGGGCATGCAGGTGTAGCAGTACACCCCGCACGGGGAGAGGAAGGTTTTCTTCTCGACGTCCTACACTGCCATCTTGATCTGGTGCTTGCCCGAGAAGTCATCCAGGAAGCGCAGCAGGTCACACTCGGCAGTGGAGTCGACGATCTCATTAATGCGTGGAAGAGGGAACGGGTCCTGAGGGCACACCTTGTTGAGGCTCGTGAAGTCGACACACATGCGCTCCTTCCCGCCCTTTTTGGGGATGATGACCGGGTTGGACAACCAATCCGGGTTCCATACTTCCTAAATCACGCCGGCTTCTTGCAGCTTGCGGACCTCCTGGACAATGAACGATTGCTTCTTTGGGGCTTTCCGCCGCACCTTTTGCTTCACCGGGCGTGTTCTGGGGCACACCATCAAGTGGTGTTTGATCACATCTTGTGGGACACCGACCAAGTCAATCGCCTCCCATGCAAATACATCCTTGTTCGCACGGAGGAAACCGACAATGTCTCTTCCTCATTTGGGGGGAGGCTGGTGCCCATGGTGAAGGTGGGGCATGAGCCCCAGTCGTCGGATGGCACTTGCTTCGTCTCGGCCTGATCCTGGGAGAACAATTGCTTCTTCTTCGCGGGCGCGGCTCTCGGGATCTCTGGATTGTCTTTAACGCCTGGTCGTGCGGCCGCCACGGCCTTGAAAGCGATTTTGAGGGCCAGGAGTGCATCCTTGGTGCCTCCCACCACTATGAGGATGCCGCTGCTCCCGGGCATCTTGATGACATTGTAGCCGGGGTGCGTCGCCGCCATGAACTTGGCAAGGGCCGAATACCCGAGGATGGCATAGTACGGGAGGTCGATGCGGGCGACATCGAAGTCGATGAGCTCGGTGCGGTAGTTGTAGCACGTGCCGAAGGTGACGGGCAGGCGGATCTGCCCCAAGGGAATGATGGAGTCATCGACCACCCCTGAGAAGGGATAGGTGGGGGTGAGCCGGTCATAGGGCAGTTGGAGCAGGTGGAAGGATTCCATGGAGAGGACGTTGAGGCCAGCGCTGCCATCGATGAGGGTCTTGGTGACCACAACACTGCTAATGGTGGGCATGCACATCATGGGGAGCACGCCGGTCCTGACTGTACTCTTGGGTGATCCCTGGAGTCAAAGGTGATGTCGGTCTCAAGCGCCGCTCGGCCTAGAGGAGCGTCCTACCATGGCTGGGCGGCCCCCACCTACCGGAAAAGCTGCTTGATGTGGCGGCTTGAGGTTGGCGCCTGCGACCCGCCAAGAACTGGTCAGAGGGATAATCCCTTGGCACAGTAGAGGTCGGGCACCCGGGGGTAGTGGCATGGGCAACCGGGGGGTTGCTGGCATCTCCTAGGCGGAGGCCGGGCACCCGGGGTGGGCAGAGATAGCGCCCAGACGGTGACCGGGCACCCGGGCCCCGCATGACCGGGCACCTGGGGCAGGCAGGGGCATCGCCCAGGTGGAAGTTGGGCACCCGAGGCGGCCAGGAAGGTGGCTTTGTGTGGTAGGGCACCCGGAGTAGTCTAGGACCTCCATTGCTTCACGCTTCTCCCCGGGAGCAATCAGGCCTCTTCTTCGGTGGGAGCAACTCAGGCTCCACCTTAGGGGTTTTTCCCTTCTCTGCAGTGGAAAACCTTCTCACTGGCGCCATGGATTCGCTGGAAAGACGACGCGGCAAGAAGACAAAGATGGGCTGGGGGCTCCGCCCCAACTATCATTTATAGCCGGAGGGAGGCCAACCGCCGGCCTCCCATGATTTCGAGTAATGATGGTTTTTCTACATGCAACATGCAGTTGTCAAGTAGGACGGTTGCATAGGAAGCGTGGGGATGTGGAGACGCCCATGCCCCATCAAGCGCCACGCGTCGACTCGGTCTGGAGGCTATTGGGCCCCGCGGCGCTTCGCCCTTGCCATTTGGCTTCGCCTCAAAGCCAAGTCCGAGCGCGCCTTGGGCCCATGGGCTACTGTCGGTGTTCTAGGAACCCGGGTACCTAGACTTGCCTACTTGCGGCCCACAGCGTGGCCCCGTCAATGGCCTAGTACGGCCCATCTCCATCTTCGGCAAGAAAAGTCCCTCGCGAGGGGCCAAGCCTCGCGAAGCGGACGACACCAAGACCTCCGGAGGGAGCGGCCTCCCAAGGTGGCCTCCTGAGGAGCGCAAATTCCTATGCAAGCGCCCACCTCATGAGGTTTGGGTGCTGCAAGCCATGAGCACCAATGCGAGGTGGGCGCCAGTGGGCGCAGAGCGGCAGGTTTCCTCTTTGGTGCTAAGGAGGCAAGCGCAGGTGTGGGGTCCCGAGGACTCAGCCAAAGGTTTCCATTCCAGTGCAATGAGGCCAAGACTGCTAGGACAGTGATACGTGTCTGTGTATCTACTTTTACAAACACTTTTGTCCTTTTTTTGGACACTAACTTGCATGATTTGAATGGAACTAACCCAGACTAACGCTGTTTTCAGCGGAATTGCCATGGTGTTATTTTTGTGCAGAAATAAAAGTTCTCGGAATGACCTGAAAATCAACGGAGAATTATTTTGGAATATATAAAAAATACTGGAAGGAAGAACCACGTCAGGGGGGGCCTCCACCTGTCCACGAGGGTGGGGGCGCGCCCAACCCCCTGGGCGCCCCCTGCCTCATGGGCCCCCTGACACTCCACCGACCTCAACCCTGACTCCATATATTCACTTTCGGGGAGAAAAAAACCAGGGAGCAGGATTCATCGCGTTTTACGATACGGAGCCGCTGCCAAGCCCTAAACTCTCTCGGGAGGGTTGATCTGGAGTCCGTTCGGGGCTCCGGAGAGGGGAATACGTCGCCATCATCATCATCAACCATCCTCCATCACCAATTTCATGATGCTCACCGCCGTGCGTGAGTAATTCCATCATAGGCTTGCTGGACGGTGATGGGTTGGATGAGATTTATCATGTAATTGAGTTAGTTTTGTTAGGGTTTGATCCCTAGTATCCACTATGTTCTGAGATTGATGTTGCTATGACTTTGCTATGCTCAATGCTTGTCACTAGGGCCCGAGTGCCATGATTTTAGATATGAACCTATTATGTTTTCATCAATATATGAGAGTTCTTGATCCTATCTTGCAAGTTTATAGTCACCTACTATGTGTTGTGATCCGGCAACCCCGAAGTGACAATAATCAGGACCACTCCCGGTGATGACCGTAGTTTGAGGAGTTCATGTATTCACTATGTGTTAATGCTTTGGTCTGGTACTCTATTAAAAGGAGGCTTTAATATCCCTTAGTTTCCAATAGGACCCCGCTGCCTCGGGAGGGTAGGACAAAAGATGTCATGCAAGTTTTTTTCCATAAGCACGTATGACTATATTCGGAATACATGCCTACATTACATTGATGAACTGGAGCTAGTTCTGTGTCACCCTAGGTTATGACTATTACAAGATCGATCGCATCTGGCATAATTACCTATCACCGATCCATTGCCTACGAGTTTTCCGTATATTGTTCTTCGCTTATTTACTTTTCCGTTGCTATTGTTATCATCACTGTAAAACACAAAAAATATTACTTTTGCTACCGTTACCTTTTGCTACCGTTACCACTACTATCATATTACTTTGCTACTAAACACTTACTGCAGATATTAAGTTTCCAGGTGTGGTTGAATTAACCACTCAACTGCTAATACTTGAGAATATTCTTTGGCTCCCCTTGTGTCGAATCATTAAATTTGGGTTGAATACTCTACCCTCAAAAACTGTTGCGATCCCCTATACTTGTGGGTTATCAAGACTTTCTTCTGGCGCCGTTGGCGGGGAGCTTAGCTCTATTCTTTGAGTCACTTGGGATTTATATCTGCTTATCATTATGAAGAACTTGAAAGATCCAAGAACCAAGATTTATCCCTCAACTACGAGGGGAGGTAAGGAACTGCCATCTAGCTCTGCACTTCATTCACCTTCTGTTTTGAGTAAACTTGCGACACCTAAACCTCCTTCTGCTATTAATTCTGATATGTCACATGTTATTGATGATGCCACTTATGCTATGCATGATACTTATGATGAAACTACTTCGATGCTTGATACTACTGTGCCACTTGGCAAATTTCTTGATGAACAACTTGCTAGGGCTAGAGAGAATGAAATTATTGAAACGGGTAATATTGATGAATGTGATGATGAAGACTCTCCCCTAGATATGAATTACCTATTGTGCCTGAGGGCTATGTTATGGATGAAGAAACCGCTAGAGATTTTCTTGCTTGCAATGATAGGAGTGATCTTAAGAAATTATTAGCTAAGTTGAAACAAAAAAAACTCTGAATACTAGAATGAAATATGATCCTGCTTATGCTACTTCAGCTATCTTTGTTACTGATAAGGTTTATGAATTCTCTGTCGACCCTGATTATGAAGACTCTCCCTCTGATCCTTTCTATGGCTATGAATCCGAAACTGTTGTGGCACATCTTACTAAATTAAATGATATAGCTACCCTGTTTACTAATGATGAGAAAACTCGCTACTATTACATCCTTGAATTATTTCCATTCTCATTAAAGGGTGATGCTAAGATATGGTTTATTCTCTTGATCCTGGTTGTGTGCGTAGTCCCCAGGATATGATTTATTACTTCTCTGCTAAATATTTCCCTGCTCATAAAAAACAAGCTGCTTTAAGGGAAATATATAATTTTGTGCAAATTGAAGAAGAGAGTCTCCCACAGGCTTGGGGGAGGCTTCTCCAATTACTAAATGCTTTGCGTGATCATCCTCTCAAGAAAAATGAAATACTTGATATCTTGTATAATGGACTAACCGATGCTTCCAGAGACCACCTGGATAGTTGTGCTGGTTGTGTTTCCAGGGAAAGAACACCAGATGAAGCTGAAATTTTATTGAATAACATGTTGACTGATGAAAATAATTGGAAACTTCCCGAGCCAACCCCTAAGCTAACTCCGAAGAAAAGGGGTGTTCTATTTCTCAGTCCTGAAGATATGCAAGAGGCAAAGAAATCTATGAAAGAAAAAGGTATTAAAGATGAAGATGTTAAGAATTTACCTCCTATTGAAGAAAAACATGGTCTTAATTTACCGCATGTTGAAGAAATACATGGTCTTGATAACCCGACACGGGTAGTAAAGGTAAATTCTCTCTATAGATATGATAAAGCTGGAATCCCTCCTACTAAGTTTGCTAGCCAATGCTTAGATGAGTGTGATAACTTTATGGTTAAGCAAGAAGATTTTAATGCTTATGTTGGTTGACAATTGAAACATAATTCTTATATGATTGAACACTTGAGTGATTATATGGCTAATGTTAAAGGTGAACTAAAACTTATTAGTAAACATGCTTCTATGGTTACCACTCAAGTAGAACAAGTACATAAAGCTCAGAATGATTTGCTCAATGAATTGAATAGTAAGAAAAATGATAATGTTGTTAGAGTTATGACTAGAGGTGGTAAACGACTCAGGAACCCTTGTATCCTGAGGGCCATCCTAAGAGAATTGAGCAAGATTCTCAGAGAACTAATATTGATGTACCTAGTCCTTCTAAAAGGAAGAGAAAGAAAAATGATAGGACTTTGCATGCTTCTAGTGAACCTGTTATTGACACACCTGAGAGTCCCAATGATATTTCTATTTCTGATGTTGAAACCCAATTTGGTAATGAACATGAACCTAATGATAATGTTAACGATGATGTTCATGTTGATGCTGAACCTAGCAATAATAATGATGTAGAAATTGAACCTGCTGTTGATCTTGATAACCCACAATCCAAGAATCAACGTTATGATAGGAGAGACTTTGTTGCCAGGAAGCACGGTAAGGAAAGAGAACCATGGGTTCAGAAACCGAAGCCTTTTCCTCCTAAACCATACAAGAAAAAGGATGATGAGGATTTTGAGCGCTTTGCTGAAATGATTAGACCTATCTTTTTGTGTATGCATTTGACTGATATGCTTAAAACGAATCCTTATGCTAAGTACATGAAAGATATTGTTACTAATAAAAGAAAGATACCGGAAGCTGAAATTTCCACCATGCTTGCTAATTATACTTTTAAGGGTGGAATACCTAAGAAACTTCGAGATCCAGGAGTACCAAATATACCATGCTCCATTAAAAGAAACTATGTTAAAACTTCTTTATGTGATCTTGGACCCGGTGTTAGTGTTATGCCTCTCTCTTTATATCGTAGACTTGATTTGAATAAGTTGACACCTACTGAAATATCTTTGCAAATGGCTGATAAATCAACTGCTATACCTGTCAGTGTTTGTGAGGATGTGCTTGTTGTGGTTGCAAACGTTACTACTTTAACGGACTTTGTTATTCTTGATATTCCCGAGGACGATAGTATGCCTATTATTCTTGGAAGACCCTTTTTGAATACTGCAAGGGCTGTTATTGATTGCACCAAAGGCAATGTCACTTTTCATGTTAATGGCAATGAGCATAGGGTACACTTTCCGAGGAAACAACCTCAAGTTCATAGTATAATCTCTACTAGAAAAATTCCATCGATTATTTTTGGAGGTTTTGAATTTCCTCTTCCTACTGTCAAGAAGAAATATGATATTCTTATTGTTGGGGATGTGCATAGCCCCGTTGAGGTAACGTAGTGTTATTCAAAAATTCTCTGGTTCCATGTTATTCAAAATGAGTTTGTTAACAAGACCTGATCAACCTTGTTAGTGGATTCCTTTTGATGAGCATGAGATGGATGAATTTAGATAACACAACTCTCTGTACCCTCTTTTTTACTTTCTGTTATTTAGTTGAAATAAAGCAAAAATAGTATATTCTGTCTGGTTTCTGAATTATCCATGCAATAAAAAATACCCCAAAAATAAAAGTTCTCCAAATGCCCTGAAAATTAAATATGATTTTTCTAGAATATTTTAGAATATCTGGCACTAAGAACATAGCAGGGGGAGCAGGCACCTGGCCACGAGGGTGGAGGGCGCGCCCTACCCCCTGGGCGCGCCCCCTGCCTCGTGGGTCCATGGTGGCTCCCCTCCACTTATTCCAGCTACCACACACTCCTTCTTCCTCCCACAAACATCACTAACCAGCTCAAACCCGAGTCCAAGCTCATTTTGCTGCCATTTTTGATCTCCTTGCTCAAGGCTCCATTCAAAAAACTGCTTTGGGGGATTGTTCCTTGGTATGTGACTCCTCCAATGGCCCAATTAGTTTTTGTTCTAGTGCTTTATTCATTGCATATTTTTGCTGCTTAGGAGACCTTGTTCTTGAGCTTGCATGGCAAATTTATATGGTCAAAAGTAGTTTTGATGCATGATATTGCCTCTAGGCACTTGTAGGAGTACTTGCTATCAATTTTGTTGAGTTTGGTTCACTTTTATTTTGAAGTTACTAAAAATTTCTGAAATTTTCAGAAAAAGATGAAGAGATTTTTGAGGGTCTCATCGAGCCTAAGCTCGAAGGATAAGCAAAGTGAGGAGGATAAGAGGCCCAAATATAATCTTCCTCGCACCATGGAGGTTCGGCCATGTGAATGATCTTGTGATGATTTATTGAGAGCAGCTGGGATTTATGATGATTTCTATGAATTGGATGAGAATGCAGGCCTCACCGCCTTCCTCCATGGCCAACGTGAACAGTATCTCTTACTCACCAATATCTATGTGCAAAACTTTCATTTCCATGCTAGGAGCTCACCACCTACAGTGGAATTTTATTTATATGATGAGCATAAGGAGATGTCACTTCATGATTTTTGTCGGGTTTGTTTGATCCCTTTCTAGGGCAGCGTAGAGGAACCACATCATGACGATGTGGATGGGCTTATTGATACCATTGTTGTAGGGGAAATGAGGAAGGTTTCTGACGCACGAATTACTAGCATACACTTTCCTGTTCTACGTTACTTTGCTATATTTGCTAGTAGATGCTTAGTTGGGCGCGGAAACTGTGGAAACCTAAGTGCCCCTGATATTGTTATTTTGTGCCATGCCTTATTTCGTGATGACACATTCAGTATGGGCGCTATTGTTGCAAAGCGGTTAAATCTTAACCGTACTAAGGGCCCCGTCCTTGGAGGCATCTTCGCCTCGCACCTCGCTGCACACTTTAACATACCCATTAGGCATTATGAGAAGGAAGAGAAGTTGCTGCCTCCTGTTTATCTAGATTATAAGAGTATGGTGGCACATGATTTTATTGTTAAGAATAGGGAAAAGGCGCTTAAATACAAATTAATATTTGGTAAAAATCATCTTGAGACTATTACCTTGCCTGCTCCTTCCTTGTTTGATTTATCTGCGGGCAAGTACCTTGTTCCTTTGGAGGCCATTCACGCCTACCGGAACCCTACATCAGCTACAGAGCCAGAGCCGGAACCACAATTTGATCCTCCACGATAGTCTGATTACCAGTGGGATCCGGAGGTGATTGCCAACCAGTGTCAATCCGAGGCTTCTTCACAGTACGACCCCAACTATTACTTTGGATATCCTCCAGGCCAGCTGTGGCCATAGACCAACTTAGGCCAAAATCCTAAGCTTGGGTGCGTACATATTTCTCACCGACATTACATTTATGTTCACACACTCATTGCTAGTTGTCGGTGCTCATACTTTTTCATTGTATCATCCATGCTAGTTTATTTTCCTTTTTATGCTTTCTTCTTGTGTGTTTGATAAACCTTAAGAAAAACAAAAAAAATTAGTTGTAGCTTTTAATTAGTTTAATTTCCATGCTTTTAGTAGTAATTAAGAAGAAAACCCAAAAAGATTTCTCGTTCATCGTTTGCTTGTTGGGAGCTTTCCCGTGTAAATAGTTTTGTTTCTTTTCTTGTTCTTTGGGGGTCGAGAGGAGAAGACCATAATGAAAATGTTAAAGTGGATCTCATATGCATTATTGTTGATCTAACAAAGAGCCCATATTACCTTGTCTTCTCTCTTGAATTGAATGCTTGCCGATTCCAGCTCAGTCCAGTGCACGTGCACTATTATTATTATCCATACTATTTGGTCGTGCAAGTGAAAGGAAATAATGATGATTATATGATGAACTTATTGAGATGAGAAAAGCTGGTATGAACTCGAACTCTCTTGTTTTTGTAAATATGATTTGTTCATCGTTCCTGATTCAGCCTATTATGAATAAACATGTTTGCAATGACAATTAGAGATTATAGTTGCTTATGCCATGCTTAATTAGCTAGGAGCTTATAATTGTTTACCTTGCGTGCCAACATGCTATTAAAATGGTTGTGATGTGGTATGATAGGGTGGTATCCTCTTTTGAACGATTTGAGTGGCTTGACTTGGCACATGTTCACGCATGTAGTTGAAACAAATCAACATAGCCTCTACGATATTTATGTTCATGGTGCATTATATCCTACTCATGCTTGCATTCGGTGTTGATTAATTTTAATGCATGTTCATGACTGTTGTCGCTCTCTAGCTGGTCGCTTCCCAGTCTTTTGCTAGCCTTCACGTGTACTAAGCGGGAATACTGCTTGTGCATCCAATTCCATAAACCCCAAAGTTATTCCATATGAGTCCACCATACCTACCTATATACGGTATCTACCTACCGTTCCAAGTAAATTTGTATGTGCCAAACTCTAAACCTTCAAATAAACATTCTGTTTTGTATGCTCAAATAGCTCATGTATCAACTAGGGCTGTCTGTATCTTTCATGTTAGGCTGGTTATTCTCAAGAGGAGTGGACTCCGCTCCTCACTCACGAGAAAATGGCTGGTCACCGGGATGCCCAGTCCCATGCTTTATGCAAATCAAATCAAAATAATTGTAAGAAAAACTCCCCCAGGACTGTTGTTAGTTGGAGGCACTCGTTGTTTCGAGCAAGCCATGGATTGATGCTTGTTGGTGGAGGGGGAGTTTAAACTTTACCATTCTGTTTTGGAACCGCCTATAATGTGTGTAGCATGGAAAATATCGCCATCTCTTGGTTGTTATGTTGACAATGAAAGTATAACGCTCAAAATATTATTCATATCTATTTCAAAACCGAGCTCTGGCACCTCTACAAATCCCCGCTTCCCTCTGCGAAGGGCCTATCTATTTACTTTTATGCTGAGGCATCATCATCTTATTAAAAAGCACCAGCTGGAGAGCACCGCTATCATTTGCATTCATTACTGTTAGTTTACATTGAGTATGACTTGACTGGATCTCTCTTACCATGAATTACAATGTCTAGTCAGTCCTTGATCTTTAAAGGTGCTCTGCATTTATGTTTTGTGGTCTCAGAAAGGGCTAGCGAGATACCATCCTGTTATATCATATCATGATTGTTTCGAGAAAGTGTTGTCATCTGAGATTTATTATTATTGCTCGCTAGTTGATTATGTCATTGATATGAGTAAACATGAGACCTAAATGTTATTGTGAATATGGTTAGTTCATAATATTTGCTGAAAACTTGAATGCTCGCTTTACATGTTTACAACAACAAGAGCAAATAGAGTTTGTAAAAGTTTTTCTTTATCACTTTCAGTTTATCAACTGAATTGCTTGAGGACAAGCAAAGGTTCAAGCTTGGGGGAGTTGATACGTATCCGTTGTATCTACTTTTCCAAACACTTTTGCCCTTGTTTTGGACTCTAACTTGCATGATTTGAATGGCACTAACCCGGACTGACGCTGTTTTCAGCAGAATTGCCATGGTGTTATTTTTGTGTAGAAAGAAAAGTTCTCGGAATGACCTGAAAATCAACAGAGAATTATTTTGGAATATATAAAAAATACTGGAAGGAAGAACCACGTCAGGGGGGCCTCCATCTATCCACGAGGGTGGGGGCGCGCCCTACCCCCCTAGGCGCACCCCCCTTCCTCGTGGGCCCCCTGACGGTCCACCGACCTTAACCCTGACTCCATATATTCACTTTTGGGGAGAAAAATCCAGGGAGAAGGATTCATCGCGTTTTATGATACGGAGCCGCCACCAAGCACTAAACTCTCTTGGTAGGGCTGATCCGGAGTCCGTTCGGGGCTCCGGAGAGGGGATCCGTCTCCATCGTCATCATCAACCATCCTCCATCGCCAATTTCATGATGTTCACCGCCGTGCGTGAGTAATTCCATCGTAGGCTTGCTGGACGGTGATGGGTTGGATGAGATTTATCATGTAATCGAGTTAGTTTTGTTAGGGTTTGATCCCTAGTATCCACTATGTTCTGAGATTGATGTTGCTATGACTTTGCTATGCTCAATGCTTGTCACTAGGGCCCGAGTGCCATGATTTTAGATCTGAACCTATTATGTTTTCATCAATATATGAGAGTTCTTGATCCTATCTTGCAAGTTTATAGTCACCTACTATGTGTTGTGATCCGGCAACCCCGAAGTGACAATAATCAGGACCACTCCCGGTGATGACCGTAGTTTGAGGAGTTCATGTATTCACTATGTGTTAATGCTTTGGTCTGGTACTCTATTAAAAGGAGGCTTTAATATCCCTTAGTTTCCAATAGGACCCCGCTGCCACAGGAGGGTAGGACAAAAGATGTCATGCAAGTTCTTTTCCATAAGCACGTATGACTATATTCGGATTACATGCCTACATTACATTGATGAACTGGAGCTAGTTCTGTGTCACCCTAGGTTATGACTATTACAAGATCGATCGCATCTGGCATAATTACCTATCACCGATCCATTGCCTACGAGTTTTCCATATATTGTTCTTCGCTTATTTACTTTTCCGTTGCTATTGTTATCATCACTATAAAACACAAAAAATATTACTTTTTCTACCGTTACCTTTTGCTACCGTTACCACTACTATCATATTACTTTGCTACTAAACACTTTCTGCAGATATTAAGTTTCCAGGTGTGGTTGAATTAACAACTCAACTGCTAATACTTGAGAATATTCTTTGGCTCCCCTTGTGTCGAATCATTAAATTTGGGTTGAATACTCTACCCTCGAAAACTGTTGCGATCCCCTATACTTGTGGGTTATTAGACAGCAGGGCGGATGTCGTCACCGTGCCCACCACGGCGTCACGAGCAGGCCCTTTGCAGGAAAAGACCACCTTTCATTAGGATAGGATGTGCTACTCGTCCCCCTTCAAATTTGGCCATTGTGGGATCCCTTACCGCCTTCGTTTTGGAGGAAGAGGACCAAGGCCCCTATAAATATAGCTTAGCCACCACCATAGAACGGGAGAGACTTCTCTAGCTCACACCAACACAATAACATACCTCCTGAAATTGTTCTTCCCCTGTACTAGTTCATCCTCAGCCCCTCGCGAGGCTAATCCACCCCAAAGGAGTAGGGTCTTACACCGCAAGGTGGCCCAAACATGGGTAAACTTTCGAGTCCATTTCCTCTCCTGTTCATCGAGCTAGGCCATCAGAGCGATGAGTTGGCTGGTTGGTGAGGTTGAGTTCTTCGCACACGCCCTAGAGTTCAAACCTTTCTTGGTTCTGCATTGCCCTGAATCCAACAGATTGGCCTCACGAGGGGCTGAGGATGAACTAGTACATGGGATGAACAACCTCGCGAGGTCTTTGGGTGAGGGTGGAAAGGATCCGATCTCCCCCTATGGTGGTGGCTAACCTGAATTTATAGTGGCCTCGGTCCTCTTCCCCCAAAACGTAGGTGGGAAGGGATTCCAAAGTGGCCAATTACAAAGGGGACAAATAGTACATCTTATCCTGACGAAAGGTGGTCTTCGCCTGTAAAGCTTCTGGTCATGACACGGAGGTTGGCTTGGCGATGACATCCTTCCTGCCGTGCTGTTCGTCCTGGTCCTGTTGCACTGGAATGGAAACATTTGCCAAATTCCATGGGAACCCACGCCTGTCCTTGCCTCCTTAGCACTAAAGAGGAAACTGCCTCATCTGCGCCTGCTGGCGCCCGCCTGCCTTGGTCGTCAAGGCTTGCGTCATCGCAACCTCATGAGATTGGGTGCCTGCATAGAAATCTCCGCTCCTCGGGAGGCCGCCTGGGGAGGTCGCTCTCTTCGGAGGTCTTGGCGTCGTTCGCCTCGCGAGGCTTAGCCCCCCGCGAGGTCTTGTCTTGGTGGTCTTGTAGATGGGCCGTACCAGGCGGTCAAGGGGGCCACACCATGGGCCGCAAGCAAGCAAGCCTGGGTACCCTGGTTCCCAGAATGCCGATAGTTTGAGGTAGGACCCAATTCACATGTGAATCCTAACGAAACTCGAAGAGGATAGAGTTAACCTCGGTTTCGACGGCACGTGTGTGTGCTCTTGTCATTGGTCCTCTTTGTGCTTGTGGTGGTAACGGAATATCCATGCGGATGGTCGAGGGATGCTCCGCATCATCTCCCCCCCCCCTTGGGAGAGATCCGTCTGTGGATCGTGATCTTAATCATGGTATTTGTCCAAGTCCTTGACATTGAAGATGTTGCTTATATTGTACTTGTCGCGTGGGATGTCGATCTTATAGGCGTTGTCATTGTAGCGTGCGAGCACCTTGAAGGGTCCATCAGCTCTCGGAACTAGCTTGGACTTGTGCTTCTTGGGGAAACAGTCCTTTCGGAGATGTAACCATATGAGATCGCCCGGTTCGAACGCTATTAGTGACTTGTTGATGTTGAGCTTGGTAGCGAGGCGGTGTACTTGATGCTTGATCGTGGACCTTGTTTCTTCATGCATCTTCTTGAGGTAACTTTCTCTTGCAATAGCATCCATGTTCACTCGTTCTTGGAGTGGTAGAGGAAGGATGTCCAAGGGCGACAAAGGGTAGAAGCCGTAGACAACCTCAAAGGGGGACTTGCCGGTAGTAGAATGTCATGCTCGGTTGTAGGCATACTCGGTGATGGGTAATCACTCCTTGATGTTCTTCTTTATCAACATGCGTAGGAGAGAAGATAGCGTCTGGTTGGTGACTTCAGTTTGGTCATCGGTTTGAGGATGGTAGCTCGTCAAGAATAGTAGCTTGATGATGAGCTTGGCGCATAGTGTCTTCCAAAAGTAGCTTAGGAACTTGACTTATCGGCCCGACACAATTGTCTTTGGCACTCCATGTAACCTCAAGATTTCCCTACAAAAAAGATTTGCAACATGTGAAGCATCGTCTATCTTATTGCATGGGATGAAGCCATTTTAGAGAATCGGTCCACAACAACAAATACGGAATCCTTACCATTTTGAGTCCTAGGTAAACCAAGCACAAAATCCATGCTAACATCTTCCCAAGGTTGATGTGGAATAGTGTCAGATCTGTGGTGGTGGATTGCCTCTTGGGCGAATGATGAACAGTACAAGAGGAAGAACAGCCTCCTGAGGTCGGGGTGTTCTTGTGTTTGGTGAGTTTGTGTGTGTGAGGATCGAAATCAGCTGCCGACTTGTGATGGTGTCGATCCGATGCCCCTCATGGTGGTGGCTAGTTCTACTTATATAGGCCCTGGTCCTCTCCCCAAATATTGAGGGGGAAGGGATGCCAACAACGGCCAATTCGAAAGGGGACAACTAGTACAAGCTATCCTGACAAAAGGTGGTCTTCGCTTGCAAAAGGCTTGGGTGATGACGCCGTCTTGGGCTCCATGGTGACCTTCGTCTGGCCGTCCTTCTGGTCCTGGTCTCGTTGCACCAATATGGAAACCTTTGCTTGATGCCTCGGTACTCCGCGCCTGCGCTTGCCCCCTTAGCACCAAAGATGAAACAAGGACGCTGCGCGCACTGGCGCCCACCTGGTCTCGGTCGTCATGGCTCACATCACGAGGGGCCTCATGAGGTTTGCCTTGCCTTGATCTCTCCACCCATCGTGAGCCTGCCTGGAGAGGTCGCTCTTGAGGAGGTCTTGCATCGTCCGCCCCGCGAGGCTTGGCCCCTCGCGAGGGTCTTGAATGTCTTGTCGATGAAGATGGGTCATACGAACCTACCAGCCCAGGCACACCGTGGGCCACAGGGAGGCAAGTCTGGGGACCCCCATTCCCAAAACGCCGACAGTAGCCCCCAGGCCCAAGGCGCGCTCGGGCTTGGCTTCGAGGCAAAGCCAAAGTGTCAAGTGCAGAGCGCCGCGGGCCCCAAAAGCATGCGTCCTCCTAAGGGAATTCATGACGCTACGCGTTGCTCCGCTCTAGGAGCGCATGCGCCCCTTGTTGAAGCTTGGAGATGAAGGGGACAAGATTCGTCTGAGCCCAGCAGCCCTGCCAGATGATGAGCTGACTGCAGTCCCACGCCACTTAGTTGGGGACAACCAGGGGTACCCGCCGAGCGCCTTTCTTCCTTTGTTCCGTCGCAAGGACTTGGAGCAATTCGTTGCCTCCAGGCCGACCTTTGACGTGCGCGGGCTGGTGCCGCTGGTGCTCGCTGGGGCCTCCCCAACACCAAAGCTGGTGGAGGTGTCTTCTGACGAGTCCCGCGGGGAGGAAGAGGAGGAGGAAGACTCGGAGGAGATCCCCGAGGGAATGGGGGAGAACTCCCCCTTGAGCAAGGCTGACATCCTCCGGTCCCTTCCAGATGATGTCTAGGTCGTCGCCTGCCAGGAGGTGAGGGAGCTGCCCCCTATCCCGACAAGGGGTACGTCATCGCTGGTCTCTCAGGATGTTGCCTCCAATGTGGTGCCGCCTGGGGCCGGTTCTGGCCCTTCCATTGCACCGTCTTCTGCTCTCGGAGCCCACGCTCCCGCTCCTCAGGCCCCGACGCTTTCGGGCTTCAGGCTCACCAAGCGGAAGGTGGACTATGTCGCGGTGGATCAGTAAGTGCTTCGAGCTTCGCCTTGTTCCTGCTTGTACTTTCTATTTTCTGACGTTCACCCTCGGATGACCAAGCCGGCATCTTCAGTGAAGAAGAGGAGGGAGGGTTCCGCGGCCGTGCCCCCCTCCACGGAGAAGAGAGGCGATAGCACTCGCACCTCCCCAGACCGGTCGCCCTCGCGAGGCCAAGAGGAGCATCCGCTGGATGAACCAGCCCCCATGGCCCCGCCGCCTCTGGAAGTGCCGGCACCTGGCTCTGCTAAGGAGGTCACAAGTGCTTCGGAGCCCTCGATCTTCCAGGCTCTGGTAACGACGTCGCCTCCTCCTCCTGCTGCTCCCCTGGCTCTGAATTCTTCCGCTCCCTCCGTATCCTTGGAGCGTGTTTCCTCGGGGATGGGCAAGCTTGAAGGAAATATGCCCTAGAGGTAATAATAAAGTTATTATTTATTTCCTCATATCATGATAAATGTTTATTATTCATGCTAGAATTGTATTAACCAGAAACATGATACATGTGTGAATACATAGACAAACAGAGTGTCACTAGTATGCCTCTACTTGACTAGCTCGTCGATCAAAGATGGTTATGTTTCCTAGCCATAGACAAAGAGTTGTCATTTTATTAAGTGGATCACATCATTAGGAGAATGATGTGACTGACTCTACCCATTCCGTTAGCTTAGAACTTGATCGTTTAGTTTGTTGCTACTGCTTTCTTCATGACTTATACATGTTCCTATGACTATGAGATTATGCAACTCCCGTTTACCGGAGGAACACTTTGTGTGCTACCAAACGTCACAACGTAACTAGGTGATTATAAAGGTGTTCTACAGGTGTCTCCGAAGGTACTTGTTGGGTTGGCGTATTTCGAGATTAGGATTTGTCACTCCGATTGTCGAAGAGGTATCTCTGGGCCCACTCGGTAATACACATCACTTAAGACTTGCAAGCATTGCAACTAATGAGTTAGTTGTGCGATGATGTATTACGAAACGAGTAAAGAGACTTTTCGGTAACGAGATTGAACTAGGTATTGAGATACTGACGATCGAATCTTGGGCAAGTAACATACCGATGACAAAGGGAACAACGTATGTTGTTATGCGGTTTGACCGATAAAGATCTTTGTAGAATATGTAGGAGCCAACATGAGCATCCAGGTTCCGCTATTGGTTATTGACCGGAGACGTGTCTCGGTCATGTCTACATAGTTCTCGAACCCGTAGGGTCCGCACGCTTAAAGTTCGATGAAGGTTATATTATGAGTTTATGTGTTTTGATGTACCGAAGGTAGTTTGGAGTCCCAGATGTGATCACAGACATGACGAGGAGTCTCGAAATGGTCGAGACATGAATATTGATATATTGGAGACTATATTCGGACACCGGAATGGTTTCGGGGGTTATCGGATATATACCGGAGTACCGGGGGTTACCGGAACCCCCCAGGGGGTTATTGGGCCTCATGGGCCCAAAGTGGTGGAAGAGGAGAGGCAGCAGGAGGAGGAGCGTGGCCCCCCTTTCCCCAATCCGAATTGGGAAAGGGAAG
Organism: Triticum urartu; assembly: GCF_003073215.2. Lineage (NCBI taxonomy): Eukaryota > Viridiplantae > Streptophyta > Magnoliopsida > Poales > Poaceae > Triticum > Triticum urartu. The sequence goes on along the minus strand of NC_053025.1, from coordinate 186,899,336 downwards.
AGGGTGGCAGGCCCCCTTCTCCTTCCTTCTCTCCACCTCCTCCTCCCCCCTTCTCCTAGTTGGAATAGGAAAGGGGGGCAAAACCTACTTGGAGTAGGATTGCCCCCCCTTGGGCGCGCCTCCTCCTCTTGGACGACGGCCCCCTCCTCCTCCCCCCCTTTATATACGGAGGGGGGGGCACCCCATAGACACAACAATTGATCTCTTAGATCTTTTAGCCGTGTGCGGTTCCCCCCTCCACCATAATCCACCTCGGTCATATCGTAGCGGTGCTTAGGCGAAGCCCTGTGTCGGTAGAACATCATCATAGTCACCACACCGTCGTGCTGACGAAACTCTCCCTCAAAGCTGATCGGAGTTCGAGGGACGTCATCGAGTTGAACGTGTGCAGAACTCGGAGATGACGTGCGTTCGGTGCTTGATCGGTCGGATTGTGAAGACGTACGACTACATCAACTGTGTTGTGCTAACGCTTCCGCTTTCGGTATACAAGGGTACGTGGACACACTCTCCCCTCTTGTTGCTATGCATCACCATGATCTTGCGTGTGCGTAGGATTTTTTTGAAATTACTACGTTCCCCAAGAGTGGCATCGGAGCCTAGGTTTATGCGCAGATGTTATATGCACGAGTAGAACACAAGTGAGTTGTGGGCGATACAAGTCATACTGCTTACCAGCATGTCATACTTTGGTGCGGTATTGTTGGATGAAGCGGCCCGGACGGACATTACACGTACGCTTATGCGAGACTGGTTCTACCGACGTGCTTTGCACACAGGTGGCTGGCGGGTGTCAGTTTCTCCAACTTGAATCGAGTGTGGCTACGCCCGGTCCTTGTGAAGGTTAAAACAACACTAACTTGACGAACTATCGTTGTGGTTTTGATGCGTAGGTAAGAACGGTTCTTGCTCAGCCCGTAGCAGCCACGTAAAACATGCAACAACAAAGTAGAGGACGTCTAACTTGTTTTTGCAGGGCATGTTGTGATGTGATATGGTCAAGACGTGATGAGATATAAATTGCTGTATGATATGATCATGTTTTGTTAAAGTTATCGGCAACTGGCTGAAGCCTTATGGTTGTCTCTTTATTGCATAAGATGCAAGCGCCAAACAATTGCTTTACTTTATCGCTATGCGATAGCAATAGTTGCAAGAGCAACAGTTGGCGAGACGACCATGTGACGACACATTGATAGAGATCAAGATAATGGAGATCATGGTGTCATGCCGGTGACGATAGAGATCATGACGGTACTTTGGAGATGGAGATCAAAAACGCAAGATGATCATGGACATATCATGTCACATATTTTGATTCCATATGATGTTTATCTTTTATGCATATTATTTTGCTTAGATCGACAGAAGCATTATAAGATGATCTCTCACTAAATTTCAAGGTATAAGTGTTCTCCCTGAGTATGCACCGTTGCGAAAGTTCTTCGTGCTAAGACACCACGTGATGATCGGGTGTGATAGGCTCTACGTTCAAATACAACGGGTGCAAAACAATTGCACACGCGGAATACTCAGGTTAAACTTCTCGAGCCTAGCATATGCAGATATGGCCTCGGAACACTGAGACCGAAAGGTCGAGCGTGAATCATATAGTAGATATCATCAACATAGTGATGTTCACCATTGAAACTACTCCATCTCACGTGATGATCAGACATGGTTTAGTTGATTTGGATCACGTGACCACTTAGATGATTAGAGGGATGTCTATCTAAGTGGGATTTCTTAAGTAATTTTATTAATTGAACTTCAATTTATCATGAACTTAGTCCTGGTAGTATTAGCATATCTATGTTGTAGATCAATAGCTCGCGTTTAGCTCCACTGTTTTATTTTTCATATGTTCCTAGAGAAAACTAAGTTGAAAAATGTTAGTAGCAATGATGCGGATTGGATCCGTGATCTGAGGATTATCCTCATTGCTGCACAGAAGAATTATGTCCTTGATGCACCGCTAGGTGACAGACCTATTGCAGGAGCAGACGCAGACGTCATGAACGTTTGGCTAGCTCAATATGATGACTACTTGATAGTTTAGTGCACCATGCTTAACAGCTTAGAATCGGGACTTCAAAGACGTTTTGAACATCATGGATCCTATGAGATGTTCCAGGAGTTGAATTTAACATTTCAAGAAAATACCCGAGTTGAGAGATATGAAGTCTCCAACAAGTTCTATAGCTAAAATATGGAGGAGAATAGCTCAAGCAGTGAGCATGTGTTCAGATTGTCTGGGTACTACAATCTCTTGAATCAAGTGGGAGTTAATCTTCCAGATAAAATAGTGATTGACAGAATTCTCTAGTCACCATCACCAAGTTAGTAGAACTTCGTGATGAACTATAGTATGCAAGGGATGACGAAAACGATTCCTGAGCTTTTCATGATGATGAAATCGATGAAGGTAGAAATCAAGAAAGAGCATCAAGTGTTGATGATTAACAGGACCACTAGTTTCAAGAAAATGGCAAAGGGAAAGAAAGGGAACTTCAAGAAGAACCGCAAGCAAGTTGCTGCTCAAGTGAAGAAGCCCAAGTCTGGACCTAAGCCTGAGACTAAGTGCTTCTACTGCAAAGGGACTTGTCACTGGAAGAAGAACTGCCCCAAGTATTTGGCGGATAAGAAGGATGGCAAAGTGAACAATGCTATATTTGATATACGTGTTATTGATGTGTACTTTACTAGTGTTTATAGCAACCCCTCGGTATTTGATACTGGTTCAGTTGCTAAGAGTAGTAACTCGAAACGGGAGTTGCAGAATGAACAGAGACTAGTTAAGGGTGAAGTGACGATGTGTGTTGGAATTGGTTCCAAGATTGATATGATCATCATCGCACACTCCCTATACTTTCGGGATTAGTGTTAAACCTAAATAAATGTTATTTGGTGTTTGCGTTGAGCATGAATATGATTTGATCATGTTTATTAAAAAACGGTTATTCATTTAAGTTAGAGAATAATTGTTGTTCTGTTTACATGAATAAAACCTTCTATGGTCATACACCCAATGAAAATGGTTCGTTGGATCTCGATCGTAGTGATACACATATTCATAATATTGAAGCCAAAAGATGCAAAGTTAATAATGATAGTGCAACTTATTTGTGGCACTGCCGTTTAGGTCATATTGGTGTAAAGCGCATGAAGAAACTCCATGCTGATGTGCTTTTGGAATCACTTGATTATGAATCATTTTGATGCTTGCCAACCATGCCTCATGGGCAAGATGACTAAGACTCCATTCTCCGGAACAATGGAGCGAGCAACTGACTTATTGGAAATAATACATACTGATGTCTGCAGTCCGATGAGTGTTGAGGCTCGCAGTGGGTATCGTTATTTTCTGACCTTCACTGATGATTTGAGCAGATATGGGTATATCTACTTAATGAAACATAAGTCTGAAACATTTGAAAAGTTCAAAGAACTTCAGAGTGAAGTGGAAAATCATCGTGACAAGAAAATAAAGTTTCTACGATCTGATTGCAAACAAATATTTAAGTTAAGAGTTTGGTCTTCAATTGAAACTATGTGGAATAGTTTCACAAAATCGTGCCACCTGGAACACCACAGCATAATGGTGTGTCCAAACGTCATAACCGCACTATTATTGGATATAGTGCAATTTATGATGTTTCTTACCGATTAACCACTATAGTTTTGGGGTTATGCATTAGAGAAAACTGCATTCACGTTAAAAAGGGCGACATCTAAATCCGTTGAGACGACACCATATGAACTGTGGTTTGGCAAGAAACCAAAGTTGTCGTTTCTTAAAGTTTGGGGTTGCAATGCTTATAAGAAAAGTTTCATCCTGATAAGTTCAAACCCAAATCGGAGAAATGTGTCTTCATAGGATACCCAAAGGAGACAGTTGGGTACACCTTATATCACATATCCGAAGGCAAGACATTCATTGCTGAGAATGGATCCTTCTTAGAGAAGGAGTTTCTCTCGAAAGAAGTGAGGGGGAGGAAAGTAGAACTTGATGAGGTAACTGTACCTGCTCCCTTATTGGAAAGTAGATCATCACAGAAATCTGTTTCTGTGACTCCTAGACCAATTAGTGAGGAAGCTAATGATGATGATCATGTAACTTCAGGTCAAGTTACTACTGAACCTCGTAGGTCAACCAGAGTGAGATCCGCACCAGAGTGGTACGGTAATCCTGTTCTGGAGGTCATGTTAATTGACCATGATGAACCTACGAACTATGAGGAAGCGATGATGAGCCCAGATTCCGCGAAATGTCTTGAGGCCTTGAAATCTGAGATTGGATCCATGTATGAGAATAAAGTATGGACTTTGATTGACTTGCCCGATGATCGCTGAGTCATTAAGAATAAATAGATCTTCAAGAGGAAGATGGACGTTGACAGTAGTGTTACTATCTACAAAGCTTGAATTGTCGCAAAGTGTTTTTGACAAGTTCAAGGTGTTGACTACAATGAGATTTTCTCACTCGTATCGATGCTTAAAATCTGTCCGAATCATGTTAGCAGTTGCCGCATTTTATGAAATCTGGCAAATGGATGTCAAAATTGTATTCCTTCATGGATTTCTTAAAAAGAAGAGTTGTATATGATGCAACCAGAAGGTTTTGTCGACCCTAAAGTGCTAACAAAGTGAGCAAGCTCCAGCGATCCATCTATGGACTGGTGCAAGCATCTCAGAGTTGGAATATATGCTTTGATAAAGTGATCAAAGTATATGGTTTTATATAGACTTGCGGTGAAGCCTGTATTTACAAGAAAGTGAGTGGGAGCCCTACAACATTTCTGATAAGTATATGTGAATGACATATTGTTGATCGAAAACAATGTAGAATTTTCTGGAAAGCATAAAGGAGTATTTGAAAGGAGTTTTTCAAAGGAAGACCTCGACGAAGCTGCGTACACATTGGGCATCAAGATCTATAGAGATAGATCAAGACGCGTGATAAGTTATATCAATGAGTACATACCTTGACAAGATTCTGAAGCAGTTCAAAATGGAACAGTCAAAGAAGGAGTTCTTGCATGTGTTGCAAGGTGTGAAGTTGAGTAAAGACTCAAAACCCGACCACAGCAGAAAATAGAAAGAGAATGATAGGTCATTTCCTAAGCCTCGGTCATAGGTTCTATAAAGTATGCTATGCTGTTTACCAGTCCTATTGTATACCTTAGCATCTTTCTGGCAAGGGAGTACAATAGTGATCTAGGAGTAGATCACTCGACAGCGGTCAAAATTATCCTTAGAGGACTAAGGAAATATTTCTCGGTTATGGAGGTGATAAAAGAGTTCGTCGTAAAGAGTTACGTCGATGCAAGCTTTTTACAGTGATCTAGATGACTCTAACTCTCAATCTGGATACATATTGAAAGTGGGAGCAATTAGCTAAAGTAGCTCCATGCAGAGCATTGTACACATAGAAATTTGCGAAATACATACATATCTGAATGTTGTAGACCCGTAGACGAAACTTCTCTCACAAGCAAAACATGATCATTCCTTGGTTGTTAAGCATATAGCGATGTGAACTAGAATATAGACTCTAGTAAATCCTTTGGGTATTAGTCACATGGAAATGTGAACTAATCACATAAAGATGTGAACTAGATTATTGACTCTAGTGCAAGTGGGAGACTAAAGGAAATATGCCCTAGAGGCAATAATAAAGTTATTATTTATTTCCTTATATCATGATAAATGTTTATTATTCATGCTAGAATTGCATTAACTAGAAACATGATACATGTGTGAATACATAGACAAACAAAGTGTCACTAGTATGCCTCTACTTGACTAGCTCGTTGATCAAATATGGTTATGTTTCCAAGCCATAGACAAAGAGTAGTCATTTGATTAACGGGATCACATCATTGGGAGAATGATGTGATTGACTTGACCCATTCCGTTAGCTTAGCACTTGATTGTTTAGTTTGTTGCTATTGCTTTCTTCATGACTTATGCAACTCCCGTTTACCGGAGGAACACTTTGTTTGCTACCAAACGTCACAACGTAACTGGGTGATTATAAAGGTGCTCTACAGGTGTCTCCGAAGGTACTTGTTGGGTTGGCGTATTTTGAGATTAGGATTTGTCACTCCGATTGTCGGAGAGGTATCTCTGGGACCACTCGGTAATACACATCACTTAAGACTTGCAAGCATTGCAACTAATGAGTTAGTTGTGGGATGATGTATTACGGAACGAGTAAAGAGACTTTCCGGTAACAAGATTGAACTAGGTATTGAGATACTGACGATCGAATCTTGGGCAAGTAACATACCAATGACAAAGGGAACAACGTATGTTGTTATGCGGTTTGACCGATAAAGATCTTTGTAGAATATGTAGGAGCCAACATGAGCATCCAGGTTCCGCTATTGGTTATTGACCGGAGACGTGTCTCGGTCATGTCTACATAGTTCTCGAACCCGTAGGGTCCGCATGCTTAAAGTTCGATGAAGGTTATATTATGAGTTTATGTGTTTTGATGTACCGAAGGTAGTTTGGAGTCCCGGATGTGATCACAGACATGACGAGGAGTCTCGAAATGGTCGAGACATGAATATTGATATATTGGAGACTATATTCGGACACCGGAATGGTTTCGGGGGTTATCGGATATATACCGGAGTACCGGGGGTTACCGGAACCCCCCAGGGGGTTATTGGGCCTCATGGGCCCAAAGTGGTGGAAGAGGAGAGGCAGCAGGAGGAGGAGCGTGGCCCCCCTTTCCCCAATCCGAATTGGGAAAGGGAAGAGGGTGGCAGGCCCCCTTCTCCTTCCTTCTCTCCACCTCCTCCTTCCCCCTTCTCCTAGTTGGAATAGGAAAGGGGGGGAAAACCTACTTGGAGTAGGATTCCCCCCCCTTGGGCGATCCTCCTCCTCTTGGCCGGCCCCCTCCTCCTCCCCCTTTATATACGGAGGAGGGGGGCACCCCATAGACACAACACTTGATCTCTTAGATCTATTAGCCATGTGCGGTGCCCCCCTCCACCAAAATCCACCTCGGTCATATCGTAGCGGTGCTTAGGCGAAGCCCTGCGTCGGTAGAACATCATCATCATCACCACGCCGTCGTGCTAACGGAACTCTCCTAAAGTAATTTCCATAAAAGTGCCTCCCGCGGCCGAATCTAAGAGATTTCTAGAAGCAAAATTCAATCCGGCATAAAAATTTTGTATAATCATCCACCAATTCAAACCATCAGTAGGGCAATTACGTAACATTAATTTCATTCTCTCCCAAGCTTGTGCAACATGTTCATGATCAAGTTACTTAAAATTCATAATATCGTTTCTAAGAGAGATGATCTTAGCGGGAGGGAAATACTTAGAGATAAAAGCATCTTTGCACTTGTTCCAAAAATCAATACTATTTTTAGGCAAAGACGAAAACTAAGCTTTAGCACGATATCTAAGCGAGAAAGGAAATAGCTTCAATTTAACGACATTATTATTGACATCTTTTTTCTTTTGCATATCACATAAATCAACGAAGCTATTCAGATGAGTAGCGGCATCTTCACTAGGAAGGCCAGCGAATTGATCTTTCATAACAAGATTCAACAAAGCAGTATTAATTTCACAAGATTCAGTATTGGCAAGAGGAGCAATTGGAGTGCTAAGGAAATCATTATTATTGGTATTGGTGAAGTCACACAATTTGGTAGTATCTTGAGCCATCGCGACAAACAAGCAATCCAACACACGGGCAAACAAAAAGGCAAGCAGAAAAGAGAGGGAGGATAGAGAGAGAGGGCGAATAAAACGGCAAGGGTGAAGTGGGGGAGAGGAAAACGAGAGGCAAATGGCAAATAATGTAATGCGATATATAGGGATTGTGATGGGTACTTGGTATGTTGATTTTTTGTGTAGAATCCCCGGCAACGGCGCCAGAAATCCTTCTTGCTACGTCTTGAGCTTGCGTTGGTTTTCCCCGAAGAGGAAGGGATGATGCAGCAGAGTAGCGTAAGTATTTCCCTCAGTTTTTGAGAACCAAGGTATCAATCCAGTAGGAGGCCACGCTCAAGTCCCTCGTACCTGCACAAAGCGATAGCTACTCGCAACCAACGCGATTAGGGGTTGTAAATCCCTTCACGGTCACTTACGAGAGTGAGATCTGATAGATATAATATTTTTGGTATTTTTGGTATAGAGTTGCAAAGTAAAAAGTAAAAGCAAAGTAAAAAGCAAAACAAGATTAAAGTGATGGAGATTGATATGATGAGAATAGACCCGGGGGCCATAGGTTTCACTAGTGGCTTCTCTCAAGAGCATAAGTATTCTACGGTGGGTGAACAAATTACTGTTGAGCAATTGACAGAATTGAGCATAGTTATGAGAATATCTAGGCATGATCATGTATATAGGCATCACGTCCGTGACAAGTAGACCGAAACGATTCTTCATCTACTAGTATTACTCCACTCATCGACTGCTATCCAGCATGCATCTAGAGTATTAAGTTAAAAACAGAGTAACGCCTAAAGCAAGATGACATGATGTAGAGAGATAAATTCATGCAATATGAAATAAACCCCATCTTGTTATCCTCGATGGCAACGATGCAATACGTGCCTGCCCCTTCTGTCACTGGGAAAGGACACCGCAAGATCGAACCCAAAGCTAAGCACTTCTCCCATGGCAGGAACTACCAATCTAGTTGGCCAAACCGAACGGATAATTCAAAGAGACTTGCAAAGATAACCAGTCATACACAAAAGAATTCAGAGAAGATTCAAATATTATTCATAGATAGACTTGATCACAAACACACAATTCGTCGGTCTCAACAAACACACCGCAAAAAGAAGATTACATCGAATAGATCTCCACAAGAGAGGGGGAGAACTTTGTATTGAGATCCAAAAAGAGAGAAGAAGCCATCTAGTTACTAACTATGGACCCGAAGGTCTGAGGTAAACTACTCACACTTCATCAGAGAGGCTATGATGATGTAGAAGCCCTCCGTGATGACGGCCCTCTCTGGCGGAGCTCCGGAACAGGCCCCAAGATGGGATCTCGTGGATATAGAAAGTTGCGGCGGTGGAATTAGGTTTTTACCTCCTGTTCTGATCGTTTGGAGGTACGTAGGTATATATAGGAGGAAGAAGTACGTCGGAGGAGCACCGAGGGGCCCACGAGGCAGGGGGTGCGCCCTAGGGGGGGCGCCCCCCACCCTCGTGACCGCCTCTCCGATGCCTTGGCATAGGGTCCAAGTCTCCTGGATCACGTTCGGTGAGAAAATCACGTTCCCGAAGGTTTCATTCCGTTTGGACTCCGTTTGATATTCCATTTCTTCGAAACACTGAAATAGGCAAAAAACAGCAATTCGGGGTTGGGCCTCCGGTTAATAGGTTAGTCCCAAAAATAATATAAAAGTGGAAAATAAAGCCCAATATAGTCCAAAACAGTAGATAATATAGCATGGAGCAATCAAAAATTATAGATACGTTGGAGACGTATCAGGCATCCCCTAGCTTAATTCCTGCTCGTCCTCGAGTAGGTAAATGATAAAAACAGAATTTTTGATGCAGAGTGCTAGTTGGCATAATTTCAATGCAAATCTTCTTAATTGTGATATGAATATTCAGATTCGAAAGATTCAAGACAAAATTTTATATTGACATAAAAATAATAATACTTCAAGCATACTAACAAAGCAATTATGTCTTCTCAAAATAACATGGCCAAAGAAAGTTATCCCTACAAAATCATATAGTCTGGCTATACTCTAACTTTTTCAAAACTTATTCAATCTTCATGCAATACATGAGCGTGAGCCATGGATATAGCACTATAGGTGGAATAGATTGGTGGTTGTGGAGAAGACAAAAAGGGGAAGATAGTCTCACATCAACTAGGCATATCAACGGGCTATGGAGATGCCCATCAATAGATATCAATGTAAGTGAGTAGGGATTGCCATGCAACAGATGCACTAGAGCTATAAGTATATGAAAGCTCAAAAAGAAACTAAGTGGGTGTGCATCCAACTTGCTTGCTCATGAAGACCTAGGGCAATTTGAGGAAGCCCATCATTGGAATATACAAGCCAAGTTCTATAATATAAAATTCCCACTAGTATATGAAAGTGATAACATGAGAGACTCTCTACTATGAAGATCATGGTGCTACTTTGAAGCACAAGTGTGGTAAGAGGATAGTAACATTGTCCCTTCTCTCTTTTTCTCTCATTTTATATATATATATTTTTTATTTGGGCCTTTTCTCTTTTTTTATGGCCTCTTTTTTATTTGGGCTTCTTTGGCCTCTTTTTTTCGTCCGGAGTCTCATCCCGACTTATGGGGGAATCATAGTCTCCATCATTCTTTCCTCACTGGGACAATGCTCTAATAATGATGATCATCACACTTTTATTTTTCTTACAACTCAACAATTACAACTCAATACTTAGAACAAAATATGACTCTATATGAATGCCTCTGGCGGTGTACCGTGATATGCAATATGACATTGATGAATGTGTCATGATGAACTAGATGGTGGAAAGTTGCATGGCAATATATCTCAGAATGGCTATGGAAATGCCATGATAGGTAGGTATGGTGGCTGTTTCGAGGAAGGTATATGGTAGGTGTATGATATCGGCGAAAAGTGCCCGGTATTAGAGAGGCTAGCAAAGGTGGAAGGGTGAGAGTGCGTATAATCCATGGACTCAACATTAGTCATAAAGAACTCATATACTTATTGCAAAAATCTAGAAGTTATCAAAGCAAAGTATTACGCGCATGCTCCTAGGGGGATAGATTGGTAGCAAAAGACCATTGCTCGTCCCCGACCGCCACTCATAAGGAAGCCAATCAATAAATAAATCATCCTTCGACTTCATCACATAACGGTTCACCATACGTGCATGCTACGGGAATCACAAACTTTAACACAAGTATTCTTTAAATTCACAACTACTCAACTAGCATGACTTTAATATTATCACCTCCATATCTCCAAACAATTATCATGCTTTAATCTTTTCTTAGTATTCAACACACTCAAAAGAAAGTTTCACAAATCTTGAATACCAAGCATATTATTAAGAAAATTACCATACTATTAAGAGACTCTCAAAATAATTTAAGTGAAGCATGAGAGATCAATAGTTTCTTTAAAACAAAATCCACCACCGTGCTATAAAAGATCTAAGTGAAGCACATTGAGCAAAATTATAACGCTCAAAAGATATAAGTGAAGCACATAGAGCAAAATTATAATGCTCAAAAGATATAAGTGAAGCACATAGAGCAAAACTACATAGCTCAAAAGATATAAGTGAAGCACATAGAGCAAAACTACATAGCTCAAAAGATATAAGTGAAGCACATAGAGTATTCTATCAAATTTTAATTCATGTATGGCTCTCTCAAAAGGTGTGTACAGCAAGGATGATTGTGGCATACTAAGACACAAAGACACAAATAATACAAGACGCTCCAAGCAAAACACATATCATGTTGGTGAATAAAAATATAGCTCCAAGTAAATTACCGTTGGAAGTGGACGAAAGAGGGGATGCCTTCCGAGGCATCCCCAAGCTTTGACTTTTTTGTGTCCTTGGATTATATTGGGGGTGCCATGGGAATCCCCAAGCTTAGGCTCTTGCCACTCCTTGTTCCATAATCCATCAAAAGAATTCACCCAAAACTTGAAAACTTCACAACACAAAACTTAAAGTAGAAAACTCGTGAGCTCCGTTAGCGAAAGAAAACAAAAGACCACTTCAAGGTACTGTCATGAACTCATTCTTTATTTATATTGGTTTTAAACCTACTGTATTCCAACTTCTATAAGGATTATAAACTATTTTACTAACCATAGATTCATCAAAATAAGCAAACAATACACGAAAAACAGAATCTGTCAAAAACAGAACAGTCTGTAGTAATCTGTAGGTAGCGCAAGATCTCGAACCCCAAAAATTCTAAAATAAATTGCTGGACGTGAGGAATTTATCTATTAATAATATGCAAAAATAATTAACTAAATAGCGCTCTTCAAATAAAAATGACAGCAGTTCTCGTGAGCGCTAAAGTTTCTGTTTTTTACAGCAAGTTCAACAAGACTTTCCCCAAGTCTTCCCAATGGTTCTACTTGGCACAAACACTAATTAAACACAAAAAACACAACCAAAACAGAGGCTAAATAATTTATTTATTACTAAGCATGAGAAAAAGCAAGGAATAAAAATAAAATTGGGTTGCCTCCCAACAAGCGCTATCGTTTAACGCCCCTAGCTAGGCATAAAAGCGAGGATAGATCTAGGTATTGCCATCTTTGGTAGGCAATCCATAAGTGGCTCTCATGATAGTTTCATATGGTAATTTTATTTTCTTTCTTGGAAATTGTTCCATGCCCTTTTTTTAATGGAAATTGAAATCTAATATTCCCTTCCTTCATATCAATAATCGCACCAACCGTTCTAAGGAAAGGTCTACCAAGAATAATAGGGCAAGAAGGATTGCAATCTATATCAAGAACAATGAAATCTACAGGCACATAATTCCTATTTGCAACAATAAGAACATCATTAATTCTTACCATAGGTTTCTTAATAGTAGAATCCGCAAGATGCAAGTTTAGAGAGCAATCATCAAAATTGCGGAAATCTAGCAAATCACACAAAGTTTTGGGGATAGTGGAGACACTAGCACCCAAATAACACAAAGCATAAAACTCATGATCTTTAATTTAAATTTTAATAGTTGGTTCCCACTCATCATAGAGTTTTCTAGGGATAGAAACTTTCAACTCAAGTTTTTCTTCATAAGATTGCATCAAGGCATCAACAATATGTTCGGTGAAGGCTTTATGTTGGCTATAAGCATGTGGAGAATTTAGCACGGATTGCAACAAGGAAACACAATCGATTAAAGAGCAACTTTCATAATTAAATTCCTTGAAATCCAATATAGTGGGTTTAGCGACATCTAGATTTTTATTTCTTTCAATCCCACTTTCATCAATTTCATCATAAAGATCTAAATACTCCGAATTTTTAGAACGCCTTCTAGGTAAAGGAAGATCATATTCAGTTTCATCAAGATTCATATTGCAAAACAAAGATTTAGTAGGAGACACATCAATAACTTTTAGATCTTCATCTTGATTTTCATAGGAATTGGAAGAACACCCTTTAATAAAGGCATCTTTGCAAGCCCGCATCCTAGCGGTTCTTTCCTTGCACTCATCAATGGAAATTCTCATGGCTTTGAGAGACTCATTGATATCATGCTTAGGAGGAATAGATCTAATATTTAAAGAATCAATCTCAAGAGAAATTCTATCAACGTTTCTAGCCAAATCATCAACTTTAAGCAATTTCTCTTCAAGCAAAGCATTAAAATTCTTTTGTGAATTCATAAACTCTTTAACACTATTCTCAAATTCAGAGGGACTCTTATTATAATTTCCATAAGAGTTATTGTAGGAATTCCCATAATTATTAGAAGGATTACTAGGATATGGCCTAGGATTAAAACCCCCTCTATAAGCGTTGTTACCAAAATTATTCCTACCAACAAAATTCACATCCATAGATTCATTGTTATTCTCAATCAAAGTAGACAAAGGCATATCATTAGGATCAGAAGAAACAATCTTAGTAGCAAATAATTTCATAAGTTCATCCATCTTTCCACTCAAAACATTGATTTCTTCTATCGCATGCACTTTTTTATTAGAAGATCTTTCAGTATGCCATTGAGAATAATTAACCATAATATTATCTAGGAGTTTAGTAGCATATCCTAAAGTGATTTCCATAAAAGTGCCTCCCGCGGCCGAATCTAAAAGACTTCTAGAAGCAAAATTCAATCCGGCATAAAAATTTTGTATAATCATCCACCAATTCAAACCATGAGTAGGGCAATTGCGTATCATTAATTTCATTCTCTCCCAAGCTTGTGCAACATGTTCATGATCAAGTTGCTTAAAATTCATAATATCCTTTCTAAGAGAGATGATCTTAGCGGGAGGTTAATACTTAGAGATAAAAGCATCTTTGCACTTGTCCAAGAATCAATACTATTTTTAGGCAAAGACGAAAACCAAGATTTACCATGATCTCTAAGCGAGAAAGGAAATAGTTTCAATTTAACGACATTATTATCGACATCTTTTTTCTTTTGCATATCACATAAATCAACGAAGCTATTCAGATGAGTAGCGGCATCTTCACTAGGAAGGCCGGCGAATTGATCTTTCATAACAAGATTCAACAAAGCATTATTAATTTCACAAGATTTAGTATTGGCAAGAGGAGCAATCGGAGTGCTAAGGAAATCATTATTATTGGTATTAGTGAAGTCACACAATTTGGTAGTATCTTGAGCCATCGCGACAAACAAGAAATCCAACACATGGTAAAACAAAAAGGCAAGCGGAAAATAGAGGGAGGATAGAGAGAGAGGGTGAATAAAACGGCAAGGGTGAAGTGGGGGAGAGGAAAACAAGAGGCAAATGGCAAATAATGTAATGCGAGAGATAGGGATTGTGATGGGTACTTGGTATATTGATTTTTTGCGTAGAATCCCCGGCAACGGCGCCAGAAATCCTTCTTGCTACGTCTTGAGCTTGCGTTGGTTTTCCCCGAAGAGGAAGGGATGATGCGGCAGAGTAGCGTAAGTATTTCCCTCAGTTTTTGAGAACCAAGGTATCAATCCAATAGGAGGCCACGCTCAAGTCCCTCGTACCTGCACCAAGCGATAGCTACTCGCAACCAACACGATTTGGGGTTGTCAATCCCTTCATGGTCACTTACGAGAGTGAGATCTCATAGATATAATATTTTTGGTATTTTTGGTATAGAGATGCAAAGTAAAAAGTAAAAGCAAAGTAAAAAGCGAAACAAGATTAAAGTGATGGAGATTGATATGATGATAATAGACCCGGGGGACATAGGTTTCACTAGTGGCTTCTCTCAAGAGCATAAGTATTCTACGGTGGGTGAACAAATTACTGTTGGGAAATTGACAGAATTGAGCATAGTTATGAGAATATCTAGGCATGGTCATGTATATAGGCATCACGTCCGTGACAAGTAGACCAAAACGATTCTGCATCTACTACTATTACTCCACTCATCGACCGCTATCCAGCATGCATCTTGAGTATTAAGTTAAAAACAGAGTAATGCCTTAAGCAAGACGACATGATATAGAGAGATAAATTCATGCAATATGAAATAAACCCCATCTTGTTATCGTTGATGGCAACGATGCAATACGTGCCTTGCTGTCCCTTCTGTCACTGGGAAAGGACACCGCAAGATCGAACCCAAAGCTAAGCACTTCTCCCATGGCAGGAACTACCAATCTAGTTGGCCAAACCAAACGGATAATTCGAAGAGACTTGCAAAGATAACCAGTCATACATAAAAGAATTCAGAGAAGATTCAAATATTATTCATAGATAGACTTGATCATAAATCCACAATTCATCGGTCTCAACAAACACACCGCAAAAAGAAGATTACATCGAATAGATCTCCACAAGAGAGGGAGAGAACTTTGTATTGAGATCCAAAAAGAGAGAAGAAGCCATCTAGCTACTAACTATGGACCCGAAGGTCTGAGGTAAACTACTCAAACTTCATCGGAGAGGCTATGATGATGTAGAAGCCCTCCGTGATGATGGCCCTCTCTGGCGGAGCTCCGGAACAGGCCCCAAGATGGGATGTCGTGGATACAGAAAATTGCGGCGGTGGAATTAGGTTTTTGGCTCCTGTTCTGATCGTTTGGGGGTACATAGGTATATATAGGAGGAAGAAGTACGTCGGAGGAGCATCGAGGGGCCCACGAGGCAGGGGGCGCGCCCTAGGGGGGCGCCCCCACCCTCGTGACTGTAACGCCCTCGATGCGGCTATATCTCCCATGTGTCGAAGCACGACTTAGAGGCATAACCGCATTGAAAGCAATGTCGCAAGTGAGGTAATCTTCGCAACAACCCATGTAATACATAAGGGAAGGAGATACATAGTTGGCTTACAATCGCCACTTCACACAATACATGAATAAAGCATTACATCATCTAGATACACACAAGGTCCGACTACGGAACCAAAATAAAAGAGGACTACCCCAAAAGCTACACAGATCCCCAATCGTCGCAACTGGGCTCCACTACTGATCGACTAAAACAAAACAACACAAAGGACAAGATCTTCATAGAGATCCTCTTTGACCTTGGTTGCGTCATCTGCACGGTATCGTCGGCACCTGCAAACTGGTTTTGGAAGTATCTGTGAGTCACGGGGGCTCAGCAATCTTGCTCGCGATCAAGACTATTTAAGCTTATGGGTAAGGTAAAAGTTATGAGGTGGAGCTGCAGCAAGCGGCTAGCATATATGGTGGCTAACATACGCAAATGAGAGCGAGAAGAGGAGGCAAAAGCACGGTCGAGAATCTATGATCAAGAAGTGATCCTAGAACAACCTACGTCAAACATAACTCCAACACCGTGTTCACTTCCCGGACCCCGCCGAGAAGAGACCATCACGGCTACACACGCGGTTGATGTATTTTAATTAAGGTAAACTTCAGGTTTTCGGACATTAACAAATTCCCATCTGCCCGTAACCGCGGGCACGGCTTTTGAAAGTTCAAACCCTGGAGGGGTGTCCCTACTTAGCCCATCACAAGCTCTCACGGTCAACGAAGGATATTCCTTCTCCCAAGACAATTCGATCAGACTCGGCATCCCGGTTACAAGACATTTCGAGAATGGTAAAACAAGACCAGCAAAGCCACCCAGATGTGCCGACAAATCCTGATAGGAGCTACACATATCTCGTTCCCAGGGCACACTGGATGAGCTAGACGTCGGGTGGGCCAGCCCAGAGTTGCCCCTGGTAGCTCCGGACATCACTCAGTTTGGACCAACACTTAGAGAAGCACTGGCCCGCGGGGGTTAAAATAAAGATGACCCTCGGGATGTGCGACTCCCAAGGGAAAAAGGCTAGGTGGCGAATGGTAAAACCAATGTTGGGCCTTGCTGGAGGAGTTTTATTCAAGGCGAACTGTCAAGGGGTTACCATTATAACCCAACCGTGCAAGGAACGCAAAATCCGGGAACATAACACCGATATGACGGAAACTAGGGCGGCAAGAGTGGAACAAAACACCAGGCATAAGGCCGAGCCTTCCACCCTTTACCAAGTATATAGATGCATTAATTAAATAAGAGATATTGTGATATCCCAACAAAATATCCATGTTCCAACAAGGAACAAACTCCAATCTTCACCTGCAACTAGCAACGCTATAAGAGGGGCTGAGCAAAGCGGTAACATAGCCAAACAATGGTTTGCTAGGACAAGGTGGGTTAGAGGCTTGGCTTAACAATATGGGAGGCATGATAAGCAAGTGGTAGGTATCGCAGCATAGGCATAGCAAAAGAGCAAGCAACTAGCAAGCAAAGATAGAAGTGATTTTGAGGGTATGGTCATCTTGCCTGAAATCCCGCAAGGAAGAAGAACCAGTCCATGAAGAAGACAAACGGACGTAGTCTAACGGGTCCTCACAAACGCGACGTTATCGGAACCAACCCGAAGAAGAAATATCGGAAAGAAGCACACAACATAGTAAACAACCAACACATGAACATGGCATGATATGCGGGATGCGGTATGTGATGCATATGCATGATTTGGAAAGGAATGATTGAACCTGGCCTCAACATGGAAATCCAAGAGTGCCACTAGAAAGACTAGTTGATTTCGGTTGAAAATCGATATTAAGATCACCGGAATCGGATGCACGGTTTGGAAATGGCAAGCAAAACAAATATGGCACTGGTCTGTGATAAACAGCAAATGGCCAACTAAATGCATGAAGATAAATATACTACAGCACTCAAGCATGACAACAAAATACATGGCAGGGATCCACTCATGATGCTTGACAAAAGATGAACACTGAGCTACGGCTAAATCACTCAATAGCAGGTTCAAACAAGCATGGCAAAAGTGCAAATGATAACAGGTTTCAGACATAGTGAAATTAACAGCAAGTCAGGAATATATCATCAGGAAGCAATCTTTAGAGCATGAAAACTACATGTGTAGGATCGAAAGTATGTCTAGAGGGGGGTGATTAGACTACTTGACCAAATAAGAACTTAACCTTTTCCCAATTTTAGTTCTTGGCAGATTTTAGCTATTGTAGGACAAGTCAAGCAATCATCACACAATTCAAGCAAGCATGCAAAGAGTATATTGGCAGCGGAAAGTAAAGCATGCAACTTGCAAGAATGTAAAGGGAAGGGTTTGGAGAATTCAAACGCAATTGGAGAAACAGATGTTTTTCCCGTGGTTCGGATAGGTGGTGCTATCCTACATCCACGTTGATGGAAACTTCAACCCACGAAGGGTAACGGTTGCGCGAGTCCATGGAGGGCTCCACCCACAAAGGGTAATGGTTGCGCGAGTCCACGGAGGGCTCCACCCATGAAGGGTCCACGAAGAAGCAACCACCCATGAAGGGTCCACAAAGAAGCAACCTTGTCTATCCCACCATGGCCATCGCCCACGAAGGACTTGCCTCACTAGCGGTAGATCTTCACAAAGTAGGCGATCTCCTTGCCCTTACAAACTCCTTGGTTCAACTCCACAATCTTGTCGGAGGCTCCCAAGTAACACCTAGCCAATCTAGGAGACACCACTCTCCAAGAAGTAACAAATGGTGTGTAGGTAATGAACTCCTTGCTCTTGTGCTTCAAATGATAGTCTCCCCAACACTCAACTCTCTCTCATAGGATTTGGTTTTTGTGGAAAGAAGATTTGAGTGGAAAGCAACTTGGGGAAGGCTAGAGATCAAGATTCATATGGTAGGAATGGAATATCTTGGTCTCAACACATGAGTAGGTGTTTCTCTCTCAGAACATATGAGTTGGAATTGTGTATGTGTTCTGATGGCTCTCTCCTCGAATGAAGAGGAGGTGGAGGGGTATATATAGCCACCACACAAAATCCAACCGTTACACACAGTTTTCCAATCTCGGTGGGACCGAATCAACAAACTCGGTCGGACCAAAAAGGTAAACCTAGTGACCGTTAGAGATTTTCGGTGGGACTGACATGCAACTCGGTAGGACCGATATGGTTAGGGTTTGGGCATAACGTAATCTCGGTGAGACCGATTACACAAACTCGGTGACACCGAGTTTGGTAATAAGCTAACCAGAGAGTTGGTCAGGCAAACTCGGTGGGACCGATTTGCTCTTTCGGTGAGACCGAAAAGTTACAAAAAGGAAACACTGAATTTACATTGCAATCTCGGTGGGACCGATCCGCTCTTTCGGTGAGACCGAAAAGTTACGAAAGGGAAACAGAGAGTTTGCAATCCCATCTCGGTGAGACCCGAGATCCCTATCGGTAGAACCGAATTGCTAGGGTTTGGCAGTGGCCTATGACAAGTGAAACTCGGTGGCGCCGGATAGAAAGAATCGGTAGGACCGAGTTTGGCTTAGG
This sequence comes from Triticum urartu, assembly GCF_003073215.2. Lineage (NCBI taxonomy): Eukaryota > Viridiplantae > Streptophyta > Magnoliopsida > Poales > Poaceae > Triticum > Triticum urartu. The sequence goes on along the minus strand of NC_053025.1, from coordinate 186,879,842 downwards.
GTTTAGGTCATATGTGGATATGGGAAAGTAGTTGAGGGTTTTGGAGCATATCACTAAGCACATGAAGCAAGAGGCTCATTAAGCAACACCTCATCCCTCCTTGATAGTATTGGCTTTTCCTAAAGACTCAATGTGATCTTGGATCACTAAAATATAAAATGAAGAGTCTTGAGCTTTTGAGCTTGAGCCAATCCTTTGTCCTTAGCATTTTGAGGGTTCCACTTTCACCATCCATGCCATGCCAATCATTGAGCTTTCCTGAAATAATCATCTTGGAATAGCATTAGCTCAATGAGCTATATGTTGTTATGAATTACCAAAAACACCTAGGGATAGTTGCACTTTCAATCTCCCCCTTTTTGGTAATTGATGACAACATATAGATCAAAGCTTCGACAAATGATAATAAGCATGAAATATATCGTCGCTTTGAGAAGTATGTGACAAGTAAGAGCTCCCCCTAAATTTGTGCATATTTAAAATTTGCTTTGGACTGCAAATGCACAAAGAGTTAGAGTCATGGGTTACTCTTCCATGTCACATACATCTTGGTGGAGCGCTTAAAATGATAAGAATGAAATACATGCACTCATCACCAAGAATAGTGAATGATCACATAAGATAGATAAGATAATAATATTAAGCAAACATTAAGTGTAGCTTATGATCAAACACATGATCATCAATGTCTCACGAGCAATGACATAGTATCTCACACAAAAGCAAACAGAGTTTGAAAAACCACCAAATAAAACAAGAGAGAATAAAAGCAACACTCTCTCTCGATGCCTATGATCTATACATTTTCTCCCCCTTTGGCAACAAGTTACCAAAAAGTTCCTAGAAAATGCATAGTGCTAAGTCGACACTCAGGCTTGATCTTCAGGTGGTGGTGGAGTCCGGAGCACTCCAAGGACGAAGCCTTCTGTAGACGTGGTTGGAGTTGAGGCTGAAGTAGATGTTGGAGCTGGTGGAACTGAAGCTGTAGCTGGTGCAGAAGTGGTGGCTCTGTTGTCAGCAACTAGCACTGCATATGATCTCTGAACTTGTGGCACTCTGGCAAAGGCATTAGTTGTAGTCTTGCCTCTCCTCTCCTGCATGTCATCCTGGAGCTGCTCCACTGCAGTCTGAATCTCTGTCACTTTGACATCCAAGTCATAGAACTTTTGTTCCATGATCCTCTCTAAGCTTGCCTGGTTCTGAGTTAGGGTGGCTAGTCCTTGCTCAATCCGCAGGGTGGATGCAATCAAGTAACCAAGCTGCTCTTGTTTGGTTTTCAGGAAATATTCAGATGCCTCCTCTTGAGTAGGCATCTTGGCAGCTTTCTCCTTCCTTGCCTTCTCCTTCTTGGCTTGTGCTTGTGCAGACGATGGTTCATTCTCATTCATGAAAACTTGATTGTCCTCAAAGTATGGATGGATGGGCAGGTGTTCCTTGTCCAATAAGTATATGCCTGTGCCCATCTTTGAGTTGATCAACTCCTGAATCTGAGGGGCATAACCACAGCTCCTCTTCTGGTCTGCTGCAGTCCTCTTGATTGTTTCTACTATGAGGCTCATGACCTTGAATTTCTGTGGCACATCAAAGATATGTAGCAAATTGATCGCGTGGCCTCTGATCATCTTGTGATCTCTATACTTGGGCAATAAGGTGTGCCTCAGTATCCAATTGATGGTTGGGAGCCCTGACAGAAGATAGTGTACTGAGCCAAACTTGAAAGTGTCAAGTGCTTCATTTGGAATCTCCTTGTACATGTTGGACATAGAGTTGTGGTCCATCTTCTTCTTGGCATAAATGTCCAAGTCATCGTCCTGCTCCTCTGGGGCATTAATCAGCTGAGCCCATTCAGCAACTGTAGACTGGTACCTCGTACCCTCTGACATCCATACAATCCTGCCATCTGGATAGAAGTGTGCCGTGGAGTAGAATTGCATAATAAGTTCCTCGTTCCACTTTGTGAGCTTCTGCCCAACAAAGTCTGCTACTCCACAAGCATTGAAGCTGTCTTGCACTCCAGGATAGTGCTCTTCATTGTCCTTGATGTACTCCCAATCAACCCATCTCATGTCACAAACTATGGGCTTCTTATCAAGCAGCACTGTCTCATAGAAATCTTGCTGTTCCTTGGTGTGAAACCTGTAATCCACAGCAGTTCTTCTCCTTGAAGCATACGGGTCTACTTCTCTCCACTTCCTGAGCCCTGAATCTCTCCTGAGTTTCATATCCTCAGCCACAGGATGAGCATCATTGTGGTCTGGGATCTTGGGCCTGAGTTTTCTGAGAACTTGCTCTTCATCATCTTCTTCAGCAGCTTCAGGCACTGGGGCCTTATTCTTTTCAGTTGCAAGTATGCTCCTTGTATTTCTCTTTGGAGCTGTCTTGACCTTTGATGCAGCCTTGGGTGCTTCCTTGGGCTTAGATGCAGTAGCCCCTGATTTGATAGCATCACCCATTAGCTTGGGTGCCTTAGGTGCTGGTGCAGCAACCTCTTCTTCTTCCTCTTCTTCCATGATGGAAGCCTTTGCAAGCACTCTGGCTACGGTCTTCTTGACTCTTTCCTTCCTTTTCTTTCCTTCAGTAGCAACTGCCTACCTGCTGGCCTTTTGATTTTCAATCTTGGCTTTGTGCCCTGTGCTGGCTCAACTCTCTTGGAAGTTGCTTCCTCTTCTGCCACATAGTCTTCATCCTCAGAATCTGAAGTTCTCTTCTTTCTCTGTCTAGTGGCAGCTTTAGGCAGATTGCTAGGAGTACTTCTGCTGCCATCATCTGAAGAACTTGAGGGACTAGTGCCCTCACTCATCTGCACTTGCTATTCTGACATGTTCTGGCTGTCACTCTAATCAGACATGTTGCAAAGTCTGACGGCTGACCCTGTGAATAGGTTATAGATGAGATAGAGTGGATGAGCATCACAAAATGCAGAGATTTTTGCAAAAGAATGATCCAAAAACTAAGTTTTAGTTTCCCACTGAAATCATCTCGGATCTACCGATTTTTAAACTCATTGATACCGAAGCAGTTTTGGAACCTAAAATAGTGAACTCGGTCAGACCGAGTCATAGTTCGGTGGCACCGAGACTGCTAGGGTTTCACAGAGTTCCAAAATCGGTCACATCGATAAGTAATTCTTGGTCAGACCGAGTCTCACTTGTGCAATGGCATAAGCCAAATCGGTGGGACCGGGTTTTTCAACTCGGTGGGTCCGAGATGGTTTCGGCGGAAACCTAACCCTAAAATTTTCGAATCAAAACTAATCTACGAACGCATTGACTGGATAGGAGTGTTTCAATCGTGGCAAGAATCATTGAGAACACAATGTGCTAGGAATCGCACGGGGAATAGCACTGTGATCGAGTCCATACCCTAGTTCGGCGGAGACTCGCTACGGCGGCAATGGCAGGGTTGAATTCCGTTGACGGCGATGGAGACCAGCGACTGGAGGCGGCTGGCGGCGAGGAGACGATCCGGAGACCACGTTGGCAGAGCAGGCTATCGCGCGGGCGAAGGGGTTCGGAGAAATTTCCAAATTTTTGCCCGTGACTATATATAGCCCGACCCTGTCAGTGTGACCGAGTGGAACAACTCGGTGGCACCGAGATGCAAAACTGTATACAGTTGTTGCAACTCGGTGTGACCGAATGGTTCAAATCGGTTGCACCGAGATCGAAAACCTAGATCAACTTAATGATCTCGGTAGGACCGAAAGTGGGGTATCGGTCAGACCGAGAATCATAAAGAGGTTTCAGAAGTTTAAGTCTATGACGAATCGGGGACTCCGAGCGCTCCTCACACAGAGTGGTTCGAATCTGACTTGATCAAATTTTGTGATGTAGCATGAATAGAGTTTGAGACGAGAAAAGCATAGATAGCTAGAGGAGGTTCTTAGGCATTCTTGTCCATCCACTTGGCAAAAGGAAATAAAACCGAACAATCAAAACAACAAGTGTATGTCCTCGAATGAGTAAAATATGCAACCAGCATGCTCACACAATAAGATGGCAAATGAAATATGTGACAAGGCATGCACAACCAATTCTAGCATCTATCAAGCAATTTGCGATGACAAGGTCATCTATATATGAGTATATTGACTTAGGAGTCAAGTGAGAACACTTTATCATAGGTCATACTCATCGTTTAAGCTCAAGTGGGGTTACCACTTTTACATAAAGCATTGTTGTGTTCACATCTTTAGAGTTGCTTTAGCTCAAGTCTTAGATTAAAGCTCCCCCTAGATGTGATATCCCCCCTTAGAGGGATGAACTAACCTCAGGTTTTGTCGATGATGAATTCATGTAGATGTTGAAGATGTGGATGCTCAATGTTGATGTAGATCACTTGGAGCTATCCATTTGAGTGAATTGCACTTTCAATACCTACATGGGTTAGTCCCACAAGGAACAAACAAGGATATCCATAGACATAGAGTGATGCACACACAAGATGATGTCCATGAAAACTTTTAGGTTACCTTGTCCCTTGTCTTACCAACAAGAGGGTTTGTGACTCCTTGAACTAGTGCAAGATGTGGAAGTTGATTGCACTTGTTCTTGCCAAAATGATAAGAGTGAAGTATGTTGGCGAAGTCACCCTCAAGAACTCTCTAGTTCTTCTTTTGGATCCACACCATCTTGATGGGAATCCTTGGAGTTGTAGTCGTACTTGATGAAGTGGAACTTGAAGTAGTCTTGGGAATCCACTTGACTAAGGTCTTAGGAGCTTCTTCAAATGCATCAATTTCCTCTTGAAGCTTGTCCTTGCCTTTTTGCTTGTAGTCTTGTGGTGGAAGATCATCTTGAGCTTGTGTCCCCTTGAAAGAAGTATCATACTTCTCTTGTTGAGGAACAAGCTTTGTCTTGGGATATTGATCTTCTTCCCACTCAACTCCATTGGCATTGAACTTTTGTTCAAAACCAACACCTTGATTCTTCCAGTGCATTCCTTGCTTGCGCACAATTTCCTTGAATTGCTTACTCCCGGCAAGGCTTTTGTACACTCCTTTCTCTATAATTCCCTTCAATAAGCTATTTTCTCGCTCAAGTGTGACTTAGCTAAGACAACCATTAGTGGAATCAAGAGAACTAATAGAAGCAACAATATAGGATTTAGCATGATCATTGTTACTGCTAGAGGAAGAATCTTTCTTGTTCTTGTTACTAGACTTGACTTGAGGCATGTAAGTGGATAAGAGTAAACGCTTGGCAATGTAAGAAGAACTTTTCTTGCGGAAATCATCATTGATTGCTTTTAAGAACTCATGCTCTTGCTCAAGATTGAGCTTTTCAAAGCGTAATTTCTCATGAGCTCTTAAAAGTTCTTGAGGATCTTCGAAGATAGTTTCATGAGCTAACTTAAGAGTGTTTAGTTCTTTAGTTAGAGCCTCAATCTTCTCCTTATCATTGTCATTCGTTTTATCTTGATTAGCATGATTAATTGACGCTTCATCATAGTATTCATCACTAGAGTTGTCAACAAGCAAATCATCACCTAACAAGTCATCTTCATCACTATTGAAATCAACATACTCGGGGTGTGTTACCTTAGGACCTTTGGCCATGAAGCATCTTCCAATTCCTTCATTTGGTGAGTCAAATATGTCGTAGGAGTTGGTTGAGACAAGTGCTAGACCGGCAACACCTTCATCTTGAGTATCTTCGGAGTCAGAGTGATAACTTCTCTCGGAGTGGCTGTCGGAGTCGGAGCCGGATACCCATTCACCAACATGAGCTTGATGTCTTTGTTTTGTGTAGCTCCTTGATGGTTTTTCCTTCCTTTCCGAATCCTTGCTTCTCCGTGAGTATCTTCGTTCATAACGATCATCTCTACTCCTTCTCTCGCTTGGTGGTGATTCTTTGCTTCTTCTTTTTGGAGAATCTTCTCTTCTCTTGTAGGGAGCCGTACACTCATTGGAATAGTGTCCGGGTCTTCCACAACTGTAGCAGTTTCGCTCTTGACTAGAAGATCTTTTGTCATTGTAGGACCTTGACTTGAAGCTTCTATCTTTGCTTCTACTCTTGTAGAACTTATTGAAGTTCTTCACCATTAAGCTCAATTCTTCATTGAAGCTTTGTTTCTCACTTGATGATGTAGGGGCTTCACATGAGGCTTTGTAGGCACCACTTGATTTGTTGTGAAGTTCCTCTTTATCCTTAAGTGACATCTCATGAGAAACAATTCTTCCAATCACCTCCGTTGGCTTGAGATCTTTGTAATTGGGAATCATTTGGATCAATGTGCACACGGTATCATATTTTCCATCCAAGGCTCTTCGAATCTTCTTGATGATGAATCTATCGGTCATCTCTTCACTTCCTAAGCCGGCAATCTCATTTGTGATGAGAGCAAGCCTAGAGTACATTTCAGCGACACCTTCACCATCCTTCATTTTGAACTTGTCAAGTTGACTTTGAAGCACATCCAACTTGGATTCCTTGACGGAGTCGGTACCTTCGTGCATATCAATCAAAGTGTCCCAAATTTCCTTTGCATTCTCAAGACGGCTGATTTTGTTGAATTCTTCGGGGCACAATCCGTTGAAGAGAATATCACAAGCTTGAGAATTATATTGCAACATCTTCAACTCATCCGCGGTAGCTTCACGGTTTGGTTCTCTCCCATCAAAGAAGTCACCTTGCAAACCAACACACACAATAGCCCAAACGGCGGGGTTATGTCCAAGAATATGCATTTTCATTTTATGCTTCCAACTAGCAAAATTAGTGCCATCAAAGTAAGGACCTCTATGGTGATAATTTCCCATGGTTCGGATAGGTGGTGCTATCCTACATCCACGTTGATGGAGACTTCAACCCACGAAGGGTAACGGTTGCGCGAGTCCACGGAGGGATCCACCCACAAAGGGTAATGGTTGCGCGAGTCCACGGAGGGCTCCACCCACGAAGGGTCCACGAAGAAGCAACCACCCACGAAGGGTCCACGAAGAAGCAACCTTGTCTATCCCACCATGGCCATCGCCCACGAAGGACTTGCCTCACTGGCGGTAGATCTTCACGAAGTAGGCGATCTCCTTGCCCTTACAAACTCCTTGGTTCAACTCCACAATCTTGTCGGAGGCTCCCAAGTAACACCTAGCCAATCTAGGAGACACCACTCTCCAAGAAGTAACAAATGGTGTGTAGGTAATGAACTCCTTGCTCTTGTGCTTCAAATGATAGTCTCCCCAACACTCAACTCTCTCTCATAGGATTTGGTTTTTGTGGAAAGAAGATTTGAGTGGAAAGCAACTTGGGGAAGGCTAGAGATCAAGATTCATATGGTAGGAATGGAATATCTTGGTCTCAACACATGTGTGTTTTGATGGCTCTCTCTACGAATGAAGAGGAGGTGGAGGGGTATATATAGCCTCCACACAAAATCCAACCGTTACACACAGTTTTCCAATCTCGGTGGGACCGAATCAACAAACTCGGTCGGACCGAAAAGGTAAACCTAGTGACCGTTAGAGATTTTCGGTGGGACTGACATGCAACTCGGTAGGACCGATATGGTTAGGGTTTGGGCATAAGTAATCTCGGTGAGACCGATTACACAAACTCGGTGACACCGAGTTTGGTAATAAGCTAACCAGAGAGTTGGTCAGGCAAACTCGGTGGGACCGATTTGCTCTTTCGGTGAGACCGAAAAGTTACAAAAAGGAAACACTGAATTTACATTGCAATCTCGGTGGGACCGATCCGCTCTTTCGGTGAGACCGAAAAGTTACGAAAGGGAAACAGAGAGTTTGCAATCCCATCTCGGTGAGACCGAGATCCCTATCGGTAGAACCGAATTGCTAGGGTTTGGCAGTGGCCTATGACAAGTGAAACTCGGTGGCGCCGGATAGAAAGAATCGGTAGGACCGAGTTTGGCTTAGGGTTTAGGTCATATGTGGATATGGGAAAGTAGTTGAGGGTTTTGGAGCATATCACTAAGCACATGAAGCAAGAGGCTCATTAAGCAACACCTCATCCCTCCTTGATAGTATTGGCTTTTCCTAAAGACTCAATGTGATCTTGGATCACTAAAATATAAAATGAAGAGTCTTGAGCTTTTGAGCTTGAGCCAATCCTTTGTCCTTAGCATTTTGAGGGTTCCACTTTCACCATCCATGCCATGCCAATCATTGAGCTTTCCTGAAATAATCATCTTGGAATAGCATTAGCTCAATGAGCTATATGTTGTTATGAATTACCAAAACCACCAAGGGATAGTTGCACTTTCAACATGCTACAGGAACATATCATGGCAAAGCAAGGAATGGCATGAAGCTACTCTAAGCATATAAAAAAAGTCCCTTAGTGACCTTGAGCCAAAATGAATCAGAAAATACAATTGCAAGCATGTGAACATAGCAAAAACATAAACAGATTCAGACTTAGTGAAAAACTGGAGCATGCAAACAGATTAACGGGTAGGCTTGTTTACGAGCTCGATGCACTCACTACGAGTCATTTCATGACAAACTAAGCATACACCCAGCAAATAGACATGGCATAGAAGCTATACATGGCAAGAACAACAACATAACATGCACGGATCAATAGCAACAACCTCGGCAAAATCGCTAAACATGTTAACAATCTGCCAGGAACATTTTATAGCAAAAGTAGAGCTCGATTGACTCAAGCTAGGGTGCTCCATAATTGCAAACAAAGACATGGATGGATAGAGCACCACAATATTTACAAAACATCCTTACTGGTCATCCTCAAAAGAGGCACGGATCACTAGGAAACAACATGAACATATGGCATAAAATTAAAAACAGGACAAGGACTTAGTGAAATTCTAAGTCCCTGAAATCAGCATCATTGGGTAAGCTACTTTGCATTCTTGTGCTAGTGACCACATAGATCACGAAACTACAGGACAAGCACCTCTGTAAAGATAATATGGCATTATACAAAACACATGTAGAGCTCAGGATCATAGCATGCACACATTAATCATGGCAAAAATGACAAAAGGCCATTTGCTGAAACAGATCTGACATAATCATCACATAGCCCTCTTCCGACGACATTTCGGGCATCAAGATGAGCTCAAATGAAAATGATTCAATGAGATGAAATGATGTACTCATAGAGATGAACATTTTGATATGCTACATGCACGAATCGGAGCCACGGTGATGAAGTTATGGCATGTCAAAGTATGCCAAAAAAATCTAGGGTTAGAGGAGAAAAGTCAATCGCAAACGGATCTGAGATCTGGCACTGTAGTAACCAGCGCGCGAACCGAGGATGGCCGGGGTGAGCTCGCCGGAACAGGGATGCAGGACATCGCCGGGGAGGGAGAGGCCGGTCGGGGCGTGCTCGCCGGAGTCGGCGGAAGAGAGGCGGCGAGCTCGGCATGGAGGCGGCGTTCGACGGGGTCGGCGGAAGAGCGGCGTTCGGCGGCGGCGCGCGGCTCGAGCGCCGGCGGCCTGCGGTCCCCGTAGGGCGCAGGTCCGGGGAGGGCTCCTCCCCAGGAGCTCGGGAGCGAGGCGGCACTGGGAGGCGTGACGGGCGCCGGTGCGGGAGGCCAGGGCGCTGGCGCGGAGAGGCAGCGCGGGATTCGGGCCCGGCGGGCCGGATCTGGGTTCCGTGGCCCGCGGCGGGAGGCGCGGTGGCGGAGGCCACGTGGCGGCGGATGATTGGGCGCGGGAGGCGGCTTGGCTGACGTGGCAGCGCCTTATTCGCCGGAGTGAGGTGGCGGCGGGTTGGACGCGTCCAGCGGCGGGACGGACATGTCTGGTGGTGTGCGGGGGAAATTTTAGGGTTTCATCTGCGCGGATTTTCGGGGAGAGCCACATATATATAGGTAGAGGGAGCTAGGAGAGTCCAAATGAGCTGCGGTTTTCGGCCACGCGATCATGATCGAACGACCAAGACGATGGAGGTGGTTTAGATGGGTTTTGAGCCACTTTGGAGAGGTGTTGGGCTGCAACACACATGAGGCCTTAACGGTCCCTCGGTTAACCGTTGGAGTATCAAACGAAGTCCAAATGGCATGAAACTTGACAGGCGGTCTACCGGTAGTAAACCAAGGCCGCATGACAAGTCTCGGTCCAATCCGAAAACGTTCAACACCCGCACACGAAAAGAGCTAGAAAGGGGCACCGGGTGACATAGGAACGCCGGATAGCAAAACGGACAATGGGGAAAATGCTCGGATGCATGAGACGAACATGTATGCAAATGAAATGCACATGATGACATGATATGCAATGCATGACATGCAAGCAATGACAAGGAAACAACTGCAAATAACTGGAGGACACCTAGCACATTGGTCTCGTGGCGCTACAGTGACCGCCTCTCCGATGCCTTGGCGTAGGGTCCAAGTCTCCTGGATCACGTTCAGTGAGAAAATCACGTTCCCGAGGGTTTCATTCCGTTTGGACTCCGTTTGATATTCCGTTTCTTCGAAACACTGAAATAGGCAAAAAAACAGCAATTCTGGGCTGGGCCTTCGGTTAATAGGTTAGTCCCAAAAATAATATTAAAGTGGAAAATAAACCCAATATAGTCCAAAACAGTAGATAATATAGCATGGAGCAATAAAAAGTTATAGATACGTTGGAGACGTATCAGCTGGCTTCACTCTGACTCGGCCGTTCGAGCGTTGCTGAGCCAGGCCGCGGCGGCCTCCAAGCAGGGGAAGGAGGCCACCGCCAGATCTGCGGCCGATCGCGAGGCGGCACTGAAGGACGCCGAGGCTGCCCGCGACCGCTACCGAGAGCTAGAGGACGAGCTGAAGAGGTTGCGCGATGAGCGCTTGAAGGAGGCACGTGACCGCGAAGCGAAGGAGGAGGAGATGAGGGCTAGGGAGGATGCCATCAAGGGTCACAGCGCCGAGCTGGGTGAGCTGACAAAGGCACGGGCTGCGAAGCGCAACTGACTGGAGGAACTAGAGCAGAAGGCAAAGACGAGGGAGGCCGAGCTCGACGCCAAGGCGAAGGTCTTGGCTGCAGACCGCGAGGCCTTCTCGCTTCTTGAGAAGAGGTCCAGCGTGGCGCTGAAGTCACTATAAGAGAAGGGCCCGGAGAAACCGCTGACCACCGACGAGGATGGCCTTGCTCAGCTGCTTCCCCACTTGGTGAAGGCGCTTGAGAAAGTCGTGGAGGGCATCGGTCCTATGGCTGAGGAAGACGCTCGTGTCCTTTTTTTAGCTGCGCTGACGCGTGTCTTCAGCCATCTGCACCTTCGCGACCCCAATGCCCACCTCGAAGAGCTGCTGGAGCCTGTAGCTGATGAGCATTGTGCGGCCGCCGCTGCAGCTGTGAAAGGTCAAGTGGAGGCCCTGCTGAAGAAGTTCCGCGGCTTCGTCCTTGCTCCTTTGACCAGCGATGCCACCGATCCTGAAGATGACGATGTCCAGGGTGACTTGCGGCTGCTTTCCTGTTTCGTTCCTGCAACACGCATCAGGCCTCGTGGAGGCGTTAAAACTTTCATTTGATATTGTGAGGAAGATATGTCTTGTAATATTTGCTTCGAGATTTTGCAATTTTCTTCCTATTTGCTTTGTGTTCTGCATCGGCAGAGCCCGGCCCCGCGCATACCTCAACCGCCGTTGGGCCGACCGGAGACCAGGACGGACCAAGGAGTGAGGGGCTACGTGACTAGTTAGGCTCCTGAGTCACGATGCTCAGAAGTCCCCCTTGACGCGCAAACAGCTTACAGGAAGAGTACGCGATGATAGGTTGATGTTCTATGTCGGCAGAGCCCGGCCCCGCACATACCTCAAGTGCCGTTGGGCCGACCGGAGACCAGGACGGTGCAAGGAGTGAGGGGCTACGTGACCAGTTACGCTCCTTAGTCACGATGCTCAGGAGTCCCCCTTGACGTGCAAACAATCTCTATACCTTGGCCCTTGTCGAGGCTCGGCTCGAGAGGGGCGTGTGACGACTAGGTCCAGGAGACCTGGCTAGGTGGCGTACGCTTGGGCGTGACCCGAGCGCAGCCCCTGTGTCCAGCCCCCTCGTGCGGCCTTCCCGAGGGGAGGCGTTGCGGTGAGGCCGGACGTTGAGCTCTGGGGTTCCCTAAGGTTGGTACGACCGCGAGGACACCCTCAGTTGTTTATCACCAGTGCAGAGCATAGTGCTTCCGCTTGTACGTGGGCATAGCCGCTCCTCGACAGTGTCGACAGCCAGCGCGGAGCATGGTGCTTCCACTTGTGCGTGGGAGGGGGGCTCCCTCTGCGGAGAGCCCCCGGGGCATGTACAGTCCCGCCCTGACACGTGGCTTGCACGGCAGGGCTAGACGAGGTGTATATGGGCACCCATGAGCCAGCGCGGGACTCAAGAGGCCCTACCTCAAGGCGGGTTGCACCTGGTCTTGGTTCTTGTTTGCTGTGTTTGTCCTGCGAGGTGGTCAGACGGCCTGCGCTTAACGAATTTCCCGAGGTTACCACGTGAGAGAGCCAAGCACCAACGGCCCTAGGTGGTGACGTAAACGGGATTGTCCAGCCAGACAGAGCTCAGCCGCTGGATTTATCGACGCTGCAGGGACGGACCCGAGCACAAACGCCGTGCTCAGCTTACTCACGCGAAGGGTCCTAAAGTAAGACGGACGGCGCGCGGTTCCCATGATGGGTTGCGATCGAGCAAGTAGCAATCATAGGTAGATCAATCATAAGAGCAGCAGGCTTAAGTAATGCATGGAAGATACGTCCCACGCATGGGGATACGTGCCACCGGGTCAGGCCCGAGCAGCTTGGGAATGATGCAACCCGAGGGGTGCTCCCAACAAGGTAAGATGAATACATAAATAAAAGGGGTACATGCCACAGGGACGAACCCACGCGGCCTGGGAATGATGCAGCCCGAGGGGCGCTCCCACCTGAATGAACTTGAAAATATGTCACCTAGTTATGTTGACGAAGGAGAGTTGAGGTAGCTGAAGGCGCACGGCGAAAGGGTTGCTACTCACGAGCCACCAGGGCCCTGATCCTCAGGAGGCTCTGGGGACTCACGTGGTTCTTTGAGGACCGTCCTCATCTTCGTCCGTATGGCGTAGTGCTTGGCCTCCTGAGAAACCAGGAGGCGCCGCAGGTTGCGCTGGTAGGCGGCCGATACACTCGGCAGGCCAAAGGGCATGCGAACATAGCTGTGCGGTGTGCCCTCGCAGCGTCCCACACGCGAAGGCCAGCAAAGCTCCTGAGAAGCGACCCTGTTGAGCCCTGGAACGTTAACGCAGACGTGCAGACCGGCATCCTTGCCTGGATGGAAAGTTGTGCCTTGTGAGTGGCGGTCGCCACGCATGGCCCTTGGGTCTTGCAGCTCCTGGGTGATCTTGGTGATGAATTCCTAAACGGTGGGCGGTCCTTGCCCTATGTCCTCCTAAGGGAAAAATGTCGTGAAGCATGCCTCCAAGTGGTGCCCGAGTGCCTCCCTCGTGATGTGGGCATGGTCTGAGGCCTTCCAGAAGAAAGCCCCCAAGCCCTGCCTGAGAAGGGCGTCGGGCGCGCCTTCCTATATGATGGAGGGAGGCGCCCCTGGAACGGGCGCTGATCTTGACGAGGCTCCGGCTGCGACGCCACCCTCCTGAGGTCCGGCACGGCGCATCTGCTTCTTCTTCTTGGGGATGGCCTCATGAGGGCCCTCGCTCCTGCTGTCGAGGTCGTTGATTGCTGTAGCTTGGAAGGCACGCTCGAGGGAGCACACCGCATCTCTTTCTTCACATGGGACCGTGATGATCCCGCTGCTTCCCGACATCTTGAGGACATTGTAGCTGTGATGGATCACCGCCATGAACTTGGCCAGGGCTAGGTACCCGAGGATGGCGTTGTACGGCGGGCGGATGTGCGCGACATCAAAGTCAATGATCTCGGTGCGGTAGTTGTTGCGCGTGCCGAAGGTGACAGGGAGGCGGACCTGCCCTATAGGTGTGGTGGAACCACCGGTCACTCCTGAGAAAGGCTTGGTAGGCTTGAGCTGGTCATAAGGCACTTGGAGGCTGTCGAACGTGTCGACGGATAGGACGCTGAGCCCTGCGCCGCCGTCGATGAGGGTCTTAGTAACTTGCACGTTGCTGATGACTGGGGAGCAAAGCATCGGGAGGACGCCAGCGGTAGCCACGCACTTGAGCTGATCTGCCGAGCTGAACATGATGGGGCACTGGGACCACCTGAGCGGGCGTGTGGCTTCGAGCTTGGGGAGGACTGCATTCACTTCGCGAGCAAACTGCTTGAAGATACGCTGCGAGGCTGGGGCCTGGGCTCCGCCCAAGATGCATGCGATGGCACGCGGTTCCTGGAAGCCCCAGCCCCCTCGTCCTGATGGTGTTCGTCATTCCTTCTTGGTGGTGGCGGCAGCGGAGGGAGTCTAGCGTTGCCTTGAGGGCAATCCTCACGAGGCTGATCTCTCCAGGTGCCCTCGCGAGGATGATCCTGTTAGCGATCCTCACGAGGTCGGTCGCACCACTCCTGACACAGTCCACGGTCGTCCCAGCGTCCGCCACCGCGTCCTCCTTCTCGACCGTAGCCCCGGTCGCTGCTCTCGGGGCGTCGGCCGAAGCGTCCTTCGCGAATGGCTCAGAGCCCTTGACAGTCGCTGGTGTTGTGGGTGCTCAGGTTATGGAAGGCGCAGAACGGATGACTACTCTTGGACGATTCCGGTTGGTCTCTTCCATGCTTGGTGTCTGGTTCCGACGCGAGTATGGCTGCTCCCTTACGCTTCACATCCTTGGCCTTGGCTTTCTTCGCCTCCGGGTCTGCAGCAGGGAGCTCGAGGAGGGAGAGGTGCCCCTCCTCAGCTCTTGCACACTTGGCCGCGATGTTGAACAGCTCCAGGGTTGTGCACAGCTCTTCATGGATAGCTAGCTCTTCCTTCATCTTGACGTCGCGGACGCCATCAGAGAATGCAGAGATGATAGCCTCGTCGGGATCTTGATCTTGATCCGTGCGCTGTTGAAGCGCTGAATGTACTTCTGCAGGGTCTCTCCTGGTTGCTGCTTGATGTGGCGCAGGTCGCCTGCAACCGGGGGGTGGTCGCTCGTGCCCTAGAAGTTGGCGATGAAGCGGGTGCGCATTTCGTTCCAGGAGGAGATCGAGCCCGGTGGTAGGTTCAAGAGCCAGGAATGAGCGCCTTCCTTGAGAGCCATGGGAAACCAGTTCGCCATGACCTTCTCGTCGCCGTTGGCCGCTTCGATGCTCAGCTCATAGAGCTCCAGGAACTCCTCGGAGTCAGGGGTGCCGTCGTAGTGAGGAGGCAGATCCGTCTTGAACTTGCCCGGCCAGGCGACACTGCGCAGCTCGGGGGTGAAGGCGCGGCAGCCAGCCGTGGTCACTGGGACCCACCTTGGGGGTGGAGCTTGGTCTTGACGGGGTCCGGGCCCTGCTGCTGCAGGTGGCGCATGGACTTGCCGCAGCAGCCGGTCCTGGCGCGGTGGCGCGAGGAGCGGGGGAGCGTTTTGTTGCGGTTGAGGGACTTCTTGACAGCTTCTCTCTTCACGCGGAGGTGCGGGACGCAGCGGGTGGCCTCGCGGAGCCGCGCATCTTGGCACCAGATCGCCGTCTTGGGGTTGAGGTGGTGGAGGCGCTCTGTGAGCTACGTCGCCCGTAGCTGGCAGAGGGCAAGGCAGAGAGATGGATGGCGCAGGAGAGCCCCCGGTGGCGCGGACAAGCTCGGCGATGCGGTCGAGCCAGTCCTCATAGAGGTCGTCGACTGGGCGGTAGCGCAGGAGCTCGTGTGCCATGAGGAGCGCGGCCCGTGCATCCATGGGAGGGCGACGTGCATGGGAAGAAGAGCCGGCCGGGGTCAGCGACGGAATGGCGGTGCGGCCTTCCCGCCGCATCGATGGGTGCAGCGAGGATGCTTGGTGCTCGTTCCTCGCCGGGCCGGTGGCGGCGTTGGCAGTGGGTGATGGGGAGTGGCGAGGTGGCCCACCGACGGGAGCCATCTGAGCGACGTGGGCTGCGAGGGCAGCGCGTCGCTCAGCACGAGCGCGGCGCGCGTCTGCCATGGAGATGACGGAGCAACGAAGCGCGGAGCGATGGATAGAGGCTTCGGCGCACCCCTACCTGGCACGCCAAATGTCAGATCTAGGGTTCCGGCAGACCCTTGAGGTCCGAACACTAGTGTGTGCACGAAGGTTTTCTCCCTATCGATCCACTCCCTACCTCTCTAAGATCTCGCACACGAGCACGATGAACTCTCAACACAGGAAGACACAAGATTTATACTGGTTCAGGCCACCGTTGTGGTGTAATACCCTACTCTAGTGTGGTGGTGGTGGATTGCCTCTTGGGCTAATGATGAACAGTACAAGAGGAAGAACAACCTCCTGAGGTCGGGGTGTTCTTGTGTTTGGTGAGTTTGTGTGTGTGAGGATCGAAATCAGCTACCAACTTGTGATGGTGTCGATCTGATGCCCCTCATGGTGGTGGCTAGTTCTACTTATATAGGCCCTGGTCCTCTCCCCAAATATTGAGTGGGAAGGGATGCCAACAACGTCCAATTCGAAAGGGGACAACTAGTACAAGCTATCCTCACAAAAGGTGGTCTTTGCCTGCAAAAGGCTCTGGTGATGACGCCGTCTTGGGTTCCATGGTGACCTCCAACTTGCCGTCCTTCTGGTCCTGGTCTCATTGCACCAATATCGAAACCTTTGCTTGATGCCTCGGTACTTCACGCGCTGCGCTTGCCCCCTTAGCACCAAAGAGGAAACAAGGACGATGCGCGCGCTGGCGCCCGCCTGGTCTCGGTCGTCATGGCTCACGTCACGAGGGGCCTCGTGAGGTTTGCCTTGCCTTGATCTCTCCGCCCCTCGTGAGCCTACCTGGCGAGGCTGCTCTTGAGGAGGTCTTGCATCGTCCGCCCCGCGAGGCTTGGCCCCTCGTGAGGGTCTTGAATGTCTTGTCGATGAAGATGGGCCGTACGAACCTGCCAGCCCAGCCACACCGTGGGCCGCAGGCAGGCAAGTCTGGGGACCCCCGTTCCCAGAACGCCAACAAATAGGAAGTGGCATATGTAAACCATGGGATTGCGCTTGTGACTTAGTTTTGCAGTATTAGAGCACCGGTTAGTGATGCGTGAGACATCGTGGAACATCTTGGGCGAAAAGTAGTTCTTGGAGAGTGTGCCAAAAGTCTTGTGAGGTCCAAAGTGTCCCATAAGTCCTCCTCCATGAGCCTCTTGCAAAAGTAACAAATGAAGAGAAGACTCGGGGATATAGTATTGCTCCCAAGATAACCATTCCTGATATAGTATTGCTCCCAAGATGTATGCGTCAAACACTTAGCATAAGGAGTATGTCACAGCCCTAGCCTTATTTGTAAATAGTTGCATAATCATCCTTGCATCAAGTATAGATTATTTTTAATTTGAAATGGGGACTGATCAAACCGTAGAACCAAATGAAATTCAACTAGTATCAAATAAAATATTTTCAATGGACTCAATATGCCCTTCAAAATGTTCATGATTTATGGAAAAGGGTGAAAACCTTAATCAGAGATGATGCATATTTAACATTGGCATTTTAGTTCTTTGAAATAAGTCACTACTTATTTGAATTGGAGCTATTAAATGCTATCAATAAATTCATAGCTCCGATAATTCTGAAACTTGGTGTGGGGCCCTGGAATGATTCAGTTGGAATCCACAACAATTTTCAGCAGTTATAAAATTGATTTGGTCCAGTAACTAAATTCAAACAAACCTACAAAATAGAAAACTAGAACAAATTTAGAAATAAAGAAAGAGAGAGGGGACTTACCTGAGCAACCCACTTAGCTGCCCAGCTAGTGCAATTGGCCCACCCAGCAAGCGCCTTCTTCAACCTTCTGCCAGAAGGCGAGGCAGCTGTGTGGAGAGCGCACAGCCAAGCCGCGCCACCTCCTCCTTGTCTGTGCGCCTCCTCGTCACTCTGGATGCCCCTAACGTCGCCACGCGCCACCCCCGGACCCCCTCACTCTCCCTAGTGCTTTCCCTCTCCTCTGCTCTCTCTCTTTCCCACGCGGACCCGAACGCCTCTAAGAGCGTCGCCGTGCACCGCCGCGACAAGAACCACCCCCTCGCTCCTCTGTCATTCTCAAGAGCTCTGTGTCGTCGTCATGCGTCGTCCCCATCTGCCACACATCGCCGGATTCCCTGCAATGCCGTCACCACCATCTTCTTCCTCCTCAGGTCATCGAGATCGACCTCTCCCCCTCCGCTACTGCTCGCACCCGTCCCTTAGGCCGCAAACCCGCCATGCCCATGAGCTCCCCGTCGACGCGCCTGCCGCTGCCGTCATTTGAGCTTGCGTCTGTCGCGCCGAGCACGTAGGCGTGTTCTTGCGTCTCCCAGGAGGCCAGCAAGCCCCTTAGATGGCCCGCTACTGCCTCACAGCTTCACGCCCTGATACGTCTCCAACGTATCTATAATTTTTGATTGTTCCATGCTATTATATTATCTACCTTGGATGTTTTATATGCTATTTTATATGATTTTTGGGACTAACCTATTAACCTAGAGCCCAGTGCCAGTTTTTGTTTTTCCTTATTTTTGAGTTTCCCAGGAAAGGAATATCAAACGGAGTCCAATTGACTTGAAACTTTACGACGATTATTTTTTGGGCCAAAATAAGCCCACGGAGTACCGAAGATGCACCAGAGAAGACCCAAGGCCACCACAAGGGTGGAGGGCTCCCCCACCCCCCTAAGGCACGCCCTCCAACCTTGTGGGCCCCTTGTGTACTCCCATGACTTGTTCTCGATGCCAACACCTCTTATATATCCCCAAACCTTGAGAACAGAACCTAGATCGGGAGTTCCTTCATCGCAAGCCTCTGTAGCCACCAAAAACCAATCGTGACCCCGTTCCGGCACCCTGCCGGAGGGGGAAATCTTCACTGGTGGCCATCTTCATCACCCCGACGCTCTCCATGACGAGGAGGGAGTAGTTCACCCTCGGGGCTATGGGTATGTACCAGTAGCTATGTGTTTGATCTCTCTCTCTCTCGTGTTTTTTATTTGACATGATCTTGATGTACCGCGAGCTTTGCTATTATAGTTGCATCTTATGATGTTTCTCCCCCTCTACCTTCTTGTAAAGGATTGAGTTTTCCCTTTGAAGTTATCTTATCAGAGTGAGTCTTTAAGGATTTGAGAACACTTGATGTATGTCTTGCATATGCTTATCTGTGGTGACAATGGGATATTCACGTGATCTACTTGATATATGTTTTGGTGATCAACTTGTGGGTTATGTGACCATGTGAACTTATGCATAGGGGTTGGTGAGGGAGTCCTGGACTAAGGGGTCCTCGGGCGTCCGGCTCGTATGTTGTGTGGAATTGTGAGCGGATAACAATTTCACACAGGAAACAGCTATGACCATGATTACGCCAAGCTATTTAGGTGAGACTATAGAATACTCAAGCTTGGCGAACAACTATGAATATTCCATCTTATTTAACGGACTCTATGTAACCCTAGATCCCCCCGGTGTCTATATAAACCGGAGGGTGTAGTCCGGAAAGGATATACTCAATACCTTAGTCATGCAGGCTAGACTTCTAGGGTTTAACCATTACGATCTCGTGGTAGATCAACTCTTATAACACTCATATTCATCAATATCAATCAAGCAGGAAGTAGGGTATTACCTCCATAGAGAGGGCCCGAACATCGGTAAACATCATGTCCCCTGTCTCATGTTACCATCAACCTTAGATGCGCAGTTCGGGACCCCCTACCCGAGATCTGAGGGTTTTGACACCAACATTGGTGCTTTCATTGAGAGTTTCACTATGTCGTCGTCGCAGAGGTTGATGGCTCGACTTATCGTCAAGGAAAATATCACCCCAGGAGGAGCTCTGGCCTCGGGCCAAACCCTTCGGCTGGGCGATTTTACCATGATCGCCTGCTCGGCCTCTGAGCCGATGAGGATGACCTCCTGAGTCATCGAAAAACGTATCTGCGTTGATTCTGGATACGCCAAACGGCTGGATCCGATGGAGTTATCATCTTTGAATGAACTCTTAGATTGCATCGCTGACTTGGGAGTCGCTACAGACTACGATCGGATTGGGTTTAAACCCGACCAGAGAGAGATTAATTCTCCTTTGATCACCCACCAGATAGCGGTAGTCGAGGAGAAAAATAACCCTTCCTCTATACTGAGGACGAATTACGTTCGGATCTCCGACCTCGAGAAGCCGGGTACCTACTGGCAGAAAGACACGCCTCGTCCTCCGAACTTAGAGTCGTACGGCAGGCTTCAAAATCAGAAGATACTCTAGAGCCCAGACTGTTCAGTCCGGAAAAACCTCAGACTCCGGATCATCGATCGGGTTAGGGTTCAAATCCAACTCCACCCACCCACCCACCTAGACATAAGCGCTCTCACGAGCATCCAACAGCAGCCCCAGGAAACGGTCCACCACTTTTGGGCTAGATTCCTCCTTGTCAAGGACAAGCTCAAATATTGCCGCAACGAGGACGCAATATCAGCATTCCGCAACAATTGCACGAACGAAGGACTCCTCAACGCCATTAATCGCCATCGCATACTACACTTCGCTGACTTGGCAACTATTGTACAGAAGTACAACGCAATGGAGAGCGCCTGGAGAGATCAGACAGTCTGGGGGCAATCGGTCCCAACTCAACCACTGGTCCAGGCAAAAAGGGCGCACCCCTGTAATGCGCCCAGACCAATAGCCAAAAATTGCAAACCCATTACGCGGCGCGGAACTGTCCTGGAGGGATGGCTTGATGGCCCATGCAAAAAACGGCGAGGACATCCTCACCAAAGACACCCCAGAGCAACACCCTCCAGAAGACGACAAACCCATAGTCCTACAGTCTTTGAGACATTCACTTCAAACAATAGGCGCAAAAGAGCACTCCGTGGACTCGCCGAAGTCTGCCAGATCGTAACAATAAACCCTTGGAATGACACAGCGATAACCTTTAATGCTGGCGACGAACCAAAACACAGGACAGTCCGAACACCAGGTGCCTTGGTCCTTAGGTCCTCAGCCAATTATGGATGGCTTTTGGCTCACCAAGATTCTCATGGCCAGCGGCAGCGGACTGAACCTCATCTATGAGGATACAATACGAAAAATGGAAATAGACAGGAGCTGCATCGAGCAAAGGAGCACGACCTTCCGAGGAATCATTCCCAGTCGGGTGGCACGGTGTGCGGGAAAAATCACGCTCGACGTGGTATTCGGCACACCGGAGAACTATCGGTCTGAAGATATATCACGCCCTCTTAGGGCAAGATGCATTTACGCGCTTTCAAGCAATACCCCATTACGGGTACATGAAGCTTAGGATGCCCGAGCCCAATGGTATAATCACTCTACTTAGTGATCCGGACATAGCACTCTGCGCCAAGAATAAAACCGCGTCCCGGGCCCTTGAGGCATTATCTGAAGCCCTCACAACTGAAGAGTTAACCACACTGCTCTCCAAGGTGGACAAAGATGATGTGGTCCTAGACAAATGACCCAAATCCACCTCATTCAAACCGGCAAAAGAAATAGTCAAATTCCAAGTCCATCCAACGGACCCCAAGAAGACAGCATCCATCGGAGCACAACTAGACCTGACGGTTGACACCGCTCTATGAGAGTTCCTACACAAGAATTGGGATATATTCGCCTGGCACCCTTCTGATATGCCAGGAATCCCACGTGAGTTGGTTAAACACAGCCTCAATATATTGAAGGTACACAAGTCGGTCAAGCAAACATTGCGGCACTTTTTCAAACCCAAATGCCAAGCTATGGGGGAAGAGCTAGCCAAGTTACTCGAGGCCGGATTCATTAGAGAAATAAAACATCCGGACTGGCTAGCAAATTTGGTGATGGTACCAAAGAAGGACAAATCCTAGCACTTGTGCGTCGATTTCAAAGGCCTCAACAAGGCATGTGCCAAGGATCCCTTCCCCCTCCCCCGAATCGATCAAATCACTGACGCCACCGCAGGACACGACTCACTATGTTTTCTTGACGCATATTTCAGATACCATCAAATCAAAATGAAGGAATCCGACCAAGCGGCAACAGCATTCATCACCCCATATGGGCCATTCTGCTTCAACACCATGCCCGTCGGGCTCAAGAACGCTGGCGCCACATACCAACGCATGATCCAAACATGCCTGGAGAAACAGATCGGCAAAACAGTTGAAGCTTATGTGGACGACGTCGTCATCAAAACTAGGCACGTCGAAACACTAATAGACGATTTACATCTCACATTCGACAACCTCCGCGTGTATGGAATTAAGCTCAATCCAGAAAAATGCGTTTTCGGCGTCCCTGCTGGAAAACTTCTGGGCTTCATCGTTTCCAATAGAGGAATTGAATCAAACACAGCCAAAATCCAAGCTTTGTCAAAATTGGCTAAGCCAATAGACCTTAAACAAGTTCAAAACCTCGTGGGTTGCATAGTAGCTCTAAGCCGCTTTATCTACAGATTGGGAGAATAGGCACTGCCACTCTATCGCCTTCTACGGCAAACCGGCCACTTCGAGTGGACGGACACGGCAATAACCAGAATAGAGGAAATAAAAGCCCTTCTTGCGAGCAATCCAATCCTGGCCGCACCCAACACCGGCGAACCGATGTTATTATACATATCGGCAACACATCAGGTGGTGAGCGCCATACTCGTCATTGAACGAGAATAGGACGGGCATAAATTCCTGCTTCAGAAGCCAGTATACTACGTATCTACTGTCCTTACACCATGCAAATCCCAGTACCCTCATTATCAAAAGATAGCATACGCGGTCTTCATGGCGTCCCGAAAGCTCCGTCACTACTTTCAGGAGTGTTCGATCACGGTGGCCTCCGAAGTACCACTCAATGACATTATAAACAACCGCGATGCTACAGGCCGGATTGCCAAATGGGCCATCGAGCTCCTCCCATTTGACATTACATATAAACCACGTCGAGGTATCAAATCCCAGGTACTAGCCGACTTCGTCGCCGAATGGTCATAGGCTGGACCCCCTAAAGAGTACGGCACATACTCCAATTGGGTCATGTATTTCGACGGCTCCAAAATGCTGGCAGGGTTAGGAGCGGGCGTCATTTTAACGTCCCCTACTGGAGACATCATTCAGTACGTCCTCCAGATACTATACACATACTCCAATAACGCAGCCGAATACGAGGCCTTATTACATGGTCTCCGGATGGCTGCCTCCATGGGCATACAATGCTTAGAGGTGCGCGGGGACTCAAACCTGGCAATATCTCAAATAAATGGACACTTCGATGCCAAAGATCCGAAGACGGCAGCGTATCGTAATGCAGTCATAAAAATGTCGGCCCGGTTCGAGGGGCTCGAGTTCCATCATGTGGTTCAAGAAAGTAATCAAGCGGCGGATGTTCTTGCTCGTGTCGGCGCTAAGCGCGACCCCGTCCCACCTAATATCTTCCTGGAAAGGCTTTTTAATTGTGATAGCCTGGCTTATTAGGGTGATAGAATACTCATATCAATAAGGAATTCCTTCTTTTCCGGGAGCCCATTCGGACAGAACTCCAAAGTTAAGCGTGCTCAGCATGGAGTAGTGTTAGGATGGGTGACGGAACGAGAAGTTGCTCCCGGTTGCGCACGAGTGAGGACAAAGTGCGCAGAAAAGACTAGTATTGATCTGCGGGGCTAGTCTAGATCCCGCCAGGAGTAACGACCACC
The DNA here is from genome assembly GCF_003073215.2 of Triticum urartu. Lineage (NCBI taxonomy): Eukaryota > Viridiplantae > Streptophyta > Magnoliopsida > Poales > Poaceae > Triticum > Triticum urartu. The sequence continues at coordinate 186,856,214 of NC_053025.1, read as the reverse complement.
GGCGGGGGTGTCCGGGGCATTACAAGTTGGTATCAGAACCGACCCTCGCGGTTACACGGATGTTTGCGGATAGGTGCTCGGTCATGTTGTTCATGACGTTTGTGACCCGTCATGGCACACGGCATCGTACATGTATCGGACTGGATGCACAGGCATATGTGCCAAGAGGGAACGTTCCTGTGGCCCGACGAGGACGTCGGTTCCTCTGAGTGGGGATGTATGTGATAGCCTGGCTTATTAGGGATGATAGACTACTCATATCAATAAGGAATTCCTTCTTTTCCGGGAGCCCATTCGGACAGAACTCCAATGTTAAGCGTGCTCAGCTTGGACTAGTGTCAGGATGGGTGACTGACCGGGAAGTTGCTCCCGGGTGCGCACGAGTGAGGACAAAGTGCCCAGAAAAGACTAGTATTGATCTGTGGGGCCAGTCTAGATCTCGCCAGGAGTAACGACCACCGGCGGGTGTGTCTTGGGTGTTACATTAAGCCATCCGTGGTGCGGCAGGGGGAAAACGACAATACTAGTCCAGATCCAAACATAACCCCAGATCCCAGAAACAACGACGTCGTTGGGGGCTCAGCCACAGAAATAACACCGTCGGCGCATCTCATCATGGCAGTCATTGCCCCATGGACCAAACCCATCCTGGCCTACCTTAACAGGAAGGAACTTCCTGAGGACCAGAATGAGGCCCGCTGCATTGTCCGACGTTATAAGGCCTACAAGGTTAATGATGGAGAGCTCTATAAGAAAAGCACTACCGAAGTCCTTCAACGATGTATATCCGCGGAAGAGGCGCAGCAGCTCTTGGCTGAAATCCATGCTAGACTCGGCGGTGACCACGCCGCAGCTCGGGCCCTTGTTAGCAAGGCCTTCCGTACAGGGTTTTATTGGCCGACAGCTCGAGTAGATGCACATGACCTTGTCCAACATTGCGTCGGATGCCAACTCTTTGACAACCAAAGCCATATGCCCCCACTGCCTTACAAACAATCCCCATCACTTGGCCTTTTGCGGTCTGGGGGATCAATATGGTCGGACCCCTTAAAGGAGGAAGTCATAAGAGAAAGTATCTCCTAGTCATGGTGGATAAATTACCTAAGTGGATAGAGGCCAAACCAGTCAAAACGGCCGAAGCGGGGCTAGAAATAGATTTCATAACCGGCGTGGTACACTGTTACGGTGTCCCGCACAGTATAATCACCGATAATGGCTCCAACTTTACAGCCGATGAGGTGAAAACCTGGTGCGCTAATCTAGGCATTAAGCTCGGTTACGCCTCTGTCTATCACTCACAGACAAACAGTCAAGTCGAACGGGCTAGTGGTCTCATTATGAGTGGCATCAAACCCAGACTAGTGTGGTCTTTGAAGGAATCGGACAAGCACTAGGTGGAGGAACTTGACTCCGTACTCCGGGGGCTGCGGACCACGCCCAACCACACTACCGGATATACACCCTTCTTCATGGTGTACGGTGCAGAAGTAGTGTTACCATGCGATGTTATTCATGACTCACCTCGAGTGCGTATGTACGAATGGAGAGAAGCCGAGCTAGATCGGTAGGACAGCTTAGATACCTTGGAGGAGGAGCGCGACATAGCAAAAGCATGTTCCGCATATTATCAACAGCAGGCTCGCAGGTACCAAAGCAGAGAAGTGCGGGCCAAGACTTATAACGTTGGTGAACTCGTTCTATGCTTGTCGGAGAAGAAAAAGGACAAACTCAAGCCCAAGTGGGAGGGTCCCTTCATCATTGACGAAGTTCTTGCCGTAGGAGTGTACCGCCTACGTGATGTGTCAGACAATCACCTGGACCCGAACCTTGGAACACGGCCAGACTACGACGATTTTATGCCTAGCGCCGAACTCTGTGTTCGTTTCCTCCCTCCTATTATTATAGTTCTTTTTCTTCCCTCTCTTTTCGTCTTTTACCTTTTTTGTTTTTTCTTTAGCCTTACGGCTTTAGTACGGCTAGACCATCCCTACCTGATGCATATATCTCTAAATATGTACATTCATTATACCTGGGGGCTTCTCGTACAGAAGCTTGCGACTATTCTTCAAGCACCAAGCTCAGCACATATGCGTTTTTTCCATATGTACCTTTTCTTCGCCATTATATGCATCAATATGACTTAAGTTTTGGCCAAGCTGGGTTGCCTGGATCCTGTGCTTATGCCCTACGTTCCCGTTAGTTCGGCTAGGGCATAAAGGGAGCACCTCTGCGATTGTTACTACCAGGTCATCCGGATGTGTACCTCAGACTGGGTGAAGCCGAAAGCTAGCATTCTTAAGGGAATGTTCGGTCGGCGAATTAAAGGTGTTCCCGCATTCACTCCATTGTGAACCCCAGATGTTACTTACTCTAGGAGTTTTCCAATCACAGTTAGGACATGCACATAAATTGCATGCACACCCAGGGAAAGGAACCCTTAAGGGAACTATTCTCTCTGGAAGATGTTTCTTACATGATGTAATATAACATAACTAGCCGGATACACATTGTCTGTTCGAGCAATTATGACCCCTACGCCTGGTTTCCACGCATACCCAGGTATATTCTGCCGCTAGGGTATTCGGAAACACTCCGCACCTTTGGGTCCAGAGGTTGAAGCGAAAAGGTCGGCGATGAGAATTGTCTTTATTATCCGGCTAGAAGGAAAGTACATAGTCACTCATGACTCAAACACTTCCCCCTCTATACCGTCTAAAAGGCGGTCTAATTTACAATCCTGTTGGGAATATTTGGCGGCCACCTCTACTTGGTCATAGGCTAAACTAATGGGAATTTCTTCCCATTCGGCCCTAGCGGTCCGACACGAGCCATGTGATTAGGATCCAGCTTGGTATATCATGTCTTCACCATGGCCCAGGCCTCTCGCGCACCATCTCTGTAGGCCAATATCTTCCACAGTCGGATAGGCCGCCGCGCTCCCTTGAACAGCTCTACCAGCTTCTCCATACTTCCTGGAGGGGAGTCGGATGGCCATAAGGCCTTGGCTACACTCCGCATTGCCTGCCGAGCTTGCTTGTGCAACTGCGACAGCCCTTGCAGAAGATCACTTGATGATCCGGACACCTCCTCTTTGGGGCGGTTCGTCAATATACCTGCAATTACAGCTATATCAGCTACTGTTACCTCCAAACTGTTATAAGATAAAAGCGGCCACGTACTGAATATGCCGCCTCGCAGCTTCTTGTTCTCCTTCACAGAGTCCGCTAGCTGAGCTCGCACATCTTTCAGTTCTTCGCCCAGTTTGGTGTTCGAATCCTCGAGTTTCTTTTTCTCTTGAACGACTTTTGTCAATACACGCTGGCCCGCTGCTAGTAGCTTTTTAGCTTGGTGTTCTTCACTTCGAGCGGCGTCCAGCTGCTCTTGTAATTGGTCTAACAACCCAACACAAAGATAAGCACCCAGATTCACACTGTAAGTGTATCATTATGAATTCTCGATAGAGGGAAATATTACCAGGAGATGGCTTGTATTTCTCCAGTTCGGCATTGGCAGCAAGCAGTCGGCGCTAACACTTTTTTAGTTCCTAAGCTAACAAGGTGTTCTTCTCCGTAAGCACCTGGTTGTACATTGATCCTTAAATTAGTTGTTTCAACTCCTTTAAATCTCAGGGTCTACTGGCATATGGTTATCATAGTCAGACAAAAAAAATTTACCTGCACATCTTTCAAATGTTGCCTTGTGTCCCTATTAAGCCCATCTCGAGCAGCTCGAATGTATCCATCGGCCGTGCTGAAGGCGTTAAACGACTCTGCTAAAAAGACAGGGTCTTGTAAAATGGCCCGGCGGCGCCGATGATTCATGGCACTCTCCACTTCCGAGTTGGTGACAGATACATCATCCAAGTCCTCAGCTAGAGGACAGTCCGGCGTCGCCCCCGCATCAACCCCCGTCTTCACGGCATGATTTGAATCATGGCTGCGGGAAGTACGGCCGCTCGAACCTCCGGATATAGTCCGGCACACCTTTTTCCTGACACATGGAAAACGGGAAGGTCACAGTTGTACGTGACTACCCAGGTGCACATTGGCAAATTCATACCTCTTTGATGAAGGACCGGCCGTGTCTTCGTTTGCTTTCATCTTGGGAGGCTCGCCTGGTGTGGAGGATGCTCTCATCGGAGATAACCCTGGGGCGGTACGGCGTGCCGAACCCTTCCCCTTTTGAGCACAGGATGGTGCAGTGGGTGAGAAGGAAGGAGAGGTCTCTTTTGGATAAGGTGTCTTTGGATTACTTACGTGTGAAGCTGGAAGGAGGCCGGGGTAATCGGCGATAATGGGTATATATGTACCGTCGTAGCTCATCTGATAGAATGTCCCCTCCTCAAGCTCCATGAATATGTTCGGATCTTCTTCATATCCGGGGCCAAAATCCTGGTTGCGATTCTCTGGCTGAGGGGCTGGGTCATAGATCCCCTCGACAGCCTTTCGCCATTCCTATTAGGAACAGATAAGATGTTGCCTGTCAATGAATGATCCAGGGATAGGATAAAATAAGCAGGGCCAAACCTTACCCAGCTAGGAGGATTGTACATGGAAAGTTCGTCTCGATGTTGGAGACGGCTGAACTCCTCCTTCTCCCCTTTATATAGCTCGGCCAGAATCTTGGCAAGAGCAGCGGGTGTCTTCGGGCCCTTTCGGCCGTAATGTGAGGCGTCGTCTTCTTCGTTATAATGGCACAAGGGTAGTCCTCGATATTGGAGTGGCTAGACCCCCCGTGTTATAGAAATCGCCATCACCTCGACTATTGACAATCCGGACTGGGCAAGAGTTTTAATCTTGCCCAGTAGCAAGCTGATCTTTGCGCTATCCTCTTCCTCGAGGCTCCGACGACGCCAGCTATGGCGCTTCTTCAGCGGAGCGTTTGAAAACTCGGGGAGGCCTATGCGAACAGGGTCAGGTAGATCAACATCATCAATGTAGAACCATTCGGAAGGCCACTCTTTGGGAGCTTTCTTCGGCGTGCCGGATAGGTATCCGGCCCCGGCAATGCGCCACACTTCGGCTCCTCCCACTTCAAAAATTGATCCACCTTGATTGTGAGGGACGAGGCAGAACAGTTTTCTCCATTAATCAAAATGGGCCTCACAACCCAGGAATAGTTCGCATAGGGCGACATAACCCGCAATGTGGAGGATGAGCCGGGGGTAAAATTGTGCAGCTGGAGGCCATAGTACTCCAGCAGCCCTCAGAGGAATGGGTGAATTGGAAACCCCACTCCCCTCAGCAGATAGGGGACGAAGCATACCCGTTCTCCTGCAGACGGATCGGGAAAATCCTCTGCCTGGGTTTTGTCGTTGAAGGAGGCCAACCCTGCTCGAATAGGGACCAGATCTGCTAGAGGGAGAAATCCCTGCACTTGCAGCTTCACCAGTCGGCTATGGGACACAGAGCACCTCTCCCACTCGCCTCTCTCTAGGTTGGAACGGGAAGAGGAGCTAGGATTGTTGGCCATGTTGGAATGGTCTTGCCTGGCGGTCTCTGAGGATTTTTTCCGCTTGGTGCCGAAATGATCTGAGATCCAATCTCTTTAAATAGATGCTCTTCCTTGCAGGATTCGGGTGTTATTTGCAAAAATACCCTGACTGTCTGCATTCGCTCGACACGTGGAAAACAAGGACATTAAGTGCAGAAGCCGAGGGAAGACATCGAATCTATGGCCGAATACACTACTTGGAAAGGAACCCACCTTGCAAAACCGAAGACAATCTATGTGCCGAACACCTTGCTACTGAAGACTGGTTCGGGGGCTACTGAGGGAGTCCTGGACTAAGGGGTCCTCGGGCGTCCGGCCTATTATCTATGGGCCAGACTGATGGGTTGTGAAGATACAAAGACCGAAGACTACACCCATGTCCGGATAAGACTCTCCTTCGCGTGGAAGGAAAGCTTGGCGAATAACTATGAAGATTCCATCTTATGTAACCGACTCTATGTAACCCTAGATCCCCTCGGTGTCTATATAAATCGGAGGTTGTAGTCCGGAAAGGATATAATCAATACCTAAGTCTTACAGGCTAGACTTCTAGGGTTTAGCCATTAAAATCTCGTGGTAGATCAACTCTTGTAATACTCATATTCATCAATATCAATCAAGCAGGAAGTAGGGTATTACCTCCATAGAGAGGGCCGGAACCTGGGTAAACATCGTGTCCCCCGTCTCCTGTTACCATCAACCTTAGATGCACAGTTCGGGACCTCCTACCCGAGATCCGCCGGTTTTAACACCGACAGTTGGCACACATTTTCGTCTTGACTCTGCGGTAGAAATTTTGGGGCACTCTTTGAAGTTCTTTGTGTTGGTTTGAATAGATGAATCTATGATTGTGTGCTGCATATTGTATAATCAAACATGTGGATACTTGAGATGACATTGGAGTATCTAGGTGACATTAGGGTTTTGGTTGATTTGTATCTTAAGGTGTTATTTTAGTACGAACTCTAGGGTTGTTTGTGACACTTATAGGAATAGCCCAATAGATCAATCAGAAAGAATAACTTTGAGGTGGTTTTGTACCCTACAATAAACTCTTCGCTTGTTCTCCGCTATTAGTGACTTTGGAGTGACTCTTTGTTGCACATTGAGGGATTGTTATATGATCCAATTATGTTATCATTATTGAGAGAACTTGCACTAGTGAAAGTATGAACAATAGGCCTTGTTTCCAAGCATTGCAATAGCATTTTCGCTCACTTTTGTTACTAGTTACCTAGATGTTTTTATAGTTTCAGATTACAAAAACATATATCTACAATCCATATTACACTTTTATCACCATCTCTTCGCCGAACTAGTGCACCTATACAATTTACCATTGTATTGGGTGTGTTGGGAACACAAGAGACTCTTTGTTATTTGGTTGCAGGGTTGTTCGAGAGATACCATCTTCATCCTATGCCTCCCATGGATTGATAAACCTTAGGTCGACCATTTGAGGGAAATTTTCTATTGTCCTACGAAACTCTGCACTTGGAGGCCCAACACGAGTCTACAAGAAGAAGGTTGCATAGTAGACATCAAGCTCTTTTCTGGCGCCATTGCCGGGGAGGTTAGTGCTTGAAGGTATATCTTTAGATCTTGCAATAGAATGTTTTAGTTTCTTGTTTTATCACTAGTTTAGTTTAGAAAAGAAAAGTACAAAAAAATGGAATTGAGGTTGCCTCATTTGCTTCATCTTTTTAATGTCATTCGTGAAAATAAGTTCCGATAATTGTGCCGAAGTGTTAGAAGAAGAATGCATTAAAATGTTTGGCACTAAATCTTTGAATGATAAGAATGATTGCAATGTTGTTAGTATGAATTATTTGAATATCCATTATGCTAATGATATGCATAGCCATAAGCTTGGGGATGCTATGTTTGATGAAGATGATACTTTTTGTCCCTCAAGTTTTAATGAGCAAATTTACTATGATGAAAGAATGCCTCCTATCTATGATGATTATTGTGATGACACATATGCTATAAAGAATAATGATAACCATGAGACTTGTCATCTTGATTTCAATTTTCAATCCCATTATAGTTATTTTCTTGAGTTTTCTCCCACTATTCTAAATGAGAAGAATTTTTCTTATGTGGTGAGTAGTAAAATTTATGTGCTTGTGCATCTTGAGAATAATGCTATATGTGATAGTTATACTGTTCAATTCATTCATGATGCTACTTAAAATTATTATGAGAGAGGAACATATGCTTCTACTATTGCAATAATATCAAGTTTGCTCTCTACATGTTGAAAATCTTGAAGTTTTGCTTGCTTTACCTTCCTATGCAAGTTGATTCTTATTCCCATAAGTTGTTTGCTCACAAAATCCATAAGCATAGGAAGTGGTTTAGACTTAAATACTCCTAGTCATATGCTTCATGATGCTCCCATTATGTTTCAATTCCTATATTTTACATGAGCATCATTGAAATCATCATGCCTAGCTAGAAAGGCATTAAAGAAAAGTGCTTGTTGGGAGACAACCCAACACCATTACCTACTGTTTTTGTGTGTACACATGATTATGATACTGTAGTAATCTTCTTTTATAGCTTTTGTTTCAATAAAGTGCCAAGTAAGACCTTTGGGAGGGCCTATGGTGATAGTTGATTTGATCTTGCTGAAAAATAGAAACTTTTGCGCTCAGGAAAACAATTCTCATTTTCAACAGGAGCATGATAAAATAATTATTCTTTTTGAAGAAGATTTATAAAATAATTCTTAGGTTTTCCTAATTTTCCAGAATTTTTGGAGTTATAGAAGTATTCGAGAGATACAGATTACTACAAACTGTTATGTTTTTGACAGAATCTATTTTCGACGCATTGTTTGCTTATTTTCTAGTTTCTATGGCTTATATTGCTTAATATAAATTGTGGAAATGATAGGTTAAAGTACCTAAGTGGTGATTTATTTTCTTAGAATTTCTGTTGAGTTTTGTGTTGTAAAGTTTTCAAGTTTTGGGTAAAGTTTTGATGGACTGCGGAATAAGGAGTGGTAAGAGCCTAAGCATGGGGATGCCCCGGATGGCATCCCCTCTTTCGTCTTCATTCATCGGTAACTTTACTTGGAGCTATATTTTTATTCACCACATGATATGAGTGTTGCTTGGAGCGTCATTTTATTTTATTAGGATTTTCTTGCTGTAATTTATAGTAATGTTTTTGTAGCGACCCGACCTCAAACGGTCAAGCCTCTGTGTATCTGTGCCATCCCTGGATCAGTATGCTGGCACACACAATACATCAATGTATATACCAAAGTGCAATCACATGTATAAATAACGTAAAACTGATATATACCTCATATGTCTCAGCGGAAACAATCAAACGGGTGTGGAGTCCCATCAACGCCAACGGCAAGTTGAGTGTAGACCGTAACCCTACAACGTAACTCTTACTTGTCGTTGAAAATCCTGCAACATAAGACGTTGCAGCCCTGTTGGTCAGTACATTGAATGTACTGGCAAGTCACATCATAAGAATAATGAACCTATGTGTACATGCAATTTGGCTGGTAGAAAGCTCTAAGTTTAGTTTTTTGCATAAAGCTAGTTTTTCCCTAGAATAAGAGATTTTATTCTACTACTACAAAATAGGATAGGATGAGTTGGCAAACCCAACTCAATCCATTACCAAAGTTTCATTTAAAACACAACTATTTAATTAAGGGTGATGAGATCTCCCAGCATTTCCACTACTAGATGCTCAAGTTGTCTGTAACCGGGGACACGGCTAATCGATTAGGTTTTAACACTATGCAGAGGTTTGCGCACTTTTCCCCACAAGACTCGATCGCCTCCCTTGAAGTTCTCGCACTGCCTGGCGTTTGAGAACAAGATGACAGAGACATAGTCTTTCGAAAGTATTTCCTCTCAACCCACGGATAGGCCGGTACACCTACTCATTCTACATCTGCTAGCATATCTCGGAAGAGGTCACACTAACTACTCAACTAAGCCAGACCCATATAGGCTTGTAGCTGCACACATAAGCTTCTAGACATGAAAATACGTTTGATCCCTTTGAGCCTGGGCGGCCGACTACTAGTGGTGCACCACCATGGATTAACCATGCATGCTCCCACTGTACTTCGCCACCATTCAAACCAAATACCACCCAGATAGTTCATTTATAAGTCTTGGTCCAGATTACTACTCTGTCACTCATGCCTCACCATGTTCACTTCCCAAACCACGTCTACATTTAGCGAGGCAAAAATAAACTTACACGGTGGTGACAAGGATGTATAGATCATACCTGCCTCAAATGAACTACTAGGTAATGGCATAGCCATCTGGCAACAATAAATCCTACCATGCAATCCTACCACATAAGGACTAAGTGCATAAATAAAGCATAGGTAATTGGAAGAATGGTAAAATGTGAACTTGCCTTGATACTGGTAGTTGAATTCTAGAGATCGATAGTACTCGACTTCGCACTCCAGACAGTCTATCCTCAAAGTAAAATAACATACATAAGCAATCATTTCAGAGAACCGAATAACATGCAACATGAAAAGACTCGAAAAAACCAAATGAAAATCCAACACATTCAACCATCACAAAAGTATTCTAAGTGCAAAAGAACATATGACATGGGGTTCAAAATTTGTGATGTGACCTATCATGCATATAAAGCATACTAGTAAAAACATTAATGGACAAACTCTAGTGTGTGGAAATTATTGTGAGATGTCAAAGTCATAGGGTTTGGCTACGGTGAAAAAGTGCAAAAAGAATCAACTCAAACTGAGCTACGGTTTAGTAGATATGGCCATTTGAAGTTTGAATTCAAATCTAAATAATTTCAAATCTGAATATGACAAAAGTTTACAAAAATGAAACCACTGGATAGATCTAATCATGAAGAAGAATTTGCCGCTGGTTTCATCAAATTTGGAGTTACGGTTAAAAAGTTTTGGCTAACTAAAATTCAGGGACCAATCTGCAATTTCAGGGACTAGATGGTGAAACAGAGAATAAACTAAAACTATGAACATGTCCTCGAATACGTGGCAGATTCCTACTGGCCGAGCAGCGTTCGCTACGGAAGCTATTCGGCGAACATCCGCTATGTAAGCAAAACAGCTATCATGGCTTAATACAAAAAAATCGAGATCGGTTTCACTAAACTGGACGGTATATTAAAAACCAGAGTTAACCGGTCTAACACTAATGAAAAAATGAATGGGCGAACGGCTGCTTATAGTGTGAAGACGACGACAACGATGACAGGGGCTGGCGGCGTAGGCTTCGGCCAGTGGACGTGGCGACGGCTCCGGCGGTCCTCAGCGGCGGCGAAGGGGTCTGGGAGGTCGGGTGCGGCGTGGGTGGCGTGCTAGTGGGGTCGGCAGGTGGCGGAGTGGCCGGTGATGAGCGGAGGGAGGGAGTGGCATCCGGAGCTCCGGTGAGCGCGCGGCACGTTAGGGCAGCGCTCTGGCGAACCTAGAGGCAAAAGCAAGATGTCAAGGAGATGCGCACGGGCACGAGCAAAAGACTGTCAGAAAGATGGGGGTCGGGATGGCTCATCCGCGATGCAATCAATGGCGGAGCGGCTCTGCTCCGGCAAGATGCGGACGGACGGTGCGGCGGCTAAGAGCGGCGTGGGATGACGTGAGAGAGCTGAATGGAGAGAGGGGGTCTGGGGATATTTATAGGCGAGGCTAGGGCATCGGGGAGCAGCGGATAAGCCTCATCCGAGCGAGGAAGACGGCCGGCGACTAGCGCGGTGTTTATCCCGTGCAGCTTGGGAGGTTGAAGACGACCTGGGGAGTGGGCCCCACTGGCAGCAGCAGTGGGAGAGGGCGAGCGAGGGAAGAGGGATGAGCGGGCGAGCGACGCGAGCACTCGGGCACTGGGGGCAGGCCGTGGGCCGAAGTGCGGCTGGGCCGGCGAGTGAGGGAGAGGAGAGAAAGTGCGGTGAGTTGGGCCTCTGGTTTTTTTAAATAGACACAAGAATAAAGGGAAACAAAATAAAATTAAAAAATTATATATAGGCATATTATATACCAAAATGTTCAGAAAAATAGCAGCAATAAGATGAACTATTTTTCAAGTTCAAATAAATTCCATAAAAATTTCTAAAAGTCAAAGTGCTACTATTGCATTTAAAATAAATAAAAATTATTTTTAAAATAGCAAATTGATTTCAAATATATGTTCTCCTAATTTTCTATTGAAGGGAATCATTTTACCCTTATTTCCATTTATTTATTTTTAGGAGAAAAATAATTTGAATTAATACTAAATAACTCCCAACAGGATTTGAAATTTGGAATGTCAAATAACTTCAAAGTGACTTTCAAGTTATTTCTTTGAAACTTCCAACTCTCTTTCTTCGAATTTGAAGAAGTCATTTTATCTCCCCTCATGAACTCATTGAGTTGCTTAAAGTTTCTAAATTCGACATATTCTCAATGGAATTCAAATCATTTTCAAACCCATTTTCATTTCTTTAAATGGAAGAAGTCGTATTATCTTCACTCTAGGGTTTTGTGATGAAATGAATTTGAATTCAGGGAGATCAAAATGCAAGATGGAATGTTTTGGGAAAGTCCTTGTATTCCCTCTCATGCAACTTTCAAAAGTTCCAATTTCACACAATCAATCACACAACAAACAAACTATCATAATTAATTATTTAATATAAAATTTCAAAATTTAGAATTTTGGGATGTTACAAACTACCACCCTTAAAATGAATCTCTTCCTCGAGATTCGGAGAGGCTAGAAAGAAGGTTAGGTTTGGGGGGGGGTCTTCTTGAAAATCCATTCATTAACACAAGGTATGGGGTACTACCACCCTTAGAAGCATGGTTACGGTTCGAACAAAACTCATGCACTCCATCGTTTGTGTTGACGATGTCATTCTTCTCATATTCTCGGGGATAACTCTTTCACTAGTGCTCTTCCGGTAAGGACATGACCTTTTCCTCAAAATCTGGAGTCCTTGCATCAAAATAAGATCCTTCCGAGACTGGGTCTTCTTTGCTGTCAGGCTGTCGCCAATGCTAAACAACTATTGAAAATCTCATGGTGGTCGACAATTACTGGTTATCCTGTAGGAAATGGGTCTGGGTTGAACCTCACCGCATAACCTACAATTGGCAGTAGGTGCATGTACAAGGTTTCCATCGTCCTGCCATCCTAAGGCTTTTGGTTTGTCGTGTCGACACTCTTCCAGTGTTTTAAGGCTCTCTGAATTTCCATCAACATATGATAGTTCATGATAGAAGTCTCCGGTATGGGGGCCAATCCATCCTGTACTTGAATCATTACCACATACGCAGATAGTGAATCACGTACTCTAACACTTGGGCATCCTCACAAGCATTGCAGAACTTCTCTTCTCCACGATCTGGGTTCGGGTAAATCCATTGGTTCTGCAAGCCAAACAAAACCTCTATCATTTCTTCACAACTCTCGGGTTTACGTAACCTCCTATCAAACGCCTGCTGATGAAATCATAGCTTCTTCCAGAATTCTTCCTGCAACAAGGTTGTGCTTGTTCCTTTTCAAATCCTGGGTCCTGTGGGTTATGGGCCCACTTCAACACTTGTCTAACTTTAACTCATCCTTGGAGTTACTATTGTTCCATATTCCAACATTACATCTCGTTTAAATCCAATAGTACTTCATTCCTTCACACTCTTGGGGTAACCATCATAACTAAAACCAAACTCCAACCCATTTGTCCAAACTCCACTCTATGGAATACATTTTCTTTTCCATTGGTCAAGTGTTCACACAGACAAGTATCGTAAAAAATGCACTGGTTCATCCATAATTCATATTCTACTCATATCAAATCCTTTATTACATCCTTAACCACTTCTCAAAACTCAGATTTCAAAATTACTCTATTACAAATGTTTCCATCCACATAGTTTGGTATGGTCAAGCATTACTTCCATCTTTATTCATTTGCCCTACTTGAAGATGCTTCAGTCCCGCTAGAATTGTGCGATCTGATCCTTCGAATCATCGATGTTTTGCTTCATCATGGTGGCCATGAGCTTCATCTCCATCATCTCTGCATGCACCTCCCTCAGGTATTCCTGAGTGTGACGGAGTCTTGCTTATAGTATTTCTCCAATCTGACGTATGGCTTCCATAGCAGCTTCATGAACATAGTCGAAGAATGTTGCTCGTGGTACTCGAGAAATGAAAAAGTATTGCCCCATAGTCTTTGGGAAGACTCCCTTCACATGGTGGAGGTGTACCTCCACATACCAAAGTTCAACTCCATTCTCCATAAAAGGATAACCCTTGTAGACTGCATCTCCTTCAAGATGAATATGCTTCATCATGTCGTTTAGGATTTTTGGGTAATCCTGATCACTAGTCAGGGTCATGATCATTTCTGGGCCCTTGAGAAAAGACTCGTAAAGGGTTGTCATCTGCAGGTATAAGATAAAAGGGGTACTTAGGATAATGTATGTATTTCCTTGGGTGAAATGTGGTTGTTTTTCTGGGAAAGGTTTGGGTCAGCTTGTCCATGGGTTCAACGTTTAAGTCTGGGTGACATAGTGAGAGAGGCACTAACAATCAACAAACAACTCATGACACCTCATATGATATTCCAAAAATATCAACTTATATTGCTTCACGAACTATTACAATTCCCATTTCATAACTCAACTCAACATCCTCAATGAAAATAAAAGTATGTTCCACATTTATTACATGCTTTATTCCAATATCAAGATCTCAACTACTCAGCTCAAGCTTTCCTCGGGTCTGAACATTTCCTGGCAAAATGTCCTACTTCCTTGAAGTGTAAACAAATGACGTCAGACAAATCCAGGGGCTTCCTGGTGGTTATCTTGGCTCCTTGGGTTATTGGCTTCCTTTCTGGGCATTTTCTAGCATAATGACCACTATGCTTGCACTTGAAACATGTGATATGACGTTGGTCCTTCTTTGCAAAAACTGGGTTGTTAAGGGGATTCATGCTCTTTCTCTTCCTCGACTTCTTTGTTCCGATCAATTCTTCTATGTATTGTGGATCAAACTCCACTTATTCTGTTGGGAAGTCTCCCAGATACTCTTGGCTTTGCTTCGTGAAATACAGTGAAAAATGTCCTTCTTCTCCACATGAATAGCAAGCATTGTAGTAAAATCTGTTTAGGCTTTCTCCATCAGGGTCGTCAACATCTTTCTTCATCACATGTTCTTTTAAACTTTCCCTCAGGGCTTCTTTCATTCCTTCCTTCTACTCCTTGGTAATTTCTTGTACCTTGGGGTAAATATGACACTAGGTAGGGTAGTGTGTAGCTCCTTCGCACAAGAAACAAGTAACCTACCTAGTTGGGCATTCTTCCGCTGGGTGATTTCCTTAACAATGAGGGCATTCATCCTTGTGTTCTTCATGGGTGTGTCCTATTTCTCCGCATATCTTGCAGTCACAAGGTTCCTTCATCGGTTTAATACCATGCTTCCGGATAAGACGGGATCCCAATAGAGTCTTCTTCAATTCCTCCCAAGTTTGTGCTCCATTACATACTTGTATGGCCTGATGCATTTTCCACCAGGTTGCCGCACTTTTTGTAAAGTACTGAAGAGCATATTGAACCTCATACTTCCTTGAAACCAACTTTCTCCTAAAGTGATTCTCCATGTTTTGAATCCATATCTCTACCTCCAACTGAGTGATCGGTCCAGAGAATATAAGTCCATCTGCATTCATCATCTATGAGGTCCAAGGGTTTTGGCAATGAGATAAGAGGGATGGAAGGAGATATACACAATACAACAAAGTAGTTTTCAAAATAGGTTTCATTTTGTGGCTGCTGGAAAACACAAACAATGACAGCTCACAAATCATCACATCTAACATAAGTATATAACATGGGTTTGGTCTTCTAAGGGTCATATAAATCTTGGAATTCTTTAATGTCTTCAGATTCTTCGAGTCTTCGACTGTTGTTGTATGATGAAGTCCTCTTTACTCTGAAGTGGTCCTCAGTTGTCCAATATCTTGCCCTTCTCGGAGTGGTCTCATCAGTTGATCCTCCGTGTGGTCCAAAGGGAATGGGGTATTGTCTAACTAAAAAGGGAATATTTGATAAAGCTCAGAAAAGAAGAGAGGTAAAAGATCTTTTTGAAAATTAAGTTTTAGAGAAATCCTTTCCTGAGGGATTTCCAGTTTTTAGGGTCAGGTCCTACAGTCAACATGTGCTATGATACCATCTCTGTAGTGACCCAACCTCAAACAGTCAAGCCTCTGTGTAACTGTGCCATCCCTGGATTGGTATGCTGGCACACACAGTACATCAATGTATATACCAAAGTGCAATCACATGTATAAATAATGCAAAACTGATATATACCTCATAAGTCTCAGCGGAAACAATCAAACGTGTGTGGAGTCCCATCAACGCCAACGACAAGTTGAGTGTAGACCGTAACCCTACAACGTAACTCTTACTCGTCGTAGAAATTCCTGCAACATAAGACGTTGCAGCCCTGTACGTCAGTACACTGAATGTACTGGCAAGTCACATCATAAGAATAATGAACCTATGTGTATATGAAATTTGGCTAGTAGAAAGCTCTAAGTTTAGTTTTTTGCATAAAGCTAGTTTTTCCCTAGAATAAGATATTCTACTACTACAAAATAGCATAGGATGAGTTGGCAAACTCAACTCAATCTATTACCAAAGTTTCATTTAAAACCCAATTGTTTAATTAAGGGTGATGAGATCTCCCAGCATTTCCACTACTAGATGCTCAAGTTGTCCGTAAGGGACACGGCTAATCAATTAGGTTTAACACTCTGCAGAGGTTTGCGTACTTTTGCCCACAAGACTCGATTGCCTCCCTTGAAGTTCTCGCACTGCCTGGCGTTTGAGAACAGGATAACCAAGACATAGTCTTTCGAAAGTATTTCCTCTTAACCCATGGATAGGCCGGTACACCTACTCATTCTACATCTGCTAGCCTATCTCGGAAGAGGTCACACTAACTACTCAACTAAGCCAGACCCATATTGGTTTGTGGCTGCACACGTAAGCTTCTAGCCATGAAAATACGTTTGATCCCTTTGAGCCTGGGCGACCGACCACTAGTGGTGCACCACCATGGATTAACCATGCATGCTCCCACTGTACTTCGCCACCATTCAAACCAAATACCGCCAAGATAGTTCATTTACAAGTGTTTGTCCTGATTACTACTTTGTCACTCATGCCTCACCATGTTCGCTTGCCAAACCACGTCTACATTTAGCGAGGCAAAAATAAACTTACACGGTGGTGACAAGGATGTATAGATCAGACCTATCTCAAATGAACTACTAGGTAACGGCATAGCCATCTGGCAACAATAAATCCTACCATGGAATCCTACCACAAAAGGACTAAGTGCATAAATAAAACATAGGTAATTAGAAGAATGGTCAAATGTGATCTTGCCTTGATACTGGTAGTTGAATTCTAGAGATCGATAGTACTCGGCTTCACACTCCGGACAGTCTATCGTCAAAGTAAAATAACATACATAAGCAATCATTTCAGAGAACGGAATAAAATGCAACATGAAAAGACTCAGAAAAACCAATTGAAAATCAAACACAGTCAGCCATCACAAAATTATTCTAAGTGCAAAACAACATATGACATGGGATTCAAAATTTGTGATCTGACCAATCCTGCATACAAAGCATACTAGTAAAAACATTAATGGACAAACTCTAGGGTTTCGCTATGGTGACAAAGTGCAAAAAGAATCAACTCAAACTGAGCTACGGTTTAGTAGATATGGCCATTCGAAGTTTGAATTCAAATCTAAATACTTTCAAATTTGAATCTGACAAAATTTTACAAAAATTACACCACTGGATAGATCTAATCATGAAGAAGAATTTGCCGCTGGTTTTATCAAATTTGGAGTTACGGTTAAAAAGTTGTGGCTAACTAAAGTTCAGGGACCAATCTACAATTTCAGGGACTAGATGGTTAAACAAAAAATAAACTAAAACTGCAAACATGTCCTCGACCACGTGGCAGATTCCTACTGGCCGAGCAGCATTCACCGCGGAAGCTATTCGGCAAACGTTCGCTATGTAAGCAAAACAGCTAACGCGGCAAACGTTCAACGGCTGCTTACAGTGTGACGAGGACGACGACAGGGGACGTCTGCATGGGCGGCGGACGTGACGGCGGCTCCGGCGGTCCTCAGCGGCGGCGAAAGGGTCTGGGAGGTCAGGTGCAGCGTGGGAGGCGTGCTGGTGAGGTTGGCGGGCGGCAGGGTGGCCGGCGACAAGCGGAGGGACGCGGCGGCGTCCGGAGCTCCGGTGAGGGCGCAACACATCGGGTGGCGCTCTAGCGGACCTAACACTAATGAAGAAAATGAACGGGCGAACGGCTGCTTACAGCGCAACAACGACGACATGCGACAGGGTGGCGCTCTGGCGGACCTAACACTAATGAAAAAAATGAAAATTGCAAAATGATTTCAAATATATTTTCGCCGAATTTTCTATTGAAGGGAATCATTTTACCCTTATTTCCATTTATTTATTTTAGGAGAAAAATAATTTGAAAATACTAAATAACTCCCAAGATGATTTGAAATTTGGAAAGTCAAATAACTTCAAAGTTACTTTCAAATTATTCCTTTGAAAGATCCAACTCTCTTTCTTCGAATTTGAAGAAGTCATTTTATCTCCCCTCATGAACTCGTTGAGTTGCTTAAAGTTTCTAAATTCGACATATTCTCAATGGAATTCAAATCATTTTCAAACCCATTTTCATTTCTTTAAATGGAAGAAGTCATATTATCTTCACTCTAGGGTTTTGTGATGAAATGAATTTGAATTCATAGAGATCAAAATGCAAGATGGAAAGTTTTGGGGAAGTCCTTTTATTCCCTATCATGCAACTTTCAAAAGTTCCAATTTCACACAATCAATCCCACAAAAAACAAACAAAGAAACAATCATAATTAATTATTTAATATAACATTCCAAAATTTAGAATTTTGGGATGTTACAGTTTTGCATCTTTTATTTCAATAATGAAGACAAGTATTGCCTTTACCATGCTTATTTTACAAGTCCATATGTTGTTGTTTTAAAAACAGAAAGTTTGTTGTTATGTCTTGAATATTTGTGAATAGTCAGAACATGATAAAATCTTGATATTTTTACACAAGTAGTAACAACAATTTTTTTAGAGTGTGGTAGGTTCTCATAATTTTTGGAGTTAAGGAAGTATGATTCCTCCTGCATTCTTTACAGACTGTCATGTTTTCACAGATTGTTGTTATGTTTGCATTGTTTGCATATGTTTGCTTGTTTAATGATTGTATTTGAGGATATCAGTGTTATATAGGCAGAGGCATTTAGTATGCAATATAAAATTATATTTTTAGTCATTTTCTACTGTGGAGAATGATAAGGTTTTGCATGGATTTATACTAACTTATCTCCCGATTTCTTGTTGAGTTTTGTGTGGATGAACTTTTAAGATTTAGGGAAACCCCGATATGAAAAAAATTAAGGAGACACAAAAGCTCAAGCTTGGGGATTCCCAAGGCATCCCTAGTTAATATTCCAAGAAATCTCAAGCATCTAAGCTTGGGGATGCCCCCGTAGGCATCCCACCTTTCTTCTTCAACAACTATCAGTCAGTTTTGGTTGAGCCTAAGTTTTTTTTGCTTCTTCACATGATATGTGCTATCCTTGCAATGTCATTTTATTTTGTTTTGCTTGCTGTTGGAATAAAGTTCTTAAGATTTGAAATTTTATTTATGACAAGGAGTCTTCACATAGTTACATAATTATTCAACTACTTATTGATCTTCACTTATATCTTTTGGAGTAGTTTGTCATTTGCTCTAGTTGCATCACTTAGAGCACGGTGGTAGTTTTATTTTGTTAAAATTATTGAACTCTCATGCTTCACTTATGTTATTTTGAGAGTCTCTAAATAGCATGGTAATTTTCTTTGGTTATGAATTTAGTCCTAATATGATAGGCATCCAAGAGGGATATAATGAAAACTTTCATATAAAGTGCATCGAATACTATGAGAAGTTTGATTCCTTACGATTGTTTTGAGATATGAAGATGGTGATATTAAAGTCATGCTAGTAAGTACTTGTGAATTTGAGAAATACTCGTGTTAAGGTTTGTTAGTCCCGTAGCATGCATGTATGGTGAACCGTTATGTAACGAAGTTGGAGCATGAGATATTTTTTGATTGTCTTCCTTATGAGTGGCGGTCGGGGACGAGCGATGGTCTTTTCCTACCAATCTATCCCCCTAGGACCATGCGTGTAGTACTTTCTTTCGATGACTAATAGATTTTTTCAATAACTATGTGAGTTCTTTATGACTAATGTTGAGTCCAGGGATTATGCGCACTCTCACCCTTCCACCATTGCTAGCCTCTCTAGTACCGTGCAACATTCACCGGTGCCATACACCCACCATATACCTTCCTCAAAACAGCAACTATACCTACCTATTATGGCATTTCCATAGCCATTCCGAGATATATTGCCATGCAACTTTCCACGGTTCCATTCATTATGACACGTTCCATCATTGTCATATTGCTTTGCATGATCATGTAGTTGACATCGTATTTGTCGCAAAGCCACCATCCATAATTCTTTCATACATGTCGCTCTTGATTCATTGCACATCCCGGTACACTGCCGGAGACATTCATGTAGAGTCATATTTTGTTCTACTATCGAGTTGTAATTCTTGAGTTGTAAGTAAATAAAAGTGTGATGATATTCTTTATTAGATCATTGTCCCATGTGAGGAAAAAAAGAGAAAGGCCAAATAAAAAAGAAGGCCCAAAAAAACAAAAACAAAAACGAAGAGAGAGAAAAGAGAGAAGGGGCAATGCTACTTTCATTTTACCACATTTGTGCTTCAAAGTAGCACCATGATCTTCATGATAGAGTCTCTCCTATGTTGTCACTTTCATATACTAGTGGGAATTTTTTATTATAGAACTTGGCTTGTATATTCCAATGATGGGCTTCCTCAAATTGCCCTAGGTCTTCATGAGCAAGCAAGTTGGATGCACACCCACTTAGTTTCTTTTTGAGCTTTCATATACTTATAGCTCTAGTGCATCGTTGCATGGCAATCCCTACTCACTCACATTGATATATATTGATGGGCATCTCCATAGCCCATTAATATGCCTAGTTGATGTGAGACTATCTCCCTCTCTTTGTCTTCTCCACAACCACCATATTTTATTCCACCTATAGTGCTATGTCCATGGCTCACGCTCATGTATTTTGTGAAAGTTGAAAAAGTTTGAGAACACCAAAAGTATGAAACAATTATCTGGCTTGTCATCGGGGTTGTGCATGATTTGAATATTTTGTGTGATGAAGATGGAGCATAGCCAGACTATATGATTTTGTAGGGATAAGCTTTCTTCGACCATGTTATATTGAAAAGACATAATTGCCTTGTTAGTATGATTGAAGTATTATTGTTTTTATGTCAATATTAAACTTTTGTTTTGAATCTTATGGATCTGAACATTCATGCCACAACAAAGAAAAACTACATGGATAAATATGTTAGGTAGCATTCCATATCAAAAATTCTTTTTTTTCATTTACCTACTCGAGGACTAGCAGGAAATTAAGCTTGGGGATGCTTGATACGTCTCCAACGTATCTATAATTTTTTATTGTTCCATGCTATTATATTATCTATCTTGGATGTTTTATATGCATTTATATGCTATTTATATGATTTTTTGGACTAACCTATAAACCTAGAGCCCAGTGCCAGTGCTAGTTTCAGTTTATCCTTGTTTTTGAGTTCCGCGGGAAAGGAATATCAAACGGAGTCCAACTGACCTGAAACATTAGGACGACTATTTTTGGACCAAAAGAAGCCCACGGAGTACCGGAGATGCACCAGAGGAGTCCCAAGGCCACCACAAGGGTGGAGGGCGCCCCACCCCCCTAGGGCGCGCCCTCCAACCTTGTGGGCCCCTCATGGACTCCCATGACTTGTTCTCGACGCCAACACCTATTATATATCCCCAAACCTCCAGAACAGAACTTGGATCAGGAGTTCCGCCGCCGCAAGCCTCTGTAGCCACCAAAAACCAATCGGGACCCTGTTCCAGCACCCTGCCGGAGGGGGAAATCATCACCAGTGGTCATCTTCATCATCCCAGCGCTCTCCGTGACGAGGATGGAGTAGTTCACCCTTGGGGGTGAGGGTATGTACCAGTAGCTATGTGTTTGATCTCTCTCTCCCTCTCTCGTGTTGTTGATTTGGCACGATCTTGATGTACCGCGAGCTTTGCTATTATAGTTGGATCTTATGATGTTTCTCCCCCTCTACCTTCTTGTAATGGATTGAGTTTTTCCTTTGAAGTTATCTTATTCGATTGAGTATTTAAGGATTTGAGAACACTTGATGTATGTCTTGCATGTCCTTATTGGTGGTGGCAATGGGATACTCACATGATCTACTTGATGTATGTTTTGGTGATCAACTTGCGGGTTCTGTGACCATGTGAACTTATGCATAGGGGTTGGCACACGTTTTCGTCTTGACTCTCTGGTAGAAACTTTGGGGCACTCGTTGAAGTTCCTTGTGTTGGTTTGAATAGATGAATCTGATATTGTGTGATGCATATCATATAATCAAACCCGCGGATACTTGAGGTGACACTGGAGTATCTAGGTGACATTAGGGTGTTGGTTGATTTGTATCTTAAGGTGTTATTTTAGTACGAACTCTAGTGCTGTTTGTGACACTTATAGGAATAGCCCAATAGATCAATCAGAAAGAAAACTTTGAGGTGGTTTCGTACCCTACAATAATCTCTTCGTTTGTTCTCCGCTATTAGTGACTTCGGAGTGACTCCTTGTTGCATGTCTAGGGATTGTTATATGATCCAATTATGTTATCGTTGTTGAGCACTACAAAAAAAGACACGTCCATGACATTTTGGGCCGAATGAAAAAAATATGTCATGCTTATGACAGTTCTATGACGATAATTGTGACAAAACTTGGTATCATCATAGATGTGGTGGAATCCTACTTCTATGACAAAAAATCATGACAGAAAATGGGATTTTCGTCCTAGGCGAGCCGGAGACGCAACTGCATGACATTCTTTGGGTCGTCCATGATGGAAAAAACCGTGGTAGAAGCGAGGGCGAGGAAAATATCGGGGAGTTCCCGGTTATGTTGGGTGGTCGGGGGCCGAGCGATGTGTGTTTCTCTCGTACACGTATGTGCATGGGTGCGAGGCGTTGGGCTCTAACTGAACCCGAGCGAGGCATTCGCCTACTGAACCCGAGCGATTGCTCTACAGGATACGCGTTACTGAACCCGAGCGATCGATCGATGGCTGTTAACTGAACCCGATCAAGCGATTCCTTCGCTACTGGTGCTAACTGAAGTCGATCAATGCTGCCTCTGGATTAATAGTTAGCGTTGTTGGGGGGGTTGGATGAATAGTTCCCGGTGGGGGGTTGGATGAACAGGACCTCGTGGTGTTGCCACTGGATGAACAGGACCCCGATCGATCGTGCCGGCTGCTGTGGATGAATAGGACCCCATGGAGGGCTGGATGAACAGGACCCCGTGGAGGGTTGGTTGAACAGTAGCCGGTGGAGGGCTGGATGAACAGCAGCCCATGGAGGGGTGGTTCAACAGGACCCCGTGGAGAGGGCTAGTTGAGCAGTAGCCGATGGAGGAGCGGTGGAGGCTGGATGAACAGTCGCAGGTGGAGGCTAGAGGAGGTCGACGGTGGATGAACAGTAGCCCGTGGAGGCCGGAGGAGGTCGATGGTGGATATGAATAGTATCACATGGAGTCCCGTTTTGCGGTACGCCACACCCCTCCCAATGAACAGGACCCCCGTTTCGACTGTAGCGCTCCAACACAAGTCCGTTTCCTCCGTTTTGTTCTACGCCACACCCCTCCCGATCAACAGGACCCCATTTCGACTGTAGGAGGTCCAAGAGAAGTCCGTTTCCTCCATTTTGCGGTACACCAGACCCCTCCCAACGAACAGGATCCCGTTTCGACCTTGGCCGATCGAACACAAGGCCGTTTCCTCCGTTCTGTGGTACGCCAGGCCTCGTTTCGATCGGCTGTTCCGTCCAAGACGGTTGGCTCTCGATAAACACGACATATTCCATTGCTTCCAGATGAACACGATGCATTTCGTTGCCTCCCCATGAACACGACGCAGTTTCTCCGTTTCGACCCAGCCATGTGCACGAGCCCTGGCCGTACGTATGCGCGAGTAGGCGCTCGAGACCCCACCCGTATGTATGTACGTGGCTATATTTTTTGGCGTGTGGCTGTATGTACGTGTACACGGTTTAGACGGGACAGCCTGAACTGCTACGTGGGGGGCTCTACTATGACATGTGCTACTACTTACTCGGACACGGTTCGTCATTGCAGAGCGACCGATCGACCAGTATGTACGTACACATTCCCACAAGAGAGACAACGGTATGTACGCTTCGACCAGGTGGGTCCCGACTGTCAGGCAGTTCCTTGCGTGCGAAGATGTAGCTGGTGGGTCCCAACAGTCAGGGGGCAAATCATTTTTTTGTAATATGGACGCACTTCCTTTCGTGCGAAGATGTAGCTGGTGGGTCCCAGGAGACAGGGTGGAAACATTTTTTTCGCGAAATACGGTGGCCTTTCCGGTGGGTCCCTGCTGTGAGGTGGATGAATCATTATTTTGTGCGTAATAAGGAGGCACTTCCTTGCTGCGGCCGTGGACCCAGCTGTCAGCCTCTCCACGTATAGTACTCTTCCGATGGAAGTCATTCGTTGACCACATTGACCACGCCGCGCCGAGAGCACCAAGGCGGTGGGCGACGACGAGGCCTAGTAAGGGGACGATGCGGAGCCAGGGAAGACGCGGCAGTGGATGCCTATGTAGAGAGGAGTACGAGGGTTCACTGGTTCGGCTGCGGTGTGAGGCTATTGTCGCCGCAGAATAACAGGGAGTGTGGGTGAGTAGAGGGATGGCCTGGCCAATGGTGGGAGTAGTAGGGGCAGTGAGGCCTCCGTGGCAACACAGCCGGCCACGGGAGGCAGGAGCAAGCGGCAAGACCGGCGCTGCTTTGGGCAGCTGGAGCAAGAAGATCAAAGGTTGAAGAAGCACTACGATCGTTGGATGGACATTGTACGATCACTGGAGCTAAAATCGTTCATATTGACTAAGTTGACAAAGCCCTCCGTCCGCGTCAACTTAGTAGGCCCACAAGGTAGCCTCCCATATGGTGGGTCCCAGCTAGCAGGGGGAGTATTCATTTTTTTGCATAATAAGGAAGCACTTCCTTGCGTGCGAAGATATAGCAGGTGGGTCCAAGCTGTCGGCAGCGGGAACATTTTTTCACGAAATATGATGGCCCGTCTGGTGGGTCCCAGATGTCAGGTGGAGGAATCACTATTTTGTGCGTAATGAGGCATTTCCTTGTGTGCGGCCGTTGACCCAGTTGTCAGCCTTTCCACGTACAGTCCACTTCCGATGTATGTCGTTCGTTGACCACGCCGCGCCGAGAGCACCAGGGCAGTGGACGATGGCGAGGCCTACGAAGGGAAAGACATGGAGCTGGGGAAGACACGCAGTTGCTGCCCACGCGGTAGGGAGTATGAGGGTTGATTGGTTCGGCTCCCGTCGCCGGAAAATAACCGGAGGTGTGGGTGACTAGAGGGATAGACAGGAAAGGGATGCGAGTATGGTGGGGCCGTGAGGCCTGCCCGGCAGCACAGCCGGCCATTGGAGGCAGGAGCAGGAGGTTCCGCCGGTGCTGGTTTGGGCGGCTGGAGTAGGAGGATCAGAGACTAAAGAACCACGATTGCCGTTAGATTGACATCTAACGGTATGACACTGGTAGAGTTGATTGTTGACTAAGTTTCTTTTTTTGAGAAACCTTGTGTGCGCATGAACTTAGTAGGCCCACAAGTCAGCCTCCAAACCTGTGGCTATTTTTTTAATTATGTGTAGCCCATTTGCTAATTCTTAACTAATTTATTACAGCCCATTTTCTGCCCAGGACCACGATCAAAAGTTCAAGCTTATTTTGCATATTCCGGTGGAGTCCGAACTGTTGTAATCCCGAAATGATAAACATTTTTAAGAACTTATTGATTTGCCAAAAAAATTGTTTTGTTTTTCTAAGCAAATAAGACGCGGGACAATTGAGTTGGTTTAAGGGAAAACCAGTGGTAAAAAAATCAACGCTGGGAGGGAAAACAACAACAAAAATAAGGATGTAAATATGAAAAGGGAACTTTATGTATTTTCATTATAATGATGCATGTATATGAACTAGTAAAACTATAGGTAGAGATTAGAAAACGGAAGTAGGACATGGTGTTTCAAGAGGAAAATAGAACTGGGTTGTATGTTTGATTCAGAAAAAAACTGCATGCGGATGTTGTAAGACAAAATATAACTCACGTTGGCGGGCCAAAGGCCAGTAGATACCTGCTGGATCTTTTTGCCTCGTTGTCGTCATGGGCTGGAATGTTAAAAACAAAACCAAGTCTGGGCAGTCTACAGCTAGTTGAAACTTGCTCGACCTGAAAAAACAATATGCCTGCTCAATAAACGAGAGAATTCTGCAAGTACAGACTGATAACTGGGATGCAGCAGGTATATTGTTTTTTCATCATGATAATAAGTGCATGCACTTGTTTTGAAAAATTTGGAGAACTGGAAATTGGAACGGCATGTTCTTATGCTACCCATCAAATAAAAATTAGGTGCCTAAAAATTCGTTTCTAAACAAATGATTCAGCTTTATATCCACGTCGACCCTCGGCTTGATGGTTGGAAGCTAATGCAAAGTTCATACCGAAAGATGGTTAACAACAATACCAACTTGCGGACGACAAGGTAGTACAAGTAGCAATACCAAACTAACTTATAATCTTTTTTACTCCTAGCCCTAGTATTCGTCTGGTAGAAAATATTTCAGAGGACCAGCTCCCGCTCCTTCTCTTGCTCCAGGTCCCCGAGGTGGTACTGGTGCATCATCCAGTTGGTCCTCTGTTGGTCGAAGTTCTTGTTGGTGTGAAGCACCAGAACCTTTTTGCTACCCGTTTGCCGGCCGTTGACCATCACCGGCAAAGTATTGTCGGTCTGGTGCCACATCACGTGCATGTCGCACTCCAACTGTATCTTGCAACGCGTCCACGTGCCCCTTTTGAACGCCATGTAATTGCGCTGGAAGAAATGCTTGCTTAGGCCACTCAGTGTGATACCTGTAGTATTGTCGAATACAGGTTTTAGTGTATGTAGTTGGCATTTTCATAACATCTTTGGCATGTTGCAGTCACTTGTTTCACTTTTTATTAACTGTCAAATTGTAATTGCTTCACTAGGTCTACGTCTAAAAAGAAAAATAGAACTATAAAGAAAGGAATATGTTTGTGCAAGTAGACGGTCGGTCAGTGTCTTACCTGGAAGTTTCTCAGGATGGGTGTAGCATATGTCGTGCTCGCTGTTGATGGTTGGTATGAACAAATCAATGAGAGGGTGAGATCTCGCGCTGTCAGCACTCACTTTGGCCTCAAGGTGCTTGATCAGCTGCTGATCCGTGGGATCGAACTTCACGCCAGCCAACAGCACCGGCCAATCCTTCTTGGACTTGCATCGGTTAATTCCAGTTATATGGTACTCAATGTATGATCAATCGACTGTTTTAAGTGAATGATCAAAGATTTTGACAGATAAGTGGTACTCCAAATCTGAAGTCCACAATACCCGAACAAGCCTCCGCGATTCTTGTGTCACCTCACGCGCAGCATGTTGCCACGTCAATTCAATGTGTGGACATGATGAATAATTTGACTGATGTATACTACTACTGCTACTGTACTGTACTTACTAGTCGCACTTAGTGCCACATTTTAACCATAGGTTTAACTAACAAGTACGCACTTGAAGCCTAATTGATATATATATATATATATATGGCTTCTGCACGGCATCCCCATCATCATTATCAGTACATCCTACGCAGGTGAGTTAGGATACACTTGATCCCAGAAAGGTATCTATCCTTCAAACCAAAGGAGTGCATCAAACTAACAACAGTACATAATATCCAACAAAAGAGGGTCGTGCTATATCAGCAGGATACATGGCTCAGTCTAGATATCAGTACAAATCAAGTTGTGCATATTTGTTGTTGACATGAACCACATCGCCGCATGTCGGGTTTGCAAAAGCCATCCATCGCATGGAAGCTTGATGCCTTTCACACACTGAAGATTACCTCGCAACAAGCTGTGTCGACGAATCTCTAGATATGATGATTCATGAAACCCTTGGTATGATGTGTAAACATAGTTCCCCCTGGCGAATGGAGGTTGCATAGCACGGTAATCATCGTCGGTGATATGATCGATGATCGGTTGGATGATCGGATAATTGAGCCCAAGGAACATGGAGTGGTTGCCAAGGCTGTCAAATCGCCTCCAGTTGAATACGCCTGGCCCAACAGAGCTGGGATCTTTCTTGAACACGAAGCAGCCATAGCCATCAATGTCACAATGCCCCAGGCATTGCGCTGCATGTGGTTTGATGTAATGGTTTGGTCAATTTGGTACGTGCGAATGAGCATCAAATGACTGTCATCAGCTAAACGAGCGATAAACCACCACCCATCGGCTGGTATGATTCCAGGTCCTAGAATCATGAAGGCCAGCACATTTGCATCTGCTACAACAATTCAAATTTGAGACCAAAAGGACAAAAATAAGCAATCATGTTCAAAGTATGTGTGGAATTAAGATTATTATAACAGTGACACATATCATAGACAGAGAATTGCAATGTCGTGTTCATAATCATACCCCAAGTTAAAAAAAATAAGCCAATGGCTTTCGTATTATAGCAATATGTCATGGTTCAAACATCATGTAACAATGAGACGACAGCAGCTATGACAGGGCCTACTCATATTCTACCATAGCACTTACTACTGTTCTCATATCAACTCTAAGCAATAACATGCGTTGTTATAAAAATCTTGGAAATGGGAGTAACATATAGCAATCATGAGGTTATGCTCATAATATATATTCTAATAATCATTAGATGCCAATTGTTCTCATATCAACTCTAACAATAACATGTGTGGTCATAAAAATCTAGGAAATGAGAGGAACATATAGCAATGATGTGGTTATAGACATAATATCTATTCTAAATTTGTAACAATGACCAGGCAGTCGTATTCACAAGGTAAGGATGAGATGAGATAGAACAATTACACGATGATATATTCCACCAATATAGGCAGCCAATTTGTGCGTTGACCACGTAAACGATGCCATCGTGCACTATCGCATCAGACATAAATGTTGCCTCAACAGGATTGACGATGAGCCATAACCACGTGTGGCGACCAGATTCCAGATAGACTAATCCCATGTTGAACAAGGCAATGAGCTTGTAATCCATGTAGTCTTCTGATGGTGTGGGCACTTCACAAATTACAACTTTCAGCAAACAGAGGTCGAGCCAAAAGCTTGACGCGTCTCATGCGTATTAGGCAAGAGTGTCCGACGGGCCGCGAGGCTCGATGACGGCGGTATCCAATGAAGGAAGGGTGATCTCTCATTGGGTGTAGATATCCACGAGACGCCATGGACTACCGGATTGGTGGATTAGGACGATCCAGTTGGCCTTCATGCCCTCCGATTAGTGGCCGCGCATGAAGGATAGGTGGACGGGTAGTGGTAGCATGTCGAGGGGCACCACGCCAACCTCCGTAGGATCGTCAAGTCAGTGTTTGGGCCACCTGCGAGGATCGGGCATCAGCAAGCACGGTGTCTTGAAAAGAGTCGGCCGGTTGCAGACGAGTAGACGGTACAAAAACACCGAGCATGCGGCTAGACAGACGGTGCTGAGCAGTTCCATACGATTACAGATCTGCTCCAAGAGAACATCGGGGAGGGAATTCCAATCGCGGCTCTGCGTGTCAGTCGGTTCTGCCATAGGGTTTTTTAGGGTGCTAAGTGATTGGGGTTTTCGGTCCCTGCGAGCCAGCGGGGAAGTGGATTTGGGAAGGCGAGTGAAGAAGATGGTGTGTGTGGCCAAGCATTGAGCGGGGGGATATGGTACACGCGAGCTACCAAGGAAGATGGCGCGGGCAGGCGAGCAGTGAGTGGGGGGAATGGTGTGCGGCCGATGATGGGGAAGAGAGGAGCAAGAAGAGTGAAAGACAGGGAAGAAAGTGGATTAAATCTCAATTCTACTAGTACCACTACCAGGATATACCGTCCTTCGGAGTTTAAATAGTTATGCCGATGACATGTGGGTCTACCTCAAGAGGGCCCATATGTCAGTTATTAGAGGAGAAAGCTGTGTAAGCGTATTTGCGGAAGCTTGCTCCACTGGCAAACATGATGGCAGTACTGGGTAAGGCTGATTTAATAACACCAACACGCTAGTTCAGCTTATTAATTAAGTGCCCCATCTGCTGCTGCGTGTATTGTCACTTCACTATGAAGACTAGTTGAATAGTTCTCTCTGACTGAGGTGGGGAATAATGGATCGCGAAGACTTCCTATCTATAGTATCCCTATGCATGTACCCTCATCCTATCCAACTAGATGAAACATTGGCCAAGTCACCCGGCGCCAATAATGTAGGAGTACTAGTACTACCTCCTTTCCGGTTTATAGGGCTCAATTAAAAAATCTCATCAACAAAGCTAGATGATGGGTGGTGGAATAATTTTTGTAGTTTGCAAAAACACTTAATTAATGCACTCGTTTCCCTCAAAAAATTATGTTTACCAATGCATTAATTTTGTGTCAAACTTTGACCATCTACTCCCTCCATCCAGGTGAATAAGTCATCTTTGGTTTTGCACCGTGACCAAGGAGGAAAAAACAAGAGAACTTAATGTTTATTTGCTACTCCCTCTGTTCCTAAATATAGTATTTTTAGACATTCAAATGGAATATAGCATACAGATGTATGTAGACATATTTTAGAGTGTAGATTCACTCATTTTGCTTTGTATGTAGTCACTGGTTGAAATCTCTAGAAAGACAAATACTCCGTATTTGGGAACAGAGGGAGTATCACCATATGGAGGGAATAGAGGAATCTTGAAATATGAACATGTCAATGGGAGGGAGTAAAAGCCTCATGCATGCATGCAACATGCAACACTCACACATACACATGGATGTACGCAACACTCACGCACCCATGCGGCACATAGCACACGATGCAACACACACACTCAAGTGCTCAACCCACTCCCTATGTCCGTGAAAGACTGTACATTTAGAGATTTACACATTGACCAGGGCATAATTAATGCACAAAAGTAGCAGACTTATGTGTGCATGCGACCATTGAGAGAAGAAAATTAAATGAAGGTTGTTGCATGTTGTAATTAAGGATAGACAAGTAGCCTATAGCTAGAGCACAAGTTGGTGCATTAGTCAACCAATACCAATTTAGATTAAAGGCTAACTGCATTGGAAGTGTAGATGTACACTATTTGTTTCTTAGCCGATGTACACTCTTTGTTGGAAGACCGAGGGAGTACATGTGCATGCACTCACATACACAGCCAGGGTGGTTCGCGCGCAAGGGTTGGACTCCTGTTACGCCTACGTAAAGTTTTGTTTAACTGATTTCTTTGCTCTGCCAACGGACAGGTGGGACCCAGAAACCAGGTGACAATTTAACTAGTCAACAAAGTGCCACGTCGACTATGTGGCCGGTCAGTAGGGTGAAATACGGTGCTCTACGATGAGCTAGTGATCGTATAATCACCGCAAAACTATATATAGTGACTGTAAAGAGCGGATTGTTACATACGTTGACCGCCAGTGTATTTTTATCATTTAAAATTAAGCCATATTAACCGGAAAGGATGCGGTATGGACTAGTACTAGTACTGCTTTGATGTGTCCCGTAAACTTGCCAAAGGAGGAGAAGCTTGCTTACTACGCCTCTCTCTCGCCAACGCACGAGGTGGCTCACGGGACGAGGAGAGGGTTTTGACTAAACACCCTCTCCCTCGCCCTCGCCCTCGCCCTCATCCTCACGGTGGACGTGCATCAGTTCAATCGGTATCAGATTTCCAGAAGCATATTGTACTGCAGTATCATCATTGTTGGACCTTCCGAAGAGGCGAAGAGCCAAGTGCAAGGTTCACACGAGTACGAACTGTTGAACCTCCCGAAGAGGCAAAGAGCCAAGCGCAAGATTTTATAGGAGTTGTCGTCCTAGTGCGAGTATACTACAACTATAGAGAACGATGCTATTTTATGATGCCACCATGTCACCTATATCCAAAGTTGTGCCACCTTTTTTCTCAAAGAGCGTGTTGGAGCCCGTGCATCAACCACACAAGTTGCACGTACACATAACACATTTACTAGTAATAAATTCTAAAGGACAAATGCTAGTATGCCACACAAGTTCATCTCCAATTCATGTGATAAATTTGTGCATGACTAGTCTACATATATTCACAGCACTATCGTTCACAATTTACCATACTCCACTTACACGTTATAGATGGGCTACATGTCCTCCTCCAGGTTCCAGCCCCAGGTGTTTTTCATGGATGTCACGCTCCATAGCGGTGGGCAATGGGAATCATTGTCGTGGCTTTCTAGTCTGGTTCCACACGATGGAGACTCATCCAAGATGAAGCGCATAAATCAGGGATAGCGTGTCCCAACATGTCGTTCATCCGGCGGTGAACACGGAAGGCACAACCATGCTTCATGAATGGCAGGCCTTCGGTGTCATGCACGGAACGTGGCATCTGTTTCACAATGGGGTAGCTGTCCCCAATGAAAAGCGAGTACTCTCCAATAGTGTTCCTCGGCACCCACATAGCATCACGGGGGTCGAGCTTAGCGTCGTTCATCTGGTACACGCGGCATCTCAGATCTGGACACATGGTGACGTACATAGTCAAGGTCCATGCATAATAATGTTGTGCTCAAATATGGCAGTCAGTAATACTGTGCAGAAAATAGTACTACTCCAATATAGAGGAAGTAAAATAACCGGCTTATTGTATACAGCCACTCTTGGCTACATGGATGAGATAGTAAGACATGGAAAAACAAAAATAGTGGCAGCTAGTGGGTTCATGTCTTCAAGGGCGTAGCTAGCTATACGCGTCCTCCAAGGTAAAAAGTACTCCTACTAGTACTAGTAAGTAGTACAACAATGAAAGAGAAGGCGAGAGGGTTAAAAAATATAATACTAAATGGAATACCTAGGTAGATGGTGACAGTCTGATCGTGGTAGATTGTGTGACCATGTTGCACATCAGTGGTACCATGAGTAACGACTCCTAAGATAGTTGATCCCAATATGCCAAAGTCAGCTACAAGGTTCCTGGTTAGACCGAATCGTTGATGCAAATGCACATCCAGGATCGGTGATCTTATTTTGATCGGGGGATGACTGGTCCCTGCAAAATAATGGAGTACCATTAGGGATGCAAATGATGGTTTGTGCATTCCGTTTGTAATCTCCCGTACCGTAGGATGGCAACCAGATGAAACAAGTCCACTGGCTTGTCACCGCGAAGATGCGGCCTAGATGGCGCACGGCGTCTTCGAACGTGTAGGGGTACAAATCTATCGCGGCCCACATGCGCTAGCCTCTGCAGTTACTACCTCTTGCATTGATGGCAATACTTATGTCGAACACCGCGATGAGATAGTAATTGTCGTAGCTGTGTCGCTTGTCGATGGGTCTGCAATTGCTATCTTCGTCAATCGCATGTAGGCATCATCATACGTATTCAAGCCCAGCCAGTCTGGAAGGCCGATCCCAATGGTGGAGAAGGGGTCTACGGGAACGGCCGCACTGCTGTGGATGTTGTGCAAACTGATGGTGGTATCCGGCCGAAGGTATGCAAGCCAATCTTCATTGGCACCGACCCAGACCTATATTTAATACGGTGGGCATCAGAGAAATTACAGGATGGAAATGGAATAACTAAGTACTACATGATCAAACTCCATGACTGACATGCTCATTGGACAAAATCCGACTACCTCTCAACTTTGACAACTCTAGCGGAGTCAAAGTGCAACCATGGCCAGGGAGCGGTGGACTGTTCAAGGATTGTCCCATAGAAGAACCTTCTCCTCGAGGACACATGGAAGACCAACAAGCATGTCCTTTTCACAAGCCTGTTTAAGCACTATCTTGAAAAAGTTGGTGCAGGAAGCACCGAGTCTTGCGCCGGTGAGGACGTCGGAGCAGCGTGCGATTTCTCCTAGAGGATCGTCGTCCAAGGTCTCCCAGACCCGACGAGGAGGAGAACCGCCTGGCGAATCCATGGGAGCAGCGACGAACTACCTTCTCTCCGGGGGGAGGGTAACTGGCGAGGAGGAGATAAGAGCATAGTAACCGCAAGGCCTCGTCCCTTCCAACTGTAGCTCCTCGATCGTTCCTTAGTGAAGGGGTGAGGCTATTATTTACTACGTACTCGTACTGTAGCAGTACTGGTACTACTTTCTCCGATGTACTGTACTTCTAGTATAGTGCACCAGTTTTGAACTCTTGAATCTCAAGGCCAAGGAGCTACAGTTGGAAGTGGAGGGTAGTACTGTTCTCTAGAACCATCACTGTGTTATCAATGTAGGGAAAGTACACGTACGTAGTGGGTACTCTCGGTGCTCTATTCAAGTGCGTAGTTGGCCTACTCAGCCACTCCTCTCACGCACACACTAGCAGCCTGTTTATCAGCGACAGTTACTGCGGGGGCAAAACATTTGAGTTATTTGATACAGCGAGACTAGGCTTTTCGCTTCCATTTGTGGAGGTGTAATGGATCTCGTCGAACTTTGTTAGTAGTTCCTTCTTATGAATGAGATGAGGCTAAACTTTTTCCTCCGTCTCAAAACAAAAAAATCACATCAAGAGGAATTTCTTCTGTAGAGCCGATAATGGAGTGAAGTCCATGCATGCAACGCCACAAGCTATAGAGTAGTAGAGTACTAGCACTTTTCGTATAGAGCCATATTGCACAGTTACCAATGTCGCGCCAGGCTTTTCCGGCTCCTCGAGCTTAATTGGAGGTGCTAGTTTAAATATGCTACTAGCTGATGAGGAAGCTGCAAGCGAGGTGCGGCTAGGGCGAGCACGCGAGCCACAAGATGATTGGAAGGAAACCCAGTTCATGTGGTTGGGCTATCCAGTGCACCCAGATTGTGGTGCAACACGTCTGTTCGACTTCAAAACTCAAACTACCCGTGTACAATATTGCCTCACAGCAAAGTTACTATTAAAAAAGGTCGTCGTGCGTAAGGCCGGGATCGAACCCATAAAATGAGGTATACACTCCCGCAACCACTAGTAGTACTCGTTGGAGTACAACGCAATCTACAATTGCCTTTTTCTCTAGTAGTACATTGTTTCTTACAAGAAACTACTAATAATGCCAAGAAACCACTAAGAATGCCAAGAAACTACTACCACTCGCATACGTGGCAGACTTAAGATAAGACTACCCTAAAAACCATTGTACATTCCCTTACCAACCAGCCCTACTAGAAATGACTACTCTACAAAGTGTCGTTATAGGCACGTTTCAAGCCATGTCGCCCCTTAAGTCAACGCCTTCTATTCGACCGGCAAGTTAGGCGTTATGACTTGTGGGACCTACATGTTAGTCTACACAAAAATCCCCGAGTGACCTCCTACCTCCGACCCGTCCACCTAGTCATCCTCGGCCATGGGACGCAGCTACCGCCGCCGGCAGAACTTGAGGTCAAAACCGCCGGCGATGCGGAGCCCATCTTGGGGTAGCCCAGATGCAAGCTCCATCCGGCGCTCGCGGCCGCTAACTAGGCAAGATAGCTCCGTACAACTGCTTGTCTGCAAGGCTTCCTAGCTAGATTGGCACGGCGGCGCGGCGGCTTGCTCGCGCACGCCGTGCTAAGGCCAGCCATCTGGCTCGAGCGAAGGCCAGCGCGGCGGCTAGCTCGCACGTGATTCACGCTCGGGCCAGCCTGCCAACCCGTGCGGAGGCCAGCGCGGCGTCCGGCCTGTCCGACGGAGCGGCGGCCAACTCTCTCATCACTGGCACCACCGACGAACACGCATCAGTTCTGTTTGAAGTAATGTTCAAGAAAAATAATGATTTGAGGGGGAATAACAGGATAGAAGGTCAGATGTGGGTCCCTCATGTCAATGGTCAAACAAAATGTGTTAGTTTAAGCTGCCTCGTCAGCATGGACGTGTGGGCCAACCCTGTCATAAACGGGTTTAAACGAGCCTAATCGGCACTAGGTAGTACTTTTTGGCGCGCATTAAGAAATTTTGGGTATGTTTTTGCTTTTTTTTGTATAATAGTTTGTTCCTAGGGCTGCTTGAAGGTGGTAGTTTTTTGTTAAGTACTCTACATATTGTAAGTAGGGGTGAACATTAAGCTTTGGAAGCCAAAAAGCAAGGCTAGTTACATAGTGCCTATGTGTACGTGATTGAAAGTAAATATCAACCATCAGTGACTAATATCTTGATGGAAAACTCGAAACTATGGAAATACTAGCATTTTTGGCATGGTTGGAAATACTAGCAATCTTCACATGCATTGCAACGGATCATAATTAGAATCTTTACCTAATAATAAAGCAAATTGGGTTTCTTTCGTCCATCATGGAATTTTTTATAAAAGTCCATCTATTTCAGAGAATTCAACCCGCCGTCCTGTTTTAAGTTAAAACGAATCGTTATTTTCATATTTTACACAAAAGTCCCTGTCTTTTCTTGATATCAACCCGCCGTCCGGATTTAAGTCACACCCGAACCGTTATTTTACATTTTTCGAAAACCCCCGTGATGTTTTAGGTAATTCATCCGTGGATCATATTTAAGTCAAACAAATGCTTTTTAAATCATCCATATCTTTTAAACCGTAACTCCGATTTGAACATGTTATATATGAAATTTGATTAGAAAATATGTAGAATATGAATATGAGATTATTTTTACATGTTAATATTTTTAAATATTATTTTGGAATATATTTGAGTCAAACCAAATGATTTTCTAAATTATCTGTATCTTTTAGACCGTAACTTCAATTTTAACATATTATATATGAAATTTTATTAGAACAATGTGTGGAATCTAAATATGATGTTAATTTTACCTGTTGAATATTTTTAAATATTGTTATGGAAGCAAACTTATAATTTATAATGCAAGATTCGTGTTTTTTCATACCAGCGGCGATCCGGATTGCAAATAAACACCCCACTATAACCATATACGGAAAATAAAACATCGATAACTACACATGCATACCTCTGAAAAATGTCGCATGGGAAAACAACAGATTTCTCATTGTGAGAGTGAGAGAAAGCGAGCGAGAGAGAGAGAGGGAGAGAGAGGGAGAGGGAAGAGAGAGGGAGAGAGAGACGCCTTAGGATTAACCATATTCAACACATGTTTTTTGTTGTTTTGTATGAACACCGAGGCCATCGCCGGCGAGGGTGAGAAGGAGGATAAGCGGCAACACAAATGTGATGCCTCGCAAAAATAAAGGAGATGGACCTAATGTGGTCTTGAGTGATGGTTGTTGAGTTAAGAGCGTGTGTTATGTTCTCTCCCGTTGCAACGCACGGGCTCTTTTGCTAGTAATACTTATTCACAAACTTGATACAAAACACTCTAATTTTGATATACATGTATCACTAGAGATATATTATGTTTCAGTGAGAATATATTCCTTGTGCTGTTTTGGTGAGGTGAGGGAAGGATGTGGTTTGTTTTAAGATTCTAATTATGGGTTTTTCTGCAAATTGGTAGAGAAGTGGGATGTTGGTGAGAAAAGGCAAAAACTTACCTCACAGTCGTTAGATGTAGATCTAATGGTCAGAAATGAGGGATGGCAGACACACCA
The DNA here is from genome assembly GCF_003073215.2 of Triticum urartu. Taxonomy (NCBI): domain Eukaryota; kingdom Viridiplantae; phylum Streptophyta; class Magnoliopsida; order Poales; family Poaceae; genus Triticum; species Triticum urartu. Next base: position 186,818,800 of record NC_053025.1, on the reverse strand, counting down.
TCATCACCAACTTAGTCTTCTGTAGGAGTACTAGCAAGATCTCCGTGCATTGTACGGAACATCAAGATGCATTTTTTTATAAAACACTTGTTGTGATTGACCCATGCGGGAGTAATCCCATGTGTAAAAACTAATGATATCTCGAGAAAGAGGAGATAAGGTGAATTGGAGTGGGGTGTGGTGGTGATTGGTGGTCGGACTGAGCAGAGGCATGGGGATGGACGACGCCGGTAGCGGCCACCAGGCTAGTTTGTTCGAGAGGCTTCCTTTTTTTAATTGCTCAACAATGACGTTGTTGGAGATAAGGATGAAGGAGGGAAAGGCCTTGTCTGCAAATGTGGAGAGAGGTGCGGCTATCTTTTAGTTTAATTTCCATCTGTCAGATATAGATCGAAAGGTCTATATTGCAAGATGGCATGCGTACCATCATCACTAACTCGTTTTTTATAAGAGAAGAAATATAAGTATGGAGATACAAACGTATTACCGATACTTGTTTCCGTAAACTAGGATCTACATTCTATTCAACGGCTTAGCATGTGGGGCCTTAGCACAATGACTTCTCAGCTGTGTAAAACAAAGGTTTTTCCCATCGCCAATAAGGAGGGGGTGACAGCGGTGCGCTTTCGGCTTGCTCTAGTCCTAGTAGTCATACTAGGTGGTCTACGCACGTGTACATTTATTCTTTTTCATGTCTCATGTTCGCCGTACTGCCATGACTGTTGATGAATAGACGGTAAGTTATTCACGGGGAAACCCTTATTGAGCGTGTTTGCGAGAGAGAGAGAGAGAGAGAGAGAGAGAGAGAGAGAGAGAAGCGAGTTTGTGTGCGTGTGTGATATGTCTAGAGACTGAGGCAATGATAAGAGATTCTTTGTGTCTATGTCTGTGGAGGATAGAGAGAGGCATGTACATGGGGCTTCGTGTTGTGTAACGTGGAGACTATTTGGAGATATATACATACCTAGAGCTGGAGAGAATATGCAAGGGTGTGTGTCTTAAAAGAAGGATCCAGATAGATGGGTGTTTTGCATGTCAGTGTGTGTTTGTGCACGCGTTTGTGTGTGAGAGGGAGTGTGTATGTGGAGTAGAGAGACCGCTAATGATGTAAACCTAGTACAAGGGAAGGGGTAATAAGGGGTAATGGTGTGACATGTGTGTCAAAGAGAGGCAAAGGCATGTGTAGTAGAGGGATAGCATGGGTATGGGAGGGGAGTAGACTATTTGGAAGAGACATCGAGTGTGTGTGGGAGAGGGGTGCAAGAACAAGACAGAGAGAGGGAGAGAGAGAGAGCTAGAGACGGGCAGAGAGAGAGCTAGCGACGGAGAGGGAGAAAGAGGAAGAGAGGGGGGAGAGGGGTCGTTTGTGTCCATAAGTGGCGTATAGATAGGGAGACAATGTTGATGTTGTTCAAAATTGGCCTATGTACGGAGAAGCAAGGGAAGCAAGTCATCGTGTGTGTGATAGGGACGTCATGAGAGATCTAGAATAGATGGTGTAGAGAACAACGTGCGAGATTGACAACGATGATACACTAGGGAGCTATGGAAAGAGACGCGGCATATATGTATACAGGGAAGGAACTGGGGTGGGTCCACATGTGGAAGAGATAGAAAGAGGACAGTGGTGCACAAGGAGACAAAGTGTTCTTGTTTGTAGTGGGGTGGTGTGTGAGGTGAGTGTGCGAGAACCACATAACTAGGGATATAGACATTTGGGGGCGACATTTTGTGTGTATGGGAAAGATACACTCTACATAGTGTGTGTGCTTGGGAAAGAGCGATGTCGAGAGACCTAGAGAGTGGGGGAAGACATGTGTGCATGCCCGAGAGGCAAAGTGATAGAGACCTATATTGGGGTCCAGACTTTGGAAGAGAGGGGAGTGTTAATGTGCTCGTGTGTTCGTGTCTAGGAGAGAGAATGGCTTGTGTGTGGGGGGGGGGGGTGGGTTCAGATAAAGAGTGAGGTGTCTATATTTGAGGGACTTTAGCGTAATTGAGATATATATGGTCAATAGTGTGTGCACTCATGCTTGATCAATTTGTTTCATGGTTTGGACAATGAGATAATGGTACTTTTGAACATGCGTGATATACCTTGATGTACCATAATTACAAACCAAAGATTGGAATTTTGGAATTCGACTCCATCATTAGGTAATTCATTTAAACAGAGGTACATTTTTAAGCCGAGACTTCATGATTTCAAATTCATATATCAAACCTAGAGATATACACATACGGGCATGTTCAAACTTTATAATGATCCACTTTATTCATACACATACACATTTTTTATTTTGTCATCATATTTAGGATAAACACATTTGGAATTTCATTTGAATTGGACCGTATGATGGTATTTGCTTTTACTAGCTCAATGATCCATATTTGAATTGAGTGGACAATCTAAGTTTCGAGTTGGAGACATTGATTTTCAAAACGTGCACTTTTTTGCGTGCAAAACAAATAAATTCTCGACCATGATATCATAGTCGGCCGTACAAGAGCAGAGCACTTACAATTTCAGGCGCCAAAAGCTTTCAAACATCCCGCTCACATCGAAATATCTCGGGCCCAAAATTTTAGCCTTGCGATATTCCTGTTTTACCCCTGCCACATGAACAGAAAAGGGCTGCTTTGGTAACTCCATTGTTTTCCCCTCTCTGCCACCAACATTCTTATCTAGAGCCCCTCCCCTCCCCCTCCCTGCCCCCCCCAACCACAGCAAGCCACTGAATCTAGTCCCCCGCCGCAGTGGTGGACCTCACACCTCGCCGAATCTACCTTCCGCACCTTGGAACCCCCAACTGCCAACTCACCACTTCACCGGAGCTACTTCAGCGACTGGCTTGTCCACCGCTCTAGATCTCCTTGACCGCCATCATGGTCCACCGCACCGGATCTGCTTAACCGGCCCCCACGGCCACCATAGTGTAGGACCTTCACTGACTCCCTCGTCTGCCCCATCGCTGGCCCTTCATACAAGCCCTCGTCCACTGCAATAGATCCGCCTCACCGAAAGCACTATACCCCGCGCCCGTCGAAGCCTTCGTAGACCGCACCGGACCCACTCCACGGACGCCATATTCTACTCCACCGGCCCTGCTTTACTGATGCCGCAGCCTCATCAGGTTATTTTGATTTGTACTCCTTCGATTTTTCTCTTCTTTATCGTGCAACTATTCACTTACCACAGATGAGCTTTCTCGTATGTTGACAGGCGCCGCAACCGAAGCACCAGAGCCGCTTCAGCAACGGAGATAGCCATCCCAAACTCAACCGCAACACGAGCACCATCGACGATCCTAAGCTATCAAGTATGACAACGACACCCATACGCCACCGAGAATCAGGTACTATTATCCAACGGCTGGCGCCTACGTTCACTTTCTTAGCATAAGAACTGCACCTTTGGATTTCTTCAGGGCATCATTCAATTTTTCATGAGATGCGTTATTCTTCTTGCACTTGTAGGGCCATACTTCTGGCAGTGAACATGTTACATGTGCTAAATTACATACAAGTGCACATATAGTTAATATGCTTTAGTTTTGTCCTACGTATTACTGTACTTCCTAGATATCACTGCCTACTATTTTACTTCGTGCATGCTATATTTATGATAATGGTGTTGTTCTAATGCCACCCGTTGGTTCCATCAGACTGCTTCATGTTCTCTATGCTTAATTACACATCAGCAAACTAGCATGTGCTTCCGCTGCTTTTTGTTTGTTTTACCCTACATTTTCTGATACTAGCTATTAAATCACTACTCCGAGCCTTTGTTCATTAATTTTTTGTGTGTTCTTGATCTTCCCAAGTTGCATGACTAATTTGATGCTTCTATTAATTATGGAGCTGCCAACCCCATCAAGCAAAATATTTGTTCTTTTGGGGCTGGCACCTCGAACAAGCATAAAAATAGAGTGAAGCAGATATATTTTTGTGTAAGCACACACACTTCTTTCATTAGTTAGGTGAACCATTGATGATCAATTCGAACCAGTGCATGCAACTAAAATTAATTTTACCTAAAAAGAGGGTGCAGAATAAACTACAACGACTAGATTTGCAACCACAGGATGCTGACGATATCTTAAAAGAACATTGCAACAGCAGCAAGGCTTCACAGCAACATATGGTAAGCTAGTGTGTTTTAGTACATGTGAAATGTAATCAGTGTGGGCTGTTTTCTTGGCTTGTGCCCTCAACCTGTAATCCTACAGAATTACAAATAGTTCAGTTGTCTGCTTTGCTGTATTGCTTGATTCGAATACGTGTTTGTTACTTGTTAGGCTATACCTGAGTTGGCCAATATGTTAGTAGTGCCTTCTATACTATCGTAAAGAAATGTGTGCCTAGTTCATTTGAGTCCTTAACTTTTCCTCTAAACTTCATCACAAGACTGTCCTCATAGTTTATATGAGGTCACATTGTTAAGTGCTTTCTTAGATTATTTCAACTGCTTAGATGCCTTGGCAACTTAAATATAGCGGTGGTACACTCCCTTTCAACTAGGGATGTCAACTGGGTCCCATTTAATCCCGATTAAAGTCCACTAGTGGTATGAGAGTTCAAAAGAGTTTTTATTTTTTGAGGAAAATGAACTAGGGAGCTAGCAAAAACTAACAACATGGGACTGGCGGATGTCGTTTATTTGCCACTTACATCCCTAGTTTCATCTTACCATTTTAATTTCTTTTTGGCTGATGCTGCTTCAAACCATTTGAATATAGCTTGCCATGCTCGGCAATAATTTGTATGTCATTTACCATGTAAGCTTACTACCTGGATCATGCGATAACTATCTCTTACTTATGTCCAGCGGAAACCTTTCAGGATGTCGTTCACACTAGGACAGAATGTACAGCCCCAGAATCTATTTGTGGAAGCAGTGCGCCATCCATGTTACCAGATGGTAGCAGTTCAGATGCAACACCGCCGGAGAGCAGTCTGAGCACAAATATTATAGTTCTTGAGGCTCTACTAGAGGCAGAAAGAGATGGTGTGGCTGCCATGAATGACGTAATCTTGATCTTGAGGCTAGAAATTATGCAATTAGCTGCGCGCATTATGCAAGCAACCCAAGAATTGGAGGAAGTAAGAATTTTGCATTTGAAGACGCAGGAGGTCCTGCTGTTTCTGCTATCTGAAGCCCAGGGTAATCCCAGTTCTTCTTTAGATACCAGTTGAAATTGTCATTAGATTATTGTACTTGCATGTTGTGTCATGTCTCTGAATGGATTATGTTGTAAGACCCCCTATGTTGTCCATGTGTTGTAATGATCCGAATTTTTTAGGCGAGGTAATCCTCAGTACTTGTATGATTGACATAAGGTGAACTATTTTTCGTGTGAGCATATTGTATTGGATGAAATAACTATTTGACTCAAAGTGTATCCAACCTACTGAATTTGAAGATCACGGCATTTCTAAATCATAATCATATATAAAGGTGGAATAAATCTTTGTTATGGTTTTGAAGAAATAAATAACAAAACGTAGAATTATTAGTGGATATTCATAATCCAATAAAAATTGGCTTTGAATTTAGTTGCCAGGGCCCAGGGCAAACGTGAATGCTAATTCTACCAAGTTTTGAACAAAGCGGCTAAACACCCACTATCATTTGTGGGCTGCCCGAAGCAAGTGTTTGCAAGATGGAAATTACTGTCAACCCCTGACACTTGACATCCTTATCGACCGGATTTACACTGCTATTGATAGGGGTAGACTAGTAACTTCAATCAGATGTGACACGACCGCCTCTGAGCCCGTTCGTACATGGTGGGCGCCAAACGTGGGCGGCAAAACACATTTGATTCAAGCTCGTCTGAAAGACATGTGTCTCTCCCTCTATTTCCCCATTCATACATGGTGCGCGGCAAAACACCCTCTCCTCGCCCGAAATCGCTACCGGCAATTATTTGGGAGGTGCGAGATTACCGTCCTATCCCCAACCAACGTGATGTCTAAAATTTTAAATGGGGGATAAGTTCGTAACTTTCCCACATTTCTGACAAGCGCGTCCCAAAGTTTGAGATCCCCCCCCCTCCATTTCCCCATTCATACACCATCGGCACCATGACAACCTCCCCACTGCGGCCAGCCTCCTCCATCCGCCACCCCATCCTCCACCTTGTCGGAGCCGCTACCCCTACCCCATCGTCCACTACAAGAGATGGACGTCTCTCATCCACGGCGCCAGACCAGGGTCCTTTCATCGTGTCCTCTCGCTTCATCGGCGTTGTCATCCACCTTGTCGTTGTCGCTCCTACAACCGCCTCGTCCACGGCAATAGGATTTATTCCCCGACCCGGTCATCTGCCGTCTAAAGTCTTCTTCCCCGCCGCTGACAGCCATCGCACCTGCAGCACCCTCAACGTATCAGCAAGGGCCTACATGGCGTCACAAGAGCGGTGGTACTCCTCCATATGTGCTTAAATTATTGATCTCACCCGGAAAATAGATCATAAATTGTTTACTGTACTATTCTTGTCCGTACCAAATCGTAGTGGCTAGTTGAAAGCAAACATTGGTTGCGAAGTAGCTTTGTCCGGTTTGCACCTTCAGACCTGCCATGGCACAGTCACTATACGCGTAAAGCTTATGGTTTCCCCCCTTTATATTCACTACCATCATCGTAGGTGCTTCGTTTCATGCTAGCACTGCTCCTCAAGACCTCAACCCATCAAGCGAAACAACATGCCACTCATAATTCCAAACCTTAGGTGTTGAAATATGAATCTGATATGATGCTCATATCACTAAAACAGAGAATATTTAATTGGTCACCTAAGGTTACTATATTAGTTTTGAAAAGCATGTGTGCCACCCACTGGTCCAGCTAGTTCCATTTTCCTGATTTTACTCTTGATGCTTAAGGTTTTTCCCTTTTATCTACTCTACTATGATCTGCGTAGGTGATTTCTGTCGTACTAGCATTACTCCACCCTTCAAGCTAAACAACACAACACTCAAAATTCCAAAGCTTATTTGTTCAAATATGATTGTGATATGATACTGATATTAGTTAACAGACGCATTTAATTGGTTAGCTAAAGGTCCCGCTTGAGTTTCCAAATGCATGTCGCGACATATAGACAGACAGCAGAATTGCTCTTTGGCACTTGTTGACTGTACTTTCTTGTCCATACCAAATCTTAGTTGTTATTTCAAAGCAAACATCGGTTCCTAACTACCCTTTGCACGGTTTGCAGCTTCAGATCTGCCATCCCACTGCGACGGTCAACACTATACTCATCATGCTTACGGTTTCCCCATTTTATGATGACCACGATCAGCCTACGTGGTTTGTGTCGTGATAGCACTGCTCAACCCATCGAGCTAAACAAGCTTAGTTGTACAAATTCAAATATGATATTGTGCTGATATTAGTAAAACTGAGAGATGTTTAATTGGTCAGCTAAGTGTTCCTACTTTAGTTTCGAAATGCACGTGAGCCGCATATGGAGAGATCAGAAGAAATGGTATTTCTCTGTGCGCTCTAGTACATCATGAGTGGGCAACCGATATTGTATAAAAAGGCTTGTAATATCTTCAATCAGCGTGCTCTTCTGCTATTCTTTAAGATGATCCTCTTCTCTTCTTTAATAAATATGTTCCTTGTTGGGAAGAGTAGCAGAGACATTTGCGGTCGACTGGTCAGGTAGAGCTGTTCTCCCTTGGTATATTTTGAATCTATCAGGTCAGGTCGACTTGTTCTTCTTTACTATATGTTGAAGCTTTCATCTGTGAAGTATCATCACTTCTAGAGCTCTCATATTTTGAGTAGTAGGCCAGATTATATTAATGCACACACAAAATTACAGTATGCATGGCATCTCTCAGAAGAATTACACAGATAGCACAAAGGGGTTTACAGGGAGGCAGAATTGGATTAGAATCACTTCTGCATTACAAAGATAATCTCACTCGTTTTTATGTTTCATGCATGTCAGGTATTGAACATTATCAAAATGAATATGAGAATGGGCGCACGAGAGGAATATTGCTGAACAATCGACTGGCTAACAAACTTGGCATGATGGAGGATGGCCTATCTTATTCACCCATCAAGGTGCTTGATCTAACTTGGCAAGGTTATATTGTCCGCACATATTTTGCATCCGGCCTCTTGCATTACTTCTACTTTGTTACACCATCTACTTAGTTTAAGCATCATATATGAGTATATGCCATACCTATCCATTTTCTGTACCTATTCCATGTGTCGTCATACTATGTTTTTCCAGTCAAATGTTGTTCTTTCATAATAGATGTCGAAAAGGAAGAGGGTGAGTGCAGATCCTCAAGGAGTACAAACTAGGTATTTGGAAAAGGTAGTGATACATGTTAAATCAGATAGATTAGCAGCCATAGAAAACACATGCCCAACTGTACCACACTTTACCCCTACTCCACTGGCCAAACCCCTATTAGAACTGCTGAGAGCCCAGCATTAGGTACTGTCTATGATATTAATTCAAAATTTGAATTCCTAAATTTCTGCATGTGCCTTACCTTCTCTCTTGTATGAAAACTAATTTCGGATGAATCTCCTTGCTCAAAGGATCATAGGATCTCACAACAATACTGGGCTCTGCATTGCTCTTGTCAGTACCTCTTGCCCTTTGTCAGCATACTTACACTCATTGCTGTTTGATTATGTAGCATCACTATAAATGTTTACTTCTTTATCCTCCTTTTCCTGAAATTATAAGATCTATATTTACTCTTAGATAAATGTAGAATTAACACAATGGTTATGAAGTTTTGGATTGCTCATGTAAGTACATGTTGTCATGTACTCCCTCTGTATCGAATTAATTGTTGATCAATTGGATGTATTTAGAACTTAATAGTTCTAGATACATCCATTTTAACGACAAGTAATAACGGATGGTGGTGGTATTACTGTACTTGCATCGCGAGATAGTTGATTGTCTAGCATTACTCTGCATCTTATCTGCCCTGCCGTCCACTTTCTCCAAATTATCATATCTACATTTACTCTTGCCAAAATGTTGAATAAATCTAATGCCACTGCACACGTTGATGTATGCATTCCTCTTGTCAATACCTTTTGCCTTGTAACGCTGTACTTAATTAATTGCTATTTGATTATGTATCATTAGTATGCACCTGAGCTTCATTATCCTTTGTTTCTTCCAATATTACTTGATCTATATTTACCTTTGCAAAATGTAGAATAATGGCAATGCTTACAAAGAATTTTCTTTGGGGAATTTATTGAATTATCCTTCGATAAACATGGAGAAGGGCCTTGTCCAGCCCGTGTTAACATGTAATCTAAGTTCATCCTTGTCAGTGTCAAAATAGGCAGATCTCGGGGTAGGGGGTCGCGAGCTGTGGATTCTCAGATCAATGGTAACAGGAACGAAGGAGACGATGTTTTACCCAGGTTCGGGCCCTCTTGATAGAGGTAAAACCCTACGTCCTGCTCTTGTTTATATTGATCGAGTATCAAGTACAGAGTTGATCTATCGCGAGATCATATGTTGTGGTCTAAAACCTGAGGGTATGATGAATAATGTCATAATGATCTATTAACTAGCCTGGCCTTAGCTTATATAATGTACCGGAGGCCTAGGATAACAAGAGTCCTAGTCGAATACATTGGTGGAGAGGAGTCCTTGTCTTGATCATCAAGTCTTGTGGAATATTCCTTGAATGTGACATGGGCTGCCCGAAGTGGCCCATGAGTAAACTGCCATGGGGGTCCTCGGCCCGATCCACCTGGTCGGGAGATGACGTGGTGAGTACCCCTAGTCCAGGTCACCATCAGTAGCCCCCTGAACCGGTCTTCAAGTTGGGGACGCTCCTCAATTCTTTTGAACTGCTCTTCATCTTTGATCGTCGGTTTTGAAAACTGGTTCAACAAATCTTCCCATCTTCGATCTTGAGGATCGCCGAAGTGAGTCCGAAGAGTTTACACGTTGGGTATCAGAGGAGCCCCTTTAAGTTATCGGCCGTTATCAATGCCTTGTTATTTTTACGCCTAGCTCGGGTTTGAAGTGTTTCCCATGCGGCGGTGTCCTCTCGCGTCCGAGCTCCAACGCCGGACTGCATTCGAGGTATCTTTTGCAGCCGAGCACCAACGTCGGACCGCTTTCGAGCTTCAATGCCGGAATGTATCCGAGCTCCAACGCCGGAATGTATCCGAGGTGTCATAGATTACCTTGGACTTGAAAAAGTTAAAAGGGTTCAAATGAGCTTAATGTTAGAGATGCCCTCTATGGAGCCAGCCACTTGCAACCGAGCTTTATGCCAGACTGCTTCCGAGGCATCTTTTGCGGTCCAGCACCAACGCTAGACTGTATCCGGGGTGGTGCACCACCCCGACCATGGGCTGATTGTTATGAATTTGATTCCGAATTGTGCGATGTATTCTCTGCCGAGATGTATAGCAAGTAGCCCTCAAGGTGCATGTTGGCCTAATATCCGGGATGCCCCTGAAGGATAAAATCAAACCGCTGACCCTAGTAGCCCCCGAGACCCAGGTCGATTCATAAAATCAGCCTGAGGATCAATTCCCAGCTCGGCAGCATACTTAGGAATAGAAACACTTGTAATATATTAGAGGAAATAGTGATCGGCGGACGGGCCCTTGAGAGAGGGTTTTGAGAAGTCACCGTAATATATTAGATTGATGCCGGATAAGTCCTAGATGCTACCTATTGTTGTCCGAAGATGCATTTGTGCATAGTCCGGTCCAGCCAAACACTGAGAACTTTGAATTTCTGCATTGAATAGGCAATGCAGTACCCCCGAAGACACTAGTCGGGTGGCAACACAAGATCAGGGGATCGATGTGCCCCTTTAATATTAGTGAATGATAAGCCCGAAGCCCAGTAGCCCCCGAGCCTTAATGCGGGAACGTGTGGCCAAATTAAGGATCGATATCCAGAGTAAAAGCACAAATTATGTGTAATGATTCTATGTATCCAAGTAGTTTACATCATTAATGCTCACATATGCACTGTACAAAACTATGTTGACTGACCATCGGCTTCAACCTCCTCGGCCGAGTGATTGTCCTACTTTATAAAGCCATTATAAGGCCAATGTTTATGGAAAACATGGCAATCCGGCCATACGGTTTTATAAACAAACATATGCAGAGAGATATGAAACATCTTCCAAAAAAATCCCGCTATCGGTTCCTTTCTTTGGGTTGTCATGCTGATCATGATCATGAAACCTCACCTCCAATCAATGTGGGAGGAAAATATTGAGGATTTAGTTCGGGGAAATATCCCGAACTCTATGGTATTAATGAACCAAAATTTTCACTTCCGTCATTGCCGACCAATTATATCCATTAAGATCGCTAGCTTTCGGCTTCACCCAGTCTGAGGTACTAACTCGGATGACCCGATAGTAACAATGACATAGGTGCTCCCTTTACTGCCTAGACGAACAATCGGGAACATAGGGGTAAGCACAGGAGCCAGGCAACCCAGCTTGGCCAAAATCTTAAGTCAAATTGATGCATATTTATGGCTTTATAACAATGATTGCAGAAGGCAGCCCTCGTATATTAAATACAAACGCCGATCATATGTTTATTTTGACTCCATTGCGACCGTTTATCAGTTTAAAGTGGCCCATCGTCGGCTTCCACCCCCTTGTAGATGCTACGCAGGGTGTTTTCATGATAACAAAACAACCCTTAGCTGATGTCTCGGTGCCCGAAGGCAGTTGTGTTAGCAGAAATGAGGCAATCAGATATGCGGGCTTTATAACTTTCACTTAGTCATATGAGCTTAAAGTTGGGAGGCTAGTAAGTAGCCCTCGGTTAGTGTTCGACGACAGTCGACGTCAAGCCGTAAACACTTCGGCCAATGTTATGAACGTCGTCATTTAACATGGGGTGACCTCTACCGATCTTATAGTTTAATATAGTCATCGGATCGCTGACTAGTTTACGCTTATTGTGACAGTCAGTTTTTGGTTTTCTCCACTGAGGCGCTTAACCATGCTAGCTGGAAGCACAATCACAGTGGTTCTTCCTTTGCACACCTAGCCGAACAAAGCGTAACGTAGGAGGCAAGCACAGGAGCCGGGAAACCCAACTATTGATCGAAGACACAATTCGAAACTAATGCATATAAAGAAATATGCGAGAACATTTTGTCGAGGACTCCTCGGAGTACCTTGGCTTTTGGTGGGTTCGGTGAGGGAGTCCTGGACTAAGGGGTCCTCGGGCTTCCGGCCTGTTATCTATGGGCCGGACTGATGGGTTGTGAGGATATGAAGACCGAAGACTATACCCATGTCCGGATAGGACTCTCCTTGGCGTGGAAGGCAAGCTAGTCAAACAACAATGAATATTCCATCTTATGTAACCGACTCTATGTAACCCTAGATCCCCCCGGTGTCTATATAAACCGGAGGGGTGTAGTACGGAAAGGATATACTCAATACCTTAGTCATACAGGCTAGTCTTCTAGGGTTTAGCCATTACGATCTCGTGGTAGATCAACTCTTGTAATACTCATATTCATCAATATCAATCAAGCAGGACGTAGGGTATTACCTCCATCAAGAGGGCCCGAACCTGGGTAAAACTTCATGTCCCCTGTCTCCTGTTACCATCAACCTTAGACGCACAGTTCCGGACCCCCTACCCGAGATCCGCCGGTTTTGACACCAACATTGGTGCTTTCATTGAGAGTTCCTATTTGTTGTCGCTGAAAGGTTTGATGGCCCCTTCAATCGTCAATAATGACACTGTCTACGGAGAAACTATCCTCCTTGGGAAGATCTTCGTGTTCGGCGGCTTCGCACTGCGGGCCAACTCGGTTGGCCATCTGGAGCAGATCGAAAGCTAGGCCCCTGGCCATTAGGTCAGATTCGGGAGCTTGAACTATGTCGAGGACATCCGTGGAGACTTGATCTTCGCCGGATTTGATTCCGCGGTGGCCGCTCCCAGTCACCCCGATGATCATGATCTAAATCTGTCATCGGGCCGCATCTAGGAGATCGCTCATGTAACCGCTCTGGACCTAGAGCCGGAGCAGGCCGCGCCATCCAGAGATGGAAGGATTAACCCCACCTTGGAGACCGCAAATTCCACGGCGTTGGAGCCGTACATGGACCTGGTCTCACACGAGGCCCATGCCACCGGAACATCGGACTCGCCTTCGGCCGCAGGTTCCGAACCGCGCGAGCCCGCGGACGCCGAGCTTGATCATTTATCGACCTTCAAATTCAGTGCCTCAGACATCTTCCAGCACTCGCCTTTGGGCAATATGCTGAACTCATTAAAAAACCTGTCCTTGGCGGAGGACCCACAGCCGAACTATATCCGGCTCGAACTAGGGGCTAACGATGGAGAATTTTACATCCCACCCGCCACCCACTTTATAGCCACGATCGAGGATTTGACCGACGAACTTGATTACGACCCCGAGGACATCGACGGTATGGACGGCAATGGCAGAGAAGAGGAGGCCCAGAACCCGCCGTTCACCGGACGCTGGACAGCCACTTCCTCGTATGACGTATACATGGTGGATGCACCAAAGGAGCACAGCGGCGACGATAAGGAAGACCCAGTTGAGGATAAACCTTCCGAAATACAGTCCAAGCGCCGTTGTCAGCCGCGCCGCTCTAAGTCACGCCGCAGTAAAGACAGCAACACCGGCACAGGAGAAGATGACACTCCGGAAGGTGCCGAAGACAACGAAGACCCCGTCGATAAAGCAAATGAACAAGATGAACGGGAAGATGAGCAGGTTAGCCCTGTTAAACAGGCCAAGCAGGAAGATTCGGAGGACGATAATTACCTCCCGCTCTGCGAAGATGAGGTGAGCCTCGGCACCGAAGATTTCATCGTGTCCGAGGAACCTCTCGGGCAGGAGCGCTTGAAGCGCCAGCTACTCGCCACGGCAAGGAGACTGAAAAAGTAGTAGCGGCAGCTTCAAGCTGATCAGGATCTGCTCAATGATAAATGGACGGATGTCCTAGCAGCCGAAGAATACGGACTCAAGCGCCCGACCAAAAGCTACCCAAAGCGCAAATTGCTACCTCAGTTTGACGAGGAGGCTCTGAAGTACATACCACCATCACACAATACGGTCTATCGACCACCACGTGGTTGGGACAAAACGGAAACTCATGCCGAACACCATCCCGCCCCACCTCATCACTCAGGTAGAGGTAAATTAGCCCACGGCCATACATATGACCTCCGGCAGACACTGAACAGTAAAGCAGGACACGCCAGATCAATCTACGGATCACGAGCACACGCCTCGACACGCGAAAACGGCCACCTGTTCGGACCTAACAAACCCAGTCATGGGCGGGCTGAATACCGTAGACGGACTCTATCAGATCCGCGCCATGATACGGCCCGATACAGAGGCCCCGCACATCCTCATTGCTTCAGTGATGAGCTCCTGGATCACGAATTCCCAGAAGGATTCAAGCCCGTGAACATCGAATCATATGACGGAACCACAGACCCCACGGTATGGATCGAGGACTTCATTCTCCACATCGATATGGCCCGCGGAGATGCCCTCCACACCATAAAATACCTCCCTCTAAAAATCAAGGGGCCAGCTCGGCATTGGCTAAACAGTCTGCCTGAAAATTCCATTGGCAGCTGGGAGGACTGACGTCTACTACACAACCTTCATTCTCCAAGTGCATAGGTTTGTAGGACAGTAGCAATTTTCCCTCAAGTGGATGATCTAAGGTTTATCAATCCGTAGGAGGCATAGGATGAAGATGGTCTCTCTCAAGCAACCCTGCAACCAAATAACAAAGAGTCTCTTGTGTCCCCAACACACCCAATACAATGGTAAATTGTATAGGTGCACTAGTTCGGTGAAGAGATGGTGATACAAGTAGTAAATGGATGGTAGATAAAGGTTTTTGTAATCTGAAATTATAAAAACAGCAAGGCAACTAATGGTAAAAGTGAGGACAAACGGTATTGCAATGCTAGGAAACAAGGCCTAGGGTTCATACTTTCACTAGTGCAAGTTCTCTCAACAATAATAACATAATTGGATCACATAACTATCCCTCAACATGCAACAAAGAGTCACTCCAAAGTCACTAATAGCGGAGAACGAAAGAAGAGATTATGGTAGGGTACGAAACCACCTCAAAGTTATTCTTTCAAATAAATCCGTTGGGCTATTCCTTTAAGTGTCACAAACAGCCCTAGAGTTCATACTAGAATAAAACCTTAAGACACAAAATCAACCAAAACCCTAATGTCACCTAGATACTCCAATGTCACCTCAAGTATCCGTGGGTATTATTATATGATATGCATCACACAATCTCAGATTCATCTATTCAACCAACACATAGAACCTCAAAGAGTGCCCCAAAGTTTCTACCAGAGAGTCAAGACGAAAACGTGTGCCAACCCCTATGCATAGATTCCCAAGGACACGGAACCCGCAAGTTGATCACCACAACATACATCAAGTGGATCAATAGAATACCCCATTGTCACCACAGGTATCCCACGCAAGACATACATCAAGTGTTCTCAAATCCTTAAAGACTCAATTCGATAAGATAACTTCAAAGGGAAAACTCAATCCATTACAAGAGAGTAGAGGGGGAGAAACATCATAAGATCCAACTATAATAGCAAAGCTCGCGATACAACAAGATCGTCCCACCTCAAGAACACGAGAGAGAGAGAGAGAGATCAAACACATAGCTACTGGTACATATGCTCAGCCCCGAGGGAGAACTACTCCCTCCTCGTCATGGAGAGCACCGGGATGATGAAGATGGCCACCAGAGAGGGATTCCCCCTCCGGCAGGGTGCCGAAACGGGTCTAGATTGGTTTTCGGTGGCTCGGAGGCTTCTGGCGGCGGAACTCCCGATCTACTCTGCTCCTCGATCATTTTAGGGTATATGGATATATATAGGCGGAAGAAATACGTCAGGGGAGCCACGAGGGGCCCACGAGGGTGGAGGGCGCGCCCCCTACCTCGTGGGTCCCTCGTTTCTTTCTTGACGTGCACTCCAAGTCTATCGGGTACCTTTCCTTCCAAAAATAATTTCTCCAGAAGGATTCATTCCGTTTCGACTCCGTTTGTTATTCCTTTTTTCGAAACACTAAAACAAGGGAAAAACAGGAACTGGCACTAGGCTCTGGGTCAATAGGTTAGTCCCAAAAAATAATATAAAAGTGGATAATAAAGCCCAATAATGTCCAAAATACAAGATAATATAGCATGGAGCAATAAAAATTATAGATACGTTGGAGACATATCAGTATCCCCAATCTTAATTCCTGCTCGTCCTCGAGTAGGTAAATGATAAAAACAGAATTTTTGATGCGGAGTGCTACTTCACATAATTTCAATGTGATTCTTCTTAATTGTGGTATGAATATTCAGATCCATAAGATTCAGGACAAAAGTTTAATATTGACATAAAAATAATAATACTTCAAGCATATGAACTAAGAAATTATGTCTTCTCAAAATAACATGGCCAAAGAAAGTTCATCCCTACAAAATCATATAGTTTAGTCATGCTACATTTTCGTCACACAAGAATGCTCTCATCATGCACAATCCCGATGACAAGCCAAGCAATTGTTTCATACTTTACTAATCTCAAACCTATAAACTTTCACGCAATATATGAGCGCGAGCCATGGACATAACACTATGGGTGGAATAGAATATGATGATGGGGGTTATGTGGAGAAGACAAAAAAGGAGAAAGTCTCACATCAATGAGGCTAATAAATGGGCTATGGAGATGCCCATCAATTGATGTTAATGCAAGGAGTAGGGATTGCCATGCAACGGATGCACTAGAGCTATAAATGTATGAAAGCTCAACAAAAGAAACTAAGTGGGTGTGCATCCAACTTGCTTGCTCACGAAGACCTAGGGCACTTGAGGTGGCACATTGTTGGAATATACAAGCCAAGTTCAATAATGAAAATTTTCCACTAGTATATGAAAGTGACAAAACAAGAGACTCTCTATCATGAGGATTATGGTGCTACTTTGAAGCACAAGTGTGGCAAAGGATAGTAGCATTGTCCCTTCTCTCTTTTTCTCTCATTTTTTTTGGGCCTTCCCTTTTTTATGGCTTTTATCTCTTTTTTTTATTCCTCACTTGGGACAATGCTCTAGAAAATGATGATCATCACACCTCTATTTATTTACAACTCAATGATTACAACTCGATACTAGAACAAGATATGACTCTATATGAATGCCTCCGGCGGTGTACCGGGATTGCAATGAATCAAGAGCGACGTGTATAAAAAATTATGAACGGTGGCTTTGCCACAAATACGATGTCAACTACATGATCATGCAAAGCAATATGACAATGATGATGTGTGTCATAATAAATGGAACGGTGGAAAGTTACATGGCAATATATCTCGGAATGGCTATGGAAATGCCATAATAGTTAGGTATGGTGGTTGTTTTGAGGAAGATATAAGGAGGTTTATGTGTGACAGAGCGTATCATATCACGGGGTTTTGATGCACCGGCGAAGTTTGCACCAACTCTCAATGTGAGAAAGGGCAATGCACGGTACCGAAGAGGCTAGCAACGATGGAAGTGTAAGAGTGCGTATAATCCATGGACTCAACATTAGTCATAAAGAACTCACATACTTATTGAAAAAATCTACAAGTCATCAAAAACCAAGCATTACGCGCATGCTCCTAGGGGGATAGATTGGTAGGAAAAGATCATCGCTCGTCCCAGACCGCCACTCATAAGGAGGACAATGAAATAACACCTCATGATTCAAATTTGTTACATAAAGTTTACCATACGTGCATGCTAAGGGACTGGTAAACTTCAACACAGGTATTCCTCAAATTCACAACTACTCAACTACCACAACTTTGATATAACTATCTCCATATCTCAAAACAATCATCAAGCATCAAACTTCTCTTAGTATTCAAAACACTCATAAGAAAGTTTTTACTAATCTTGAATACCTAGCATATTAGGATTATTTAAGAAAATTACCACGCTATTTAGGACTCTCAAAATAATCTAAGTGAAGCATGAGAGTTCATCTATTTCTTCAAAATAAAACTACCACCATGCTCTAAAAGATATAAGTGAAGTACTAGAGCAAACAACAAACTACTCCGAAAGATATAAGTGAAGATCAATGAGTAGTTGAATAATTATGCAACTATGTGAACACCCTCTAACATTTAAAATTTAAGATCTTGGTATTTTATTCAAACAGCAAGCAAAACACAATGAAAATACAATGACGCTCCAAGCAGAACACATATCATGTGGCGAATAAAAATATAGCTCCAAGTAAAGTTACCGACTAACGAAGACGAAAGAGGGAATGCCTTCCGGGGAATCCCCAAGCTTAGGCTTTTGGTTGTCCTTGATTATCTTGGGGTGCCATGGGCATCCCCAAGCTTAGGCTCTTGCCACTTCTTATTCCATATTCCATCGAATCTTTACCCAAAACTTGAAAACTTCACAACACAAAACGTAACAGAAAACTCGTAAGCTCCATTAGTATAAGAAAATAAATCACCACTTAGGTACTGTTGTGAACTCATTCTGAATTCATATTGGTGTAATATCTATTGTATTCCAACTAATCTATGGTTCATACCCTCCGATACTACTCATAGATTCATCAAAATAAGCAAACAACACATCGAAAACAGAATCTTCTTCTACACAACCTTCTTCTTGTAGACGTTGTTGGGCCTCCAAGTGCAGAGGTTTGTAGGACAGTACCAAATTTCCCTCAAGTGGATGACCTAAGGTTTATCAATCCGTAGGAGGTGTAGGATGAAGATGGTCTCTCTCAAGCAACCCTGCAACCAAATAACAAAGAGTCTCTTGTGTCCCCAACACACCCAATACAATGGTAAATTGTATAGGTGCACTAGTTCGGCGAAGAGATGGTGATACAAGTAGTATATGGATGGTAGATAAAGGTTTTTGTAATCTGAAATTGTAAAAACAGAAAGGTAACTAATGGTAAAAGTGAGCACAAACGGTATTGCAATGCTAGGAAACAAGGCCTAGGGTTCATACTTTCACTAGTGCAAATTCTCTCAACAATAATAACATAATTGGATGACATAACTATCCCTCAACATGCAACAAAGAGTCACTCCAAAGTCACTAATAGCGGAGAACGAACAAAGAGATTATGGTAGGGTATGAAACCACCTCAAAGTTATTCTTTCCAATCAATCCGTTAGGCTATTCCTATCAGTGTAACAAACAGCCGTAGAGTTCGTACTAGAATAACACCTTTAGACACAAATCAACCAAAACCCTAATGTCACCTAGATACTCCAATGTCACCTCAGGTATCCGTGGGTATGATTATATGATATGCATTACACAATCTCAGATTCATCTATTCAACCAACACATACAACCTCAAAGAGTGCCCCAAAGTTTCTACCGGAGAGTCAAGAAGAAAACGTGTGCCAACCCCTATGCATAGATTCCCAAGGTCACGGAACCCGCAAGTTGATCACCAAACCATACATCAAGTGGATCAATAGAATACCCCATTTTCACCACAGGTATCCCACGCAAGATATACATCAAGTGTTCTCAAATCCTTAAAGACTCAATCCGATAAGATAACTTCAAAGGGAAAACTCAATCCATTACAAGAGAGTAGACGGGGAGAAACATCATAAGATCCAACTATAATAGAAAAGCTCGCGGTACATCAAGATCGTACCACCTCAAGAACACGAGAGAGATAGATCAAACACATAGCTACTGGTACATACCCTCAGCCCCGAGGGAGAACTACTCCCTCCTCGTCATGGAGAGCACCGGGATGATGAAGATGGCCACCGGAGAGGGATTCCCCCTCCGGCAGGGTGCCGGAACGGGTCTAGATTGTTTTTTGTTGGCTACGGAGGCTTCTGACGGCGGAACTCCCGATCTATTCTGCTCCTTGATCGTTTTAGGGTATATGGATATATATATATATATAGGCGGAAGAAATACGTCAGGGGAGCCACGAGGGGCCCACGAGGGTGGAGGGCATGCCCCCCTACCTCGTGGCTCCCTCGTTTTTTTCCTGACGTGCACTCCAAGTCTATCGGGTAGCTTTCCTTCCAAAAATAACTTCTCCAGAAGGTTTCATTCCGTTTCGACTCCGTTTGATTTTCCTTTTCTTCGAAACACTAAAACAAGGGAAAAAACAGGAACTGGCACTGGGCTCTGGGTTAATAGGTTAGTCCCAAAAATAATATAAAAGTGGGTAATAAAGCCCAATAATGTCCAAAACAGAAGATAATATAGCATGGAGCAATAAAAAATTATAGATATGTTGGAGACGTATCAAGGACTTGGAAGAGGCTTTCCTTGATAACTTCCAAGGTACATACATTCGACCTCCGGATGCTGATGACTTAAGCCATATAGTTCAACAGCCCAGAGAGTCCGCCAGGAAATTCTGGACAAGGTTCTTAACTAAAAAGAACCAAATTGTCGAATGTACGGACGTCGAAGCTCTAGCAGCTTTTAAGCATAGCATCCGCGACGAATGGCTCGCTCGCCAACTTGGCCAAGAAAAGCCAAAATCCATAGCAGCCCTCACGGCACTCATGACTCGCTTTTGTGCGGGAGAGGACAGTTGGTTGGCCCGTAGCAAAAACAATGCAAGCGACGCCGGCACCCCTGAAGTTAAAAGCAACAAAGACAAGTCTCAACGCAATAGATACAAGCGCTGAAAAAACAGTGACAACACCGATGATACGGCGGTCAACGCCGGATTCAGCAACTCTAAGTCCGGTCAGTGGAAGAAGTCGTTCCAAAAGAACAATTCGGGCCCATCCATCTTGAACCGCATACTTGGTCGTTCGTGATAGATTCACCGCACCCCCGACAAGCCTCCTAATCATACAAATAGAGAGTGCTGGGTTTTCAAACAGGCCGGCAAATTAAACGCCGAGAATAGGGAAAAGGGATCGCAAAGCGAGGACGATGACGAAGAGCCACGACAACCGAACACAGGGGTGCAAAATAATTTTTCCCCTCTGGTCAAAACGGTGAACATGATATATGCTACCCACATCCCGAAGAGGGAGCGCAACCGTGCGCTCAGGGACGTCTATGCGATAGAGCCAGTCGCCCCAAAATTCAATCCATGGTCGTCATGCCCGATAACTTTTGATCGCCGGGATCACCCGACCAGTATCCATCATGGAGGCTCTGCAGCACTGGTCTTAGACCCTATAATTGATGGGTTCCACCTGACTTGTGTCCTCATGGACGGCGGTAGCAGCCTCAATCTTCTTTATCAGGATACATTGCAAAAAATGGGCATTAACCCATCAAGGATCAAGCCTACAAAGACTACCTTTAAAGGAGTCATACCAGGCATAGAGGCCCGTTGTACGGGCTCAATCACATTAGAGGTTGTCTTCGGATCTCCAGACAACTTCTGAAGCGAGGAGTTAGTCTTCGTTATCGTCCCATTCCGTAGCGGCTATCATGCACTGCTCGGACGAACTGTGTTTGCTTGATTCAACGCAGTGCCACACTATGCTTATCTCAAGCTCAAGATGCCCGGCCCACGCGGCGTCATAACAATCAATGGCAATACGGAACGCTCTCTTTGTACAGAAGAGCACACAGCTGCCCTAGCAGCAGAAATACAAAGCGGCCTTCTCAAGCAGAACCTTCATTCGGCTGCCGAGCCCTCGGACACCCTTAAGAGGGTCCGGACTACTTTGCAGCAGGAGAGCTCGGCTCGTCAGGAGCTTGACTAGCAATTTGGTCTCCATCTCAATCCCAATCAAGCGGTGGCCTGCATGCCGCGCATACATAACTACGCACTCAAAATTCCATGGGCATCGACGGAGGCATTGCTAGCTTGTGATCCATGGAACGGCTCAACCGACATCGGATACACACATACTTTCACTTTTGCTTGTTTTATTTTAGGTTTTAATCCCACAGACCCCAACGGTGGTCCAGTTATCGGTACTCTTGAAGGATAAACACACCAAGATGGCGAGGAGCGCAGACATACAGGGACTTTTTAGGTGATTCCGTTAACGATAACTCTACCTATCTTCCAGGACCCACATGCAGCTCTTCCCTGGTTTCGGCATGTTAAATAGCATGTTGATTATTGCACTACTTGTATCAATGCGCCTTGACGTACTAATTACATTATAGTGAAAACAGTTTGTAGCTGGAGCTATAGGACCCCAGCTTTTTACCTTTACATATTTTTTGTTTCCTTTCTCTCTTTTCTTTATTTTTTCAATTTCCCTGTGGATAACCCCATCAGGTAGCACCCGTACACTTTGGTATGTTTTGATGTTTGCCAGGGGCTTCATAGCACCCCGCATTACGGCAACAAAAGTCCGAACACTTCTTATACGTATAGTTCGGCACCCCGAATTTAGCATTATATGCATTGGCTCCGAATCATGTATTTGGTCAATAGTTGGGTTGCCCGGCTCCTATGCTTGCCATCCTACGTTCTGCTACATCGGCTAGGGTAGTAAAGAGAGAACTACTGCGATTGTGCCCTAGTCTAAACCGGATGAGCACCTTAGTAGAGAAACCCGAAAATTGACAGTCATGATGCAGCGAGAGCCGGTCAGCTGTTCGGAGGTCCCAAATCGTTGGAGGTTTTTCCGCATTTCATGAAGGTTCGGTACTTCCCGATCACACGCTGACAGCACCCTGGTTCGTATACCAGGGGCTGCGCCTATGTTTTATTATAAAACTCCTATGGCTAAGTGAGGGTGTTCAAGCCGTATAGTCTGGTTGCCTGGTTCGTCGCGCTAAAAAAATCCTTGAAGGACCATATAACTGGATCGAGATTATTTACATACCATCCTGAACACCTCCATACTACCTACGTGAGGGCAGAAGCCGACGACTGGCCAACCCTCAGATTTCATACAACACGGCCGCACAGGAGGATACAATTAAAACATAATAAAAATTATATTACAAAGCGGATTTGTTTTCATCATACAAGGCAAAATATGAATGTATTCATTCAAGAATAACATCCTTCCCCCACTTCGTTGCTATAAGTCGAGATCCCTCCAGGACATCCACAAACTATTGCTCGGGTGTGTCGTGCTCCTTGCCCTCCGGTGGCCCTCGAGCCACCTCGACGGCATCCATCTTCTCCCACCACATCTTGCAACGAGCGAAGGCCATGCGGGCACCCTCGATGCAGACTGATCGCTTGACGATGTCTAGCCGTGGACAAGCCTCCACCACCCGCTTCACGAGGCCAAAATAACTGCTAGTTATAGCTTCAGCTGGCCATAGTATGATTATTAAATCCTTCATGGCCAGTCCGGCCATCCTGTGCAGCTCGACCAACTGTTTCAGTTGATCCGCAAAGGCCACTAGATGTTCTGGCACAGCATACTACGACCAGAATAGCTTCTCCGGAGAATCCCCTTCCTTGGCTCGGAAGAACTTCGTAGCATCGGATACACTGCGTGGAAGATCCACAAAAGCCCCTAGGCAACTCCGAATCTAGGTTAGTAAAAGGTATTTCCTCTCCGCATACATGCTTTTCATGTTAAATGCCTTACCCGCTGTGATCTTCTTCGCCTCCTGGATCTCCCGGAGAGCGTCCCCGGCCTCATTCCATGCGGCCTCCGCGCTCTGACGAGCTTTGGTAAGTTCAGCCTATCGAGCCGATGCCTCGCGCTCCAAGGCTTCACCATGTCATGGAGCTCCTGCTGGACCCGGGCCTTGAGCTTCCTACGGGCGGCTTGCTGTTGGATAGCCTTCCCCTCGGCTTCGGCCAGGGCCATTCTCAGGGCCTCGACCTCGGTCGTCGCTTCTATACAAATCATGGCATTTTGGTCATCGCATGTCATTTTCTTCTTTTTGAATATATAACAGATTATTGCTTACCTTGCTTCTTCTCGAGCTGCCAGTTCACTTGGCTCAGCTCTCCCTCGGCCTCGGCCAGTTTCTACTTCAGTCCGGAGACTTCGGCAGTATGCGAGGCCGCGGCCAGCAATGATGCATGTAGTTAGGAAAAATTTAGTTAGTTTCCTGACGTCGGAGATTGATCCTTTGTCTGGTTTTTTCTTTCCGAACATGGGACAGTGTCTCAGGGGCTACTATGTACATTGGGATTCTCTCATGTTGGCATCACTTACCTCAAAACCTATCAGCAGGTTGCCGCAGGCCTCGGTTAGTCCGCTCTTGGCGGACTGAACTTTTTCAATCATCGTGCCCATGAGGACACGGTGCTCATCCATAATGGAATGCCTCGCAGCGCTCCCAGTAGATTGTCCGGTGCCCCTGGTTGGACAGGGGCCACCGGCAGAACAGGCATCCCCCTTCTTTCGAAGGAGGGTGCGTGCTGGATTCTGGAGCCGCCTCGGTCTCCGGAATTGAGTCCGGTTGAGGGCCGAATTGTATACAGTCCTCCCCGCTAGTCTCCGGGGGGATTGGTTCCCCTTGGTGTCCGGCGACGGGGGTTACGCCTTTGGGCGCCTCCTGAGCCTCTCCCCCGCCAGGAACAGTCCTTCGGGACAACACCTCTGCATCATCCTTGTTCTTAGGGGAGTGTGTGGGTGGCGGGGAGTCGCTGGCCATCGCCTTGGAATCCAGCGAGCCTCCTAACGAGGATCGCGGAGGGCTATTGTCGGCCGGACTACAATAACATAATCAATTGTCTCAGCACAATAAAGAGGGGAAACTTCATGGGCAGATAAGGTGCTAGTACTTACGATGCGGCCCGAGACTTAGGGCGGGGGCGTCTCTCCAGACTGTCCTCGACGTCCCATGCGGAGTTATCCGCGAGGGAGCCCTTCCCCCTTTTGGGCGCCTCCGCCTCCAGAGTTGCGGAGGCTGCCCTCTTCTTCCTCCCCCGATCAGGGGGAGAGTCGCTCTCCTCCTCCTCATCCATGTTGTCTTAAGTGGCAGGGGAATGGGCCTAGTCTTCGGACGTCGCGTCCGAGGTACCCTTGTGCCGGAGGCCGCTCCGGGCCCCCTTGGCCTTCCCTCTAGCCTTCTTCTCTGGTGTCTTATAAGGTGCTGGCTCCAGCATCTTTGCTAAGCACGGGATGACTGGCTCCTCTGGTAAGGGAGCCGGACACTGCATCTGCTTCGCCTTCTCCAACCAGTACTGGAAAAGCAATGGTAATGGAAGCTTAGATATCATCCTTGAAACAAGCAAGTAAGGGATGTGTTGAAAACAACATACCTCATTGGGAGGGTGATTTATGTCGTGATCCCGGTCCGAGCCAGTGGCCGGCGGTATCTCGTTTCCCTTGAAAAGCAACTTCTAGGCATCTTCGTGAGTCATTTCAAAAAGCCTCACCAGGCTATGGTGTTTCTTCAGGTTGAAATCCCATAGAGGGCGGCTTCGGCTCTGGCAGGGGAAGGATTCGACACACCAACATCACTTGGATTATGTCGACAAGCTTGATGTCCTTATCGATCATCCTCTGGATACGCGTTTGCAGTGCAATCAGCTTGTCCGACGAACACCAGTTTGGGCTCTTCTCGACCCAGGAGGTGAGCCGCATGGGGGCGCCGGAATTGAATTCGACAGCCACGGCCCAGGTGGCATCGCGGGGTTCGGTGATGTAGAACCATGGCTTCTACCATTCCTTGACAGATTCCACGAATGTGCCTTTTGGCCAAGAGACATTGGTGAGCTTGCTCACCATGGCGCCACCGCACTCTGCGTGTTGTCCGTCCACCACCTTGGGCTTCACATTGAAGGTTTTGAGCCACATCCCGAAGTGGGGGTGGATGCGGAGGAAGGCCTCGCACACGACGATAAACACTGAGATATTGAGGAAGGAGTTCGGGGATAGATCGTGGAAATCTATCCCATAGTAGAACATTAACCCGCGAACGAAGGGGTGGAGTGGAAACCCTAGACCGCGGAGGAAATGAGGGATAAACACTACCCTCTCGTTGGGCTTCGGTGTGGGGATGATTTGTCCCTGGGCTGGGAGACGATGGGTGATTTCCTTCGCCAGGTACCTGGCCGCCCGAAGCTCGGTGATGTCCTCCTGCTTAACAGAGGAGGCCATCCATTTCCCTTGACCTCCAGATCCGGACATGGTTGAGTGCTTCCTCGAGATAGGGAAATGAGAGCTTGGGCATTGGAGCTCAAGAGTGGAGAGGCAGGAAGAAAGCGTGGGAGAAGAAAGGGGAATCTTATCTCCTTATAAGGGCGGTGAATATCGAACCCCCCTGTCACACCCTAGCTAGTTCAAGCATTAGAGTGTGCATCATGTTTATTTTCCTCTTAAATTTGAAATGGGGATGACAGAACCCCCAACCCCCTGGAAACAACTAGGGTTTACTAAAATTATTTTCAATGAACCTGAAATGCCCTTCTAAAAAGTTCACCCTCTTTGTCTTGGGTTAGAACCTCTGGCAAAATTGGTGCACAATTTTCTAGGTCAACAGAAGGTCATTGAATTAAACCATAAGTATTTGAATTTGGGCATTTAAATGCTATAAAATATTTTAAATGCTCAAATAATTCTGGAAATAAATGTTTGCTGTTGGAAATAATCTAAACAGAGCCCACAGTTATTTTCGGGATTTTTGGAAACGTTTTAGTATTTTAAATAAAGCCCAACAGTTGCAGTTAAATAAAAAAATAGAAACAAATTAAAAAAAAGGAGAGAGGGAAGCCACCTGGGCCTTACCTGTGCTGGCCAGCCCACCTGGCTCGGCCCAGCCGACTGGCCCTGCCAGTCGTCGTCCTCCTCCCGCAAGAATGACGCGGAGCGCGTTGCTGGCGCCCGCGGCCACACGCCGGCCACCTCCTGCTTCTGCCGACGCATGTAGACGTCCAGAGATGCCACGCGACCCCCACGTCCCCTCTCATCCTCTCGCACTCTCCCCCTCGTCTCCCTCACACTCTCCCGCGATGGCCGAGCGCGTCCCTCGCCGCCGATCGCCGTAGTTGCCACCAGAGCCACTCCCTCGCCCCTCCGACGAGCCCAATTGCTCGGCCTCGTCACCCTGGACCTCTCCGTCGACCCACGCAAGCTCGGACGACCCCAAGACGACGTGGTGCCCTTCTTCCTCGTCCACGGCCGCCGGACGCCGTCGTTCGATTCGCCGGCCTCAATTCCTCCCCGAGCTCGCTGACCCCCTCTCCGACCCCACAGTGAGCTCCTCTTCCTTTTTCCCTAGCTTCCGTGTTTGGCCTCTATAGCCGCCATTCCCACCGCACCCGAGAGCTCCCCGCCGCCGACCATGGCGCCGTCGTGGCCAGAGCCACACTGGCTCGAGGCCAAGCTCGCCATTGTGCTCAGCGCAGCACCAGGAACCCGTAGCCACCACCAGCTCCTTCTCCCGTGCACCGTAGCCTTGAAACCAACCCCGCCCGAACTCCGGCCGCCGCCACGAGCTCGATTCCAGCGAGCTCGCTCCACCCCAGCTCCTCCCACTTGCCCCACTAGATGCGCGCGAGCCCCAGCTACGCGTAGCACGTCTCCGCCGTCGATTTGGTCACCAGAGGACCAAATCCGAAGCCCTCCACCGTCTCGGCCTCGCCGGCGACTCAACGCCGGTGGGATTAGCCCCGCTGACCAGGGGTTTGACCCCAGTTTGACTCCCCTGAGTCAATGACAAGTGGGCCCCCCTCTGTTAACTAAATCATATTAGTTTCAATTAAAAATAATTAGCTTAATTAACTACTGACACACGGGACCCACCAGTCAGGTTTGACCTGGACGTCCCCGTTGACCACTGACGTCACCTTGACGTAATGCTGACGCAGTAATGCATTTTCTGGATTTATTTTTATTCAGGAATTTCCAGAAAATAGTTAAAACTTCTAAAAATCATAGAAAATCAACCATAGCTCCAAATGCAAAGATTTATATATGAAAAATGATCAGAAAAAATCAATCTATCCATCTGTAATGGTTTCATGCATGAAAAAACAAGTTTACCTTGTTGTTTAAGCAGAATAAGGAAATGCACTATTAAGGCCATGTTTAATGAGCTAATATTTGAATCTTTGATTCAAATGAGTTCATTCCTTTCTATTATAACTTGCATTAGGCCAAGACACATTCATATTGCCATGTCATAGCATGCATCATATTGTTGCATATCGTCATGTGTTGATTGTGTTCCAATGTGTTCTTCGTGGTAGGTTCTGCCTCCGAGGATATTCACGAGTATCCAACTGAAGGGCAGTATCCCACTACCACTCCATCAGGCAAGCAACCATTGATCATTCTGATACAAACCCATGTTCTCACTTCTGCTCTTGTTTACTGCATTAAGACAACGCGATTCAAACTGCTGTGTGCTACGGTAGTTGAACCCTTATCCTCTGCATGACCTGTCATTTCCACAATAACTAGATGAAACCCACTAGCATGTGTAGGAGTTGATTGAGCCATGTATGTGATTCCTACCTTGCTATGCCTGCTATGCTTAGAGTTGTGTCAGGTCTGGTTCATCTGGGTGATGGGCCAGAGTGAAATGCTTATGCCGGTAATGTGAGGGATGTGTTGAACATGTTTTGGTAAAGGTATCGATGAGAGGCCATGTAGGAGTACATGGTGGGTTGTTTCATTGAGGCCGTCCCTAAGAACTGAGATCTGTATGTGTGATTTCAGATTCAGCTACTACCATGCATTGGGATCTTTAATTGACCCTCTCGGCTTCTTAACCACCCTAGTACTCTGTCCAGGAGTTGCAACTAGTTTTTGGTGTTTGTAGGTTATGTGTTGGCGGCCGTGCGTAGCGCTGACCCTAGGGTTGGGCTATGTTGCGGTAGATACACCGTGGCCGGGTATGCCGGGCGCCCGTTAGGCGTCTCGGGACCCTGTTCACATCGTTCGGGGTCCGTATGTGGAAACCTCGGCCGGACTCCCTGCGGATGGAACCTGGATAGGCGATAAACCTGGACTAGAGACTTAAGTGTTTAGGTAGGCCGTGGCCGACAACCTCGCTGGGCTTCCGCTTGAAGGTTGCCGAGTACATGTCGTGTAAGCGGCGGTAAGTGGTGAAAGCGTGTATGAAGAAGTACACCCCTACAGGGTATAAAACTATTCGAATAGCCGCGTCCGCGGTAAAGGACTACTTGGTTGCCTATACAGTTCATAGACAAGTTAATGGGTACTAATAAAAGACTCAAGATAAGTGTGAGTACCGAGGATGGCCCTCTCGTAGGATGACGAGGGAGGATCCCCGGTGGAGTATTGTGTTGATGAGTAGTGGACTCGTGTGCAAAAACTACTTTACTGGTGAAGTTCCGTAGGATAGCTTAGCCAAGAGTCAAAGCTGGCTTGCTGCATTAACCCCACCACCTTCTTGAGAATAAGCATGTATAGTAGGTTCTGATGTAAGACTTGTTGAGTACCTTTGTACTCATGTTTGCTTAATTACTATTTTCAGACAACAACACCGCCCCCTCCGATGGGTTCTACGTAGACCTTGATGTCGACGAGTGACTAGCCACCCAGGTGGTGATCCTGGCCATGGAGGGCCCTATGTAGATAGACAGGCTTCGAGAAGCCTTCTTTCTTTGTAGAGTCTGTACTCAGACTAGTTGCTTCCGCATGTGCTTGTATGATTGTATGACTCGAGTGCCAGGTCATGTGACCCCTATCTGTATGAAAATGTTATGTATGGCTCTCTGGAGCCTTTAAATAAAGTACTTGAGTTGTAGAGTTTTGTTGTGATGCCATGTTGTATGTACTCATATCGGGCATATTGTGTGTATGATTGAAATGCTTGGTATGAGTGGGATCCGACAATCTAGTTTTTTATCCTTGGCAGCCCTTATTTTGGGGAAATGTAGTCTAGCGTTCCTCGAGCCATAGTAGTCCGCTACAGCCCGGTTCACCGGAGTCCTGCTAGCCCAGCACTACTGCTCAGGACACTTGACTGGCCGGCATGTGTTTCACTTTGTTCCTATGTCTGTCCCTTCGGGGAAATGTCACGCGGTTATATCCGGAGTCCTGCCTAGCCTGCTACAGCCCGGGTTCCCCGGAGTCCTGTTAGCCCAGTGCTACAGCCCGGAATCACTCACTGATGACCGACATGTTCGATGTGATTCATGTATGCCTGTCTCCATAGGTCTGTGCCGCTTTGGGTTCACGACTAGCCATGTCGCCCCGGGTTCTTTGTCATATGGATGCTAGCGACACTATCATATACGTGAGCCAAAAGGCGCAAACGGTCCTGGGCCATGGTAAGGCGACACCCGTGGGATACCGTGCGTGAGGCCGCAAAGTGATATGAGGTGTTACTGGCTAGATCGATGTGACTTGGAATCGGGGTCCTGACAGCGTTGGTATCAGAGCCGGACTGCCTGTAGGTTCGTTGAGCCAAACTGGTCGATGTCGATTCTAGAAATGCTTTAGTTATATGTAGGGGAATTGATTGTGGGAGGGAACGTAAGGCTCTTTTACTCCTTTATCCTATGCCTCTGATCTGAGTCATTCTCTTCTCATTCAACATGGGTTAAGGACTAGGCTCTCTTCTTCTATCAGGTTCACGTGTTACTAATCTGTAGTAGCTTATAGGATTGTTGTTACAAGTCCCAGTTCAGTTTCTACTATTCTTAGTATGTTGCTAATTGGATCAGAACCTTGATATGATGTTGTTGAGTGGTATTGCAAACTGTTATGGATGTCTCAAATCTTTTTCTGAGCATTTACAGCTGTTATGCTGTCCAATTTTTCCCTAGAAATTCTGATGTCTTTGCATTGTGGTTGTGCTTTCAGATGGCCAACCGTGTTCAAAACCAAGTGGTTCGCCTCACCCGGTGCCTCGACGTGCCCGGTCATACTGCTATGTTAGTCCGCGTAATGATCGAGACGGGTTACCGTTGGTATCCCGAATACACCGTCGAAGAGCAATTCCGAGACTTTAATCAAAGCCAATATTTCTGCACCGTCAGGATATTTCCTTCTTATCCTGGATCTACCGAGCCCCTTCACTGTTCCTATGGACTGGGGGTTACTGTTGAGATGGTTGTGCAGGATGCTGCCTATTCCATGATGACCATTATGCGAGTCCGGACTGGCCTGCTTCGGAACACCGGTTTCCGTTACATGCCAGCTTCACTTCCGGGAGCGCAAGGGTATCTTCAGGCTATCTATGCTGACTCCACTCAGGAGGACTCATTAACTCGTACCACTGCCGAGATGCTCGAAGATAAGGACCGAGAGAATCGGGCCTTGAGGCTGGAGCTTTTCAATACCCGTGCTGATCATTGGGCCACATTGACTCGGTTTGCACCTGCGGTGCAAGCTGGATGTATGGATACAAGGGATCTGTATCCTATGAGATCTGCTTTGCCAGACATGGTGGATTGGCATGATGTGGGAGGCATCACCCACCTCGTGGTCCCTGCAGGCCACCGTTTGTTGGTCCAAGACCTCATCCTAGCCCCTATGGTCCACAGGCTCCTCAGGACCAACTGTTCCTGGATGGTCACGTTGAACTTCCAGGCTACGGAGGTGACTTCTATGAGGACTACTACGGAGCTGTCTGAGTTAGTAGTAGTACCACTAGTATTGTAGTAGTTGTATCTCCATTGTCCTGCGAGACTTGTGGAATATGACTTTGTGTGTAATCAAATCCGGAGGTGTAGACAAATAATGTATAGGAGCTTGGAATGCCTCCGATGAGTTGTAGTGTCTTTCATCATAGTTGTACTGTAACCTGGGCTTGTACTAAACTATGTATGATGTGTATGACCGTTGGTATATATATGGCAGTTTTATATTACCATGACATACGGATGAACATCTCTGCATTCCGTGTTATCCATTACATTCTGCACTTCCTTGCTAAGTTTGAGCCATCCTTATCTAAACCATTGTCTTGTTTTCTCCTAGGATGGTCAACACCCACAGCAACCCTGTTGCCTCGGAGCAGGGGGAAGCCAGTGCAGCTAGGGGTGAAAATCTGCCTCACCCGCCTTCTCTGGCCGAAGTAATGCTGGAGGCGGAAAGAAACAAGCATGAGACTAACCGCCTGCTAGAGAGGATTGAGCAGAACACTGCACGCCACCCGCGAAATGACTTGGTGTCGATCAATGACTTTATCAAGCTGTACCCACCAAAGTTTAACCATTCCGTCGAACCCCTCGACGCGGATGACTGGCTTCGCAGCATTACCCACAAGCTACGTTCTGCCAACGTAGCCGAAGCCGACAAGGTTACCTATGCTGCCTATCACCTCGAAGGCCCTGCTAGCCTTTGGTGGGAAAACTTTGAAGCTATGCGCCCGGTCGGCCAAGTTACTACTTGGGCTGAGTTCAGTGAGGCTTTCCGCGAGCATCACATTCCGGAAGGTCTCATGGATCGCAAGAGGGAGGAGTTCTGCAACTTCACCCAAGGAAGACTGACTGTGGATGCTTATAGTCGTGAATTTGGAAATCTGGCACGCTATGCTCCTGAAGAGGTATCTACTGACGCTAAGAGGCAACCAAGGTTCCGCAAGGGACTTAGCCCTGAGCTTCGCCGCGATCTTCGTCTGCACGAGTGCACCTCCTTTCAGAAGTTGGTCAATAAAGCCATCAGTGGTGAGACAGGCCAGACTGATTATGACGCTTCACGCAAGCACTCCCGTGACTTTGGCTCTTCATCCGGCTCTGGAGCTCAGAAGCGCCGGGTGTGGATCCCAAGCACGGCACTGCCACCCAGGTTCATCCCGAGGCCATCCTTTGAGGCGCCTCGTCCCAACCAGCAATTTGCACCGCCCAAGCCCTATGGTGGCCCCGCTGCTAATGCTGCTCCACGCCCCAATGTGGTGACATGCTTTAAGTGTGGAGAGCCGGGTCACTATAGCCGAGAGTGTCCCCAGAACAACAACCCCAATCAAACTGGAAAGTCCGTTGGCCGTGGTAGGCCCGCGGGAAAAACATTCTACGCCAAGCCGGCCACCACTACACGTGGCCATGTCAACTATGTTTCAGCCGAGGAGGCTCATGAGGATCCCAACATCGTCCTTGGTACGCTCCTTGTTAACTGCCATCCGGCATTTGTTCTTTTCGATACTGGAGCATCTCATTCATTCATATCCGAGAACTATGCTCGATTGCACAACACGACATTCTGTGACATGCCCTCTACCATGAAAATTCAAACTCCTGGCTCTAGATGGCAAACTTCTAGAGTAAGCCATGGGAACAAAATCCTTGTCGATAGATTTGTCTTCCTTGCATCCTTAATAGCTCTCAAGTCCTCGGACATAAACATCATCTTGGGTATGGACTGGATGTTAGCTCATTATGCTAAGATCGATTGTGCCACTAGAACCATTCAACTTACTCACCCATCGGGCAAGACAGTCAATGTCTTAACTCGAGTGGCCAAGCGCCAGCTTTACTCCTTAAATGCCAACCCCCTTCCAGACCTTGAGGATGTTCCAGTAGTCCGAGACTTTCCGGATGTCTTTCCAGAAGAATTGCCAGGTGTTCCACCTGACAGGGATGTCGAGTTTGTGATAGACCTTGTTCCAGGAACCGTTCCAATTTCTAGAAGACCCTACAAGATGGCACCCTTAGAACTAGCCGAGCTTAAGAACCAACTCGATGAGTCCTTGAAAAAGGGTTTCATCCATCCTAGTTCCTCTCCTTGGGCTTGCCCCGTCCTCTTCGTTAAGAAGAAGGATGGAACGGATCGAATGGTTGTGGACTACCGCCCTGTCAACCTGGTCACCATCAAGAACAAATACCCTCTTCCCAGGATCAATGATCTGCATGATCAGCTCGCTGGATCCTCAGTCTTTTCCAAGATGAATTTGAGGTTGGGCTACCATCAAATCAAAATCAGAAACGGGGACATTCCCAAAACGCCCTTTGTTACTCGTTATGGCCAATACGAGTACACCGTCATGTCCTTCGGTTTAACCAATGCCCAGCCACCTTCTCGCGGTTAATGAACTCGGTTTTCATGTAGTACTTGGATAAATTCGTCGTAGTATACCTCGATGACATACTCATCTACTGCAAGAATGAAGAGGAACATGCCGAACATCTAAGGCTGGTATTGATGAAACTTCGAGAGCATCGCCTTTATGCCAAATTCTCCAAGTGTGAATTTTGGTTGCTAGAGGTGACCTATCTAGGCCATGTAATCTCTGGCAAGGGTATTGCTGTCAATCCCGAGCGAGTTCAAGCCGTCCTTGATTGGACTCCACCTGAGACGGTCAAGCAAGTTAGGAGTTTCCTTGGCTTAGCGAGCTATTGCCGCCGCTTCGTCGAGAATTTCTCCAAGGTTGCTAAACCTCTAACTGAACTCCTCAAGAAAGATAAAAAGTTCGAGTGGACTCCACAGTGCGAGTTCAGCTTTCAGGAACTGAAAAGACGCCTGACATCTGCTCCCGTACTGGTACCACCAGATTTCTCCAAGGACTTTATTATCTACTGCGACGCCTCGCGACAAGGACTAGGTTGCATACTCATGCAGGATCGTCAGGTAATTGCCTATGCTTCACGGCAATTACACCCACATGAGGAAAATTATCCCACACATGATCTAGAGCTTGCAGCTGTAGTCCATGCACTTAAAACCTGGCGACATTACCTCCTCGGTAATCGTTGCGAGATCTTCACCGATCACCAAAGTTTGAAATATATCTTCACCCAACCAGACTTGAATCTCAGGCAAAGACGTTGGGTTGAGTTGATCTCGGATTACGACTTAGGAATAACTTACACCCCGGGCAAAGCCAATGTCATGGCTGATGCACTAAGCCGTAAATCCTATTGTAACAACCTGATGTTACAACAGAGTCAACCACCTCTCCATGAGGAATTCCGTAAGCTTAACCTTCACATTGTTCCTCGAGGATTCCTATCCACCCTGGTGGCGAAACCTACCCTTATGGATCAAATCATAACCGCCCAGCAGTATGATAAGGGCATATCCCGGATTAAGGAAAACATCGCTAGCGGAGTTGCTAAATGTTTCTCCATGGATGAGCGAGGTGCTGTCTTCTTCGAGAACCGTTTGGTGGTTCCCAAGAAACAACATCTGCGCCAGTTGATCCTTAAGGAAGCTCATGAATCCCCTCTCACCATTCATCCCAGTAGTACTAAAATGTATCAAGACCTACGCCAGAGGTTTTGGTGGACTAGGATGAAGAGAGAAATCGCTCAATACATTGCTAATTGCGACGTTTGTCGTCGTGTTAAAGCAGAGCATCAACGGCCTGCTGGCACCCTTCAACCTTTGGCTATCCCCGAATGGAAATGGGATAAAATCAGTATGGATTTCATCACTGGGTTTCCCAGGACCAAGAGAGGGAATAATGCCATCTTCGTCGTGATCGACCGTCTTTCCAAAGTAGCCCACTTTCTACCTGTTCGTGAGAGTATCACCGCTAGCCAACTAGCCGATTTATACATCTCTCGAATAGTGTCTCTTCATGGTGTTCCATTGGAAATTAACTCAGACCGTGGGAGTCTCTTCACCTCTTGATTTTGGGAAAGTTTCCAAAATGCTATGGGAACTCGTCTCTCTTTTAGTACTGCCTTCCATCCTCAATCAAGTGGTCAAGTAGAGCGAGTCAATCAAATTCTGGAAGATATGCTCCGAGCTTCTGTCATCTCGTTCGGAATGAGTTGGGAGAAATGCCTTCCATTCGCGGAGTTTGCTTATAACAATAGTTATAAAGCCAGCTTAGGCAAGGCTCCTTTTGAAGTTCTCTATGGACGAAAATGTTGAACGCCTCTTAACTGGTCAGAAACCGGGGAAAGACAACTCTTTGGCCCGGATATGATTCAGGAAGAAGAAGAGCAGGTTCGCATTATTCGTGAGAAATTGAAAACAGCCCAATCTCGTCAAAAGAGTCAATATGATCATAAACATAAGCCTATGACTTATGAAGTCGACGAGAAGGCTTACCTTCGGGTTACTCCGTTAAAGGGAACCCATCGTTTCGGTATCAAAGGCAAATTGGCCCCTCGTTACATTGGACCCTTTCGCATTCTTGCCAAACGAGGAGAAGTTGCCTACCAATTGGAACTACCTCCGCATCTTTCCAGAGTTCACGATGTCTTCCACGTTTCACAACTCAGGCGTTGCTTCGCGGATCCTATCCGTGGAGTGGACCACGAAACGCTTGATCTACAAGATAACCTCTCCTATCGGGAATATCCCATTCGTATCCTTGATCAAGCCGAGCATACCACTCGACGTCATAATATCAAGTTTCTCAAGGTTCATTGGTCACACCATTCCGAGAAAGAAGCCACTTGGGAAAGGGAGGATCATCTTCGACTTGAGTACCCCACCATCTTCCCGAAGGATCCTAAATCTCGGGACGAGATTCTTTTGAGTAGGGGTGAGTTGTCACACCCTAGCTAGTTCAAGCATTAGAGTGTGCATCATGTTTATTTTCCTCTTAAATTTGAAATGGGGATGACAGAACCCCCAACCCCCCCTGGAAACAACTAGGGTTTACTAAAATTATTTTCAATGAACCTGAAATGCCCTTCTAAAAAGTTCACCCTCTTTTTCTTGGGTTAGAACCTCTGGCAAAATTGGTGCACAATTTTCTAGGTCAACAGAAGGTCATTGAATTAAACCATAAGTATTTGAATTTGGGCATTTAAATGCTATAAAATAATTTAAATGCTCAAATAATTCTGGAAATAAATGTTTGCTGTTGGAAATAATCTAAACAGAGCCCACAATTATTTTCAGGATTTTTGGAAACGTTTTAGTATTTTAAATAAAGCCCAACAGTTGCAGTTAAATAAAAAACAGAAACAAATTAAAGAAAGGAGAGAGGGAAGCCACCTGGGCCTTACCTGTGCTGGCCAGCCCACCTGGCTCGGCCCAACCGACTGGCCCTGCCAGTCGTCGTCCTCCTCCCGCCAGAAGGACGCGGAGAGGCCACACGCCGGCCACCTCCTACTTCTGCCGACGCATGGAGACGTCCAGAGATGCCACGCGACCCCCACGTCCCCTCTCATCCTCTCGCACTCTCCCCCTCGTCTCCCTCACTCTCTCCCGCGATGGCCGAGCGCGTCCCTCGCCGCCGATCGCCGTAGTTGCCACCGGAGCCACTTCCTCGCCCCTCCGACGAGCCCAATCGCTCCGCCTCGTCACCCTGGACCTCTCTGTCGACCCACGCAAGCTCGGACGACCCCCAGACGACGTGGTGCCCTTCTTCCTCGTCCACGGCCGCCGGACACCGTCATTCGATTTGCCGGCCTCAATTCCTCCCCGAGCTCGCTGACCCCCTCTCCGACCCCGCTGTGAGCTCCTCTTCCTTTTTCCCTAGTTTCCGTGCTCGTTTGGCCTCTGTAGCCGCCATTCCCACCGCACCCGAGAGCTCCCCGCTGCCGACCATGGCGCCATCGTGGCCAGAGCCACAGTGGCTCGAGGCCAAGCTCGCCGTTGTGCTCAGCGCAGCACCAGGAACCCGTAGCCACCACCAGCTCCTGCTCCCGTGCACCGTAGCCTTGAAACCACCCCCGCCCGAACTCCGGCCGCCGCCACGAGCTCGATTCCGACGAGCTCGCTCCACCCCAGCTCCTCCCACTTGCCCCACTAGATGCGCGCGAGCCCCAGCTACGCGTAGCATGTCTCCGCCATCGATTTGGTCACTGAAGGACCAAATCCGAAGCCCTCTGCCGTCTCGGCCTCACCGGCGACTCAACGCCGGCGGGATTAGCCCCGCTGACCAGGGGTTTGACCCCAGTTTGACTCCCCTGAGTCAATGACAAGTGGGTCCCCCTCTGTTAACTAAATCATATTAGTTTCAATTAAAAATAATTATCTTAATTAACTACTGACACACGGGACCCACCAGTCAGGTTTGACCTGGACGTCCCCGTTGACCACTGACGTCACCTTGACGTAATGCTGACGCAGTAATGCATTTTCTGGATTTATTTTTATTCAGGAATTTCCAGAAAATAGTTAAAACTTCTAAAAATCATAGAAAATCAACCATAGCTCCAAATGCAAAGATTTATATATGAAAAATGATCAGAAAAAATCAATCTATCCATCTGTAATGGTTTCATGCATGAAAAAACAAGTTTACCTTGTTGTTTAAGCAGAATAAGGAAATGCACTATTAAGGCCATGTTTAATGAGCTAATATTTGAATCTTTGATTCAAATGAGTTCATTCCTTTCTATTATAACTTGCATTAGGCCAAGACACATTCATATTGCCATGTCATAGCATGCATCATATTGTTGCATATCGTCATGTGTTGATTGTGTTCCAATGTGTTCTTCGTGGTAGGTTCTGCCTCCGAGGATATTCACGAGTATCCAACTGAAGGGCAGTATCCCACTACCACTCCATCAGGCAAGCAACCATTGATCATTCCGATACAAACCCATGTTCTCACTTCTGCTCTTGTTTACTGCATTAAGACAACGCGATTCAAACTGCTGTGTGCTACGGTAGTTGAACCCTTATCCTCTGCATGACCTGTCATTTCCACAATAACTAGATGAAACCCACTAGCATGTGTAGGAGTTGATTGAGCCATGTATGTGATTCCTACCTTGCTATGCCTGCTATGCTTAGAGTTGTGTCAGGTCTGGTTCATCTGGGTGATGGGCCAGAGTGAAATGCTTATGCCGGTAATGTGAGGGATGTGTTGAACATGTTTTGGTAAAGGTATCGATGAGAGGCCATGTAGGAGTACATGGTGGGTTGTTTCATTGAGGCCGTCCCTAAGAACTGAGATCTGTATGTGTGATTTCAGATTCAGCTACTACCATGCATTGGGATCTTTAATTGACCCTCTCGGCTTCTTAACCACCCTAGTACTCTGTCCAGGAGTTGCAACTAGTTTTTGGTGTTTGTAGGTTATGTGTTGGCGGCCGTGCGTAGCGCTGACCCTAGGGTTGGGCTATGTTGCGGTAGATACACCGTGGCCGGGTATGCCGGGCGCCCGTTAGGCGTCTCGGGACCCTGTTCACATCGTTCGGGGTCGTATGTGGAAACCTCGGCCGGACTCCCTGCGGATGGAACCTGGATAGGCGATAAACCTGGACTAGAGACTTAAGTGTTTAGGTAGGCCGTGGCCGACACCCTTGCTGGGCTTCCGCTTGAAGGTTGCCGAGTACATGTCGTGTAAGCGGCGGTAAGTGGTGAAAGCGTGTATGAAGAAGTACACCCCTACAGGGTATAAAACTATTCGAATAGCCGCGTCCGCGGTAAAGGAATACTTGGTTGCCTATACAGTTCATAGACAAGTTAATGGGTACTAATAAAAGACTCAGGATAAGTGTGAGTACCGAGGATGGCCCTCTCGTAGGATGATGAGGGAGGATCCCCGGTGGAGTATTGTGTTGATGAGTAGTGGACTCGTGTGCGAAAACTATTTTGCTGGTGAAGTTCCGTAGGATAGCTTAGCCAAGAGTCAAAGCTGGCTTGCTGCATTAACCCTAGCACCTTCTTGAGAATAAGCATGTATAGTAGGTTCTGATGTAAGACTTGCTGAGTACCTTTGTACTCATGTTTGCTTAATTACTGTTTTCAGACGACAACACCGCCCCCTCCGATGGGTTCTACGTAGACCTTGACGTCGACGAGTGACTAGCCACCCAGGTGGTGATCCTGGCCATGGAGGGCCCTATGTAGATAGACAGGCTTCGAGAAGCCTTCTTTCTTTCTAGAGTCTGTACTCAGACTAGTTGCTTCCGCATGTGCTTGTATGATTGTATGACTTGACTGTCGGGTCATGTGACCCCTATCTGTATGAACATGTTATGTATGGCTCTCTGGAGCCTTTAAATAAAGTACTTGAGTTGTAGAGTTTTGTTGTGATGCCATGTTGTATGTACTCATATCGGGCATATTGTGTGTATGATTGAAATGCTTGGTATGAGTGGGATCCGACAATCTAGTTGTTTATCCTTGGCAGCCCTTCTTATGGGGAAATGTAGTCTAGCGTTCCTCGAGCCATAGTAGTCCGCTATAGCCCGGTTCATCGGAGTCCTACTAGCCCAGCACTACTGCTCAGGACACTTGACTGGCCGGCATGTGTTTCACTTCGTTCCTATGTCTGTCCCTTCGGGGAAATGTCACGCGGTGATATCCAGAGTCCTGCCTAGCCTGCTACAGCCCGGGTACCCCGGAGTCCTATTAGCCCAGTGCTACAGCCCGGAATCACTCGCTGATGACCGACATGTTCGATGTGATTCATGTATGCCTGTCTCCATAGGTCTGTGCCGCTTTGGGTTCACGACTAGCCATGTCGGCCCGGGTTCTCTGTCATATGGATGCTAGCGACACTATCATATACGTGAGCCAAAAGGCGCAAACAGTCCCGGGCCATGGTAAGGCGACACCCGTGGGATACCGTGTGTGAGGCCGCAAAGTGATATGAGGTGTTACCGGCTAGATCGATGTGACTTGGAATCGGGGTCCTGACACCCCCCCCCCTCCGTTCGCCTTAAAATTCATCTGCTCCCAAAGGTTGTGTAAACGGCATGGTTGGGTTACCCACACCCGTATTGATGATAATCCCGTAATAAGGGGACACGATCTTTGCTTTGACAAGACGTGCCAATTAAAACCACGTCTCGAAACATGGGACGAAAAACGGTTCGAAATTATGACCGGACAGACGTGACATCGCATTACTAAAGTTGTCAGCAGATTGGACTTGTGTGCTATTATATAATCTCTGCCATTGTGTGCGGTGTGTGTTACAGGTCCGGACACAATCAAATAGTCTAGAGACTATTTGGGAGTTCGGAAGGAGGAACCCGCTTTGCAATACCGAAGACAGCACTACGCGCCGGATACCTTGTCATTGAAGCCAGGTTCAGGGGCTACTGATGGAGTCCTGGACTAAGGGGTCCTTGGGCGTCCAGCCTGTTATCTATGGGCCGGACTGATGGGTTGTGAGGATATGAAGACTGAAGACTATACCCGTGTCCGGATAGGACTTTCTTTAGCGTGGAAGGCAAGCTAGGCGAACAACAATGAAGATTCTGAAGGAAATGTGCCCTAGAGGCAATAATAAAGTTATTATTTATTTCCTTATATCATGATAAATGTTTATTATTCATGCTAGAATTGTATTAACAGGAAACATAATACATGTGTGAATACATAGACAAACAGAGTGTCACTAGTATGCCTCTACTTGACTAGCTCGTTAATCCAAGATGGTTATGTTTCCTAGCCATAGACATGAGTTGTCATTTGATTAACGGGATCACATCATTAGGAGAATGATGTGATTGAATTGGCCCATTCTGTTAGCTTAGCACTTGATCGCTTAGTATGTTGCTATTTCTTTCTTCATGACTTATACATGTTCCTATTACTATGAGATTATGCAACTCCCGTTTACCGGAGGAACACTTCGTTTGCTACCAAACGTCACAACATAACTGAGTGATTATAAAGGTGCTCTACAGGTGTCTCCGAAGGTACTTGTTGAGTTGGCGTACTTCGAGATTAGGATTTGTCACTCCGATAGTCGGAGAGGTATCTCTGGGCCCACTTGGTAATGCACATCACTATAAGCCTTGCAAGCATTGTAACTAATGAGTTAGTTGCGGGATGATGTATTACGGAACGAGTAAAGAGACTTGCCAGTAACAAGATTGAACTAGGTATTGAGATACCGATGATCGAATCTTGGGAAAGTAACATACCGATGACAAAGGGAACAACGTATGTTGTTATGCGGTTTGACCGATAAAGATCTTCGTAGAATATGTGGCAGCCAATATGAGCATCTAGGTTCCGCTATTGGTTATTGACCGGAGACGTGTCTCGGTCATGTCTACATAGTTCTCGAACCCATAGGGTCCGCACGCTTAAAGTTCGGTGACGATCGGTATTATGAGTTTTTGTGTTTTGATGTACCGAAGGTAGTTTGGAGTCCCGGATATGATCACGGACATGACGAGGAGTCTCGAAATGCTCGAGACGTAAAGATCGATATATTGGACGACTATGTTTGGACTCCGGAAAGGATTCGGACATATACCAGAGTACCGGGGGGTTACCGGAACCCCCCGGGGGGCTTAATAGGCCTACATGGGCCTTAGTGGAAATAGAGGGCAACAAGGGGAGTGTGGGCCCCCCCCAAGGCCCAAACCGAATTGGTTTAGGGCAAGGGGGGTCGTCCCCCTCTTTCCTTCTCCTCCTCTCCCTTTCCTTCCCCTCTCCTACTCCAAATAGGAAAAGGAGGAGTCCTACTCCTAGTGGGAGTAGGACTCCCCCCTTGGCGCACCCTCCTTGGCCGGCCTCCTCCTCCTCCTTGCTCCTTTATATATGGGGGCAGGGGGCACCCCATAGACAAACAATTGATCATTGATCCCTTAGCCGCGTGCGCTGCCCCCCCTCCACCATAATCCACCTCGATCATATCATAGCGGTGCTTAGGCGAAGCCCTGCGTCGGTAGCATCATCATCACCGTCACCACGCCGCCGTGCTGATGAAACTCTCCTGTGAAGCTTTGCTGGATCGGAGCTCGCGTGACGTCATCGAGTTGAACGTGTGCAGAACTCGAAGGTCCGTGCATTCGGTACTTGGATCGGTCGGATCATGAAGACGTACGACTACATCAACTGCGTTGTGCTAACGCTTCTGCATTCGGTCTACAAGGGTACGTGGACACACTCTCCCCTCTTGTTGCTATGCATCACCATGATCATGTGTGTGCATAGGAAATTTTTTGAATTACTACGTTCCCCAACAGTGGCATCCAAGCCAGGTTTTATGCGTAGATGTTATATGCACGAGTAGAACACAAGTGAGTTGTGGGCGATACAGGTCATACTGCTTACCAGCATGTCACACTTTGGTTCGATGGTATTGTTGGATCAAGCGGCCCAGACCGACATTACGCGTACGCTTATGCGAGACGGGTTCTACCGAATTGCTGTGCACATAGGTGGCTGGCGGGTGTCAGTTTCTCCAACTTTAGTTGAACCGAGTGTGGCTATGCCCGGTCCTTGAGAAGGTTAAAACAACACTAACTTGATGAACTATCGTTGTGGTTTTGATGCGTAGGTAAGAACGGTTCTTGCTAAGCCCGTAGCAGCCACGTAAAACATGCAACAACAAAGTAGAGGACGTCTAACTTGTTTTTGCCGGGCTTGTTGTGATGTGATATGGTCAAGACATGATGCTATATTTATTGTATGAGATGATCATGTTTTGTGACAGAGTTATTGGCAACTAGCAGGAGCCATTTGGTTGCTGTCGGTGTCAAAACCGGCAGATCTCGGGTAGGGGGTCCCGAACTGTGCGTCTAGGCCGGATGGTAACAGGAGGCAGGGGACACGATGCTTTACCCAGGTTCGGGCCCTCTTGATGGAGGTAAAACCCTACGTCCTGCTTGATTAATATTGATGATATGGGTAGTACAAGAGTAGAACTACCACGAGATCAGAGAGGCTAAACTCTAGAAACTAGCCAATGGTATGATTGTATGTTATGGTAGTTGTCCTACGGACTGAAACCCTTCGGTTTATATAGACACCGGAGAGGGTTAGGATTACACAAGGTAGGTTACAAAGGAGGAGATATACATAT
Source organism: Triticum urartu (assembly GCF_003073215.2). Taxonomy (NCBI): domain Eukaryota; kingdom Viridiplantae; phylum Streptophyta; class Magnoliopsida; order Poales; family Poaceae; genus Triticum; species Triticum urartu. The sequence goes on along the minus strand of NC_053025.1, from coordinate 186,775,291 downwards.
CCGTATTGCCTAGCTTGCCTTCCACGCCAAGTAGAATCCCATCCGGACACGAGACGAAGTCTTCAATCTTGTATCTTCATAGTCTAACAGTCCGGCCAATGGAGATAGTCCGGATGTCCGGAGACCCCCTGATCCAGGACTCCCTCAGTAGCCCCTGAACCAGGCTTCAATGACGATGAGTCCGGCGCGCAGTGTTGTCTTCGGCATTGCAAGGCGGGTTCCTTCTCCAATACATCACAGAAGAATTTGAATACGAGGATAGTGTCCGACCCTGCAAAATAAGTTCCACATTCCACCGTAGAGAGAATAATATTTTCGCAGATCTAATTTGCTGGCTTGTTTTGGCAGCATGACGTTATGTCATGGCCCGGTGATTATTCGAACCGTTTCCTTTAACCAGCCCCGCACATAACGAGGGGCAGTTTTTCGACACGTCTTGTCAAAGCAGAGATTGTGTCCCCTTATTACGGGATTCTCATCAATACGGGCGTGGGTAACACAACCGCGCCATCAATTGCGGCGCTTGGGGGATAAGCGAGTTTTACTAGGCAAGTGGGGACGCTTAGTTTCGTCCACCCATATAAAGGGATAAGGATTCACCTTTCTATCCACGCCTTCTTCCTCCTTTGCTCATCCGTTTTCGCACACTCGAGCTCTAGCACCCAAGTCCACACTTCCACCTCAACCTTCTCCAACCATGTCCGGAGCGGGAGGCAAGTGGATGGTCTCCTCCGTCATGGAGGGAGACATCAAGAAACTGAGGAGAGCTGGATACCTTCCCGACGACATCGCGCACCGGCTCCCAGACGAGGGGCAGCTCATCCCCACCACTAGGCCCCATGAGAGGGTAGTATTCCTCACCCATTTACTCCATGGACTAGGATTCCCTCTCCATCCCTTCGTCCGGGGGCTCATGTTTATTATGGCCTGGATTTCCATGATCTGGCCCCGAACTTCATCCTCAACATCTCAGCATTTATCGTCGTGTGCGAGGCCTTCCTCCGCATCAGGCCCCACTTCGGCTTATGGCTGAAGACCTTCAATGTCAAGCCAAAGGTGGTGGGCCGCCGCCAGGCGGAGTGCGGAGGCGCCATGGTGGGCAAGATGCCCAACGTAACATGGCTCGAGGGCTCGTTTGTGGAAAACATAAAGGGGTGGCAATCGGGGTGGTTCTATATCACCGAGGCGCGCGACCCTGCATGGGCAGCTACCCCCGAGTTCCGATCTGGCATCCCCACGCGGCTCACCTCCTGGAAAGAGAAGGGCCTGTCCTGGGGTAATTCGAAAGAGCTGACCGGACTCCAAACATGTATTAAAAACATGCTGGACAAGAAGCTCAAGCTTGTCAACATAGTCCAAGTTATGCTCATCCGCCGGATACTCCCGTGCCAACAACGGGAGTTCAACTTGTGGGAATTCAATCCGGCGCAGCATCGAACTCTGAACAGGCTCTTCGACACGACTCATGAAGACGCCTGGAGGGTGCTGTTCAAAAGCGCCGAGGTCCCCCCCCCCTATTACTGAGGATCACGGATTCAGCGCGAAGTACCAAGCCAGTGCGGTAAGCTGCTTAACCTTTCACAGGATACTTATTCTTTCATATAGATTGACTCTATGCGGGATCTAAACTCCCGTACCTTTGACAGGACTGGCAGAAGATGGCCGGACAGATCGACTGTCTGGCTCCTTTGCCCGAAGGCCCCGCAGACAGTTTTCTGGCGAAGATGTTGACTCTGGCCCCTTATAAGGTGCCGGAGAAGACCAAGAAGGCCAAGGGAACTCGAAGAGTTCCCGACGCCAGGCGTCGTCGGACTCACCGTCCGATGACTCTGCGGCGCACACTTCCCCTGAAGACTAGGAAGAGGAAGAAGAAGATGCTCCCCCACCGACTGGGGGAGACAAGAAAAGGAAGGCCGCCCCAACTGGGGAGGCCGGAGGGTCCAAGAAGGGAAGGACTCTCCTTCCGGACAGTTCCACCGCTGCCGACGAAGGCGAAGACGAGTGGTTGCCCAGGATCAAGCCCCTAGGGAGATTGTAAGTGTTCGGATACCAGAGTAACTCATAGGATTCCTTTGTCGCACTGCTTTTCCTAATGCCGAATGCAATTATGCGGGCCGCCACGAGCCAGTATCATCGGACGGCTCCTTGGGCTTGTCGGACATGGATAGCGATCCAGTCCCGACCGCGACCTCCCCTCATCCTGCCGACGACGCCGAGGTGTTGTCTCAAGAGGCACCGGATCGAGGGGAGACAGTCCCGGAGGCGCCTCAAGGCGACCTTCTGGACTCCAGGAGCCGAGGGGACGGGGCCCCCGAGAGCTCCGAGTTCGGCCCTCAGCCGAACACCGTGCCAGACCCTCCAGCGGTTCCGGTCTCAGGCAGTCAACCCCCTTCTAAGAGGGGCAAGACGCCTGTGCCGGTGACCTCTGTCCATCCAGAGGCACTGGACAATTTGCTGGAAGCGCTTCACAGCGCTTCCATCGACGAGGAACACCGCACTATCATGAGTGCGGAGATCCAGAAGGTTCAGTCCGCCAAGAGCGGATTGACTGAAGCCTGTGCCAGCCTTCTAACAGGCTTCGAGGTAAGTGTTTTGAAATGTAGTAGAAATATTACCGCATAGATAGTAACCCCTGATGCTTTGTTCGGTGTTCACAAAGAAAAGCTGAATAGAGGATAAAATAATATCGCTGGAGTCTAATGTAAGTATGTCAATATGCATATGCAGGCTTCGCTTCTGGCGTCCGCCGCACTAACTGTGGAGGTCGCCGTACTGAAGCAGGACCTCAGGGGGTCCAGGAAAGAGCTCGGCCTTGCTAAGAGGCAGCTCAAGGAGAACAAGGGTAAGTAATACCCTTTCTATAGAAATGTATATATAAAAAAGGACGCAATTGCAAAATGACAGGATCATCATATGTTTGCCAGGGGCCACGACCGAGGTGGCGACCCTGAAGCAAGCGCTAACCAAGGCCGAAGATACAGCGACCAAGGAGGGCACCAAGCGAGAGAAGCACGAGGCTTGGGTGGGCGAGGTGCAGCAAGAGCTCCAGGCTCTTGTAGCAAAGCACGAGGGGTTGGAGCTTGACTCCAAGATGCGGGAGTCTGAGCTTGCCGCGGCCCTTGAGAGCGTAAAGAGTGCCAAGGCCGAGGCCCAGAAGGCCCTCCAAGAGATCGACGCGATGAAGAAGATAGCGGCGGGTAAGGCTTTCTATATGCAAAGCAAGCATGTAAAAGTAAATTACCGATTACTTACCCGGATCCGGAGCTCTTCAGGAGCATTCATAGATTTGCCCCGCAGTGTGTCCGATGCCGCACAATTTTACCAGGCCGAGGACGGAAGCTTGATGGAGAAGCTGTTCTGGTCTCAGTATGCTAAGGCCGAACATCCGGTGCCGATGAGCGACCAGCTGAAGCAGATGGTCGAGCTACATAAGGCGGCCCATCAGGCCATGAAGGGCTTTATAGTCCGGCTGTGGCCTGGCGACGCCCTTTCGAACAGCTTCTTCGGCCTGGTGAGGCGGCTCGTGGATGCCTGCCCACGGCTGGAGGTCATCAAGCGATCTGTCTGCATTGAAGGTGCACGCCGGGCTTTCACCCATGTGAAATTGTAGTGGGTCAAGCTAGACACCGTGAAGCTGATCAAGGAGGGGCCGCCAGAGGGCAAGGAGCACCGCCACCCTGAGATGTACCACGAGGGCGTTCTGCCGGGTGCCCGTCTCATCGCGGATGAGTGCTCAAAACATGTAATATTTGAATGAGACTTGCTCGTGTGATCTTGTATGATGAAAACTTGTTTCATATGCGCTATGCAACGCTTGTTTGAATTTAAAATATTACCTTCTGTTTGGATGTTTATCCAATCTGAGAGATGGCTAGTCCTCGGCTTCTGCCCCCATGCCAAGAGTGCTGGTGTTCGGGATAAACCTGAGCACTCTTGTTCCCATATTTGGGTCCTTCGAGGGAGGTGCTCAGCACAACGAACAAGGCAACCAGACTAATAATGCTTTATCACTCACACTTAGCCATAGAATTCTATAATTTTAAATTTCGGCCAAGCCCCTGGTATTCGGAAGGCCGAATTCGGGGCGCGATACACGCCTGTAAGCCGGACAGGGCCGGCCCCTCGCCCTAAGCGGCATAAGTCTTTAGGGACTCGAAAAACCTCGCCGAACAGCGACCAGTCTCTCGCCTTATCATGACAGTCAGTTTTAGCTTTCTCTACTGAGGTGCTCAGCCCGGCAGAACCGGGGCACAATCGTAGTAGTTCTCCTAGCGCTACCTTAGCCGATGGAGCGGAACGTAAGGTACCAAAACATAGGAGCCGAGCAAACCAACATTTGACCAAAGGCATGATTCGGAGCTGATGCATATAATGCTATAAGTTCGGGGTGCCGCACTTGTGAAAGTGTTTGGACTTTTCACACCGCATTGTGGGGTACGTAAGCCCCTGGTGTATTGGCCTTACCAGAGTGTACGGTTGCAAGGTGTCATTAATGAACACATGGATATATATATATATATAACAAGAATGCAATAATAGTCGTAATGTCATGCATTGTTTATTGAAAAATTGCGCTAAAGCAGAGTGATACAGATAGTGCGATAAGCAAAGAGTAGGACTATGTCCCTTCCAAGGGAAAGCTGAGGAATGATATGAAATCGAGTATTTCGCTCGTTACTGTAATCAACCTGGGAATTCCGTGGTATAGCGTAGTTGTCTGCCTCCTTGGTTGCTGCATCATGTGTTCGGCGATAGTGCTGCCGGACCGTGTTTCCAGAGATTAAGGTCCTGAAAGAAAAAGAAAAATAACCAAACGGGAAGCCCCTAGTGCGGTTTAGGCCGCGTTTTGGGGCATGCCGCAGTTGTGCCCCCCTCCCCACCTGTGCGTGTGGTATTTTTAATGCGTAATTATGTACGCGCGGCACGAATATCGCTGTTGGGCTGGGATTGGGGTGGCCGCCGTATTGCTACGCGAGCTCAGATCGCGCCAGGCGGTCTATTTGCCGATTGCCCCGAGCGCGCTTGAAGGTGTCCAGGCTTTGAAGCGCCGAACTGGTTGCTTGCCTTGAGAGCCTGCTTTGCGCTACTGCTGCGAGGGCCGCGGTGTGCTCCTCTGTTCGAAGAGAGCGCTCTGTGTTTCCATTGACTGTAATAACTTCACGAGGTCCTGGCATCTTGAGCTTGAGGTATGCATAATGCGGTACCGCATTGAATCTAGCGAATGCGGTTCGCCCGAGCAGCGCGTGATAACCACTACGGAACGGGACTATATCGAAGATTAACTCTTCGCTTCGGAAATTATCTGGGGATCCGAAGACCACTTCCAGTGTAATTGAGCCTGTGCAATGGGCCTCTACACCTGGAATGACGCCCTTAAAGGTCGTTTTCGTGGGTTTCATCCTTGAGGGGTCTATACCCATTTTGCGCACTGTGTCCTGATAAAGCAGGTTCAGGCTGCTGCCGCCGTCCATAAGGACTCGAGTGAGGTGAAATCCATCGATGATTGGGTCTAGGACCAATGCAGCGAATCCGCCATGACGGATACTAGTGGGGTGGTCCCAGCGATCGAAGGTGATCGGACAGGAAGACCAAGGGTTGAACTTTGGGGCGACTGGCTCCAACGCATATACGTCCCTGAGCGCACGCTTCCGCTCCCTCTTGGGGATGTGGGTTGCGTATATCATGTTCACTGTCCGCACTTGCGGGGGAAACCTCTTCTGTCCTCCAGTGTGCGGCTGCCGGGGCTCCTCCTTGTCACGCTATGCGGCCCCTTGTCCTTGTTTTCGGCAATTAACTTGCCTGCCTGCTTGAACACCCAACAATCCCTGTTGGTGTGATTGGCTGGCTTGTCTGGGGTGCCGTGTATTTGACACGAGCGATCGAGTATACGGTCTAAGCTGGACGGACCCGCCGTACTTTGTTTGAATGGCTTTTTCCGCTGACCGGGTTTAGAGCCTTTGAATCCGGCATTGACTACCGTATCCTTAGTATTTTCGCTATTAATGCGGCGCTTATGCTTGTTGCGACGTGACCTGCTATTGCCGTCCTTGGTATCTAAGGTACCATGGTTCTTTGATATGTTATTACTGCGAGCCAGCCAACTGTCTTCTCCCACACAAAAGCGGGTCATGAGCGTCGTGAGAGCTGCCATAGATTTCGGCATTTCCTGACCAAGGTGCCGGGCTAGCCACTCGTCTCGGATGTTGTGCTTGAAAGCCGCTAAGGCCTCCGCATCCGGACAGTCGACGATTTGATTTTTATTTGTAAGGAACCGAGTCCAGAATTGCCTGGTCGACTCTTCTGGCTGCTGAATTATGTGGCTCAAGTCATCGGCGTCTGGTGGTCGCACATAAGTGCCCTGAAAGTTGTCGAGGAATGCGGCTTCCAGATCTTCCCAACAGCTGATGGAGTCCGCTGGCAAGCTGTTAAGCCAATGCCGCGCTGGTCCTTTGAGCTTTAGTGGGAGGTATTTGATGGCGTGTAAATCATCACCACGGGCCATGTGGATGTGGAGGAGGAAGTCCTCAATCCATACTGCGGGATCTGTTGTGCTGTCGTATGATTCAATGTTTACAGGTTTGAAACCTTCTGGGAATTGATGTTCCATTACTTCGTCTGTGAAGCATAAGGGGTGTGTGGTGCCTCTATATTGGGCTATATCTCGACGCAGCTCGAATTGGTCTTGCCCGCTGTGTTCGGCCCGGCCGGATTTGCTTTTACTATATCCGGCGTGACGTTTGTCGTCTCGCAGAGTGGTGCACCCTCGTGATCCGTAGATCGATCTAGAATGCTTTGCCTTGTCCTCCAATATGTCTTGCATGTCTGGCGTATCTCCCCATGCCTTTTTATTTGAATGGCATTGGGGTGGAGGCTGATTTTTGGCTGGAACGCCTCTCTATCGCGGCCACGAGGTGGCCGATCAGCCGTATCCTACGCTTCTTCCTCCATTCGAGGTAGTAACCTGCGCCTTGGGTAACTCTTGGAGGGGCACTCAAGTTTATATTCCTCGGCCGCGAGGACTTCAGTCCATTTGTCAGCTAGCAGATCTTGATCAGCTTGAAGCTGCTGCTGCTTTTTCTTCAGGCTATTTGCCGTGGCCATAAGCCGGCGCTTGAAGCGCTCTTGTTCGACGGGATCCTCTGGTATGGCGAATTCATCATCGCCGAGGCTTGCCTCATCTTCGGAGGGGGGCATGTTATCATCCTCCTCCTCTCCGTCTGCCGCTCTCTCAGGAGAGCTGGATCCTTCATCCTCCTGCTCTAAATCTTGCTGCAGGGGATTGTTGTTGTCTTCGGCACTATCCGGAGTATTATTATCTCCTGTGCCGGTATCACCACTTTTGCTTTGGCGGGACTTAGAGCGGTGCCGCTGACGTCGGCGCTTGGGATGCTTCTTGGAGGGGTCATCCTCTGCTATCTCGTCGCCATTGCCTTTGTAAGGTGTATCCACCATGTATATGTCATATGACGAGGTGGCTTTCCAGTGCCCTATAGGTGCTGGTTCATGTTCGTCTCCTACATCGTCGTCCATACCGTCGATGTCTTCAGAGTCGAAGTCTTGCATGTCTGTTAAATCATCGACAGTGGCTACAAAGTGGGTGGTGGGTGGGCGTCGAATTTCTTTGTCGTCCGCATCCCAATCCTGTTGGCCATAATCTGGCCAGGGCTCTCCTGACAAAGAGAGAGACCTTAGTGAATTCAGAATGTCGCCGAAGGGCGAGTGTTGAAAGATATCCGACGTGGTGAATTCCATGATCGGTGCCCAATCGGATTCGATTGGCAGGGGCGTGGATGGTTCGGAGTCCGGAAAAGAGTCCGGCACCTTGGAGTCATGGGCTGCGCAGAGGATTATGCTGGTGTTTGGCTTGATCACCGTCGAGACTGCAGCCCCTGAGGCGGTGTCTACCCACCCGTCCTCGATTGGCGCAGTTGGGTCCGAGCTAAGGGTCGGAGTTGATGCGGGCACGACCTCTGGGGTATTGTTCGGCGGCAGAGCTAGGTCATACCCATCGCGACAGTGCGGCGCGCCCGGCTATGGCTCGAATCCGTCGAAGATCAAGTCTCCACGGATGTCGGCCGTGTAGTTCAAACTTCCAAATCTGACCTGATGGCCAGGGGTGTAGCTTTCAATCTGCTCCAGATGGCCAAGCGAATTAGCCCGCGGTGCAAAGCCGCCGAATACGAAGATCTGTCCGGGGAGAAAAGTCTCACCCTGGACCGCATCGCTATCGATGATAATAGGAGCCATCAAGCCTAACGGCGACGACACAGAGGAACTCTCAATGAAAGCACCAATGTTGGTGTCAAAACCGGCGGATCTCGGGTAGGGGGTCCCGAACTGTGCATCTAGGCCGGATGGTAACAGGAGGCAGGGGACACGATGTTTTACCCAGGTTCGGGCCCTCTAGATGGAGGTAAAACCCTACCTCCTGCTTGATTAATATTGATGATATGGGTAGTACAAGAGTAGATCTACCACGAGATCAGAGAGGCTAAACCCTAGAAGCTAGCCTATGGTATGATTGTATGTTATGGTTGTTGTCCTACGGACTAAAACCCTTCGGTTTATATAGACACCGGAGAGGGTTAGGGTTACACAAGGTCGGTTACAAAGGAGGAGATATCCATATCCGTATTTCCTAGCTTGCCTTCCATGCCAAGTAGAATCCCATCCGGACACGAGACGAAGTCTTCAATCTTGTATCTCCATAGTCTAACAGTCCGGCCAATGGAGATAGTCTGGCTGTCCGAAGACCCCCTAATCCAGGACTCCCTCAGTTGCCGCTTTATTGTATGCAATGCAATCGCCCTGTAATTGCTTTACTTTATCACTAAGTGGTAGCGATAGTCGTAGAAGCAATAGTTGGCGAGATGACAACGATGCTACGATGGAAGATCAAGGTGTCACGCCGGTGACGATGGTGATCATGACGGTGCTTCGGAGATGGAGATCACAAGCACAAGATGATGATGGCCATATCATATCACTTATATTGTTGCATGTGATGTTTATCTTTTATGCATCTTATTTTGCTTTGATTGACGGTAAAATTATAAGATGATCTTTCACTAAATTTCAAGATAAAAGTGTTCTCCCTGAGTATGCACCGTTGCCAAAGTTCGTCGTGCTGAGACACCACGTGATGATCGGGTGTGATAAGCTCTACGTTCATCTACAACGGGTGCAAGCCAGTTTTGCACATGCAGAATACTCGGGTTAAACTTGACGAGCCTAGCATATGCAGATATGGACTTGGAACACTAAGACCGAAAGGTCGAGCATGAATCATATAGTAGATATGATCAACATAGTGATGTTCACCATTGAAAACTACTCCATCTCACGTGATGATCGGACATGGTTCAGTTGATTTGGATCACATGATCATTTGGATGACTAGAGGGATGTCTATCTAAGTGGGAGTTCTTAAGTAATATGATTAATTTAACTTTAATTTATCATGAACTTAGTCCTGATAGTATTTGCATAAATATGATGTAGATCAATAGCTCGCGGTGTAGCTCCCCGTTTATTTTGATATGTTCCTAGAGAAAAACTAAGTTGAAAGATGTTAGTAGCAATGATGCGGATTGGATCCGTGATCTGAGGATTATCCTCATTGCTGCACAAAAGAATTATGTCCTTGATGCACCGCTAGGTGACACACCGATTGCAGGAGCAGATGCAGACGTTATGAATGTTTGGCGAGCTCGATATGATGACTACTTGATAGTTTAGTGCACCATGCTTTACGGCTTAGAATCGGGGCTTCAAAAACGTTTTAAACGCCACGGAGCATATGAGATGTTCCAAGAGTTGAAATTAGTATTTAGACTCATGCCCATGTCGAAAGGTATGAGACCTTTGACAAGCACTTTGCCTACAAGATGGAGGAGAATAGCTCAGCTAGTGAGCATGTGCTTAGAATGTCTGAGTACTACAATCACTTGAATCAAGTGGGAGTTAATCTTCCAGATAAGATAGTGATTGACAGAGTTCTCTAGTCACTATCACCAAGTTACTGGAACTTCGTGATGAACTATAATCTGCAAGGGATAACGGAAACGATTCCCAAGCTCTTCGTGATGCTGAAATCGACGAAGGTAGAAATTGAGAAAAGCATCAAGTGTTGATGGTTAACAAGACCACTAGTTTCAAGAAAAGGGCAAAGGGAAGAAGGGAACTTAAAGAAGAACGGCAAGCAAGTTGCTGCTCAAGTGAAGAAGCCCAAGTCTACACCTAAGCCTGAGACTAAGTGCTTCTACTGCAAAGGGACTGGTCACTGGAAGCAGAACTGCCCCAAGTATTTGGCGGATAAGAAGGATGGCAAAGTGAACAAAAGTATATTTGATATACATGTTATTGATGTGTACTTTACTAGTGTTTGTAGCAAACACTCAGTATTTGATACTAGTTCAGTTGCTGAGATTAGTAACTCGAAACGGGAGTTGCAGAATGAACAGAGACTAGTTAAGGCTGAAGTGACGATGTGTGTTGGAAGTAGTTCCAAGATTGATATGATCATCATCACACACTCCCTATACTTTCGGGATTAATGTTGAACCTAAATAAATGTTATTTGGTGTTTGCGTTAAGCATGAATATGATTTGATCATGTTTATTGCAATAAGGTTATTCATTTAAAGTCAACGAATAATTGTTGTTAAATGAATATGATTTGACCATTGAAGCATGAATATGATTTAACCAAATCACAACAATGATCATGAATATCAATGATCATGATTTGACCATTGAAGCATGAATATGATTCAATAATTGTTGTGATTTGGTCATACACCCAAGGTGAATGGTTTATTGAATCTCGATCGTAGTGATACACATATTCATAATATTGAAGCCAAAAGATGCAAAGTTAATAATGATAGTGCAACTTATTTGTGGCACTGCCGTTTAGGTCATATTGGTGTAAAGCGTATGAAGAAAAACCATGCTGATGGGCTTTTGGAATCACTTGATTATGAATCAGTTGATGCTTGCAAACCATGCCTCATGGGCAAGATGACTAAGACTCCGTTCTCTGCAACAATGGAGCGAGCAACATACTTGTTGGAAAAAATACATACTGATGTATGCAGTACGATGAGTGTTGAGGCTCGCGGCAGGTATCGTTATTTTCTGACCTTCACAGATGATTTGAGTAAGATATGGGTATATCTTCTTGATGAAACATATATATGAAACATTTGAAAAGTTCAAATAATTTCAGAGTGAAGTCGAAAATCATCGTAACAAGAATATTTGAGTTACGAGTTTGGTCTTCATTTGAAACAATGCGGAATAGTTTCGCAACTCACGCCACCTGGAACACCACAGCGTAATGGTGTGTCCGAACATCGTAACCCTACTTTATTAGATATGGTGCAATCTATGATGTCTCTTACCGATTTACCACTATTGTTTTGGGGTTATGCATTAGAGAAAGATGCATTCACGTTAAATAGGGCACCATCTAAATCCGTTGAGACGACGCCATATGAACTGTGGTTTGGCAAGAAACCAAAGTTGTCGTTTCTTAAAGTTTGGGGTTGTGATGCTTATGTGAAAAAGTTTCAGCCTGATAAGCACAAACCTAAATCGGAAAAGTGCGTCTTCATAGGATACCCAAAAGAAACTGTTGGGTACACCTTCTATCACAGATCCGAAAGGCAATATCTCTGTTGCTAAGAGTGGATCCTTTCTAGAGAAGAACTTTCTCTCGAAAGAAGTGAGTGGGAGGAATGTAGAACTTGATGAGGTAATTGTACCTTCTCCCAAATTGGAAAGTAGTTCATCACAGAAATCAGTTCTAGTGATCTCTACACCAATTAGTGAGGTAGCTAATGATGATGATCATGAAACTTCAGATCAAGTACTACCGAAACTCATAAGACAACTAGAGTATGGTCCGCACCAGAGTGGTACGGTAATCCTTTCTGGAAGTCATGTTACTAGACCATGATGAACCTACGAACTATGAGGAAGTGATGATGAGCCCAGATTCCGCGACATGGCTTGAGGCCATGAAATCTGAGATGGGATCCATATATGAGAACAAAGTATGGACTTTGATTGACTTGCCCGATGATCGGTGAGTCATTAAAAATAAATGGATCTTCAAGAGGAAGACGGACGCTGATAGTAGTATTACTATCTACGTAGCTCGAATTGTCGCCAAATGTTTTCAACAAGTTCAAGGTGTTGACTACCATGAGATTTTCTCACTCGTATCGATGCTTGAAAGTCTGTCCGAATCATGTTAGCAGTTGCCGCATTTTATGAAATCTGGCAAATGGATATCAAAACTACATTCCTTCATGGATTTCCTAGAAGAAGAGTTGTATATGATGCAACCAGAAGGTTTTGTCGATCCTAAAGGTGCTAACAAAGTGAGCAAGCTCCAGCGATCCATCTATGGACTGGTGCAAGCATCTCGGAGTTGGAATATATGCTTTGATAAAGTGATCAAAGCATATGGTTTTATATAGACTTGCGGTGAAGCATGTATTTACAAGAAAGTGAGTGGGAGCTCTGTAGCATTTCTAATATTATATCTGGATGACATATTGTTGATTGGAAATGGTATAGAATTTCTGGATAACATAAAAGGATACTTGAATAAGAGTTTTTCAATGAAGGACCTCGGTGAAGGTGCTTACATATTGGGCATCAAGATCTATAGAGATAGGTCAAGACGCTTAATTGGACTTTCACAAAGCACATACCTTGACAAAGTTTTGAAGAAGTTCAAAATGGATCAGGCAAAGAAAGGATTCTTGCCTATATTACAAGGTGTGAAGTTGAGTAAGACTCAATGCCCGACCACTGCAGAAGATAGAGAGAAAATGAAAGATGTTCGCTATGCTTCAGCCATAGGCTCTATCATGTATGCAATGTTGTGTACCAGACCTGATGTGTGCCTTGCTATTAGTTTAGTGATACGTCTCCAACGTATCTATAATTTTTGATTGTTACATGCTATTATATTATCAACCTTAAATGTTTTATATGCATTTATTATGTACTTTTATATTATTTTTGGGACTAACCTATTAACCCAGAGCCCAGTGCCACTTTCTGTTTTTTCCTTGTTTTAGAGTATCGCAGAAAAGGAAAATCAAACGGAGTCCAATTGACCTGAAACTTCACGGAACTTATTTTTTTACCAGAAGAAGCCCACGGAGTATCGGAGTTGGACCATGAGAGTCCCGGGCTGCCCACGACGGTGGGGGCACGCCCACCCCCTGGGCCCGCCCCCTGCCTCGTGGACAGCCCGGAGGTCCACCGACGTACTTCTTCCTCCCATATAAACCCATATAGCCTAAAAACTTCGGGGAGCACAATAGATCGAGAGTTCCGCCACCAGAAGCCTCCATAGCCACCGAAAACCAATCTAGACCCGTTCTGGCACCCTGCCGGAGGGGGAATCCCTCTCCGGTGGCCATCTTCATCATCCCGGTGCTCTCCATGATGAGGACGGAGTAGTTCTCCCTCGGGGCTAAGGGTATGTACCAGTAGCTATGTGTTTGATCTCTCTCTCTCTCGTGTTCTTGAGGTGGTATGATCTTGATGTATTGCGATCTTTGCTATTATAGTTGGATCTTATGATGTGTCTCCCCCTCTACTCTCTTGTAATGGATTGAGTTTTCCTTTGAAGTTATCTTATCGGATTGAGTCTTTAAGGATTTGAGAACACTTGATGTATGTCTTGCGTGGGATACCTGTGGTGACAATGGGGTATTCTATGATCCACTTGATGTATGTTTTGGTGATCAACTTGCGGGTTTCGTGACCTTTGGAATCTATGCATAGGGGTTGGCACACGTTTTTGTCTTAACTCTCCGGTAGAAACTTTGGGGCACTCTTTGAGGTTCAATGTGTTGGTTGAATAGATGAATCTAAGATTGTGTGATGCATATCGTATAATCATACCCATGGATACTTGAGGTGACATTGGAGTATCTAGGTGACATTAGGGTTTTGGTTGATTTGTGTGTAAAGGTGTTATTCTAGTACGAACTCTAGGTCTGTTTGTGACACTTATAGGAATAGCCCAACAGATTGATTGGAAAGAATAACTTTGAGGTGGTTTCGTACCCTACCATAATCTCTTCGTTTGTTCTCCGCTATTAGTGACTTTGGAGTGACTCTTTGTTGCATGTTGAGGGATAGTTATGTGATCCAATTATGTTATTATTGTTGAGAGAACTTGCACTAGTGAAAGTATGAACCCTAGGCCTTGTTTCCTAGCATTGCAATACCGTTTGTGCTCACTTTTATCATTAGTTACCTTGCTGTTTTTATATTTTCATATTACAAAAACCTTTATCTACTATCCATATAGTACTTGTATCACCATCTCTTCGCCGAACTAGTGCACCTATAAAATTTACCATTGTATTGGGTGTGTTGGGGACACAAGAGACTCTTTGTTATTTGGTTGCAGGGTTGCTTGAGGGAGACCATCTTCATCCTATGCCTCCTACAGATTGATAAACCTTAGGTCATCCACTTGAGGGAAATTTGCTACTGTCCTACAAACCTCTGCACTTGGAGGCCCAACAACGTCTACAAGAAGTAGGTTGTGTAGTGGACATCAAGCTCTTTTCTGGCGCCGTTGCCGGGGTGGTTAGCGCTTGAAGGTATATCTTTAGATCTTGCAATCGAATCTTTTTGTTTCTTGTTTTAGCACTAGTTTAGTTTATAAAAGAAAACTACAAAAAATTATGTAATTGAGTTTGCCTCATACGCTCCATCTTTTTAATATCTTCCGTGAGTATGATGGAAAGGAAAATTGTGCCAAAGTGTTAGAAGAAGAATGCATTAAAATGTTTGGCACTAAATATTTGAATGATGAGCATGATTGCAATGTTGTTAGTATGAATTCGTTGAATATCCATGATGCTAATGATATGCAAAGCCACAAGCTTGGGGAAGCTATGTTTGATGAAGATGATATTTTTTTGTCCCCCAAGTTTTGATGAGAAAATTTATATGATGAAAGCATCCCTCCTATCTATGATGATTATTGTGATGACACGTATGCTATAAAGAATAATGATATCCATGAAATTTGTCATCATGATTTTAACTTTCAATTGGATTATGCCTCACATGATAGTTATTTTGTTGAGATTACTCCCACTACTATTCATGAGAAGAAGTTTGGTTCTATGGAGAGTAATAAAAATTCTATGCTTGTAGATTATGAAAAGAATGTTTTAGGTGCTGGTTATATTGTTGAATTCATTCATGATGCTACTGAAAATTATTATGACAGAGGAAAATATGCTTGTGGGAATTGCAATAATATCAAGTTTCCTCTCTATGTGCTTAAAATCTTGAACTTATGCTTGTTTTGCTTTCCTATGCAAATTGATTCTTGTTCTCACAAGTTGTTTGCTCACAAAATCCCTATGCATAGGAAGTGGGTTAGTGACGGTGTCCTGGACTAGGGGGTACTCACCACGTCGTCTCCCGATCTATTAGATTGGGCCGAGGCCCCCCATGGCCGTATACTCATGGGCCAATTCGGACAGCTGCCGCATACAAGGAAGATTCCACAAGACTTGGCAATCAAGACAAGGACTCCACCCCACTGGCGTATTCGGCTAGGACTCTTGTTATCTTAGGCCTCTGGTGCATTATATAAACCGAGACCAGGCTAGTCGATAGAATATACAATCATATACAACAATCATACCATAGGCTAGCTTCTAGGGTTTAGCCTCCTTGATCGCGTGGTAGATCTACTCTTGTACTACCCATATCATCAATATTAATCAAGCAGGACGTAGGGTTTTACCTCCATCAAGAGGGCCCGAACCTGGGTAAAACATCGTGTTCCCTGCCTCCTATTACCATCCGGCCTAGACGCACAGTTCGGGACCCACTACCCGAGATCCGCCGGTTTTGACACCGACAGTTAGACTTAAATGTGTTAGTCATATTCTTCATGATGCTCTCTTTATGTTTCAATTCTTATCCTTTATGTGAGCATCATTGAAATCATCATGCCTGGCTAGGGCGTTAAACGATAGCGCTTGTTGGGAGGCAACCCAACTTTATTTTTGTTCCTTGCTTTTTTCTCCTGTTTAGTAATAAATACTTATCTAGCCTCTGTTATGATTGAGTTTTTTGTGTTTTAATTAGTGTTTGTGCCAAGTAGAACCGTTGTGAAGACTTGGGGAAACTCTTGTTGATCTTGCTGTAAAAAATAGAAACTTTAGCGCTCACGAGAATTTCTGCCTTTTTTTATTGGAGAGTGCTATTTAGTTAATTATTTTTTCAGATGATTAATAGATAAATTCCTCGTGTACAGCAATTTATTTTAGAATTTTTTGGGTTCCATAAGTTTGCGTTAATTACAGATTACTACAGACTGTTCTGTTTTTGACAGATTCTGTTTTTCATGTGTTGTTTACTTATTTTGATGAATCTATGGCTAGTAAAAGAGTTTACAAACCATGGAGAAGTTGGAATATAGTAGGTTTAACACCAATATAAATAAATAATGAGTTCATTACAGTACCTTTAAGTGGTGTTTTGTTTTCTTTCGCTAACGGAGCTTACAAGTTTTCTGTTAAGTTTTGTGTTGTGAAGTTTTCAACTTTTGGGTAAAGATTCGATGGACTATGGAATAAGGAGTGGCAAGAGCCTAAGCTTGGGGATGCCCAAGGCACCCCAAGGAAATATTCAAGGACAACCAAGAGCCTAATCTTGGGGATGCCCCGGAAGGCATCCCCTCTTTCGTCTTCATTCATCGGTAACTTTACTTGGAGCTATATTTTTATTTACCGCATGATATGTGTTTTTCTTGGAGCGTCATTTTATTTTATTTAGCTTTGCTTGATGTTTGAATAAAATACCAAGATCTGAAATTCTTAAATGTTAGAGAGTCTTCATATTGTTGCATGATTATTCGACTACTCATTGATCTTCACTTATATCTTTCGGAGTAGTTTGTCGTTTGCTCTAGTGCTTCACTTATATCTTTTTAGAGCACGGTGGTGGTTTTAGTTTGAAGAAATATATGAACTCTCGTGCTTCACTTATATTAGTTTGAGAGTCTTCAGAACAACATGGTAGTTTTCTTTGGTTATGAAACTAGTCCTAATATGATGGGCATCCAAGAGGGATATAATATAAACTTCATATAAAGTGCATTGAATACTATGAGAAGTTTGATACTTGATGATTGTTTTGAGATATGGAGATGGTAATATTAGAGTCATGCTAGTGAGTAGTTGTGAATTTGAGAGATACTTGTGTTAAAGTTTGTGATTCCCGTAGCATGCACATATGGTGAATCGTTATGTGATGAAGTCGGAGCATGATTTATTTATTGATTGTATTCCTTATGAGTGGCGGTCGGGGACGAGCGATGGTCTTTTCCTACCAATCTATCCCCCTAGGAGCATGCGCGTAGTACTTTGTTTCGATAACTAATAGATTTTTGCAATAAGTATGCGAGTTCTTTATGACTAATGTTGAGTCCATGGATTATACGCACTCTCACCCTTCCACCATTGCTAGCCTCTCTAGTACCGCGCAACTTTCGCCGGTACCATAAACCCACCATATATCTTCCTCAAAACAGCCACCATACCTACCTATCATGGCATTTCCATAGCCATTCCGAGATATATTGCCATGCAACTTTCCACCATTCTGTTATTATGACACGCTCCATCATTGTCATATTGCTTTGCGTGATCATGTAGTAGACATCGTATTTGTGGCAAAGCCACCGTTCATAATTCTTTCATACATGTGACTCATGAGTCATTGCCCATCCCGGTACACCGCTGGAGGCATTCATATAGAGTCATATTTTGGTATAAGAATCGAGTTGTAATTCTTGAGTTGTAAGTAAATGAAAGTGTGATGATCATCATTATTAGAGCATTGTCCCAAGTGAGGAAAGGATGATGGAGACTAGGATTCCCCCACAAGTCGGGATGAGACTCCGGAAGAAAATAAATAAATAAAAGAGGCCAAAGAAGCCCAAATAAAAAAAGAGAAAAGAGGCCATAAAAAAAAGAGAAGGCCCAAATAAAAAAATGAGAGAAAAAGAGAGAAGGGACAATGCTACTATCCTTTTACCACACTTGTGCTTCAAAGTAGCACCATGATCTTCATGATAGAGATTCTCCTATGTTGTCACTTTCATATACTAGTGGGAATCTTTCATTATAGAACTTGGCTTGTATATTCCAATGATGGGCTTCCTCAAAATGCCCTAGGTCTTCTTGAGCAAGCGAGTTGGATGCACACCCACTAGTTTCTTTTGTTGAGCTTTCGTACATTTATAGCTCTAGTGCATCAAAGTAGCACTAGTTTCTTTTGTGCTTCAAAGTAGCACCATGATCTTCATGATAGAGAGTCTCCTATGTTGTCACTTTCATATACTAGTGGCCATCTTTCATTATAGAACTTGGCTTGTATATTCCAATGATGGGCTTCCTCAAAATGCCCTTGGTCTTCTTGAGCAAGCGAGTTGGATGCACACCCACTAGTTTCTTTTGTTGAGCTTTCATACATTTATAGCTCTAGTGCATCCGTTGCATGGCAATCCCTACTCACTCACATGATATCTATTGATGGGCATCTCCATAGCCCGTTGATACGCCTAGTTGATGTGAGACTATCTTCTCCTTTTTGTCTTCTCCACAACCACCATTCTATTCCACCTATAGTGCTATGTCCATGGCTCACACTCATGTATTGCGTGAAGATTGAAAAAGTATGAGAACATCAAAAGTATGAAACAATTGCTTGGCTTGTCATCGGGGTTGTGCATGATTTAAATATTTTGTGTGGTGAAGATAGAGCATAGCCAAACTATATGATTTTGTAGGGATAGCTTTCTTTGGCAATGTTATTTTGAGAAGACATGATTACTTGGTTAGTATGCTTGAAGTATTATTATTTTTATGTCAATATTAAACTTTTGTCTTGAATCTTATGGATCTAAATATTCTTGCCACAATAAAGAGAACTACATGGATAAATATGTTAGGTAGAATTCCACATCAAATATTCTGTTTTTATCATTTACCTACTCGAGGACGAGCAGGAATTAAGCTTGGGGATGCTGATACATCTCCAACGTATCTATAATTTTTGATTGTTCCATGCTATTATATTATCAACCTTGGATGTTTTATATGCATTTATTATGCACTTTTATATTAATTTTGGGACTAACCTATTAACCCAGAGCCCAGTGCCAGTTTCTGTTTTTTCCTTGTTTTAGAGTATCGTAGAAAAGGAAAATCAAACGGAGTCCAATTGACCTGAAACTTCACGGAACTTATTTTTGGACCAAAAGAAGCCCACGAAGTATTGGAGTTGGACCAGGAGAGTCCCGGGCTGCCCACGAGGGTGGGGGCGTGCTCACCCCCCCTGGGCGCGCCCCCCTGCCTCGTGGATAGCTCGGAGGTCCACTGACGTACTTCTTCCTCCCATATATATCCATATACCCTAAAAACTTCGGGGAGCACAATAGATCGGGAGTTCCGCCGCTAAAAGCCTCCGTAGCCACCAAAAACCAATCTACACCCGTTCTGGCACCCTGTCGGAGGGGGAATCCCTCTCCGGTGGTCATCTTCATCATCCCGGTGCTCTCCATGACGAGGAGGGAGTAGTTCTCCCTCGGGGCTGAGGGTATGTACCAGTAGCTATGTGTTTGATCTCTCTCTCTCTCGTGTTCTTGAGGTGGAACGATCTTAATGTATCGCGAACTTTGCTATTATAGTTGGATCTTATGATGTTTCTGCCCCTCTACTCTCTTGTAATGGATTGAGTTTTCCCTTTGAAGTTATCTTATCTGATTGAGTCTTTAAGGATTTGAGAACACTTGATGTATGTCTTGCGGGGGATGCCTGTGGTGACAATGGGGTAATCTATGATCCACTCGATGTATGTTCTGGTGATCAACTTGCGAGTTCCGTGACCTTGGGAATCTATGCATAGGGGTTGGCACACATTTTCGTGTTGACTCTCCGGTAGAAACTTTGGGGCACTCTTTGAGGTTCTATATGTTGGTTGAATAGATGAATCTGAGATTGTGTGATGCATATCGTATAATCATACCCACGGATACTTGAGGTGACATTGGAGTATCTAGGTGACATTAGGGTTTTGGTTGATTTGTGTCTTAAGGTGTTATTCTAGTACGAACTCTAGGGCTGTTTGTGACACTTATAGGAATAGCCCAACGGATTTATTGGAAAGAATAACTTTGAGGTGGTTTCGTACCCTACCATAATCTCTTCGTTTGTTCTCCGCTATTAGTGACTTCGGAGTGACTCTTTGTCGCATGTTGAGGGATAGTTATGTGATCCAATTATGTTATTATTGTTGAGAGAACTTGCACTAGTGAAAGTATGAACCCAAGGCCTTGTTTCCTAGCATTGCAATACCGTTTGTGCTCACTTTTATCATTAGTTACCTTGCTGTTTTTATATTTTCAGATTACAAACACCTTTATCTACTATCCATATACTACTTGTATCACCATCTCTTCGCCGAACTAGTGCACCTATGCAATTTACCATTGTATTGGGTGTGTTGGGGACACAAGAGACTCTTTGTTCTTTGGTTGCAGGGTTGCTTGAGAGACACCATCTTCATCCTATGCCTCCTACGGATTGATAAACCATAGGTCATCCACCTGAGGGAATTTGCTACTGTCCTACAAACCTCTGCACTTGGAGGCCCAACAATGTCTACAAGAAGAAGGTTGTGCAGTAGACATCATTTTGCAGGGAGGTACCAAAGTAATCCAGGAGTGGATCACTGGACAGCGGTCAAGAACATCCTGAAGTACCTGAAAAGGACTAAGGAAATATTTCTTGGTTATGGAGGTGATGAAAGAGTTCGTCGTAAAGAGTTACGTCGATGCAAGCTTTTTACATCGATCTAGATGACTCTAAGTCTCAATCTGGATACATATTGAAAGTGGAACCAATTAGCTAGAGTAGCTCCGTGCAGAGCATTGTAGACATAGAAATTTGCGAAATACATACGGATCTGAATGTTGCAGACCCGTTAACTAAATTCTCTCACAAGCAAAACGTGATCACTCTTTGGGTGCTAATCACATTGCGATGTGAACTAGATTATTGACTCTAGTAAACCCTTTGGGTGTTAGTCACATGGAGATGTGAACTAATCACATAAAGATGTGAACTATTGGTGTTAAATCACATGACGATGTGAACTAGATTATTGACTCTAGTGCAAGTGGGAGACTGAAGGAAATATTCCCTAGAGGCAATAATAAAGTTATTATTATTTCCTTATATCATGATAAATGTTTATTATTCATGCTAGAATTGTATTAACCGGAAACAAATACATGTGTGAATACATAGACAAACAGAGTGTCACTAGTATGCATCTACTTGACTAGCTCGTTAATCAAAGATGGTTATGTTTCCTAGCCATAGACATGAGTTGTCATTTGATTAACGGGATCACATCATTAGGAGAATGATATGATTGAATTGACCCATTCCGTTAGCTTAGCACTTGATCGTTTAGTATCTTGCTATTGCTTTCTTCATGACTTATACATGTTCCTATGACTATGAGATTATGCAAGTCCCGTTTACCGGAGGAACACTTTGTTTGCTACCAAACGTCACAACATAACTGGGTGATTATAAAGGTGCTCTACAGGTGTCTCCAAAGGTACTTGTTGAGTTGGCGTATTTCGAGATTAGGATTTGTCACTCCGATTGTCGGAGAGGTATCTCTAGGCCCACTCTCTAATGCACATCACTATAAGCCTTGCAAGCATTGTAACTAATGAGTTAGTTGTAGGATGATGTATTATGGAACGAGTAAAGAGACTTGCCGGTAACAAGATTGAACTAGGTATTGATATACCGATGATCGAATCTCGGGCAAGTAACATACCGATGACAAAGGGAACAACGTATGTTGTTATGCAATTTGACCGATAAAGATCTTCGTAGAATATGTGGGAGCCAATATGAGCATCCAGGTTCCACTATTGGTTATTGACCAGAGACGTGTCTTGGTCATGTCTACATAGTTCTCGAACCCGTAGGGTCCGCATGCTTAAAGTTCGGTGACGATCGGTATTATGAGTTTTTGTGTTTTGATGTACCTAAGGTAGTTCAGAGGCCCGGATATGATCACGGACATGACGAGGAGTCTCTAAATGGTCGAGACGTAAAGATCGATATATTGGACGACTATGTTCGGACATCGGAAAGGTTCTGGAAGGTTTCGGACATATAACGGAGTACCGGGGGGTTACCGGAACCCCTCGGGGGGCTTAATGGGCCTACATGGGCCTTAGTGGAAATAGAGGGCAACAAGGGGAGTGTGGGGCGCGCCCCCCAAGGCCCAAACCCAGTTATCTGAAGTGGTCTCAGACTGCCATCACATTTGACCAGTTCGATCACCCAACGCACATTGCCACCCCTGGGAGGCAAGCTTTGGTGGTCGACCCAGTTGTTGAAGGCACTCGACTGACCAAAGTCTTGATGGATGGTGGCAGTGGTTTGAACATACTGTATGCTGAGACGTTGAAAGGGATGGGCATTCCGATGTCCAGACTAAGTACCAGCAACATGAGTTTCCATGGAGTCATTCCTGGGAAGAAGGCTGAGTCACTCGGCCAGATTGCTCTTGATGTGGTTTTCGGTGATTCCAAGAATTACCGCAAAGAAAAGTTGACGTTCGAAGTTGTGGATTTCTAGAGTGCTTACCACGCTATTTTCGGCAGGCCAGCTTATGCACGCTTCATGGCTCGACCATGTTATGTGTATCTCAAATTGAAGATGCCTGGTCCCAAAGGTGTGATCACTGTTACGGGCAATCGGAAGAAAGCAGAAGAGTGTTTTCAGAAAGGCTCAAAGATCGCTGATGTTCAGATGGCAGTGGTGGAGCTGCAGGAGTACCAGAAGACTGTAGACCCGAGTGATTTGTTGCGAGCCAAGAAGCCCGCTACAGAATCAGCTTTTCGGTCGTCTGGTGAAACAAAGCCGGTTCACATTCACCCGACCGATCCCAGTGCTGCTCCGACTCATATCCCAACAACACTCGACTCCAAATAGGAAGAAGCGCTCATCCAGTTCCTCCGTGAGAACTGGGACATCTTCGCATGGAAGCCTTCTGACATGTCGGGTGTTCCCAGGGGGCTGGCTGAGCACCGCCTACGAGACTCAAAAGTGAAACCTGTCAAAGAACATCTCCGACGGTCCGCCATCTAGAAGAGAAAGGCTATTGGTGAGGAGGTGGCTCGGCTCTTAGCAGCGGAGTTCATCCGAGAGATTTACCACTCCGAGTGGCTCACCAACGTTGTCATGGTCCCCAAGAAGGACAAGTCACTTCGCATGTGCATTGACTTTAAACATATCAATCGGGCCTACCCGAAAGATCATTTTCCTCTCCCCCGCATCGACCAGATAGTCGACTCGACTGCGGGATGTGAGCGACTGTCTTTTTTAGACGCCTATTCCGGGTACCATCAGATCTGTCTGTATGGACCTGACGAGATCAAAACATCTTTCATCACTCCATTCGGGTGCTTCTGTTATGTTACCATGCCATTCGGCCTCAAGAATGCCGGAACCACATTCATGAGGATGATTCAGAAGTGTTTGCTCACTCAAATCAGTCGGAATGTGGAAGCATACATGGATGATATTGTGGTCAAGTCACAGAAGGGTTCCGACCTGCTGACTGAATTTGCTGAAACCTTTGCCGACCTCAGGAGGTATGATATCAAGCTTAATCCATCAAAGTGCACATTCGGAGTTCCTGGCGGCAAGTTACTCGGTTTTCTCGTTTCCGAACGGGGAATCGACGCCAATCCAGAAAAAGTTGGTACTATACTCCGAATGAAAAGTCATGTGCGAGTGCACGACGTCCAGAAGCTTACTAGTTGCTTGGCCGCTTTAAGTTGATTCATTTCTCGTCTCGGTGAAAAGGCATTGCCTCTTTACCGATTGATGAAGAAGTCAGACAAGTTCGAGTGGACTCTTGAAGCTGATGCAGCATTTGCAGAGCTCAAAGCTCTGCTCTCCACCCAACCAGTGCTTGTTGCCCCAATCAACAAAGAGCCTTTGCTGCTTTACATCGCAGCCACGGGACAAGTTGTCAGTATGGTACTTACGGTCGAGCGAGAAGAAGAAGGAAAAGCCTTCAAAGTTCAGCGCCCAGTATATTATATTTCTGAAGTTTTGACCCCGTCGAAGCAAAGATATCCTCATTATTAGAAGCTTGTATATGGGATTTATATCACCATAAAGAAGGTTTCTCACTACTTCTCTGATCATTCCATTACAGTCGTCAGCGACGCTCCATTGTCAGAGATCCTGCACAACAGAGATGCAACTGGTCGAGTGGCAAAATGGGCGATTGAACTCCTTCCTCTAGATATCAAGTTTGAGGCAAAGAAAGCTATTAAGTCCCAAGCAATAGCAGATTTCGTCACCGAGTGGATTGAACAGCAACTACCGACTCAGGTT
This sequence comes from Triticum urartu, assembly GCF_003073215.2. NCBI lineage: Eukaryota > Viridiplantae > Streptophyta > Magnoliopsida > Poales > Poaceae > Triticum > Triticum urartu. Next base: position 186,750,779 of record NC_053025.1, on the reverse strand, counting down.
CACTCGGAGCATTGGACCATGTTCTTCGACGGTTCCAAAATGCTGAATGGTTCCGGTGCCGGGGTAGTATTGGTCTCCCCCCGAGGAGATAAGCTCAGATATGTTCTTTAAATCCACTCTGATTCCTCCAATAACAAGGCAGAATATGAAGCACTTTTATATGGGTTGCGCATGGCCATTTCACTCAGCGTCCGTCGCCTCATGGTCTATGGCGACTCAGATTTGGTGGTTAATCAGGTGATGAAGGAGTGGGATGTCAGAAGTCCGGCCATGACTGGTTATTGCAATGCAGTGAGAAAGCTGGATAAGAAATTCGAGGGGTTAGAACTTCATCACATACCCTGACTGAAAAATCAAGCAGCTGATGATTTGGCGAAAATAGGTTCCAAAAGAGAAGCCATTCCCAGCAATGTGTTTTTGGAACACATCCACACGCCATCAGTTCAGGAGGATCACTTCACTGAAGAAGCCCCACAGCCAAAAAGTGCCATGGATCCGATTGAAGTTGAAGTTCCAGCTGTGGTCGACCTAATCATGGAAGTTTTGGTGATCACTCCCGACTGGACGGTACCGTACATCGTGTACATCCTAAGGAAAGAACTCCCAGAGGACGAAGAAGAGGCTCGATAGATCATCCGTCGATCCAAGGCCTTTACAGTCATAAAGGGACAGTTGTATAGAGAAAGCGCGATTGGAGTCAGTCAGAAGTGTATAACACCAGAAGAAGGTCAGATAATCCTTGATGATATCCACTCGGGGACCTGTGGTCATCATGCGTCCTCTCGGACCATTGTGGCTAAATCATACCGAGCGGGATTCTACTGGCCAAGAGCGAATGAAATGGCGAAAGAGATAGTCGACAAATGTGAAGGATGTCAGTTTTACTCCAATATGTTGCACAAGCCCGCGTCAGCCCTGAAAACCATTCCACTCGTCTGGCCCTTCGCTGTTTGGGGACTGGACATGGTTGGACCACTGAGAACGGGCAGGAGAGGCTTCACTCATGTGCTAGTAGCAGTCGACAAGTTCACCAAATGGATTGAAGCTAAGCCTATCAAGAATATTGATGCTTGCACTGCTATCAGTTTCATCAGAGAGTTGATATTCAGATATGGAGTTCCGCACAGCATCATCACTGACAATGGGTCAAACTTCGATTCCGACAAATTCAGAGCCTTTTGCGCCTCTCAGGGCACACGAGTCGACTATGCTTCGGTCGCTCACCCCCAGCGAATGGACAAGCGGAAAGAGCAAACGGCTTAATTCTCAAAGGACTGAAACCCCGACTGATGCGCGATCTCAAGCACGCAGAAGGTGCATGGGTCGACAAGCTTCCATCAGTTCTTTGGGGATTGAGGACAACCCCGAACCGATCGACTGGAAGAACCCCATTCTTTCTGGTCTACGGAGTCGAAGCAGTTTTGCCGAATGACCTGCTTCACAACACACCCCGAGTCGAGCTCTACTCTGAAGATGAAGCAGAACAAGCCCGGCAGGACGCAGTCGACCTCCTGGAAGAAGAAAGAGAAATGGCCATGATCCGATCGACCATCTATCAGCAAGACTTGCGTCGATTCCATGCCAGAAATGTGAAGAGTCGAGCCTTCCAAGAAGGAGACTTGGTCCTCCGAGTGGATCAACAGAAACCACACAAACTCGCTCCTACTTGGGAAGGTCCCTTCATAGTCACCAGAGTCCTCCACAATGGAGCGTACCCCTTTATAATGTCGATCGTCAGATTGATGAGCCACGAGCCTGGAATGCGGAGCTGCTCCGCCCCTTTTACACTTGAATTCTCACTCGGATGAGATGTAATAAGAAAAACTTCTGTAGTTTATTTATCAAAGACAAGAGCGTTATAATTTTCCCAGTGATTGTTATTGTTTTTGTTTGCTTGAGAAATCCCCCAGTGGGTGGCTTAGCTGTGAATCCGTTTCGCCTAAGTTTGTAAAAATAAAATCCTACCGAGTGGTGAGCCAACTTCTCACTCGTAAGCTTAGCTGCGAACCCGTTTCGCCTAAGTATTTGAAAATCCTACCGAGTGGAGAGCCAGCCTCCCACTCGGGGGCTTAGCTGCAGTCTAGTACTCGCCTAAGTATTTGAAAATCCTACCGAGTGGAGAGCCAGCCTCCCACTCGGGGATTTGCTGCAGTCCAGTACTTGCCTATGTTTGAAAAATCCTACCGAGTGGAGAGCGACCCTCCCACTCGGGGGCTTAGCTGTAGTCCAGTACTCGCCTAAGTTTGAAAAATCCTACCGAGTGGAGAGCGACCCTCCCACTCGGGGGCTTAGCTGCAGTCCAGTACTCGCCTAAGTTTGAAAAATCCTACCGAGTGGAGAGCGACCCTCCCACTCGGGGGCTTAGCTGCATTCCATTACTCGCCTAAGTATTTGAAAATCCTACCGAGTGGAGAGCGACCCTCCCACTCGGGGGCTTAGCTGCAGTCCAGTACTCGCCTAAGTTTGAAAAATCCTACCGAGTGGAGAGCGACCCTCCCACTCGGGGGCTTAGCTGCAGTCCAGTACTCGCCTAAGTATTTGAAAATCCTACCGAGTGGAGGGCGACCCTCCCACTCGGGGGCTTAGCTGCAGTCCAGTACTCGCCTAAGTTTGAAAAATCCTACCGAGTGGAGAGCGACCCTCCCACTCGGGGGCTTAGCTGCAGTCCAGTACTCGCCTAAGTATTTGAAAATCCTACCGAGTGGTGAGCCAGCCTCCCACTCGGGGGCTTAGCTGCGGTCCAGTACTCGCCTAAGTTTGAAAAATCCTACCGAGTGGAGAGCGACCCTCCCACTCGGGGGCTTAGCTGCAGTCCAGTACTCGCCTAAGTACGAAACACATCCCAATCCGCAAGGACGACGAGGTGCAGGTCGACTGCCACCTTCTCCTTCGGAGCTTCGCCACAAATACAACATGCGCTCCATCCCAATCCGCAAGGACAACGAGGTGCAGGTCAACTGCCACCTTCTCCTTGGGAGCTTTGCCACAAATACAGCGTGCGCTCCATCCCACTCCGCAAGGACGACGAGGTGCAGGTCGACTGCCACCTTCTCCTTCGGAGCTTCGCCACAAATACAATGTGTGCTCCATCCCGACCCGCAAGGATGACGAGGTGCAGGTCGACTGCTACCTTCTTCTTCGGAGCTGCGCCACAAATACAAAAGTTGTCTCAAGTGAAGGACGAGTTCCACTCGGCGGAGAATTCATGAAGATATTCAACGATAAACCAAGTTCAGATAAATCCTAAAGGTTCCAGACCACAGATCGAAGTGCTCGGGCATTCAGCCCGAAAGAGTTTAACGGTTACAAAACCACTCAGCATTCCGAGGCAAATTTAAGGTGGGGCATAAAAGTTTGTTCACTCCGCAGGAGGAGGACTGGCAGGCTCGATGAACTCATCCAGGTCGACGCCGTCGGTGATCCGAGTGGCTGCAGCAATAAAATTCTCCTTAAAAGATCGGAAGTCATGCCTCTAGGTGTTGGCGACCTTGATTGCTGCCAGCTTATCTTGTCGCACCTCCTTGTAGTGGACAAGAACCAAAGACAGAGCCACATCAGCACCACACTGAGCAGAAGATTTCTTCCACTCCTGCACTCGATCAGGGATCTCGTTAAGTCGAGTCATCAGGGACTCGAGATCATTCTGGAGCGTGGCTTCTGGCCAAAGTGCCGTGTCGATCCGTGACGTGGCGACCTTCAGTCGAGCCAAGTAGTCCACAACACCGTCGATGCGGGATACCAGTCTGAGCAGATTCATGGCAGTTTCATCTTTCACGGGAGAGTTGATGGGGTCCAAACCTAGCTCAATCCGCCCAGTCTCCTCCTCGAAGTTCTGGCAAAACTCTGCATTCACGATCCAAGGATATGTCAATTTTCGTATGCTGAGTCGACTAAAAAAACATCAGTCGAAACAAAATGTATACCTTCAAGCTTGATGAACAACTTCTTAGCAAGGCTCCTCAGATAGCTCTCCAGATCGTCCCTCCAGCGAGCGATGCCTTCCATCTTCTCGTATAGGTTGAGATTGTCCTTCTTCAAGCGCGTGCACTCCTTGTTGGCTTCGTTCAGGGCAGATTTCATCTTGGCGTTCTCTTCTTCCAATTGGCCGACTAAAGCCAGTTTCTGTTCGGCCAGAGCGGTTCTGTCGTCAGCTTTCTTTTGAGCAGCAGCCAAATCCTGATCCTTCTTCGCCAGAGCTTCGTTCATTTTTTATGCAAAGAAATGGTGCTTGATTCAGAAAGAGTAGAAGGGTACTCAAGTCTAAGACAAACCAGTCAACAAGCTCGTCTTACCATTGGCGTCGTCCTTGGCCTTTTGCAGCTCTGTCTTGGCCAATTCCAAGTCAAGGTTTAGCTGGATCTGCTGTTTCTCCAAGTCAGCAAAGCGAGCTCCAAGATCACATGATTTCTGCAAACAGGGAGGGGAAGTTATTTTACAGCGAAAAACGACAAAGACAAACAATACTAAGACTACGGTCGACTGCCCGCAGTCCACCATAGTCTCAGGGACTACACCTAGTGGGTGCACTTTGCGTGCCCCCACCGGTTCTGATCCCACTCGACCGGCCCGCCGGAGTTGAGTGCAGGGAGTAAAAAAAGAGAGAGAGAAAGAAGTGGACAACAAGCCGTTCAGACCCCGGTCGACTGCCAGCAGTCGACCGCGGTCTCGGGGACTACACCCAGTGGGTGCACTTGGCGTGCCCCCACCGGTTCTGATCCCACTCGCCCAGACCGAGTGGAAGAGCGAAGCTACCAGTTACACTCGACACGGCCAGACCAGATCGAGCGAAAGAAACAAAATACAAAGACTACAGTCGACTGCCAGCAGTCCACCGTAGTCTCAGGGACTACACCCAGTGGGTACACTCAGCATGCCCCCACTAGTCCAAAAATTCAATCGACACACCCAGTGGGTGTATAGATGCAAAGATTTTCGGAAAGAGAGTCTCCAGATAGCATATCCTAACAGAACAAGCGGTGATCAGCTAACCTGAACATTGCTTTGGAGAGCCGAGCTGGCATCATAGGCGGCCTGACTGGCGTCCCGCACCATCTTGACCTTCTCCATCATAATGCCCGCCTAGCGTATGGCTTCCTTGGCAGCATTCACTTCGTCCTCTGGGACATGATGGATCGCAAAAACTGAAGGTGGGTCGGCAGGAGCCTGAGTAGTCGACGAAGAAGGCAGGGCACTCGACAATGGTACGGCGAAGGTAACAGAACCCCGATTGTCATCACCAGCGTCCTGAACGACTGGTTCCGCCATCGGCGTCGACTGTGGCACCTTGCTTGCAGGAGCTTTCCTATTTTTCCTCATCAAAGGCCTCTCAGGCTCTTCATCATCATCATCGGGGAGGTCAATAATGTTAGGAGCTATTCAAAGATCAATCGCCAAAATCACATCACCCAATGGTACACATTGCAGTTGAGTCGACCAAATAAAGACAGAATGACAGAAATCATACCCAGATTGGAAGTGACTGCATCCTCCATTACCTCATCCTCATCTTTGTAAGCTGAGGTCCCGGAAGTAGCAGCGCTGCCAGTTCCAAAGTTCGTCTGGTTAAATCAAGAAAAAATAAACAGCACGGAGCGTCGAGTGAATACAAAGGGAGACACTCACGCAAAAGCGACGGGGATGTCAATCTTAATCTTCGGCAACGCCTTCCGAGGCTTCTGCTCTGCAATTTTGAGATGCTTTGACACTTTTTCAGTCGGGGTTGGCGAAGATGTCCGAGGGCGCTTTGAAGACTGACCGGTCTGAGCAATCGCCTTTTCACGGGCGCTCGGTCGTTCTTGGTCAAGCTTGGATCGCCTCTCCCTGCGAGGAGGCGACTCGAGTTCTTCTTCGTCACTTGAGTCGTCGCTTTCTTCGTCCTCTTCTCCGTCAGAATGCCATTCGCCACTGTCGCCGCCGCTCGCCTCTCCTTCCAGATCTTGCTCTTGCTCTCCGTTGGGCACTGAATACATTTCGATAAGGGCCTGAAAGAAAGCAGGAAGAATAAAGTCAGTCGATGCAGTATAGACAGCTGCGCGAGCGAATTCAGATTGTAATCAAAAGCTCAGAATCGGACCTTTTCTGGTTCGTGGGACTGGTCGAATGGAGGAACTCTCCTGGCTCCCCTGGGGTTGTCCTTGTTTCCGGTGATGCCCGACAGCCACCCCTCCAGTGTGTCGTCATCAACATCCTCCGGGTGAATCCGAGTGGTGTCGTCAAGACCCGAGTACATCCACATTGGATGGTCTCGAGCTTGAAGAGGCTGGATGCGCCGCCGAAGGAAAACCTCCAAGAGATCCATACCAGTGACCCCGTCACGGATAAGCTGGACCACTCGTTCGACCAGCACCCTAACTTGCACCTTCTCCTCCGGGAGCACCTTCAAAGAGGAGGGTTTCCTCACTCGGTCCATGGTAAAAGGAGGGAGGCCAGTCGACTGCCCTGGCGTCGACTGGTCTTTGCAGTAAAACCAGGTCGACTGCCATCCGCGGACCGAGTCAGGAAGAATCATGGCCGGAAAGGAACTTTTCCCTCTCATCTGAACACCAAGCCCCCCACACATCTGAATCACTTGTGTTCACTCGTCACTCGGATTGGCCTTTTTCACCATCTGAGAACGACACGTGAAAATGTGCTTGAAAAGACCCCAGTGAGGCCGACAACCCAAGAAATTCTCGCACAAAGACACGAAAGCAGCGAGATACACGATTGTGTTGGGAGTGAAGTGGTGGAGTTGTGCCCCAAAGAAATTCAGAAATCCCTGAAAGAAAGGGTGAGGAGGCAAGGAAAATCCACGGTCGACGTGGGTGGCAAGGAGAACGCGCTCACCCTCCCGAGGTTGCGGCTCGGGTTCCTTCCCCGGAAGCCGCGCTGATCCATGGGGGATCAGTCCTCCGTTGGCTAGGTCGTCGAGGTCTTCTTGGCGGACTGCCGAGCGGATCCAGTCGCCCTGGATCCAGCCCTTCGGCAGGCCGGCTCGTGAGGAAGATCCACCCCGACTGGTCGCCTTCCCCTTCGCCTTTGTCGTCGCCTTCTTCGCCCGCTCTAGGGCCGCCGTCTTCTCCTTCCCCATCGTCGCCGGCGAGACGCGTACGGAGCGGCGGCGCTGGGGCAAGAGCGAGCGCGACGAAGAAGCCTGAAGAAGAGAAGAGGAAATGAGAACGCACTGTTCGAGAAACCCCGGTCCGACGCCTTATATGAGGTCGCTTCCGAGTGCCTGACTGGTAGGCCCGGACGATCCTGTCAAATCCCGTAACAATCGCGCGATACGTGGCGAAAAAGGTGGCGCAGAGATCGAGGCGGCTCCGCCCTATCCCATCCGATTACTGCGGCCTCCCCCGTCCCGCGCGCTTCCCAAAATTCGAATTCCAAGGAATCTGCGGGCAGCAAAACAACTTGTCAGACGAAAGATCTCCTCCACACCGTCACTCGGAGCTTTTCAAGTAAATAAATTCACTCGACAAAAAACTAAGAATGGATCAAGGCGACTGGAAAGGAAGTTGCTGTCATCACTCAGGTTCATTGATCCGAAACAAGATATGCTCATGGCATGAAAAATGAGTCGGAGAAGTTCTCGACTCCTTCCCCACTCAAACCTCGATCCGTTCGGGGGCTAATGATGAAGCTATGTACCTAGGGTAGGGTCATGGACCTGTCCTAACTGCCCTACTCAAGGACATCTCTAGAAGAAATCACCTTTCAATCGACTTGGAGGTGTTCCAATCGACAGACTCGAAGATACTCGACCAAGAATCAAACACTCGACCAAGATCCAACCACTCGACGGCCAGGAGACCTAAAGTCACTCCGTGCGCTAACAGTCGGTCATTATGTAGCTTTTATGGTCATCATAGCACTTTATTAGGGGCATTACCAGTAACGCCCGACCTTAATGTATTTGAAACCCTGCATAACTGAGGGCCGGAGGGGTCTGGCGAACTCTATATAAGACACCCCCCTCCTCAGTGTAAAGGGTTCGCACCCCTGTAATTCATACACACATAATCCAGTCGACCGCCTCCGGGCTCCGAGACGTAGGGCTATTACTTCCTCCGAGAAGGGCCTGAACTCGTAAACCTCGTGTGCTTACAACTACTCCATAGCTAAGATCTTGCCTCTCCATACCTACCCCCTTACATTACTGTCAGACTTAGAACCATGACAGGCCCCCTCTTTCCTTCTCCTCCTCTCCCTTTCCTTCCGCTCTCCAACTCCTAATAGGAAAAGGAGGAGTCCTACTCCTAGTGGGAGTAGGACTCCCCCCTTGGCGCGCCCTCCTTGGCCGGCCGCCTCCTCCTTCTTGCTCCTTTATGTACGGGGGCAGGGGGCACTCCATAGACACACAATTGATCATTGATCCCTTAGCCGTGTGCGGTGCCCCCCTCCACCATAATCCACCTCGATCATGTCATAGCGGTGCTTAGGCGAAGCCCTGTGTCGGTAGCATCATCATCACCGTCACCACGCCGTCATGCTGACAAAGCTCTTGTGTGAACCTTTGCTGGATCGGAGCTCGTAGGACGTCATCGAGTTGAACGTGTGCAGAACTCGGAGGTGCCATGTGTTCGGTACTTGGATCAGTCGGATCGTGAATACGTATGACTACATCAACCGCGTTGTGCTAATGCTTCCGCATTCGGTCTATGAGGGTATGTGGACACATTCTCCCCTCTCGTTGCTATGCATCACCATGATCATGTGTGTGCGTAGGAAAAATTTTGAAATTACTATGTTCCCCAACAGATTCCATCTTATGTAACCGACTCTATGTAACCCTAGACCCCCCCCCCCCCCCGCCGGTGTCTATATAAACCGGAGGGTGTAGTCCGGAAAGGATATACTCAATACCTTAGTCATACAGGCTAGACTTCTAGGGTTTAGCCATTACGATCTCGTGGTAGATCAACTCTTGTAATACTCATATTCATCAATATCAATCAAGCAGGACGTAGGGTATTACCTCCATCAAGAGGTCCCGAACCTGGGTAAAACTTCATGTCCCCTACCTCTTGTTACCATCAACATTAGATGCACAGTTCGGGACCCCCTACCTGAGATCCGCCAGTTTTGACACCGACATTCGGCTCAGGTCGCAGCCCCCTGTCGATATTCTCGATGCTTAAAAAGTGTCTGGCAGTGTACTGCGGGATTTATGCTTGGACCCAACACTGAGGTGCATGTCGGCAGAAAAAATGCCAAACTATGGGTCGAAAAAGATTTCCCAAGCTGGATTATTACACAGGGTACCTCGGTCAAGAGGATGTCCCGCCTCATAAAAAAGTACACAAATAGATCAAAAACTGCCATAAGCTTAAAAAACCAAAAAAACTTATGCGGAAACTCTACGTCCGAACTAAATCAATTTTTTTGTGCCAATCAGAAAATTGGTCTTAAAATTAGTTTGTGCTTCCGTCGTGCTTTAACATGACACATCCGATCTCAAGACGTCGAGTGGGTCAGCCTTCGGCTTCAACCTCCAATCCCAAAGGCGGAGTACTTCTCGTTAGGCCAGTTTAGCAAACTAAACTCGAGCGGTCATTAGAGAGAAAATGGGCTATCCAGCTATTGACCACACACTCGCATCGAAAAAGGAGTGATAGAACAAGATTTTGCAACGACTAGGAAGAAAACACATTTACTATAAAACGGCTCATATAAATTTAAGAGCCCCCGGTAAACTTGGGTAAGAGAAGTATTTTTAACAAATAACGTATGTAAGTATGGTCGAACCGAACACAGATTAAAAATTTAAAACTTTGAGCATAAAAGCGACTTAGTTGGTTAATGTGTTCAACATTGATGACGCGGTCCGAGCTTACGGTGGGACGAGGTCCCAGCCCCCAAGCCGGTCCCGAGGTGGCAGAGCGAAGAGCTCGACGCTCCGAAATGGCGACATAGCATGGCCGATGCAAGCCGGCAGTGTGACGCCGAAGTACCCGGCGTGGGTTAATGAAGTGATGAAAAAGCCCTCGGTCCAGTCGAGGTGACGTGTTATGTCAATATGCCGAGGTGACAGCGCTGCCCAATCCGGATCATTTACATGTGCACAGAAGATAGTGCAAGCCGGAGATAATAGTAATAATAATACAAAAAAGTTGCATGATTAATAATTTATGCAAAGTGAGTAATAAAAAATATGGCCCGTCATTGAACACCTGACGAGGTAGGACCCTCTTGATGATGCCGAAGTCCCTGAGGCAACCGAACATGTCGGTATGGCAATTCAATCAACAAGGTGATCATGCAAGCCGATTTATGCCAATTGGGACGACAACGTTGGCTTGCCGAAGTGACCGCATGACGCAGTCGATCACCTACACACATAAAATAGTGCAATCCAAAAAGAATAATATATATATATATATTCCTTGCATAATTGCTTTTCGCAAAAATAATTTATTTAAAGAGATGTGGCCTGGCGTCGAAGTCAATGTTGATGCAGGGCGTCGGCATGCCGCAGTGAAGGCGTGGCAAAGCCTGAATTCACAGGCCGGTCCGAGTTCCGGATTCGGCATTCATCGAACTATATACGGAAACTGGCCGAACCACCACGTGACAGTCGTTAATGCGGCCATCATTTGACAGACCTGTGTACAGATGATGGAACAAACCAGAGTAATAATTCCTCGGATAAAATAAACCGAAGCAAGAAAAATTACTAGGATTAATATCACCTGGTTTATCTGTTGTAGCAACATGAAGAAAGATTACTCCCAAAATTGGAACTAGATCCGCACACCCATTGCCTAATGGGCGATGAAGCAATGACATGAAGATGCTGGCAAAGGTTAGCTCACCGAGGAAAAGCCCTTGGTCCAACTAACGTGACGAAGCTGGTCGGCTGGTGACGCCAAAGTCTCCAGAGTAGGCTGATGAAGAGATGGCGAAGCCCCCGGTCTAGGCCGAGGTAACGGAGCAGGTCGGTAAGCAGACATTGCAGCTGCCATTTTAGCCGAGGTATTGAAGCAGTTCAGCGTGATGGACATTAGCTTGAAGAAGCAACAGTGCGGCCATGTCGACGCTGGTCATAACTTGTGATGCGGTGAAAGCCGGATTGATGAAGTGACCGAGCAGCGATGTCGGCACGCCTGACCCATGCAATCCGTGGGGCGATGGTGTTGGTGGTAATTTAGTATTCTTGATGCCGAACTCTTGTTCGGCTTGCCGAGCTGATGATCCGATAAGGTTGGGCTCGGCTCGATGAAGCGACGATCTGTCTAGCGCAGGTCGGCAGACATGGAGTAAAGGCTAGTTTGACACTGGCGTGATGGCGAAGATTACCTTTGAAAAGGAGAAAAATTCATGAGCATGTGTTCATAAACAAAACACAATACCCTACAAATAGATTCTTCCAAAAAGGTTGTCCAATATCCCGTTCATGAAGAAAGATGAACTCGGGTCGGATTCGTATTCGTGCAGAAAACAGATCAGGAAAGTGATGCATTAATCGAAAGGTTCCCGGTGTTTGGACGGTCGGATCGAGCTGAAATTTTGAGAGGTGGTAGATATGTGAATTCCACATCCTCTCAACGGTTGGATCTTCCAAAGAACTTCCGAGCTAGATTCTAGACACCACGCTCCAAACTTGTCCAGATTCCCGTCCAGATTCGACAATGCTCCGGTATATCGGACATCGGCGGAGATTGCTCCATCGGAACGTGACGAAATTTTGTTGTGTTGTTGTAGACTCACTTATGCACAATTCCACCGAAGGAATCATCAAAGTGATTCTCGAGGAGGTGGTGGTAGCGGATACAAGTTCGCTATTCGGAAAAACAGCACGGTACCCCGAGGGCAATGTTGACGTTGAGCCCCGAGCTCCATGGATAATTCCTCCATAATCATGATAGAGATCGGAGTTGATGTTGATGAAGGCCCTCGTCTGAACATGAGGATTGGAGGCGGGGCACAGTCCTTGGTCAAGCCAAGGTGACCAGTCGAGCCAGTGACGAAGACGACGACGTCGCAGTTGATCTACAGGAGAGCCATTGATCTTTTGTTGATCACACAGCGGAACTCTCAATGAAAGCACCATTGTCGGTGTCAAAACCGGCAGATCTCGGGGTAGGGGTCCCGAGCTATGGATTCGCAGATCAACGGTAATAAGAACGAATGAGACGATGTTTTACCCAGGTTCGGGCCCTCTTGATAGAGGTAAAAGCCTACATCCTACTCTTGTTTATATTGATGGAGTATCAAGTACAGAGTTGATCTACCGCGAGATCATATGTTGTGGTCTAAAACCTAAGGGTATGATGAATAATGTCATAATGATCTATCGACTAGCCTAGCCTCGGCTTATATAATATACCGGAGGCCTAGGATAACAAGAGTCCTAGTCGAATACGTTGGTGGAGAGGAGTCCTTGTCTTGATAATCAAGTCTTGTGGAATATTTTTTGAATGCGACATGGGCTGCCCGAAGTGGCCTATGAGTAAACCGCCATGGGGGTCCTCGACCCGATCCACCTGGTCGGGAGACGACGTGGTGAGTACCCCTAGTCCAGGACACCGTCAATCCTTCTCAAGCCTTCAAACATTGTTCTAGTATAGATTTGGATAGGCATCATTTCCTCCACTACTGTTTACATCTGGTTGGATGTTTGCAACAACTACCAGTTTGAAATTGTAGTTCTAAAAACATGTTCCTTATGCAGAACAGATCCATTTATTTTCTTATATAATTGTGAAACCTGTTACGTGTCTCCTTGTTTCTCTTTCAGAGGCATATCTCTTATGCCAGGCAGAACTTTAGGGAAGATAGTGAGCCAAACCATCATGAGGACAACAAGATGACCCCAAGGTCCTATCTTGATGAAGACAGTGAGTTGAAGCTACTCACCAGTAGGTGTGAGACAACCTCTATGGAGACGCTGCCTCAATCAGTTCGACTTCTTCAGTCTCAACTTAAAGCGGAAATGCTTTCTTTAGTTCAGCTCCGACTTGAAGTCAAAGATGCAATGAAGATGTCAGAGGACTACCGTGCGCACTATGGTGCCATAGAGCTAAGGATGGAGCATCTATCGTTGACACAACTGAGGTATCATCAGCTTGTTCGGCTGCTTGCGGGGCCCATCCTGGCCAGGCCTAGTGATTTATGAAGTGCTCTCAGTTTTGTATATTCTTTTGTCGGTGCGTTTATATGCACTGGTGGTGACCTTTGATGCCTAGTGTATGTAATTTGCGGTCACATTGCGCTTTATTATCACCGGTACTGAACTTTGATTCCCAGTGGATGTAATATGTTGTAATTTCTTTATTGTATAGTCTAGGTTTATTCTTTGGTCGGTATGCTATAATTTAGGCCGGAAGGTTCAGTGGATCTCAGTTTTGTTGATCTTCAGGCTGGCCCGTTACTCATATGGCCCAAAACGTGGGCCTATAATCATCTTGGGCCATTAGCAGGTCTAAACCTATTGTAGTAGGAGATTGACATGATAAAGATAGACCCGGGGGCCATAGGTTTCACTAGTGGCTTCTCTCGAGAGCATAAGTATTCTACGGTGGGTGAACAAATTACTGTTGAGAAATTGACAGAATTGAGCATAGTTATGAGAATATCTAGGTATGATCATGTATATAGGCATCACGTCCGAGACAAGTAGACCGACTCCTGCCTACATCTACTACTATTACTCCACTCATCGACTGCTATCCAGCATGCATCTAGAGTATTAAGTTAATGAAAATAGAGTAACGCCTTAAGCAAGATGACATCATGTAGAGGGATAAACTCATGCAATATGATGAAAACCCCATCTTGTTATCCTCGATGGCAACAATACTATACGTGCCTTGCTGCCCCTACTGTCACAAGGAAAGGACACCGCAAGATTGAACCCAAAGCTAAGCACTTCTCCCATTGCAAGAAAGATCAATCTAGTAGGCCAAACCAAACTGATAATTCGAAGAGACTTGCAAATATAACCAATCATACATAAAAGAATTCAGAGAAGATTCAAATATTATTCATAGATAGACTTGATCATAAACCCACAATTCATCGGTCTCAACAAACACACCGCAAAAAGAAGATTACATCGAATAGATCTCCATAAGAGAGGGGGAGAACATTGTATTGAGATCTAAAAAGAGCAGAAGAAGCCATCTAGCTACTAACTATGGACCCGTAGGTCTGAGGTAAACTACTCACACTTCATCGGAGAGGCTATGGTGTTGATGTAGAAGCCCTCCGTGATCGATGCCCCCTCCGGCGGAGCTCCGGAACAGGCCCCAAGATGGGATCTCGTGGATACAGAAAGTCGCGGCGGTGGAATTAGGGTTTTGGCTCTGTATCTGATCGTTTGGGGGTACGTGGGTATATATAGGAGGAAGAAGTACGTCGGTGGAGCAACAGGGGGCCCACGAGGGTGGAGGGCGCGCCTGGGGGGGGGGGTAGGCGCCCCCCTACCTCGTGGCCTCCTGTTACGTGTCTTGACGTAGGGTCCAAGTCTCCTGAGTTGTATTCGATGAGAAAATCACGTTCCCGAAGGTTTCATTCCGTTTGGACTCCGTTTGATATTCCTTGTCTTCGAAACCCTAAAACAGGCAAAAAAAATAGCAATTCTGGGTTGGGCCTCCGGTTAATAGGTTAGTCCCAAAAATAATATAAAAGTGGATAATAAAGCTCAATAATGTCCAAAACAGTAGATAATATAGCATGGAGCAATCAAAAATTATAAATACGTTGGAGACATATCAAGCATCCCCAAGCTTAATTCCTGCTCGTCCTCGAGTAGGTAAATGATAAAAACAGAATTTTTGATGTGGAGTGCTACTTGGCATAATTTTAATGTAATTCCTCTTAACTGTGGTATGAATATTCTGATCCGAAAGATTCAAGACAAAAGTTCATATTGACATAAAAATGACAATACTTCAAGCATACTAACAAAGCAATTATGTCTTCTCAAAATAACATGGCTAAAGAAAGTTATCCCTAAAAAATCATATAGTCTGGCTATGCTCTATCTTCACCATACAAAATATTTAAATCATGCACAACCCCGATGACAAGCCAAGCAATTGTTTCATACTTTTGACATTCTCAAAACTTTTTCAATCTTCGCGCAATACATGAGCGTGAGCCATGGATATAGCACTATAGGTGGAATAGAGTGGTGGTTGTGGAGAAGACAAAAAGGGAGAAGATAGTCTCACATCAACGAGGCGTATCAACGGGCTATGGAGATGCCCATCAATAGATATCAATGTGAGTGAGTAGGGATTGCCATGCAACGGATGCACTAGAGCTATAAGTATGTGAAGGCTCAAAAAGAAACTAAGTGGGTGTGCATCAAACTTGCTTGCTCACGAAGACCTAGGGAAATTTGAGGAAGCCCATCATTGGAATATACAAGCCAAGTTCTATAATGAAAAATTCCCACTAGTATATGAAAGTGATAACATGAGAGACTCTCTACTATGAAGATCATGGTGCTACTTTGAAGCACAAGTGTGGTAAAAGGATAGTAACATTGTCCCTTCTCTCTTTTTCTCTCATTTTTTTTATTTGGGCCTTTTCTCTTTTTTTATGGACTCTTTTCTTTCTTTTTTTTATTTGGGCTTCTTTGGCCTCTTTTATTTATTTTTCGTCCGGAGTCTCATCCCGACTTGTGGGGGAATCATAGTCTCCATCATCCTTTCCTCACTGGGACAATGCTCTAATAATGATGATCATCACACTTTTATTTTTCTTACAACTCAACAATTACAACTCGATACTTAGAACAAAATATGACTCTATGTGAATGCCTCCGGCGGTGTACCAGGATATGCAATGATGCATGAGTGACAAGTATGAAAGAATTATGAACGGTGGCTTTGCCACAAATACTATGTCAACTACATGATCATGCTAAGCAATATGACAATGATGGAGTGTGTCATAAACGGAATGGTGGAAAGTTGCATGGCAATATATCTTGGAATGGCTATGGAAATGCCATAATAGGTAGGTATGGTGGCTGTTTTGAGGAAGGTATATGGTAGGTGTACGATACCGGCGAAAGGTGCGCGGTATTAGAGAGGCTAGCAAAGGTGGAAGGGTGAGAGTGTGTATAATCCATGGACTCAACATTAGTCATAAAGAACTCATATGCTTATTGCAAAAATCTACAAGTTATCAAAGCAAAGTATTACGCGCATGCTCCTAGGGGGTAGATTGGTAGGAAAAGACCATCTCTCGTCCCCGACCGCCACTCATAAGGAAGACAATCAATAAATAAATCATGCTCCGACTTCATCACATAACGGTTCACCATACGTGCATGCTACGGGAATCACAAGCTTCAACACAAGTATTTCTCAAATTCACAACTACTCAACTAGCATGACTTCAATATCACCATCTCCATATCTCAAAACAATTATCAAGTATCAAACTTATCATACTATTCAACACATTCATAAGAAAGTTTTATTATTAATCTTGTATACCAAGCATATTAGGATTTTAAGAAAATTACCATGCTATTAAGACTCTCAAAATAATCTAAGTGAAACATGAGAGATCAATAGTTTCTATAAAATAAATCCACCACCGTGCTCTAAAATATATAAGTGAAGCACTAGAGCAAAATTATATAACTCAAAAGATATAAGCGAAGCACGTAGAGTATTCTAACAAATTCCAAATCATATATGGCTCTCCCAAAAGGTGTGTACAGCAAGGATGATTGTGTAAAACTAACAAGCAAAGACTCAAATCATACAAGACGCTCCAAGAAAAACACATATCATGTGGTAAATAAAAATATAGCTCCAAGTAAAGTTACCGATTAGAAGTAGACGAAAGAGGGGATGCCTTCCGGGGCATCCCCAAGCTTTGGATTTTAGGTGTCCTTAGATTATCTTGGGGGTGCCATGGACATCCCCAAGCTTAGGCTCTTGCCACTCCTTGTTCCATAATCCATCAAATCTTTACCCAAAACTTGAAAACTTCACAACATAAAACTTAAAGTAGAAAATCTCGTGAGCTCCGTTTGCGAAAGAAAACAAAAGACCACTTCAAGGTACTGTAATGAACTCATTATTTATTTATATTGGTGTTATACCTACTGTATTCCAACTTCTCTATGGTTTATAAACTATTTTACTAGCCATAGATTCATCAAAATAAGCAAACAACACACGAAAAACAGAATCTGTCAAAAACAGAACAGTCTGTAGTAATCTGTAGCTAGCGCAAGATATGGAACCCCAAAAATTCTAAAATAAATTGATGGACGTGAGGAATTTATCTATTAATTATATGCAAAAATAATTAACTAAATATCACTTTCCAAATAAAAATGACAGCAGTTCTCATGAGCGCTAAAGTTTCTGTTTTTTACAGCAAGTTCAACAAGACTTTCCCCAAGTCTTCCCAACGGTTCTACTTGGCACAAACACTAATTAAACACAAAAAACACAACCAAAACAGAGGCTAGATAATTTATTTATTACTTAACAGGAGCAAAAAGCAAGGAATAAAAATAAAATTGGGTTGCCTCCCAATAAGCGCTATCGTTTAACGCCCCTAGCTAGGCATAACAAGCAAGAATAGATCTAGGTATTGCCATCTTTGGTAGGCAATTCTTCAATGAGGCATCTACCATCTTTAGGAATTTATTTCTTTTTATTAATTATCAAGATTTTAGGCACAAGATCGAAAAATTCATTTGTAACAAATGGTTCCTTAATGATAGCAAAAAGATTGGGATGAACACTTATAGATTTGAGATCCGCACTTTCCTTACTAGATGAATCACCCTTATTTTTAGGAACGTACATAAGTTTGGCAACTTTAGTGGAGGGACTCAGAGTATTTTTATGGAAGAAAAAGTGGTTCACAAGTTGGTAATAATATTCTCAAGTTTATCGATCCTAACGGAATCGTGATTTATTTTCTCATTAACTATGGGTTCCTTTTCTTTAATATCTTTCAAAGTAACTCCTACTTTAGATCCATATTGAGAGATTCGGCTGTGGATCTTTTTCTCCAAATTTTCAATTAACTCTACGGTAGCAAACTTATTTTCAATAATCTCAAGCCTTTGCATTACATGCTCCAAAGTTAATATAGTTCCATTAACCAAGAGAGGGGGTGAGCCAAATAAATCTAACATATCATTATAAGAATCAAAAGTATGGCTACCCAAAAAGTTCCCTCCGGTAATAGTATCAAGAACATAATGGTGCCAAGGAGTAATGCCTACATAAAAATTGTGAAGGAGAATGGTAGTAGATTGCTTCCTAGTAGATTTATTTTGAGCATTGCAAATTCTATACCAAGCATCTTTTAGATTTTCACCCTCCCTTTGCTTAAAATTTAGAATTTCATTCTCAGGAGACAACGGAGATGATAAGGGACTAGCCATAACGACAAGTAAGCAAACTAACACACAAGCAAACAAAAAGCAAGAGGGCAAAAAGAGGCAAATAGAGGGAGGATAGAGAGAGAGGGCAAATAAAACGGCAAGGGTGAAGTGGGGGAGAGGAAAACAAGAGGCAAATGGCAAATAATGTAATGCGGGAGATAAGGGTATGTGATGGGTACTTGGTATGTTGACTTTTGCGTAGACCTCCCCGGCAACGGCGCCAGAAATCCTTCTTGCTACCTCTTTTAGCACTGCATTGGTTTTCCCCGAAGAGGAAGGGATGATGCAGCAAAGTACCGTAAGTATTTCCCTCAGTTTTGAGAACCAAGGTATCAATCCAGTAGGAGGCTACGCGCGAGTCCCTCGCACCTGCACAAAACAAATAAATCCTCGCAACCAACGCAAATAGGGGTTGTCAATCCCAATAGGACACTTACGAGAGTGAGATCTGATAGATCTGATAAGATAATATTTTTGGTATTTTTATGATAAAGATGCAAAGTAAAATAAAGGCAAAGTAAATAAGTAGTAGGAGATTGATATGATAAAGATAGACCCAGTGGCCATAGGTTTCACTAGTGGCTTCTCTCGAGAGCATAAGTATTCTACGGTGGGTGAACAAATTACTATTGAGCAATTGACAGAATTGAGCATAGTTATGAGAATATCTAGGTATGATCATGTATATAGGCATCACGTCCGAGACAAGTAGACCGACTCTTGCCTGCATCTACTACTATTACTCCACTCATCGACCGCTATCCAGCATGCATCTAGAGTATTAAGTTAAAAACAGAGTAACGCCTTAAGCAAGATGACATGATGTAGAGGGATGGACTCATGCAATATGAAGAAAACCCCATCTTGTTATCCTCGATGGCAACAATACAATACGTGCCTTGCTGCCCTTACTGTCACCGGGAAAGGACACCGCAAGATTGAACCCAAAGCTAAGCACTTCTCCCACTGCAAGAAAGATCAATCTAGTAGGCCAAACCAAACTGATAATTCGAAGAGACTTGCAAAGATAACCAATCATACATAAAAGAATTCAGAGAAGATTCAAATATTATTCATAGATAGACTTGATCATAAACCCACAATTCATCGATCTCAACAAACACACCGCAAAAAGAAGATTACATCGAATAGATCTCCACAAGAGAGGGGGAGAACATTGTATTGAGATCCAAAAAGAGAGAAGAAGCCATCTAGCTACTAACTATGGACCCGTAGGTCTGAGGTAAACTACTCACACTTCATCGGAGAGGCTATGGTGTTGATGTAGAAGCCCTTCGTGATTGATGCCCCCTCCGGCGGAGCTCCGGAACAGGCCCCAAGATGGGATCTCGTGGATACAGAAAGTTGCGGCGGTGGAATTAGGGTTTTGGCTCCGTATCTGATCGTTTGGGGGTACGTGGGTATATATAGGAGGAAGAAGTACGTCGGTGGAGCAATAGGGGGGCCACGAGGGTGGAGGGCGCGCCTGGGGGGGTAGGCGCGCCCCCCTACCTCGCGACCTCCTGTTACATGTCTTGACGTAGGGTCCAAGTCTCCTGAGTTGTATTCGATGAGAAAATCACGTTCCCGAAGGTTTCATTCCGTTTGGACTCAGTTTGATATTCCTTTTCTTCGAAACCCTAAAACAGGCAAAAAACATCAATTCTGGGCTGGGCATCTGGTTAATAGGTTAGTCCCAAAAATAATATAAAAGTGGGTAATAAAGCCCAATAATGTCCAAAATAGTAGATAATATAGCATGGAGCAATCAAAAATTATAGATACGTTGGAGACGCATCAGCTTTAAGCAGACCCGTATCCACGCGGGCCGTAGGCCCAAAAGTGTCACGGGCCATTATCAGATGGGCTGTAAGCAGGCCGGATTCAACACGGGCTGTAATTAGGCCCAACTGTTACACGGGCCATTAACAGGCCGAAAGGCTAGTTGGGCTGAAATTTATCCACGAAGACTACGGGTCGTTAACAGGCCTAAAGTTACTTCTGACAAGAAATAGCCCAGTTTCTGCAAGGGCCGTTAAATGGCCTAAAGTTAAATCGGGCCGACAACGTCCCAGATGCACCATGGGCCGCTAACAGGCCGAAACTATTATCGGGCCAAACTAGTAAACAGGCATTTAATAGGCTGAAATAAAAACATGTCTTAGAATGGGCCCAAAAGAACAGTGGCCAATTAATGGACATGATCTGATATGGGCCGTAATTTGGCCCAAAACACGGTAGCCTGTGAATGGGCCTGATCTGGTATGGGCCTCAATTTGACCCAAAACATGGCAGGCTGTTAACAGGCCAGCCCACTAGTGTTTGAAAAAAATGGTGGGTCCTTAGCTGGGTCGGCCTTTGTTGGGCGGTGCCACGTGTCGACGTATCATAGGCGCCAGCTGTCCAATGAGTGGATGGCATCTATCCCAACGGTGAGCCAACACGTGTTTCCTCCGGCCAATGAGAATTTTACACGTGGAAAATCCCCATTGGTCCGGGCTGTTAACGGGTTATCGGATCTAAAGCCGGACCCGATAGCTTAATGGCGACCCATTACGGTCGATGCCATGTGTCGGTCACCCTTGACGAAAGCACTTCTATGACGCGCAATTTATCGTCATGGAAGTGGACAGTTCCGTGATGACAATTTTGGTAATGTCATGGAACACTTCTACGACAGCACAGGTATGACTATCTTGATTCTGTAATAAAGTCGTCATGGATGTACATGCACGATAGAAAACGTGACCTACTGTGACAAACACGTATCATCATGGAAGTGCATTTTTTGTAGTGGAGAGAACTTGCACTAGTGAAAGTATGAACCCTAGGCCTTGTTTCCAAGCTTTTGCAATACCGTTTTCGCTCACTTTTGTTACTAGTTACCTTGCTATTTTTATATTTTCATATTACAAAAACCTATATCTACCATCCATAACACTTGTATCACCATCTCTTCGCCGAACTAGCGCACCTATACAATTTACCATTGTATTGGGTGTCTTGGGGACACAAGACACTCTTTGTTATTTGGTTCCAGGGTTGTTCAAGAGAGACCATCTTCATCCTACGCCTCCCACGGATTGATAAACCTTAGGTCATCCACTTGAGGGAAATTTGGTATTGTCTTACAAAACTCTGCACTTGGAGGCCCAACACGAGTTTACAAAAAGAAGGTTGCATAGTAGACATCATGCCCATGCAAGCCGTGCTTCAACCACCGCCATTGCTGATTCCGGCCACCACAGCGACCGCTGCCACCATCAACCAACGCGCCCCAATGCACTGCGTCCGTAGAACCCAGCCACGTGAGCTCCCATTGCCAGAAATGGCTGGGAGGGCAATTCCCGTGTCCTCGGATTAGCGCCAGCTACTAAATGCCAATTTGTTGACGTGGCAGATTAGGTTAGCCACTAACCCAGCCATTAACTTAACACTAAGCCACTAACATTGGGCCATGGCCTGCTAATTAGCTCGGTTAGGAACTATTTAAATCATTGTTTTCCTAGGACATGTGGGACCCGGCCGTCAGGTTTAACCAGACCGACCATGTTGACTAGCTGACATTAGCATGCCTCAGTGCTGATGCAGTAAAGCTTTTCTAGAATTATAATAAATTAGAAAAGGATTATGAATTTCAAAAAATGTTTAAAACTTCAAAAAATCATAGAAAATAATCTATAACTCCAGTGGAAGTAATTTATATATGAAAAATTATCAAAAAAATCAACAGAATCTATTTATGGCATTTTAATGCATGTTAAAGGAACTTATACCTGCTGATCATGTCAAATCATTTAAAGGGCATTTTAAATGCTTCTTTTGGAGCTTAAATTTGAATCTTTGATTCAAATGAACTTCAACTAACATGGTAGCATTTTGCACTAGCTCAAACACTAGCATATTGCCATGTCATGATCATGCATCATATTGTTACATTGCATTGATTATGTTCCCTCTTGTTTATCGGTGTTAGTCCCCACTCAGTAGACGTTGTTCCGATGATGTGATTGATGACACTGATAAAGACACAATTCTATCTCCAGAAGTTCCAGGCAAGCAACCCCCCTTGAGCATACCGATACAATCACACTCTCTTGCTCTCGCTCTCTTTTACTGCAGTAGGACAACAACGATTCAATTGTTACATGTTGGGGTTGTTGAACCCATTCCTCTCCATGACATGTCTTTGCCAAAGTAAATAGTTGAAACCCACTAGCATGAGTAGGATTTGTTTGAGCCATGATGTGCCTACTCATTCATGCTTTCTTGGTATGCCTGCTATGCTTAGAGTTGTGTCAGGTCTGATTCATCTGGGATGGTTTGGAATGGTGATGAACATGTCCTACTATTGAGAGCTAAGTGTGTGAACGCGATTTGGTAAAGGTAGCGATGAGAGGCCATGTATCGGTACATGGTGGGTTGTCTCATTGAAACCATCCTTAGGAACTGAGTTCTGTGTTTGTGATCCAAAACAGATACTACCACGCATTGGGTTCCGGTAACTCGACCCCTCTCGACTTATTAATCCCCTCAATCTTTATCCAGGAGTTGCAACTAGTTTCCGGTGTTTGTAGGTTGTGTTAGTAGTCTACCAAGTGGCACCCAGTACAGGTGGGCTTGGGACAGACTATGCACCGTGGCCCGGTGTACCAAGTGGCACCCGGATGGTGGACTTGGGAACCCTGCACACATCGTTTGGGGCCATAGTGGAAACCTCGGCCGGACTTCCTTGTGGATGGAACTCAAATAGCCGATAAACCTAGACTAGAGACTTGTGTGGTTAGTCAGATCATGGCCGACACCCTCGCTGGGCTTCCGCTTGAAGGTTGACGAGTACATGTCGTGTAAATGGCGATAAGTGGTGACAGCATGTGTGAAGAAGAACACCCCTGCAGGGTTATCAAACTATTCGAATAGCCGCGTCCACAGATATGGACTACTTGGAAAGCTTATATGGTTCATAGATAACTTGAAGTGGATACTCTAAAATGCGCAAGATAAGCGTGGGTGCTATGGATGGCCATCTTGTAGGGAGGTGGGAGCAAATACATAGTGGTGTATTAATATGGTGTATATGTGGACTTGTGTGTGCTTGCTCACCCCAAAGATAATGCAGGTAGACGTAGTACAGGATAGCCACTGAGTCAAAGCTAGCTTGCAGCAGTTAAACTTCACCACCCCTTTGTTGATACCAATGCATATGTAGCTAATTCTGATGTAAGTCTTGCTGGGTACATTTGTACTCACATTTGTTTAATTTATTTTTTTGCAGAGAGACTTCAGTCTCACTAGTAGTTTCACGTGGGCTTCGACGATTAGCTTGGGGATCCCAGACAGAGGTCTGGTTTCTTTGGAGGGTCTTGTAGATAGACAGGCTTCCTAGCCTTCTTCCTTTTCATATGTTTGTACTCAGACATGTTTATGCTTCCACTTGGCTTGTATGACTTTGTGTGAAGGGTCTTGAGACCCGTTGCTTGTAATAAATGCTGTGATGGCTCTTCTGGGCCTTTATCCATATGAGTTGTTGAGTTATGTTGTGATTGTTGCGAAACGTTGCATGGAAAAAAATTATACGCACACGCAATGATCTATCCATGGAGATGCATAGCAACGAGGAGGAGAGTATGTCTACATACCATCATAGACCGTAAGAGGAAGCGTTTAACAATGCAGTTGATGTAGTCGAACTTCTTCGCACTCCAACCAATCAAGTACCAAATGTATGGCACCTCCGCGTTCTATAGACGTTTAGCTCGGCAACATCCTCTGCCTTCTACCTCCCTCCCACCTCCCACCTCCCACCCCACCTCCGGCGATCTCCTCCCATCACCACTAAAACCCTAATCTTTCCCTACCAATCTCTCCGGCGTCTCCCCCTCACTCAGGGGTCATGGTTTTCTCATCGGGATCAACCCTTGGCTTGGACTTCTCCAAGGGTTTGGAGTTTGCAGATAAAGTTTTCAGATCTACTGGTTTTTCGGTCCACCCTACGGAGGACACAGGTCACTTCACGTTGGTGGTGTCCTTTAGCCGTCATGTTTTCAGGCTCGATGATCATTCTGTGGCGGCGGCTCTAGAGGCTGCTGTTGGTGGATCTGCGATCGAGTTGGGTGTCTCATGCTTACGTGACAAGGTTTATTCCTTGAACGTTACTTCCAAGCAAGTTGGTTTTTCTATTGTTGATCTTCGATCTTTTGCTTGCCCGCAATTCAAATGTTACTTCAATCTTTGGGGCCGTGGAGGACCAAACTGGGTTCGAGAGTTTAAACTTTGGAAGTTGCAAAATGATGCGGAATGGATCTTAGTTAGCCCATCTAAGAGACGGGCGGCGCTTGGGATGATCGCTATGCATAAACCACCGTCTAAGTCCTCTTTTAGATCTTCTGGTTCTGTGCAAAAGAAAATATCTTTTGCAACGTTCCAAAGCTATGATGCATGCAAGGGTTATAGATATCCGGCCACGCAGGGATTGTATTGATACTCTTTCTGATGCTGGATATGTTGTCCCGGCAAATGAGCGTTTGATCATTCGACCATCGCCGCCGGTGAATCTCCAGTGGACTATTGCTTCTCCGTCGATTACTTTCGGTTCTGTTGACCCGCCGCGGATTCAACGGAATGCACCTGAGGCGGTTAGTTTGTTCTCATCTGCTCTCGATTCTCCTGCATCCCATGTTGGGCCAGCCCTCCATGATGGACTACAGCCCACCACCCAGCCAATGGACATTCCGTCTACTCAGGAAGCTGCTGTTTTGTTTGATGAGATGGTCAATGACATGGTGGACCGAGTTCTAACTTGTTCCAACTGTCACCAGCGGGTCCACTTGTTGGTCTCTTGTCCTGTTTGCCTGGCTTGCTCACGTTATGGTCATCATCGTCGGGATTGCATTAATTGGGCCCAGGATAATGGTTATGTTTGGAGAGTTAAACACACGAAACAAAATCCAGAAAAATCTCCACTATTAGTTCCCATGCCCGCCACGAGTCAGCCTACTACTCCATCGCCTAGGGACTCCTCGGGTATAGAGACGACCCACGCGCCGGCGCAGACGAGTCACATCACGTCTTCACCTCTTCCCGTGCACCACCAACCTGCTCCACCTCCACCAAAGCAAGCCATGGCAAATTTTCCACTGGATCCTCTTGAGTTCCTTCCACCAGGGTTCGAGTTCATCGATGGAGGGCCAACCCGCGTGCCTCGGACTTTCTACTCTCCAGCCATTGCGCTGGACCGTCGCCATGAGCAGTTTGCCATTGGCTTTGTTGAGCCTCCGCCGCCACCCGGACAGATCCATCACTTCAGGCAACTGGTCAGTGACTTTGTGATGACTCAGCTTCACCGTGACGTTCTTAGTGATCGGCAATGGATTGAGGGTGTTGGTTTGTTTGAGTTCCGATCTCCTGCATCTAGGCATGCCATTATAATTCATCCTCCTTATGATCTTGGCAATGGTCACTTTGTTCGGTTTGTTCCTCATGATCAAGGCATCAATCACAGAGCTATTCAGGATTTTCGTAGGGGCTGGATTATGATGTTAGGTGTTCCTTTGGACTACCGCACAACACAGCATATTTCTGAGGCAGTTAGCACCTTTGGTCATTTTCATATCTGGCATCAGGATGATCCGCGGCTAGTCAGGACTCTTGTTTATGTTTCTTTCCCAAGCCCTCAGCAAGTACCTAGGGATGTTGTCTATTGTGAGTATGCAGACTTTGGAGCTACGCGTCTTTCTTGGACAGCACCTATCTATGTGCTCTCTGCAGAATTTGCTGATATTATGCCAGCTGATGAAGATCCGATGCCTTTCAATGGAAACCCTCATCCGTTGCCCGGGAACATGCACTTTGAAAATGTTAACTTTGTCATGCCTGAGTTTCCAGAGCTGGGTTGGAATGAGGACCCTCATGCTCATAATGATGATCCGCAGCCTCATAACCAACATGACAATGTCATTATTGAGGAGATTCATGAGGATGAGGCACTACCTGCTTCTCAAGAGTTAGTGGTTTTAGAGAACTCGGGGCCTGTTGATTCTACTGAGGGATCTGTCAATAATCAGCAAGGTGTTGTGGCAGCTTATGTGCCCCCTCTGATCCAGCCTCACGTTGTTGTTGGCCAAGTTCTGACAGTTTTCAGACCAGAGCTTCCTCCGGTAATGCAATGGACAAGATCTTTTCAGCGTATGATGCCAGTCTTTGATACAATGCACATTCCTCGAGGGTTACAGTTTTTCAGTCCTTTCAAACCAGTTCTACTATCTAAGTGCTCTTGGGAGTTATCTTTTTCTTACTCTGCTATGAAGAACAAGCTGGTTTTTCATCCTTCACCTGTTCGTCGGATGGTAAATATTCAAAGGAAGCCTCCTGTTGCTCGTGCACTTTGTTTTGACAATGTTGCTGAGGATTGTGCCATGGTTGACCCAGCGTTGTCTGCGTTGAGATGTATGCCTTTAATTTCTCTACAGCCCCAAGTCAGCGTCCAGCTCGTGCTCATAAACCAAAGTCTGTGATTGTTGAGTCTGAGGTTAGGCGCAGTGCCAGGCTCTCAGCTTTACGTGATGGCTTCAGGCATTCTACTCCAGCCAACTCCCCTATGAAGAAACATGCAGCAAAGCCCCAGAAGAAGCGCAAGGTTACTATGGATGGCGAATTACCGCGGGCTCCTCCTCACGATGCAGATCAACCTACTGTGCCACCGCCCACGCCAATCAATGTGCTGCAGCAGGTTGGTCTTCGCCTCGGCATTAGGCCGGAGAAGCTCACTAAGGAGAAGCTTGAGGCTTCTTCTTGCCAGTCTTCTGCTCCTCCTGGCTCCAATGATAGCTGATCATTTCATTTGGTGGGGTTTATGGTTAACCCTTGTGAAAACCATTTATCTGCGCTTATCTTTTAGGCTTTGTCTGAACTTTTATGCTATTCCTTGGCTGAACTGGTACTGTCATTATGTGACAGTCTTTTGCTGTTACTTAATTATGGTCTGTAATGAATCACAATGATGTTAGAGATTGGAAAGTTCTCTGTTGGAATGTGCGAGGTCTGAATTCAGATGACAGAAAGTGTGCAGTTCGTCAGAAAATCGATGAGAGTGCTTGTTCCATTGTTTGCCTACAAGAAACAAAATGTGAGGTCATTGATCAGCGTTTCATCCGTAAGTGTTGTCCATGACGTTTTGATCAGTTTATCCATGTGCCTTCGTCTGGAGCCTCGGGTGGGTTGTTAGTCGTATGGAATACTGCTTTGTTTGCTGGGAAGCTAATTGAGTCCAATAGTTTTGGTATTATGGTGGAGTTCATGTCTGTTCATAACTCCCAAACCTGGACTCTAGTTTCAGTCTATGGACCCTGTCAATATCCAGCTAGAGATAATTTTATTAATTGGTTGCATGATATAACTATCCCTGATGATGCTAACTGGCTGTTACTGGGTGATTTCAATTTCATGCGATCAATGGATAATAGGAATAAACCAGGTGGTGATATTAATGACATGTTCATCTTTAATGAGGTTATTGGGCATCTGGGCTTAATTGAATTACCTATCAAGGGCAAAAGGTACACTTGGACAAATATGCAAACTACTCCTTTGCTTGAACAGATTGATTGGTTTTTTACAACCCCCTCATGGACATGTTCTTTTCCTAACACTATGGTCCTTCCTCTGGCTAGAACCACTTCAGACCATGTGCCTTGTGTAGTACAAATCAAAACCACTATTCCCAAGGCCAAAGTGTTTAGATTTGAAAATTACTGGACTAATTTGCCTGGTTTTCTTGATTGTGTTAGTGAATCTTGGAATAGACCAGTTCAAAAGAGATCTTCTGCTGCTATAATATCTGCAAAGTTCAAAGCTCTCAGGCAGGCACTCAAACACTGGCACATTAGCCTTTCTACCGTCAAGGCTCTAATTTCCAACTGCAATAAAGTAATTCTTTGTCTGGATGGTCTTGAGGAGTTAAGGCCTTTGTCTGGGCCTGAGGAAAATTTCAGGAAAATTGTAAAGTTACACTTGGAGGAAACTCTAAGGTTGCAATTTATCTACTGGAAGCAGAGATGTACCATTAGAAACATTAAAGTGGGAGAGGAAAACACCAAATTTTTCCATGCCATGGCCACAGAGAGATATAGGAATAACTCTATTTCTAGTATAACTTCTGATGATGGGCAAGTGACCTCTGATCATGCATCAATTGCTAGACTATTTCTGCAGGAGTTCAAGCAGAGGATGGGGTGCACAAATAATACACAAATGGGTTTTGATATGCCAAATATTATTAAGAAGGTTCAGGGACTAGATGACTTGACCAAGCCCTTTTCTGAGCAGGAAATTAATTGTGTTATTAAGGAAATGCCTCCTGACAGAGCACCTGGGCCAGATGGTTTCACTGGCCTTTTTCTTAAGAAGTGTTGGCACATAATTAAAGATGACTTTCATCAACTGGTCAAAGAGTTGTTTGAGGGGCACCTTGATTTGGAATGTATCAACAGTTCTCTCATAACCTTGATCCCAAAAAAGCTTTCACCTGAGAGTTTGAATGATTACAGGCCAATATCTTTGACAAATACCTGTTTGAAATTCCTCACTAAACTTTTGGCAAACAGGTTGCAGAAGGTCATCCTTTCCTGTATTCATAAAAACCAATATGGGTTTATTAAATCCAGGTCTATTCAGGATTGTCTAGCTTGGTGCTTTGAGTATATTCACCAGTGTAATGCTTCAAAGAGACCAATAGTGCTGCTGAAATTGGATTTTACTAAAGCCTTTGACACTATTGAGCATGATGCCATTCTCAGAATCTTAAGATACAAGGGTTTCAATGAAAAATGGATCTCCTGGATGCAAACTATTTTGTCTTCTGGCTCTTCTTCTGTGCTTCTTAATGGTGTTCCTGGTAACCATTTTAAATGTAAGAGAGGAGTCAGGCAAGGAGACCCAATGTCACCTCTTCTTTTTGTCCTTGCCGCTGACCTGCTTCAGTCTGTTGTCAACGACATGTGCAGTAAAGGAATTCTGACTTTGTCAATCCCTTCCAACAGTCAGGATTACCCCATTGTTCAGTATGCTGATGATACACTAATTGTGTTGCCTGCTATTGATCACCAACTACTTGCTCTTAAAGACATGCTTGATGTCTTTGCTGCGACAATAGGATTATCTGTAAATTTTGCAAAATCCTTATGGTGCCTATAAACTTGTCATCTGATGAAGCTAACAGGTTGGCCTCAATTCTTGGCTGTAGCATAGGAACCATGCCTTTTACTTACTTGGGTCTACCCATGGGGACTACAAGGCCCTCAATCCAAGATCTCATGCCCCTTGTGCATAGGATTGAAAGAAGATTGTCTGCCACTTCATGTTTTCTGAATCAAGGTAGCAGGTTGCAGTTGCTCCACTCTGTCCTAACATCAATGCCTATATACTTCCTGTGCACACTGGTCATCCCAACTGGAATTTTGAAGCAAATTGAAAGGATTCAAAGACAATGTCTATGGAGAGGAAACTCTGATACTCCGAGACAATCTCTAGCCGCCTGGGACTTGGTATGCTTACCAAAAAACAAAGGGGGTCTTGGTGTGCTTAATCTCAGGGTGCAGAATGAGGTCTTGCTTATGAAGTTCTTGCACAAATTCTATAATCATCATGACATCCCCTGGGTTGGCCTTATTTGGAATGCCTACTATGCCAACTCTGTCCCTCATATTACCACGCTTTGTGGATCTTTTTGGTGGCGTGATGTGTTTAAATTGGTCGACAAATATTGCCAGATGGCTATTCCAGCGTTGGGTGATGGCAAGTCCATTCTCTTTTGGTCTAACAGATGGATGGCTGAGCTTAAGGGTTCCTGTCTCAAGGAAAAATTTCCCAGGCTCTTCTCCTTTGTTATTGATGAGCAACTTTCAGTGTCTGATGTGCTTTCCCAGGAGTTTTTGTCAAATTTACATTTGCCCATCTCTACACAGGCCTTTGCTGAGCTGGAATGTCTTCAACAGCTGACTCATGATTATTCTTGCTCTGCAACTCATGACGCATGGATTTGGCCTTTTTGATAAGGGTTGTTTCAGACCCAAATCCTTCTATGTGTATGAGCATCAGCATATTGTTGTTGATCCAACCTTCCAATGGATTTGGAAATCTTCATGTACATTGAAAATCAAAATGTTTGGTTGGCTATTGCTGAGAGATCGTTTAAACACCAGAGACATACTACTCAGAAGGCATTGGCATGTGGAAGATCATACTTGTGTCCTATGTCCATATCTGATCCATGAAGATCGTGCACATCTGTTCTTATCTTGTAATTTTAGCATTAGAGTCTGGAATAACCTGCAGATTATCTGGGACCCACAGCCTTGGATGACAACTTACAACATGGCAGTAAAGTCTAGGAAGGATTTTGGGCATTCTTTCTTCACTGAAGTGGTCTTTACAGCAGCTTGGAACATTTGGATCTTGAGGAATGGCAAGGTTTTCAGGAATGAGACACCTTCTTTCAGAGCATGGAGGCATAACTTCATCCATGACATAACCCTTCTTTCTCATAGGATAAAATGTAAATACAAGGATAGCCTTCTAACTTGGATCTCTAATCTTCCTTAGGTAGTGTTTTTCTTTGCCCTGCTTGGGTTGTAACTTTGTGAGTATTTCTGTCTTCCTCTTTTCTCTTCTTGTATGGACTTGTAATAGGACTTTGTTCTTTGTTGTTTTCAATAAAGAGCTGTGAGGCTGTTGCCTTGCAGTACATATTCAAAAAAATCATCCTCTGCCTTCTTGATCCAGCAAGACGACGAGGTAGTAGATGAGTTCCGACAGCACGACGGCGTGGTGACGGTGATGGTGAAGTGATCTCCGCACGGCTTTGCCTAACCACTACAAAAATATGACCGGGGTGTAAACGGTGGAGGGGGGCGCCGCACACGGCTAGGCAATTGTCTGTTGTGTGCTAGGCGCCCCCTCCCACATATATATATATATATATAAGTGGGAGGGAGGACAGCCAAAGGAGGCTTCCAAGTAGACGGAATCCTACTTGGGGTCCTTCCCAAGCTGCCCCCCTTTCCTTATTTGGATGTCGGGGAAAGGCAGGGGAGGGTGCCCCCCTCCCTTTCCTTTCTCCCATGAGAGGGAAAGGAGGGAGGGGCTAGCCCTCCCCCTTTTCCTTCCCTAGGGCTGGCCAAATAAGGGACGGGTGCACCAGCCCCCGCGTGGGCTGGTCTGCCCCCTCCTTTGGCCCATAAGGGCCATAATTTGCGGGAGGTGCCCGGAACCCCTTCCGGTGACCCGTTTCCTTCCCGGTACATCCCAAAACACTTCCGCTGTCCAAATAACATCATCCTATATATCAATCTTTACCTCTCGACCATTTTGAGACTCCTCGTCATGTCAGTGATCTCATCCGGGACTCCAAACAACATTTGATCACAAAAACATATAACTCATATAACACTATATCGTCAATGAACGTTAAGCGTGCGGACCCTACGGGTTCGAGAACTATGTAGACATGACCGAGACACCTATCCGGTCAATAACTAACAATAGAACCTAGATGCCCATATTCGCTCCTACATATTCTACGAAGATCTTTATCGGTCGAACCATTATGACAACATACACCATTCCCTTTGTCTATCGGTATGTTACTTGCCCAAGATTCGATCGTCGGTATCTTCACACCTAGTTCAATCTCGTTACCGGCAAGTCTCTTTACTCGTTCCGCAATACATCACCTAGTGACCAACTCCTTAGTCATTTGCTTGCAAGCTTAAGGTGTGTATTACTGAGAGGGCCCCGAGATACCTCTCTGATACTCGGAGTGACAAATCCTAATCTCGATCTATGCCAACTCAACAAACACCTTCAGAGATAACTGTAGAGCATCTTTATGATCACCAAGTTACGCTGTGATGTTTGATAGCACACAAGCTATTCCTCCGGTATTCGGGAGTTGCATAATCTCATGGTCAAAGGAATATGTATTTGACATGAAGAAAGCAATAGCAATAAACTGAACGATCATTATGCTAAGCTAACATATGGGTCTTGTCCATCACATCATTCTCCTAATGATATGATCCCGTTATCAAATGATAACACGTGTCTGTGGTTACGAAACCTTAACCATCTTTGATCAAAGAGCTAGTCTAGTAGAGGCTTACTAGGGACACGATATTTGTTTATGTATTCACACATGTATTTAAGTTTCTGATCAATACAATTCTAGCATGAATAATAAACCTTTATC
The DNA here is from genome assembly GCF_003073215.2 of Triticum urartu. Classification (NCBI taxonomy): domain Eukaryota; kingdom Viridiplantae; phylum Streptophyta; class Magnoliopsida; order Poales; family Poaceae; genus Triticum; species Triticum urartu. Next base: position 186,718,182 of record NC_053025.1, on the reverse strand, counting down.
ATGAATAAGGAAATATAATGTAAAATAACAACTTTATTATTGCCTCTAGGGCATATTTCCTCCAGTCTCCCACTTGCACTAGAGTCAATAATCTAGTTCACATCACCATGTGATTTAACACCCATAGTTCACATCGCCATGTGACCAACACCCAAAGAGTTTACTAGAGTCAATAATCTAGTTCACATCTCCATGTGATTAACACCCAAAGAGTATTAAGGAGTGATCATGTTTTGCTTGTGAGAGAAGTTTAGTCATTGGGTCTGTCACATTCAGATCCGTATGTATTTTTGCAAATTTCTATGTCTATAAAGCTTTGTATGAGCTACTCTAGCTAATTTCTCCCACTTTCAATATGTACCTAGATTGAGACTCAGAGTCTTCTGAATCGGCATCAAATCTTGCATCGACGTAACCCTTTCCGATGAACTCTTTATTACCTCCATAATCGAGAAATATCTTCTTAGTCCTCTTAGGTAACTAAGGATAATTTTGACCGCTGTCCAGTGATCTACTCCTGGATCACTATTGTACCCCCTTGCCAAACTCATGGCAAGGTACACAATAGGTTTGGTACACATCATGGCATACTTTATAGAACCTATGCAGAGGCATAGGGAATGACTTTCATTCTCTCTCTATCTTCTACTGTGGTCGGGTTTTGAGTCTTACTCAATTTCACACCTTGCAACACAGGCAAGAACCCTTTTTTGACTAATCCATTTTGAACTTCTTCAAAATCTTGTCACGGTATGTGCTTTGTGAAAGTCCTATTAAGTGTCTCGATCTATCCCTATAGATCTTGATGCCCAATATATAAGTAGCTTCACCGACACTACAAGGATTCCGGTCTATTGCAACAAAATTTATTACTACAACTATGTTTTGTTGCAATAAAACGCAATATTACCACAAATTCCCCGATTGTGGTAATAGGCCGCACATATTGCCATAACTTAGTCTGGTTGTGATAAATACTAACCTTGTTGCAATAGAGGCCTCATATTGCAACAAACTGTATTGGCGTTGCAATATGGTAGTGGTATTGCAACAAACAAATTCCTTTGCGTGAGGGCAATCATTTTGTTGTAATAGAGACTAGTTATTTTAAGAGAACAACTATTCATGGCAATATTAAGAAAGATATTGCAACGTCGGCTTGACGTTGCATTAGTTACAAATATAATTGCAAAAAGGGGCTAACTATTGCAATAAACTGCATCGACGTTGCAATATGGTAGCGATATTGCGACAAACAAGTTCCGTTGCGCCAGGCAGCCATTTTGTTCTAATAGAGACTAGGTATTTCAAGAGAATAACTATTTGTGGTAATATTCAGAAATATATTGTAAAATCGGTGTGACGTTGCATTAGTTACAAGTAAAATAGTGGGAAAATATATTATTCAAATTTATAGATATTAATTTATGATTTTTGCAAGCTTTAAGGAGTAATTAAAATATATTTTCATTGCACCAATTTCGATTAACCAAAATAATAGAAAACATTTATAAATGGATAGAACACACTTTCTTGATAGGAATACATATTTAATTTGTTAAATTTGGATTTGAAATGGCCAAGTTGTTGCCTTTTTAAAACTAGGGTGTTTTTTGCAAAAACGAGGGTGGCATCCACGGTGACCTCCAGGGGCAATGACAAGTGGGGCAGGCCGCCGTCTACTCCTCGCCGGAGTCGCTATCGTTGCCCTCGTCGTTGGAGTCGCTGGAAATGACCTCGACGGGCAGCAGCTTCCCTCCGTACAATGTATCGTGTATGAGCTCGCCGGAGAGCCGGGTTTGGAGCTGGTACTCTGCCTAGAGCGTCGGCTGCCCAGCTGCATCTTTGCGTCGACATGGGAGGACAGAGGCCAGAGCCCTCGGCCTCGTCGTCGTTCCGACGCTTGCGAGCAGAGAAGCCGCCGCACGCGCCGCCTCCACTGCGGCACCTGAAGTTGCCGCCCCCACAACGACCAAAACCGTCGCGCCGCCACGCCTGCACCCATGATAGACATTGCCGGGGAGATTGGGTGGCCAGATGCACCAGAAATGGCTACCGGAGGGGAATGGATTTCTCACCGGAGGGAGGAGAATCACGGCTGACGAGATTTGGGGATATGTCGGACGGCAACCCTAAAAATCGTCGGCGCCCAGATATATAGTGGAAACGGGGGCGGTTTATGTGCCTTCTTTAGAAAAATTACAGGTCGGAACCTTTTTAGTGAATCTGCTTGGGTCTTGTTTTTGGCCCGTTCTGTAAACCATCCCGTATATTATTGGAGTTCGTCAGAGTTTTGCGAAATCTGCTGACATGCTCAAAGCTGACATGCTCAAAGCAGGACCGGTGCTAGCAATCTGTCTAGGCTTGGCGGCTGCCATACCTAAAATTCCACCAATAAAAGTATGTGTGCCAACCAAGGTTTATTTTCTCAATTCCGATTTTTCTTGGTAGGGACCGGGAAACCCGGTTTCCGGAAAATCTCAGAATTTTTGGACTTTTTTTGTCTGACAAATTTTGATTTCGAAAATTTTGTTCCACAATATGAAGTGTCTACGCTTTTTTTTCGCACATCGATGTCCCTGTTCCAGAGGCCAGCCCATCTTCTCTACGAAGAGAAGATTGTGGCTCCGAATCACTCTTCCTCCGTCGGGCAATTTTATGTTTTTCAAATTTTTTTAAAGAAAAACTTTAAAAAGTAAGTTGGCAAAACTGCCATACCTAAAAAAGAACAAATGAAAAAATAAAAAAATGGGACGGAACAAAGGAAGGGAGAATGTGCACCTGATCAAATTGTGTGAAGTGGGTTAGTTGATTAGCCCGTCTACAGTCAACCATCGTGCCGTGGGTTCGAGCCTAGCTCAGGTAGTGTTTTTGCGGCAGTACTTTTCTGGAAATAGCAAAGGAAAATGGGCTCGGCCCACCATGGACAAAGGGTGTGCGTTCGACGGCTCTTGTCGCTGAAGCGACGCCCACACGGGCCGGCCTAATCATCTCGCAGTGAGCGAAAAATCAAAAAAATAAGAATGTGTGGGATCAAACTTCGGTCCTCATGGTAGAATCCAGTGAGGCAAACCAGCCGAGCTAGCTACCTCCAACGTTTTAAATCCAGTGCCAATCTTAAAGCAGAATGTACAGCGGCAAATCCTTAAAAAAAACATTCAACATTTTTATGATATACGTTGAAGAAATTTTAAAATACAGTGAACATTTTTGTAAAAAAAATAGTGAACAAATTTAAAATACTAAAATGTACATTTTATGGGTATATATGTTGAACAATTTTTTAATATATTTTTTCGACGCGAAAAAAATTTAAATACATAATGAATATTTTCTAATATACGTTAAACAATTTAATAATATACAATGAATATTTTTGTAATACAGAATGAACATTTTCTAAAATATGTTGAACAATTTAATAATATACAATAAAGATTTTTGTAATACACAATGAACATTTTCTAATATATGTTGAAAAATTTAATAATATACAATGAACATTTTTGTAATGCACAATGAACATTTTTACAGTGCAAGGTGAACTTATACGGTGAGCATTTTCTTAATACATTAAAAAATTGTTAGACACGGTGATCTTTTTATATAAATATGCAATAATGATAGAAGAATAGAAACAGAAAATAAAAAAGGAAACGTAAAAAAATCAAAGGACAAAAAGGAATCAAAACAGAAAAATAAAAACTGGGATAAAACAACTGAAAACCGGCCAAAACAGTGGAAAAATTGGAAGCAAAAAACCATAGAAGAAAAACGAAAAAAAAACCCATAGGAAACAAGGAAACAGCAACGAACGAAATCCGTACGTGGGCAGCCCAAGTGGCGACTTGCTTCAGCAAGGCTCGTTCTTTTGACGCCTGCGGGCGTCAAATAGGATTTGCTGTTATAACCCTATAACGGGCGCTTAGAGCGCCGTTTAGGATTTGCCCTTTCGTACGCAGTGGTGGTTCTGCTAACTCGCGCCGAAGGCCCTCTTACCGGCCTATGTACTTTTGTATTTTTTTCGTCAAAGACACAGAAAAACGTGCAGCTGACAGGACCGATCCTATATCTCTGCGTACGAAAGGAAAGCACGCAAACCACTAGGCTATCCCATCGGTTTTGATATACATGCTTTTTTACTTCTTTAATTTGTTGTCACTTCGTGGTTTTTCCTCATGACGTTTTTTTTTCTGTTTTTGTGTTTTTTCTTTCTTTATCCTCTTTCTTTTTTCCTAAATGCATGGATTCCTTTCAAATTAATGGAGTTTTTTTTCAAAACTGATTAACCTTTTTTTTCAAAATCCATGAACTTTTACTCAAATTCATGAACCTTTTTCCAAAATTGATGATTTTTTCCACCTGGTGCGGAGGGTTGCGACAACGCGATCCGGCTTCCTAGCGTCTACGTTCGGAGGCGGGGTGACACAGATGTGGCCTCCGATGGCGGGGTCTGTTGGGATGTGGCGGCGGCGATCTCGCCAGATCTGTGGTCCCAAGCACCAGGTGGCACCAGCTGCGGACGACGTCGGTTGGGAACCCTAGATGTTGGTCATGACCCCTACTTCCCCCATGAACGCCACCCCTACCAGGTTGTAACTCGCGTCGTCCTGACCCGGGTGGCAAACCCCGGCCGGCGAGCCGCCCCTGTGATCTTGCACACCGCTCCTGGTTGGCCAAGGCTCCCGTCGCCCTCTTCCTCCATCCTCGGTGTTGACCAAGCAGATTCACCGTCCCTCTTCTCGACCTTCGCCCGCGAGCTCGAGCTTCTCCACCGGCCATGTATGTGAGCTTCCCACACACCGCCTACCGTCGGACTTAGGGAAGATGACGGACTTGAGACGATTTCGTCGGGAATCTCCCCATCTAGTTCGGAGGGAAGATGACGACCGTGAGACGATTTGTAGGGACTTGAAAACACTCAATAACAACAACAATGCAAAATATCGTATCCTCTAAACAAATGATGTGATGGATTGGTCTGTTGAACTACTTATACGTACCATACATATATACCAAATAACCGGGAAACAATGTATAAATAAGAAATATATAAATATGGACGGCGAGAACGTTAGAGAGGAGGGCACCAGATCGCCTCTCCATGATTCTCAGATATGGTGGTTTTTTCACCGAGAAATAACTTTTTACCAACATATTTTAGTAACATTATTTTTAGCAGCATATATATGTTATATTGCTTTGATTTTTTTTTCAATTTATTTCATTATTCTAAACATTCCCTCCAAAAAATTACTTTCCCACCACATAATTTAGATTTACTGTAGTTTGCGCCAATATTTTGTGTTCCCACCAAAAAAATAGAGTCTATTTATCCTTACCGCTAAACACCCTTCGTAACTATCCACAATTACTATTATTCTAAACCAAATCACACGGTGTCTTCATGAGGGATTGGATTTGAGCTTGAGGCGGAGATGGCGAAGGTGAGAGGACAGAGGCAGAGGCCGTCGTCTCTGCCGGTCGACGACGGAGAAATGGCCGCAACCGAGGAGGATGGCCATGGAGGGGAGAGCGCTGCCTCGATCTGGATGAGGGGAGGAGCAGCAGCGACCTCTATGAGGATGAGGAGAGCAGCAACCGTGCCCCTGTTCTTCGCGGCGCGGCGGCCGATGGCCTCGGCTAGGATCTTCGTCCTCTTATTCCCGCGCGGTGTAGCGGCGACCTGAGGACGAGTTCGAGGCACAGTGGTGGTTCCAACACACAACGCCAGGGGAGGCGGCGGTGCTTCCTTGCCTCGTCTATTGTCCTTATCTGAGGTCCGTCCGACGGTAGATGCACACCCGACGTTGTCATGGAGGCTCCGACCCCAAGGCACCCTCCCTGCTTCCTTCTGGTTGCATCTCCCCTGGTGAGCTCCTTCTTTCTTCAGTTCCTCGTAATTATATTTCATTCTGCAGTAGGGTATGGGTGTCTGATACGTCTCCAACGTATCTATAATTTTTGAATGTTCCATGCTATTATATTATCAACCTTGGATGTTTTATATGCATCTATATGCTATTTTATATGATTTTTGGGACTAACCTATTTAACTTAGGTTCCAGTGCCAGTTTCTGTTTTTTCCTTGTTTTAGAGTATCGCAGAAAAGGAAAATCAAATGGAGTCCAATTGAACTGAAACTTCACGGAACTTATTTTTGGAACGGAAGCAACCTGATAGACTTGGAGTGCACGCCAGGAAAGAAACGAGGGAGCCACGAGGTAGGGGGCGCGCCCAACCCCTAGGGCACGCCCTCCACCCTCGTGGGCCCCTCGTGGCTCCTCTGACGTATTTCTTCCGCCTATATATATCCATATACCCTAAAACGATCGGGGAGCACAATAGATCGGGAGTTCCACTGCCAGAAGCCTCCGTAGCCATCGAAAACCAATCTAGACCCGTTCCGGCACCCTACCAGAGGGGGGAATCCCTCTCCAGTGGCCATATTCATCATCCCGGTGCTCTCCATGACGAGGAGGGAGTAGTTCTCCCTCGGGGCTGAGGGTATGTACCAGTAGCTATGTGTTTGATCTCTCTCTCTCTCTCGTGTTCTTGAGGTGGTACGATCTTGATGTATCGCAAGCTTTGCTATTATAGTTGGATCTTATGATGTTTTCTCCCCCCTCTACTCTCTTGTACTGAATTGAGTTTTCCCTTTGAGGTTATCTTATCGGATTGAGTCTTTAAAGATTTGAGAACACTTGATGTATGTCTTGCCGTGCGTATCTGTGATGACAATGGGATATCACATGATTCACTTGATGTATGTTTTGGTAATCAACTTGCGGGTTCCGCCCATGAACCTATGCATAGGGGTTGGCACACGTTTTCATCGTGATTATCCGGTAGAAACTTTGGGGCACTCTTTGAGGTTCTATGTGTTGGTTGAATAGATGAATCTGAGATTGTGTGATGCATATCATATAATCATACCCACGGATACTTGAGGTGACATTGGAGTATCTAGGTGACATTAGGGTTTTGGTTGATTTGTGTCTTAAGGTGTTATTCTAGTATGAACTCTAGGGCTGTTTGTGACACTTATAGGAATAGCCCAACGGATTGATTGGAAAGAATAACTTTGAGGTGGTTTCGTACCCTACCATAATCTCTTTGTTTGTTCTCCGCTATTAGTGACTTTGGAGTGACTCTTTGTTTCATGTTGAGAGATAGTTATGTGATCCAATTATGTTATTATTGTTGAGAGAACTTGCACTAGTGAAAGTATGAACCCTAGGCCTTGTTTCCTAGCATTGCAATACCGTTTACGCTCACTTTTATCATTAGTTACCTTGCTGTTTTTCTATTTTCAGATTACAAAAACATATATCTACCATCCATATTGCACTTGTATCACCATCTCTTCGCCGAACTAGTGCACCTATACAATTTATCATTGTATTGGATGTGTTGGGGACACAAGAGACTCTTTGTTATTTGGTTGTAGGGTTTCTTGAAAGAGACCATCTTCATCCTACGCCTCCTACGGATTGATAAACCTTAGGTCATCCACTTGAGGGAAATTTGCTACTGTCCTACAAACCTCTGCACTTGGAGGCCCAACAACGTCTACAAGAAGAAGGTTGTGTAGTAGACATCAAGCTCTTTTCTGGCGCCGTTGCCGGGGGGGTGAGTGCTTGAAGGTATATCTTTAGATCTTGCAATCGAGTCTTTTAGTTTCTTGTTTTATCACTAGTTTAGTTTATAAAAGAAAATTACAAAAAAATGGAATTAAGTTTGCTTCATACGCTTCATCTTTTTAATATCTTTCATGAGTATGATGGAAAGGAAAATTGTGCCAAAGTGTTAGAAGAAGAATGCATTAAAATGTTTCACACTAAATCTTTGAATGATGAGCATGATTGCAGTGTTGTTAGCATGAACTCCTTGAATATCCATAGTACTAATGATGATTGCACAAGTTATGATGAAAATGTCTCCTATAAACATGTCAATTTTTGTGAAGTGCATTGGGTTTGCAAGTACACACCAAATAGGGAAGATAGATATTGCAGAAGGAAATATGCCCTAGAGGCAATAATAAAGTTATTATTTATTTCCTTATATCATGATAAATGTTTATTATTCATGCTAGAATTGTATTAACCGGAAACATAATACATGTGTGAATACATAGACAAACAAAGTGTCACTAGTATGCCTCTACTTGACTAGCTCGTTGATCAAAGATGTATGTTTCCTAACCATAGACATGAGTTGTCATTTGATTAACGGGATCACATCATTAGGAGAATGATATGATTGACTTGAGCCATTCCATTAGCTTAGCACTTGATCGTTTAGTTTGTTGCTATTGATTTCTTCATAACTTATACATGTTCCTATGACTATGAGATTATGCAACTCCCGTTTACCGGAGGAACACTTTGTGTGCTACCAAACATCACAACGTAACTGGGTGATTATAAAGGTGCTCTACAGGTGTCTCCGAAGGTACTTGTTGGGTTGGCGTATTTCGAGATTAGGATTTGTCACTTCGATTGTCGGAGAGGTATCTCTGGGCCCTCTCGGTAATGCACATCACTTAAGCCTTGCAAGCATTGCAACTAATAAGTTAGTTGCGGGATGATGTATTATGGAACGAGTAAAGAGACTTGCCGGTAACAAGATTGAACTAGGTATTGAGATACAGATGATCGAATCTCGGGCAAGTAACATACCGATGACAAAGGGAACAACGTATGTTGTTATGCGGTCTGACCGATAAAGATCTTCGTAGAATATGTGGGAGCCAACATGAGCATCCAGGTTCCGGTATTGGTTATTGACCGGTGACATGTCTCGGTCATGTCTACATAGTTCTCGAACCCGTAGGGTCCGCACGCTTAAAGTTTCGGTGACAATTGTATTATGAGTTTATGTGATTTGATGTACCGAAGGTAGTTCAGAGTCCCGGATGAGATCGGGGACATGACGAGGAGTCTCGAAATGGTCGAGATGTAAAGATCGATATATTGGACGACTATATTCGAACATCGGAAAGGTTCCGAGTGATTCGGGTATTTTCGGGGGTACTGGGGAGTTACGCGAATACGAGGAAGAAGTAATGGGCCTCATGGGCCAAGTGGTGGAAGAGAGGAGGCAGGGCGCGCGGCCCCCCTAGCCCAAACCGAATTGGACTAGGGGGCCGGCCCCCCTTTCCTCCTTTTCCTCCTTCTCCTTCCTTCTCCTTCTCCTACTTCCTTTCCTCCTCCTAGTAGGAGTAGGAAAGGGGAGTCCTACTCCTACTAGGAGGAGGACTCCTCCTCCTGGCGCGCCCATAGAGGGCCGGCCGGCCTCCCCCTTGCTCCTTTATATACAGGGGCAGGGGGCACCTCTAGACACACAAGTTGATCAGTTGATCTCTCCCAGCCGTGTGCGGTGCCCCCCTCCACCATATTCCACCTCGGTCATATCGTAGCGGTGCTTAGGCGAGGCCCTGCGTCGGTAGCAACATCATCACCATCACCACGCCGTCATGCTGACGAAACTCTCCCCTGAAGCTCTGCTGGATCGGAGTTCGCGGGACGTCATCGAGCTGAACGTGTGCTAAACTCGGAGGTGCCGTGCGTTCGGTACTTGGATTGGTCGGATCGTGAAGACGTACGACTACATCAACCGCGTTGTGCTAATGCTTCCGCTTTCGGTCTACGAGGGTACGTGGACAACACTCTCCCCTCTCGTTGATATGCATCACCATGATCTTGCGTGTGCGTAGGAATTTTTTTGAAATTACTACGTTCCCCAACAATTGCAAGAGGCATATGCATTTAGAAACTAAATTGTTGCAAGAAAGGCTAGAAGTTTGTGCTGAAAATTTAAATTTTCTTAGTCGTACTTGTGAACTTTGCAATGAACATGATCATTTCAGTACCCAATGCAAATTGTTTCATGATCGTATCGTGTCCAAAAATTGTGATGACTTGATTTCCCTTGCACATTATATGAACTTAGTTTGCTTATGGGTTACGAAGAAATGAAACGTATAACTAAGGATATTCCAAAATTTGCCCTTGATAGAGTTCTTCATTTTGATCTAGAGGAAATTTATATGTATTGTGCGGTGAATTGCATTGAAAATCCTTATATTGCCAATTACATAAAGAAAAGAAAATAAATAGAAGATGAAGAGAATACCAATGAAAGGGAAGAGACTTCCCAATATCCTCCTATTATTTCTTATGATGAATCAGGTAACGAGGAAGAGCCTCCTATTCAACCAATCTCATTAATAAGGAGCTCCAAAAAGAGGATTGAACCCACACATGATGTGGTGAAGAAGAAGAAAAGAAAAAGGAAGAGAGGTAAAAAGATATCTCCCCCAAATAATGCTGCTCCTATTACTATTGTGCCTCATGAAAATATAATTGTGGATGATAATGATACTTCTTATGATCTTGAAAATCTTTTTGGCACTTGCTTGGAAGAATATGATAATTGCTATACTATTGGTGCTATCCATACTATTAATGATGAAAGTGATTATTCTTATGATATGAAAAGGCCCAAGCTTGGGGATGCTATGTTTGATGAAGATGATGTTTTTGAGAATATATTTGCTGCAATTAATGTTTGTCCCAAGCTTGGGGATGCTATGTTTAATGAAGATGATATTTTTAGTCTCCCAAGTTTTGATATGCAAATTTATAATGATGATAGCATGCCTCCTACTTATGATGATTATTGTGATGATACTTATGCTATAAAAAGTAGTGATTATATTTATAAAACTTGTCATGATTATGGTTACCCCTTTTCTGAACATTACTCTTTTAATGTGGAAACAATTTATAGTATCCGAGTCTCTTATGATACTCCCACTATTCCGAATGTGAAGAATTTTGCTTGTGTGGAGAGTAATAAAAATTCTATGCTTGTAGATCATGAAAAGAATGCTTTAGGTGCTGGTTATATTGTTGAATTCATTCATGATGCTACTTAAAATTATTATGAGAGAGGAATATATGCTTGTAGAAATTGCAATAATATCAAGTTTCCTCTCTATGTGCTTAAAGTTTTGAAGTTATGCTTGTTTTACCTTCCTATGCTAGTTGATTATTGTTCCTATAAGTTCTTTGCTCACAAAATCCCTATGCATAGGAAGTGGGTTAGACTTAAATTTGCTAGTCATATTCTTCATGATGCTCTCTTTATGTTACAATTCTTATCTTTTATGTGAGCATCATTGAAATCATCATGCTTGTCCCTTGCTGGGAGGCAACTCAACTTTATTTTTTGTCCCTTGCTTTTTGCTCCTGTTTCTCTCCCTAATAATAAAGCACGGATTGAGTCTCCGGGTTCACCGTCGTAGCAAGTTTGCAGAAAGGTCCTTGTGCTTTTTGGTAAATGATCCCGCAGTCCCTAGTTGAGTGGATCTGAGAAAATGTTTTGGTTTTGCAAACTAATCCCTGCATTTTGTAAAAATTCCCTTCGCTCTCCTTTCTTCTATCTTATCCTCTTCATTGCACCGACGGCTGCCCCTCCCCCCCGTCGGCTCTCTCGGCGTCTCCCTTGCCTGCCCTGGCTCTAGCTCCCCCCTCTACCTCCAGCCCTCTCGGCCTCTTCTCCGCCTCCGGCCTCCCTGGCCACCCTGTAGGCGCCTAGCGCCCTCCACGGCTATTGCCGGCGCCTCCACTCTCTGTTCCTCTTCGTTGTGCACGGCAGCAGGAGGGCCCTGATGGGAGCGCGCTTCTGCCCCCCGTCGCGGCGCTCCCCCTCGCCGACCACGTTGAGAGTACACCTACCGGTCTCAGTGTCCACCTCAAACGCCCTGATCCACCACAAGGACACCCTGATCCACAAGGCCATCCCGGTGCCCACGCCCGATGGCGGGGCGATGGTGGTCGTCATCTACTTCCAGCTGCACCGCCAACAGTGGGCCATGGATCGACCCGGCAAGAGCACCTAGAAATCTGTGAGGCTGAGCAACATCCCGGCCGTGCTGGACCTGGCGCTCCACCGCGGGCAGCTCTACGCCAACACCCGCTTCGGGATTGTGTACGTCTTCCTGGAGCTGCACGGGCTGGGCTCCGCATCCCCGATATCATCCCGTCCGTGATGCGGAGGCCAACCTCGCGCGTGGAGAGCAACTTCCTCATGCAGACCCCCGGCGGTGGGGCGCTGATCCAAGTGGAGCTCGTCGAGGCGGCCGGGGGTGAGGAGTTCATGGTTCGCGTGCTGGACGAGTGCGGTGGGACGTGGGTGGAGGAGGACGACATCAGCAACGTTGTGGTGCCCATGGACGCGTCCGGCACGGTGGCTGTGTCCACGAAGGAGTGCCCCAGGCTGAGGCCCAGCACCGTCTACTACAGGGACCTCAACAGTGGTGAGACACGGGTTCGGGCGTACAGCCTCGCCGGCAAGAACAAGAAGGTCGAGGTCGTCGAGTCCCTCTCCAGAGCGGAGGGAAACAAGCGGCCGTGCTTCTGGTTCACGCCGCTCTATTCATAGTGACAGTGAGTCCTGATCATGATCAACGTCCGTTTTTAGCCTGATCGTCTGATCGTGATGCAATGTCTGCGAGTTGTGCAATGTTCATCGAGAGTCTGTAGTATCTCTTTACGCATAGCTTATTCACCCGAACCTTCTCCAGTTAAGCGGCACTCCAGATTTGATAAAGATGCTCTTCAAAATATAGATATGATTAACATGTTAGTCTTGTTCAGTTTGATTCATATTGCTTCTATATGATCACCTGTAGGAAAAAACTGTCTATGCCAATGGTGGGTTCTATGCCGAGTGTTATTTCAGAATAACTATGTGGAGTTTCTTCTTTACCATTTGTATGACCCTTTTTTGTATGATTACTTTTTGCATAGTAAGCTCTTCCATGATTACTAATAGTCTGAACGTTGTTTTATTCTGTAGGTTGTTTGCATACTTAAATAGAGAGTCATACACACACAGACTTGCTTAGTTTGGTCTCTTTACATATATCACTGTTATTTCCTTCCACAAACACTTTTTAGATTCATTTTGACACACTTCTGAGTGTTGTCACACATAATGACTGCGGTTCACGCAACATGTAACCATTCCAGTTAATGTTAACTGAGAATTATTATTTCGCATCACACTAGCAAGATAGGAACACAAAAGACAAGATTAGTATGGCAATACTTTTTTATTATGTGCGACGGCACCCATTTTTGTTTTTTGTCACAGACACATCAATCTGCATATAGGATGTGGCGTTTGACCCTGATAACATCAAGAAATTGTCAATGGACTGCACTCAAGCCAGAGAATTGGCCTTTGCAGGTGCTTATCTTTTGTTATTGTCTTCTTACACTATCTAGAATGTTACTAGCATTAGAACTGCCATTGACCCTACTGATATCCTTCTTTCCTTTTAACTTAACCTTGACAAAGGCAAACAAACCTGTTGATGATGTGGAAAGATGTCAAGCACATTCTTCAGAATGATAAACTGTTGTGTGACAGAGTGGAGAAAATCGTCAAAGAGTGTGATGCCTACACGAGTTCTACAAGAAAGTAGATGTATCTCCCCATAAGGAAATGGCGGTGGTTGATATCGACAAATAATGAGAATTCCATGATGAAAAAGATGTAGTGACATGTTGGAACTGCTAAAGTGAGGAGTGTCCAGTAGGTCCCTAAATGATCCTAATAACCTCCTCCACTCATGTTAATCTTTTGATGAGATGGAATTGGCATTTGGTTGACGGATCCTTAAAGCACTTTTTTTGTTGCAAATCATTATGTAGTTTACCAATATTTTATAGTTCTTTTATTGCAGAACATGGAAAAACCTATTATATAAGCCTTCTGTAGCAATGCACCGGTATTTAGCTCACAAAGAAGTGGCAAAAAGGCTGGAGTGGTGGAGGCAAGAAAATAATTTTGAGTAGCCAACAAATAAAAAAGCTCTTTGTGAAATCAGAACAAAGTCAAAAATAGAGTGCTTCATTTTCTACAACTGTTTCTTGTGTTATTGCTTTCATAGTGAGTGCAAGTTTGCAATCACATATATGCAGAGGTCCGCTGCTAATGGGTTCTAGGTTGCCGGGAGTGAGGAAATTATATTAGCCAAGGAGTGAGCCCTCTGTTTTGTGGTGCAGCAGCATTGTCTATTACAATGTACATTCTATTATTTTTCCTTCTCTTTTTATAATTGTAACTGAAGGAATTTTTGCTAAAATAAATTGGGTGCGTTACAAGCTTATGTTGAGTGTGTTAATTCCTATCATTTTGTTGTCATGGAGACTTGAAAAATGACATTTTTCTTCCATTTCCCTGTTCTTCATTTCTAGATCTGAACCGTGTCGTTGCTTATCAATTCTCACATCCATTTTTATCAGTTCACAAGGATGTGCATCCCTTCTTACATGGGGAACCAGATAACAAGAACGGGTAGAGCAGGCTTCCAACCTCCTCCAAGGAAGACGATTATGGTGCGTGACCTCAAGCAATTTTTAGTTTAGATTGGTAACAATAATTGAAAATCCTATATATTGCTTTTGTTTTGCAATTAGCGGTACTAAAGATTGCTCTAGGCACAAGAATAGTGGAAGGTTACCGGTTCTTAGGAAATGTAGTTCTTTTTGTTTCCAGCATGTTAGAAGTTGCATGTGTAGAACTAATGAAGTCGATAATCCAATTATGTGCGAGTACCTTCAGGTGCTGGTTTATTTGTCTTAGTGTCGTTGCTCTTTATGTCACTGGAAAAAATAGCACGCTATAGCGTGTAGAGAATTGCCTCGCTAAATTAATTTATGTACAATGTCTCGCTAATAGCACGTTGTAGCGTGCTATAGCACACTAATAACATATTTTCAGGGCCCGCGCTATTTTCTATAGCGCGTTATTTTTTTCATTTTGTAGAGACATGCTTTTCCTCATTCTTAAGTTATTTTCCTTCGCAGCCAACATTGTTTTTCCAAGCTTGTGATAAAAATGGATGAGGTCGTCCTTCTACAAGCTATCATTAGCTGTTATATGATTTTTTTTACATGGCATGACGTTCAAGGAAGCAAAGGCGCTCTGAGGTTGTCATTTGATAATTTTCATACTACGGTTTTTGCATAGAATTATAATGTAGCAAGTAATTTAGGCCTATGGTCATCTTTTTTATATCAAGATGAATACCTGATAATTGAAAAATAAGAGAAAAGCAAACTCATTCATTGTGTAGTTTTTGCTGATATACATTTTACCTTGGCGTGTCGTCTTCGGATGGCACCGTATGGATGTTGGCGTGCCGCATTGATGGGCGTTTATATGGACACGTGAACTTTCTCTCCCGTTGCAACGCACGGGCATTTGTGCTAGTAGTGATAAATAATTTATCTAGCCTCTGTTATGATTGAGTTTTTATGTTTTAATTAGTGTTTGTGCCAAGTAGAACCATTGGGAAGACTTGGGGAAAGTCTTGTTGATCTTGCTGTAAAAAAACAGAAACTTTAGCGCTCACGAGAATTGCTGCCATTTTTTATTAGATAGTGATATTTAGTTAACTCTTTTTGAAGATGATTAATAGATAAATTCCTCACGTCCATAAATTTATTTGAGAATTTTATGAGTTCCAGAAGTATATGTTTGATCCAGATTACTACAGACTGTTCTGTTTTTGACAGATTCTGTTTTTGATGTGTTGTTTGCTTATTTTGATGAATCTATGAGTAGTATCGGAGGGTATGAACCATAGATAAGTTGTAATACAGTATATATTACACCAATATGAATTTAGAATGAGTTCACAACAGTAACTTGGTGGTGATTTATTTTCTTATACTAACGGAGCTTACGAGTTTTCTGTTAAGTTTTATGTTGTGTAGTTTTCAAGTTTTGGGTAAAGATTCGATGGACTATGGAATAAGGAGTGGCAAGAGCCTAAGATTGGGGATGCCCAAGGCACCCCAAGGTAATATTCAAGGAAAACCAAAAGCCTAAGCTTGGGGATGCCCCGGAAGGCATCCCCTCTTTCGTCTTCGTTCATCGGTAACTTTACTTGGAGCTATATTTTTATTTACCACATGATATGTGTTTTGCTTGGAGTGTCATTTTATGTTATTTAGTTTTGCTTGCTGTTTGAATAAAATACCAAGATCTGAAATTCTTAAATGTTAGAGAGTCTTCACATAGTTGCATAATTATTCAACTACTCATTGAGTATGTGAGTTCTTTATGACTAATGTTGAGTCCATGGATTATACACACTCTCATCCTTCCACCATTGCTAGCCTCTCTAGTACCGTGCAACTTTCACCGGTACCTTAAACCCACCATATACCTTCCTCAAAACAGCCACCATACCTACCTATTATGGCGTTTCCATAGCCATTCCGAGATATATTGCCATGCAACTTTCCACCATTCCGCTTATTATGACACGCTCCATCATTGTCATACTGCTTTGCATGATTGTGTAGTTGACATTGTATTTGTGGCAAAGCCACCGTTCATAATTCTTTCATACATGTCACTCATGAGTCATTGCACATCCCGGTACACCGCCGGAGGCATTCATATAGAGTCATATCTTGTTCTAAGTATCAAGTTGTAAGAAAATAAAAGTGTGATGATCATCATTATTAGAGCATTGTCCTAGTGAGGAAAGGATGATGGAGACCATGATTCCCCCACAAGTCGGGATGAGACTCCGGACGAAAAAATAAATAAAAGAGGCCAAAGAAGCCCAAATAAAAAAAGAGGCCATAAAAAAGAGAAGGCCCAAATAAAAAAATAAAAAAATGAGAGAAAAAGAGAGAAGGGGCAATGCTACTATCCTTTTACCACACTTGTACTTCAAAGTAGCACCATGATCTTCATGATAGAGAGTCTCTTGTTTTGTCACTTTCATATACTAGTGGGAATCTTTCATTATAGAACTTGGCTTGTATATTCCAATGATGGGCTTCCTCAAAATGCCCTAGGTCTTCATGAGCAAGCGAGTTGGATGCACACCCACTAGTTTCTTTTGTTGAGCTTTCATATACTTATAGCTCTAGTGCATTAGTTGCATGGCAATCCCTACTCACTCACATTGATATCTATTAATGGGCATCTCCATAGCCTGTTGATATGCCTAGTTGGTGTGAGACTATCTTCTCCCTTTTTGTCTTCTCCACAACCACCATTCTATTCCACCTATAGTGCTATGTCCATGGCTCATGCTCATGTATTGCGTGAAGATTGAAAAAGTTTGAGAACATCAAAAGTATGAAACAATTGATTGGCTTGTCATCGGGGTTGTGCATTATTTAAATACTTTGTGTGGTGAAGATGGAGCTTAGCCAGACTATATGATTTTGTAGGGATAGCTTTCTTTAGCCATGTTATTTTGAGAAGACATGATTGCTTAGTTAGTATGCTTGAAGTATTATTATTTTTATGTCAATATTAAACTTTTGTCTTGAATCTTATGGATCTGAACATTCATGCCAAAATGAAGAGAATTACATGGATAAATATGTTAGGTAACATTCCACATCAAAAATTCTGTTTTTATCATTTACCTACTCGAGGACGAGCAGGAATTAAGCTTGGGGATGCTGATATGTCTCCAACGTATCTATGATTTTTGATTGTTCCATGCTATTATATTATCAACCTTGGATGTTTTATATGCATTTATATGCTATTTTATATGATTTTTGGGACTAACCTATTAACCTAGAGCCCAGTGCCAGTTTTTGTTTTTTTTCCTTGTTTTAGAGTATCGCAGAAAAGGAAAATAAAATGGAGTCCAATTGACCCGAAACTTCACGGAACTTATTTTTGGAACGGAAGCAACCTGATAGACTTGGAGTGCACGTCAGGAAAGAAACGAGGGAGCCACGAGGTAGGGGGCGCGCCCACCCTGCTAGGGCGCGCCCTCCACCCTCGTGGGCCCCTCGTGGCTCCCCTGACGTATTTCTTCTGCCTATATATATATATATATATATATATCCATATACCCTAAAACGATCGGGGAGCACAATAGATCGGGACTTCCGCCACCAGAAGCCTCCGTAGCGACCGAAAACCAAACTAGACCCGTTCTGGCACCCTGCCGGAGGGGGGAATCCCTCTCCAGTGGCCATCTTCATCATCCCGGTGCTCTCCATGATGAGGAGGGAGTAGTTCTCCCTCGGGGCTAAGGGTATGTACTAGTAGCTATGTGTTTGATCTCTCTCTCTCTCTCATGTTCTTGAGGTTGTACGATCTTGATGTATCGCGAGCTTTGCTATTATAGTTGGATCTTATGATGTTTTCCCCCCCCCCCCCCTCTACTCTCTTGTAATTAATTGAGTTTTCCCTTTGAGTTCATCTTATCGGATTGAGTCTTTAAAGATTAGACAACACTTGATGTATGTCTTGTCGTGCGTATCTGTGGTGACAATGGGATATCACGTGATTCACTTGATGTATGTTTTGGTGATCAACTTGCGGGTTCCGCCCATGAACCTATGCATAGGGGTTGGCACACGTTTTCGTCGTGATTCTCCGGTAGAAACTTTGGGGCACTCTTTGAGGTTCTATGTGTTGGTTGAATAGATGAATATGAGATTGTGTGATGCATATCGTATAATCATACCCACGGATACTTGAGGTGACATTGGAGTATCTAGGTGACATTAGGGTTTTGGTTGATTTGTGTCTTAAGGTGTTATTCTAGTATGAACTATAGGGCTGTTTGTGACACATAGGAATAGCCCAACAGATTGATTGGAAAGAATAACTTTGAGGTGGTTTCGTACCCTACCATAATCTCTTTGTTTGTTTCCGCTATTAGTAACTTTGGAGTGACTCTTTGTTGCATGTTGAGGGATAGTTATGTGATCCAATTATGTTATTATTGTTGAGAGAACTTGCACTAGTGAAAGTATGAACCTTAGGCCTTGTTTCCTAGCATTGCAATATCGTTTACGCTCACTTTTATCATTAGTTACCTTGCTGTTTTTATATTTTCAGATTACAAAAACATATATCTACCATCCATATTGCACTTGTATCACCATCTCTTCGCCGAACTAGTGCCCTATACAATTTATCATTGTATTGGGTGTGTTGGGGACACAAGAGACTCTTTGTTATTTGGTTGGAGGGTTGCTTGAGAGAGACCATCTTCATCCTACGCCTCCTACGGATTGATAAACCTTAGGTCATCCACTTGAGGGAAATTTGTTACTGTCCTACAAACCTCTGCACTTGGAGGCCCAACAACGTCTACAAGAAGAAGGTTGTGTAGTAGACATCAGTGCTCGGGTCGCTTTTAACTTAATCCCCACAAATTCTCATATTGCTATGTGCAGATTCTATTTTATCCATGCCTACACGGTGTACAACAGAACTCCTAGCAGGCTAGCAATCACACACGTAAGGGAAGATGTGTTCCTCTCTAGCTAGCACCTGCTCAATCAAATGCCTAGCCATTTCAATCGTTTATTGTAGGAAATATAAGGTGCACTCAAATAGGAGGCCATTCTGTGCAGCCTATTCTTTTTAGTTCTATGAATCCTATGGTAGAAGGCAGTGTTAGTTCTATAAATAACTTTTAGACATTTGTATTTTTTCAGGTTGTAGCGCGACAACTTTGATCAAAACTTGTTTCAGTTGACTCTACATTCCATTTGTTGAATTTGTGTTCTTAACTGAAAGCAGAGTTTGTTGATGTAAGTGACTTGGATTAGTATTCTTCTCTTTGTTATGCTAATATTCACCTTGCTTCAGTTGACCCCACTTTCCGTTCGTTGATTTTGTGTTCTTAACTGAAATCAGAGTTTGTTGGTGTAAGTGGCTTGGATCAGTGTTCTTCTCTTTGCATATGCTAATATTCACCTCTAACAGCTGCTAAAGTATCATGGAATTATATCAAACTCTTCTCTGCCCAAATTTTCCAGGCCTGAAGAGAGGAAGAGTAGGTTGGCGGCAAGGATCCAGTGACGAGCACCTCCGTAGTGCAAATACTTTGGATCTATGTGTGTTGGCCAAATTGTTCAAGCCTGAGACTGATTAGAAGGTAATATTGTTCATGCTCTTCAGTGATGAGATTGATTCACTTTCTTCCATATTAGAAAATTCAAACTAAATGCTCTGATATGTATTTTAGACCTTTTTGATATCCTTGAATTAGCCGTGGAAGGTAGAGGAAGTAGAGATAAAAATGTATCACACTTTTCTCTTCTTTTAAGCATTTCATCTGTTTGATTCATTTTAACAGTACAAGGATTTCCTTTATTCATACGTGATTTGGAAGTGACTCTCACACATGTGAGGTTTAGCATTAGGGATATTTCCATATGTTTACTTTGAGCTCATTTTATCATCTTTTTTGTTAGAGCCTTCTTGTTCTTCATTCATGTTAGACAACGGTCCATGTACAGACCAAGAACAAAAAACTGCTTATGAATGGTTTGAGTGGAGGTATAAACAAATTGTGATCTTTGGTTAATTGGTTGGATGACTACTTTCACTTTTTACCTTGCACAAAATAATCGATTCCCTATGTTCCCTTTATGTTTCTTTCTTGCAAATGCCATTGGAAGCTCTTTGTGATTTTTAATGCTGGCCATTTTGTTGGTTCATTGTGGCACAATTCAAAGTGGTCGCATATAAATGTGTAAGTGGCATCATGATTTGGGACACTACAGAGACATTTTGCTCATATCATAGTGCATACAACCTTTTTCACATGTATTATCTTATTGTACAACGGTATGCACTGCTTATGTATATTCATTTGTTGTATGCTTTACAGGATAGATGGGACCTGGAAGATACATCAGAAACAGAAGAAAAAGTTCTCAAAATTGCGAAAGAGCGATATAGAGGCCGGCGATCAACTCTAAGCTCCACTTACAAGGCATACAAAACAAATGCAGTTAGATTGCCTAATCTGCCGGAAGATTTACAACCAGAAGAGTGAATGCATGATTGAGTACGTTAGTACTGATTCAAAATTTCATGTTATCTCTAAGATCAATCTTTGTATGCCATGTGTTAAGATGAAATTGCATTTCTGACTGGTTATATTTGGTTGATAGGAACACAACCGAAAGAACACCAATAACCGTAAGAAACAGAAGACAAAACACATAATTAGATCAAAATCTTACTCGTAACTAAGTTTTGAGAAGGTATGATTCTAACCAAATATGTATGCCTCGCTGCTAACTATGGTTTCATGTTTCAAGCATCTCATTGCTATATTACTTGTAGAGAAACTTGGAAACTGGAGAAGATCCAGATTGTATTGCTCTGTGGGAACTCACCCACACGAAGAATGGAACATGGTCTAACACAGAGTCCCAGGATGTTTAAGTGAGTACACTGACTTTTGGTTATTTTATAGTTATTCAATGATGTGCATTCGACATGCTTCTGCGTCAGTTGGGATTATTCATGTGTTGGATCATGTTATTCTTGTTTCATCTTTTATAGTGTCAATATTGATGTGGCACCTATAATTTTTCTTTCCGTTTTGAGGACAAAACATGTCAAGAGGTTGAAAACAAAGAATCTGAAACTCATGGTCCACTTTCAAGTGAGCATGTCATTGGCCTTCATAATTAGCTAGCTGCTTCTTCTCTTTCACCATGCGTTGTTGCTGCATTGAGTCACAACTTAACTGAAACTATAGATCGAGCCACAACTTAAAACAATAGCGGAAGCTTTTAGTACATGTACTTCTGCATACGCTTTAGAATATTGCACTTGTAAAACTGTTCTGACCCCTCAGTTATATGCTTGCTGACACAGTATTACTCCAGTTAGTTAGTCTGGTAACAGTTCTTTTGGACAATGGGGCTGGAATAATTGTATGGCATATGTTACGTCGGACTCATTAACTAGAACTATTTTTTTATTTCTTGATTGCAGGATCCAAAGAACTAGCTCGACTTGACTCTAGATCACAGACATTTTAGTCTTGGCACTTAATTGGGATGGCTAAATTACATTTGAGTTTCAGTTGATGGATATTTACCATGAGAATTATGAATTTTATTAATCTACATATTATACGTATGGTTTTGAATATTGTAATTGAAAGCTTGTATTTTTTAGGTTGCAATAGGCTATTGCCACAACCCACTTTTGGTTGCCACATGTTAGCACCACGAAAATTAAAATTGTCGCAATAGTTTCTCGCCACAAACATTTCACCCGTTGTGATACCTACTTATCACCACCAAAACTAGTATGTTGCAATTTCTTGTTACGACCATCAGAATATTTGTTGCCATAAGTTAATGCCACAAATGTAGCGGTTTGTGGCAAAATGCCTAATGCCACGAAAACAATGATTGTTGCCATAGTTTATTGCCACAATTGGCTATTGCCACGAAAGAGTATGCACCACAAAATGAGCGTCGTTGGCATAGGTTGTCGCCACAAATGTCTATCGCCACGAGCTATGAGTCGCCGCAATTCAATACATGTTGCATTAAAACTATCTCCACAAAGAAAATTGTGGCATCAAGTGAGTGTTGCCACGGGAAAACATGTGGCGACTTCCAACATGGTTGTTGTAATAGCAGAATTTATTGCCACGATTGCTTTTTTGTGGCAATAACCTATTACCATGTGTCCAGTCGCAACGGCTGCCAACAAATGATGTTTCGTGGCAATAGGTACTTATCGCCACAAATCGGCATGTATTGCCACGAATGATTTTGTTGCAATAGACCCGGATACTTGTAGTGCGAGGTCTTTCATTGAAAAATTCTTATTCAAGTATCCTTTTTATGCTATTCTGAAATTGTATATCATTTCCAACCAATAATGTGACATCCACATATAATATCAGAAATGCTACAGAGCTCCCACTCACTTTCTTCTAAATACAGGCTTCACCATAAGTCTGTATAAAACCATGTGCTTTGATCACCTCATCAAAGTGTATATTCCAACTCCGAGATGCCTGCACCAGTCCATAGATGGATCGCTAGAGCTTGCACACTTTGTTAGCACCTTCAGGATCGGCAAAAACTTATGGTTGCATCATATACAAATCTTCTTTAATATCCATTAAGGAATGTAGTTTTTGACATCCATTTGCTAGATTTCATAATTATAAAATGCGGCAATTGCTAACATGATTCGGATGGACTTAAGCATCTCTACGGGTGAGAAAGTATCATTGTAATCAACCCTTGAACTTGTCAAAAATACTTTTGTGACAAGTCGAGCTTTGTAGATAGTGATATTAACATCATCGTCTGTCTTCCTCTTTAAAATCCATTTATTCTCAATGGCTTGCTGATCATTGGGAAAATCCACCAAAGTCTACACTTTATTCTCATACATGGATCCTATCTCAGATTTCATGGCCTCAAGCCATTTATCGGAATCTGGGCTCATCATAGCTTCTTCATAGGTTCGCCATGCACTACTAGGAAAAGGGCTATAGATGGAAATGACACTAATGGCGCACCAGACAGGTGGTGCGCCATTAGTATATACTAATGGAGCACCATGTGTTGGTGCGCCATTAGTGTCCAAATACTAATGGCGCACCACATCCACGGTGCGCCATTAGTAACAATTTTTTTTTAAAAAATTTCAAAACTACTAATGGCGCACCGTGGGAGTGGTGCGCCATTACTAGTTGAACTAGTAATGGCGCACCGCTCCCACGGTGCGCCATTAGTAAAAAAAATTACTAGTAATGGTGCACCGCTCCCACGGTGCGCCATTAGTAAAAAAAATTTAATTTTTTTACTAATGGCGCACCGTGGGAGCGGTGCGCCATTACTAGTTCAACTAGTAATGGCGCACCACTCCCACGGTGCGCCATTAGTAAAAATTTAGTAAAAAAAAATTTTGAAATTTTTTCAAAACTACTAATGGCGCACCGGGGGAGTGGTGCGCCATTACTAGTTGAACTAGTAATGGCGCACCACTCCCACGGTGCGCCATTAGTAAAAAAAATTTAAATTTTTTTCAAAACTACTAATGGCGCACCATGGGAGTGGTGCGCCATTACTAGGTGCGCCATTAGTAACTTGGCCAGCACTTCCACCGAATGCACCCCCCCCCCCCCCCCGTGGACCGCCTTTTCAGTTTAAAAAAACTAAAAATAAATGATGGAAATGTCAAAAAAATAAAAGAAAATAAGTTTCCCATGTGATATGTGGTCTAGTTGTTGTGAAAATTTACAAATATGAATTTCGACTTTATTTGCGAAATCTCTCGAGAATTTGTAAAATGGGCATAACTTCTGTGTACGAACTCGGATGAAAAAGTTTTTTATATGAAAATCATCTACTCAAAAAGTTACATCCGAATTTAACAGGGGAACCCCATTAAACATTTTCAAAATCCCCAAAAACCTAACAGAAAAAAGTTACGGGGCTTCTAAGATCCGGAGGCAAAAAAATTCAAAAAATTTCAAACTTACTAGTGGCGCACCGTATGGTAGGTGCGCCACTAGTAACAGAAAAAAATTGGTTTTGAAAAAAAAATTGAATTATTTTTCAAAATATGATACGTAATATGATCGGGAAGTTTGAAATATTTTTTCAAAATTTCATCATACTCATGAACATGAACAAAGTCCTAGACATCAGCAAGGTTTAATAGGATTGATATGATAGATATATCAACAAGTGCCTATGAAGTGAGGTGGTGCTGGGGTTCGATAGAACTATGAAGTTAAGCGTGCTTGGGCTGGAGTAGTTTGAGGATGGGTGACCTTTCGGGAAGTTTGACCACAGAGTGCGATTTGACCTAAGATTAAGTGTATTGACTCGAGATTAAGCCATAGTGACCTGAGATTAAGAAAAAAAATAAAAAAAATTGAATTTTTAAAGAAAAATGAAAAAAATTGAAAAAAATTTATTACTAATGGCGCACTTCTATGTGGTGCGCCATTACTAAGTCAGATAGTAATGGCGCACCTCTAGGCATACTAATGACGCACTACTGGTGCGCCTGGCGTGATACTAATGGCGCACCAGTAGTGCGCCATTAGTAGGCAAAACTGGTGCGCCATTAGTAGGCCTTTTCCTAGTAGTGATGGTCTAACAACATGACTTCCAGGACAGGATTACCGTACCACTCTGGTGGGAAAACGTGCTATGTTCGGCCTATGAAGTCCAGTAGTAACTTGATCTGAAGTTTCATGATCAAAATAAAAAAATTTGAATTTTAAAAAAAATGAAAAAAATGAAAAAAATTTATTACTAATGGCGCACTTCTATGTGGTGCGCCATTACTAAGTCAGATAGTAATGGCGCACCTCTAGGCATACTAATGACGCACTAGTGGCGTGATACTAATGGCGCACCAGTAGTGCACCATTAGTAGGCAAAACTGGTGCACCATTAGTAGGCCTTTTCCTAGTAGTGATGGTCTAACAACATGACTTCCAGGACAGGATTACCGTACCACTCTGGTGGGAAAACGTGCTATGTTCGGCCTATGAAGTCCAGTAGTAACTTGATCTGAAGTTTCATCATCATCATCATTAGCTTCCTCTTTAGTTGGTGTAGGCATCACGAGAACAGATTTCTCTTATTACCCATCAAGTTCTACTTTCCTCCTACTCACTTCTTTCGAGAGAAAACTCCTTCTCTAGAAAGGACCCATTCTTAGCAACAAAGATCTAGCCTTCGGATCTGTGGTAGAAGGTGTACCCAATAGTATCTTTAGGGTATCCTATGAAGACGCACCTCTCTGATTTAGGTTCGAGCTTATCAGCGTGAAGCCTTTTGACATAAGCATCGCATCCCCAAACTTTAAGAAACGACGGCTTAGGTTTATTGCAAAACCATAGTTCATATGGTGTCGTCTCAATGGATTTAGACGGTGACCTATTTAACCTGAATGCGGCTGTCTCTAATGCATAACCCCAAAATGATAGTGGTAAATCAGTAAGAGACATCATAGATCGCACCATATCAAATAAAGTACGGTTACGACGTTCGGACACACCACTACGCTGTGGTGTTCCAGGTGGCGTGAGTTGTGAAACTATTCGACATTGTTTTAAATGAAGGCCAAACTCGTAACTCAAATATTTGCTTCCATGCTCAAATCATAGAAACTTTATTTTCTTGTTACGATGATTTTCCACTTCACTCTGAAATTCTTTGAACTTTTCAAATGTTTCAGACTTGTATTTCATCAAGTAGATATACCCATACCTACTCCAATCATCTGTGAAGGTCAGAAAATAACAATACCCACCGTGTGCTTCAACACTCATCGGACCGCATACATCGGTATGTATTATGTCCAATAAGTCAATGGCTCGCTCCATTGTTCCGGAGAACGGAGTTTTAGTCATCTTGCCCATGAGGCATGGTTCGCTAGTATCAAATGATTCATAATCAAGTGATTCCAAAATCCCATCTGCATGGAGTTTCTTCATGCGCTTTACACCAATATGACCTAAACAGTAGTACCACAAGTATGTTGCACTATCATAATTAACTTTGCATATTTTAGCATCAATATTATGAATATGTGTATCACTACGATCAAGATTCAATAAACCATTCACATTGGGTGTATCACCATAGAAGGTTTTATTCATGTAAATAGAACAACAATTATTCTTTGACTTAAATGAATAACCTTATTGCAATAAACATGATCAAATCACATCCATGCTCAACACAAACACCTAACATTTATTTAGGTTCAACACTAATCTCGAAGGTAGAGGGAGTGTGTGATGGTGATCGTATCAACCTTGGAATCACTTCCAACATACATCATCACCTCGCCCTTAACTAGTCTCTGTTTATTCTGCAACTCCTATTTCGAGTTACTAATCTTAGCAACTGAACCGGTATCAAATGCCCAGGGGCTACTATTAATACTAGTAAGGTACACATCAATAACATGTATATGAAATATACCTTTGTTCACTTTGCTATCCTTCTTATCCGCCAAGTATTTGGGGCAGTTCCATTTCCAGTGACCATTTCCTTTGTAGTAGACGCACTCAGTTTCAGGCTTGGATCTAGCTTTGGGCTTCTTCATGGGAGCGGAAACTTGCTTGCCATTCTTCCTGAAGTTCCCTCTCTTTCCCTTGCCCTTTTTCTTGAAACTAGTGGTCTTGTTACCCATCAACACTTGATTCTCTTTCTTGATTTCTACCATCACTGATTTCAGCATCACAAAGAGCTCGAGAATCATTTTTGTCATCCCTTACATATTATAGTTCATCACAAAGTTCTAGTAGCTTGGTGATAGTGACTAGAGAATTTGTCAATCACTATCTTATCTGGAAGATTAACTCCCACTTGATTCAAGCGATTGTAGTACCCAGGCATTCTGAGCACATGCTCACTAGTTGTTCCATTCTCCTCCATCTTGTAGGAAAAGTACTTGTCAGAGGTCTCATACGTCTCAACACGGGCATGAGTCTGAAATACCAATTTCAGCTCTTGTAACATCTCATATGCTCCGTGGCGTTCAAAATGTTTTTGAAGTCCCATTTCTAAGCCGTAAAGCATGGTGCACTAAAATATTAAGTATTCATCATATCGAGTTTGCCAATCGTTCATAACATCTGCATCTGCTCCTGCAATAGGTCTGTCACCTAGCGGTGCATCATGGTCATAATTCTTCTGTGCGGCAATGAGGATAATCCTCAGATCACGGACACAGTCCGCATCATTGGTACTATCATCTTTCAACTTATTTTTCTCTAGGAACATATCAAAAATAGGGGAGCTATATTGCGAGTTGTTGATCTACAACATAGATATGCAAAAACTATTAAGACTAAGTTCATGATAA
Organism: Triticum urartu; assembly: GCF_003073215.2. Lineage (NCBI taxonomy): Eukaryota > Viridiplantae > Streptophyta > Magnoliopsida > Poales > Poaceae > Triticum > Triticum urartu. The sequence goes on along the minus strand of NC_053025.1, from coordinate 186,690,483 downwards.
ATTTAAGTTCAATCAATCAAATTACTAATGAACTCCCACTTAAATTAACATCCCTCGAGTTATTTAAGTGATACATGATCCAAATCAACTAACCCATGTTCGATCATCATGTGAGATGGGGTAGTCATCAATGGTGAACATCTCGATGTTGATCATATCTACTATATGACTCATGTTTGACCTTTCGGTCTCCAGTGTTCCGAGACCATGTCTGTACATGCTAGGCTCGTCAAGTTTAACCCAAGTATTCTGCACGTGTAAAACTGTCTTACACCCGTTGTATGTGAACGTAGAGTCTATCACACCCGACCATCACGTGGTGTCTCGAAACGACAAACTATAGGAATGGTCCATACTCAGGGAGAACACTTTTATCTTGAAATTAAGTGAAGGGATCATATTATAATGCTACCGCCGTTCTAAGAAAAATAAGATGCATAAAGGATAAACATCACATGCAATCAAAATATGTGACATGGTATGGCCATCATCATCTTCTGCTTTTGATCTCCATCTCCAAAGCATCATCGTGATATCCATCATCACCGGCTCAACACATTGATCTCCATCGTAGCATCGTTGCGTCGAGGTCATCATGCCAACTATTGCTTCTACAACTATCGCTAACGCATAGTGATAAAGTAAAGCAATTACATGGCGCTTGCACTTCATAAAATAAAGGGACAACCCTAAGGCTCCTATCGGTTGTCGATATTACAAAACATGATCATCTCATACACCAACATATATCACATCATATCTTGACCATATCACATCACAACATGCCCTGCAAAAACAAGTTAGACATCCTCTACTTTGTTGTTGCAAGTTTTACGTGGCTGCTATAGGCTTCTAGCAAGAACCGTTTTTACCTACACATAAACCCACAATGGTGATTCATAAAGTTTGTTGTTTTAACCTTCTTCAAGGACCGGCCGCAATCAAATTCGATTCAACTAAAGTAGGAGAAACAGACACCCGCCAGCCACCTTTATGCAAAACTAGTTGCATGTCAGTCGGTGGAACCGGTCTCATGTGCGTGGACATGTAAGGTTGGTCCGGGCCGCTTCATTGCACAATGCGGCCAAATCAAAATAAGACGTTGGTGGTAAGCAGTATGACTATCACCGCCCATAATTATTTGTGTTCTACTCATGCATATCATCTACGCATAGACCTGGCTCTGATGCCACTGTTGGGAAATGTTGCATGGAAAACAAAAATATTCTACGCACACGCAATGATCTATCCATGGAGATGCATAGCAACGAGTGGCAGAGTATGTATACATACCCTCGTAGACCATAAGGGGAAGTGTTTAACAACGTCGTTGATGTAGTCGAACTTCTTCGCGCTCCAACCGATCAAGTATCGAACGTACAACACCTTCGCGTTTTGCACACATTCAGCTCGGTGAGTCCTCCGCCTTCTTGATCTAGCAAGACAGCGAGGTAGTAGATGACTTCTGGCAGCACAATGGTGTGGTTACGGTGATGGTGAAGTGATCTCCGCACGGCTTTGCCTAACCACTACAAAAATATGACCGGGGTGTAAACGGTGGAGGGGGGGGGGGCACACGACTAGGCAATTATCTGTTGTGTGCTAGGCGCCCCCTCCCACATATATATAGGTGGGAGGGAGGGAGGAGCAGCCAAAGGAGGCACCCAAGTAGGAGGAATCCTACTTGGGGTCCCTCCCAAGCCACCCCCTTTCCTTATTTGGAGTGCGGGGAAAGGCAAGGAAGGGTGCCCCCCCTTTCCTTTCTCACATGAGTGGGAAAGGTGGGAGGGGCTAGCCCTCCCCCTTTTCCTTCCCGAGGGATGGACAAACAAGGCAGGGGGCGCACCAACCCCCTTGTGGGCTGGTCTGTCTCCTCTTTTAGCCCATAAGGCCCATAACTTGCCGGGGAAGCCCGAAACCCCTTCTAGTGACCCGATTCCTTCTCGGTACGTCCCGAAACACTTCCGGTGCCCAAATACGATAATCCTATATATCAATCCTTACCTCTCAACCATTTCGAGACTCCTTGTCATGTCTGTGATCTCATCCGGGAATCCAAACAACATTAGGTCACCAAAACATATAACTCATATAACACTATATCGTCAACGAACGTTAAGCATGCGTACCCTACGGGTTCGAGAACTATGTAGACATGACCAACACACCTCTCCGGTCAATAACGAATAGCGGAACCTGGATGCCCATATTGGCTCCTACATATTCTATGAAGATCTTTATCGGTCATACTGTTATGACAACATACATAATTCCGTTTGTCTATCAGTATGTTACTTGTCGAAGATTCGATCGTCGGTATCTTCATATCTAGTTCAATCTCGTTACCGACTAGTCTCTTTACTCGTTCCGTAATACATCATCTAGTGACCAACTGCTTAGTCATTTGCTTGCAAGCTTATGATGTGTATTACCAAGAGGGCCCAGAGATACCTTTCTGATACTCGCAGTGACAAATCCTAATCTCGATCTATGCCAACTCAAAAAACACCTTCGGAAATACCTGTAGATCATCTTTATGATCACCCAGTTATGTTGTGCCATTTGATAGCACACAAGGTATTCCTCCGGTATCCGAGAGTTGCATAATCTCATAGTCGAAGGAATATGTATTTGACATGAAAAAAGCAATAGCAATAAACTAAACAATCATTATGCTAAGCTAACGGATGGGTCTTGTCCATCACATAGTTCTCCTAATGATGTGATCCCATTATCAAATGACAACACATGTCTATGGTTAGGAAACCTTAACCATCTTTGATCAACGAGCTAGTCTAGTAGAGGCTTACTAGGGACACGGTATTTGTTTATGTATTCACACATGTATTTAAGTTTCCAATCAATACAATATTAGCATAAATAATAAACCTTTATCATGAATAAGGAAAAATAATATAAAATAACAAATTTATTATTGCCTCTAGGGCATATTTCCTTCAGCGATGCCATGTTGTACATCGCATACTTGCATGTTATGCGTACGTGTAATGTCTATTGCTATGTGTGGGATCTGACACCTAGTTGTTTGTTCTTGGTAGCCTTCCTTATGGGTAAATGTCTCCTAGTGCTTCCACTGAGCCATGGTAGTTCGCCATAGCTCCGGAACACTTAGGTTGGTTGGCATGTATCCTTCTTTGTTCCTGTGTCTGTCCCTTCAGGGAAATGTCACCCATTGTTCCTTTAAGTCCTTGTAGCTTGCTACGACTTGGGTTCATACGCTGATGACCAACACGTTCATTGCTGGGTTATGTATGTCTATCCCTGTAAGTTTGTGCCACCTTGGGTTTATGACTAGTCATGTCAGTCCGGGTTCTCTATCATACGGATGCTAGCGACACAATCATATATGTGAGCCAAAAGGCGCAAACGGTCCCGACCTAGGTAAGGCTGCAGCCGTGGGAATACCGTGCGTGAGGCCGAAAAGTGATAGGATGTGTTACATGCTAGATCGGTGTGACTTAGGATATAACACCCTCGATGCGACTATAGCTCCCACGTGTCGAGGCACGACTTAGAGACATAATCGCATTGAAGGCATATGTCACAAGTTAGGCAATGTTCACAACATCCCATGTAATATGAATAATAAAGGGGAGAACATAGTTGGCTTACACTCGCCACGTCAATCAAGTACATAGATAACATTACATCATCCAAAACACTCATGGTCCGACTATGGCGCCAAAATAGAAGAAAACCCAACATGTGACAACGGTCCCAATCACCCCCAACTGGGCACCACTACTGATCATCGGGAAAGGAAACGTAGTAACGCTGAGAGTCCTCGTCGAACTCCCACTTGAGCTCGTACTCGTCACCTGGAGCGGAATCACCTGGACCTGCATCTGGTGTAATAGTAATCTGTGAGCCACAGGGACTCAACAATCTCGCACCCTCGCAATCAAGACTATTTAAGCTTATAGGAAGGAAAAGGCAAATATATGTGGAGCTGCAGCAAGCGACTAGCATATATGGTGGCTATCTTATTCGCAAAAGAGAGCGAGAAGAGGAGGCAAAGCGCGAGCAAGAATCTAGAAGAACAACCTGCGCAAGCATTACTCCAACACCGTGTCCACTTCCCGGACTCCGCTGAGAAGGGGCCATCACGGTAACACACTCAGTTGATTCATTTTAATTAATTAAGGTTTAAGTTATCTACAACCGGATATTAACAAATTCCCATCTGCCCATAACCGCGGGCACGGCTTTCGAAAGTTCAATCCTTGCAAGGGAGTCCCAACTTAGCCCATGACAAGCTCTCACGGTCAACGAAGGAATATACCTCCTCCCAAGACGTTCCGATCAGACTCGGTATCTCGGTAACTCAAGACACTTCGACAGGTTAAAACAAGACCAGCAACACCGCCCGAATGTGCCGACAAATCCCGATAGGAGCTGCACATATCTCTTTCTCAGGGCACACTCAGATTGTCTTAGGTATGGGTAGGCCAGCCCAGAGTTTCCCCTGGTGGCCACCGGCAGCTGACAGGTGGACCAACACTCAGAGGAGCACTGGCCCGGGGGGGGTAAAATAAGATGACCCTTGAGTCTGCAGAACCCAAGGGAAAGAAAAGGCTAGGTGGCAAATGGTAAAACCAAGGTTGGGCATTGCTGGAAAAGCTTTAATCAAGGCGAAATATCAAGGGGTTCCCATTATAACCCAACCGCGTAAGGAACGCAAAATCCAGGAACATAACGCCGATATGACGGAAACTAGGGCGGCAAGAGTGGAACAAAACACTAGGCGAGAGGCCGAGCCTTCCACCCTTTACCAAGTATATAGATGCATTAAGATAACATAGCAATATAATGATATCCCAACAAGTAAATAAATGATGTTCCAACAAGGAACGGCCTCCAATCTTCACCTGCAACTAGCAACGCTATAAGAGGGGCTGAGCAAAGCGGTAACATAGCCAATCAACGGTTTGCTAGGACAAGGTGGGTTAGAGTTTCAACATGGCAATTGGGAGGCTGGCAAGCAAAAGGTAGGCATCGTAGCATTGGCATAGCAAGAGCGAGCAAACTAGCATAGCAAAGATAGTAGTGATTTCGAGGGTATGATCATCTTGCCTGCACAGTTGTCAGAGTTGACTGGATCCTCACAAGCAAACTCAACGGGCTCCTCGGTAGCGAACTCGTCTCACGGCTCTACCCAAACAAGACAAACAAGCAACAAGGATACAATCAACCACGTGCAAACTCAATCCACACGATGCAAAGATGATAGGCTATGCGGGATGCGATGCGGGATGCAAAATGCAAGATATGACAGGAAATGCATGAACCTGGCCTCAACTTGGAATTCCAAGGGTTCCACTGGAAATATGAGATGAAATCGCTTGAAAACGATATAAAGAACGCCGGAATCGGAGTTACGGTTTGGAAATGGCAAGCGTTTTAAAAATGGCACCGGTCTGCGATTTACAGCAAGTAGGCATCTAAATGCAATGAAACGAACATGCTACAGCACCCAAACATAACAACAAAATACATGGCAGGGATGCACACAAGATGCTTAACAAAAGTCTAGCACTGAGCTACGGCCAATTTATCCATTATGAGGTTCAAACAAGCATGGCAAAAATGCAAATGCAAAACAGATCTCAGACTTGGTGAAATCAACACTTGTCTGGAATTTCAGATCACGAAGCCCTCTTCGGAGCAGCAAAACAACATGATACATGACCTGATTAAGACAAATAAGAACATGGCATGGAGCTACTCAACAAGCTTAACAAAAGTCCCTAAGTGACCTTGAGCCAAAAGGGATCACAGAATATAGTAACAAGCACACGAACATAGCAAAAACACAATCAGTTTTCAGACTTAGTGAAAACTGAGACATGCTGAAATATAACTCACGAAGGCATGTAAATGAGCTCGATGCACTCACCACGGTGCAAGTCATGGCAAGGCAAGCACACATACATTAAGAATGCACAAAATTCTAGCTAGACATGGCAAGAACAATGGCATATCATGCACGGATCAACTATAACAACCCGGCAAAATCGCAAACGAGTTGACGATCTGCCCAGATTCACAATGAAGCAAAAGTAGAGCTCGACTGACTCAAGCTAGGTTGCTCCATAATTGCAAAAAAAGACATGGATGGATAGAGCATAACATGATTAGCAAAACTCCTTTACTGATCATCCTCAAAAGAGGCACGGATCACTAGGAAACAAGCTGAACATATGGCATCATGAACTAAATAATCCCAGACTTAGTGAAAACTACTAAGTCCCTGAAAACTCCTTTGCAAGGTTGCACAAGTCACCACACACATCCTAAAAATGCATGGGTTGCACCTCTGGAAAGAAGACAAAATCCTTAACAAAACATACGAAGATGAACTAGCAGATCTGACAATTAACTCATGAAGTCTCCTTCTAACAGCATTTTGGGCAACAAGATGAACTCAAATGAAAATTATGCAATGGAATGAAATGATGTACTCGTCGATACGAACATTTTGATATACTATATGCCCAAATCGGAGCTACGGATGCAAAGTTACGGCAGGTCAAAGTTTGCACAAAAATCAGGGTTAGGGACGAAAAAGTCAACCGAGGAGATATTTTCGGATCTCAGATCCAGATCGCACGGGAACCGAGGATGGTCGGGGAAGCTCGCCGGAGTTGAAGAAGTTCGCCGGAGTTCGTCGGAGAGGTAGATCCGGCCACTCCCGGCCGGATCCGGTGGCGGGGGCGGCGGCAGCGGCCGGCGAGGGACGCGGCGGAGCCGGCCGGCTCGGGGCGGCGTTCCGGCGAGGCGGGCGAAGGGCGGCCGGTGCGGGCTCCGGCGTGGAACTCCGGTCGGCGGGGCGGCCGGCGCCGAAGGAGAAGAAGCGGGGCGGCGGCGCTGCGGATCGGGCGAGGCGGCGACGCCCTGGGCCGCGGGGGCCAGGCGCGGGCTTCCGCGGGCCGGCGGCGGAGGCGAGTGGCGCGGGCCACGTGGCGGGATGCGGCTGGCTGGGCGCGGCGGCGGACGCGTCCGGCCGGGGGCGGACGTGTCCGTCGGTGGCGGGATGCGTTTTTTTTGGGGGGTAGGGTTTCGGGGAGAGAGAGATCCGAAAACGAAGGGGGTGTATTTATAGGCATAAGTGGAGCTAGGAGAGTCCAAATGAGGTGCGGTTTTCGGCCACGCGATCGTGATCGAACGCTCTAGAACTAGGAGCAGAGTTTGGTGGGTTTTGGGCCAAATTGGAGGGGTGTTGGGCTGCAACACACACGAGGCCTTTTCGGTCCCTCGGTTAACCGTTGGAGTATCAAACGAAGTCCAAATGATACGAAACTTGACAGGCGGTCTACCGGTAGTAAACCAAGGCCGCATGACAAGTCTCGGTCCAATCCGGAAACGTTTAATCCCCACACACGAAAGAACGCTAGAATTGACCACCGGAGGAGAACGAAGTGCCGGAATGCAAAACGGACAACGGGGAAAATGCTCGAATGCATGAGATGAACACGTATGCAAATGCAATGCGCATGATGACATGATATGAGATGCATGACAAAGACAACAACACACGGAGACAAAGACCCGAACCCGAGAAATAAATATAACTTAACGCCGGAAACGGCAAGAGTTGGAGTACAAATTGGGAAAGTTACATCCGGGGTGTTACATAGGATCAGGGTCTCGATAGAGTAGCAAAAGTAACATCATGCTCATACAAGTCTTTGATGTGATCAAAGCCAATGACATTCAATTCAAGTTGGGTAGCAAGCTGTAAGTTAACGCAGCAGAAAACAAAAATATTTGACTTACGCACCAGCCCAGGAGCACTATGGAGACTGCATACAAGGTTTGATCTTTTCCGTTACCGACTCGTAGCACAGCGGGAAGTAGAGTCGATGACGATCGGCGGTGCAGATCCCCGCAGCTAGGATTTACAACCTCCCAACCGCGAGGATGTATACCCTCATCTACCCATCGGACAGCCCTCCGAGAGGCGATCGGACAGTCCCCCGGACGGTGTCGCGGACAACCCTTTGGGAAGACCTTCAAAACCCAGATGGTCACTCGGACAGCACTTCGGCAGGACCTTCGAAACTCGGACGGTCACACAGACAGCCCTTCGGGAGGCACTCTCAAACTAAGACCGAAACTACGATCTCTCTACAGAGTTGTGCACATACGGTGTCATCTATCCGGCAGGGCTTCGTCGTCCAGAACTAGTTCCCACCGGAACCTAGACAGCCTTTAGGCTCTACGAAACTATTTCGCGGGGAGGGAGAGAGAAGCCAGATCATTGCAATGGCACTTGTATGTAAGAAAGAGTGAGTGTGGAGAGTGCCTCTCCACCTCTATTTATAGCAAAACCCAAGGGGTAGGGGGAAACATGAAAAACCCAAAATGCCCACACTTTATGTCACACATAAAAGGGCATAAAGGGCATAAAGGGATGACAAGTGGAGCTCCAGGGAGGAGCTGCACCCTCCAACATCCCACCTTCATGCCCCCCCCAAAGGGGGTTCCTTGATCCTCATGTCCTTCTAAAAGCCTTTTGGGAAAAGCCCCAAAAGGTGGATTTACATAAATATCACAAAAAGCACTTTCACTATTCACGACGACATTTTTTAGCGTCCGTTCGAACTGAAAATATTTATGTGGGCTTATAACATTTCCATTACCCACTAAAATAATTTTCAACATGTTCCGAAACAATTCCAGATTAGTGATTTTCACCTAAGAAAAGCATCTGAAGTGGTTCCGACAGCTCCGGAGCAATTCCAGCTTTTATCCCGGAAAATTCCAGAAAGTTTCCAAAATGACTCTGGCACCCTCCAAGAATTATCAGGCATGTGCAGAAACCAATTTGACTTAATAGTATATCCCGAAACAACTTTTCGTTTTCACCGAAACTCATCCGATGACCTCTCTCTGTGGAACTTTGCCGCTGTCCGAAACTTTTCGGTGATTTTCTCTCAGACTCCCTGTCTAGTATTCAGCAGATAGATGACCCTTAAGTGTGTGACCCTATAGGTTCGGTGAAGTATAGACATGACCGGGAACCCCTTCCGATCAATGATCAAGATCGGAGCCGTGGACACCCATATTGACCCCTATACCCACACGAATGAATATTCGAGTGAACCTCCAGTTGCAGTGAGCTATTCATGTTGCTTCACGATATGTCACAAACACCCGAGGTGAGATTTATTGCATCCCCATGGATGAAAAATTTGTCCACCATGCAAGTTACCTCGTTACCGGTTTTGTTCTCTTTTCTCGTTTCCGTGTTCCGGCTTCCCTGTGATCAAATCACATTGTGTCTGGCCAGACAATGATGGATAGCGTAACCCCGAGAGGGCCCGAGAACATCTCTCCATCATCGGAGGAGCAAATCCCAATCTTGAGCTATCAAGTTACTTGACACACATTTCCATGAACCCGTAAGCCGCCGTCATAGCCACCCATTTACGAATGATGTTTAACAAACCCCAAAGTTCATGAAGCAAGTATGAAGAAACTCGATACTCCCATGGTCTAAGGAATTGTGCAAACATTAACTATCACTGTGATATTAACCATAAACTTGTGACAAAAAGAATCTCATAGCATAACATCAATCCGGGTCGATTCAACACAAATGTTCTCTTAACATTATGCCCTCAAGGTTGCTGGCATAGACATGACCATGATCAGGAAAACAGAACCATCATGCAACACTTGAGCTAGTCTTAGAGGCCAGACTAGGAATATATTTTACCGTTTATTATTCCACACGTGCATATGAGTCTTCCTCCGAGCCTCGTGGTTATTGTAGACTCGAGAACCATAGCAGTTATAGCATGGAACATAAACATAATTATGAACCGGGAGATAATCAATAACATTTATTATTGCCTCTAGGGCATATCTCCTACACAAGCATGCATTTGTGGGAAAGAGCATCTGCCACAACATTTTCTTTGCCCTTAATGTACTTTATCACATAAGAGAGAGATTCAATAAATTCACTCCATTTAGCATGGCGTTTATTCAACTTGGTTTAGCCTTTAAGGTATTTAAGTGTCTCATGATCGGTATGTATGATGAATTCATGTGGGCGAAGATAATGCTCCCAAACATGCAATACACGCACTAAAGCATACAATTCTTTGTCGTAGATGGGATAGTTAAGTTGAGCTCTGGAAAGTTTTTCGAAAAAATATGCAATGGGTCACTTTTCTTGCATCAAAACTCCGCGAATCCCATTACCACTAGCATCGCAATGAACCTCAAAAGTTTTGTCAAAATTAGGCAAAGCAAGAATCGGAGCATGTCTAAGCAAAGATTTGAGTTCATCAAATGCGGTAGATTATAAGGTTCCCCGAACAAAGGGTGCATTTTTCTTACTGAAGGCATGCAACGATGCGGCAATAGTGCTAAAGTCTTTCACAAAGCGGTGATAAAACCCCTCTAGACCAAGGAAACTATGCACTTGTCGCAATTAGTGGGTTGAGGCCAACTTTTAATTGCTTCAATTTTAGACTTATCAACATGAACACCCTTTGAGGACACAAAGAAACCCAAGAAAACAAGTTTGTCAAAGCCGAAAATGCATTTCTCCATATTAGCATAGAGACATTCTTTCCTAAGAGTTTGCAAAACATCTCGAAGATGGTTAACATGATCTTTTAGAGACTTGCTGAACACGAGTATGTAATTAAAGTAGACCACAACAAATAAGCCAATGTATGGGTGAAGCACATAATGCATGACACGCATGAAAGTACAGGGAGCTTCCAATAAACCTATAGGTATAACTAACCACTCGTACAAGCCAAATTTAGTTTTAAAAGCGGTTTTCCATTCATCACCTTCTTGTATGCGGATTTCATAATAGCCACTTTTAAGATCAATTTTTGAGAAAATGGTGGCGCCGCTAAGCTCATCTAGCATATCGTCATGGCGTGGAATGGGATGCCTATAGCGAACGCTGATAGCATTAATGGGTCTACAATCGGAACACAAGCGAAAACTACCGTATTTCTTAGGCACAAGAATAATCGGGACGGCACAAGGGCTTAAGCGTTCACGTACATGTCCGTTGTCGATGAGTTGTTGTACTTGCCATTGGATCTCCTTAGTTTCTTCGGGGTTGACGCGGTATGGAGCCTTGTTCGGAAGTGGTGCACCGGGGATGAGGACGATCCGGTGTTCAATGCCACGTAGAGGAGGGTGATGTCTACTATGCAACTTTATTCTTCTAGACACGTGTTGGGCCTCCAAGCGCAAAGTTTTGTAGGACAGTAGCAATTTTCCCTCAAGTGGATGACCTAAGGTTTATCAATCCATGAGAGGTGTAGGATGAATATGGTCTCTCTCCAACGACCCTGCAACCAAATACAAGAAATCTCTTGTGTCCCCAACACACCTAATACAATGGCAAATTGTATAGGTGCACTAGTTCGGCGAAGAGATGGTGATAAAAGTGTAATATGGATGGTAGAAATATATTTTTATAATCTGAATAAATAAAACCAGCAAGGTATCAAATAGTAAACGGGCACAAAACGGTATTGCAATGCTTAAAAATGAGGGCTAGGGTCTGTACTTTCACTAGTGCGACCTCTCAACAATGCTAACATAGCTCGATCATATAATTATCCCTCAAAGTGCAACAAAGAATCACTCCCGAGTTCCTATTAGTGGAGAACAAAAGATAGAAATTTTTTGTAGGGTACGAGACCACCTCAAAGCTATTCTTTTCGCTCGATCTATTCAAGAGTTCGGACTAAAATAACGCAAAGCCATTTTTTCCGTTCGATCTATCCTAGAGTTCGGACTAGAATAACACCAAAGCATATTCATATTCATAATACTCAATCCACACAAAGAACTACAAAGATACCCCAAAGTTTCTATCAGAAAATCGATAATAAAAACATGCATCAACCCCTATGCATAGATTACCTCAATATCACCGCGGGAATCCGCAAGTTGAGTGCCATAACGTATATCAGGTGAATCAATATGATACCCCATTGTCACCTCAAGTATTCATACCGCAAGACATACATCATGTGTTCTCAAATCTGAACATTCAATCCGACATGACAAAACTTCAAAGGGTAAAGATTCAATGAAGTTTCTTGAAACCAACAACATATGTTCTTAGTCACCAAGCAATTGTGATTCAACTTATTCAATGGAGTTTAAGTAAGAGCTCCACATACTCAACCATCATATAGTCTTCTATGATTGCTAACACTCGCCTTGTACACATGAGCAAAATGTTTCAACCGGACACATAGAAAGATAGGGGCTTATAATTTCGCCTCCCAACGTATTCACCTCAAGGGTGATGTCAACAATAATAACTCATGCTACCCATATTCAACTGGAAATATGTGCCTAGATCTTTCCTCACCATATGATGCTTACCAACAGAGAAAATAAAAAGGAATAGAGAGGAATACTTTGACTCTTTGCATAAAAGTAAATACAGAAAAGTAAAAGATAGGCCCATCATAGAGGGAACCAGAGGTTGCCATGCTCTTACTTGTTTGTGTGCTCAATCCCTTAGTGCAAAAGAACGTCACGTTATATTGTCCCTTGTGATAGCAACCTTTATTATGCAGTCTGTCGCTTTTATTGATTTACCATCACAAGTTCGTACAACACTCAATTTTCTCTTACACTAAATGATCTTACACTTTTAGAAGCAATCTTTATTGCCTTATTGCACCGATGACAACTTACTTGAAGGATCTTCCTCAATCCTTAGGTAGGTATGGTAGACTCTTGAAAATAAGATTTGGGTTTAAGGGTTTTTGGATGCACAAGTAGTATCTCTACTTGGTGCGAATTTTTGGCTAGCAAAGATGGGGGGCAAGCACCACATGTTGAAGGATCTATGACAATATAACTTCTATGTGAATACGAACAAACATAAACCATTACGTTGTCTTCCTTGTCCAACGTCAACTATTTTGGCATATAATATTTTGATGGGGGCTCAAAATCACAGAAGATTGCCATGATAGTGTATTTGCATGTGAAAGTTCTCTTCCTTATACTAATTATTCGTGAATTGCTTGTATGACCAATATTGTGATTGTCAGGCCTCAAAAGATTTTACTTTCTAAACCCAATGTGAAGCTACCACTAGGCATGATATGATTTCAACTTTATGACATTCAATTTATTCAACAATTTACTCATAGGATATAAGTGAAGCATAAGAGTAAATGACATAGAGAAGAGTTTCGTTCATGGGATGTGAATGCCTCTTACTTAACCTCCCTGGCAACTATTTGAGGATTGTATTTTATTTAAAAACTTTCAGATCTAAATATATTATTAAAACAATAAGCAAAATAAAAATAAAATGACATTCTAAGAATACCACAACTCATGTGAAGAAGCAAAAAACTTAGGCTAAACCGATACTAATCGATAATTGTTGAAGAAGAAAGGTGGGATGCCTACCGGGGCATCCCCAAGCTTAGATGCTTGAGACTTCTTGAAATATTATCTTGGGATGCCTTTGGCATCCCCAAGCTTGAGCTTTTGTGTCTCCTTAATTCCCCTCATATTACGGTTTTCCTAAATCTCAAAAGCTTCATCCACACAAAACTCAACAAGAACTCGTGAGATAAGTTAGTATAAACCAATGCAAAAAACCTTATCATTCTCCACTGTAGAAAATCACTAAAATTATTATTCAACATTGAATACTAAATGCCTCTACATATTTAATACTCCTATCCTCAAATAAAATCATTAAACAAGCAAACATATGCAAACATAACAGCAATCTGCCAAAACAGTACAGTCTGTAAAGAATGCAAGAGTATGAATACATATTCAACTCCAAACATTATGAAAATTTACCACACTGCAGAAAATTTATCAGAGCTCACTTTGCAAAACGTTTCAACATTTTATCACATTCTGACTTTTCTAGGGAATTTTTGCAACAGCGGTAAACTTTCTATTTTCAAACAGCAACATGTATACTTGCGAAATAAGCATAGTAAAGGCTATCATTGCCACTTTTATTGAAATAAAAGATGCAAAACATTATTCTAAATAATAGCAAGCAAATCTGCAGAAGTGCATGCTCTAGCCAATGTAACCAAAAGACCGATCTGATGGAAGAGACTAGGCAGCATATTATACGTCAACACTCCCCCTCACATGTGGCTCCCTCGGGCCTAAACGTGGACCGAAAGTGGGCTGCAATTTAATTGTGCCAGCTAGGTCTTGAACTCAAGACCTCTTGGCTCTGATACCATGTAGAAGTACATGCTCTAGCCAATGCAACCAAAAGACCGATCTGATGGAAGAGACTAGGCAGCACATTATGCGTCAACAAAATCCTAACAAAATAAAATGATGCTCCAAGCAAAACACATATCATGTGATGAATGAAAACCTAGCTCCAAGTGAGGTTACTGCTAATGTTGGAGACAAAAGAGGGGATGCCTTCTGGGGATGAGGGCATCCCCAAGCCTTGTTGCTTGGATCTTCCTTAGATATTAACTTGGGTTGCCTTGGGCATTCCCAAGCTTAGGGTCTTGTCACTCCTTATTCTCCACATATAGATGTCTCACCCAAAACTTGAAAACTTCAATCACACAAAACTTAACGGAACTTTGTGAGATAGGTTAGTATGATAAAGAGCAAACCATTCCACTTTTGGTAGTGTCAAAGACAAGATTCATAATTGTTTCCACACAATGCCTACTATATAATATAATTGCTACAATTTATATTGAGCAATATAAGCCATAGAAACTAGAAAACAAGCAAACTATACATTGAAAACAGAATCTATCAAAAACAGAATAGTCTCTAGTAATCTATACCAAAACCATACTTCTGCCACTCCAAAAATTCTGAAAAAATTAGGACAACCTGAGAAATTTGTATTAATCTTCTGCAAAAAGAATCAGAATTTTATCGTGCTTCTATTAAAAATGAGAATTCTTTTCCTGAGCACAAAAGTTTCTGTTTTTCAGCAAGATCAACTCAACTATCACCCAACATGATCCTAAAGGCTTTACTTGGCACTTTATTGAAACAAAAGCAATAAAACATGATTACTACAGTAGCCTAATCATGTGAACACACAAAAACAGTAGGCAAAAGTGTTGGGTTGTCTCCCAACAAGCGCTTTTCTTTTATGCCTTTTAAGCTAGGCATGATGATTTCGATGATTCTCGCATAAAAGATAAGAATTGAAGCATGAAGAGAGCATCATGAAGCATAATACTAGCACATTTAGGTCTAACCCACTTCCTATGCATAGGGATTTTGTGAGCAAACAACTTATGGGAACAATAATCAACTAGCATAGGAAGGCAAAACAAGTGTAACTTCAAAACAATCAACACATAGAGAAGAAACTTGATATTATTGAGATATGTAAGGGCATAAGTTTCTTTCTCATAATAATTTTCAGAGGCATCATGAATGGATTCAACAATATAACTATCACATACAACACTCTTTTCATGATGCACAAGCATAGAAGATTTATCACTCTTTATGGCATACATGTCATCATAATAATCATCATAGATAGCAACTTCATTGTCATAGTCAATTAAAACCTCTTCCAAAATAGTGGATGTATCACTAAATAAAGTCATGACCTCTCCAAATCCACTTTCTTCAATATTGTAACAAGATTCAACTCCCTCCAAAATAGTGGGATCACTACTTCCTAGAGTTGACACTCTTCCAAACCCACTTTCATCAATGTAATCATCATAACTAGGAGGCATGCTATCATCATAATAAATTTTCTTATCGAAAGTAGAAGGAATCAAATGATCATATTCATTAAGAAAAGCATCCCCAATCTTAGGACAAGCATTATTTCTAGCAAATAAATCTTCAAACATTTCATACTCATCAAACATAGCATCCCCAAGCTTGTGGTTTTCCATATCATCACAATCATTCTTATCAATAGCATGAATGGCACCAATAGTATAGAAAACATTATTATCATATTCTTACAAGCAAGTGCTAAAAAGATTTTCAAGATCATAATTGATATCGTTGTCTTCCCAATCATAATCATTACATAAAGTAGTAGGTATCACAAAATCATGCTCAATATCATCATCCTCCATTAACATATTTGATTCACTTTCATGAGGCACAATGGAAGGAGCAACATTATTTGGGAAAGATACCTTTTTACCTCTATTCTTTCTTCTTTTCTTCTTATTCACCACATCATGTGTGGGTTTAATTAATTCTTTCAAGCTTTTTGTTGAAGAGATTGAATGGATAGGAAGCTCCTCCTCGTACCTGATTCATCATAATAAACGCTAGGAGGTTATTGGGAAATATTTTCCCTTTCATTAGTACTCTCTTCATATTCCATTTTTTTTCTTGTCTTTAGATAGTTGGCAATATAAGAATTCTCAATGCAATTTACTGCACAAAACATATAAATTTCCTCTAGATCAAAATCAAGAAATCTCTCGGGATTTGGAAACCCCTTAGTTCTATGTTTCATTTCTTTATACCCCAAAAGAAGACTAAGCTCTTTATGATGCTTAAGGGAAATCAAGTTATCACAATTTTTTGACACGGTTTGAACATGAAACAATTTGCATTGGAGATTTAAATGACCATGTTCATTGCAAAGTTCACAAGGATGGCGAAAACAATTACATCTTTCAGCACAATCATCTAGCCTCTCTTGCAACTTTTTCATTTCTAAATATTTATGCTTCTTACAAAATCTATCTTCCCTTTTGGTGTGCAAAGGCACTCTCAATTCACTCCGCAAAAAGTGACATGCTTATAAGAAACTTTTTGTCATGACTTGTGCAATCATCATTAGCATTTTGGATATTCAAAGAATTCACACTAACAACATTGCAATCATGCTCATCATTCAAATATTTTTTGCCAAACATTTTATTGACTTCTTCTTCTAACAATTGAGCACAATTTTACGATCCATCATTTTCAAGAAAGATATTATAAAGATTATCAATAATATGATGCAACCTCAATTCCATTTTTTATGTAGTTTTCTTTTATAAACCAAACTAGTGATAAAACAAGAAACTAAAAGATTTAATTGCAAGATCTAAAGATATACCTTCAAGCACTCGCCTCCCCGGCAACGGCGCCAGAAGAGAGCTTGATGTCTACTATGCAACTTTATTCTTGAAGACACATGTTGGGCCTCCAAGCGTAGAGTTTTGTAGGACAGTAGCAATTTTCCCTCAAGTGGATGACTTAAGGTTTATCAATCTGTTAGATGTGTAGGATGAAGATGGTCTCTCTCAAACGACCCTGCAACCAAATATAAGAAATCTCTTGTGTCCCCAACACACCTAATACAATGGCAAATTGTATGGGTGCACTAGTTCGGCGAAGAGATGGTGATAAAAGTGTAATATGGATGGTAGAGATATATTTTTATAATCTGAATAATAAAAACAGCAAGGTAGAAAATAGTAAACGGGCACAAAAACGGTATTGCAATGCTTAAAAATGAGGCCTAGGGTCCGTACTTTCACTAGTGCGACCTCTCAACAATGCTAACATAGTTGGATCATATAATTATCCCTCAACGTGCAACAAAGAATCACTCCCGAGTTCCTATTAGCGGAGAACAAAAGATAGAAATTGTTTGTAGGATACGAGACCACCTCAAAGCTATTCATTTCGCTCGATCTATTCAAGAGTTCATGCTAAAATAACGCAAAGCTATTTTTTATGTTTGATCTATCCTAGAGTTCGTACTAGAATAACACCAAAGCATATTCATATTCATAATACTCAATCCACACAAAGAACTACAAAGAGACCCCAAACTTTCTATCAGAAAAAGGTAATAAAAATGTGCATCAACCCCTATGCATAGATTACCCCAATATCACCGCGGGAATCTGCAAGTTGAGTGCCATAACGTATATCAGGTGAATCAATATGATACCCCATTGTCACCTCAAGTATTCATACCGCAAGACATACATCATGTGTTCTCAAATCTGAACATTCAATCCGACATGACAAAACTTCAAAGGGTAAAGATTCAATTCATCACAACAAGAGTATAGAGGGGAGAAACATCATATGATCCATCTATATTAACAAAGCCCGTGATATAGATCACGAGAGAGAGAGAGAGATTAAACACATAGCTACTGGTACAAACCCTCAGCCCCGAGGGTTGACTACTCCCTGCTCATCATGGTGGCCGCCTGGATGATGAAGATGGCCACCGGAGATGATTCCCCCCTCTGGCAGGGTGCCGGAATGGGTCTAGATTGGTTTTCGGTGGCTACGGAGCCTTGTAGCGGCAGAACTTCTAATCTAGGTTAACCCCGAAGGGTTTTGGAATATTTGGGAATTTATAGTGCAAAGAGGGGGTGCGGGAGGCCACCGAGGTGGGCACAGCCCACCTGGGTGCGTCAGGGGGCCCTGGCGCGCCCTGGTGGGTTGTGCCCCCCTCGGGGCACCCCCCAGGTGCAGCTCTGGCCCATTGGGTTCCTTCTAGTCCAAAAAAATCTCCGTAAAGTTTCGCGGTGTTTGGACTCCATTTGATATTGATTTCCTGCGATGTAAAAAACAAGCAAAAAACAGCAACTGGCGCTGGGCATTGGGTCAATAGGTTAGTCCCAAAAAATGATATAAATTTGCAATAAAATGATTGTAAAACATCCAAGAATGATAATATATTGGCATGAATACTTCATAAATTATAGATACGTTGGAGACGTATCAGAGGGAGACCCAGAGGTAGCTCATCGGGGAAGACATCCGCGAATTCCTGCAACAAGTTAGATATAGAGAACACTAGAGTGAGAAGAGTAAAAGGGTTAGTTCTTGCCACCTCATCTTTGCATAGTAGGACATAGTGGATGACACTCGATGGGTTCTCACACACTTCTCTCATCTCTCTTTTGGTGGCTAGGAGGACTAAGTTTCTCTCTCTCGGTGAAGAGTCGCTCATTTTGGGCTTGTGTCGCTCACTCTCTTTGTGGTGGTTCACTTTCTCACTAGTCTCTCCACGATGGGTGGATGCTTTCTTGTCGGCGCTCACTTGACTTGGTGACATGGGTCGTAGAATGTACTCCCTTCTCTTCATCTTGAAGCTATAGTGGTTTGTTCTTCCATTGTGGATGACGCTGCAGTCGAATTGCCAAGGTCTCCCTAAGAGGAGATGGCACACAGACATAGGAACCACATCACACTCCAAGGTGTCCTCATAGGCGCCGATCTTGAAGGAAAATTGTACGGTGTGCTCCACTTGAATGGTTCCTGAGTCGCTAAGCCATTGGACCTTGTAGGGACAAGTATGCTTCTTCTTGACCAATTGTAGCTTGGAACATAGCTCTTCACTTTCCAAATTGTGGCAACTTCCTTCATCGATGATGACCTTCATGGAACGCCCATTGATGCCCGCTTTGGTGTGGAAGATGTGGCACCGTTGGTCTTCGTCTTGTTGGTGTTGGATCGTCAAGACCATGGAAACCACGAGGGCGGGACTTGAATCGTTATCCCAAAAGACTTGATCATCTTCATCTTTGTTCATGTGCCGGTGCATGGCCACATGCTCAAGGGCTTCCAATTCTTCTTCACTCATGGAGTCGTATGTTCCATCATCGTTGAAAATCATGGTTCTCTTGTTGGCGCATGGAAGGACTTGTGTCCTCGGCCACCACATGTGAACCACTTGAGAGAACTTGTCTTGACGATATCATTCGATGTCACCGATGATGAGGGAGTCTTGGATTTGTAGTTGCTTGCCAAAGGACGAGTTGAGGAAGGCGTAACTTGCTTGGAACTTGACTTGTCTCTGGTACTTGGTGATGTTCTAGTCAAGGTAGGAGGTGCCGAAGCCGTGGGAGCTTGAGTTTATGAGCCGAAGGTCTTGGACGAGTACTTGGCATATTTGAAGTCATCTTGTACTTGTCGCTTGGCACTGGTTGCTTGGTGAACTAACTCGAGGAGGTTGGAGTAGGGTTGAAAGTCAGCAATCCACTTGATGGGGTGGTTGAGGCCGTTCAAGAAGCGTGGCATAATTTTCTCATCATCTTCCTTGACATTGGCTCTTATCATGGCAATCTCCATTTCTTGGTTGTATTCTTCCACCGTATTCATGCCTTGCTTGAGGAGTTGTAACTTCTTGAAAAGATCATGGCTGTAGTGTGTAGGCATGAAGCGAGCTCTCATGACATCATTCATTTGTGTCCAAGTTGTGATGGGTGGTTCACCTCCTGCTTGTCGTCTTTCGATCACTTGTTCCCACCAAATGAGGACATGGTCTTGAAACTCAAGGGAGGCTATGGTGATATTATTTTCCTCGTCGTAGTTGTGAAGACGGAATATCTTCTCGACCTTCAATGCCCATGAGAGGTATTCTTCGGGATCATTGCTTCCGGAGAACTTGGGCATGGTGAACTTGAGCTTGTCGTGGCAGAGTTCTTCATCATAGTGGTGGTTTTGATGTCGCTCTTGCCATGGAGGAAGGTCCTCAAATGCTCGTTCCTCTTGATGTCGCTCTTGGCATGGAGGTGAGTCTTCAAGCATTCGTTCCACTTGGTGTCGCTCTTGTCATTGAGGAAGACGAGGCATATGCGCTTGGTTTTGCCTTTCTTGTTGCTCTTCACGTCAGACGGCTTCTTCTTGTCGTGCTTGATGAAGTGCTTCTTCTTGTTCATGCACTTGGTGGTTGTGCTTCAAGTGCTTGTGCTTCACGGCGCTCTTGTGCTTGTCGGATTGCCTCACCGTCTTGAGGTGCTTGACGTTGCACTTGTGGAGGTTGCTCTTGGTCCACGGCGTCTTGTGCTTGGCATCTCGCCCTTTCACATGCTCGAACTCGGTCTTGCAAACCATTGCCATGGAATGGATTTTCTTGAGCTTGGCTATCGTGTGGATCGTCACGTCGATGAAAGCGAGATCGGGGAGGACTTCCATCGGAAGAAGAGTAGGCCAAAGATTGATGACTTGAGCGGCGGCTTGAGTGGCGTTGTGTTGGCAAAGACGTCAAGGAAGACGGGTGGCTCATGATCATGTTGTGGAATTCTTCCATTTGTGTAGTGAGCTTGGCGTCGAGGTAGTCATGGTTCCTTGCTTCCGATTGATGGAGGTCGGTAGCGAGTTGCTCAATGCGCTCACCCAAAGCTTCACTTTCTTGATGGAGAGCTCATTGGGTGACGAAAAAGTGGTTCTTGGTGATGTAGTCGCGTTTGTCACCTTGCTCCTCAAATAGTGGGTTCGTCGAAGAAGTTGGCCTATCCATCATAACCAAGTGGTGGTGAGAAGGAAAATGAGAGAACAATACCAAAGTTACCTTTTCCAAAGATTGTGGATGTATGAAGTATCGCTCAATGTAATGCTACAATCACTACTGGAGGATACTGCTAACGCGACACTACGATCAGAGACCCTTTGACGAAACTATGTGCGATGCAATAATAGCAAACAGTGGTGTTAAAAAACCATCAAAAAGGTGCAAAACGTTTGTGATGGCGAAGCCATCAAACACGATTGAGATTGTAGTTACGTGTGTGATGCAGGGCACACGGTTAATCCATTGGAACTGTTCGCAATAGGCAGAACAACAGAAATGGGCAGCCATATCAATATGTGTGTGATATACGGCATACGGTTCACTCGGACGAACTGTTTTCGATTAGAGAACACAACAGAAATGGTTCAACTTAACAAGATGTGTGTGATATGCGGCATACAGTTCACATGGATTAACTATTTGGGATGAGCCAAAGGAACACAAATGAGTCGTGTAAACAAGATGTGTGTGATATGTGGCATACAGCCAACTCGGATGAACTGTTTGCGATGAGAAATTACAACACAGATGGTTAATACAGTTAGTTCGTGTGTGATTCTGTGTGTACAAAATCTTTGAAAAATGCAAACTAGTTGCTTGCGGTGGCTAGGAGTATCACGCATGATGCGTCTGCGAGTAATCGTGTGCGATGATTAGTAAGGTACACATACGTTTCCTTATTTTAACATGTGTGTGAATTTGCAATATGTACAGTTAATATGTAAATGCCTTCTGGACATCGGGCACACGCTTAAAATCAATGAACTGTGTACGATACTAATACTTTCCATGAAAATTTAAGAACTTGGGTAACATCATTTGAGTAACATATATATAGTGGTTACACTATTCAACAAAAGGAGGATCTTCTTAACATGGTTTTGACAATCATATGGTCCATATCTACATACTTAACATAGTAACAACCATCACATTTTAAGAGGCTAAGGGCCAACAACCCTATGGTTCATATCTACATACTTAACATAGTAATAGCTACCACATTTTAAGAGGTTGAGGGCCAATAACCACAACTATCAGCTGGAAGCAGCTTGATCACAGCGACTCGGCATCTTGTCAATGAAAAGGAAGAGCCCTCATGTGCCTTGGTAGAGCATGAGTAGAACAGTGTCTCCAATTTTCCAATATGGATGTATTGCCACGACAAGCGAGAACTTGTTAATTTGAATGGTTCCATTTCTGTGGGAAATGCAGTACCTTGCAGTCACTTTGGCATTATTAGCAGGCACAAGTGTAATTCGACCACGCCGGGAAATCGATCCAGGAACTGCTACAGCGAGCAATTTCTATTGACAAGTAGAATAAAAACCAATTGTAACATATCGTTGAAGATATATATAGTTTATGAGCATCAACATTAAAATAAGACTTTTTACCAATGTTTTGTGCACACAATTGGTCTTGTTCAATGTGTGCACCATAGGTCTAATTAACCCCACCCAAAATCCAGCGTTCATAGGATGTGCTATCTCTGTCAGATTATCAACAAAGTTTATGACATGCTTCAAGTCCTTCCAATGAAATTTGGTACGCTTAGTAACATACAGATCGTTCACTATGCATCCAACATATCCTTCTTAAAAGGTGGAAAGGTATTATTTATTCAGAACATGGCGGAAGAATATATATTGCACATAAATTGGTAAATAGAATTTGTTACTGCCTCGGAACAGAGTCATAATATGAAATCACAATTGGTTGCTTAAATAGTGATCAATTAGTCAGAACAAATACCCTGATTTTGCTAAGTAATATGACAGCATGGAGAAAGTTGAAAGGACATTAACCTCAATCCAACTTTGATCGTCTGATGACGTTGGGGAAGTAAACATCCGTGTTAATTAGACCAGGTTGTGGTGCACGCACTAGAATTTTATTGCCAGCTTTCAGTTCATAACACTTAGACATTTTTCTCCAAAGGTCCGCATTAAAATAGGAGTGAACCATCTTTATCAAGTTTTACGCTAATCGTCATTGTAAATCCATGTTGCGTTGTCAATATGACATCCTATGACTCATCAACAAAGTAAAGCCCAAGATTTCCTTCTACTCCTGTTCTTGCAAAGCAAGGGATGTACTGCTTGAAATGAAAATTAAGATCGTAAATTAGATATATTGAAAGAACATAGCAAGATGCAAATATGGGAGTAACTGATAGAACATATCAATATATAGATGAAAGCAAAGTACAAAAATATAGAATTAAAAATAGATAATGTAACAAAGATTTGATGCAGATATATATAGATAATATAGCGACAGACGGTATATGTTCCCAAATTTAGGCCATGCAGACCCGTGGTAGCTTGAGATTGAACATACCGAGTGAAGGAAATATGCCCTGGAGGCAATAATAAAGTTGTTATTTATATTTCCTTATATCATGATAAATGTTTATTATTCATGCTAGAATTGTATTAATCGGAAACTTGATACATGTGTGGATACATAGAAAAAACACAGTGTCCCTAGTAAGCCTCTACTAGACTAGCTCGTTAATCAAAGATGGTTAAGTTTCCTATCCATAGACATGTGTTGTCATTTTATGAACAGGATCACATCATTAGGAGAATGACGTGATGGACAAGACCCATCCGTTAGCTTAGCATAATGATCGTTAAGTTTTATTGCTATTGCTTTCTTCATGACTTATACATATTCCTTTGACTATGAGATTATGCAACTCCCGAATACCGGAGGAACACCTTGTGTGCTATCAAACGTCACAACATAACTGGGTGATTATAAAGATGCTCTACAGACGTCCCCAAAGGTGTTTGTTGGGTTGGCATAGATGGAGATTAGGATTTGTCACTCCGAGTATCGGAGAGGTATCTCTGGGCCCTCTCGGTAATGCACATCATAATAAGCCTTGCAAGCAATGTGACTAATGAGTTAGTTGCGGTATGATGCATTAGGGAATGAGTAAAGAGACATGCTAGTGACGAGATTGAACTAGGTATGGAGATACCGACGATCGAATCTCGGGCAAGTAACATACCGATGACAAAGGGAATAACATATGTTGTCATAACGGTTTGACCGATAAAGATCTTCATAGAATATGTGGGAACCAATATGAGCATCCAGGTTCCACTATTGGTTATTGACCGGAGAGGTTTCTCGGTCATGTCTACATAGTTCTCGAACCCGTAGGGTCTGCACGCTTAACGTTCAATGGGGATTTGTATTTATGAGTTGTGTGTTTTGGTGACTAAAGTTTGTTCGGACTCCCGGATGAGATCACGGACATGACAAGGAGTCTCAAAATGGTCGAGAGGTAAATATTGATATATTGGAAGGTATTATTCGGACACGAAAGGGTTCCGAAGTGTATCGGGTACGTACCAGAGTATCAGAGGGGTTACCGGAACCCCCGGGGGAAAGATATGGGCCATAGGAGGGAGGCTAACCAGCCCAGAAGGGGCTAGTGCGCCCCCACAAGGGAGAAGGCTGAATTGGACTAGGGAAGGGGGCGCCACCCCCCTTTCCTTCTCCTAATCCCTCCCCTTCCCCTTTTCCCCCTCCTGTAGAAGGAAAAAAGGGTGAATCCTACTAGGACTGGAGTCCTAGTAGGACTCCCCTCTCCTTTGTGCGCCCCTTGTGGCCGGCCTCCTCCCCTCCTCCTTTATATATGGGGGCAGAGGCACCCCAAAGCACATCAATTGTTCTCTTAGCAGTGTGTGGTGCCCCCCTCCACAGTTTACTCCTCCGGTCATAGTATCGTAGTGCTTAGGCGAAGCCCTGCGTGAATCACATCACCATCACCGTCACCACGCCGTCATGCTGATGGAACTCTCCCTCGACCCTCTGCTGAAACAAGAGTTTGAGGGACATCATCGAGCTAAACGTGTGATGAACTCGGAGGTGCCGTATGTTCGGTACTTGATCGGTTGGATCGCGAAGACGTTCGACTACATCAACCGCGTTAACCTAACGCTTCCGCTTTCGGTCTATGAGGGTACGTAGACACACTCTTCCTCTCTCGTTGTTATGCATCTCCTAGATAGATCTTGCGTGTTCGTAGGGAAATTTTGAAATTGCATGCTACGTCCCCCAACAGTTACATCGGAGCCAGGTCTATGCGTAGATGATATGCACGAGTAGAACACAAAGAGTTGTGGGCGATAATAGTCATACTTCTTACCACCAACGTCTTATTTTGATTCGGTGGTATTGTTGGATGAAGCAGCCCGGACCAACATTACATGACCACGTTCATGACACCGGTTCTACCAACGTGCTTTTGCACACAGGTGGCTAGTGGGTGTCTGTTTCTCCAACTTGAGTTGAATCGAATTTGACTACGGCCGGTCCTTGTTGAAGGTTAAAGCAGCACACTTGACGAAAAATCGTTGTGGTTTTGATGCGTATGTAAGAATGGTTCTTGCTAGAATCCCGTAGCAGCCACGTAAAACTTGCAACAACGAAGTAGAGGACGTCTAACTTGTTTTTGCAGGGCATGTTGTGATGTGATATGGTCAAGACGTGATGAGATATAAATTGTTGTATGAGATGATCATGTTTTGTAAAAGTTATCGGCAATTGGCTGGAGCCTTATGGTTGTTGCTTTATTGTATGACATGCAATCACCATGTAATTGCTTTACTTTATCTCTAAGCGGTAGCGATAGTTGTAGAAGCAATAGTTGGTGAGACGACAATGACGCTACGATGGAGATCAAGGTGTCAAGCCGGTGACGATGGAGATCATGTCGGTGCTTTGGAGATGGAGAACAAAGGCACAAGATGATGATGGCCATATCATGTCACATATTTTGATTGCATGTGATGTTTATCTTTTATGCATCTTATTTTGCTTAGTACGGCGGTAGCATTATAAGACGATCCCTCACTAAATTTCAAGGTACAAGTGTTCTCCCTGGGTATGCACCGTTGCTACAGTTCATCGTGCCGAGACACCACGTGATGATCGGGTGTGATAAGCTCTACATTCACATACAACGGGTGCAAGCCAGTTTTGCACATGCAGAATACTCAGGTTAAACTTGACGAGCCTAGCATATGTAGATATGGCCTCAGAACATGAGACCGGAAGGTTGAACGTGAATCATATAGTAGATATGATCAACATAGTGATGTTCACCATTGAAAACTACTCCATCTCACATGATGATCGGACATGGTTTAGTTGATATGGATCACGTGATCATCTAGATGACTAGAGGGATGTCTATCTAAGTGGGAGTTCTTAAGTAATATGATTAATTGAACTTAAATTTATCAGGATCTTAGTCCTGATAGTATTTGCATATCTATGTTGTAGATCAATAGCTCGCGTATAGCTCCCCTATTTTATTTTTGATATGTTCCTAGAGAAAACTAAGTTGAAAGATGATAGTAGCAATGATGCAGACTGGGTCCATGATCTGAGGATTATCCTCATTGTTGCACAGAAGAATTATGTCCTTGATGCAGCATAGATATGCAGACGTTATGAACGTTTGACAAAGCTCGGTATGGTGACTACTTGATAGTTTAGTGCACCATGCTTTACGGCTTAGAACCGGGACTTCAAAAATGTTTGAACGCCATGGAGCATATGAGATGTTCCAAGATCTAAAAATGATATTTTAGACTCTTGCCCGTGTTAAGAGGTATGAGACCTCTGACAAGTACTTTGCCTACAAGATGGAGGAGAATAGCTCAGCTAGTGAGCATGTGCTCAGAATGTCTGGGTACTACAATCGCTTGAATCAAGTGGGAGTTAATCTTCCAGATAAGATAGTGATTGACAGAGTTCTCTAGTCACTATCACCAAGTTACTAGAACTTCGTGATGAACTATAATATGCAAGGGATGATGAAAACAATTCCCAAGCTCTTCGCGATGCTGAAATCAGCGAAGGTGGAAATCAAGAAATAGCATCAAGTGTTGATGGTTAACAAGACCACTAGTTTCAAGAAAAAGGGCAA
Organism: Triticum urartu; assembly: GCF_003073215.2. NCBI lineage: Eukaryota > Viridiplantae > Streptophyta > Magnoliopsida > Poales > Poaceae > Triticum > Triticum urartu. The sequence continues at coordinate 186,663,229 of NC_053025.1, read as the reverse complement.
GGGAAAGAAAGGGAACATCAAGAATGACAAGCAAGTCGGCACTCCCGTGAAGAATCCTAAAGCTAGACCCAAGCATGAAACTGAGTGCTTTTACTGCAAAGGAAATGGTCACTGGAAGCGCAACTGCCCCAAATACTTGGCGGATAAGAAGGATGGCAAAGTGAATAAAGGTATATTTGATATACATGTTATTGATGTGTAATTTACTAGTGTTCATAGTAGCCCCTGGGTATTTGATACCGGTTTAGTTGCAATGATTTGTAACTCAAAAAGAGGATTTGCAAAATGAACAGATACTAGTTGAGGGCGAGGTGACGATGTGTGTTGGAAGTGATTCCAAGGTTGGTAAGATCACCATCGCACACTCCTTTTACCTTCGGGATTAGTGTTGAACCTAAAATAAATGTTATTTGGTGTTTGCATTGAGCATGAATATGATTGGATCATGTTTATTGCAATACGGTTATTCATTTAAGTCAAAGAATAATTGTTGTTCTGTTTACATGAATAAAACCTTCTATGGTCATACACTTAATATAAATGGTTTATTGAATCTCGATCGTAGTGATACAGATATTCATAATATTGAAGCCAAAAGATGTAAAGTTAATAACGATAGTGCAACTTATTGGTGGCACTATTGTTTAGGTCATATTGGTGTAAAGCGCATGAAGAAACTCCATGCTGATGGGCTTTTGGAATCACTTGATTATGAATCACTTGATACTTGCAGACCATGCCTCATGGGCAAGATGACTAAGACTCCGTTCTTCGGAACAATGGAGCGAGCCACTGACTTATTGGAAATAATACATACCAATGTATGTGGTCCGATGAGTGTTGAGGCTCGCGGTGGGTATCGTTATTTTCTGACCTTCACATATGATTTGAGCAGATATGGGTATATCTACTTAATGAAACATAAGTCTGAAACATTTGAAAAGTTCAAAGAATTTCAGAGTGAAGTGGAAACTCATCGTAACAAGAAAATAAAGTTTCTACGATCTGATCGTGGAGGCGAATATTTGAGTTACGAGTTTGGTCTTCATTTGAAACAATGTGGAATGGTTTCGCAACTCATGCCACCTGGAACACCACAGTGTAAAGGTGTGTCTGAACGTCATAACCGTACTTTATTAGATATGGTGCGATCTATGATGTCTCCTATCGATTTACCACTATCGTTTTGGGGTTATGCACTAGAGACACTTGCATTCACGTTTAATAGGGCACCATCTAAATCCGTTGAGACGACACCGTGTGAACTGTGGTTTGGCAAGAAACCTAATCTGTCATTTCTTAAAGTTTAGGGCTACGATGCTTATGTGAAAAAGTTTCAAACTGATAAGCTCGAACCCAAATCGGAGAAGTGCGTCTTCATAGGATGCCCAAAAGAAACTGTTGGGTACACCTTCTATCACAGATCCGAAGGCAAGATATTTGTTGCTAAGAATGGATCCTTTCTAGAGAAGGAGTTTCTCTCGAAAGAAGTGAGTGGGAGGAAAGTAGAAATTGATGAGGTAATTGTACCTTCTCCCGAATTGGAAAGTAGTTTATCACAGAACTCAGTTCCAGTGATTCCTACACCAATTAGTGAGGAAGCTAATGATGATGATCATGAAACTTCAGATCAAGTTACTACCGAACCTCGTAGGTCAACCAGAGTATGGTCCGCACCAGAGTGGAATGGTAATCCTGTTCTGGAAGTCATTTTACTAGACCATGACGAACCTACGAACTATGAGGAAGCGGTGATGAGCCCAGATTCCGCGAAATGGCTTGAGGCCATGAAATCTGAGATGGGATCTGAGGGAGTCCTGGATTAGGGGGTGTCCGGATGGCCGGACTATACCTTCAGCCGGACTCCTGGATTATGAAGATACAAGATTGAAGACTGTGTCCCGTGTCCGGGAGGGATTTTCCTTGGCGTGGAAGGCAAGCTTGGCGATACGGATATGCAGATCTCCTACCATTGTAACTGACTCTATGTAACCCTAACCCTACCCGGTGTCTATATAAACCGGAGGGTTTTAGTCCGTTGGACAACATACACATCAACGATCATACCATAGGCTAGCTTCTAGGGTTTAGCCTCCTCGATCTCGTGGTAGATCTACTCTTGTACTACCCATATCATCAATATTAATCAAGCAGGACGTAGGGTTTTACCTCCATCAAGAGGGCCCGAACCTGGGTAAAACTTCGTGTCCCTTGTCTCCTGTTACCATCCAGCCTAGACGCACAGTTTGGGACCCCCTACCCGAGATCCGCCGGTTTTGACACCGACATTGGTGCTTTCATTGAGAGTTCCTTTGTGTCGTCGCCGTCAGGCTCGATGGCTCCTACGATCATCGACAGCGATGCAGTCCAGGGTGAGACCTTCCTCCCCGGACAGATCTTCGTCTTCAGCGGCTTCGCACTGCGGGCCAGTTCGCTTGGCCGTCTGGAGCAGATCGAAAGCTACACCCTTGGCCGTCAGGTCAGATTTGGAAGTTTAAACTACACGGCTGACATCCGCGGAGACTTGATCTTCGACGAATTCGAGCCACCGCCAAGCGTGCCGCACTGTCACGACGAGCATGATCTAGGTCTGCCGCCGAACAGCGCCCTGGAGGCCGCACCCGCATCGGCTCCGACCCTTAATTCGGAGCCAACTGCACCGATCGAGGATGGGCGGTTGGACGCCACCACGGGGGCTGCGACCCCAACGGCGATTGAGCCAAGCACCAGCCCCGTACTCTGCGAGACTCGTGACTCCAAGGAGCCCGACTCCTCTCCGGACTCCGAACCCTCCGCACCCCTACCGATCGAATCCGATTGGGCGCCGATCATGGAGTTCACTGCCGCGGACATCTTTCAGCACTCGCCTTTCGGCGATATCCTGAAGTCACTGAAGTCTCTCTCTTTATCAGGAGAGCCCTGGCCGGACTACGGTCAGCAAGGTTGGGGTACGGACAATGAAGAAATTCAAAGCCCATCCACCACCCACTTTGTAGCCACTGTCGACGACTTAACCGACATGCTCGACTTCGACTCCGAAGACATCGACGGTATGGACGCCGATGAAGGAGATGATGAAGAACCAGGGCCTGCTAGGCCCTGGAAAGCCACCTCGTCATATGACATATACATGGTGGACACCCCAAAAGAGGGAGATGGCGATGGAACAGCGGAGGATGACCCCTCCAAAAAACAGCCCAAGCGCCAGCGTCAGCGGCGCCGCTAAAAATCCCGCCAAAACAAACAAGGTGATTCCAGCACGGGAGATAATAATACTCCGGAAAGCGCCAAAGAAAACCCCCTCCAGCAAGATTTAGCACAGGAGGATGGAGAAACCAGCCCTCATGAGAGAGTGGCAGACAGAGAGGTCGAGGACGATAATTATATGCCTCCCTCTGAAGACGAGGCAAGCCTCGACGATGACGAATTCATCGTGCCAGAGGATCCCGTCGAGCAAAAGAGTTTTCAACGCAGGCTTATGGCCATGGCAAGAAGCCTCAAGAAAAAACAGCAACAGCTTAGAGCTGATCAAGATTTGCTAGTCGACAGATGGACTGAAGTCCTTGCGGCCGAAGAGCATAAACTCAAACGCCCCTCCAAGAGCTACCCAAAGCGCAGGTTGCTACCCTGATTAGAGGAGGAAGCACTTGATGCGGCCGACCGGCCATCTCGTGGTCGCGACAGAGAGTCCTCTCGGCCCTCCACTCAAGCCGCACCCCGTACCAAGGCACGGGAATATGCGCCGAACTTACGAGACATGCTGGAGGATAAGGCAAGGCGAACAAGGTCGATCTACAGATCACGTGGGCGCCCCACGGCTTGAGACGGTAACCGTCACGCCGGCCACAAATTCGGCGGGGCCGAACACAGTAGACAAGGCTCATTGGAGCTACGTCACGATATAGCCCAGTACAGAGGCGCCGCACACCCACTCTGCTTTACAGACGAAATAATGGATCATCAAATCCCCGAGGGTTTCAAACCCGTAAACATCAAATCATATGATGGCACAACAGATCCTGCGGTATGGATCGAGGATTATCTCCTTCATATCCACATGGCCCGCGGTGATGATTTCCACGCCATCAAATACCTCCCACTCAAGCTTAAAGGACCAGCTCGGCATTGGCTTAACAGCTTGCCAACAGGATCAATCAGTTGTTGGGAGGACCTGGAAGACGCATTCCTCGACAATTTCCAGGGCACTTACGTGCGACCCCCAGACGCCGATGACCTAAGTCACGTAATTCAGCAGCCAGAGGAATCGGCCAGGCAATTCTGGACACGGTTCCTAACAAAGAAAAATCAAATAGTCGACTGTCCGGACGCTGAGGCCCTAGCAGCCTTCAAACACAATATTCGTGACAAGTGGCTGGCCCGGCATCTTGGACAGGAAAAGCCGAAATCTATGGCAGCACTCACGACACTCATGACCCGCTTTTGCGCGGGAGAAGACAGCTGGCTTGCTCATAGCAACAATATGACCAAGAACCCTGGTAATTCGGACACCAGGGACAGTAGTGGCAGGTCGCGTCGCAACAAGCAAAAGCACCGCATTAACGGCGACAATGCTGAGGATACGGCAGTTGATGCCAGATTTAGGGGATCTAAATCCGGTTAGCGGAAAAGGGCATTCAAAAGGAATCCTAGGGGCCCGTCCAGTTTGGACCGAATACTCGACCGCTCGTGCCAGATACATGGCACCCCCGAAAAGCCAGCCAATCACACCAACAGGGATTGTTGGGTGTTCAAGCAGGCAGGCAAGTTAAACGCCAAAAATGAAGACAAGGGGCTACATAGCGATGACGAAGAGGAGCCCCGGCCGCCGAACAACAGTGGACAGAAGGGTTTTCCCCCACAAGTGCGGATGGTGAACATGATATACGCAACCCACGTCCCCAAAAGGGAGCGGAAGCGTGCGTTAAGGGACGTATACGCGGTAGAGCCAGTCGCCCCAAAGTTCAACCCAAGGTCCTCCTGCCCGATCACCTTTGATCGAAGGGACCATCCCACTAGCATCCATCATGGCGGATTCGCCGCATTGGTTCTTGACCCAATTATTGACGGATTTCATCTCACTAGAGTCCTTATGGACGGCGGCAGTAGCCTGAACCTGCTTTACCAGGATACAGTGCGAAAAATGGGCATAGATCCCTCGAGGATTAAGCCCACCAAAACGACCTTTAAAGGCGTAATACCAGGTGTAGAGGCCAACTGTACAAGCTCAGTCACACTTGAAGTGGCCTTCGGATCTCCAGATAATTTCCGAAGCGAAGAGTTAATCTCCGACATAGTCCCCTTTCGCAGTGGCTATCACGCACTGCTCGGGCGAACCGCATTTGCTAAGTTCAATGCGGTACCGCATTATGCATACCTTAAGCTCAAGATGCCAGTCCCTCGAGGAGTAATTACGGTCAATGGAAACACCGAACGCACCCTCCGAATGGAGGAGCACACAGTGGCCCTTGCAGCGGAAGTTCAAAGCAGCCTCTCCAGGTAGTTCTCCAGTCCGGCCACTAAACGACCAGACACCGTCAAGCGCGCCCGGAGTAACCTACAACAAGACCGCCTGGCACGATCCGAGCAGGCGTAGCAATGCGGCCCCAACCCCAACCCTCGCAAAAAGGCGACGCCAGTACTTCGCGTACATAACTACGCTCTAGAGATACCATGGGCACAGGGGGAGGGGCACCATCACGGCACGCCCAAAACACGGCTTAAACCGTACCAGGGGCTGCCGATTTTTTAATTTTCTCTTACTTTCAGGACTTCATCCTTCGGAAGGCCTGTTCGGCAGTTCAATTGCCGCACAAAACGATGCAAGAACCAGGGAAGCAGACAAGCCACGCCGCACTACGGAACTCCCAGGTGGTCTCTATCACGAGCAGTATAGCCGTTCCGCATACTATTCCGCAGCTTGCCCCTGGAACGGACATGTTAACTAGTCCAACCTTCCACTTATCGCATTATTTGTATCGTTCTGCTTTGATCGCAGCCCTTTTTAATAAACAATGCATAGCTTTCGTCTATTTTTGCATTACCTTTTTTTCTTTATATATGTTCCTTAACGACATGTTGCACCCGTACACGTTGGTACGGCCAAAATACACCAGGGGCTTTAGTACCCCTCAATATGGTGTGAGAAGTCTGAACACTTTAACAAGTGCGGCACCCCAAACTTATAGCATTATATGCATCGGCTCCGAATCATGTCTCGGGTCAATAGTTGGGTTTGCCCGGCTCCTATGTTTTGGTTCCTTACGTTCCGCTATATCGGCTAAGGTAGCACTAGGAGAACCACTGCGATTGTGCCCCGGTTGAGCCGGGTTGAGCACCTCAGTGGAGAAAGCTAAAACTGACTGTCATGATGAAGCGAGAGCTGGTCGCTGTTCGAGAGGTTTTTTCAAGTCCCTAAAGACTTATGACGCTTAGGGCGAGGAGCCGGCTCTGTCCGGCCAAGGCATGGATAGCGCCCCAAACTCGGTCTTCCGAATACCAGGGGCTTCGCCAAAATTTAAAATTATAGAATTCTATGGCTAAGTGAGAGTGTTCACGCATTATAGTCTGATTGCCTTGTTCGTTGGGCTGAGCGCCTCCCTCGAAGGACCCAAACATGGGAAAAAGAGCGCTCAGGTTTACCCCGAACACCCCAGCACTAGCGGCACGGGGGCAGAAGCCGACAACTCGCTATCTCTCAGAATTGATAAACAGCTGCACAGAAGGTAATATTTTAAATTCAAATAGCATTGCTTAGCGCATATGAACAAGTTTTCAGCGCACAGGACAAAACGAGCGAGTTTTACTCAAAAATTACATCCATAGAACATTCATCCGCCACAAGGCAGGCACCCTTCAGAACATCCTTATAGTAATTCTCGGGCTTGCAATGCTCTTTCCCCGGCGGTGGCCCGTCCTTCACCAGCTTCTCAGCATCCATCTTGCCCCAATGCACATTAGCACGGGCAAGGGCCCTACGGGAACCTTCAATGCAGACGGAGCGCTTGATGACTTCAAGCCTTGGACAGGCCTCCACCAACCACTGCACCAGCCCGAAATAGCTCCCAAGCAGGGCCCCTCCAGGCCACAGCTGAACAATGAGGCCCTTCATGGCCTGTTCGGCCGCCTTGTGGAGCTCGACCAGTTGCTTCAGCTGGTCGCTCAGGGGCACGGGGTGTCCGGCCTCAGCGTACTGAGACCAGAACACCTTCTCCGTCGAGCTGCCCTCCTCGGCTCGATAGAATGCAGCGGCATCGGATACACTCCGGGGAAGATCTGCGAACGCTCCTGGAGAGCTCCAAATTCAGGTAAGTAACAAGTAACTCACGTTTATGTGTTTGCTTTGCATAAAGAATGCCTTACCCGCTGCTATCTTCTTCACCTCATCCAACTCCTGGAGGGTCTTCTGGGATTCGGCCTTGGCAGACTTGGCATTTTCAATAGCCAACGCGAGCTCGGACGCTCGCGTCTTTGAGTCAAGCTCCAAACTCTCATGCTTTTCCATGAGAGCCTGGAGCTCTTGCCGCACCTTGCCAACTTCGGCCTCATACTTCTCCCGTTCGGTGCGCTCCGAGGCTGCCCTCTTCTCGGCCTCGTCCAACGCTTGCTTAAGGGTCGCCACCTCAGACGTGGCCCCTACAATAGCCACGATAATCCTGTCATTTTTTGCAATTGCACCTTTATATATATATATATATATATATTTAACAAGGTATTTCTTACCTTCATTGTCCTCGAGCTGCTTCTTGGCACGCTCGAGCTCTTGCTCGGACCTTTCGAGATCCTGCTTTAGTGTGTCCACTTCCGCAGTCAGTGCGGCGGACACAAGCAGGGTAGCCTGCACATGCATATTGACTCATTTTTGTTAGACTCCTGCGAATTCTATTTGATCCTCTATTCGGCTTTTCTTCCCGAACGCCAAACAGAGCATCAGGGGCTACTGTCTATGCGGTACTATTATTTACACTTTCTTTACTTACCTCAAAGCCTGTCAAAAGGCTAGTACAAGCTTTAGTCAGTCCGTTTTTGGCGGACTGAACCTTCTGGACCACCGCACTCATAATAGCGCGGTGCTCCTCGTCGATGGAGGCGCCTTGGAGCGCCTCCAACATATTGTCCGGCGCCTCCGGTTGGACGGAGGCCGCCGGCACGGTGGACTTGCTCCTCTTGGAAGGAGGTCCCCCGCCGGACTCTGGAACCTTTGAAGGTTCCAGAGCGGTGTCCGGCCTCGAGCCGGACTTGGAGCCCTGGGGGTTTCATCCCCTTTACTCCTAGAGTCCGGGAGGTCGCCTTGTGGCGCCTCCAAGACCACCTCCTCCCGGCTTGGAAACTGTGGAGACAACACTTCGGTGTCATCCGTAGGGCGGGGGGAGGAAGCCGTCGGGAGCGAGTTCACATCCGACGAGTCCAGTGAGCCGCTCGATGACGCGTCGAGCCGGTCTTTAGGTGGGCTGCATAAACATATTCGATGTTAGGGAAAGCTGTGCAATAAACGAATGCTATGAATTACTCCGGTAGCCGGATACTTACGATTTTGCCAGGGGCTTGGCCCTAGGCGCCCACTCCTCTCCGCCGCCGTCGGCGTCGGTGGAGCAGTCCGGAGGAAGGGTTTTCCCCTTCTTGGACCCTTCGGCCTCCCCAGTTGGGGCGGCCTTCCTTTTCTTCCCTTCCCCCGCTGGAGGGGGAGGGGTCTCTTCTTCCTCCTCCTCCTCGTCTTCATGGGAGGAGTGCGTCTTGGATTCGTCAGATGACGAATCCGACACCTTCAGGCGTCGGGCACTCTTTTGAGTCCCCGTGGCCTTCTTCTTGACCTTCTTCTCCGGCACCACATAGGGTGCCGGAATCAGCAGCCTCGCCAAGCGAGCGTCCGCTGGGCCTTCGGGCAAAGGGGCCGGACAGTTGATCTTTCCGGACGTCACCTGCCAATCCTGTCAAAGGAAAGGGAGCTTAGATCCCGCATAGAGTCAAACTATGAAAAACTGATACCCTGTAAAAGAAAAAAACAGCTTACCGCGAGAGCGTGACGCTGCGCACTAAATCCGCGATCCTCAGTAGTGAATGCGGGAGCCTCGACGCCCTTGAAAAGCACCTTCCAGGCCTCTTCGTACGTCGTGTCAAAGAGCCTGCTCAGAGTTTGGTGCCGCGCCGGGTCGAACTCCCACAGGTTGAAAGCCCGTTGTTGGCACGGGAGGATCAAGCGGATGAGCATAACCTGGACTACGTTGACAAGTTTGAGCTTCTTGTCCACCAGGGTTTCGACGCATGTTTGGAGTCTGGTCAGCTCTCCTTTTTTACCCCACGACAGGCCCGTCTCTTTCCAGGACGTGAGCCGCATTGGGGGTCCGGACCGGAACTCGGGGGGTGCGACCCATTCGGCGTCACGCGGCTCGGTGATGTAAAACCATCCCGATTGCCACCCCTTCAGGGTCTCCACAAAGGAGCCCTCGAGCCATAGGACGTTGGCCATCTTACCCACCATGGTGCCTCCGCACTCCGCTTGGCTGCCGCGCACCACCTTCGGCTTGACGTTGAAAGTCTTGAGCCATAGGCCGAAATGGGGGCGGATGCGGAGGAAGGCCTCGCACACGACGATAAACGCCGAGATGTTGAGGACGAAGTTCGGGGCCAGATCATGGAAATCCAGGCCATAGTAGAACATGAGCCCCCGGACAAATGGGTGGAGAGGGAAGATCAGTCCGCGGAGGAAATGGGGGAGAAACACCACCCTCTCATGGGGCCTAGGGGTGGGGATGAGCTGCCCCTTCTCGGGGAGCCGGTACGTGATGTCGTTAGACAGGTATCCGGCCTTCCTCGGCTTTTTGATATGTCCCTCCGTGACGGAGGAGACCATCCACTTGCCTCCCGCTCCGGACATGGCTGGAGAAGGTTGAGGTGGGGAGTGCGGACTTGGGCGCTGGAGCTCGAGTGCGCAAGAATGGATAGGCGAAGGAGGGAGAAGGCGTAGGTGAAAAGGTGGATCTTTATCCCCTTATATGGGTGGACGCAGCTACATGTCCCCACCAGCCTGCCAAAACTCGCTTATCTCCAAGTGCCGTAATCGATGGCGCGGTTGGGTTACCCACGCCCGTATTGATGAGAATCCCGAAATAAGGGGACACGATCTCTGCTTCAACAAGACGTGCCAAGGAAACCGCCTCGCATAACGCGCTGAGATGGGACAGTAAAACGGTTCGAATAAAAGCTTGGCCGTGGTGTGATGTCATACTACAGAATACGTCAGCAGATTAGATTTGTGTAAATATTATTCTCTCTATGGCAATATGTGGAAACTTATTTTTCAGAGCCAGACACTATCTTTGTGTTCAAAATCTTCTATGAAGTACTTGGAGCAGGAACCCGCCTTGCACTGCCGAAGACAATATGCGCGCCGGACTCGTCGTCATTGAAGCCTGGTTCAGGGGCTACTGAGGGAGTCCTGGATTAGGGGGTGTCCGGATGGCCGGACTATACCTTCAGCCGGACTCCTGGATTATGAAGATACAAGATTGAAGACTTCGTCCCGTGTCCGGGAGGGATTTTCCTTGGCGTGGAAGGCAAGCTTGGCGATACGGATATGCAGATCTCCTACCATTGTAACCGACTCTATGTAACCCTAACCCTACCCGGTGTCTATATAAACCGGAGGGTTTTAGTCCGTAGGACAACATACACATCAACGATCATACCATAGGCTAGCTTCTAGGGTTTAGCCTCCTCGATCTCGTGGTAGATCTACTCTTGTACTACCCATATCATCAATATTAATCAAGCAGGACGTAGGGTTTTACCTCCATCGAGAGGGCCCAAACCTGGGTAAAACTTCGGGTCCCTTGTCTCCTGTTACCATCCGGCCTAGACGCACAGTTCGGGACCCCCTACCCGAGATCCGCCGGTTTTGACACCGACAAGATCCATGTATGAGAACAAAGTATGGATTTTTATTGACTTGCCCGATGATCGGTGAGCCATTGAGAATAAATGGATCTTCAAGAGGAAGACGGACGCTGATAGCAGTGTTACTATCTACAAAGCTCAAATTGTCGCAAAAGGTTTTCGACAAGTTCAAGGTGTTGACTATGATGAGATTTTCTCACTCGTATTGATGCTTAAAAGTCTGTCCGAATCATGTTAGCAGTTGTTGCATTTTATGAAATCTGGCAAATGGATGTCAAAATTGTATTCCTTAATGGATTTATTAAAGAAGAGTTGTGTATGATGCAACCAGAAGGTTTTCTCAATCCTAAAGGTGCTAACAAAGTCTGCAAGCTCCAGCGATCCATCTATGGACTAGTGCAAGCATCTCGGAGTTGGAATATACGCTTTGATTAGTTGATCAAAGCATATAGTTTTATACAGACTTGCGGTGAAGCTTGTATTTACAAGAAAGTGAGTGGGAGCACTACAGCCTTTCTAATAGGTATATGGGAATGACATATTGTTGATCAAAAATGATGTAGAATTTTCTGGAAAGCATAAAGGAGTGTTTGAAAGGAGTTTTTCAAAGAAAGACCTCGGTGAAGCTACTTACATATTGGGCATCAAGATCTATAAAGATAGATCAAGACGCTTGATAAGACTTTCAATGAGTAAATACCTTGATAAGATTTTGAAGGAGTTCAAAATGGATCAGTCAAAGAATGAGTTCTTGCCTGAGATGTAAGGTATGAAGTTGAGTAAGACTCAAAACCCGACCACGGCAGAAGATAGAGTGAGAATGAAAGTCATTCCCTATGCCTCAGCCATAGGTTCTATAAAGTATGCCATGTTGTATACCAGACCTATTGTGTACCTTGCCATGAGTTTGGCAAAGGGGAAGAATAGTGATGCAGGAGTAGATCACCGGACAGCGGTCAAAATTTTCCTTAGAGGACTAAAGAAATATTTCTCAGTTATGGAGGTGATAAAGAGTTCATCGTAAATAGTTACATCGATGCAAACTTTAACACTGATCTGGATGAATCTGAGTCTCAATCTGGATACATATCAAAAGTGGGAGCAATTAGCTAGAGTAGCTCCATGGAGAGCATTTAGACATAGAAATTTGCAAAGTACATATGGATCTGAACGTGGCAGACCCGTTGACTAAACTTCTCTCACAAGCAAAACATGATCACACCTTAGTACTCTTTGGGTGTTAATCACATGGTGATGTGAACTAGATTATTGACTCTAGTAAACCCTTTGGGTGTTGGTCACATGGTGATGTGAACAATTGGTGTTAAATCACATGGCGATGTGAACTAGATTATTGACTCTAGTGCAAGTGGGAGACTGAAGGAAATATGCCCTAGAGGCAATAATAAAGTTGTTATTTATATTTCCTTATATCATGATAAACATTTATTATTCATGCTAGAATTGTATTAACTGGAAACTTGATACATGTGTGGATACATAGACAAAAACACAGTGTCCCTAGTAAGCCTCTCCTAGACTAGCTCGGTAATCAAAGATGGTTAAGTTTCCTAACCATAGACATGTGTTGTCATTTGATGAATGGGATCACATCATTAGGAGAATGATGTGATGGACAAGACCCATCCGTTAGCTTAGCATAATGATCATTAAGTTTTATTGGTATTGCTTTCTTCATGACTTATACATATTCCTTTGACTATGAGATTATGCAGCTCCCGAATACCGGAGGAACACCTTGTGTGCTATCAAACGTCACAACGTAACTAGGTGATTATAAAGATGCTCTACAGGTGTCTCCAAAGGTGTTTGTTGGGTTGGCATAGATCGAGATTAGGATTTTTCACTCCGACTATCAGAGAGGTATCTCTGGGCCCTCTCGGTAATGCACATCATAATAAGCCTTGCATGCAATGTGACTAATGAGTTAGTTGCAGGATGATGCATTATGGAATGAGTAAAGAGACTTCCCAGTAACGATATTGAACTAGGTATGGAGATACCGACGATCGAATCTCGGGCAAGTAACATACCGATGACAAAGGGAATAACGTATGTTGTCATAACAGTTCGACTGATAAAGATCTTCGTAGAATATGTGGGAACCAATATGAGCATCCAGGTTCTGCTATTGGTTATTGACCGGAGAGGTGTCTCGGTCATGTCTACATAGTTCTCGAACTCGTAGGGTCTGCACGCTTAACGTTCGATGACGATTTGTATTTATGAGTTATGTGTTTTGGTGACTAAAGTTTGTTCGGAGTCTTGGATGAGATCATGGACATGACGAGGAGTCTCGAAATGTTCGAGAGGTAAAGGATGATATATTGGATGGTAGTATTCGAACACCGGAAGGGTTCCGAAGTGTATCGGGTACATACTGGAGTACCGGAGGGGTTACCGGAACCCCCCAGGAAAGATATGGGCCATAGGAGGGAGGCTAACCAGCCCACAAGGGGCTGGTGCGCCCCTCCCCCCCCCCACAAGGGAGGAGGCCGAATTGGACTATGGAAGGGGGGCGCCACCCCCCTTTCCTTCTCCTACTCCCTCTCCTTCCCCTCTTCCCCCTCTGGTAGAAGGAAAAAAAGGGGCGAGTCCTACTAGGACTGGAGTCCTAGTAGGACTCCCCTCTCCTTAGCGCGCCCCTTGTGGCCGGCCTCCTCCCCTCCTCCTTTATATACGGGGGCAGGGGGCACCGCAAAGCACATCAATTGTTCCCTTAGCCATGTGCGGTGCCCCCCTCCACAGTTTACTCCTTCGGTCATAGTGTCGTAGTGCTTAGGCGAAGCCCTGCGCGAATCACATCACCATCACCGTCACCACGCCGCCGTGCTGACGGAACTCTCCCTCGACCCTCTGCTGGATCAAGAGTTCGAGGGATGTCATCGAGCTGAACGTGTGCTGAACTTGGAGGTGACGTACGTTCGGTACTTGATTGGTTGGATCGTGAAGACGCTCGACTACATCAACCGCGTTAATCTAACGCTTCCGCTTTCGGTCTACGAGGGTACGTAGACACACTCTTCCCCTCTCGTTGCTATGCATCTCCTAGATAGACCTTGCATGTTCGTAGGAAAATTTAGAAATTGCATGCTTCGTTCCCCAACACCGAGCACTCCTTGAAGTCATCCGGAATGGTGAGATAGAACTTCGTTTCCAACTGGCCACGACCACACTTGCCTGATTTGTGCTCACACTGTGGACACATGAATGAACACCCATGAATCAGCTAGAACAAAAATGATTACACGGCGATTTCCTCCGGTTGATTAACAGCGATGAACGGACTATGATAAGAGATGAGTGAATATTTTGCTAAATTTATTACCTTCTCCATGAGAAAATTCCTCGGCCCAATCCCGCAGAAAACCCCAGTCGACTAGAGTCTAGAATGTCGGTGCAGATAGGCGGCAGAAAGCGGTAGGGGCGAAATCCCGTGCCGTTTGGAGTGTGACCTACGACCGTCGACAACAACCGTCAAGCTTAGGGTGGCTGCCGCGGTAGAAGTTGATGAGGTGGGGAGTTGTGGAGGAGTCCGCGGTGAATGGGTGCGGATGAAGTGGGCGAGGGTTTTATTTTTCCTTTTGCATGTGTGAGTGAACACACACGGTTTGCAGAGGCGATGGAGATGAATCGTGTGCGATAGTAAATCACCGAGATTGAATGGGAATCCAAATCTCCTTTGTCCATCATCCATGAGTTTTTTTCTACGATGACATAAACCCTGCTAATCACCGTCTTCAAATTTGACACTTTTCCGGGTTCATTTACAATATTTAGGGGATTATGTGCATTTTGTAGGCATTAATGCACATAATTCAAATTCAAACAATTGGTGCTTGAAAAGGTGCACAAGAACGGCCTGGAAAACCATACTCGTGGTATTTAGTAAATTCTCAGGCCTTTTACAAGGAATGGGCAGAGATTTCAAGGGAATGTGTGGCAATAGTCAACCACAAACGCGTCATTTACTGGGTTATCAACTATAGAACAATGAAATACGTGCTTGAAAAACATGAGCCTGGCATGGTGCCATGGTATGGCCTCACCGTGCCCTGGTTAAAAGCTGAGAAGGTTTGATTTATGTTGTCATGCATGCCCTTCATAAATCGAACCATCACCGAGGAAGTTCAATGCTTTCGAGAGGGAAATCACCAAGATTGAAGGGGAATCCAAATTTCCGTCCTAGTTTGTCATTCAGTTTTTTTCCAGCGATCAACATACCGCCTCAAATGCAACGTGTTCAAATTTGACATTTTTCCGGGCTCATTTACCATATTTAGGGGATTATGTGCATTTTCTAGGCATTAATTATGCATGTAATTCAAATTCGAACAATCGGTGCATGAAAAGGTGCACAAGAACGGTCGGCAAAACCATGCTCGTGCTATTTAGTACATTCTCATGCCTTTTACAAGGAATGGGTAGATATTTCAAGGAAATGTGTGGCAATAGTCAACCATAAATGTGTCGTTTACTGGGTTAATAACTATACAAATATGAAATACATGCTTGGAAAACATGACGCCTGGTGTGGTGCCATGGTATGGCCTCACCGTGCCCTGGTAAAAAATTGAGAATTTTTTCTTTATGTCGTCATGCATGCCTTTCATAAATCGAACCATCACCAAGGAAGTTTCATGGTTTTGAGGGGGAAATCACCAAGATTGAAGGGGGTCCAAATTGCCTTTGTCCTTTGTCCATGAGTTTTTTTCTACGATGAACATACACCCTCCAAATCAGCGTGTTCAAATTTGGCACTTTTCCGGGTTCATTTGCCATATTTAGGGGATTATGTGCATTTCCTAGGCATCGATGCACATAATTCAAGTTCAAACAATTAGTGCACGAAAGGGTGCACAAGAACGGCCTGGAAAACCATGCTCGTGCCATTTAGTAAATTCTCATGCCTTTTACAAGGAATGGACAGATATTTTGATGAAATGTGTGGCAATAGTCAACCACAAATGCTTGTTTATTGGGTTTTCTACTATAGAACAAATGAAATAAATGCTTCAAAAACATGACGCCTTGCATGGTGCCATGGAATGACCTCACCATTCCCTGGTAAAAATTTGAGAAGGTTTGGCTTATGTCATCATGCATGCCCTTCATAAATTGAACCATCACCGAGGAAGTTCCATGCTTTTGAGAGGGAAATCACCAAGATTGAAGGGGAATCCAAATTTCTGTCTAGTTTGTCATTCAGTTTTTTTCCAAGATGAACATACCACCTCAAATGCAACGTGTTCAAATTTGACATTTTTCCGGGCTCATTTACCATATTTATGGGATTATGTGCATTTTCTAGGCATTGATGCACATAATTCAAATTCAAACAATCGGTGCATGAAAAGGTGCACAAGAATGGTCTAGAAAATGCTCATGTTATTTAGTATATTCTCATGCCTTTTACAAGGAATGGGCAGATATTTCAAGGAAATGTGTGGCAATAGTCAACCATAAACGCGTCGTTTACTGGGTTAATAACTATACAAAAAATGAAATAAATGGTTGGAAAACATGACGCCTGGCGTGGTGCCATGGTATGGCCTCACCGTGCCCTGGTAAAAATTGGAGAATATTTTCCTTATGTCTTGATGCACGCCTTTCATAAATCGAACCATCACCAAGGAAGTTTCATGGTTTTGAGGGGGAAATCACCAAGATTGAAGGGGGTCCAAATTTCCTTTGTCCTTTTTCCATGAGTTTTTTTCTATGATGAACATATACCCTGCAAATCACCGTGTTCAAATTTGGCACTTTTCCGGGTTCATTTACCATATTTAGCGGATTATGTGCATTTCCTATGCATTGATGCACATAATTCAAGTTCAGACAATCGATGCATGAAAGGATGCACAAGAACGGCCTGGAAAACCATGCTTGTGCGATTTAGTAAATTCTCGTGCCTTTTACAAGGAATGGACAGATATTTCAATGAAATGTGTGGCAATAGTCAACCACAAAAGTTTGTTTATTGGGTTTTCAACTATAGAAAAAATGAAATAAATGCTTGAAAAACATGATGCCTGGCATGGTGTGACATGGTATGACCTCACCATGCCCTAGTCAAAATTTGAGAAGCTTTGGCTTATGTCGTCATGCACGCCCTTCATAAACGAACCATCACCAAAGAAGTTCCATGCTTTCGAGAGGGAAATCACCAAGATTGAAGGGGAATCCAAATTTTCTTCATTCTTTGCCCTGGAGTTTTTTTCTACGATGAACATACACCCTGCAAATCACCGTGTTCAAATTTAGCATTTTTCCGGGCTCGTTTACCATATTAGGGGATTATGTGCATTTTCTAGGCATTTAGCACATATAAATCCAATCCCGCTACAGCTGCACGGGTGTGATGTGAGGGACGTGGATTGCCGTTCAATCATGGCGCATCCTACGGTGCACACACGTGACCTATGTGGCTAGGGTTCCGGCCAATCATAACGCAACACACAATAGGCTCAGCGCACACTATTTCTGGAAGCGACGGAGATGAACCGTGTGCGATAATGAACGAGCAAAATTGTATGGGAAGCCAAATTTATGTTGTCTTTGTCGTTGAGCTCTTGAATACCACCGCATTGTACGGCTGCCCGGCCCCTCCATCTCAGAGCTCTCTCCAGGCGTCGTCCATGGCACCGCGACGCACAGTAATTGGTAAGGAAGCGATCATCCCGTCACGCCGCGTTCCTCGCCGCCCACGACCGCACACATGGTAAGGAAGTGATGGCATCTCGCCGCGCTGAGTTCATCACCGCTGGCGGCCACATAGTTACATGGGCGGACTTTGAGGCTGCCATGGCCGAATGGGTGGTGGATCTAGAGGCGGCCAAAGCCGCACAGAAGGAGCGCAAAAGGAAGAAAGCAGCCAAGAAAAGAGAGTCCCTCCACCGCAAGAAAGAAGAGACCGCACGCCGTGGTGAGGAGAGCTTGGCGGAGATCGAAGCATGATGGGCTTCCGCCTACAAGGCCGGGACGGAGAACGCCGGCGTCTGGCCAGCATGCCCTGATGGCAGCATGTGAGAAGTAGTTTAAGTTTATAGTATTAGAGAAAATTACCAGTAGTACTTTAAGTTTGTAGTATTAACATACAATGTCGGTAAGAGCATCCTTTGAGGGCTTTGAGCATTTATTAGCATGTGTGCCCGTGTGCGTTTTTTGCGTTAATCATTAGAAGATCACAAAACACACAGTTTCTATGTCGTACCCGTCTGCGTTTTTTGCGTTAATGATCCATAATTCAATTACCTATGCGGTGTTTCCTAATAAACCAGGCGTACCATTGAACGAAAAAAATCAACTACACGTGTACATTCTTTGGAGACAGGATCTGCCAATTTTCTGTTTTCTCGCACACGAGTATTTTACGCGCTTCGTCTGCATTGTGTGTTTCCCCCGCCCAAGTTTCAAGTTTCACAGTGAAATTTTCATTAGGCATTTCAGAATTTCTTCCTCCAACCACATCCCTACCCATCAAATTTCCTTAGTATCTCCCCCCCCCCCCCCCCCCCCCCCCCCCCCCCCCAATTTTCCTTATTTCCCCCCCCCCCCCCCGCGCCTCCCCCTATCGGCATCTCAAACCACCGCCGCCGCAACCATAGCTTCAACCACATCTACGTTCTGCTCGGATACAGTCAGGTAACTGATATGTCTCCGACGTATCTACTTTTTCTCACACTTTTCCTCTTGTTTTGGACTCTAATTTCCATGATTTGGATGAAACTAACCCCAGACTGACGTTGTTTTCAGCAGAACTACCATGGTGTTGTTTTTGTGCAGAATTGAAAGTTCTCGGAATGGAACGAAACTTTGCGAGGATTTTTTTATATCAATAATAAGAATTTTTGGAGCCAAGACCCACCAGAGAGGGGCCCCTGGGTGGGCACAACCCACCAGGGCACGCACCCCGCTCCTAGCGCGCCCAGGTGAGTTGTACCCACCCGGTGGCCCCGCTGATGACCCTCGTGATACTATAAAACCACTTTATTCCAGAAAAAAATCAGGGAGAAATAATTATTGCGATCCACGAGACGGACCCGCCACCTAGCCCTATTCTTCCTCGGGAGGGCGGATCTGGAGTCCGTTCGGGGCTCCGGAGAGGGGGATCTTCGTTCTTCGTCATCACCAACCAATCTCCATCGCCAATTACATGATGCTCCCCACCGTGAGTGAGTAATTCCTTCGTAGGCTCGCTGGTCGATGAGGAGTTGGATGAGATTCATCATGTAATCGAGTTAGTTTTGTTAGGTCCCGATCCCTAGTATCCACTATGTTCTTAGATTGATGTTGCAATGACTTTGCCATGCTTAATGCTTGTCACTTTGGGCCCGGGTGCCATGAACTCAGATCTGAACCGTTTATGAATTCATCATTATATCCATGTTTTAGATCCGATCTTGCAAGTTATAGTCACCTAATACGGTTATGATCCGACAACCCCGAAGTGACAACAACCGGGCCCACTCTCGGTGATGACCGCAGTTTGAGGAGTTGATGTATTCACTATGTGTTAATGCTTTGTTCCGATTCTCTATTAAAAGGAGGCCTTAATATCCCTTAGTTTCCAATATGGACCCTGCTACCACGGGACACTACTAGGAAAATGCCTATACACAGGAGCTTAGTTGCAGCTCGGTTTTCAGCCCCGCGCTACTACTATTTAGTAGTAGCGTGGGTAAAAACAGTGCGCTACTACTAAAAAATAGTAGTAGCACTTTTCCATTATTCCCACGCTACTAATAAGTATCTTCGGGTACACGTTATAGTAGTAGCGATGGGTATAAAAGCCGCGCTACTGCTACAGAATAGCAGTAGCGCAGGCCTACTATTTCCACGCTACTACTATGGATAGACGAAATCAGCCAGTGAGCTAGTCGCACTCGCACCGCACCGCACCGCAACTTGTCCCTCTCCCTCCCACACCCCACCTAATCTTGCCCTCTCCGCAGCTCCGCCCAATCCCACTGCTGATGCCTCCTCCGCCCCCAAACGACTAAGAGGGGGATGGCCGCCGTCGCCAGAGTCGGAGGAGGCGAGGAGATGATGCGGCCGCGCCCGCGCCCTCGGCGGCAACAGCTGCCCCTGCTGACCTCACCAAGCTTTCACATGATGCCTCCGTTGTCACCTGCCTCCTCAAGCCCATGGCCAGGAGCAAGTGCAGGAGCCCCATCAGTCCGCCCGCGACCCTCTCCGTCTCCATCTCCGATGAGCAGAGCACCCCCTTCCCTTGCTTTCTTGCTAGGGTTTCGCTGGATTCGGGCGGGGATCACTTGCTTTTTTCCCGGATCTGATGTGTGTGTTTGTGTGTTCGCGCGGTTGTGTGCAGGCAGTTGAAGGGGGCGGGCCATGGAGAAGGTGCTAGGTGCGGGCTCCGACCCTGAAGCCATGGATGGAAGGTACCTCTCTTGCCCATCTCCTCTGTCTCTTCTTCTTCTATTGCTGCTACAAAGCAACCGATATAGTTATATGGGTGCTCAATAGCCTCCGACCTGGTTATTCTCTATGTAACAATTCATATCAGTAGTTCTATCCATGACATACTGTGACAGCCTGGTTTTTGCCCTCTTTTCTTTGCTTGGCTTTTAGTTGGTTTGAATTTGAAATTTTGAGTTTTGAATCTTTTCATATGGACTTAAACACTTGGGTACCCCTTGGCTTTCACCCAAGTGTCACCTTTACCTCTCAAACCCTCATTCCCACTCTGGTTCATCTCAAAATCATTACTGGAATATTTTTCTTAAATGAAAAATACTCATTTTCCTCTCTTAAACCCTAGTCATCTCAATGTGCTCCAAAGAAACACTAGTTTTTCTTGCCCACAAAAATCTGAGAAAATTCACAAATATTCTTTGAACCCTAGGGCACCTTCCTGAGCAAAAATATTTCATCACTTTTTGAAATATTTTTGCTACAGAAAAGATTTTTTGTTCTGGACAGAAATGGTGGTTTCTACAGTAACTACCCTTTTACTTTCTCCAATGTGGCTGATTTTTCTTGTGCATCATCACCTTAGTAGATGATTGCTAACCTCCAAAGCCCAGCTCCCAACTCCCAGCCGTCTGACCTCAGTAACCTCTCAAAGTTACTGATCAGAAACTTACTAGGCTTGTGAATCTTTCCTACTGCGTTCGGATCCAAACCAAATCGTGGTAATCTTCAAAACTACCACGAACAACAAGCCAGACATGAGTTTTGGATTTAGGTCAGCCTGAGGGCAAAGTTCACGCGGTGACCACGCATGTACACGATGCCAATCTGCGTGTCGACGCGCTCTGAGTGCCGCCGAGCACTTTGTTTCGCGCGTGCTCGCTTCCCCGCCTGCCTAAGCGTGCCAAACCTCACCACAATCTTTGTCCTAGCTCCATTAACTCTCCCCTGGCACTCGCCGACGCCGGAGCTCGCCGCAGCAAGCACGGGCGCGGTCCGGCCAACACAACAGTGCGCTCTGCACTATGCTCGTCGCCTTCCTCTCGATCCTGTGCTCGTCCCCATTCGCCCATAGTCCTCGCATGAGCTGCGTCGCCTTCTCCCTCTCTCTCTGACGCCGCTCGTCGCCGGGCGCCGTGTCCAGGTGTCACCGACAGAGCCCGATCCCCCCCCCTTGATGCTCGCCTATAAATGGAGCCCTCCCTAGCCTCCTCGAGCACCATCCTCCACTCCCACACACTCCACAACCTCGTAGAGAACCGTAGCCCGGCCGGGCAGGCCACGGGCCGCTGTCCCCGAGCTCTAGATCGCCGGCAATCCCCTCGGGTCGTCTCCGTAGCTCCAGCCCCTCCCAGGCCTGGGCAACCCTTCCAGGGCCTCTGCCACTCTGCGGTGGTGTCGTTTCGTCCAGTTGGAGCCCCTGGAGTCACCTCTGCTCGCCATCGTCTTCGTCTCTCGCGAGCTCTGCTTCCTGTCTCCGCTAGAGAGGACGGTTCCGACGCCGTCCGACCACCCCTAGCTACTCTACGGGTACGGGCAGGTGTGCCTTCGTCTCCTCTCTCGATTCCCCCCTTTCATTTTGGCCAAGAAGCCCTCGTTGCCGGCGTTTGCTCCGGCGAAGCCGCGCCGTCCCCTGTTTCTTTCCTCCTCTCCCCCTCACCTGACTAGCGGGGCTCGCTAGTCAGCCACTCAGTACGCGCGTGAAGCGGTACGAGTGGTGGCGCCCCGAGGCTTTACGCCTTCGACATCACCCCCCCAGTCTGTTTCTATTTAATTCAAGTTTCATATTTTTTTCCAGAGAGCTTCAAACAACCGAAACTCTTTAACCATAAGTCCAAATGAATTGATTCTTTTTGCATTGTGTTCTTTGTAAAGAAATCTAGCAGCTCACCAAAAGTGGGATTTTTCCCTACTGTCTAGATTTTCTGGTGAATTTCAGAAGGGTTCTTGATGTTTTCTTTTTGTGTTTATAATTATTTTCAGAGGGTGAGGCTTGTCTTGAGGATCACCGGGAGGCTTGTGAACCTCATCTGCACTAAGGCAAGCCACAGCAACATTTTCATGGTGCCATTACAATATTTGTGATTTTCCTACAGGAATGAATGATTTAATCCATGCATTTAGATAACTATTATGATATTTATATTCTGTAGTTGCTTGGTTAAGTTAATATGCTTGATTTATAGAAAGTTTAAAGATAACTAAGTTGGTAGAGAAACTAAAATTAAAGTTTGCTATGGTAGAGTAGTATAGTTATGGATATGAGTAATTATATGGAGTTATTTTCTTGCTTGAGAAAATGATAAACTTGCTAGAAAAGATTTTGGTTAAAGTAAGGTTTGATCCTAACCAGAGAAGTATCATGAGTTGTTGATGTTTTTTCTTGGTGTGGAGATAGTTGACTCGATCATTTCAGTTGATATGTGATGCATATGTTAGTGGTGCATTTCATGGCATATTATGACACCGGTTATTTTCACTTTAAGTTGAACCTGATAATAACTCAACTTGAATATATCGTTAACCGGGTCATGGTGCCACTGAATCGAGTTTTTCCCAGTGCAACCACATTTGCCTTTATGGGAAGGCCTTTATTCGATCCGTTGTCATGCCTCTGGCCGGTGCCTCCAACGAGGGAAGGTTATGGGCGTGCGGTACCCTGGCCCGGTAAGCAGACATAACCTTGTGTGCCCGTTGTTGAGATTTTTGGTACCGTGTCCCCGTGTGGGATAGTTTATGTGTTGGCCACGACGGTGGTCGTGTGTCTTTGGTAGACACGGGGCCACCCAGGACTAGCTCAGAGGGGAGTGAGTCGGAGTGGTCGGGAGAGTGTCATGGCAATGGAGGGGTTTCATCGGAATGCCGTTGGTCCACCCGAATGGGAGTGCGAGGCCATGGGTTCCGTGGTGTGGGTACAGTGCGCTACCTCTGTAGAGTGTATTAATCTATCGATAGCCGAGTCCACGGTTACGGACACGCTCGAAAGTAGGTCACACCATGGGTCAACATTTAATAAATCCGGCACACTAAGTTATGAACTCTGCACTGTTGATGATGGCAGGAAGGCCATCGGGATGGACAATACCAAGTGTTGGTCATGGTTGTGATCGCCGGAAGGATCATCGTTTAGACCAAATTCGGGCCGTGGTTGTGATTGCCAGAAGGATCATCGTTTTAGACCAAATTTGGGTCGTGGTTGTGATCGCCGGAAAGATCACGAGATATTCATAGTTAATATTGTGAGGATGGTATGGCTGTGATCCAAGAAGTGATCACTGTTGGTAAAAGGGATTTTTCTCGCAAGAGCATGATCACAGCATGTTGGTTATATTGTTGCATTATTAAAAATTGGTTAATTATCATGATATTGTCTGTCATTATGTTTATGTCTGCTGTGAGCTTGCAAGTACATTCAATGTACTAACCTGGCGTGTCATGCCAGATTTCAGGAAAGCATTGTCGGAAAGGAGTGATGTCCGAGTCTAGATGGTGTCCACATCGGTGTCCCTGTGCTATGGAGTTCCGCTACGACGTTGTTCCGCTGCCACGTAGTTGTTATGATCGAGGCCTTTATGTTCACTAAATAATGTACATATTTTTCAGTCGCACCGTGTGTGCCGCTTGGCCTCGCTATCTGTTGTAATATAAACTTTGATCCACTAGCATCAATAAAGCGGTTGTTTTCTGTACCAAGATGTTGTGTGTTGCCAGAAGACATGGTCTCTGGGCTGGCAATGCATGGTAAACCAGTTGCTCTGAGCCGGGGTGCCACACATACATATTAAGTTCAGCGTTCATGCTTTGTGGAAGTATGTATTTACTCTATTTTGAAGCTGTTGCAGTAGTTGTTTTTGTAAAATAGTTGCCGGCCAGGAAATGATGCTCTCATAGACAATAACTAGCTTGTCAAATATTTGAGTAGATTTAGTGATTATATCTTACGCAAGAGTAGGTTCATGTATCTGCGCTGATTCAACTATATTAAAAGGGTTAGCCAAATTTTATTTTGTGGAATGAACACTTGAATTCAGCACAACATACTGGATGTTCTATCATCTTACTCCTTAGGTTCTATCATCTCATCCTCTCTGCTCCCTACTCTGAAAACTGAACCCCTTTCTTCTCTGTACATTTGATAGGTTGCAACTTTGTCATTTCAATTGGATAGATGGTTGTATTCATTTCATCCTGCGCTACTTGCTCAATTGTTGTCAGTGCTTAAGTGGTACTAGTAGCAGCGGCACAAGTACAAGAAGGGTTTCAGATTTCCCACTTGTGCAAAGGATAAGTTCAATCAATCTAATATTGATACTTACACTGTAAATCCCTATGTAATTTCAGTGGATTCCCTTTGTAATCTTAGTGTTTGCAATGTAAAATTGCAGTGTAAGATAGACTAATAAAAGACCGAAACTACCACTTCAGTAATTACAGTGTAATTTAATGTGCATTTTGCCCAGTAATGTGTATTCCTTCTCTTTTTGGTGGCCTGAATTTAAAGTGGTTTTGGACTGTAATTTTCAGTAATGTGTCACTTCTAGTTTACCTGAATATTTTTTCATTCTTGTCAGTTTTGTGCCCCATTCTAGATAAGTTCAGTAAGGGGTGCATCCTCTTCATCTTGCAGGTATGACTCATGTCCTCGCATTCTTACTTCACCTTTGTTTCCTTCAGCTTCTTGATCCTGAAATCTTAAGATAAATTATAAGTACTCAGTATCATGTTCTTAAACAAATCTACTGTTTTTTACTTCACCTTGGTTGTAAATTACAAAATTTTATAAAGCATAATTGACAGCAGTGAGTAAATCAACTATAGCAATATGGTTTATGAGTAGTTTGTACACTATATTTAGTTGGAGTTCCTTGATGTGCGAGATGCAAAGATTTTAGAACAGTTCGAAAGAATTACTGCAGTAAAAAAATCAGGCAGCTCTATTTGTCTTCGTTGGGAGGAGTAAGTTCACTGCATTCACATACTCGAGAGTAAAAAAATGAAAAGCTTCCTTGAGTGATGACTGATCACAAGATTTTAGTACATAAAAAAATATGACAAAACTAGCTTCAGGACGAATGGCAGGTTTGCTAACCATTTGATCTATTTTGTGCATTGCAGGTTTGCTACTTAATTCTAAAAAAATCATGTGTTCGCATCACCATCCTGTGGAACCACGAGGCATGATCCTGTGATTTCAGAGAACATTTACTGTGTTTATGGATCACTACATGTTCTGCTCGAACAAGGTAAGATCATTTTTCAGTAACCATTTCATTTGAACACGCATCATGCTTTTCCGTATATAACTGAACATCTGAAGCAGTCATGGTGTATATATTTTTAAATTACAAGTCAACACCTCCCCGTTTGATTGCTATGGACTTCCTTAAAAGGAATTACAAGGGATTTTCTTAAATACTCCAAAGGAAAGACTGAATCTCTTGAAATATAACTTTATATGTATTTATTAGCAAATGTGGTAATATGTATAGAATTAGTTCCTTTCTAATGCCCTCATATCATCACATTGATGAGTTGATAGAAGCATCTACTGGGAATCAAGTGTTTTATTTTTGCGAGTGTACTGGGAATCAAGTGTTACATGGCTGACCTACCTCGCCCCTCCCTCCCAGCGGCGGCGGCGTCCACTAGGCGATGCAGCTCAAGGCCACTTCATCTCGGCTGCTTCCTACTGGCCACTTCCTCTGCTGCTGGCAATGACGGCATCCATGAGGCGATCATGAGCCAGCAAATCCCATCGGCAGATAAGCTAGTCTATCCTCTGTTCATCTTCTTGTGAATCCTTGTGCTAATACAGAAAACTGGTGAATGGCTGAATGCTCCTGATTCGCAACAAAAATTAATGTTGCTGAAGTTTTCACTTATATACAGAGTTACACATACATTGGAAGTTTATTTGCTGATTTGTATCTCAACATTTGTTTGATTCTTAGGAAAGGTCAACCTGTAGGTTAGGCCTCTCTGCTTTCCTAGACGGAAAGAAATGTTTTCGTAGTTTTGTACGTGCAAATTGAGTTTGGTTGATGATCCTGAACAGCATGGGAGAGTGATTGCTTCAATGTTCCATCACGTGTATGTACAGTCTGGACTGCTTCATAATATGTTTGCAACATTAGTACTACTAGATAAGTAGTAATTCTGAACATCTTTGTAGCTTGCAAAAACGAGATTGCAAGTAATCCTGGACATCTTTGTAGCTTGCAAAAACCAGATTGCAAGTAATCCTGAACATCTGTGTAGCTTGCAAGAACTAGACTGTTGCTGGATCTTTATCACTGTGTAACCCTATGCTCTTAAAAAACAACATCCTACTAAATTCTAGCCTCTCTATAGAAATCCTTGGGCTTGCAATTCTGCTATATTTCAATGAATGAATGCTCATGATTCTGCTATATCTAAATATCTACAATACTAGTTCGTTTGTAGAACAACAAGTTCTTTTATTGTTCACTTTTTATTGATTTATGCTGAAACGCTAAATGAGGCTTAGCACGCTATAGTTGCGCTATAGCGTTTCATAGATTTTGGCCGAGCCGCCGGTAAAAAGCTTAGCGCGCTATTTAAAACTTTGGTGAATTGTAATATACTATTTGGTTGAACTGATGCAATTTTCGTACTAACAAGTTCTCACTTTCTCGACGTGGGCATAGGGGTGATCGACGTTGACTAGCGTTTCCGATGGGTGATGTGCTCTTCAACCACTCGGAGGCGGACTTCATCGTGAAGCCCGGTGGCCACATCGCATGGATGATTGTCCGGGTGATTTTGACGCTGGGGGTCACCGAGGTGGAGGGCCTTGACGCCACCGTCTGGGGGAAGGGAGGATTCGGGTCCAACGGCGTCTAAACTCCGAGACTTGGTAGATACATCTAGAGCAGTGGTCTGTTTAGGTTGGTGATGGAACACCAGGGAATGTACACACCTCTTGATGATGGTTGTGTGTGCCTGATGTTAAATGGAATCTTGAGATGGTTCTGTGACGTTTATTACCATCCATGAGTACTATATCTAACTTTTTTTTTAATTCCTAAATTGTTAGTAGTAGCGTTGGTAACAAGTGAGCGCTACTAGTAGTTAGGTTAGTAGTAGCGTGGGTGGTACCCGCGCTACTACTAACCATTTAGTTGCAGCGCGATAGTAGTAGTGCGGGTACCCGCGCTACTAGTAGGTACTTTTCCAGCGCTAGTACTAGCCTTTTTCCTAGTAGTGGGAGAGTAGGACAAAAGATGTCATGCAAGTTTTTTTAATAAAGCATGTATGACTATTTACGGAATACATGCCTACATTATATCGATGAACTGGAACTAGTGCCATATCGTCCTAGGTTATAACTGTCACATAATGAATATCATCCAACAAGTCACCGATCCAGTGCCTACGAATTTATCTTATATTGTTTCTGCTAAGTTACTATTGTTATCATCACTGTTACACTTGTTACAAATTACTGCTATCGCTGTTATTGTTACCGCTGCTACTATCACTACAATCAAAACTATCAGACTACTTTGCTACTGATCACTTTGTTGCAGATAATTAATCTCCAAGTGTGGTTGAATTGACAACTCAGCTGCTAATACCTTCAAATATTCTTTGGCTCCCCTTGTGTCGAATCAATAAATTTGGGTTAAATACTTTACCCTCGAAAACTATTGCGATCCCCTATACTTGTGGGTTATCAAGACCCTTTTCTGGCGCCATTGTCGGGGAGCATAGCTATATTTGTTGAGTTACTTGGGGTTATTATCATAAGGATCCAAAGACTAAGCTATTTCCCTCAAAGACGAGGGGAGGTAAGGAACTGCCATCCAGTTCTGCTTTAGATTCACCTTCTGTTATGAGCAAACTTGCAACACCACCACATGCTATTAATTCTGATATGTCGCAAGTTATTGATGATGCTACTTCTACTATGAATGATGCTTATGATGATGCTAGTACCTTGCTTGATAATGATGATGTGCCACTTGGTGAATTTCTTGATAAACAAATTGCTAGAGTTATACAACATGATGTTGTTGAATCTGATGATGAGCTTGAAACTGAATCTCCTGAAACACCTTCTAGAACTAGCTTTCCTAGATATGAATTGCCTAAGGTATCGGAAGGTTATGTTATAAGTGAAGAAGCAACTAGAGATATTCTTGCCTGCAATGATAGAGATGATCTAGATAAATTATTATGAAAGTATAAAGAAAAATCTCTGAATGCTAGAATGAAATGTGATCCTAAGTTTGCTACTTCACCCATCTTTATTGATGATAAGGATTATGAATTCTCTGTCGACCCAGAGTTAATTACTTTGGTTGAATCTGATCCTTTCCATGGTTATGAAACTGAAACTGTTGTGGCACATCTTACTAAGTTGAATGATATAGCCACCCTTTTTACCCATGATGAGAAAATTCGCTACTACTTTATTCTCAAATTATTTCCTTTCTCATTAAAGGGTGATGCTAAATCTTGGTACAATACTCTTGCTCCTGGTTGTGTGCGTAGTCCCCAGGATATGATTTATTACTTCTCTGAAAAATATTTTCCTGCTCATATGAAACGAGCTGCCTTACAAGAAATATTTAACTTTGTGCAAACTAAAGAAGAGAGTCTCCCACAAGCTTGGGGGAGGCTTTGCCAGTTACTTAATGCTTTGCCTGATCATCCCCTTAAGAAAAATGAAATACTTGATATCTTCTATAATGGACTAATCGATGCTTCTAGGGACTTCCTATATAGTTGTGCTGGTTGTGTTTTCAGGGAACGAACTATTGCTCAAGATGAAGAATTATTGAATAACATATTGAAAAATTATGATGATTGGACTATTCCTAAACCACCGGCTTAACCCACTCCAAAGAAGAGGGGTATATTATATCTCAGTCCTGAAGATATGCAAGAGGCAAAGAAATTTATGAAAGAAAAAGGTATTAAAGTTGAGGATGTTAAAAAGTTACCTCCTATTGAATAAATACATGGGCTTAATACACCACCAATGCCTAAGGTGGTAGAGGTAAATTCTCTTATGAAGTTTAATGAAAATGATAATCCTCACAATATGCATCCTAGTCAATGCCTTTATGAGTTTGAAAACTACATTAGAAAACAAGATCACTTCAATGCAAATGTTATGAAACAGTTGAAATATAATTTTGATATGATTGGTCACTTGAGTTACTTGTTATTCATAATATCAAATGATGTTAGAGGTGTTGGAAAACATGCCTCTATGGTACAAACTCAGTTAGAACAAGTTGCTAAATCACAAAGAGAATTACTTGATGAAATGAATCATAATATGCATGACTTTGCTGTTAGAGTTGCAACTAGAGGAGGTCAAATGACTCAGGAACCACTATATCCTGAGGGACACCCAAAAAGAATTGAACAAGATTCACAAAGAAATAACAGTAGTGCAGCTAGTCCTTCTAGAAAGAAAAAGAAAAAGAAAAATGATAGGACTTTTCATACTTCTAGTGAACCTGAAATAGAAAAACCTCCTGATAATGATAATGAAACTTCTATCTCTGATGCTGAAACTCAATCTGGTAATGAACACTCACCTAGTGATAATGAAAAAGACAATGATGAGGTTCATGAAGACTCTCAACCAAATAATGAAAAAGAACCAGAAAATGATGTTGAGATAGAATCACATGTTGATCTTGATAACCCACAACCTAAGAATAAAAGATATGATAAAAGAGACTTTGTTGCTACAAAACACGGTAAAGAAAGAGAACCATGGGTTCAAAAACCTATGCCTTTTCCACCCAAGTCAACTAAAAAGAATGATGATGAAGAATTTGAGCGCTTTGCTGAAATGCTGAGGCCAGTCTTTTGCGTACTCGCTTGACTAATATCCTTAAAATGCCTCCTTATGCAAAGTATATGAAAGACATCATCACAAATAAGAGAAAAATACCGGAAGCTGAAATCTCCACTATGCTTGCTAATTACACTTTCAAAGATGGAGTACCTAAAAAACTTGGAGATTCGGGAATACCAACTATACCTTGCTCTATCAAAAAGAATTATGTGAAAACTGCTTTGTGTGATTTAGGAGCTGGTGTTAGTGTTATGCCTTTCTCTTTATATAAAAGACTTGATTTGAATAAACTCACACCTACTGAAATATCTTTGCAAATGGCTGACAAGTCAACTGCCATACCTATCGGTATCTGTAAGGATGTGCCCGTTGTTGTTGCTAATGTTACTATTTTGGCTGACTTTGTTATACTTGAGATGCCCGAGGATGACAACATGTCTATTATCCTTGGTAGACCCTTCTTGAATACTACAGGGGCTGTTATTGATTGCAATAAAAGCAAGGTCACTTTTCATATTAATGGTAATGAGCATACAATGCACTTTCCGAAGAAACAATTCCATGTGAATGATATTAATGTTATTGAAAAATCTCCAACAATCACTATTGGAAGTTTTCAAATACCTCTACCTACTGCCAAATAGAAATATGAAATGCTTATTGTTGGGGAAATGCATATCCCCATTGAGGTAACTTAGTGATTTATGGAAGTTCTTCGGTTTCATGCTAATCAAAAGTGGTTGTTAATAAGACCTGATCAACCTTATTAACGAATCATTTTTGAACGGTATGAAGTTGATGAATTTAGTAAGCACTACTTTCTGTCCCTACTTTTTATTCCATGTTTTAGTTAAATAAAATAAAATGTCATGTTTTTTCTGTTTTATGAATTTCCCTTACAATAAAAAAATGACCCAAAATAAAAGTTCTCACAATGCCCTAAAAAATTTATATGATTTTTTCCTGAATATTTAAGAATTTTTGGGCGCGCCAGAGCCCCCAGGCATGCCCTGGTGGGTTTTGGTCCCCACGTGGGCCCCCTCACTTACCTCTTCATCCCACATCATCACTTACCTCTAAAAAAATCACTCTTGCTCTCTCTCCCATGTTCTTGAGCTCAAAACCCGCGGATTTCGATCTCTTTACTCGAAGCTCCGTTTCCGAAATTGTTTCGGGGGATTGTTGCTTGGTATGTGACTCCATCATTTGTCCAATTAGTTTTTGTTTTAGTGGTTTATACTTTGAATAATTAGCTACTCTTTGTGCTGCTGTAGATGTGCTTGCATGTTGAATTCTTAGTGTTCTAAGTTGTTTGAATGCTTGCTATGGCCTCTATGTATCCCTATGAGTAGTTGCTATCAATCTTACAAAGTTTTGTTGACAAATTGTTGTCACTCCAAAAATTTTATTTTCAGAAAATTGTACGCGGACATGAATATCTTTAGGAAATTTGGCTCTAAGAACTCCAAGGGTGTTATTGGGGAGTCCTCTGACAATGATCTCCACCCTTGGAGGTTGGCGGAGGTACGGCCGTGCGAATGGCCGCACATCCCGTTCCTGCAAGAAGCTGGAATTCATGAGGAGTTCATGCAACTCATTACCAATGCCGGTCTCACCGACTTCATCACAGATGAGTGTGACCAACACCAAATCGTCACAAATGTCTTTGTTCAAAGCTTTACATTCTTGCCTAGAAATAATCCTCCTGAAGTGAGCTTTGACTTATATGCTGAAAACCACCAGATACCACTTACTGAATTTTGTGACATATGCATGATCCCGTCTGATGGGAGCTTGGCTGAGCCTTGGTCGGCTGAGTTTGAGGATTTCTGTCGCACTTTGACGGTGGGTGATGAGAGGAAAGTGTCAGCCATCACTACTGGTGGCTTACATTTTCCTACTGTTCGTTACTTTGCACTTTTTACTACCAAATGTTTGCTTGCTAGGGAGAAGGTGGGTGCACTTAGTTCACCAGACCTTGCTGTTTTACGTCGTGCAATAGAGGGAGACAACACTTATAGCTTGGGAGCTATTGTGGCTCGTCGCCTCCATCTTAATAAATCTCAAGGGAAAATACATGGTGGCATTTTTGCTACTCGTTTGGCGGATCACTGCGAGGTGGCGATACGCTGATGACCCACAAGTATAGGGGATCTACCGTAGTCCTTTCGATAAGTAAGAGTGTCGAACCCAACGAGGAGCAGAAGGAAATGATAAGCGGTTTCCAGCAAGGTATTCTCTGCAAGTACTGAAACAAGTGGTAACAGATAGTTTTGTGATAGGATAATTTGTAACGAGCAACAAGTAACAAAAGTAAATAAGGTGCAACAAGGTGGCCCAATCCTTTTTGTAGCAAAGGACAAGACTGGACAAAATCTTATATAGAGAAAAGCGCTCCCGAGGACACATGGGAATATCATCAAGCTAGTTTTCATCACGCTCATATGATTCGCGTTCGGTACTTTGATAATTTGGTATGTGGGTGGACCGGTGCTTGGGTACTGTCCTTACTTGGACAAGCATCCCACTTACGATTAACCTCTATTGCAAGCATCCGTAACTACAACAAAAGTATTAAGGTAAACCTAACCATAGCATGAAACATATGGATCCAAATCAGCCCCTTATGAAGCAACGCATAAACTAGGATTTAAGCTTCTGTCACCCTAGAAACCCATCATCCACTTATTACTTCCCAATGCCTTCCTCTAGGCCCAAATAATGGTGAAGTGTCATGTAGTCGACGTTCACATAACACCACTAGAGGAGAGACAACATACATCTCATCAAAATATCAAACGAATACCAAATTCACATGACTACTAATAGCAAGACTTCTCCCATGTCCTCAGGAACAAACGTAACTACTCACAAAGCATAAACATGTTCATAATCAGAGGGGTATTAATATGCATATAGGATCTGAACATATGATCTTCCACCAAATAAACCAACTAGCATCAACTACAAGGAGTAATTAACACTACTAGCAACCTACGAGCACCAATCCCGGATTTGGAGACAAGAATTGGATACAAGAGATTAACTAGGGTTTTGAGAGGAGATGGTGCTAATGAAGATGATGATGGAGATTGCCCTCTCCCGATGAGAGGAGCGTTGGTGATGACGATGGCGATGATTTCCCCCTCCCGGAGGGAAGTTTCCCTGGCAGAACAGCTCTGCTAGAGCCCTAGATTGGTTCCGCCAAGGTTCCGCCTCGTGGCGGCGGAGTTTCGTCCGAGAAGATGGATTCCTATTTTTTTCCCATCGAAAGACTTCATATAGCAGAATATGGCCACCGGAGGGCCACCAGGGGGCCCACGAGGTAGGGGGCACGCCCACGGGGGTAGGGGGCGCCCCCACCCTCGTGGGCAGGGTGTGGCCCCCCTGGTGAATCTCTTCCACTGAGTATTTTTTATATATTCTGAAAACGTCTTCCGTGAAGTTTCAGGACTTTTGGAGTTGTGCAGAATAGGTCTCTAATATTCGCTCCTTTTCCAGCCCAGAATCCCAGCTGCCAGCATTCTCCCTCTTCATGTAAACCTTGTAAAATAAGAGAGAATAGGCATAAGTATTGTGACATAATGTGTAATAACAGCCCATAATGCAATAAATATCGATATAAAATCATGATGCAAAATGGACGTATCATACGCCCCCATGATGTCCCTCTTACCACAGTTTACCTAGACCGTGCAGCCATGGATCACATCACTTTCTTGCACATGATCGTTTTGATATTTCCATTCTTTATAACTTGGTTTATAGCGTTGACACTCGTGATGTTATCTGCTTGCCTGCACCTGCTTTGTTTGATTCTGTTGCCAGGGGCAGATACCGGATTATGCCTGCAGACATCCTCGCCTACTGGAACGCTCAGGCTGCTGCTAAGGCTGCACAGGCACCTCCGCAGTGGGATGAATGGATGCCCGCTCCTAAGGATCCCTACTACCAACTTAGGCCAAAAGCCTAAGCTTGAGGGAGTACATGTTTCCACCGACTTTACATTCATGTCTACTTATTTCATTTGTCGGTGCTCACACTTTTTCATTGTATCATCCATGCTTAGAATTAGTTTTTTTTGCTTTCTTCTTGTGTGTTTGAAAAAAATTAGAAAAACCAAAACAAATAGTTTAGTTAATTTGCTTTCTATGCATGCTTAGTTGTAGTACTAAAAAGAAAAACCCAAAAAGATTTCCTTGTTCTTCTTTTGCTTGTTGGGAGCTTTCCCGTGAAAATAGTTTTTCTCGTTTTTTCTTTTCCCTTATATGCTTTCTTAAGAAAACCGAAAACTCCAAAAATATTTTAGTGTGTTTCTATGAATTTCTTTTCTTTTATTCGAGTTGTACCGAGGAGAAGACCACGATGAAAATTTTGAGTGGCTCTCATATGAATAACTGTTGAACTAATAAAGAGCCCATTTTACCTTGTCTTCTCCTGTTGAATAAAAGTTTTGCAGATTCTAGCTTAGTCCATGGCACTCTTGCACTATTATTATTTTCATATCATTCGATCGTGCAAGTGAAAGGAAATAATGGCAAAATTCGATGAACTGGCCGTGGCAAAGAGAAACTGGTATGAACTCGACTTGTCTTGTCTGGGTAAATATGTTTAACCTAGTGCCCATGATTCAGCCTGTTATGATTAAACATGTTTGCAATGATAATTAGAGATTATAGTTTCTCATGCCATGCATAAGTAGATGGGAGTTAATAATGATTTAGCTTGGATATCAACATAGCATTAAAATGATTGTGATGTAGTATGATGATATGGTATCCTCCTCTGAATGTTCAAGTGGCTTGACTTGGTACATGTTCATGCATGTAGTTGAATCAAAACCAACATAGCCTCTATAATTTTTATGTTCATGGTGTTCATATCCTACTCATGCTAGTGTCCAATGTTACTTACGCATAATGCATGGTTATGATCGTTGTTGCTCTCTAGCTGGCCGCTTCTCAATCTAAATTGCTAGCCTTCGCCTATACTAAGTGGGGATTCTGCTTGTACATCAAAAACCTTGAACCTAGAGTTATTCAAGATGAGTCCACCATACCTACCTATATACGGTATTACCATGCCGTCCTAAGTAAATATGCATGTGCCAGCTCTAAAAACTTCTAAAAAAAATTATCCGTTTTGTGTGCCTGGATCGTTCATGGAACGACAGGAGGTGGTCGATATCTTCCGTGCTAAGTGGGTTATTCTCAGGTCGAGTGTTTATTCACTTGCCATCGCACAAGAAAATTGGCGGTAATAGGGATGCCCAATCCCAAACTTCAAAATACA
Source organism: Triticum urartu (assembly GCF_003073215.2). Classification (NCBI taxonomy): domain Eukaryota; kingdom Viridiplantae; phylum Streptophyta; class Magnoliopsida; order Poales; family Poaceae; genus Triticum; species Triticum urartu. Next base: position 186,627,753 of record NC_053025.1, on the reverse strand, counting down.
AAAATAGTTCATCTCTTAAATAATCAAACAAAAACTCCCAATGGAGTCAAAACCTTTACTTTTACCGCTTGGGAACCGCCACTAGCATTCTTAGCATGGAAGGTGTTGATAATGGATGGTCATGAAGTGAATAAGAAGGGTGCATGTCTCAAAATATCATTTATCTCTGTTTTAAAAAATGAGCTCTGGCACCTCTGCAAATCACTGTTTCCCTCTGTGAAGGGACTTTCTATTTACTTTTATGTTGTGTCATCACCTTCTAAAAACAAGCGCCAGAAACTGAGTAGAGCACAGCGGTCATGATTTATGCATTGTGTGTAGCTAATGTTGGGTGCATCATGACTAGATATTTTCTACCATGAATTACAATGTTTAGTCGCTACTTGAACTTTGGAGGTGCTCTGCATTTATGTTTTGCGGTCTCAGAAAGGCCTAGCGAGATACCATTATTGCTATATTATATCATGGTTGTTTTGACAACGTGTTGCCATTTGAGATATCTTATTATTGCTTGCTAGCTAATTATGTCATTGATATGAGTCCTTATAATCTTTAAGAGTTGTTGTCGATAAGGTTAGTTATAATGTTGGCTGAAAACCTAGGTGTTGTTTAAGCTTATTTATGCAAACAAGAGCAAAAGAGTTCGTAAAAGTTTTTCTTTCTCACTTTGAGTTTATCAACTGAATTGCTTGAGGACAAGAAAAGGTTTAAGCTTGGGGGAGTTGATACATCTCCAACATATCTACTTTTTCTCACGCTTTTCCTCTTGTTTTGGACTCTAATTTGCATGATTTGGATGAAACTAACCCTAGACTAGTGTTGTTTTCAGCAGAACTACCATGGTGTTGTTTTTGTGCAGAAATGGAAGTTCCCGGAATGGAACGAAACTTTGCGAGGATTTTTCATATCAATAATAAGAATTTTTTGAGCCAAGACCCACCAGAGAGGGGCCCATGGGTGGGCACAACCCACCAGAGCGCGCCCCCCTCTCCTGGGCACGCCTAGCTGGGTTGTACCCACCTGGTGGCCCCGCTGATGACCCCCCTGATACTATAAAATCACATTATTCCAGGAAAAAAATTAGGGAGAAATAATTATCGCGATCCACGAGACAGGGCCGCCGCCAAGCCTTGTTCTTCCTCGGGAGGGAAGATCCGGAGTCTGTTTGGGGCTCCGGAGAGGGGGGGCTTCGTTCTTCGTCATCACCAACAAATCTCCATCGCCAATTCCATGATGTTTCCCACTGGGAGTGAGTAATTCCTTCATAGGCTCGCTGGTCGGTGAGGAGTTGGATGAGATTCATCATGTAATCGAGTTAGTTTTGTTAGGGCCCGATACCTAGTATCCACTATGTTCTTAGATTGATGTTGCTATGACTTTGCCATGCTTAATGCTTGTCACTTTGGGCATGGGTGCCATGAACTCAGATCTGAACCATTTATGAATTCATCATTATATCCATGTTTTAGATCCGATCTTGCAAGTTATAGTCACCTACTATGGTTATGATCCGGCAACCCCGGAGTGACAACAACCAGGCCCACTCTCGATGATGACCGTAGTTTGAGGAGTTCATGTATTCACTATGTGTTAATGCTTTGTTCCGGCTCTCTATTAAAAGGAGGCCTTAATATCCCTTAGTTTCCAATATGGACCCCACTGCCACGGGAGGGTAGGACAAAAGATGTCATGCAAGTTCTTTTAATAAAGCATGTATGACTATTTACGGAATACATGCCTACATTATATCGATGAACTGGAGCTAGTGATGTATAATCATTACAAATTCTAAAATTATAATCTTCAATGCATAAACAAAAAAGCTAGTACCTGCAGTAAACATGTTCATCTGCATCATCTTGTGGTCCGTCTTTATCATCAAGATAATATCCATACGCATATGTTCATTGCAGCACTTGTCTGCATTCTATGACCTGCTTATTACTTGGAGCTTAACTTATTTGTCAACGGAATCGCAAGAGGAAAATCAGCCCCAAATCAGATAAGCTAATGCAGAAATCTACGATTGTTTTGCCAACGGAATCAAATCAAACAAGAGAGAAAGTTACATGAAAGCAAACCACGGAACGCCCTCTTCCTTGTCCCACCTCGTTCAGCTCCTCGCATCCGGTCATCGATCCCATGCTCCCTGTCACCGTCGCCATTTTCCCCCGAGCTCGGTGGTAGGCAGAGGGCCGCCGCCACCCCTTGTAACACCCACAATGCGGCTATATCAATGCGGCTATATCTCCCACGTGTCGGGGCACGACTTAGAGGCATAGCCGCATGGTAGGCAAGTCGCAAGAGGGGTAATCTTTACACATCCCATGTACTGAATAAGAAAGAGGGTAAAGAGTCGGCTTACAATCGCCACTTCACACAATACATAAATAATCCATACATCATCCAATGAACAATCAAAGGTCCGACTACGGAACCAAAATAAAGAAACACAACCCCAAATGCTAGATCCCCAATCATCCCAACTGGGCTCCTCTACTGATCATCCGGAAAAGAAACATAGTAACGGCCCGAATCCTCTTCGAACTCCTACTTGAGTTCGGTAGCGTCCCCTACACTGGCATCATCGGCACCTGCATCTGTTTGGAAGTATCTATGAGTCAGGGGGACTCAGCAATCTCACACCCGTGAGATCAACACTATTTAAGCTTAAGGGTAGGAAAAGGGTAGTGAGGTGGAGCTGTAGCAAAGCACTAAGCATATATGGTGGCTAACTTACGCAAAAGAGAGCGAGAAGAGAAGCAACACACGGTCGAGAAGCTAAAAGTGATCAAGAAGTGATCCTGAAGCTACTTACACTCAAGCATAACACAAGGTCGTGTTCACTTCCCGGACTCCGCCGAAAAGAGACCATCACGGCTACACACGTGGTTGATTCATTTTAATTAAGTTAAGTGTCAAGTTCTCTACAACCGGATATTAACAAATTCCCATCTGCCCATAACCGCGGGCACGGCATTCGAAAGTTTAAACCCTGCAGGGGTGTCCCAACTTAGCCCACAGCAAGGTATTCTCTGCAAGTACTGAAACAAGTGGTAACAGATAGTTTTGTGATAGGATAATTTGTAACAAGCAACAAGTAACAAAAGTAAATAAGGTGCAGCACGGTGGCCCAATCCTTTTTGTAGCAAAGGACAAGCCTAGACATACACTTATATAGAGAAAAGCGCTCCCGAGGACACATGTGAATATCGTCAAGCTAGTTTTCATCACGCTCATATGATTCGCTTTCGGTACTTTGATAATTTGGTATGTGGGTGGACCGGTGCTTGGGTACTGTCCTTACTTGGACAAGCATCCCACCTATGATTAACCTCTATTGCAAGCATCCGCAACTACAACAAAAGTATTAAGGTAACCCTAACCATAGCATGAAACATATGGATCCAAATCAGCCCCTTATGAAGCAAGGCATAAACTAGGGTTTAAGCTTCTGTCACTCTAGAAACCCATCATCTATTATTACTTCCCAATGCCTTCCTCCAGGCCCAAATAATGGTGAACTGTCATGTAGTCGACGTTCACATAACACCAATAGAGGAGAGACAACATACATCTCATCAAAATATCAAACGAATACCAAATTCACATGACTACTAATAGCAAGACTTCTCCCATGTCCTCAAGAACAAACGTAACTACTCACAAAGCGTAAACATGTTCATAATTAGAGGGGTATTAATATGCATATAGGATCTGGACATATGATCTTCCACCAAATAAACCAACTAGCATCAACTACAAGGAGTAATTAACACTACTAGCAACCTACTAGCACCAATCCCGGGCTTGGAGACAAGAATTGGATACAAGAGATGAACTAGGGTTTTGAGAGGAGATGGTGCTGATGAAGATGTTGATGGAGATTGCCCTCTCCCGATGAGAGGAGCGTTGGTGATGATAATGGCGATGGTTTCCCCCTCCCGGAGGGAAGTTTCCCCGGCAAAACAGCTCCGCCGGAGCCCTAGATTGGTTCCGCCTCGTGGCGGCGGAGTTTCGTCCGAGAATATGGCTTCCTATTTTTTCCCATCGAAAGACTTCATATAGCAGAAGATGGCCACCGGAGGGCCACCAGGGGGCCCACGAGGTAGGGGGGCACGCCCAAGGGGGTAGGGCGCGCCCCCACCCTCGTGGGCAGGGTGTGGCCCCCCTGGTGAATCTCTTCCGCTGAGTATTTTTTATATATTCTGAAAACGTCTTCCGTGAAGTTTCAGGACTTTTGGATCTGTGCAGAATAGGTCTCTAATATTCGCTCCTTTTCCAGCCCAGAATCCCAGCTGCCGGCATTCTCCGTCTTCATGTAAACCTTGTAAAATAAGAGAGAATAGGCATAAGTATTGTGACATAATGTGTAATAACAGCCCATAATGCAATAAATATTGATATAAAAGCATGATGCAAAATGGACGTATCAACTCCCCCAAGCTTAGACCTTGCTTGTCCTCAAGCGAAAAGCCGAAATCGAAAAATATGTCCACATGTTTAGAGATAGAGGTGTCGATAAAAATAAAATACAGACATGAGGGCATCATGATCATTCTTAGAACAGCAACTTACATAATTTTTGTCATATGATTTCTTATGCTAGAGTAATAATTGAATCACAATTTCAAGTATGAATCGTAAACTTTATTGAAAACTAACAAACTATAATCTCAGTCATTGGAGCAATTGCAATTTATCATAACATAGGAAAGAGTCAATGTATAAGAGCTTTTCAGCAAGTCCACATACTCAACTATCATATAGTCTTTCATAATTGCTGACACTCACGCTATACTTATGGGTATGGAGTTTTAATCGGACACAGAGAAAGATAGGGCCTTATAGTTTTGCCTCCCAACGTTTTACCTCAAGGGTAATGTCAACAATAATAGTTCATGAAAACTCACGTCCAATTAGCCATATATACTAGGATCTTTCCAACATACTGTGCTTGCCAAAGGATAAAATGTAAAAAGGAAGGGTGAAGATCACCATGACTCTTATGCAAGGTAGGAAATAAAAGTAAAAGATAGGCCCTTCGCAGAGGGAAGCAGAGGTTGTCATGCGCTTTTGTAGTTGTATGCACAAAATCTTAATGCGAAAGAACATCACTTTATATTGCCACTTGTGATATGGACCTTTATTATGCAGTATGTCACTTTTATTTCTTCCGTATCACACGATCGTATAAAGCTTATTTCTCCCACACTAATAAGTCGTACATATTTAGAGAGCAATTTTTATTCTTGCACCAATGACAACTTACTTGGAGTGATCTTACTCAATCCACAGGTAGGTATGGTGGACTCTCATGGCAAAACTGGTTTAAGGGTATTTGGAAGCACAAGTAGTATCTCTACTTGGTGCGATGAATTTGGCTAGCATGAGAGGGAAAGGCAAGCTCAACCATGTTGGATGATCCATGACAATATAATTTATCTCAGATGTAAGAAAACATAACCCATTATGTTGTCTTCCTTGTCCAACATCAACTCTTTAGCATGTCATATTTTAATGAGTGCTCACAATCATAAAAGATGTCCAAGATAGTATATCTATATGTGAAGACCTCTCTTTCTTTATTACTTCCTATTAATTGCAACGATGACCAAAACTATGTTTGTCAACTCTCAACAACTTTTATTCATCATACCTTTTCTATGTGAGCTCATTACTCTCCATGAGATCCATATGATCTCTTTGTTTCTTTTTATTTCTTTCTCTTTTCTTTTATTCACTTAGGATCATGGCAAAATAATCAAGCCCTTGACTCAACACTAATCTTTATTATATATATATAGCTCATAGAGTCGATTACATAGAAGGATTATAAAGCAAAACTCACGACTAGATAATTCTAAGAACTTTTATTCTACTAGATCAAGATATTACCAAAAGGATCGAACTAAGAAAAACGGTAAAGATAAAAGTGATGGTGATACGATACCGGGGCACTCCCCCAAGCTTGGCGGTTGCCAAGGGGAGTGCCCATACCCATGTGATTATGTTTCTCTTTTCAGGGATGGTGATGTGATATTCTTGGCAATGATGCCCCTCAGGATACGATTCTCCTCCTCAAGCTTATTGACTTACTACTTGAGGTCCATTATTTCCTTTCAGAGTTTTCCTGTAACAGCCAAAGCTCCCTGCACCCAAGGGTGTGGCATAGCTGCGGGAGAACCAGTGACGATCTTTTTCATATTCTCATAAGAAAGAAATCTAACATTGGAAGGGATAACCGAATTTGGAATAGCCGAGCTCTGAAGTTCTCCCATTGTGAATCCAGCTCGGAAGCGGGAAGTGACTTCTTGATCCTCTTCCATGGCATCTATCCTCTTCAATTCAGCCTCCATCTCTTCCTCTGTTGCCGGCCCAAAGTGTCGGATTTCGGGTTCCGGCAAACCCTTGAGGTTCGAACACTGGGGTGCGCGCGGAGATTTCGCCTTCTACCTACCTGCACCCCTCCGCCTTGCTAAGATCTAAGCTATGGAAAGAACAGCACAAGAGACATAGGGTTTATACTGGTTCGGGCCACCGTTGTGGTGTAATACCCTACTCCAGTGTGTGGTGTGGTGGATTGCCTCTTGGGCTGATGATGATGAGCAATACAAGGAAGAACAGCCTTGCGAGGGTCCGTTCTTGGCTGGGGGGATGAACTGCTAGGAGGAGTTCAGTCGCCCTTCTCTCTCTCTCTCTCTGTGATGCTACTCGATCCGATCCTAGCTAGTTTCTCTCTTGGCTTCTAGATTCTCCCGTCTTGATTGCCCCCCTGCCCTGGGGGTGGCTAGTCCTATTTATAGGCAAAGGCCCTGGGCCTCTTCCCAAATATTGAGCGGGAAGGGCGCCAACAATTGGCCATTTTGAAGGGGAACATCTGGTACACTTATCCTGACTAAAGTTGGTCCTCGCCTGCCAAAGGCTCTGGTGGTGACGCTGGCTTGGGCTCCACAATGACTTCCTCCCTGCCGTTGGACTGGTCTTGGTCTCGTTGCACCAAAACGGGTGCCTTTGCTTGATGCTCTCGCCTGCGCTTGCTCCCTTTGCAGCAAAGAGGAAAGGAGAACACTGCGCGGCTGGCGCCCGCCTAGCGCCTTTGGTCATCATGGCTTGCATCACGGGCACCTCATGAGGTACCCCGCCTTGATCTCTCCGCCTCCTCGCGAGCCAGCCTGATGAGGCCGTGCCTGAGGAAGCTCCGTGTCGTCTGCCCCGCGAGGCTTGGCCCCTCGCGAGGGTCTTGGGTCTGTGTTGATGAAGATGGGCTGCGCTGGGCCCCCTTTTGAGCCACGCCGCAGGCCGCAGGCAGGCAAGTTTGGGGACCCCCGTTCCCAGAACGCCGACAGTAGCCCCCGGGCCCAAGGCGCGCCCGGACTTGGCCATGCAGGGAGGTGAAAGGGCAAGAGCGAAGTGCTGCGGGCCCTAACAGCCTGCGGCCTTGGGCGCCGCGTGGCGGTTGACTGGACGTGGGCGCCTCAGCAACCGCGCGAGTTGATAAGGGAGCGGCATCTGCCTAGGCTTTGCTTTTTTTGCTTTCTCCGGTTGCTGCTCAAATCCCCTTTCTTGCGCCTCTCCTTCCTTCCTCCAAAATTTCCAGATCTACTCCGACCGCGTGACCTAGGAAGCCATGGAGCCTCGTCAGTCCCCGGCCGGAGCTTGGTACTCGTCTGCCCTCGACTCGTCGAACGTGTCGGAGGCGAGCCTCGCCCGGTTGCGCCGGATGGCGGCGGCGCAGAGCATCGACGGGGCGAAGGTGTTCAAGGCCGGCTCCGCCACCCCTGAGGGCCAAGGGAGCACCTTTTATCCGTTCTTTGTAAGCGCCATTGCTGCTGGCCTGGTGCCTCCCTTCTCCGAGTTCTTCTTCTCTGTCCTCCGCCATTATAAGCTACAGGCTCTGCATCTCCACCCCAACTCCGCCCTTCTCCTGGCAATCTTCGCCTATTACTGCGAGGCTCACGTAGGGGTGCAGCCCTCAGTGGCCTTGCTGCGCCACTACTTCTACCTCCGGACCTCTCACGGTCCTGCTTTCGTGTGCGCGAGCTTCATCGCGTACGGTGGCGCCATTGCCATTTCGAACCCCGGGAAAAGGATTGAGGGCTTCAGGAGCAAGTGGGTCTTGGCAGATGCTGGGCGCATCCACCCTCGGCTGATCTTGCCCACGGAGCAACCCACAAGCTCCAGTGATTGGGGTCGAGCGGAGCTTGCGGACCCCCGCGCGAAGCTGGTGTTGGAGAAGATGGACGCGGATCTAAGGCCGGCCAACATGGCGGCGGCGAAGCTGACCGGCGCGTCGCTGCTGAGGGAATTCCTGGAGCACCAGCTGGCTCCGCTTAGGCAGTACTCACTTCTGATGTGGAGGCCCCATCCGAGCCCCACGGCCTTGGCCGACAAAGATCTGGCTGCGGTCCTCCAATCTCTGGTCGGGGGCGATGTGGCGAGGTTGGAGGGCGCTCCTACGCCCTTGTTCCTCCGTGACGACTGGGAGCAGGTAGTGGAGTCCATGCCCATCTTCAACGGGGACGGGCCCATGCCCATGGAAACTCCCGGGGAATCGGTGGACGTGTCCTCCGACGACTCCAGCGAAGAGGAGGAAGGAGGGGAGCGGGAAAAAGGGCCTGACTCCGAGGCGACTGACGGAGAGTCGAGGGCTCCCCTCCCCCGGTGCAGGTCCCGCGCTCTCCGCCTCTCTCCGAGCGATGACGACAAGGATGATGACGAGCAGGACGGCGGGAGCTTGCCCCCGATCCCGAAGAAGGACAGGACCGGGCGGATCTCCTGCGGGTCTGCCCCGGCCCCGAGGCGGACCGCAGACGCGCCTTCCGCTCCCGAGCTTCCCAAGGTTGACCCTTCCAGCCGGCTTTCAGGCTTCATATTTGGCCGGAGGCTGCCTGAGCTCACTGGCGATGACCCGTAAGCGCTTGATTCTTGTCTTTATTTCTTGTTCTGCTGCTGAGGCTTGACGTCCACATCTCTTGGACAGGCTGGCGCCCGCAGCAAAGAAGCCGAAGGGAGCTCCTGAGGTTCCATCCGTGGCAGCGCCTCTGCCCGCGAAGGAAGGTGACCGCGACGCACGGGCTTCTCCTGCCCGGTTGTCCTCATGAGGCCTGGCTGAGCCGGCTGGGGCGAGCTCAGCCCCCATGGCCCAAGTGACTCCCGAGGTGCCTTTGCCTGCTGCCGCCACTACAGCCGTTGGGGCGCAGCAGGCTCCGCCTCAGGATGTTGTGGTCGCGCTGCCGCCTTCTCCTCCTACTCCACCGACTACTGTCTCTCCGACTCCTCCTGCCGTTCTGGATCGTGCTGCTGCTGAGCTGGACCGACTGCGGCAGGATCTTCTTGGCGCCGACCCTCGCTTGGTGGCCGGGCGCTTGGAGCTGGCTTCAGGATGGATTCGCTCTGACGCTTTGATTCGGGCGGCGCTGGTCCAGGCCTTGACGGCTTGCGATGAGGAGAGGCAGGCCGTCCTTGAGGCGAAGGCTGCTCGTGACGCAGCCCTGGGGGAGGTGGTCGACGTCCGTGGTCGCTGCAAGGCGCTGGAGGACGAGCTCCAAGGCCTGCGGGACCAGCTCGCGAAAGAGGCCCGCCTTCGCCAAGAGCAGGAAGAAGGCGTGAAGGCTCGTGAGGCGGCCGTCAAGGAGAGGGAGGTCAAGCTCAGGAGGCGCCGTGACCGCCTAGGCGCGCTGGAGCAGGAGTTGGGGGCGAGGAAGCTCGAGCTGGACGACAAGGCCCAGGTTCTTGCCGAGGACCGCGTGGCCTTCGCGGAGATGGAGGCGAAGGCTCGCTCCTCGCTGAGGACGCTTTACGACAGCGGCCTGGAGAGCCCGCTGGCTGGCGCCGAGGACGGCCCCGCCAAGCTGCTTCCCTTCCTGGTTCGCGCTCTTGAAGATGTCGCCCTTGGCCTTGGCCCCACGGCCGAGGCCGAGGCGCGTGTCCTGTCTTCTGCAGCGCTGACGCGGGTCCTCACCCACATCTACCTTCGCGATCCCGGCATCGACCTCGACAGCCTGCTAGAGCCAGTAAGCGGAGAGCATGCCGCTGCCGCTGCCGAGGCCGTGAAGGGTCGCGCGGAGGCTCTGCTGGGGAAGTTCCGGGCCTTCAGCACCAAGCCGAAGCAAGGCGCTGCCGACCCCGCTGCTCCATGAGGCGAACCCACTCCGCGCTGCTCCACCGCCGACAAGTGACTCCGTTGTGGCTCCTGTCCTGCCTTTAATTCCTGCACATGTATCATGCCTCGGGGAGGCGTTTAAACTTGTGTTTGGCATTGACATAACAGTGTGGACTGTAATATTTGCTTTTGAATTCCTTGAAATTTACGCTTTTCCTTCCTACTTGCTTATGTTCTACGCCGGCAGAGCCCGGCCCCGCGCATACCTCAGCCGCCGTTAGCCCCGACCGGAAACCAGGACGGGACCAAGGAGTGAGGGGCTACGTGACAAGTTAGGCTCCTGAGTCACGATGCTCAGGAGTCCCCCTTAGCGCACGAACAACAAGTAGGGAGGTGTGATGTGGGTGGATCTACCGTTCTATGTCCGCAGAGCCTGGCCGCGCGCATACCTCAACCACCGTTAGCCTTTCAGAACTAAGGAGTGAGGGGCTACGTGACCAGTTAGGCTCCTGAGTCGTGATGCTTAAGAGTCCCCCTTGACGCTCAAACGGCCTTCGTACATTGGCTCCGCTCGGGGAGAGACGCGCGACGAACCAGGCCCGGGGGGGCCTGGCTGGGTGGCGTGCGTCTGGGCGTGACCCAGGCGCAGCCCCCGTGCCCAGCCCCTCGCGCGGCACTCCCGAGGGGAGGCGTTACGATGAGGCTAGACACTGAGCTCTGGGCTCCCTGAGGTTGATGCGGCCCGGGGGCCGCCCTCAGTTGTTTATCACCAGCGCGGAGCATAGCGCTTCCGTATGTGTACAGGCATAGCCGCTCCTCGGCAGTGTCGTCAGCCAGCGCGGAGCATGGTGCTTCCACTGGTACGTGGGAGGGGGCTCCCCTCCGGGAGGAGCCCCCGGGGCGTGTACAGCCCTTCCCTGACACGTGGCTGGCACGGTAGGGCCTGGTGAGATGTATCTGGGCACCCGTGAGCCAGCGCGGGACTCACGTGGCTCTACCTCTAGGCGGGTTGCGCCTGGCACTAGGCTTTATCTTGTGATGTGTCCCTGCAAATTTGGTTAGATGCCGGCACTCTACGTCCTCGGGTCCCGGCCCTCGAGCTGGTCTCAGCCGTCGCTGGTATGCCAGGTCGCAATGCCGTGGACAAGGCCAGAGGGTGAGGGCTGGAGAGCCAGTAAGAGCCCTGAGTCGCGATGCTCAGGTACCCCCCCTTTAACGTGCAAGTGGTCGGCATGGAGAAGAAGAGGTGCCGTGGACAGGCATCAAATAATCAAGCATGGTGGGTCGAACGCATAGCCAGAAATAAACGCAAAAGGGATACATGCCGCTGGGTCTGGCCCGAGCGACTTGGGGGATGATGCAGCCCGAGGGGCGCCCCCAACAAGGTAAGCTAACAACATGAAATAAAAGGGATACATGCCGCAGGGACGGACCCACGTGGCCTGGGAATAATGCAACCCTGGGGGGCGCTCCCAGCTGGAAATGAAACTTGAAAGATGTCACCTGTTGATGTTGAGGACGAAGGAGTGTTGGTGTAGCAGACTCGGTGGGCTACGGAAGCCAATCCTCACGAGCCCCCAGGCCCAGGGGCCTCGGGAGGCTCCGGAGGCGCTGGTGACTCCTCGCGGACCATCTCCATCTCCGCCAGGGCTGCGGAACGCCTGGCCTCTTGAGCCTCCATGATGCCCCTCATGAGGCGCTGGTACGTGGCAGCCGCGTTCGGCAAGCCGTAAGGCATGCGAACGTAGCTGTGGGGTGGACCTTCGCAGCGCCCCACTCGCGAAGGCCAGAGGCGCTCCAGAGAGGCGACTCGATTGAGCCCTGGTATGTCGATGCAGACGCGCAGCCCACCATCCTCGCCTGGATGGGGAGCCACAACTGGTAGGCGGCGGCCGCCTTTCATGACTCTTGACTCCTGTAGCTCCTGAATGGCCTTGCTGATGAACTCCTGAGGGTCTGGCTCTCCTTGCCTTACTCCTTCTTGAGGGAAACGTGCTTCGAAACACGCCTCCATGTGGTGCCCAAGCGCCTCCCTCGTGACCTTAGCCAGGTCGGTGGCCCTCCAAGGGAGAGCCCCCGAGCCCTGCCTGAGGAGGGCGTCGGGCGCGCTTTCCTATGCGATGGAATGAGGTTCCCCCTGGGCAGGCGCGGGCCCTGAGGGTCCTGCCTCCTAAGGGGCCAGGCCGGACGATGTCTTCTTCTTCTTGGGGGCGGTCTCGGGAAGCCTCCTGCTTCCGCGATCTGGGTCTTCCAGTGATGCGGCCTGAAAGGCTCGTTCCAGGGAACACACCGCGTCCTTCTCTTCACAGGGCACCGTGATGACTCCGCCACTTCCTGGCATCTTGAGGGCGTTGTAGCCGTGGTGAGTTATGGCCATGAACTTGGCCAGCGCTGGGTACCCAAGGATGGCGTTGTACGGCAGGCGAATGTGAGCGGCGTCGAAGTCGATGAGCTTGGTGCGGTAGTTGTCGCGTGCCCCGAAGGTGACAGGGAGGCGGACCTGCCCAATCGGGACCGTGGAGCCGTCGGTGACTCCGGAGAAAGGCTTGGTTGGCTGCAGCTGGTTGTAGGGCACTTGGAGATTGTTGAATGTTTCCACGGACAGGACGTTGAGCCCTGCCCCGCCATCGATGAGGGTCCTGGTGACCACCACGTTGCTGATGATTGGGGAACAAAGCATCGGGAGGACTCCGGCTGTGGCCGCACACTTGAGCTGATCCGCTGAGCTGAACGTGATGGCGCACGCCGACCACCTGAGAGGGCGCGTGGCTTCAAGCTTGGGGAGGACTGCATTCACTTCGCGGGCGAACTGCTTGAAGATGCGTTGAGAGGCTGGGGCTTGAGCCCCGCCCAGGATGCAGGCGATCGCACACGGCTCCTGGAAGCCCCCAGCCCCCTCCTCCTGATGGCGGTCCTCGTTTCTCTTTGGCTGCGGTGGCAGCGGAGGGAGGCCTGCGTTGCCTTGCGGGCGATCCTCGTGAGGCTGATCCCTCCAGTCTCCCTCGCAAGGCGAGTCTTGCCAATGATCCTCGCGAGGTCGATCGCGCCACCCTTGGCGTGGGCAGCTGTCTTCCCAGCGTCCTGCGTTCCTTCCTCCTCCTCGACCGTAGCCCCGGTCACCGCGGTCGGGGCGACGGCCGATCCTTCCTTCTCACACGGCTCGGAGCTCTTGACATTCGTTGGTGTTGTGGGTGTGGAGGTCGTGGTACACACAGTACCGACAGCCCTTGGAAGATTCGGGCTGATCTCTGCCCCGCTTGGTGTCTGGTTCTGCCGCGAGCACGGCAGCCCCCTTGCGCTTCACATCCTTGGCCTTGGGCTTCTTCTCTTCTGGGTCCGCGGCAGGCAGCTCGAGGAGGGAGAGACGCCCTTCCTCAGCCCTGGCACACTTGGTTGCCAAGTTGAACAACTCCAAGGAAGTGCACAGGTCTTCATGCATCGCCAGCTCCTCCTTCATCTTGACATCGCGCACGCCGTCGGAGAAGGCTGAGATGATGGCCTCCTCAGTCACCTTGCGAATCTTGAGGCGTGCGTTGTTGAAGCGCTGGATGTACTTCTGCAGGGTCTCTCCGGGTTGTTGCTTGATGCGGCGCATGTCGCTCACGGCGGGTGGCCGGTCGCGAGTACCTTGGAAGTTGGCGATGAAGCGGGTGCGCATCTCGTCCCAGGAGGAGATCGTGCCTGGAGCCAGGTTCAGGAGCCAGGTGTGGGCCCCGTCCTTGAGCGCCATGGGAAACCAGTTCGCCATGACCTTCTAGTCTCTGTTGGCAGCTTCGATGCCCAGCTCATAGAGCTGGAGGAACTCCGCAGGGTCGGCTATGCCGTCGTAACGAGGAGGCAGGTCTGGCTTGAACTTGCCGGGCCACGCGACGCTGCGTAGCTCGGTGGTGAAGGCACGGCAGCCTGCTGTGGCCACGGGAGGCCTTGGGTGGCGGAGAGTTTGGTCTTGCATGTCCCCACGCGCTGCAGCTAGGAGCAGCGCGGGGTCTTGACGTGCGGGAGCAGGAGCATGGTCGCGACGTGCTGGAGCAGGGAGCGCCCGGGCAGCTTCTTGCGGGCGAGGGACTTCTTGGCAGCTCTGCTCTTGCCGCGCTGGCACCTGATGGAGCGGGTTCCGCCCAGGGGCCACGCGCCTTGGAGCCATGGCGCCTTCTTGAGGAGGAGGCGGCTGGGGCGCCCCCGGAGCTTCGTCGCCCGCGTGGGGCGGGGTGCGGTGCAGCGGAACGGACGGCGCAGGAGAGCCCCCTGCGGCGCGGACGAGCTCGGTGACACGGTCGAGCCATTCTTCGTAGACGTCGTCGACGGGACGGTAGCGCAGGAGCTCGTTTGTCGCGATGAGCACAGCTCGAGCCTCCATGGGTGCGCGGAGCGCGCGGGACGAAGAACCAGCTGGGGTGAGCGAGGGAGTAGTGGTGCGGCCGTCTTGCCGCACGGACGGATGCTGAAACGACGCTTGCTGCTCGTTCCTCGCTGGGCCGGTGGCGGCGTTGACGGCAGGTGATGGGGAACGGCGAGGACGCCTGCCGACAGGAGCCATCTAGGCGATGCGGGAAGCGAGAGCAGCCCGGCGCTTGGCGCGGGCCCGACGAGCGTCAGACATGGACGCGATGGTCGGAGGAGAACGGGGTGGTGGAAGACGAATTCTGGCGCACCCCTACCTGGCGCGCCAAATGTCGGATTTCGGGTTCCGGCAGACCCTTGAGGTTCGAACACTGGGGTGCGCGCGGAGATTTCGCCTTCTACCTACCTGCACCCCTCCACCTCGCTAAGATCTAAGCTATGGAAAGAACAGCACAAGAGACACAGGGTTTATACTGGTTCGGGCCACCGTTGTGGTGTAATACCCTACTCTAGTGTGTGGTGTGGTGGATTGCCTCTTGGGCTGATGATGATGAGCAATACAAGGAAGAACAGCCTTGCGAGGGTCCGTTCTTGGCTGGGGGGATGAACTGCTAGGGGGAGTTCAGTCGCCCTTCTCTCTCTCTCTCTCTCTCTGTGTGATGCTACTCGATCCGATCCTAGCTAGTTTCTCTCTTGGCTTCTAGATTATCCCTTCTTGATTGCCCCCTACCCTGGGGGTGGCTAGTCCTATTTATAGGCAAAGGCCCTGGGCCTCTTCCCAAATATTGAGCGGGAAGGGCGCCAACAATTGGCCATTTTGAAGGGGAACATCTGGTACACTTATCCTGACTAAAGTTGGTCCTCGCCTGCTAAAGGCTCTGGTGGTGACGCTGGCTTGGGCTCCACAATGACTTCCTCGCTGCCGTTGGACTGGTCTTGGTCTCGTTGCACCGAAACGGGTGCCTTTGCTTGATGCTCTCGCCTGCGCTTTCTCCCTTTGCACCAAAGAGGAAAGGAGGACACTGCGCGGCTGGCGCCCGCCTGGCGCCTTTGGTCGTCATGGCTTGCGTCACGGGCACCTCGTGAGGTACCCCGCCTTGATCTCTCTGCCTCCTCGCGAGCCAGCCTGATGAGGCCGTGCCTGAGGAAGCTCCGTGTCGTCCGTCCCGCGAGGCTTGGCCCCTCGCGAGGGTCTTGGGTCTGTGTTGATGAAGATGGGCCGTGCTGGGCCCCCTTTTGAGCCACGCCGCAGGCCGCAGACAGGCAAGTCTGGGGACCCCCGTTCCCAGAACACCGACACAAAGGGGTCAACATTGTTGTTTGTCATTGATCTCGGTGCTGGATGAGACACCCGACTCTCCCCGACTGACTCTTGCGAAGACATCTTGCTCTAATCTGCAAGAAACAGCTCGAAACACAAACAGGAGATTTTTGCGTGATACGGGAGTCAAAACCTCCGGGAGATTATATAATGAATTTTTACCGACCAAAATAAGTAACATGTAAGAAAACAGAGTCCGGAGAGCACACGAGGTGCCCACAAGGTAGGGGACGCGCCCAGGGGGTATGGCACGCCCTCCACCCTCGTGGAGCCCTCGTGTCCTTCCCGGACTGCTTCTTATTTTTCTATTTTTCTAAATATTCCAAAACGGAGAAATATTGCCTTAAAAACTATTTTGGGGTCGGTGTACTTACCGTACCACATACCTATTCCTTTTCAGAGTCTGAAACTTTCCGGAAAGTGTCCCTTATGTATTCCTCCGGGGTTACGGTTTCAATAATATTGGTTTCAACATTTATGGGATTACCTGAGATATAATGTTTGATTCTTTGACCGTTCACCACCTTCGGATTTGTGCCTTCGAAGTTGTTGATTTTTATGGCACCGGGACGATAGACATCCTCAATAACGTAAGGACCTTCCCATTTAGAGAGAAGTTTTCCTGCAAAAAATCTTAAACGAGAGTTGTATAGCAATACATAGTCACCTACACTAAACTCACACTTTTGTATCCTTTTATCATGCCATCTTTTAACTTTTTCTTTAAACAACTTGGCATTTTCGTAGGCTTGGGTTCTCCATTCATCGAGTGAGCTAATATCAAATAACCTCTTCTCACCGGCAAGTTTAAAATCATAATTGAGTTCTTTAATAGCCCAATATGCCTTGTGTTCTAGTTCGAGAGGTAAGTGACATGCTTTTCCATAAAACATTTTATACGGAGACATACCCATAGGATTTTTATATGCAATTCTATAGGCCCATAATGCATCATCAAGTTTCTTGGACCAATTCTTTCTAGATCTATTAACAGTCTTTTGCAAAATTAATTTGAGCTCTCTATTACTCAATTCTACTTGACCACTAGACTGTGGGTGATAAGGAGATGCAATTCTATGATTAACATCATATTTAGCAAGCATTTTACGGAAAGCACCATGAATAAAATGTGAACCACCATCAGTCATTAAATATCTAGGGACTCCAAATCTTGGAAAATGACTTCTTTAAGCATTTTAATAGAA
This sequence comes from Triticum urartu, assembly GCF_003073215.2. Lineage (NCBI taxonomy): Eukaryota > Viridiplantae > Streptophyta > Magnoliopsida > Poales > Poaceae > Triticum > Triticum urartu. The sequence goes on along the minus strand of NC_053025.1, from coordinate 186,610,781 downwards.
GTGTTATGATCAGCACTACTAGTTGGAATAGCTTCTACTCACTTAGTAACGTAATCAACAGCAACTAAAATATGTGTATATCCATTAGAGGAAGGAAAGGGTCCCATATAGTCAAAGCCCCAAACATCAAATGGTTCAATAACGAGTGAATTGTTCATAGGCATTTCTTGATGTCTACTAATATTACCAATTCTTTGACATTCATCACAAGATAAGACAAACTTACGGGCATCCTTGAAGAGAGTAGGTCAATAAAAACCAGATTGCAATACCTTATGTGCAGTTCTATCTCCAGCATGGTGTCCTCCGTAAGCTTCGGAGTGACACTTGCATAGGATCTATTCCTGTTCATGCTTAGGTACATAACGTCTAATAACACCATCTACTCCTTTATAAAGATGTGGGTCATCCCAAAAGTAATGCCTCAAATCATAAAAGAACTTTTTCTTTTGTTGGTATGTGAAACTAGCTGGTATAAACTTAGCAACAATGTAATTAGCATAATCAGCATACCATGGAGCAGTATTAGAAGCATTTATGACATTTAATTGCTCATCAGGAAACCTATCATTAATAGGAAGTGGGTCATCAAGCACATTTCCTAACCTAGACAAGTTGTCTACAACGAGGTTCTTAGCTCCCTTTCTATCAACAATATGTAAGTCAAATTCTTGTAGCAAGAGAACCCATCTAATAAGTCTAGGTTTAGCATCTTTCTTTTCCATAAGATATTTAATAGCAGCATGATCTGTAACGCCCCGAGACCGTTGCGCCAGGTGTCTCCTAGTTGTTTGCCGTCGTTGCCTTGTCATTCGCTTGCGTGTGGCATCTTTTCATGTCATCATCCGCATTGCATCATCATGTTTTCAAAACTTGCATCCATCCTGGTCTCCCCGTTCCTTCCGTTGTTCGTTCTGAGTCCAGACACACTTGCACGCGCCCGCGGCATGTCCGAAATTTTATTTTATAAGTGGCCGGAAAATGTTCTCGGAATTGGTTAAAAGTTGGCGTGCGGTCTTATTTTAGTGTAGGTAGACCGCCTGTCAAATTTCATCGCGTTCGGAGTTCGTTTGCTAGCCCAACCGTTAAACTATAGCGGAAGTATAGCCGGTCTTTTTGTCGGACGTTTTCGGTCTTCGGAAACTGTTGTCGGGCTGCAATTCTCTCCTCTCCTCTTAGTCCATGGCCCTCTACACAGCCCACTAGACTCAACCTACCCCTTCTTGCGTCCGGAGCCGTCCGATGGTGATCGCACGGTCCAAAAACCCCTCCTAACCCCTCAAACCCTAACCCTGTCTATAGAAGGAAGCCTCCCCTTCCATTTTTGGCAGCAGACAACTCCCTCCTCAAAATCAGCGCGCCGCCAGCCTCCTCCCACCTCCACCTCGCATTCCGCGCCGGCCTAACCCGCCGCCGCCACTTGGCACTGCCCCAGCGGGCGAGCCGCCACCTGAACCCGCCGTCGCCGCCGCCTAGGGCCAGTGGCAGCACGCCACGTGCCCCTGCCAGCGCCTCCCTCCTTCCACCTCGCGCCGGCCCGCCCGGCCTAGATCAAGGCCCACTCGAGCCCATCTGGGCCCGGACGAGCCGCATCGCTGCCCGCAGCCGCAAGAGCCCCGCTGCCCTCGAGCTCCTTCACCACCAACCCTCGTGTGACGCCTCCCACCGTCGTTCGCTGCTTCGGCGGGTCACCGGAGTCCGCCGTCGCCGGCGACCAGTCAGGTCATGCTACCGTTCTCCACCTCCTTCTCCCTGCCTTCCTTTCCTCTCTCTCGTCATGCCTCACCGCCATGAGTGCAGCTGCAGGAGCTTCGCCACCACCGATCTGGTAGGAGTCACCATCCTCGTCCTGGAGCCGGCTGGAGCTCGCCCGTTGGCCCCGGATCCGACCTCCCGCGCCGTTCCCGTGCCCCTCGCCTCGCCGGTTCCCGAAGGCCGCGCCGCCCTGCCTTCCCTCGATCCCCTCTGGATCGAGGAGGAGGACGACGACAGGCACGCCGGCCGCGTGGGCCGCATCCAGCACCGAGCCGGCCCACCGCTCCTCCAACCTGGGCTGAAGCCCACTGGGTGAGGCCACCCCCCCCCCCTGAGTGCCTTTTTTTTCTTCCCTGCTATTGGGCCATGCTCTGTATGCCCAGTTTCGGCCCATAGTATGTTTTTTCCGTGCGCTGCATTTTTAGCATTTATCCTCAGAGTTGCAGTTTTACAGTTTAGTCCCTCTAGTTCATGCATTTAATATCTCACAACCCGTGCATCGGAATTAAACAAACTTAATATGTAAAGTGCTTAGAATTTTGTGTAGTTTAATAATTTGCCACTTTCATCCATGTTTAAAATGTTTAAAATGATGTTTGCTTTAATTTGCTTAAATAACATGCTAAAATGATTTAATTCATAACTAAATAACCATAGCTCCAAATTTAATAAACTTTATATGTAAATGGGGTAGAAAAATGCCTAGTTTAACATGGTGACTTTACTTTGCATGTTTGACAACTCTAAAATTGCATTTAGGACAGAACAGTACCAAACCTAAAATATGCACATGAGGAGTTTCCGGACTTGTTGTTTTGTTGTTCCGGCCTCATTTAAACTTGCCTAAATGTGTAGTTTTCATTTGCTTCACCTCTTGCCATGTTAATCAACATTAAATATTGTTGGGTACATAAACAAGATCGAACTAAATAATTGTTGTGGTGTTTCGTCATTATGCAACTCGTTGCATATGGAGCTCCACTTAATTTGTAGGTTTGCTTGTGCACTTTGCCATGCCATGCCATGTATCATTAAACCGGACATGCATCATACTTGTTGTGCATCATGCCATGATTATGTGGTGGTTGTTTACTATGTTGTGTGCTTCTTTCCGGTGTTGCTTCTTCGGATTAGTTCCGATAACGTCGCGTTTGTGAGGATCTGTTCGACTACGTCCGTTTGTCTTCTTCATGGACTCGTTCTTCTTCCTTGCGGGATCTCAGGCAAGATGACCATACCCTCGAAATCACTTCTATCTTTGCTTGCTAGTTGCTCGCTCTTTTGCTATGCCTATGTTGCGATACCTACCACTTGCTATATCATGCCTCCCATATTGCCATGTCCAGCCTCTAACCAACCTTGTCCTAGCAAACCGTTGTGTGGCTATGTTATCGCTTTGCTCAGCCCCTCTTATAGCCTTGCTAGTTGCAGGTGAAGATTGGAGTTCGTTCCTTGTTGGAACTTGTTTGTTGTTGGGATATCACAATATCTCTTATTTAATTAATGCAGCTATATACTTGGCAAAGGGTGGAAGGTTCGGCCTTATGCCTGGTGTTTGTTTAAACTCTTGCCGCCCTAGTTTCCATCATATCGGTGTTATCTTCCCGGATTTTGTGTTCCTTACACAGTTGGTTTATAATGGGAACCCCTTGACAGTTCGCTTTGAATAAAACTCCTCCAGCAAGGCCCAACCTTGGTTTTACCATTTGACACCTAGCTTTTTTCTTTCCCTTGGGTCGGCCAACTCAAGGGTCATCTTTATTTAAACCCCCCCCCCGGGCCAGTGCTTCTCTAAGTGTTGGTCCAACCCAGAGCACCGTGCGGGGCCGTCCCTTGGCAACATGGGTTACGTTGGCTCCCGTACGCTTAGCTTATCCGGTGTGCCCTGAGAACGAGATATGTGCAGCTCCTATCAGGATTTGTCGGCACAATGGGTGGTCTTGCTGGACTTGTTTTACCATTGTCGAGGATGTCTTGTAACCGGGATTCCGAGTCTGATCGGATTGTCTTGGGAGAAGGAATATCCTTCGTTGACCGTGAGAGCTTGTGATGGGCTAAGTTGGGACACCCCTGCAGGGATTTGAACTTTCGAAAGCCGTGCCCGCGGTTATGGGCAGATGGGAATTTGTTAATGTTCGGTTGTAGAAAACCTGAAGTTGATCTTAATTAAAATACATCAACCGCGTGTGTAGCCGTGATGGTCTCTTCTCGGCGGAGTCCGAGAAGTGAACACAGTGTTGGAGTTATGTTTGACGTAGGTTGTTCTAGGATCACTTCTTGATCATAGTTTTCTCGAACGTGCTTTGCCTTATCTTCTCGCTCTCATTTGCGTATGTTAGCCACCATATATGCTAGTCGCTTGCTGTAGCTCCACCTCATACCTTTTACCCTTCCTATAAGCTTAAATAGTCTTGATCGCAAGGGTGTGAGATTGCTGAGTCCCCGTGACTCACAGATACTTCCAAAAACCAGCTTGCAGGTGCCGTTGAACCGTGCAGGTGACGCAACCAAGCTTAGGAGGAGCTCGATGAAGATCGTGTTTGTTATGTTGTTTCCGTTTCTAGTTGATCAGTAGTGGAGCCCAGTTGGGGCGATCGGGGATCTGTGTAGCTTTTGGGGTAGTCTTCTTTTATTTTGGTTCCTTAGTCGGACCTTGTGTGTATCTGGATGATGTAATGCTTTATTCATGTAATTATGTGAAGTGGTGATTGTAAGCCAACTATGTATCTTTTTCCCTTATGTATTACATGGGTTGTGTGAAGATTACCTCACTTGCGACATTGCTTTCAATGCGGTTATGCCTCTAAGTCATGCTTCGACGCGTGGGAGATATAGCCGTATCGAGGGCGTTACATGATCAGTGTGAATAGTTACTTTAGAATCAACAATATAAGGTCTGAACTTATCACAAGCAAATACAACTGCTAAGAATTCTTTTTCAGTAGTAGCATAATTTCTTTGAGCATTGTCTAGGGTTTTACTAGCATATTGAATAACATTTAATTTCTTATCAACTCTTTGTCCTAGAACAGCACCTACAGCATAATCACTAGCATCACACATAATTTCAAAGGGTAAATTCCAATCAGGTGGCTGAACAATAGGTGCAGAGATTAATGCCTTCTTAAGTATTTCAAATGCTTCTACACAATCATCATCAAAAACAAATGGTATATCTTTTTGTAATAAATTAGTCAGAGGCCGGGAAATTTTTGAGAAGTCCTTAATGAACCTCCTATAAAATCCGGCATGGCCAAGAAAACTTCTTATACCTTTGATGTCCTTTGGACATGGCATCTTCTCAATAGCATCAACTTTGGCTTTATCAACCTCAATACCTCTTTCAGAAACTTTGTTCCCCAAGACAATACCTTCATTAACCATAAAGTGGCATTTTTCCCAATTCAAGACAAGATTAGTTTCTTCACATCTCTGCAAAAGTCGATCAAGGTTGCTCAAGCAATCATCAAAAGAAGATCCATAGACAGAGAAATCATCCATGAAAACCTCACAAATCTTTTCACAAAATTCAGAGAATATAGCCATCATGCATCTTTGAAAGGTAGCAGGTGCATTACATAGAACAAAAGGCATACGTCTATAAGGAAAAGTACCAAAAGGGAAAGTAAAAGTAGTCTTTGATTGATCTCTGGCTGACACAGGTATTTGAGAGAAACCAGAATAACCATCTAGAAAACAAAAATGTGTATGTTTGGATAATCTTTCTAGCATTTGATCGGTAAAAGGTAAGGGGTAATGATACTTTTTAGTTGCCTTATTTAATTTGCGAAAATCAATTACCATCCTATAACCTGTAATAATTCTTTGAGGAATCAATTCATCTTTATCATTAGGAACGACAGTAATACCTCCCTTCTTAGGGACACAATGGACAGGACTTACCCACTGACTATCAGCAACGGGATAAATTATACCTGCCTCAAGGAGCTTTAGTATTTCTTTTCTTACCACTTCTTTCATTTTAGGATTCAGCCGTCGTTGATGATCACGAACTGGTTTAGCATATTCTTCCAAATTAATTTTATGTTGACATAGAGTGGGACTAATGCCCTTAAGATCATCAAGAGTATACCCAATAGCAGCATGGTGCTTCTTCAGAGTTTTCAATAATCTCTCTTCCTCATGCTCTGAAAGGTTAGCACTAATAATAACAGGATATATCTTTTTCTCATCAAGATAAGCATATTTAAGAGTATCATGTAATGGTTTAAGCTCAAACACGGGATCACCCTTGGGTGGAGGAGGATCCCCTAGGATTTCAACAGGCAAATTGTGTTTCAGAATAGGTTCCTGTTGAAAGAATACTTCATCTATTTCCCTTCTTTCATTCATAAACATGTCATTTTGATGGTCTAGCAAATATTGTTCTAAAGGATCACTAGGAGGTACGGCAATAGAAGCAAGACCAATAATTTCATCCTTACTAGGTAATTCTTCTTCACGGTGTTGTCTACTAAATTTAGAGAAATTAAAATCATGAGTCATATCATCTAAACCGATAGTAACAACATCCCTTTTGCAATCTATGGTAGCATTAACAGTGTTTAAGAAGGGTCTACCAAATATAATGCGACAAAAGCTATCTTGTGGGGAACCAAGAACAAGAAAATCAGCAGGATATTTAGTTTTCCCACACAAGACTTCAACATCTCTAACAATTCCCATTGGTGAAATAGTGTCTCTATTGGAAAGTTTAATTGTGACATCAATATCTTCTAACTCAACAGGTGCAATATCATGCATAATTTCTCTATATAGGCTAATAGGTATTGCACTAGCATTGGCACCCATATCACATAAACCATGATAACAATGATCTCCTCTTTTAACAGAAATAACTGGCATGCCTACCACAGGTCTAGGTTTATCTTTAGCACAAGGTTTAGCAATTCTAGCAGTTTCATCATAGAAATAAATAACATGCCCATCAATATTAGCAGACAATAGATCTTTAACAATAGCAGTATTAGTTTCAACTTTAATTTGCTCAGGAGGTGTATAAGTTTTAATATTGCTTTTACGAACCACAGTTGAAGCTTTAGCATGATCCTTTATCCTAACAGGAAAAGGTGGTTTCTCAACATAAGAAGTAGGAACAATAGGATCATTATAAGTGACAATCTTTTTGTCAACTTTAATAGGTGCAGATACTTTTACTTCTATGGGAGGATGATATTTAAACCACTTCTCCTTGGGGAGATCAACATAAGTAGCAAAAGATTCACAGAAAGAAGCTACTATCTCAAAGTCAAGTCCATATTTAGTGCTAAATTTACGGAAAACATCGGTATCCATAAAAGATTTAACACAATCAAAACTAGGTGTCATACCTGACTCCTTACCTTTGTCGAGGTCCCAATCTTCAGAGTTGCATTTAATTCTTTCCAATAAATCCCATTTGAATTCAATAGTCTTCATCATAAAAGAGCCAACACAAGAAGTATCAAGCATGGTGCAATTGTTATCAGAAAGCCGAGCATAAAATTTTTGAATAATCATTTCTCTTGAGAGCTCATGATTGGGGCATGAATATAACATTGATTTAAGCCTCCCCCAAGCTTGAGCGATGCTTTCTCCTTCGTGAGGCCAAAAATTATACATATAATTGCGATCACGATGAACAAGATGCATAGGATAAAACTTCTGATGAAATTCCAATTTCAATCGTTTGTAATTCCAAGACCCCATATCATCACATACCCTATACCATGTCGATGCATCTCCCTTCAAAGATAAAGGGAATACCTTCTTCTTAACAACATCTCCGGGTACACCTGCAAGCTTAAATAATCCACAAACTTCATCCACATATATTAGATGCTCATCAGGATGTTTTGTTCCATCTCCTAAAAAGGGGTTAGCTAGCAGTTTTTCTATCATACCCGAAGGAATTTCAATGCAGACATTTTCATTTTCAGTAGGTTCAATAGGTTGAGGAGCAACTCTTTTCTCTACTGGTCGGGGTGAAGATACACCGAACAAGCCCCTTAGAGGATTACTTTCCATAGTAACAAGTGCCAGTAAATTTCAGCTCACTATATAAATTTTTCCTTACCAAATTCCACCTACCAAAGGCGCTTTCCTCCCTGACAACGGCACCAGAAAAGAGTCTTGATAACCCACAAGTATAGGGGATCTATCGTAGTCCTTTCGATAAGTAAGAGTGTCGAACCCAACGAGGAGCAGAAGGAAATGATAAGCGGTTTCCAGCAAGGTATTCTCTACAAGTACTGAAACAAGTGGTAACAGATAGTTTTGTGATAGGATAATTTGTAACGATCAACAAGTAAAAATAAGGTGCAACAAGGTGGCCCAATCCTTTTTGTAGCAAAGGACAAGCCTGGACAAAATCTTATATAGAGAAAAGCGCTCCCGAGGACACATGGGAATATCGTCAAGCTAGTTTTCATCACGCTCATATGATTCGCGTTCGGTACTTTGATAATTTGGTATGTGGGTGGACCGGTGCTTGGGTACTGTCCTTACTTGTACAAGCATCCCACTTATGATTAACCTCTATTGCAAGCATCCGCAACTACAACAAAAGTATTAAGGTAAACCTAACCATAGCATGAAACATATGGATCTAAATCAGCCCCTTATGAAGCAACGCATAAACTAGGGTTTAAGCTTCTGTCACCCTAGCAACCCATCATCCACTTATTACTTCCCAATGCCTTCCTCTAGGCCCAAATAATGGTGAAGTGTCATGTAGTCGACGTTCACATAACACCACTAGAGGAGAGACAACATACATATCATCAAAATATCAAACGAATACCAAATTCACATGACTACTAATAGCAAGACTTCTCCCATGTCCTCAGGAACAAACGTAACTACTCACAAAGCATAAACATGTTCATAATCAGAGGGGTATTAATATGCATATAGGATCTGAACATATGATCTTCCACCAAATAAACCAACTAGCATCAACTACAAGGAGTAATTAACACTACTAGCAACCTACTAGCACCAATCCCGGATTTGGAGACAAGAATTGGATACAAGAGATTAACTAGGGTTTTGAGAGGAGATGGTGCTGATGAAGATGATGATCGAGATTGCCCTCTCCTGATGAGAGGAGCATTGGTGATGACAATGGCGATGATTTCCCCCTCCCGGAGGGAAGTTTCCCTGGCAGAACAGCTCCGCCAGAGCCCTAGATTGGTTCCGCCAAGGTTCCGCCTCGTGGCGGCGGAGTTTCGTCCGAGAAGATGGCTTCCTATTTTTTTCCATCGAAAGACTTCATATAGCAAAATATGGCCACCGGAGGGCCACCAGGGGGCCCACGAGGTAGGGGGCACGCCCGGGGGGGTAGGGGGCGCCCCCACCCTCGTGGGCAGGGTGTGGCCCCCCTGGTGAATCTCTTCCGCTGAGTATTTTTTATATATTCTGAAAACGTCTTCCGTGAAGTTTCAGGACTTTTGGAGTTGTGCAGAATAGGTCTCTAATATTCACTCCTTTTCCAGCCCAGAATCCCAGCTGCCGGCATTCTCCCTCTTCATGTAAACCTTGTAAAATAAGAGAGAATAGGCATAAGTATTGTGACATAATGTGTAATAACAGCCCATAATGCAATAAATATCGATATAAAAGCATGATGCAAAATGGACGTATCATACGCCCCCATGATGTCCCTCTTACCACAGTTTACCTAGACCGTGCAGCCATGGATCACATCACTTTCTTGCACATGATCGTTCTGATATTGCCATTCTTTATAACTTGGTTTATAGCGTTGACACTCGTGATGTTATCTGCTTGCCTGCACCTGCTTTGTTTGATTCTGTTGCCAGGGGCAGATACCGGATTATGCATGCAGACATCCTCGCCTACTGGAACGCTCAGGCTGCTGCTAAGGCTGCACAGGCACCTCCGCAGTGGGATGAATGGATGCCCGCTCCTAAGGATCCCTACTACCAACTTAGGCCAAAAGCCTAAGCTTGGGGGAGTACATGTTTCCACCGACTTTACATTCATGTCTACTTATTTCATTTGTCGGTGCTCACACTTTTTCATTGTATCATCCATGCTTAGAATTAGTTTTTTTTTGCTTTCTTCTTGTGTGTTTGAAATTTTTTAGAAAAACCAAAACAAATAGTTTAGTTAATTTGCTTTCTATGCATGCTTAGTTGTAGTACTAAAAAGAAAAACCCAAAAAGATTTCCTTGTTCTTCTTTTGCTTGTTGGGAGCTTTCCCGTGAAAATAGTTTTTCTCGTTTTTTCTTTTCCCTTATATGCTTTCTTAAGAAAACCGAAAACTCCAAAAATATTTTAGTGTGTTTCTATGAATTTCTTTTCTTTTATTCGAGTTGTACCGAGGAGAAGACCACGATGAAAATTTTGAGTGGCTCTCATATGAATAACTGTTGAACTAATAAAGAGCCCATTTTACCTTGTCTTCTCCTGTTGAATAAAAGTTTTGCAGATTCTAGCTTAGTCCATGGCACTCTTGCACTATTATTATTTTCATATCATTCGATCGTGCAAGTGAAAGGAAATAATGGCAAAATTCGATGAACTGGCCGTGGCAAAGAGAAACTGGTATGAACTCGACTTGTCTTGTCTGGGTAAATATGTTTAACCTAGTGCCCATGATTCAGCCTGTTATGATTAAACATGTTTGCAATGATAATTAGAGATTATAGTTTCTCATGCCATGCATAAGTAGATGGGAGTTAATAATGATTTAGCTTGGATATCAACATAGCATTAAAATGATTGTGATGTAGTATGGTGGTATCCTCCTCTGAATGTTCAAGTGGCTTGACTTGGTACATGTTCATGCATGTAGTTGAATCAAAACCAACATGGCCTCTATAATTTTTATGTTCATGGTGTTCATATCCTACTCATGCTAGTGTCCAATGTTACTTACGCATAATGCATGGTTATGATCGTTGTTGCTCTCTAGCTGGCCGCTTCTCAATCTAAATTGCTAGCCTTCGCCTATACTAAGTGGGGATTCTGCTTGTACATCAAAAACCTTGAACCTAGAGTTATTCCAGATGAGTCCACCATACCTACCTATATACGGTATTACCATGCCTTCCTAAGTAAATATGCATGTGCCAGCTCTAAAAACTTCTAAAAAAAATTATCCGTTTTGTGTGCCTGGATCGTTCATGGAACGACAGGAGGTGGTCGATATCTTCCGTGCTAAGTGGGTTATTCTCAGGTCGAGTGTTTATTCACTTGCCATCGCACGAGAAAATGGGCGGTAATAGGGATGCCCAGTCCCAAACTTCAAAATACAAAAATAGTTCATCTCTTAAATAATCAAACAAAAACTCCCAATGGAGTCAAAACCTTTACTTTTACCGCTTGGGAACCGCCACTAGCATTCTTAGCATGGAAGGTGTTGATAATGGATGGTCATGAAGTGAATAAGAAGGGTGCATGTCTCAAAATATCATTTATCTCTGTTTTAAAAAATGAGCTCTGGCACCTCTGCAAATCACTGTTTCCCTCTGTGAAGGGACTTTCTATTTACTTTTATGTTGTGTCATCACCTTCTAAAAACAAGCGCCAGAAACTGAGTAGAGCACAGCGGTCATGATTTATGCATTGTGTGTAGCTAATGTTGGGTGCATCATGACTAGATATTTTCTACCATGAATTACAATGTTTAGTCGCTACTTGAACTTTGGAGGTGCTCTGCATTTATGTTTTGCGGTCTCAGAAAGGCCTAGCGAGATACCATTATTGCTATATTATATCATGGTTGTTTTGACAACGTGTTGCCATTTGAGATATCTTATTATTGCTTGCTAGCTAATTATGTCATTGATATGAGTCCTTATAATCTTTAAGAGTTGTTGTCGATAAGGTTAGTTATAATGTTGGCTGAAAACCTGGGTGTTGTTTAAGCTTATTTATGCAAACAAGAGCAAAAGAGTTCGTAAAAGTTTTTCTTTCTCACTTTGAGTTTATCAACTGAATTGCTTGAGGACAAGCAAAGGTTTAAGCTTGGGGGAGTTGATACATCTCCGACATATCTACTTTTTCTCACGCTTTTCCTCTTGTTTTGGACTCTAATCTGCATGATTTGGATGAAACTAACCCCAGACTAGTGTTGTTTTCAGCAGAACTACCATGGTGTTGTTTTTGTGTAGAAATGGAAGTTCCCGGAATGGAACGAAACTTTGCGAGGATTTTTCATATCAATAATAAGAATTTTTTGAGCCAAGACCCACCAGAGAGGGGCCCATGGGTGGGCACAACCCACCAGAGCGCGCCCCCCTCTCCTGGGCACGCCTAGCTGGGTTGTACCCACCTGGTGGCCCCGCTGATGACCCCCCTGATACTATAAAATCACATTATTCCAGGAAAAAAATTAGGGAGAAATAATTATCGCGATCCACGAGACAGGGCCGCCGCCAAGCCTTGTTCTTCCTCGGGAGGGAAGATCCGGAGTCTGTTTGGGGCTCCGGAGAGGGGGGGCTTCGTTCTTCGTCATCACCAACAAATCTCCATCGCCAATTCCATGATGTTTCCCACTGGGAGTGAGTAATTCCTTCATAGGCTCGCTGGTCGGTGAGGAGTTGGATGAGATTCATCATGTAATCGAGTTAGTTTTGTTAGGGCCCGATACCTAGTATCCACTATGTTCTTAGATTGATGTTGCTATGACTTTGCCATGCTTAATGCTTGTCACTTTGGGCATGGGTGCCATGAACTCAGATCTGAACCATTTATGAATTCATCATTATATCCATGTTTTAGATCCGATCTTGCAAGTTATAGTCACCTACTATGGTTATGATCCGGCAACCCCGGAGTGACAACAACCAGGCCCACTCTCGATGATGACCGTAGTTTGAGGAGTTCATGTATTCACTATGTGTTAATGCTTTGTTCCGGCTCTCTATTAAAAGGAGGCCTTAATATCCCTTAGTTTCCAATATGGACCCCACTGCCACGGGAGGGTAGGACAAAAGATGTCATGCAAGTTCTTTTAATAAAGCATGTATGACTATTTACGGAATACATGCCTACATTATATCGATGAACTGGAGCTAGTGATGTATAATCATTACAAATTCTAAAATTATAATCTTCAATGCATAAACAAAAAAGCCAGTACCTGCAGAAAACATGTTCATCTGCATCATCTTGTGGTCCGTCTTTATCATCAAGATAATATCCATACGCATATGTTCATTGCAGCACTTGTCTGCATTCTATGACCTGCTTATTACTTGGAGCTTAACTTATTTGTCAACGGAATCGCAAGAGGAAAATCAGCCCCAAATCAGATAAGCTAATGCAGAAATCTACGATTGTTTTGCCAACGGAATCAAATCAAACAAGAGAGAAAGTTACATGAAAGCAAACCACGGAACGTCCTCTTCCTTGGCCCACCTCGTTCAGCTCCTCGCATCCGGTCATCGATCCCATGCTCCCTGTCACCGTCGCCATTTTCCCCCAAGCTCAGTGGTAGGCAGAGGGGCCGCCGCCACCCCTTGTAACACCCAAAATGCGGCTATATCTCCCACGTGTCGGGGCACGACTTAGAGGCATAGCCGCATGGTAGGCAAGTCGCAAGAGGGGTAATCTTTACACATCCCATGTACTGAATAAGAAAGGGGGTAAAGACTTGGCTTACAATCGCCACTTCACACAATACATAAATAATCCATACATCATCCAAAGTACAATCAAAGGTCCGACTACGGAACCAAAATAAAGAAACACAACCCCAAATGCTAGATCCCCAATCATCCCAACTGGGCTCCTCTACTGATCATCCGGAAAAGAAACATAGTAACGTCCCGAATCCTCGTCGAACTCCCACTTGAGTCCGGTAGCGTCCCCTGCACTGGCATCATCGGCACCTGCATCTGTTTGGAAGTATCTATGAGTCACGCGGACTCAGCAATCTCACAACCGCGAGATCAACACTATTTAAGCTTAAGGGTAGGAAAAGGGTAGTGAGGTGGAGCTGCAGCAAAGCACTAAGCATATATGGTGGCTAACTTACGCAAAAGAGAGCGAGAAGAGAAGCAACACACGGTCGAGAAGCTAAAAGTGATCAAGAAGTGATCCTGAAGCTACTTACACTCAAGCATAACACAAGGCCGTGTTCACTTCCCGGACTCCGTCGAAAAGAGACCATCACGGCTACACACGTGGCTGATTCATTTTAATTAAGTTAAGTGTCAAGTTCTCTACAACCGGATATTAACAAATTCCCATCTGCCCATAACCGCGGGCACGGCATTCGAAAGTTTAAACCCTGCAGGGGTGTCCCAACTTAGCCCATCACAAGATCTCACGGTGAACGAAGGATATTCCTTCTCCCGGGAAGACCCAATCAGACTCGGAATCCCGGTTACAAGACATTTCGACAATGGTAAAACAAGACCAGTAAAGCCGCCCGATGTGCCGACAAATCCCAATAGGAGTCGCACGTATCTCGTTCTTGGGGCACACCGGATGAGCACTTCATACAACTAAAACCAACCCTCGAGTTTCCCCGAGGTGGCGCTGCAAAGGACTCTAGTTCGGACCAACACTCAGAGCAGCACTGGCCCGGAGGGGTTTAAAAAAAGATGACCCTTGAGTCTGCAGAACCCATGGGAGAGGTATATGGTGGTAGGTAGGCAAATGGTAAAACCAAGGTTGGGACTTGCTGGAGGAGTTTTATTCAAAGCGGACTGTCAAGGGGTTCCCATAACACCCAACCGCGTAAGGAACGCAAAATCAAGGAACATAGCACCGGTATGACGGAAACTAAGGCGGCAAGAGTGGAACAAAACACCAGGCATAAGGCCGAGCCTTCCACCCTTTACCAAGTATATAGATGCATTAAAGTAAATAAGAGATAATAATGATATCCCAACAATATCCATGTTCTGACATGGAACAAACTTCATCTTCACCTGCAACTAGCAACGCTATAAGAGGGGCTGAGCAAAGCAGTAACTTAGTCAAACAAAGGTTTGCTAGGAAAGGTTGGTTAGAGGCTTGACATGGCAATATGGGAGGCATGATAAAGCAAGTGGTAGGTAGCACGGCATAGCAATAGAGCGCGCAACTAGCAAGCAAAGATAGAAGTGATTTCGAGGGTATGGTCATCTTGCCTGCAAAGTTCTCAAAATTGTCGAAAGCTTGATCCTCGTTAGCGTACTCAACAGGTTCCTCGATCATGTACTCGTCTCCTGGCTCTACCCAAATCAAGAACACAAGCAAAGGACCAACAATCAATCACGGTGCAATGCACAATCAACATGATGCAAAACATGGCATGATATGCTAGACATGATATGCAATGCATATGCATGCTTTCGAAGGGAAAGAATGAACAAGGCATCAACTTGGAAAACCTAGTGTGCCTCTATAAAGATGAGATGATTTCGGTCGAAATCGATATAAAGATCATCGGAAACGGACGCACGGTTTGCAAATGGCAAGCAAAACAAGAATGGCACAATTCTGTGATTAACAACACGATGCCATTTAGAATGCAGCACGAAACTAAGCTATTGCACTCCAACATAGCAACAAGGATCATGGCAATGATGTACACAAGATGCTTGACAAAACATGAACACTGAGCTACGGCTAAATCACAGAAGAGTAGGTTCAAACAAGCATGGCAAAAGTACAAAAGATATCAGCTTCACAGACTTAGTGAAAATAATAACATGCCAGAAATAACATCAGGAAGCAATGTTTAAAGCAAGCAAACAACATGCAACAGGAACAAATCATAGCAAAAAAAGGCATGGAATGATTCTACTAAATGCATAGATCAAAAGTCCCTTACTGATCATGAGCCAAAAAGGCACAGAAGATATGATGGCACCCATGTAAACATAGCAAGTTCTGTTAGCAGTTTCAGACTTCGCAGAAAACTGAGCATGGCATAAAAAGCATCATGAAGGCAACTTTGCGATCTCAAATCACTCACCACAAAGCATGGCATGACAAAACAAGCATAGCATCAGCAAGATGACATGTTCATGAAGCTAACCATGGCAAGAGCAAGTTCATATCATGCATGGATCACTAGCAACAAGCATGGCAAAATTGATTAACATGTAAACAATCTGCCAGGAACATTTTGTAGCAAAAGTAGAGCAAGATTAGGACATGCTACAACACTCCATAATTGCAAACAGGGGCATGGATGGATAGAGCATAACCATATGTCCAAAACACCCTTACTGAAGATACTCAAAACAAGCATGGATCTCACTGTAGCATCAAGTTTACATGGAATAAAAATAACAGCAGAACAAGGACTTACCAAAATCCCAAGTCCCTGAAAACAGCAATATCGTGAAGGCTACTTTGCATGCTTGTGCTAGTCACCACATAGATCACAAAAATACATGGCAAGCACCCCTGTAAAGATGGCATGACATAGTTCAAAACACAAGTAGAGCTCATGCCCATATGAAGCACCCATCAAATGTAGCAAAAATGACAAATCATCATAATCTGATAAGTAACAGCAGTAAACATTTTATAGCACTCTTGCATCAATGGTTAGGGAATCACTCAAACAAGCATGCCATAATGGAATGAAATGGAGAGCATCTCCCAATGAACATTTTGATATCTCATATGCATGAAACGGAGCTACGGTCACCGAGATACGAGGCAATGAACAGGGCATGAAAATCATCACAGAAAAAGGACTTAGCGGAAAAACGAAGTCAACCTCGGTTGCACGGAAAATGACGCGGCGGTAGATCTGGCCAGAGTTCGCCGGAGATGGAGCGACCAGGCGGCCGAAGGTGAGAAGGACGACGGGGAGGTCACCGGAGCTCGTTGGAGGAGTCACCGGAGCGCGAGGGGGGGCGGCGAGGTCGGGCTGGCCGGATCCGGTGCAGGCAACGGCGGACGCGGGGGAGCTCGGCGGCCGGCTGGCAGAGCGGGGTGGCACCGGCGGAGGAGCGGGGCGGAGGCGGCGGTCGGCGGGCGTGGGCGCCAGGCGGCGGGGACGCGCAGGCGCGTGGGCGGCGGCGATGGGCTCGGCGGGCCCGCTATGGGCTCGCGGGCCGGCGGCGGGGTCGGGGCGGCGGCGCCACGTGGCGCACCCCTATTGGCTGCGGGCGACGGCGGTGGACGTGTCCAGCACCGGCGGACACGTCCGGCGGCGGAGAGGGTTGGATCTAGGGTTTATCTGCGCGAAAAATCGGAGAGGGGCACCTATTTATAGCTAGAAGGAGGTAGGCGTGTCCAAATGGAGTGTAGTTTTCGCCCACACGATCGTGATCCAACGACGGAGGACATGGAAGTGGTTTAGATGGGTTATTGGGCCGTTTTGGGGGGGTGTTGGGCTGCAACACACAAAAGGCTACCGCGGTTACCCGGTTAACCGTTGGAGCATCAGGCGGTCTACCGGTGGTGTACCAAGGCCACTTGGCAAATCTCGGTCCATTTCGAGAACGTTTAACACCCGCTCACGAAAAGAGACAAACGGGGTGCGCCGGTGCATGTGGGTGTGTCGGATTGCAAAACGGACAACGGGGAAAATGCTCGGATGCATGAGACGAACACGTATGCAAAAGAGATGCACATGATGACATGATATGAAATGCATGACATGAACAAAATGCAAAACAAAGACAAAACCCAACCATGAAGGGAATCTACTAACTTAAAGCCGGAAATGGCAAGAGTCGGAGTTACAAATATGGCAAGTTACATCCAGGGTGTTACAACACTCCACCACTACGAGAGGATTTCGTCCCGAGATTTAGGACTGAAAGAACTCTGGATATTCGAAACTGTGATGCCCGGATAATTATGCTACAGTAATACTCTGCTAATGATGTCACGTCACCACAATCACTATTACTAATCTCATGCCAGTTCGAACCCGATTCTAGTTCAAATCCAAAATCAAGTAAACAACAAAAGTTTTCAAATATTTAAACTAAAATGTTCGGAGTGAGCCAAATAATGCATAGGTAATTATGGTGGAGAAACCACACTTTAATAAAATGTTTAAATATTCAAATGTTAATAAAACAGTAGTAGAAACTATTATTTAAATACTTTTAAGTAATAATTAATTACAAAACTATTTTTATTTAGGTGCCAAAGTTATCGTGGTAGAGGTATATTTAGTAATGCAAATTTGGGTGTTAATAACATATTTTGCAAACAAAAATAAATTGGGAAATCAAATAAAATCAGTAAAAGAATAATACACGAAATTAAAAAAATAAAGAAAAGAAAGAAAGGCCCACAACTCCCCCTCCCCCGGGCCAACCGGCCCAGCTGGCCATCCAGCCGGCCCACCCCATCCCCCCTTAACCCTAGCTCCCGATCCCCACGACCCCCACACTCTCCTGTACGAACCCCCTCCCCCTCCCACGCGTAGGGCACACACACTGCATCGTCGCCGCCCTCGCTCCGGAGGATCCGCGTCGGAGCCCCACCCCGGCGAGCGCCATACCACGCCCGAGGACCGCCGCCTCCGCCCCACCGCTCCTCCAGCGTCTCCACGCCAAATCCCCCTCGTCCCGATCTGGATCGGCACCCGAGCTGATCCCCGACGCCCGGCGCCACCTCAACCAAGCCGCCTGGATTGCCCGCCGCCTCGCGTCTCCGACCTCGTCGCCCACTTCCTCGTCCTCCTCCCCGATGGCCACTCCTCTCCCCTGCAAGCGCACGTGAGCGCCCCTCCTTCCCTCCTGCCCCGCGGTCACCGTCGTACGCTCGCGCCCCGCCCCTTGCCGTGCCCACACCCGGACCCGTGGTTGCAGTGGACCGCGCTCCGCGCCACAGCCATTGCCAGCCGCGTCGTGTCCCCCCTCCCCCCCCGTTCGCTGGCTTTCACCCTCACCGCTCATGCCACTGGCCCCGCTTCACCAACGCCCTCACGGTTTCGCTTCCGCGTGTCTGCCTCGCTCAATCGCAGCACCCGCTCCCGCCCCACCATGGTCGCGCCTCCCGCGCGCGCCCGCGTCACCTGTCGTGGCCATGCTCCTCGCGCCTCCACCTCTTGCTCCCTTGCGTGCTCGCCGTCGCTCGCTCCCCCTGCGGCCCCTGATGCACGCTGCTGCTACCGTGCCTCACTGCTGCATCCGCCGCGCCACCCGCTGCCGCATGCTCCGGCCCCGGCTCCGCCGCTGCTGCCGCGCCGCCCCGCCTGCTGCCTTGCTCCGCCACTCGCCTACGCCCCGACGGCCTCCGCGCTTGTCTCGCGTCGCCGTGCCGCAGCCACCGGCCGGGTTCGCCTGCCCCGCGTGCCCCTTTCAGGCTGGGCGTTAGCGGCCGCTAACCGCTCCCGTTAAGTCCCCCAGGGGCCTATGACAAAGGGGCCCCACCACCCCAGAATGTTTTATAAAAAAAGATAAACAAATAAATATTAAAAAACTAATTAACTCTGTTTAATTAACCTGTTTACTAAACAGTCAATGACGAACGGGACCCACACGTCAGTTGACCAGTCAACGCCTCTGTTGACTGCTGACGTCAGCGTGCACTGTCCTGGATAATGTTAAATTAAATTAATTAAATAAATGCTAAAATTGATTAAATCTGTTAAAATCAATATAAAATAAACCATAGCTCAGATGGAAAAACTTTGTACATGAAAGTTGCTCAGAACGACGAGATGAATCCGGATACGCATCCTGTTCGTCCGCCACACATCCCTAGAATATCAAACACGCAATTTTTCCCCTCCGGTTCATCTGTCCGATAACGCGAAACACCGGGAATACTTTCCCGGATGTCTCCCCCTTTGCCGGTATCACTTAGTATCGCGTTAGGTCACCTCTAGCACCGTGTATTGTCTTGTTATGCTTTGGGATACTTTGATTGCTCTATTATTTATTGTATTCACCCTCCGTTACTTCTTTCCAGTAGACCCCCGAGACTGTCGGCGACCCCAGTTCGACTACGGTGTTGACGACCCCTCTCTCTTGTCAGAGCAACCAGGCAAGCCCCCCCCCCCCTTATCACCAGATATCGCCTACTCTCCTCTATATTGCTTGCATTAGAATAGCGTAGCACGTTACTGCTTTCCGTTAATCCCATTCTGATGCATAGCCTGTCATTGTTGCTACAACTGTTGATACCTTACCTGTAATCCTAAATGCTTAGTATAGGATGCTAGTTTATCATCAGTGGCCCTACATTCTTGTCAGTCTGCCATGCTATACTATCAGGCCGTGATCACTCGGGTGTTGATCACGAGTTTATACTATATATACATACTATACATGTTGTGACTAAAGTCGGGTCGGCTCGTTGAGTACCCGCAAGTGATTCCGATGTTGGGGGCTGAAGGGGCAGGTGGTTCCACCCAGGTAGTGGTGGGCCTAGGTTCCCGACGGCCCCCGCCTGTTACTATGAGGCGGAGCGACGGGGCAGGAGGAGACCACCTAGGTGAGAGGTGGGCCTGGCCCTGGTCGGCATTCGCGGTTACTTCAAATAACACGCTTAACGAGATCTTGGTATTTGATCTGAGTCAGGCTACTGGCCTATACGCACTAACCAACTACGCGGGGACAGTTATGGGCACTCGACGTCGTGTATTAGCCGAAGCCTTCGCGACGTCAGCGACTGAGCGGCGCGCGCCGGGTTGGACTGGAACGCCTGCTCTTGTATAAGGGAGGCTAGGTCAGCTCACCGGCCGCGTACGCAACGTGCAGGTGTGCAATGGGCGATGAGCCCAGACCCCTGCGCCATAGGATTTAGACCGGCATGCTGACCTCTCTGTTGTGCCTAGGTAGGGCTGCGACGTGTTGATCTTTCGAGGCCGGGCATGACCCGAAAAAGTGTGTCCGGACAAAGGGGATCGAGCATGTTGGGAAATGTGGTGCACCCCTGCAGGGAAGTTAATCTATTCGAATAGCCGTGATCTTCGGTAACATGATGACTTGGAGTTGTACCTTGACCTTATGACAACTAGAACCAGATACTTAATAAAACACACCCTTCCAAGTGCTAGATACAACCGGTGATCGCTCTCTCACAGGGCGATGAGGGGAGGATCATCGGTTAGGATTATGCTATGCGATGTTACTTGGTGAACTTACCATCTACTCACTTCTTCTGCTGCAATATGGAGGTTGCCAGAAGTGTATTCTTCGAAAGGACTAGCTATCCCCCTCTTATTCCGGCATTCTGCAGTTCTGTCCACATATGATACCCCCTTTTCCATTTGATACCAATGCATACATATGTAGTGTAGCTCCTTGCTTGCGAGTACTTTGGATGAGTACTCATGGTTACTTTGCTCCCCTTTTCCCCTTTCCTATACCTGATTGCTGCGACCAGACGTTGGATTCCAGGAGCCAGACGCCACTGTCGATGACGACGACTACTACACTGGAGGTGCCTACTACTACGTGCAGGCCACTAACGATGACCAGGAGTAGCTTAGGAGGATCCCAGGAAGGAGGCCTGCGCCTCTTTCGATCTGTATCCCAGTTTGTGCTAGCCTTCTTAAGGCAAACTTGTTTAACTTATGTCTGTACTCAGATATTGTTGTTTCCGCTGACTCGTCTATGATTGAGCTCTTGTATTCGAGCCCTCGAGGCCCCTGGCTTGTAATATGACGCTTGTATGACTTATTTTATTTGTAGAGTTGTGTTGTGATATCTTCCTGTGAGTCCCTGATCTTGATCGTACACATTTGCGTGCATGATTAGTGTACGGTCAAATTGGGGGCATCACAAGTTGGTAATAGAGCCAACTGCCTATAGGAATCCCCCTTCCACACTCCTTGGCCGAAGTCAAGTCTAGACATTACAAAACTTTTTACTAACATGGTTGTGTGTCTTATGGGCCCACGTCGCCATTTGGGTGGTATTAGGATCTTTTACTCCTCGTCTATACTCTAGGACTCTGATCTCTCTTCTATTCGAGTTAAATGATTTTACTAAATCTGACTCTAGGTTCTCATAACTACTTCTCCTGGAGAGCCCCTTATCACAGATGATCGCCCACTGCACCAGAAGATTTTGATGATACTCTTAGGTCATTCCCGAGACCGTTGTGACTTCTGCCTTTTCAATTCCCTACTACCGATATATCCATATGGATAACGACATACACTTGTTGTTCATACAATTACTCTGAGATTCTCTTGTTGTTACAAGATGCATCGAATTGCTCTCCGACGTTTAAGAATCCCTTGTACCACTGCCTTGTAGTTCCTTGCCACAAAAATTCCCCTATGGAGTATCCACTCACTCCCAGTTGTTCTTGTGTTCCGCCAAAGACTTCGAAATATTATTTGATCTTTCGAAAATCCTCAACAGCCTGTTATTCATGGAATTCTTGCATACTTGCATTCCGGTTAATTCCATTAGTCTAGCAATTTACTTTAAAAACCTTTGTGATTGTCATTCTGATCCTTTTGATTCAAAATTTGTGTGAATGCACACAATCATCAGTTGTTCCCTGGAATTTATCCTTCCGACTCAGACGTCATTTTAAACATGAGCAGGATCTCTACCAATCAAATTTTGCCACCAATTGTGCCCCTAAGTCTATTCAACTTATCCATCCCTAATCGGAGCATTGCTTCTAATCCCTTGTCTTGGAATTGATAATTACTTTGCATTTGAACTTTGAGTTAGTCAGTTGTTTCTATAAACAGATCTCCTTGCATTCCTTCTTCCTCTCGTTGAGTACCGATGCTCACATCAGATCCCTTGAGGACCACCAGATCCTTTGTTGGATTTTGTTCGTCACTGTCCTTCATATTCATTAAACATTGTGAGCTTTTCTTAGGATACATAATACCTTTGGTAAATTGTATCCCCTGCTTTTGTCAACCATGCTCTGCTCCTAAGCTTGTATTATTTACTCCTGAAGTTTGTGGTATATGTTTCTATGATGCCCCGATGGTTTGAACCTATGCCTTCCTTAATCTATGTGAACCCGAAAGATTTCATGGGTCATACTTATCTGGTATTACACCAGGTAAAACTTTCAACAACTAATGACATTTTCAAAAGGCGAGAGGTGAATGAAAGGTTATGCATTGGAGAAGTGGGAGTCGACCTTGAACTTAGTGTTCATGCCCATGGACCCAATGTGGAACTTATCATGGAAGCTTCTTGCAAACTTTTTATCAGTTGGATAATTCTTTTGGTGTCTTTGAATTGGATCCCTTGCAACTATGGTTTCGGCCATATTGATATTCCTTGATTCCTTTTCTTGGACAAGTTAAAGTACATATCTTTTACAGATCAATACACTTGTCAACCCTCTACGTTGCTCTACCTCCATGTATTACCCTCTGGTATCTCGATAATATCACCGAACCATGTTGCTTATTACGAGCCTTCATCAAGTATTATTCCTCACCGATTCCAATTTTTCCTGGTTCCGAGTTGTTAGTCACTCGAGGACACTGATAACTAAATCGGGTCCACACCATGATTAAACAACTCTTAGTAATCTCGTTTACTCGCGAGTGTGTACTCGAGCATGTCAATCCTAGCCTGATCGACTATCATCATAGTGATAATTTTTAACTATGCTACCTGGTCCTTATTCCCGGAGCATAATTTTTGACGATGAGCTAAGCTTACAATGTTCTTCCTCATCATATCATTTTGCCTTGAACATCGAGCTTGGTTTCGAGTTTGTGTCGTACCCTTGGTTCCAATAACCTTTCGCTTCACCATTCCTTTGACTTGATGTCATCGTCGAACGATTACATCTTGAAACCCTCGACTAATGTGTCGTGATCATCATCAGCATTCTGAGCTCTTACAGGATATCAAATGAAATTATGTTGAGAAAGACCCTCCTTGCCCTCGATGATTAGTGTTATCATCGATCACTTTATTAACTTCCCTCCAACCCAAACTTACTCGTGTTTTGTGTTTTACCTTGAGTTCCTTGCTATCCAGCAACTGTTATTTTTACCTTGGAGTATTACTGTCTTTCATGTCCAGAATTTGGCGAGAATTTCACCACCTCTTAATAATTCTTGATATAGTAATACTTCTCGTCATCTCCGTTCATATCTTGGTCCCCGTGTTGATTTGAACTGGGGTACCAACAAGTGAACAGTGCTGCTTGGATTCTGAACTTCTAGCAACCCTACTGCTTTGAAGTTGATGGTCGATAGTTCGTTCTTAGACTATTGGTTGTTGAACCACCATTCTAACATTGATCGTGCGACCCAGCCCATATTTCGGGAGCACCTTTCAATCAAATGATTAATTATGTATGTTTTTCCTCCAGCATACCTCATTATATCATTTTATCTGACAAATGTCATCTCCTTGTCCACATGATTGTGGAAATCCACCTTATTGGAAATCTAGAGGAATGGTCGTTGAGCCATCAGCCACCTCCTCATCCTCTCCTTGGTTTAATGATGAAATCTTGTTTTGAAACTCGCTTCCATAGTTCATTTCCAAGAATCTTACAATGTCATCTCGTCAATTAGTGTTGCGCCTTTTCTTCTCAGGCATCCCGAGTCCGAGGTATCCTGACACCCATCAGATCTGAATCTCGGTCAGATATGATGGTTGGGACATATTTCCAAGAGTTATAACATTGGTCCTTATATATCGGTAAGGTGATGTCATGCCTAACACACCTGGCCGGAGGACCTATTGTTGTCAGTTTCCTATTTAGCAAGGTTAACCATTCTTCCATGAGGAGATCGTAAGACTTATTCTATATGTTGTTCCTGATGAATCCTTTGTGTATCCGAGTTCGATCCTTACTTGAAGGCTGTGTCGATGCTATCTCGAAGCATGTCTGTGGTACTCCGATTTTCAATAAAAACATGTGAACCACAATGCTAAACTTTTCTTTACCAATTATCCAAACACCATTGTATGGGTAATGTCATGGAATTTCTCTCTCCTTACCTAAAAAGTTTTCTACATTATATCATGTCATAGATATCATGCTCTGCTTGTCCTTGGGAAGGATATATCCATGAAATATGTGTTTAAACATATTTTCCTTTCCATTGTTCTATTTAATCTGATAATTATATTTTCCTTTCCATTGTTTGGTTTAACCTTTCTTGTGATCTATATGATCTAAGTAGTAATATTCTCCTGCTTATGTAAACACCTCAGTGTACAATCCTGTCAATAAGACCTTGTTTCTACCGTTGATGACATTCCGGTAGCCACCGATGGATGAGAACTTTGCTTATTGGTCCGTCTCGTTTCAACGAGCAGGAAAATGGTTCTCTTCGTCCCTTGCCCTTGGTACCGACGTTGTTGCCAACATAATCGATAGTCTATCCTCTGACATGCCATGCTTGCATGATCACGCAAGACGTATCCGCCCTGCCTACTTTAAACCCACATGGTGGGCCCATAACCCACAGTTCCACGGGATCGAAACCTGACTCTCCTGTACATCCCTGATTCAAAGTTATCCTTGCGCTTGGTTTCGTAGGTAATTCACGAGCCACCTTCCTAGTGATCTATTATGGCATCAGATGCAATACTTATTCTCATTGCACTAAAACCCTTTCACCTTTTGTTTAGGCATTGAATGATTGTCTGGCCGCTTGAAACTCCTTATTGTACCTTCTTCCTTTGCTCTTGATGTTTTCCTAAGTTTCAACTCGAGGGATACCTTGGGCCAAAACCCCTGAGCTAATTGCCGAATATCAGCCCTTGCAGACATATGTCCTTGTAGTTTTCCCTCCTATACTTTCGTAAGTATGATGGAGTTCCCGAAGAAAAGATGACGACTTGATCATCATGACCTGGAGCAGAGAAATGAAGACATCAATGTACTGGGTCGACCTTCTCGAGAAGAGCAACCAAGACCGGGAACACTCGTTAGAATTTCGTAACCCAATCCATTCCCCATACTTCCCTCCTAAATCTCGGGACGAGATTTCTTGTAGTGGAGGAGAATTGTGACGCCCAATTAATTATGCTACAGTAATACCCTGCTAATGATGTCACGTCACCACGATCACTATTGCTAATCTCACGTCAGTTCGAAACCAATTCTGGTTCAAATCCAAAATCAAGTAAACAACAAAAGTTTTCAAATATTTAAACTAAAATATTCGGAGTGAGCCAAATAATGCATAGGTAATTATGGAGGAGAAACCACACTTTAATAAAATGTTTAAATATTCAAATGTTAATAAAATAGTAGCAAAAACTATTATTTAAATACTTTTAAATAATAATTAATTACAAAACTATTTTTATTTAGGTGCCAAAGTTATCGTGGTAGAGGTATATTTAGTAATGCAAATTTGGGTGTTAATAACATATTTTGCAAACAAAAATAAATTCGGAAATCAAATAAAATCAGTAAAAGAATAATACACAAAATTAAAAAAAGAAAGAAAAGAAAGAAAGGCCCACAACTCCCCCTCCCCCTGGGCCAACCGGCCCAGCTGGCCATCCAGTCGGCCCACCCCATCCCCCCTTAACCCTAGCTCCCGATCCCCACGACCCCCACACTCTCCTGTACGAACCCCCTCCCCCTCCCTCACGCGCAGGGCACACACACTGCATCGTCGCCGCCCTGGCTCCGGAGGATCCGCGCTGGAGCCCCACCCCGGCCAGCGCCATACCGCGCCCGAGGACCGCCGCCTCCGCCCCGCTGCTCCTCCAGCGTCTCCACGCCGAATCCCCCTTGTCCCGATCTGGATCGGCACCCGAGCTGATCCCCGACGCCCGACGCCACCTCAACCTAGCCACCCGGATCGCCCGCCGCCTCGCGTCTCCGACCTCATCGCTCGCTTCCTCGTCCTCCTCCCTGATGCCCCCCCTCTCCCCTGCAAGCGCACATGAGCGCCCCCTCCTTCCCTCCGGCCCCACGGTCACCGTCGTACGCTCGCGCCCCGCCCCTCGCCGTGCCCATGCCCGGACCTGTGGTTGCAGTGGACCGCGCGCGCCCACAGCCGCGCCAGCCACGTCGTTGTCCCCCCCTGTCAGGACCCCGATTCCAAGTCACATCGATCTAGCCGGTAACACCTCATATCACTTTGCGGCCTCACGCATGATATTCCCACGGGTGTCGCCTTACCATGGCCCGGGACCGTTTGCGCCTTTTGGCTCACGTATATGATAGTGTCGCTAGCATCCATATGACAGAGAACCCGGGCCAACATGACTAGTCGTGAACCCAAGGTGGCACTAACTTACGGGGACAGGCATACATGAATCGACATCGAGCATGTCGGTCAGCAGCGTGCGAATCCGGGCTGTAGCACTGGGCTAAAAGGACTCCGGTGAACCGGGCTGTAGCAGGCTAGGCAAGACTCCGGATGTCACCGTGACATTTCCCCGAAGGGACAGACACACGAACGACGTGAATCACATGTCGGCCAGTCAAGTGTTCCGGAGCAATAGTGCTAGGCTAGCAGGACTCCGGTGAACCGGGCTGTAGCAGACTACTATGGCTCATGGAAGCACAAGACTACATTTCCCCATAAGAGAGGCTACCAAGGATAAACAACTAGGTTGTCGGATCCCACACATACTGTCGGAGTAATGGGCCACGGGTAGGCCGACCCGAGCCCCAGAACCTTTCAAGACATTGGGGCAGGCTGCGCCCCTCAAGATCCCAGGACAAAGAGCCGCCTTCAGGAAGCCAATGGCAAAGGTGGCCGACTGACCACTCACGGCCGAGTCCCAGGGACGACTTCAGGGAGAGCCGACTCCTGACTAACGACTTCCAGAGAAGCCGGCTTCGGGGAGTCACCTTCGACTCCAACACCCCCCACGACCTCATCAAGTGGGACAGGACGGGGGAGTGGCAATAATGAAGCCCGCTCCTGCCCCTTACCAAGGGCAGGCATGGCTATAGCACGCCGTACCCCGGAAGATCTCCGTGCGGCGTGGCACTGTTGCCATGCCAGCCCTGACATCAGCACCGCAGGACCGAATCCTGCACCCACGACGGCTTGTCTGTACGGCCTAGAGGCAGCAGGTCCCACCAGTCGGTGAGACCTCAGGAGGCGGCAACAGGACCACCAGTCGGACCCGTCGGGAGTCGGCCCGAGGAAGTCGGACGAGCCCTCCCCGGGCCCCACGCGCCATTAATCAAGATGTGAAGGGGAGTGGCAATAGTGATCGCCCGCCAGGCGGCAGGGCTGTTGCCACGACCTCATGATCAAGCCCGCGTCATCAGAAGCACGGCTACAGTAATCAGCAGCCGGCAGGACCCGCCCGCGGTGGACGCGGCCTGTCGGCTCCGTACCAGGCCAGTCAGTAGGGCCCGCCAGCCGGCGGGCCCCAGCTGTCGGCAGAGAAGACGGAGTCCAGAGGCGCTGACGGCTGGGCCCGTGTCCAGCCGGATTACCATTGTACCCATGGGGGTAGGCCTATATAAACCCCCCAGGGCACCCATGCAAAGGGTTGGAACCCATTAGCTCTAGGCTAGATCATATAGAAGGGAGAGAGCTAGCCTTGCCCTCTCCTACCTCCAAGAAACAGCTCAAGGAGCAACCGTGTAAACGCTTTGCCATAGTGACCATGCGGAGACCCCGCAGAGTAGCAGTAGGGGTATTATCTCCCCGGAGATCCCTGAAGCTGGGTAAGATTCGCCGGCGTGCATGCCTTTGCCTCATCCCGTTTCCAGGCACCGGAGACGTTCTACTCGCCCCCAGCATGATAAGCCATCCGTTGGCATATGTCGCACCAAACCCCCGACATTTGGCGCCCACCATGGGGCCTGGTACACCGCCGTCCGGAGACCTGTTCTGGACGGGAACCCCTTTTCTCCCTGGCGAGCGCAGCTAGCCAGGCATGCCAGACGGAGTTTGCGCCGACGCGCTAAGCGGCGTTGAGATCGCCTACGCAGCCAGCTGCCTGGCCGAACTTGTCGGCGAGGTCTGCCTCTCCGACGAACCTGCATCCAACGCAGGCACGGGCGGCCCCGAGAGCCTCCTCGCGGGTCTCCTCGATCAACTCCACGTTTCCGGCGAGCCTGCCGTAGACTTGGAGTCTGTGGGCTCCATCGACCTGATGCTGGTGGACTCCGACACCGCGTCGCTCGACGCCTTCCCCACCAATGTGGTGGTCTACAACGAACCCCTCCCTCGCGCGGAGAGCGACGGAAGCACCGTCACCGAGGTGCTAGTCATCAGTCATGACGAGCTCCCAGCGGAGGAGCGCACGACTCACTCGGCGCGGTGCTACAGGACCTAACTGCGCCCATTCCGGAAGACGCTGACGCGGAGACGTTGGAGGCGCGCCGCCTTCAGCTCGTTGAAGGCGCGAAGAAGCTGGCCAGCATGAGGCGCTTGTCAGAAGCCTACCAGCGGGAGATGGATCGCGCCG
Source organism: Triticum urartu (assembly GCF_003073215.2). Classification (NCBI taxonomy): domain Eukaryota; kingdom Viridiplantae; phylum Streptophyta; class Magnoliopsida; order Poales; family Poaceae; genus Triticum; species Triticum urartu. The sequence continues at coordinate 186,581,778 of NC_053025.1, read as the reverse complement.
TCGGCGGCTCGCCGGCCCCGGCGGGGCCCAGCCGCCTTGGCGCGATCCGGCAGCGCGGCGTAGCCATCGCCAACCTGTTTGGGGCAAGCCGCCCTATGTACGCTACACCAGCGGAGAACATCCGAGCCGCTCAGGCAGCGGCGGATGAGCTGGACAATTTCGAGGGCGAAGAACGCCGCCTCATGATGGAGCGAGTCTAGAGGCTCCTCGACGCGGCCGCTGCGCAGAACGAGGCCGGCTGCCGCACGGAGGCGCCGTAGCGGCCAAACGACGACCTTCACCGAGATCAAGGCGCGACGTCTCGGACCCCGACTAGCGGCGCCCGAGGAAGAAGAGACAAGGAGCCGGCTGTCAGCCATAGTCGGACTCGCATTACCATACAGCGTGACCGAGACGGCCGCCCGAGGGCAGTGGAACGACGGGACGACTGTCCGCCTCCCTCTCCTCACAAGGAGAGGCGAGTCTCTCTACCGCCTGTCGATCATCCGACTCTCTGCGACCGCCTTGGCCGCCGGGAGGGAGTTGGAGAGAATGACGCCCGCCACCGGATTGACCGGCTTCACCGATCCCTGGCACTAGAAGAAGAGGACGAGCTGGGTCCGCCTTGTTTCGGGCCCCGCGTTCGAGACGAACCCTTTCCCAGAGGGTTCACGCTCCCAAGAGACACGCCCAAGTATACCGGCTCCGTGAAGCCGGAAGACTGGCTAGTCGACTACTCCACGGCTGTCAGCATAGCAAATGGCAACAAGCGTGTCGCCATAAAGTACGTTCCGCTCATGCTCCAGGGCACGGCCCGGACATGGCTGAACAGCCTAAAGCCCCGCAGCATCAATAGCTGGGTCGACTTCACCGAAGCATTCGTCCGCAACTTCACCAGCACGTACAAGCGTCCTCCCAAGCCCCGTCAGCTCTCCTTGTGCGTGCAAGGCCCCGACGAGTCGACTCGCGATTACCTCATGCGTTGGGCCGAGCTTCGGAAGTCCTGTGAGGGCGTGCATGAGGTGCAGGCCATCGAGTACTTCACAGCTGGGTGCAGAGAAGGCACCCTCCTCAAGCACAAGCTCCTCTGCGACGAGCCAGAAACCCTCGATGAGCTGCTGATCATAGCGGACAAGTACGCCACGGCCGACTCCTCCATGAAGGCGGAGATTCAAATCAGCACAACTGGCAAAGTGGCTCCTCAAGCTCCAAGAACTCCGGCGACAGACGCCAACCGGCGACAACAGCAGGGCGACCACAAGCGCAAGGCCCCGCAGCCGGCTTCCAGCAGCCGGCAAGTCGCGACCGTTGAAGCCCAGTAGCCAGATGAGCAGCCTCCGCCCAAGCGACAGAAAGGCGGCAAGCCAAACTGGTTGCTGGCCTTCTCTTATGAGCAGACCTTGGATGAACCTTGCAAGTTCCATAGCGGCGAAGCCGTCGAATCACACCACCCGGAAGTGCCACTTGCTCACCGGGATTGCTAAGGGAGACGACCTCCTGCCTCCCCCGCCTGCTGGGCAGCCGCCTCCGCCCCAGCAGCCGGCTGTCAGGCCAGTCGGCGCAGTACAAGACGAATACCCTGAAGAGCACGGAGCCTACGTGGTGTTCACCAGTATGGCTGATGATCGACACAGCAGGCGGCTGCAGCGACAAGAGGTGAATGTCGTAGCATCGGAGACGCCAGAGTTCATGCACTGGTCCGAGAAGGCCATCAGCTGGAGCAGGGCCGACCACCCAGAAGTGATGCCGAGTCCGGGCTCCTATGCCTTGGTCCTGGACGCCACCTTTGCTACGGACAGACGAGCCGCGCGTTTCTCGCGAGTTCTGATAGACGGAGGCAGCAGCATCAGTATCCTGTACAAGGACACCATGGAGAAGTTAGGAATCAAGCAAAGACAGCTTTAGAACAGCCGAACTGTGTTCCACGGCATTGTTCCCGGGCTTTCCTTCTCACCAATCGGCAAGATCCTGATGGACGTCCTCTTCGGAGACAAAGATCACTTCCGCCGAGAGTCTGTTTGGTTTGAGGTGGTGGACCTCGAGAGCCCATACCATGCGCTGCTCGGCCGACCCGCCTTGGCCAAGTTCATGGCGGTCCCCCACTACGCCTACCTCAAGATGAAGATGCCCAGTTCCAGAGGGATTCTGACTGTGGCTGGCGACTACCGGAAGTCGTCTGCTTGCGCGGCTGAGAGCAGTCGGCTGGCCGAGTCCCTGGTAATCGCGGCCGAGAAGCGGCTCCTTGAGAGAGTTGTGGCGATGGCCGGCAAGCAGCCTGAGGTATCGCCCAACCCCAAAGAGTCGGAGGCTGAGGGTTCGTTCAAGCCGGCCAAAGAGACAAAGAAGATACCCTTGGATCCGGAGCACCCAGAGAGGTACGCCGTCGTAGGTGCGAACCTCGACAGCAAATAGGAAGGCAAGCTCGTCGATTTCCTCCGTGAGAATCGGGACATCTTCGCATGGTCCCCCAAAGACATGCCAGGTGTACCGACGGAATTCGCCGAGCACAAGTTACATGTCCGATCTGATGCAAAGCCAGTCAGGCAGCCCCTGCGCCACCTATCAGAAGAGAAGAGAAGAGTTGTCGGACAAGAGATAGCCCTACTCCTAGCAGCCGGCTTCATTATGGAAGTGTTCTTTCCAGAATGGCTAGCAAATCCGGTCCTGGTACTGAAGAAGAACAAGCAGTGGCGAATGTGTATCGACTACACGAGCCTCAACAAGGCCTGCCCCAAGGACCCATTTGCTCTACCAAGAATCGATCAGGTGATAGACTCCACAGCCGGATGTGAGCTGTTGAGTTTTTTGGATGCATACTCAGGATATCACCAGATCAAGCTGAACCTGGCTGATAGACTGAAGACCACCTTCATCACGCCGTTTGGAGCCTTCTGCTACCTCACCATGACGTTCGGCTTAAGGAATGCCGGCGCCACCTTTTAGCGTTGCATGCAGAAGTGCCTCCTCAAGCAGCTCGGCAGGAACGCCCATGTCTACGTGGACGACGTGGTGGTGAAGACGAAAAAGCATGGGATACTACTGGAAGACCTCAAGGAGACTTTCGAAAACCTGCGCCGATTCCAGATCAAGCTCAATCCCGAGAAGTGCGTCTTCGGGGTACCAGCCGGCCAGCTCCTTGGCTTCCTGGTCTCTGAATGCGACATAGAATGCAACCGAGTAAAGATCAAGGCCATTGAGAGAATGGAGGTACCCAGCCGACTACTGGATGTGCAGAAGTTCACCGGCTTCTTGGCGTCCATCAGCCGATTCATCAGTCGGCTGGGCGAGAAAGCTCTCCCCTTATACCAACTCATGAAGAAGGCCACATTTTTCGAGTGGAACCATAAGGAGGACGAAGCTTTTCACCAGTTGAAGAAGATGCTGACTACTCCACCCGTCCTGGCGACTCCGACTCCCAAGGAACCTATGCTCATGTACATCGCCGCCACCAGCCGGGTAGTCAGCATGGTCATTGTAGTGGAACGCAAGGAGGAAGGCAAGGCGCTACCTATCCAGAGACCGGTATATTACCTGAGCGAGGTACTGTTGACCTCCAAGCAGAACTACCCCCACTACCAGAAGATGTGCTATGGCGTACACTTTGCTGCCAAGAAATTGAAGCCTTACTTTCAAGAGCATCCAGTCACGGTGGTCTGCACGGCCCCACTTGCCGAGATCATTGGTAGCCGAGATGCTTTTGGTCGAGTGGCCAAGTGGGCCATAGAGCTGGCTCCTTACACCATCCACTATCATCCCCGCACCGCTATCAAGTCACAAGCATTGGCCGACTTCCTCGTCGACTGGGCCGAGACCCAGTACCTACCTCCAGCGCCTGACTCCACCCATTGGCGGATGCATTTCGATGGCTCCAAGATGCGCACCGGCTTGGGAGCCGGCGTCGTCCTCACCTCTCCTAAAGGCGACAAGCTCAAATACGCACTACAAATCCATTTTGCCGCCTCCAACAACGTCGCCGAGTACGAGACACTCATTCACGGGCTCCGGCTTGCCAAACAACTTGGCATCCGCCGGATCTTGTGTTATGGCGACTCGGACTTAGTGGTCCAGCAATCATCTGGAGACTGGGACGCGAAAGATGCGAACATGGAGAGTTACCGTTTCCTCATACAGCGACTCAGCGGGTATTTCGAAGGGTGCGAGTTCCTCCATGTGCCAAGAAACGACAATGACCAAGCAGATGCCTTGGCACGAATCGGCTCTACCTACCAAGCAATACCATTTGGCGTCGCCCTTCAACGCCTCCTCAAGCCGTCTGTCAAGCCTTCACCAGAATCAGACTCCATTTTTGTGCCGGCTCCTCCCGAAGACGTCGGATCTGACTCCAGAGCCCCGGCAGTCGGTGCGGGGATTTTGGCAGATGACTCCAAAGCCGCCATAGTCGAACCCGGCCCGGGGACTGCGGCGGCGGACTCGAAGACTCCAGAACTCGGCCCATGGGCCACGCCAGTCGGCCTGGGGACTTCATTAACCCAGCAAGCGGCTGTTGACTCCAACCCGCCGCCTCCCAGCCCAACCGCCCTCGTCCAACTCACAGTTCTGGCAGTCAAAGAAATAGCAGCACCCTCATGGGCCCAGCCCATCCTCAAATTCCTGGTGAACAAAGAGTTGCCGACTGATGAGACCTCAGCTCGGCAAATACAACGTCGGGCGGCAGCCTACACCATAGTCAACAGAGAGCTGGTCAGGCGCAGCGTCACTGGTGTCTACCAGCGCTGCGTAGAACCAGAGCAAGGCCAAGTGATTCTCAAAGACATCCATCAAGGCGAGTGCGGCCACCATGCGGCTTCAAGAGCACTCGTCGCCAAAGCCTTTTGACACGGTTTCTTCTGGCCAACTGCCTTGGAAGAGGCCAAAGAGTTGGTCCAAAAATGCAAAGGGTGCCAGAAGTTCAGCTCCAAGCCGCACTAGCCAGCTTCTGCACTCAAGACCATCCCCATTGCCTGGCCTTTCGCAGTTTGGGGTCTAGACATGGTGGGACCATTCAAGACAGCACGAGGTGGCTTAACTCACCTACTTGTCACAGTGGACAAGTTCACCAAGTGGATAGAAGCGAAGCCAATCAAGAAGCTAAATGGTCCAACTGTCGTGACTTTCATCGCCGATATCACAATCCGGTGCGGCATACCACACAGCATCATCACCGACAACGGCACAAATTTCGCCAAAGGCGCCTTGGCCCGTTTCTGCGCAACATAGGGCATCCGACTGGACCTAGCGTCCGTCGCCCATCCACAGTCAAACGGCCAGGTGGAGCGAGCAAACGGCCTCATCTTGTCCGGCATCAAGCCCCGGCTGATCGAGCCTCTGGAGCACTCGGCTGGCTGCTGGCTCGATGAGCTACCAGCCGTCCTCTGGAGTCTGCGCACGACTCCAAACAAGTCAAACGGCTTCATGCCTTTCTTCCTCGTCTATGGTGCCGAAGTCATCATCCCAACGGACATAGAGTTCGATTCCCCACAAGTCACCATGTACACCGAGGAGGAAGCAGAAGAAGCACGACAAGACAGCGTCGACCTGCTAGAAGAGGGCCGGCTGTTGGCACTCAGCCGGTCCAGCATCTACCAGCAGAGCCTGCCCCGATACCACAACAGGAAGGTCAGGCCAAGATCTTTCCAAGAAGGAGACCTTGTGCTCCGGCTGATCCAGCGAACAGCCAGCCAGCACAAGCTGTCGGCGCCTTGGGAAGGCCCTTTCATCATCAGCAAAGTACTGGGCAACGACTCCTACTACCTGATTGACGCTCAGAAGCCCCGAGCACACAAGAGGGACGACTCCGGCAAAGAGACAGAGCGGCCATGGAATGCAAATCTCCTCCGAAGATTTTATAGTTGATGCAGTATGTACCATGCTACCTTTTGTATTAAAGTACCAAGACTTCGGGCCCCCCGAGACGAGCTCGGGGACTGCCCTCTTTTGTCTGTATGACAAAAATTATGCCTACAAGTATGTTACTCTTCGTCATGCCGCTTGGCACCGGGCTCGACAAGTCGGCCCGGGGACTTGCCGCCTTGCACTATGAAATGCTTCCTGCAGCTAGACAAGTAGTGTGTAACACCTAAACCGTCTTCTGTCAGAAGCCGCAGCTCGCAGAGCGACTGTACGGTGGGCAGAGGTAAGGTAGAATGGGCGTTCGCATGAAAAATGGTTAAGGACTCAAAGCATAAAACATAGCTCAAGACGGCTTCCAGCCTTTTTTCAAACCGACTCTCGAATAGTCGGATTGCCGCCTTCTATTCAACTTGCTCAAAAACTCTTAAAAACGGCTAAGTACTTGCTTTCCCAAAGAAGCCAAGCACTTGATCCAACGACAATCCGCAGAGCGGCTGACCGATTGGCAAGGCAGGCAACTAAGAGAAAGCGGCAAAGGAAAAAAGCCAAGAGAGCAATGAGCAAGAAAAGATAGAACTCGGATAAATATATTAACATAATATAGGCCCTTGGCTGAATTTTCGAGCAGAGGTTCAAAATACACCCCGCAGGTGGAATTGTGTGAATTAATAAGTTCTTCAAAGACTACTAAAGCAGATAAAATAAAGATAAAGCGGCAGCTTAGGAAGTAGCAGACGGATTCGGAGGGTCGGAGGAGGCGGCAGCGTCAGGCGTCGGGGCGGCCGGCTGGCTAGTCTCGGCTTGATCGCCTCCGGCGGCAGTCGGTTCGGTCGCACGCGGCTCGTTGCTGGAGGCGTGGTCGAGCTGAGGCTGGCCGTCTGCTCCATCTTCTGGTGCCTCCGTCTCACCTCCGTCCTCCGCCTCGCCTTCCTCCTCCACGCTGGAGCCAATCACCTCCGCCGAGTCCTCGCCGTAGTCTGGGTTCATCCCAAACCACTCTGGCGGCACCTCCTCGCCGTCTTCAGACCGCTCGGGGACGAAGATGCTGGTGTCGGTGTACTCGGCGATCACCGTAGCACGCTTGACGAGGGTGTCTTCCGCAGCTGTCAGCTCCGGCTGGGCCTCCGACCGAAGCATGGCCAGCCGGTCTAGATCCAGCCTCGGATACCATGCCTTGACGAACTCGAAGGCCTGGCGCGCTCCAGCTCGGGCCAAAGAGCCCTTCCAGGCCTCAAGACGACCAGCCGCGACCTCTAGCCAGTCGGCCGTCAGGCTGGGGGTGCGCGGAGCCTGCATGTCTGGCCATAGGGCGGCAATCGCCTAGGCACCAACACGCTGAAGCCGGTGCAGCATCTGATGAGCCGGCCGAAGGTGAGCCTCGATGCTCAGGATGTGCTCGTCAAGAGTTCGGGGGGCGTCGGCGGCAATCTCTGCGCCCTCCGCCCTCTGACCTTCACGGTCAGCCTCGATGGCTTGGATGGCGGCCTGCGACTGCCCAGGAAAGAAGTCTGCAAAGACAGGAAGAAACGAAGAAGCAAGTCAAAAACCAGGAGTCGGCATGACTTAAATTGGCAGCTCGAAGAAAGAAAATAAAGAAACTCACCATCAACGATGTCTTCGATCTCATGGAAGCCGGAGGCCAGCATCGCCTCCTTGTCAGACCAGGAGGAGCGCTCGCTCACGAACTCGGCCAGGAGGGCGGTCTCCGTCTCCTCCGCCTCCCTCTGCGTCTTCACAAGCAGCTCCTTCTGCTCTGCCAATTGAGTAGCCAGCAGATCGCGCTCCATGGCGAGCTTGCTGCACTCCTCCTCTTTGGCGCGCAAAGCGGAGTTGGCATCACTCAGCTGCTGTTGAAGAGCAGTGTTGGCCCCTGAAAATAAGGAAGAAAGAAGGCGTTAAGTCATCAGTAAAGAAGGTCACCGGGGAGATCCGGCCCGACTGCTCAGCAGTCGGCCTGAATCTCGGGGACTACAGCCCGCGGGTGCGCCAGCGCACCCCCACGAAGAAGGAAAAGGACTTACTCCGGCTCTCCGACAGATCGGCGGTCCGCTTGCCCAGCTCTTCAACGTTACGGTTGAAGGCAGTGACGCGGAGGTTGTGGTAATCATGTGTCAAGCATTTCAGACAAAAAGTCAATACCCAGAGTTCATCAATTGGAGTTCCGGGCCGCCTGCTCAGCAGCCAGCCCGAAACTTGGGGACTACACCCAGTGGGTGCGCTGGCGCGCCCCCACAGAGAGGAACAAAAAAACAAAAATCAAAGGAAAAAACATACCCGGACGGCTGCCCGTGACGCTAGGAACGCCTTGGTGCAACTCTTGAGAGCATCGCCCTCGGCACGAAGCTTCACCTGGACGTCCAGGAGCGCCTGGTTCAGCGGCCCTGTGCCGCCTCCTCGCACCCACCCAATGGGAGCGGTGCTCGTCGCTTCGGCGTCTGGGATCGCCGAGCTGGCAGTGCCGGCTTCCAGGGGGCGGGGTGCCGAAGTCGCCTTCTCCAGACGGCGGCGCGTTGGCGAACCGACTTGGAGGAGTAGCCTTGCCACGGCCTCGTCTTCGGTCGGCGGCACCGGAGGGTCCGCCGGCTGCTCGCCCTGCGCACCTTCGGACGGCGGCGGAGGCGGCGGCGGAACGTTCACATCCGGCGTAGAGGGGTCGCCGCCCTCCCTCTCCACGACGGGTTCTCCCGCTGGCTTCTCCAGTCTGCCCCATGAGCTCCGGAGGCGGCGGCGCGGAGTTCAATGGGGTGACGAACACCGCCGATTGGCGGCGTGCGGCTTCCTCCGCCAGCCGCTTCGTTGCGGCAGCGGCTTCGGCCTCCGCCAGTTTTTTCTTGGTGGAGGCCTCCGCCCTGTCGGCCTCCGCCTTCTCCAGGCGAACGGCCTCTTCTTCATTGCGCTTCTCCTTCGCATTTCGCTCTGTCGCCTCCAGGAGGTCAGCAGCGGGGTCAATCCGCCGAGTAGTGGCGGACGTCTCCGACGACCCCATGACGGAGGCGGCGGTGACCCTCTCAAGAGAGAGGGGAGCCCTGAAGCAAGGGGGGCAAGCAAAGACTCAGACAAAGTCACAAAGAAAGAACAAAGCATTAAGACAGAATACTCACGCGGAGACCAATGGCGGCTTCTTCACTTCCTTACGGAAGCGGATGGCCTTCGCGGCCGCCTCGTCCCGCCGGGTCGCCGCAGCCGAACCCTTGGGTTTCTTCGGCCGATTGCCGAACAAGGTCGGCACGGCCCTGCGCTTCTTCCCGCCGCCTGGAGCACCCGGCGCGACAGAAGAGCCCGCGCCAGGCTGGCTGGCTCCTGGCCGATGGTGGGGGGCGACTTCCCCCTCGGCGTCGTCGTTAGGCCAGTCGGCGAAAGTGGCTGAAGGCCTGAAGTCGCCTGCTGTTCCTCCTCCTCCCTCGGTGTCGTCCTCCAGAGCCGCCGCCCCCAGATCGGGGTCGTCGACGTCGCTCTCCGCCCGGTCGGCGAGGAACTCGCGGGCTGGCCTCGAGGTGCCGGCTGTTGAATGGAGGAAGGGATTCTAACCAAAACCGACTAGTCAAAACAAAACTCGGCAAGAAAGAAGACAATCCAAAGAAAAAAAGGAAAGGCGACTCACCACGGGCGGGGGGTTGGCGCGGGAATACGGCTCCTTGCCGAACCGCCAATCCTCCAGGAGCTTGCTGTCCGAGAGGTAGTTCACCATGAAGGCCACCTCTTCGTGAGGCATGTCCTTGGTGCACATCCGACTCGGGTCACGGTGCCCGCTCATCTGGCATATCATATGGGGGCGGCCTTGGAGTGGGAGAACTCGGCGCACCACGAAGGCGGCCAGCAGGTCTGGACCAGTCAGACCCTTCGACTGCGCCAGCACTCGGAGTCGCGCGATGGCGCCGGCTCCCACAGGCGTCAGCGACTTGGCCCAGTACGACCAGTTGGGCAGTCGCCCAGCCGGCGGGCCGGCTTCGAAAGCCGGCAAGTTGACCCAGTCCCCCCTCGTGGAGATGCTCCTGACGTAAAAGTAGGATCTCTGCCACATCTTCACTGACTTTATCAGTGAGATGGAGGGGAAGGGGTTGTCGGCTCCTGACCTTCGCACGGCGATGAAAGCGCCACATTGAGCCGGCACGCCCACGGCCTGGGTGCCAAGCTTGGAGAAGAAGAATTCCCCCCAGAGCTCGAGGGTGGGGAGGACTCCGAGGAAGCCTTCGCACAAGGCCATGAAGGCGGACAGTAGCACCACTGTGTTGGGGGTGAGGTGGTGCGGCTGGAGGCCGTAGAACACCAGGAAAGATCGGAAGAAACTGCTCGCCGGCAGCCCCAACCCGCGCAGGCAGTGCGAGCGGAAGATGACCCGCTCGCCCTCCTGCGGCACGGGGGAAATCTCCCCCTTCGGCGCGAGGCGCACCCGCACGTGATCCTCACCGGGGAGCCGACGAGTCCGGCGAAGGAACTCAATGTGGTCGTCGTGGACTTCGGAACCATCCCAAGTGTCGGAGCGCACCGGTGGAGGCGTGGCGGCGGAGGAAGAACTCATCGCGAGTTGTCGCCGCGGCGTTCGCCGGAGCTTGGGCGCACGGCGGAGCGAAGAAGAAGAAGAAGAAGAAGAAGAAGAAGGAGGAGGAGAGCGAAGAGCAGTGAGAAAGAAGAGAGCGAGGAGTAGTGGGAAGGAGGGGCGCGCGTGCCCCCCTCTTCCCCCTACTTATAGCCTCGTGGGCTGCGAAGCCGAGGGGGCGTCGTGGGGATTTACTACACCCACGGCCCCACGACCCCCACGTTCCACAATAAAGTTACTGCGCGCAGTAACTCCACGGGAATCCCAATCGTCCGCCGGGGCTGCAGCAGATCCGCTCGGGAGCTGAGGCGCGGTAGTGGCGGGCCCGCCTATGGGCCTGTCCCGTCGCGCGCGTAGGCTGGCCGGACGGCCCAGCCACGTGCCGTCACGTGACAGGCCTAGAACGGGCGGCGGCCTGGAGGCTTAGCTAGCACGCCACTTGGATCCCGCCGCGACGTTCGGAATATTGTGCGAGTCGGAATTAAGTGAGTCCGAATCGAGCGAGTCCGACTCCTCCTAGTCGGCCCGGCAGAAGTCAATCAAAGACCATGTGTTGAGCACCCGGAAAGAGAAACTGCTGAGGCTTCTCGGCCGATCGTCCGCGGCGCCTCACCAGCTTCGGGGACTACTGTCGGAGTAATGGGCCACGGGTAGGCCGACCCGAGCCCCAGAACCTTTCAAGACATCGGGGCAGGCTGCGCCCCTCAAGACCCCAGGACAAAGAGCCGCCTTCAAGAAGCCAACGACAAAGGTGGCCAACGGCCGAGTCCCAGGGACGACTTCAGGGAGAGCCGACTCCTGACTGACGACTTCCAGAGAAGCCAGCATCGGGGAGTTGGCCTGCGACTCCAACACCCCCCACGACCTCATCAAGTGGGACAGGACGGGGGAGTGGCAATAATGAAGCCCGCTCATGCCCCTTACCAAGGGCAGGCATGGCTACAGCACGCCGTACCCCGGAAGATCTCCGTGCGGTGTGGCACTGTTGCCATGCCAGCCCTGACATCAGCACCGCAGGACCGAATCCTGCACCCACGACGGCTTGTCTGTACGGCCTAGAGGCAGCAGGTCCCACCAGTCGGTGAGACCTCAGGAGACGGCAAGAGGACCACCAGTCGGACCCGTCGGGAGTCGGCCCGGGGAAGTCGGCCGAGCCCTCCCCCAGGGCCCACGCGCCATTAATCAAGATGTGATGGGGAGTGGCAATAGTGATCGCCCGCCAGGCGGCGGGGCTATTGCCACGACCTCATGATCAAGCCCGCGTCATCAGAAGCACGGCTACAGTAATCAGCAGCCGGCAGGACCCGCCCGCGGCGGACACGGCCTGTCGGCTCCGTACCAGGCCAGTCAGCAGGGCCCGCCAGCCGGCGGGCCCCAGCGGTCGGCAGAGAAGACGGAGTCCAGAGGCGCTAAGGCTGGGCCCACGTCCAGCCGGATTACCATTGTACCCCTGGGGGGTAGGCCTATATAAACCCCCCACTACTAGGAAAAGGCCTACTAATGGCGCACCTAATTTGGCCATTAATGGCGCATTAGTGGTGTGCCATTAGTGCCACGCCATTAGTATATTTTACTAATGGCGCACCACTGGTGCACCATTAGTATCTGGTATACTAATGGCGCACCTCAGATGCGCCATTAGTATATACAACAGTGCGCCATTAGTATGCCTCCTAGGGGGCCATGTATACCCAGGTGCTTTGGCATACTAATGGCGCACAACAACAGGATGCGCCATTAGTAACTTCGGCATACTAATGGCGCACTGTTTAATGATGCGCCATTAGTATCCTTTGGCATACTAATGGCGCACTATGATGTGATGCGCCATTAGTATGAATATTAGGTTTTTTTATTTTTTATTTTTCTGTTTTTTGCACAGGTTACAAAATGTATAATTGGACAAAATATAGACAGCACACATCAACAACAGATTCATCGAATACAATAGAAGATTAGTCTCTGAATACAATTCATCATTTTAGTCTCCGAATACAATTCATCATATTAGTCTCCGAATTGAAAAGACCGAACAAAGATAGAACATTATATTACAAGTCTCGAGACCGCGAGTTTGTCTTCACATTACAAGTCGATATCGATCATCTAAACTACCATCACATAGAAGAGAGCTGCGGTCATCACGATGAGCATCATCACGATGAAACTCGTCTTCATCCGGTTCCTCCAACGCTCCCTCCCCTCTCCCGCTAGATAGCGGGCGTATCTAGATTCGGCCTCGGCCCTAGTGGCGTACCCTTTGTAACTGTTACCGCTGAATCGGTGAACCTGTCTCCAACACTCCTCCCAGTCGTCGTAGACTCCGGGAACCTTACCCTTGTACACGACATACCATGGCATCGCTATGCAGTAGCCAAACAAAACGTTAGTACCAATTCACAGACAATACATAAGCAATATATAAGTATGCAACAGAACGATCGGAAGAGAAAAGCAAGACATTAATAGCATCGATTACATCTAAGTTGAACGACTCTCGAAACCAAAGAGACATACTACAAGTTCATTAAAGTTTAATTACAACATGAGCCAATCGATGTTTCAGAACTAGACACAGCATCACTGCTTTCGACTCGACTCAAGGGACCGGAGCGTGGATGAAGCCGCCGTCTATCGTGGGAGTCATGAAACAACGGGCGTTGTCAGCCTGCATTTGTAGGATTGTGTCGATGTCACTGTTGGACGGTTGATTTCTGAGGTAGAACTGCCCCGAGGTACGAAGGACATCTTGATGGATGATTTCCGCAAACTCCGACTGGATGCGAAAGAATTCTTGTCTGATGTCCGCGTCCTGGATTGCCGACACGCTCGCGGCCCAATCTTTGAGTCTATTTGGTAGCAGAAGTTGATGATGGTCCCGTACGATCGCCCGCATGTGATGGATGGCGTAGTAGGCACCCTTCTGACCGCCAGGCGGCTGCTTGACGCAGCAAAACGTCGTATTGTGGGAGAACACATGCTTTCCGTACTTACGAATAGGCCTGGTGAAGGTGCCTCCAGATTTGACGTAGCCGGGGAGAACATCATCAAGAACCTTCTTGACATTTGTGTAGTCTACGTTCGACTGACGGTCCGGGTCGAAATACGTGGCCATGGAATATTTGGGGCTTAGGAGGATGAGCGTGCAATGTGTGTCACTGCAGAAAACACGGAATGTTAAAAGAAAAACGATCGAAATCTAAGAATTCATATGTTACGGGGCGGTTGAGGGGAGGACTTACTCGGGAAAGTAAGGCACGAGGAAGTTATCCTTATCTTGGTTTGCCAGAATGACGCCTTCGAGGTAAGAACTCGCGACTTGCCGGTCCCCAGCGCTGCCCAAGATCTTGGCACGCATGTAGAAGGGGTCGACTATCACGATGTCCGGGGTCTTGTCGCGAATGATCCGCATCTCCATACTCAGCGAAAATAGCCGAACGAAGGTGTAGTGCAGCGGATGAAGGTTCAACATAGCGTGGATGTCATCAAACCGCAGGACGATCGTACCCCCGATGGAGTTATCAACAAAGCCCTTGCCCTCTGGCACCTTGGCCGCAAAAACCGGGTATGCCACATCGTTCTCTCCGAGACGCCGCTTCTCCAAAGAAAGAACACTGTCATGCAGACTCCGCATAGCACCGGTTGCAGCATCGAGCATATTTCTCGGTAGCATCGGCCTACCCGCCACATGCACCCTCCTCGAGATATCCTCAGGTGAAGGTGGCCTGTCCTGAGCACGGATCGTACTCGGTGCCGGCTGGCCCGCACCCTTGTTAGTCTTTCTTTTGCGTGCCTTCTTCTTCTCCTGTAATGGGACCGAGTTCTGCTCACAGACCGCCTTCTTGAGTGTGTTGGGGCTGATAATATTTCGCACCTCGCCTATCTGAGGCTCGGTGAAGTCGGCAGCTGGAGGCGTCTCCTGAGAGCTGAACGGCAGACGACGCCTGTTGCAACTTGGCTTCTCCGCGGTACCAGCTAGATCACGCACGTCTTTTGTTAGGTTGGGGGTAGGCCTATATAAACCCCCCAGGGCACCCATGCAAAGGGTTGGAACCCATTAGCTCTAGGCTAGATCATATAGAAGGGAGAGATCTAGCCTTGCCCTCTCCTACCTCCAAGAAACAGCTCAAGGAGCAACCGTGTAAACGCTTTGCCATAGTGACCATGCGGAGACCCCGCAGAGCAGCAGTAGGGGTATTATCTCCTCGGAGAGCCCTGAAGCTGGGTAAGATTCGCCGGCGTGCATGCCTTCGCCTCATCCCGTTTCCAGGCACCGGCGACGTTCTACTCGCCCCCACCATGATAAGCCATCCGTTGGCATATGTCGCACCAAACCCCCGACACATACCAAGCATTTCAATCATACACACCAATATGCTCGATATGTGTAAATACAACATGTCATCACAACATAACTCTACGACTCAAGTATTTATTCAATAGGCTCCGAGGAGCGAGATATATCAAACATGGGTCTCATGACCCAACATTCAGAGCATACAAGTCAAAGCACATGCGGAAGCTTAACATGTCTGGGTACAGACATCTACAAATGAAAAAGGCTGAGAAGCCTGACTATCTACCAGATCCTGCCGAGGGCACAAGATCGTAGCTGAGGTAACAAGCTAAGCGTCGAAGTCCACGTGAAACTACTAGCGAGACTGAAGTCTCTCTACAAAAACATAATTTAAGAAAACGTGGGTACAAATGTACCCAGCAAGACTTACATCAGAACTAACTACATATGCATCGGTATCAACAAAGGGGTAGTGGAGTTTAACTGCAGCAAGCCAGCTTTGACTCAGTGGCTAACCTGAACTACGACTGCAAGCAACTCTTTTGAGGTGGCGCACACGAGTCCACAAATTCACCATATCAATACACCACTATGGATCCGCCCCCGTCTCCCTACGAGAACGCCATCCATAGCACTCACGCTTATCTTGCGCATTTTAGAGTATCCACTTTCACTTGTCTATGAACTGTTATAGGCAACCCAGAAGTCCTTTACCGCGGACACGGCTATTCGAATAGATCATTTATAACCCTGCAGGGCTGTACTTCTTCACACACGCTCTCGCCACTTACCACCATGTACATGTCGTGTATCTCGCAACCTTCAAGCGGAAGCCTGGCGAGGGAGTCAGCCATGACCTGACTAACCACACAAGTCTCTAGTCTAGGTTTATCGCCTATTCGGGTTCCATCCGCGAGGAGATCCGGCCAGAGTTTCGCTCACAGCCCCAAACGATGTGTGCAGGGTTCCCGAGACACCAAACAGGTGCCCGGTACACCGTGCCACAGTGTATCTACCGCATCATAGCCCACCCCTAGGGTCAGTGCTACGCACGGCCGCTAACACATATCCTATAAACACCAGAAACTAGTTGCAACTCCTGGACAGAGGACTAGGGTAGTTAATAAGTCGAGAGGGCCAATTAAGGATCCCAATGAGTGGTACTAGTTGTTCATGGATCACAAACACAGAACTCAGTTCCTGAGAACGGTTTCAATGAGACAACCCACCATGTACTCCTACATGGCCTCTCACTGCTACCTTTACCAAATCGTGTTCACACACTTAGCTCACACACAGTAGGACATGTTCACAACCTTCCAATTCATCCCTGATGAATCAGACCTGACAGAACTCTAAGCAATAGCAGGCATGACAAACAAGCATGAATGAGTAGGCACACCAGGGCTCAAACAACTCCTACTCATGCTAGTGGGTTTCATCTATTTACTGTGGCAATGACAGGTCATGCAGAGGATAAGGGGTTCAACTACCGTAGCAAGTAACAGATGAATCATTGTTGTCCTAATGCAGTAAAAGAGAGCAGGAGCGAGAGAGTGGGATTGTATCGGAATGAACAAGGGGGTTTGGCTTGCCTAGCACTTCTGAAGATGATATAGCTCTTCATCGGTGTCATTGATCACATCCTCGAAACATACGTCTACCGAGGGGGAACAATCATCGGCAAACACAGAAAGAATACAATCAATGCAATGCACATTATGATGCATGATCATGACATGTCAATATGTTGTGATTTGAGCTAATGCAGCTAAGAACAGAAGGGTTTGAGTTGATTTGAACTCAAGTTTCAAATTCAGATTCAAACTATGAATTCAAATAGTGCATGATCATGTTTTGAACTAAATAGCAAGGTTAATTTGTTTAAACATGCATGGAAATGCTACAGATGGATAGATTGGATTTTCTGATCATTTTTCATATATAATTTGTTTCATTTGGAGTTATGGTTGAATTTATATGATTTTTAGATGTTTATACTATTTTCTGGAATTTCCTGGTTATTAATAAATCCAGAAAATGTAATACTGCATCAGCATTAGGTCATGCCGACGTCAGCAGGTCAACAGGCGCCGTCCAGGTCAAACCCGACCAGTGGGGTCCACTGGTCAGCGACTCAGTCAACTGACAGGGTTAGCTAGCACTAACTAACAGTTAATCTAGGCTAATTAGTCCCTGGACACACACGTCAGTGACTGTGGGTTTAAAATTAAGTTAATTTAACACTTAGCTAATTAACAAGGGCCAGGGCCCACATGTCAGCGGCTAACCTAACTAACCTAAATAGGATTATCACTAACTAACTTAGTTAGCCAGGCGGGGCCCGCATGTCAGTGAGAGAGAGGTCAAACCCCTGGTCAGACGGGGTCAAACCCCTGCCGGTCAAAGCGATCAACTTGCCGGCGTTTAGCCGCCAGCGTGGCCGGACGCGGCGGAGTGCTGCGGAAACGCTGCTCCGGCCACGGTTTGATGCGTGGTTGGCTCCTATGAGTTCATGGGAATGTGCCGCGGCTGGTGGAGCAGGAGGGGTGAGCTGGGGTGGCTGGAGCTCGTCGGAAACGAGCTTGGGGCGGCGGCCGGAGCTCGGCTGTTGGTGGTTTTGCTGCTGCAGTGAGCTAGCGGGGAAACAGACGCACTGGCGAGGCGCTACGAGGTGCGGTGAGTGCGTTAGGCACCCGCGTCTGACCAAATGGTCACCGGAGTGACGCCGGCGTCGAGCTCGCACGGCAGCGTGCTACGGTGAGCAAGGGGGCAGCATCTACGGCGAGCAAACGGAGCAGAGAAGAGAGGGGTTCGACTCAGGGGCTCACAGAGGTTGCAGCATGCGTCGAAGCGGGCTCGGGGAAGGCCGGGTTGTTGCGAATCGAAGATGATGGTGGCTGGAGCCCGAGGTGGAAGACGACGGCGATGACGACGTTGCTGGCCTCCCGGGGTCGCGTGCCTTGGCGTGCGGCTCTACGGTGTCGAGGTGGAGCTCGTGGGGGCGCTGGCCGGGCGTGGGGATGCTGGTGGCCATGGTAACGACGAGCGGCAGCGACGGCTCCGCTCGGCTTCGGAAGAGAGAGCGAGAGCGGAGGATAGGAGGGCCACGGGGAAGAGTGAGAGGGGTCAGGGGGTTCGGGGTGATGCGTGGCATCGTCTAGACGCGTCGTGGCAGCGGCGGAAGCAGGAGGTGGCCGAGCGTGTGTCGGCGTGCGGCGACCACGCGCGCGGCGTCCTACTGGCGCAAGGAGGAAGACGCCCCTGGCCCTAGTGGGCCTGGCAGCTAGTTGGGCTGGCTACAGGTAAGGCCCAGGTAACTCTCTCTCTCTCTCTCTCTGTTTTCTAATTTAAATAAATTGTTTCTGTTTTCTATTTATTCTGTTTTGTTTTGATTTGGTAAAATACTAAACCATTTTGGAAAATCCTGGAAACAATTAGGGATGCTGTCTGAATTATTCCAGTGACCCATAACAATTTCCAACATTTTTGGAGCACCTAAAATATATGTAGCATTTAAATAGCTCCAATTCAAATATGTTTGAATTAATTCAAAGCCCAAATATGTCCTACAAAAATGTAAAACATTTTTGGTGGATGCTTCCACCTCAAACCAGAAATGTTGAACATTTTTAAAAGGCATTTGAGTTCAATGAAAAGATTTTAGGTTTGACCCTAGTCGAATTCATTTGGTGCTAGGATTGGAGGATCCCCATTTCATATTTAAATGAAATTTAGACATGATGATCATGCAAGGACAAACAGAGGCTAAGCTAGGGCTGTGACAACTCACCCCCACGAAACAAGAATCTTGTCCCGAGATTCAGAACATGAGGTAAGAAGACAGAGGGGACACAAAGCTAACACGATCTCCATGATCCAATTGCTCTTCTCAAATATGTTGATCCATTCATCATCTAGTCTTGACATCTTGCTCCGAGGATTCCATCCAATCATGACAATGAGAAGGAAGGGAAACCCTAAAGAGTTGATCTTCTCGAAGATCGAGCAACTTACGATTAATTCACGGAGTGAGATGTAGAAACATCTCGTGAACTGAGACACAAAACACGTATCAAGAGGGATGTAGAGGGACATATGACGAAGGTCCAAATTGGTAGGCAGCAATCCCACGCTTAGGTGAGAAGGTGAGTGAGTGTCAAAGTAGCAAGGAGATAAGTCGCCATGATTACCTAACGGGGCACCTCAGGGAAGGTGACTCATAGAGCTATTCCCTTAAGTGGCAAAAAGAATTACTTTTGACATAATGATCATTGAAGCTCTTTATGCCAGCCTAAGACAATCACAAATGATCGTTCAAGGAGGTTCGAAAGAATGGCAAATATCGACTAGAATGGACGATGTGGACTACCTTGTTGAAGACAACGCAATGGATGATTTTTGCTTATCACCGGAAATGGATGTGACTCATGGGAAGTCCACTTTTGAAGATGATCCTAGACATTAATTACTGAGAAGGCAGACCATAGAAAATGGCACAATGGCGGTGCAAGCTGGGAACAAAATGCAAATGCTGGGAATGTTCCAACCATCATATCTGCCTGAGATTCAGATCTGGTTGGTATCGGGATATTTCAGACAGCATGTCTGGAAAAGAAAGGTAGCAACACAAATCGACGAGATGATGTTGCGAGACTCTCGGGGAATGAACTACGGTAGTAAGCTCAAAAACATGAGCCGGTTCTGCTACAAGCATGTGAACACGCTGTCCTAAACAAGCATGGTCACCTGGTAGTCTTACAACGAAACACTATCGAGTTCGGGGGGGAACCATCAACGAGGATATCGAGGTCCTTGCGTAAGTCTAGCTCTTAAGAAGAAACTTCTTCTCCTTGAACAAACCAATCAGTGGCTTGGTGTGCTAGGAACACATATGGAGTGGAGGTAATTAATCTACCAAACCATAGAATACTTCGCACGTATGCATGACTGATTTGGAATGATTCCAAGGGAAACAAAACAAACCTTTCTCAAATTCATGGCGGCAACTTACACCTAATGCACGTGAACTTGGAGAAAGTCACTTCTTTCATCCAAGCATAAGCTTCATGAACGGAACACGAAGGCATTGCTTACAAAGTTTTCAACACTAGGTTGATGTTCAACATGAATCATGGGGGAGACTGTCGGTGTCAAAACCGGCGGATCTCGGGTAGGGGCTCCCGAACTGTGCGTCTAGGCCGGATGGTAACAAGAGGCAAGGGACATGAAGTTTTACCCAGGTTCGGGCCCTCTCGATGGAGGTAAAACCCTACGTCCTGCTTGATTAATATTGATGATATGGGTAGTACAAGAGTAGATCTACCACGAGATCAGAGAGGCTAAACCCTAGAAGCTAGCCTATGGTATGATTGTTGATGTGTATGTTGTCCTACGGACTAAAACCCTCCGGTTTATATAGACACCGGAGAGGGTTAGGGTTACATAGAGTCGGTTACAATCGTAGGAGATCTGAACACCCGTATCGCCAAGCTTGCCTTCCACGCCAAGGAAAGTCCCTTCCGGACACGGGACGGAGTCTTCAATCTTGTATCTTCATAGTCCAGGAGTCCGGCTGAAGGTATAGTTTGCCTATCCGAACACCCCCTAATCCAGGACTCCCTCAGTAGCCCCTGAACCAGGCTTCAATGATGACGAGTCCGGCGCGCAGATTGTCTTCGGCATTGCAAGGCGGGTTCCTCCTCCAAGTACTTCATAGAAGATTTTGAACACAAAGATAGTGTCCGGCTCTGCAAAATAAGTTTCCACATATTGCCATAGAGAGAATAACATTTACACAAATCTAATCTGCTGACGTATTCCGTAGTGCGGCATCACACCACGGCCAAGCTTTTATTCGAACCATTTTACTGTCCCATCTTAGTGCGTTATGCGAGGCGGTTTCCTTGGCACGTCTTGTTAAAGCAGAGATCGTGTCCCCTTATTCTGGGATTCTCATCAATACGGGCGTGGGTAACCTAACCGCACCATTGATTACGGCGCTTGGTGATAAGTGAGTTTTACCAGGCTGGTGGGGACACGTAGTTGCGTCCACCCATATAAGGGGATAAGGATCCACCTTTTCACCCACGCCTTCTTCCTCCTTTGCCTATCCATTCTTGCGCACTCGAGCTCCAGCACCCAAGTCCGCACTACCACCTCAACCTTCTCCAGTCATGTCCGGAGCGGGAGGCAAGTGGATGGTCTCCTCTGTCACGGAGGGACACATCAAAAAGCTGAGGAAGGCCGGATATCTGGCTAGCGACATCGCGCACCAGCTTCCCGAAAAGGGGCAGCTCATCCCCACTCCTAGGCCCCATGAGAGGGTGGTATTCCTCCCCCATTTCCTCCGCGGACTGGGCTTCCCTCTGCATCCATTTGTCCAGGGGCTCATGTTCTACTACGGCCTGGATTTCCACGATCTGGCCCCAAACTTCGTCCTCAACATCTCAGCGTTCATCGTCGTGTGCGAGGCGTTCCTCCGCATCCGCCCCCATTTCGGCCTATGGCTTAAGACTTTCAACGTCAAGCCAAAGGTGGTGCGCGGCAGCCAGGCGGAGTGCGGCGGTGCCATGGATGGCAAGATGGCCAACGTCCTGTGGCTCGAGGGCTCCTTTGTGGAGACCCTGAAGGGGTGGCAGTCGGGGTGGTTTTACATCACCGAGCCGTGCGACCCTAAGTGGGTCGCAGCCCCCGAGTTCCGGTCCGGACCCCAACGTGGCTCACGTCCTGGAAAGAGACGGGCCTGTCGTGGGGCAACCAAAAGGAGGTGACCGGACTACAAACATGCATCCAATCCCTGGTGAACAAGCACCTCAGGCTTGTCAACGTACTCCAGGTTATGCTCATCCGCTTGATCCTCCCGTGCCAACAACGGGCCTTCAATCTGTGGGAGTTCAATCCGGCACAGCACCGAACCCTCAGCAGGCTCTTTGACACGACGTATGAAGATGCCTGGAAGGTGCTTTTCAAAGGCGCTGAGGCTCCCTCGTCCGCTACTGAGGATCGCGGATTCAGCGTGTACATCATGCTAGCGCGGTAAGTTTTTTGTACCTTTTACAGGGCACTAGTTTTTCATAGTTTAACTCTGTGTGGGATCTAAACACCCTTACCTTTGACAGGATTGGCAGGCGAAGTCCGGACGGATCGATTGTCCGGCGCCTTTGCCCGAAGGCCCAGCGGACGCTCAATTGGCGAAGCTGCTGGCTCCGGCACCCTATGTGGTGTCGGAGAAGAAGTCCGCAAAAAAGGCCACGGGGACTTGAAAGAGTGCCCGACGCCTGGAGGTGTCGGATTCACCATCCGACGAATCCAAGACGCACTCCTCCCAAGAAGACGAGGAGGAGGAAGAAGAGGCCCCTCCCCCTCCAGCGGGGGAAGGGAAGAAAAGGAAGGCCGCCCCAACTGGGGAGGCCGAAGGGTCCAAGAAGGGGAAACCCTTTCTCCGGATTACTCCACCGACGCCGACGACGGCAGAGAGGAGTGGGTGCCCAGGGCCAATCCCCTGGCGAAATCGTAAGTATCCGGATACCAAAGTAATTCATAGTATTCGTTTATTGCACAACTTTCCCTTATGTCGAATGTGTTTATGCAGCCCACCCAAAGACCAGCTCGACGCGTCGTCGAGCGGCTCACTGGACTCGTTGGACGTGAACTCACTTCCGACGGCTTCCTCCCCCCGCCCTACGGACGACACCGAAGTGTTGTCCCAACAGGTTCCAATCCGGGAGGAGGTGGTCCTGGAGGTGCCGCGAGGCGACCTCCCGGACTCCAGGAGTAAAGGGGATGAAACCCCCCAGGGCTCCAAGTCCGGCTCTAGGCCGGACGCCGCTCCGGAACCTTCAAAGGTTCCGGAGTCCGGCGGGCGACCTCCTTCCAAGAGGAGCAAGCCCGCCGTGCCGATGACCTCCATCCAACCGGAGGCGCCGAAGAATATGTTGGAAGCGCCCCAAGGCGCTTCCATCGACGAGGGGCACCGCACTATTATGAGTGCGGTGATCCAGAAGGTTCAGTCCGCCAAAAGCGGACTAACTGAAGCTTGTACTAGCCTTTTAACAGGCTTTGAGGTAAGTAAAGAATGTGTAAATAATATTACGGCATAGACAGTAGCCCCTGATGCTCTGCTTGGCATTCAGGAAGAAAAGCCGAATAGAGGATCAATTAAAATTCGCAGGAGTCTAACAAAAAGGAGTCAATATGCATGTGCAGGCTACCCTACTTGCGTCGCCGCACTGACTGCGGAAGTGGACACGCTAAAGCAGGACCTCGAAAGGTCCGAGCAAGAGCTCGAGCGTGCCAAGAAGCAGCTCGAGGACAATGAAGGTAAGAAATACCTTGTTAAATATATATATATAAGGTGCAATTGCAAGAAATGACAGGATTAACATGGCTATTGTAGGGGCCACATCTGAGGTGGCGACCCTTAAGCAAGCGCTGGACGAGGCCGAGAAGAATTCGGCCTCGGAGCGCACCGAGCGGGAGAAGTATGAGGCCAAGGTTGGCAAGGTGCGGCAAGAGCTCCAGGCTCTCATGGAAAAACATGAGAGTTTGGAGCGTGACTCGAAGACGCAAGCGTCCGAGCTTGCGGTGGCTATTGAAAATGCCAAATCTGCCAAGGCCGAATCCCAGAAGAGCCTCCAGGAGTTGGATGAGGTGAAGAAGATTGCGGCGGGTAAGGCATTCTTTATGCAAAGCAAACACATAAACGTGAGTTACCTGTTACTTACCCGAATCTGGAGCTCTCCAGCAGCGTTCGCAGATCTTCCCCGAAATGTATCCGATGCCGCCGCATTCTATCGAGCCGAGGAGGGCAGCTCGACGGAGAAGGTGTTCTGGTCTCAGTATGCTGAGGCCGGACACCCCGTGCCCCTGAGCGACCAGCTGAAGCAACTGGTCGAGCTCCACAAGGCGGCCGAACAGGCCATGAAGGGCCTCCTAGTTCGGCTGTGGCCTGGAGAGGCTTTGCCTGGGAGCTATTTCGGGCTGGTGCGGTGGCTGGTGGAGGCCTGTCCAAGGCTCGAAGTCATCAAGCGCTCCGTCTGTATTGAAGGTGCCCGTAGGGCCTTTGCCCGTGCTAAGGTGCACTGGGGCAGGCTGGATGCGGAGAAGCTTGTGAAGGATGGGCCACCAGCGGGGAAAGAGCATCGCAAGCCCGAAAATTACTGTAAGGATGTTCTGAAGGGTGCCCGCCTTGTGGCGGATGAATGTACCAAGGATGTATTTTTTGAGTAAAACCCGCTCGTGTTATCCTGTGCGCTGAAAACTTGTTCATATGCGCTAAGCAATGCTGCTTGAATTTAAAATATTACCTTCTGCGCGGCTGTTTATCAATACTGAGAGATGGCGAGTCGTCGGCTTCTGCCCCCTTGCCGCTAGTGCTGGGGTGTTCGGGGATAAACCTGGGCGCTCTTTTTCCCATATTTGGGTCCTTCGAGGGAGGCGCTCAGCCCAACGAACGAGGCAATCGGACTATAATGCGTGAACACTCTCACTTAGCCATAGAATTCTATAATTTTAAATTTCGGCGAAGCCCCTAGTATTCGGAAGACCGAGTTCGGGGCGCTATCCATGCCTTGGCCGGACAGAGCCGGCTCCTCGCCCTAAGCAGCATAAGTCTTTAGGGAGTCGAAAAACCTCTCGAACAGCGACCAGCTCTCGCTTCATCATGACAGTCAGTTTTAGCTTTCTCCGTTGAGGTGCTCGACCCAGCTCAACCGGGGCACAATCGCAGTGGTTCTCCTAGTGCTACCTTAGCCGATATAGCGGAACGTAAGGCACCAAAACATAGGAGCCGGGCAAACCCAACTATTGACCCAAGACATGATTCGGAGCCGATGCATATAATGCTATAAGTTCAGGGTGCCGCACTTGTTAAAGTGTTCGGACTTCTCACACCATATTGAGGGGTACTAAAGCCCCTAGCGTATTTTGGCCGTACCAACGTGTACGGGTGCAACATGTCATTAAGGAACATATATATATATATAAAGAGTAATGCAAAAATAGAAAAAAGCTATGCATTGTTTATTAAAGATAGTTGTGATCAAAGCAAAACGATACAAGTAATGCGATAAACAAAAAGTTGGACTATTTAACATGTCTTCTCCAGGGGCAAGCTGCGGAATAGTATGCGAAACAGGTATACTGCTCGTGATAGAGACTACCTGGGATTTCCGTAATGCGGCATGGCTTGTCTGCTTCCCTGGTCCTTGCATCGTTTGTGCGGCAATTGAACTGCCGAACAGGCCTTCCGAAGAGTAGAGTCCTGGAAGTAAGAGAAAAGTAAAAAATCGGCAGCCCCTGGTGCGGTTTAAGCCGTGTTTTGGGCGTGCCGTGATGGTGCCCCTCCCCCTGTGCCCATGGTATTTCCAGAGCGTAATTATGGACGTGAAGTATTGGCGTCGCCTTTTTGCAAGGGTTGGGGTTGGGGCCGCATTGCTACGCCTTCTCGGAACGTGCCAGGCGGTCTTGTTGTAGGTTACACCAGGCGCGCTCGACGGTGTCCGGACGTTTAATGGCCGAACTGGAGAACTGCCTGGAGAGGCTGCTTTGTACTTCCGCTGCAAGGGCCGCCGTGTGCTCCTCCGTTCGGAGGGAGAGTTCGGTGTTTCCATTGACCGTAATTACTCCACGAGGGCCTGGCATCTTGAGCTTAAGGTATGCATAGTGTGGTACCGCATTGAATTTGGCAAATGCAGTTCGTCCGAGCAGTGCATGATAGCCACTGCGGAATGGGACTATGTCGAAGATCAATTCCTTGCTTCAGAAATTATTCGAGGATCCGAAGACCACTTCAAGCGTGACTGAGCCTGTACAGTTGGCCTCTACACCTGGTATTACGCCTTTAAAGGTCGTTTTGGTGGGCTTAATCCTCGAGGGATCGATGCCCATTTTTCGCACTGTATCCTGGTAAAGCAGGTTCAGGCTGCTGCCGCTGTCCATGAGGACTCTAGTGAGATGAAATCCGTCAATAATTGGGTCTAGAACCAATGCGGCAAATCTGCCATGACGGATGCTAGTGGGATGGTCTCTTCGATCAAAGGTGATCGGGCAGGAGGACCATGGGTTGAACTTTGGGGCAACTGGCTCTACCGCGTATACGTCCCTTAACGTGCGCTTCCGCTCCCTCTTGGGGATGTGGGTTGCGTATATCATGTTCACCGTCCGCACTTGTGGGGGAAAACCCTTCTGCCCCCTGTTGTTCGGCGGCCGGGGCTCCTCGTCGTCATCGCTATGCAGCCCCTTGTCTTCGTTTTCGGCGTTTAACTTGCCTGCCTGCTTGAACACCCAACCCTGTTGGTGTGATTGGCCGGCTTTTCGGGGGTGCCATGTATTTGGCACAAGGGGTCGAGTATTCGGTCCAAGCTGGACGGGCCCCTAGGATTCCTTTCGAATGGCTTCTTCCGCTGACCGGATTTAGAGCCTCTGAATCCGGCATTAACTGCCGTCCTTAGCATTGTCGCCGTTAATGCGACGCTTCTGCTTGTTGCGATGCGACCTGCCACTAATGTCCCTGGTGTCCGAACTACCAGGGTTCTTGGTCATATTGTTGCTACGAGCGAGCCAGCTATCTTCTCCCGCGCAAAAGTGGGTCATGAGTGTCGTGAGTGCTGCCATAGATTTTGGCTTTTCCTGTCCAAGGTGCCGGGCCAGCCACTCGTCACGGATATTGTGCTTGAAGGCCGCTAGGGCCTCAGCGTCCGGACAGTCGACTATTTGATTTTTCTTTGTTAGGATCCGTGTCCAGAATTGCCTGGCCGGTTCATCTGGCTGCTAATTACGTGACTTAGGTCATCGGCGTCTGGGGGTAGCACATAAGTGCCCTGGAAATTGTCGAGGAATGCGGCTTCCAGGTCCTCCCAACAGCTGATTGATCCTGTTGGCAAGCTGTTAAGCCAATGCCGAGTTGGTCCTTTAAGCTTGAGTGGGAGGTATTTGATGGCGTGGAAATCATCGCCGCAGGCCATGTGGATATGAAGGAGATAATCCTCGATCCATACCGCAGGATCTGTTGTGCCATCATATGATTCGATGTTTACGGGTTTGAAACCCTCGGGGATTTGATGATCCATTATTTCGTCTGTAAAGCAGAGTGGGTGTGCGGCGCCTCTGTACTGGGCTATATCATGACATAGCTCCAATGAGCTTTGTCTACTGTGTTCGGCCCTGCCAAATTTGTGGCTGGCGTGACGGTTGCCGTCTCGAGCCGTGGGGCGCCCATGCGATCCATAGATCGATCTTGTTTGCCTTGCCTTGTCCTCCAACATATCTCGTAAGTCCGGCGCATAGTCCCGTGCCTTGGTACGGGGTGCGGCTTGAGTGGAGGGCCGAGAGGCCTCTCTGTCGCGGCCATGAGGTGGCCGGTCGGCCGCATCAAGTGCTTCCTCCTCTAATTGGGGTAGCAACCTGCGCTTTGGGTAGCTCTTGGAGGGGCGCTCGAGTTTATGCTCTTCGGCCGCAAGGACTTCAGTGCATCTGTCAACTAGCAAATCTTGATCAGCTCTAAGTTGTTGCTATTTTTTCTTGAGGCTTCTTGCCGTGGCCATAAGCCTGCGTTAAAAACGCTCTTGCTCGACGGGATCCTCTGGCACGATGAATTCGTCATCGTCGAGGCTTGCCTCGTCTTCGGAGGGAGGCATATAATTATTGTCCTCGACCTCTCTGTCTGCCGCTCTCTCATGAGGGCTGGTTTCTCCATCCTCCTGTGCTAAATCTTGCTGGAGGGGGTTTTCTTCGGCGCTTTCTGGAGTATTATTATCTCCCGTGCTGGAATCACCGTGTTTGTTTTGGCGGGATTTTGAGCGGCGCTGCTGACGTCGGCGCTTAGGCTGTTTCTTGGAGGGGTCATCCTCCGCTGTTCCATCGCCATCTCCCTCTTTTGGGGTGTCCACCATGTATATGTCATACGACGAGGTGGCTTTCCAGGGCCTAGTAGGCGCTGGTTCTTCATCATCTCCTTCATCGGCGTCCATACCGTCGATGTCTTCGGAGTCGAAGACGAGCATGTCGGTTAAGTCGTCGATAGTGGCTACGAAGTGGGTGGTGGGTGGGCTTTGAATTTCTTCATCGTCCGAATCCCAACCTTGCTGGCCGTAGTTCGGCTAGGGCTCTCCTGATAAAGAGAGAGACTCCAGTGTCTTCAGAATATCGCCAAAAGGCGAGTGCTGAAAGATGTCCGCGGCAGTGAAATCCATGATCAGCACCCAATCGGATTCGATTAGCAGGGGCGTGGAGTGTTCGGAGTCCAGAGAGGAGTCCGGCTCCTTGGAGTCACGAGCCTTGCAGAGTACGGGGCTGGTGTTCGGCTCAATTACCGTTTGGATCGCAGCCCCCGAGGTGGCGTCCAACCGCCCATCCTCTATCGGCGCAGTTGACTCCGAACTAAGGGTCGGAGCCGGTGCGGGTGCGGCCTCCAGGGCACCGTTCGGCGGCAGAGCTAGATCATGCTCGTCGGGACAGTGCGGCACGCTCGGTAGTGGCTCGAATCCGTCGAGGATCAAGTCCCCGCGGATGTCGGCCGTGTAGTTTAAACTTCCAAATCTGACCTGACGGCCAGGGGCGTAGCTTTCGATCTTCTCCAGGTGGCCAAGTGAATTGGCCCGTAGTGCGAAGCCGCCAAAGACGAAGATCTGTCCGGGGAGGAAGGTCTCACCCTGGACTGCATCGCCATTGATGATCGTAGGAGCCATCGGGCCTGACGGCGACGGCACAGAGGAACTCTTAATGAAAGCACCAATGTTGGTTTCAAAACCGGCGGATCTCGGGTAGGGGGTCCCGAACTGTGCGTCTAGGCCGGATGGTAACAGGAGGCAAGGGACATGAAGTTTTACCCAGGTTCGAGCCCTCTCGATGGAGGTAAAACCCTACGTCCTGCTTGATTAATATTGATGATATGGGTAGTACAAGAGTAGATCTACCACGAGATCAGAGAGGCTAAACCCTAGAAGCTAGCCTATGGTATGATTGTTGATGTGTATGTTGTCCTACGGACTAAAACCCTCCGGTTTATATAGACACCGGAGAGGGTTAGAGTTACATAGAGTCGGTTACAATGGTAGGAGATCTGAACACCCGTATCGCCAAGCTTGCCTTCCACGCCAAGGAAAGTCCCTTCCGGACACGGGACGGAGTCTTCAATCTTGTATCTTCATAGTCCAGGAGTCTGGCTGAAGGTATAGTCCGGCTATCCGAACACCCCCTAATCCAGGACTCCCTCAGAGACAAAATGCTGCTGATGGGCTCAACAGCAACTCATCGGAATTTCCATATCACTGGACTTCCACCATCATGTGAACACGGTGATAGCATTGGTCAGACCAAAAGATGTAATGGTGTATGCTCGAGGGATCAAGCACGAGTAAGACAACATTACGAACATCGTTGGTTCTGATTTGACTTGACGATGGCCCATACTCAAGTCAAAGTTTTGACAAGGCAATAGATTCAACAACTGATCATGGGGATCAGTCATGAAAATATCATCTTTCTGCAACACACACACACACACACTCAAGGATATCCCTTAGCGATGAACTAAGTCGGACAAGCTTTCATCTCCCAACTCTCCAAGTTGTTGTTTGGCTTAACCAACTAGCTCAGGGGTATCCAACACAGATTCTTGGAGAATGGGTGGTTTGGAGGGAAACCAACATGATCACGAACTCAACATAGCGGTCAGGTGACAACCTGGTAATACTTTCGAGAAGATAACCGGAACGTCATGAACCACCGATATGTTACTAAGCTCGAGAACAATCTTGCTTTTCAGGGCAAGACGATATGATCAAATAAGCAAGGATTGACACTATCCTAACTCATTGATCGAAAAGTGCACCGGAAATAAGGACTAGGTAGCACGATAAACCTTAGGGTGATGACTCAATAATCAACACGCTAAGGATAAGATTATTGTCCATTATCTACCAAGCAACAGGGTTGCTAGGAGTATTGATTTCACACATCACAGTTTACTTGTCGGCATTCTGGTTGCAACAACACGGGACTGAGGAATGAATAATGATGGCGAGAAGTAACACTGTATCAAGAGTTCATAGGAGGTTGTGCAACTCCTATGATATTCCTGACATAAAGAGGGCAATACTTCAGGGTAGAATAGAATCAAAAGCTGGATTGACCCAATCCTAGATATGGATGAGGTACTGGAGTTTGTTTCTCCTAGTCATTCTGAAATAGAATGGCTCGACGGACCACAAGAATAATAAGCATCGATAACACGAATGCACTACTACTCCTGACTATCAATTGATGGACGAGGGTCAGAATACAACTAAAGAGGGACAACTCAAAGGAACATATAATTTTCTGAGTTATGGATGCATGGATTAGCCTGTCGAGTAAAGCTCAATATTTCTTCCGGATAACCCATGTAGAACGATAGAACTGGCAGTTTCACAATATAGAATGGAGAACTCATTAAGAGCACTCTGGTTGTGATCTTTTGGTTCAAAGAACTTCTTCCATAAGCGGTTCATAGTATTTGGAAGAAGGAAATACCATAGACCCCGAGGACTAATGCAAAGGTTACTAATATCCTAAATGAACGAGCAAACACTATCAACAGGAGGTAAGTAGGGTGAATCTCGGGTTCAAGAACCCAGGTATAGAATACCTACTACTAAATGGCATCACGGGATGCTTTCGAGAATGGTGGCCAGAATCATCACACCGGAACACAAAACCTGACTGGATTACTAGGTGACTCCCTAAAACACCTAGGGTCATAATAATAGCTCCAACATATATGTCGAGGCAATAGAGTACCTCAACTCACGGATTAGTGTGGTTGAACTGGCCCAAAGGAACATCGGGAACGGAAAGAAGGGATTTGCAAATGCATCAGACTATTTAGAAACCTAGGATGACTCGGACAGCATAACGGCTGGAAATGCTCAAAATGATTTGAGACATCCTGCAAAATGGTGGCATAACCACTTAACATCACACTATCAATGTTTCGAGATCAACTGTCAACACACAGAAATAGTAGGAACTGAACTAAGAATTGAATCCATCAATCCTATAAGTCTATGGATTTGTAACACGTCATCCTGATAGATAGATGAGAAGGCCTAGTTCTTAAACCCCGTAGAAGAGAAGAGGATGACTCAGATCATAAGACCATAAGGTAAAGGAGTAAAAAGAGCCTTACGTTCCCTTCCACAATCAATTGCCCTACATAATTAAAGCATTTCTAGACACAACTTCGACCGGTTTGGCTTGGCAATCCTATAGGCAGTCAGGCTCTAATACCAAAGCTGTCAGGACCCCGATTCCAAGTCACATCGATCTAGCTGGTAACACCTCATATCACTTTGCGGCCTCACGCACGGTATTCCCACGGGTGTCGCCTTACCATGGCCTAGGACCGTTTGCGCTTTTTGGCTCAGTATATGATTAGTGTCGGACATGACTAGTCGTGAACCCAAGGTGGCACTAACTTACAGGGACAGGCATACATGAATCGACATCGAGCATGTCGGTCAGCAGCGTGCGAATCCGGGTTGTAGCACTGGGCTAACAGGACTCCGGTGAACTGGGCTGTAGCAGGCTAGGCAAGACTCCGGATGTCACCGTGACATTTCCCCGAAGGGGCAGACACAGGAACGACGTGAATCACATGTCGGCCAGTCAAGTGTTCCGGAGCAATAGTGCTGGGCTAGCAGGACTCCGGTGAACCGGGCTGTAGCAGACTACTATGGCTCATGGAAGCACAAGACTACATTTCCCCATAAGAGAGGCTACCAAGGATAAACAACTAGGTTGTCGGATCCCACACATACCAAGCATTTCAATCATACACACAATATGCTCGATATGTGTAAATACAACATGGCATCACAACATAACTCTACGACTCAAGTATTTATTCAATAGGCTCCGAGGAGCGAGATATATCAAACATGGGTCTCATGACCCAACATTCAGAGCATACAAGTCAAAGCACATGCGGAAGCTTAACATGTCTGGGTACAGACATCTACAAATGAAAAAGGTTGAGAAGCCTGACTATCTACTAGATCCTGCCGAGGGCACAAGATCGTAGCTGAGGTAACAAGCTAAGCGTCGAAGTCCACATGAAACTACTAGTGAGACTGAAGTCTCTCTGCAAAAACATAAATTAAGAAAACGTGAGTACAAATGTACCCAGCAAGACTTACATCAGAACTAAGTACATATGCATCGGTATCAACAAAGGGGTAGTGGAGTTTAACTGCAGCAAGCCAGCTTAGACTCAGTGGCTAACCTGAACTACGACTGCAAGCAACTCTTTTGAGGTGGCGCACACGAGTCCACAAATTCACCATATCAATACACCACTATGGATCCGCTCCCGTCTCCCTACGAGAACACCATCCATAGCACTCACGCTTATCTTGCGCATTTTAGAGTATCCACTTTCACTTGTCTATGAACTGTTATAGGCAACCCAGAAGTCCTTTACCGCGGACACGGCTATTCCAATAGATCATTTATAACCCTGCAGGGGTGTACTTCTTCACACACGCTCTCGCCACTTACCACCATGTACACGTCGTGTATCTCGGCAACCTTCAAGCAGAAGCCTGGCGAGGGAGTCGGCCATGACCTGACTAACCACACAAGTCCCTAATCCAGGTTTATCGCCTATTCGGGTTCCATCTGCGAGGAGATCTGGCCGGAGTTTCTCTCAAAGCCCCAAACGATGTGTGCAGGGTTCCGAGACACCAAACGGGTGCCCGGTACACCGTGCCATGGTGTATCTACCGCATCATAGCCCACCCCTAGGGTCAGCGCTACGCACGGCCGCCAACACATATCCTATAAACACCAGAAACTAGTTCCAACTCCTGGACAGAGGACTAGTGCAGTTAATAAGTCGAGAGGGCCAACTAAGGATCCCAATGAGTGGTAGTAGTTGTTCATGGATCACAAACACAGAACTCAGTTCCTGAGAGCGGTTTCAATGAGACAACCCACCATGTACTCCTACATGGCCTCTCACTGCTACCTTTACCAAATCGTGTTCACACACTTAGCTCACACACAGTAGGACATGTTCACAACCTTCCAATTCATCCCTGATGAATCAGACCTGACAGAACTCTAAGCTATAACAGGCATGACAAACAAGCATGAATGAGTAGGCACACCAGGGCTCAAACAACTCCTACTCATGCTAGTGGGTTTCATCTATTTACTGTGGCAATGACAGGTCATGCAGAGGATAAGGGGTTCAACTACCGCAGCAAGTAACAGATGAATCGTTGTTGTCCTAATGCAGTAAAAGAGAGCAGGAGTGAGAGAGTGGGATTGTATCGAAATGAACAAGGGGGTTTTGCTTGCCTGGCACTTCTGAAGATGATATAGCTCTTCATCGGTGTCATTGATCACATCGTCGAAACATACGTCTACCGAGGGGGAACAATCACCGGCAAACACATAAAGAATACAATCAATGCAATGCACAATAGGATGCATGATCATGACATGTCAATATGCTGTGATTTGAGCTAATGCAGCTAAGAACAGAAGGGTTTGAGTTGATTTGAACTCAAGGTTCAAATTCAGATTCAAACTATGAATTCAAATAGTGCATGATCATGTTTTGAACTAAACAGCAAGGTTGATTTGTTTAAGCATGCATAGAAATGCTACAGATGGATAGATTGGATTTTCTGATCATTTTTCATATATAATTTGTTTCATTTGGAGTTATGGTTGAATTTCTATGATTTTTAGAAGTTTATACTATTTTCTGGAATTTCCTGGTTATTAATAAATCCAGAAAATGTAATACTGCATCAGCAGGTCAACAGGCACCGTCCAGGTCAAACCCGACCGGTGGGGTCCACTGGTCAGTGACTCAGTCAACTGACAGGGTTAACTAGCACTAACTAACAGTTAATCTAGGCTAATTAGTCCCTGGACCCACACGTCAATGACTGTGGATTTAAAATTAAGTTAATTTAACACTTAGCTAATTAACAGGGGCCAGGGCCCACATGTCATCGGCTAACCTAACTAACCTAAATAGGATTATCACTAACTAACTTAGTTAGCCAGGCGGGGCCTGCATGTCAGTGAGAGAGAGGGGTCAAACCCCTGGTCAGACGGGGTCAAACCCTTGCCGGTCAAAGCGATCAACTTGCCGGCGTTTAGCCGCCAGCGTGGCCGGACACGGCGGAGTGCTGCGGAAATGCTGCTCCGGCCATAGTTTGATGTGTGGTTTGCTCCTATGAGTTCCTGGGAGTGCGCCGCGGCTGGTGGAGCAGGCGGGGTGAGCTGGGGTGGCCGGAGCTCGTTGGAAACAAGCTCGGGGCGGCGGCCGGAGCTCGGCCGTTGGTGGTTTTGCTGCTGCAGCGAGCTAGCGGGGAAACGGACGCACTGGCGAGACGCTACGAGGTGCGGTGAGTGCGTTAGGCATCCGCGCCTGACCAAATGGTCACCGGAGTGACGCCGGCCTCGAGCTCGCGCGGCGGCGTGCTACGGTGAGCAAGGTGGCAGCGTCTACGGCGAGCAAACGAAGCAGAGAAGAGGGGGGTTCGACTCAGGGGCTCACAGAGGATGCAGCAGGCGTCGAAGCGGGCTCGGGGAAGGCCGGGTTGCTGCGAATCGACGATGATGGTGGCCGGAGCCCGAGGTGGAAGATGACGGCGATGACGACGTTGCTGGCCTCCCGGGGTCGCGTGCCTTGGCGTGCGGCTCTACGGCGTCGAGGCGGAGCTCGTGGGGGCGCTGGCCGGGCGTGGGGATGTTAGTGGCCACAGTAACGATGAGCGGCGGCGGCGGCTCCGCTCGGCTTCGGAAGAGAGAGCGAGAGCGGAGGATAGGAGTGTAACACCCCGGATGTAACTTTCCCTATTTGTACTCCAACTCTTGCCGTTTCCGGTGTTAAGTTATTTTATTTTCTTGGGTTCGGGTTTTGTCTCCGTGTGTTGTTGTCGTTGTCATGCATCTCATATCATGTCATCATGTGCATTGCATTTGCATACGTGTTCGTCTCATGCATTCGAGCATTTCCCCGTTGTCCGTTTTGCATACTGGCGCCTCGTTCTCCTCCGGTGGTCATTCCTAGCTTTCTTTCGTGTGTGGGGATTAAACATTTCCGGATTGGACTGAGACTTGCCAAGCGGCCTTAGTTCACTACCGGTAGACCGCCTGTCAAGTTTCGTGCCATTTGGACTTCGTTTGATACTCCAACGGTTAACCGAGGGACCGAAAAGGCCTCGTGTGTGTTACAGCCCAACACCCCTCCAATTTGGCCCAAAACCTACCAAACTCTACTCCATGTCCTAGAGTGTTCGATCACGATCGTGTGGCCGAAAACCGCACCTCATTTGGACTCTCCTAGCTCCCTCTATGCCTATATATACACCCCCCATTCTAAATTCGCGGATCCTCTCCCCCCTAACCCAAAAAAAAATCCCAGATCCGCCGCCGCCAGACGTGTCCGGAGCGGGCCGGACAACGTCCGCCGCCGCCTGCGCCCTCCCAGCACGCGCCACGTGGGCGCTGCCACCTACCGCCGCCGCGGCCCGCTCGGCCCACGGGGAGCCCTCCCCGGGCCGGATCGGGCCCGAGCCGCCCCGTGCCTCGTGCCTCCTCCATCCCCGCGCCCGGTGGCCGGCGCCGCCGCGCGCCATTGCCGGCCCCGCCGCACCGGCCGGCGACCGCCGCCTCGCCACTCGCCGCCCCGCCGCCAAGCTCGTCGTCGGCCGCCCCGCGCCCCGCGGCCGCCGCCCCGCCTCCGTGAAGCTCCGCCGCCCCGCCTCCTCGTCGCCGGCGGCCTCTCCGGCGAGAGATCCAGCCGCCGCGGCTCTTTTATTTCCGGCGGTCCTCGAGCTGCTACAGTGCCCCGGCCGCACCTCGGTTTTCGTGCAAACCCTAGATCTGTCCCGGAGAGGTTGATTTTTTTTTCACTAAGTCCCGGATATTTTTAGTTCAAGTGCTCCTGTTCGCGGCTCCGTAACTTCGCATCCGTAGCTCCGATTTGGGCATATAGCATATCAAAATGTTCATATCAGAGAGTACATCATTTCATTCCATTGCATCATTTTCATTTGAGCTCATCTTGATGCCCGAAATGCTGTTATAAGAGAGCTACCTGAGTTAATTGTCAGATCTGTTACTCCGTTTAGCACTTTTGTCATTTTTGCCATGATTAATGTGTGCATGATATGCCCGTGAATTCTTCATATGTTTTGTTAAGGGTTTTGTCATCTTTCTAGAGGTGCAACCCATGTATTTTTAGGATGTGTGTGGTGACTTGTGCAAGCTTGCAAAGTGGTGCACTTGCTAATTCTGTTTTCAGGGACTTAGTAGTTTCACTTAAGTCCCGGGATTGTTTAGTTCATGATGTCATATGTTCATGTTGTTTCCTAGTGACCCGTGCCTCTTTTGAGGATGATCAGTAAGGGAGTTTTGTTAATATTGTAGTGCTCTATCCATCCATGTCTTTGCTTGCAATTATGGAGCAACCTAGCTTGAGTCAATCGAGCTCTACTTTTGCTTCGTTGCGAATCTGGGCAGATCGTCAACTTGTTTGCGATTTTGCCGATGTTATTGTAGTTGATCCGTGCATGCTATGTCATTGTTATTTCCATGTCTAGCTTGTATTTTGTGCCTTCTTAAGGGATGTATGCTTGTCTTTCCATGACTTGCACCGTGGTGAGTGCATCGAGCTCGTAAACATGTCATTGTTACGTCTGAAAACTGATTATGTTTTTGCTATGTTCGTGTGCTTGTTAGTATATTTTGTGATCCCTTTTGGCTCAAGGTCACTAAGGGACTTTTGTTAAGCTTATTGAGTAGCTCCATGCCATGTCTTTCTTTGTCATGTTCAGGTCCTGTAGCTTGTTGTTTTGTTGCTCCGAAGAGTGCTATATGATCTGAAATTCCAGACAAGTGTTAATTTCACTAAGTCTGAGATCTGTTTTACCATTTGCGTTTTTGCCATGCTTGTTTGGACCTCCTAATGGATGAATTGGCCGTAGCTCAGTGCTAGACTTTTGTTAAGAATCTTGAATGCCTCCCTTACATGTATTTTGATGCCATGTTTGGGTGCTGTAGCATGTTCATTTCATTGCATTTAGATGCCTACTTGCTGTAAATCGCAGACCGGTGTCGTTTTTGAATCGCTTGCCATTTCCAAACCGTAACTCCGATTCCGGCGTTCTTTATATCGTTTTCAAGCGATTTCATCTCATCTTTCCAGTGGCACCCTTGGAATTCCAAGTTGGGGCCAGGTTCATGCATTTCCTGTCATATCTTGCATTTTGCATCCCGCATCGCATCCCGCATAGCATATCATCTTTGCATCGTGTTGTTTGAGTTTGCACGTGGTTTATTGTATCCTTGTTGCTTGTTTGTCTTGTTTGGGTAGAGCCCGGAGACGAGTTCGCTAACGAGGAGCCCGTTGAGTTTGCTTTTGAGGATCCAGTCAACTCTGACAACTGTGCAGGTAAGATGATCATACCCTCGAAATCACTACTATCTTTGCTATGCTAGTTTGCTCGCTCTTTTGCTATGCCACTGCTACGATGCCTACCACTTGCTTGCAAGCCTCCCAAATTGACATGACAAACCTCTAACCAACCATTGTCCTAGCAAACCGTTGATTGGCTATGTTACTGCTTTGCTCAGCCCCTCTTATAGTGTTGCTAGTTGCAGGTGAAGATTGGAGGCCGTTCCTTGTTGGAACATCTTTTATTTACTTGTTGGGATATCATTATATTATCTTGCTATCTTAATGCATATATATACTTGGTAAAGGGTGGAAGGCTCGGCCTCTCGCCTAGTGTTTTGTTCCACTCTTGTCGCCCTAGTTTCCGTCATATCGGTGTTATGTTCCCGGATTTTGCGTTCCTTACGCGGTTGGGTTATAATGGGAACCCCTTGATAGTTCGCCTTGATTAAAGCTTTTCCAGCAATGCCCAACATTGGTCTTACCATTTGCCACCTAGCCTCTTTTCCCTCGGGTTTCCGGAGCCCGCGGGTCATCTTATTTTAACCCCCCCCCCCCCGGGGGGCCAGTGCTCCTCTGAGTGTTGGTCCGATCGAGTAGACTGCGGGGCCACCTCGGGGCAACTTGAGGGTTGGTTTTACTCGTAGGATGTCGCATCTGAGTGTGCCCTGAGAAAGAGATATGTGCAACTCCTATCGGGATTTATCGGCACATTCGGGCGGTGTTGCTGGTCTTGTTTTAACCTCTCGAAGTGTCTTGAGTAACCAAGATACCGAGTCTGATCGGAACGTCTTGGGAGGAGGTCTATTCCTTTGTTGACCGTGAGAGCTTGTCATGGGCTAAGTTGGGACTCCCCTGCAGGGATTGAACTTTCGAAAGCCGTGCTCGCGGTTATGGGCAGATGGGAATTTGTTAATGTCCGGTTGTAGATAACTTGAACCTTAATTTAATTAAAATGAATCAACTGAGTGTGTTACCGTGATGGCCTCTTCTCGGCGGAGTCCGGGAAGTGGACGCGGTGTTGGTGTAATGTTTGCGCAGGTTGTTCTCTAGCTTCTCGCTCGTGCTTTGCCTCCTCTTCTCGCTCTCTTTTGCGAATAAGTTAGCCACCATACTTGCTAGTCGCTTGCTGCAGCTCCACTCATATTTTACCTTGCCTTACCTATAAGCTTGAATAGTCTTGATCGCGAGGGTGCGAGATTGCTGAGTCCCTGTGGCTCACAGATTACTATTACACTAGATGCAGGGCCCGATGATTCGCTCCAGGGGACGCGTATGAGCTCAAGTGGGAGTTCGACGAAGACTCTCAACGATACTATGTTTCCTTTCCCGATGATCAGTAGTGGTGCCCGGTTGGGGGTGATTGGGACCGTGTCGCATGTTGGGTTCTCTTTTATTTTGGCGCCGTAGTCGGGCCATGAGTGTTTGGATGATGTAATGTTATTTATGTACTTGATTGACGTGGCGAGTGTAAGCCAACTATGTTATCTCCCCTTTATTATTTATATTACATGGGATGTTTGTGAAGATTGCCTAACTTGCGACATATGCCTTCAATGCGATTATGTCTCTAAGTCGTGCCTCGACACGTGGGAGCTATAGTCGCATCGAGGGTGTGACAAGGAGGGCCACGGGGAAGAGTGAGAGGGGTCAGGGGGTTCGGGGTGATGCGTGGCATCGTCCAGACACGTCGGGGCAGCGGCGGAAGCAGGAGGTGGCCGAGCGTGTGCCGGCTGCAGCGACCATGCACGCGGCGTCCTACTGGCGCGAGTAGGAAGACGCCCCTGCCCCTGGTGGGCCTGGAAGCTAGCTGGGCCGGCTATAGGTAAGGCCCGGGTAACTCTCTCTCTGTTTTCTAATTTAAATAAATTGTTTCTGTTTTCTATTTATTCTGTTTTGTTTTGACTTAGTAAAATACTAAACCATTTTAGAAAATCCTGGAAACAATTAGGGGTGTTGTCTGAATTATTCCAGTGACCCATAACAATTTCCAACATTTTTGGAGCACCTAAAATATATATAGCATTTAAATAGCTCCAATTCAAATATGTTTGAATTAATTCAAAGCCCAAATATGTCTTGCAAAAATGTAAACCATTTTTGTCGGATGCTTCCACCTCAAACCAGAAATGTTGAACATTTTTAAAGGGCATTTGAGTTCAATGAAAAGATTTTAGGTTTGACCCTAGTCGAATTCATTTGGTGCCAGGGTTTGAGGATCCCCATTTCATATTTAAATGAAATTTAGACATGATGACATGATGATCATGCAAGGACAAACAGAGGCTAAGCTAGGGCTGTGACACCCCCACTTCGGCTGCTCACCATCGCCGTCATGCACGCGCCCGCTCCGGCCGCCCCCTCGCTTCGGTCCGCGTCCGCCCGCTCAATATGCAGCCACGCTCTCGCCTCGCCATGGTCGCGCCTCCCGCGCGCCCGCGTCACCTGCCGTGGCCATGCTCCTGCCACCTCCACCTCTTGCTCCCCTGCGTGCTCGCCGTCGCTCGCTCCCCCTGCGGCCCCTGATGTGCGCTGCTGCTACCACGCCTCGCTACTGCATCTGCCGCGCCACCCGCTACCGCACGCTCCGGCCCCGGCTCCGCCGCTGCTGCCGTGCCGCCCCGCCTGCTGCCTTCCTCCGCCACTCGCCTACGCCCCGACGGCCTCCGTGCTCGTCTCGCGTCGCCGTGCCGCAGCCACCAACCGGGTTTGCCCGCCCCGTGCGCCCCTATCGGGCTGGGCGTTAGCGCCAGCTAACCGCGCCCGTTAAGGGGGCCTATGACAAAGGGGCCCACCGCCCCAGAACGTTTTATAAAAAAAGATAAACAAATAAATATTAAAAAAAAACTAATTAATTAACTTAATTAATTCTGTTTAGATTAACCTAATCATTAGGTAAACTAATTACTCTGTTTAATTAATGTGTTAACTAAACAGTCAATGACGAACGGGACCCACACGTCAGTTGACCAGTCAATGCCTCTGTTGACTGCTGACATCATGCTGACGTCAGCGTGCACTGTTCTGGATAATATTAAATTAAATTAATTAAATAAATGCTAAAATCGGTTAAATCTTTTAAAATCAATATAAAATAAACCGTAGCTCAGATGGAAAAACTTTGTACATGAAAGTTGCTCAGAACGACAAGACGAATCCGAATACGCGGCCCGTTCGTCCGCCACACATCCCTAGCATATCAAACACGTAACTTTTCTCCTCCAGTTCATCTGTCCGATAACGCGAAACACTGGGGATACTTTCCTGGATGTCTCCCCCTTTGCCGGTATCACTTAGTATCGCGTTAGGTCACCTCTAGCACCGCGTATTGTCTTGTTATGCTTTGTGATACTTTGACTGCTCTATTATTTATTGTATTCACCCTTCGTTACTTCTTTCCGGTACACCCCCGAGACTGCCGGCGACCCCAATTCGACTACGGTGTTGACGACCCCTCTCTCTTGCCAGAGCAACCAGGCAATCCCCCCCCCTTGATCACCAGATATCGCCTACTCTCCTCTGTACTGCTTGCATTAGAATAGTGTAGCATGTTACTGCTTTCCGTTAATCCCATTCTGATGCATAGCCTGTCATTGTTGCTACAACTGTTGATATCTTACCTGCAATCCTAAATGCTTAGTATAGGATGCTAGTTTATCATCAGTGGCCCTACATTCTTGTCAGTCTGCCATGCTATACTATCAGGCCGTGATCACTCGGGTGTTGATCACGGGTTTATACTATATATACATACTATACATGTTGTGACTAAAGTCGGGTCGGCTCGTTGAGTACCCGCAAGTGATTCCGATGTTGGGGGCTGAACGGGCAGGTGGTTCCACCCAGGTAGTGGTGGGCCTAGGTTCCCGACGGCCCCCGCCTGTTACTTTGAGATGGAGCGACAGGGCAGGTGGAGACCACCTAGGTGAGAGGTGGGCCTGGCCCTGGTCGGCGTTCGCGGTTACTTCAAATAACACGCTTAACGAGATATTGGTATTTGATCTGAGTCTGGCTACTGGCCTATACGCACTAACCAACTACGCGGGCACAGTTATGGGCACTCGACGTCGTGGTATCAGTCGAAGCCTTCGTGACATCAGCGACTGAGCGGCACGCGCCAGGTTGGACTGGAACGCCTGCTCTTGTATAAGGGATGCTAGGTCTGCTCACCGGCCACGTACGCAACTTGCAGGTGTGCAATTGGCGATGGGCCCAGACAGCTGCGCCATAGGATTTAGATCGGCGTGCTGACCTCTCTATTGTGCCTAGATAGGGCTGCGACATGTTGATCTTCCAAGGCCGGACATGACCCAGAAAAGTGTGTCCGGACAAAGGGGATCGAGCGTGTTGGGAAATGTGGTGCACCCCTGCAGGGAAGTTAATCTATTCGAATAGCCGTGATCTTCGGTAACATGACGAATTGGAGTTGTACCTTGACCTTATGACAACTAGAACCGGATACTTAATAAAACACACCCTTCCAAGTGCCAGATACAACCGGTGATCGCTCTCTCACAGGGCGACGAGGGGAGGGTCATCAGTTAGGATTATGCTATGCGATGTTACTTGGTGAACTTACCATCTACTCACTTCTTCTGCTACAAGATGGAGGTTGCCAGAAGCGTAGTCTTCGAAAGGACTAGCTATCCCCATCTTATTCCGGCATTCTGCAATTCAGTCCACATATGATACCCCTTTTCCATTTGATACCAATGCATACATATGTAGTGTAGCTCCTTGCTTGCGAGTACTTTGGATGAGTACTCACGGTTACTTTGCTCCCCCTTTTCCCCTTTCCTATACCCGATTTCTGCGACCAGACGTTGGAGTCCAGGAGCCAGACGCCACTGTCGATGACGACTACTACTACACTGGAGGTGCCTACTACTACGTGCAGGCCACTGACGACGACAAGGAGTAGCTTAGGAGGATCCCAGGCAGGAGGCTTGCACCTCTTTCGATCTGTATCCCAGTTTGTGCTAGCCTTCTTAAGGCAAACTTGTTTAACTTATGTCTGTACTCAGATATTGTTGCTTCCGCTGACTCGTCTATGATCGAGCTCTTGTATTCGAGCCCTCGAGGCCCCTGGCTTGTAATATGATGCTTGTATGACTTATTTTATTTGTAGAGTTGTGTTGTGATATCTTC
Source organism: Triticum urartu (assembly GCF_003073215.2). Lineage (NCBI taxonomy): Eukaryota > Viridiplantae > Streptophyta > Magnoliopsida > Poales > Poaceae > Triticum > Triticum urartu. The sequence continues at coordinate 186,539,505 of NC_053025.1, read as the reverse complement.
CCATGAGTCCCTGGTCTTGATCGTACATGTTTGCGTGTATGATTAGTGTACGGTCAAATTGGGGGCATCACAAGAACGGAGGTGATCCTCGCGTTCCCAGGTGGCTTCTCGGTCAGAATGATGTGACCACTTCACTTTCAGGAATTTGATAGACTTGTTGCGAGTCTTGCGCTCGGTTTATTCAAGAATAGCAACGGGATGCTCATGATAAGACAGGTCTTCTTGGAGATCAATCTCTTTGAAGTTAATGGTGCACTTAGGAGTCTTGAAGCACTTGCGAAGTTGTGACACGTGAAACACATCATGCACATTTGCGAAGTTGGAGGGAAGCTCGAGTTGATAGGCGAGGTCGCCTCTTTTGCCAGTGATCTTGAAAGGACCCACGTATCTAGGGGCAAGCTTCCCTTTGATACTGAAGCGATGAGTGCCTTTCATTGGAGAGACGCGGAGGTAGACATGGTCTCCGATCTCGAAAGCCAAGTCACGGTGCTTGCTATCATAGTAACTCTTTTGGCGCGATTGCGTGGCTTTGAGATTTTCACGGATGACTTTACACATTTCTTCAGCCTCTGTGATCAAGTCATTCCCAAGAAGTTGGCGTTCACTAGTCTCTGACCAATTGAGAGGAGTACGACACTTTCTGCCATAGAGAATCTCGAATGGGGCCTTGCCCGAACTCGCTTGGAAACTGTTGTTGTAGGAGAACTCGGCATATGGAAGACAATCTTCCCACTTCATACCGAAGGAAATGACACAAGCCCTGAGCATATCTTCAAGGATTTGATTGACTCGCTCGACTTGGCCACTAGTTTAAGGATGGAAGGCTATGTTGAACCGTATGTTGGTGCCCATGGCCTTCTGGAAGGATTCCCAGAACTTAGAAGTGAAGATGCTTCCACGATCAGAAGATATCAATTGTGGAATGTCGTGCAAAGAGACAATCCTCGAGGTGTATAGCTCTGCCAACTGAGCTGTTGTGATAGATTCTTTGATTGGAAGGAAATGAGCCACTTTAGTAAGCTTGTCTATGACAACGAAGATAGCATCATTTCCATGCTTGGACTTGGGAAATCCAGTCACGAAGTCCATCTCGATATGGTCGAACTTCCATTCTAGAATAGCAAGAGGTTGGAGGAGACCAGCTGGTCGTTGGTGTTCTGCTTTCACCCTTCTGCAGACATCACATTCATTTACGAATTGAGCAATTTCTCGCTTCATTCGAGTCCACCAAAATGACTGCTTGAGGTCATGGTACATCTTTGTACTTCTAGGATGAATGGATAGAAGGGAATTGTGTGCCTCGTTCATAATGACTTTCCTTAGATCACCTTTAGGAACCACAATTCGATCCTCGAAGAATAGAGTGTCTTTGTCATCAATGCGATATCACTTGTATTTGGGTTGGCTCTTGGCAATCCCATTTTTCACCTTCTTCACCATGGCATCAAGAAGTTGTGTCTCACGAATTTGATCTTCCAAAATAGGAGAGACTTGGAGGTTGGCAAGAAAGCCTTGAGGAACAACTTGGAGATTCAGTTTGCAGAAAGCTTCACAAAGGTCTGGTTGGAAGGGCTTGAGAATTAAGCTATTGAGTAAGCCTTCCTGCTCAAAGCATCTGTAATGACATTGGCCTTGCCTAGAGTATATTCAATACTCAGATTGTATTCTTGAATCATTTCGACCCAACGAGTCTGCCTGAGGTTGAGGTTGGGTTGAGTGAAGATGTACTTGACGCTCTTATGATCCGTGAAGATGTCCACTTTCCTTCCCAACAAGAGATGTCTCCACGTTAATAATGCATGGACAACTGCCGCCAACTCAATATCATGAGTGGGGTAGTTCCTTTCGTTGGGTTTCAACTGGCGAGAGGTATAAGCCATAACTTTCTTCTCTTGCATTAACACAGCACCGAGACCTTGCAAGGAGGCATCACAGAAAACTTCAAATGGCTTGGATTCATCAGGAGGAGTCAAGACAAGAGCTGTGACCAGCTTCTATTTTAGGGTGTTGAAAGCAACGTCACATTCAGGCGTCCAGACATACTTGACATGCTTCTGGAGGAGGTTTGAAAGAGGCTTTGCAATCTTAGAGAAATTCTCAATGAATCTTCGATAATAGCTTGCAAGCCCAAGAAAACTGCAGGGCTGCTTTACATTATGAGGAGGTTCCCAATTCACAATTGCAGACACCTTCTCAGGATTAACATCGATGCCTTTGGCTGAGATGATATGACCAAGGTAAAGAACTTCATCAAGCCAGAACTCACATTTGGAAAACTTTGCATAGAATTGATGCTCTCTGAGTTTGTCAAGTACCAATCTCAAATGCTTGGCATGATCCTCCTTATTCTTGGAAAAGACCAAAATATCATCGAGATACACCAGGATGAAATCATTTGTGTAAGGGTTGAAGATGAAGTTCCTCATGCAAGAGAATGTTGGAGGAGCATTGACAAGGCCGAAAGACATGACAGTATATTCATAAGAACCATAGCTTGTTCTGAATGCTGTCTTGGGAATATCTTGTTCACGAATGTGAATCTGATGATAACCCATACGGAGGTCAAGCTTGGAGAAAACTTGAGCACCTTTAAGTTGCTCGAATAGCTCATTGATGTTCGGAAGTGGATACTTGTTCTTTATTGTCTTCTTGTTCAATGGACGATAGTCGACGCAGAGTCGTTCCATTCCATCCTTCTTCTTGACAAAAAGAACACCACAACCCCATGGAGATGAACTCGGTCTGATTAGACCCATATGCTCTTGTTCATCGAGTTGTTTCGTCAACTCCTTCAACTCCTCTGGTCCAAGCTTGTAAGGACGCTTGCAAACAGGTTCCGTGCCAGGCTCAAGATCGATAACAAATTCAACTGGCCGGTGAGGAGGCATTCCCGGAAGCTCTTCTGCAAAGACGTCTTGATATTCACAAACGACTGGAATCTGAGAGATGGCATTCAACTCGCCCTTCTCATTGAGAGAAAACAGCCGAATGGTTTCGTCACGAGCGGCATAGATGATCACATCCTCAGAAGAGTGTGTCAATTGAATTTCTCTGGCAGCACAATGAAGCAGAGCCTTATGCTTAGAAAGCCAGTCCATGCTGAGAATAAGATCAATATCCGAGTCACCAAGAACAATTGGAGAAGCCAGAAATTTATAGTCGCCCATCTCGATAGAAACATCCGGGATGCAATTATTAGCTGACATTTGCTTACCCGGGGACACAATTGATAAAGTTCTAGGCAATTCTTGATAACCCCACTCATGCTTTGATGCAAAAGGTCTTGAAATGAAACAATGCGATGCACCAGTATCAAAAAGAACTTTAGCAGGAATGGAGTTAACTGGAAGGTTACCCATGATCACTTCTGAAGAATCCTCTGCCTGAGCTGCGTTCATCATGTTGACCTTAGCATGCTTGGTATTATGCTTGACCACTACATTGTTGGCAGATCTCACAGGAGGAGGAGGCGGAAGGCTCCTTTGGTTGAAGCATTTGTTTGCATAGTGCCCTTTCTGCTGACACTTGTTACAAGTAACCTCTGAGAGCGGACGGTGATAAGGAGCACTCGACCTTGGAGTATGAGACTGAGCTTTGTTCTGATAGCCTGGGTTGGGTAGGTGGGAAGATCCATTGCCACCTTTGCTCTTTTGCTGGTAAGGCTGATGAAACGGGGGAGGAGGAGGCAACCAGAACTTCTGTTGCTTAGCTGCCACTTGTGAAGAAGAAGAAGATTGAACTGCATCCCTGACTCTCTTCTTAGATGCCTCACACTTGAGCTGAGCAGCTTCTTGCTTTAGTGCCATGTTGTAGAATTGATCAAACTCAGCCGGTTCAAGAAGCACGAGAGCTAATTGCAGATCTTCTCTGAGGCCACCTCTGAATTGATAAATCATACTCTTTTCATCAGGGATGTCTTGTTTAGCGAAGCGAGCGAGTTTCTGAAACTGGATATTGTATTGATACACAGACATGCTGCCTTGCTTGAGATTGTGAAACTCCTCACGCTTGCTCTCAGCAACGCTTGGTGGGATGTGATGAGCTTTGAAGTCTCGGCGGCAATCATTCCAGGTAATCACACGACCTCCTCTGGAATCTCTGTATTGATGATACCACTCAGCAGGTTGGCCTTTGAGTTGAAACGAAGCAAACTTGACAAAGTCCTCAGGACTGACATTGCTACACTCAAAATGTTTGCAGATATCCACGAGCCAGTCGTCGACATCTATGGCCTCGACACAATTGCTGAAAGACTTCGGCTGGTTTGCGAGGAACTGGTTGAGGGTAGCAAATTGAGGCTGATTGTTGCCTTGGCCTTGATTTCCTTGGTTGCCTTGCCCTTGGTTGCGCTCTTGCAAGAGTTGCAAAAGCATCTGAGTGTTGGCGTTGGTGGCTGCCATGACAGCTTGACAGGCCTCCTGAGGTGGAGGTGGTGGCGGAGAGTTCGACTGATCCCCATCATTGCGGTCTGGATTCTGACGCGTTGGAGGAGCCATCCTGAAGAGGTTGACAACCGTTAGCATCTTGAAAGACATATATTCAAGCTGAATCAATGGATCAAAATTGCAACATATAGTCGTAACATTCGAACAAGGATGAACGAATGAATTCCAAAGTAAATCATCACACTTCCATAAAGTTGAGAAGCCACTTAGATAAAGGTAGATGAATAAAGCAACAAGGTACGGATATGAACAAATAAGTGGTAAGGATTACCCAATTACAAACCAAATATCTGCGGGAAGAAATACTAGAGCTACTTGAATTCCCACCTATAAAACTCCCGAAACTTTCTGGTTATGCAATCGGGTGTTGGGGATACAGGGGAAGCATAATATCTCACCCAAAACTAGCAATTCCTACATCCAGCTGTATCCATCCTTCAACACATAACCAAGAACCCTTCGGAAATCATGTACATCAACCTTTGAAAAGCATCCGTTATACGAGTTATGGCAAATACTCCTGAACTCCCGCCCCAGTACTGGGTGGCGTCGAGGTTATCTCACCAACAACTGCATAAAAGAGATTTTCAATGTCGGCGAACTCAGGTATTCCAGAACTACAATGATAAAATTGTGACGACAACACCTCGGAGCTCAACTCCCCGGGACACTGCCACAACCCCTAAATGTCAGGAGGCACCAAGAACAATGTTCTCATCACAAAACCATCGGAACGATTCCAAGATACCCGCGTGATCCTAAAAAAATCGTGAAATTTGAGGAGAGAAGAGTCAAAACTCTACATCAAGAGGCCTCACCAGAGCGACGAAGGGACTGAGAAGTAAAAAGAATCCTACTCTCTAATATATATAATCCTAAGACTCAAAACATTTTGTTCTAGAATCAACAACGTCAACGATTCGATCAAGCAGGGGGCTCCTAAGTCGGGAAAGGCTCTGATTACCAACTTGTAACACCCACAATGCGGCTATATCTCCCACGTGTCGGGGCACGACTTAGAGGCATAGCCGCATGGTAGGCAAGTCGCAAGAGGGGTAATCTTTACACATCCCATGTACTGAATAAGAAAGAGGGTAAAGAGTCGGCTTACAATCGCCACTTCACACAATACATAAATAATCCATACATCATCCAATGAACAATCAAAGGTCCGACTACGGAACCAAAATAAAGAAAGACAACCCCAAATGCTAGATCCCCGATCGTCCCAACTGGGCTCCTCTACTGATCATCCGGAAAAGAAACATAGTAACGGCCCGAATCCTCTTCGAACTCCTACTTGAGTTCGGTAGCGTCCCCTACACTGGCATCATCGGCACCTGCATCTGTTTGGAAGTATCTGTGAGTCAGGGGGACTCAGCAATCTCACACCCGTGAGATCAAGACTATTTAAGCTTAAGGGTAGGAAAAGGGTAGTGAGGTGGAGCTGTAGCAAAGCACTAAGCATATATGGTGGCTAACTTACGCAAAAGAGAGCGAGAAGAGAAGCAACGCACGGTCGAGAAGCTAAAAGTGATCAAGAAGTGATCCTGAAGCTACTTACGCTCAAGCATAACACAAGGTCGTGTTCACTTCCCGGACTCCGCCGAAAAGAGACCATCACGGCTACACACGCGGTTGATTCATTTTAATTAAGTTAAGTGTCAAGTTCTCTACAACCGGATATTAACAAATTCCCATCTGCCCATAACCGCGGGCACGGCTTTCGAAAGTTCAAACCCTGCAGGGGTATCCCAACTTAGCCCATCACAAGCTCTCAAGGTCAACGAAGGATATTCCTTCTCCCAAGAAGACCCGATCAGACTCGGAATCTCGGTTACAAGACATTTTGACAATGGTAAAACAAGACCAGCAAAGCCGCCCGATGTGCCGACAAATCCCGATAGGAGTAGCACGTATCTCGTTCTCAGGGCACACCGGATGAGCACTTCGTACAACTAAAACCAACCCTCGAGTTTCCCCGAGGTGGCGCTGCAAAGGACTCTATTTCAGACCAACACTCAAAGGAGCACTGGCCCGGAGGGGTTTAAAAAAAAGATGACCCTTGAGTCTGCAGAACCCAAGGGAAAGATATATGGTGGTAGGTAGGCTAATGGTAAAACCAAGGTTGGGCCTTGCTGGAGGAGTTTTATTCAAAGCGAACTGTCAAGGGGTTCCCATAACACCCAACCGCGTAAGGAACGCAAAATCAAGGAACATAACACCGGTATGACGGAAACTAAGGCGGCAAGAGTGGAACAAAACACCAGGCATAAGGCCGAGCCTTCCACCCTTTACCAAGTATATAGATGCATTAAAGTAAATAAGAGATAATAATGATATCCCAACAATATCCATGTTCCAACATGGAACAAACTTCATCTTCACCTGCAACTAGCAATGCTATAAGAGGGGCTGAGCAAAGCGGTAACATAGCCAAACAAAGGTTTGCTAGGAAAGGTGGGTTATGAAGGAAATATGCCCTAGAGGAATAATAAAGTTATTATTTATTTCCTTATATCATGATAAATGTTTATTATTCATGCTAGAATTGTATTAATCGGAAACATAATACATGTGTGAATACATAGACAAACAGTATGTCACTAGTATGCCTCTACTTGACTAGCTCGTTGAATCAAAGATGGTTAAGTTTCCTAGCCATAGACATGAGTTGTCATTTGATTAACGGGATCACATCATTAGGAGAATGATGTGATTGACTTGACCCATTCCGTTAGCTTAGCACTTGATCGTTTAGTTTGTTGGTATTGCTTTCTTCATGACTTATACATGTTCCTATGACTATGAGATTATGCAACTCCCGTTTACCGGAGGAACACTTTGTGTGCTACCAAACGTCACAACGTAACTGGGTGATTATAAAGGTGCTCTACATGTGTCTCCAAAGGTACTTGTTGGGTTGGCGTATTTCGAGATTAGGATTTGTCACTCCGATTGTCGAAGAGGTATCTCTGGGCCCTCTCTGTAATGCACATCACTTAAGCCTTGCAAGCATTGCAACTAATGAGTTAGTTGCGGGATGATGTATTACGAAACGAGTAAAGAGACTTGCCGGTAACGAGATTGAACTAGGTATTGAGATACCGACGATCGAATCTCGGGCAAGTAACATACCGATGACAAAGGGAACAACGTATGTAGTTATGCGGTATGACCGATAAAGATCTTTGTAGAATATGTGGGAGCCAATATGAGCATCCAGGTTCCGCTATTGGTTATTGACCGAAGATGTGTCTTGGTCATGTCTACATAGTTCTCGAACCCGTAGGGTCCGCACGCTTAAAGTTTGATGACGGTTATATTATGCGTTTATGTGTTTTGATGTACCGAAGGAGTTCGGAGTCCCAGATGAGATTGGGGACATGACGAGGAGTCTCTAAATGGTCGAGACGTAAAGATCGATATATTGGACGACTATATTCGGACATCGGAAAGGTTCCGAGTGATTCGGGTATTTTCGGGAGTACCGGGGAGTTACGGGAATTCGTATTGAGCCTTAATGGGCCATACGGGAAAGGAGAGAAAGGCCTCAAAGGGTGGCCGCACCCCTCCCCATGGGCTGGTCCGAATTGGAATAGGGAGGGGGGCGCCCCCTTCCTTCCTTCTTCTTTTCCCTTCCCTTTCCTTCTCTCCTACTCCTACTACTTGGAAGGGACCCTAGTTCTACTATGAAAGGGGGAATCCTACTCCCGGTGGGAGTAAGACTCCCCTAGGGCGCGCCATAGAGAGGGCCGGCCCCTCCCCTCCTCCACTCCTTTATATACGTGGCCAGGGGGCACCCCATAGACACAACAATTGATCTCTTGATCTCTTAGCCGTGTGCGGTGCCCCCTCCACCATAATCCATCTCGATCATATCGTAGCGGTGCTTAGGCGAAGCCCTGCGTCGGTATAACATCATCATCGTCACCACGCCGTCATGCTGACGAAACTCTCCCTCAACACTCGGCTGGATCGGAGTTCGAGGGACGTCATCGAGTTAAACGTGTGCAGAACTCAGAGGTGCCGTGCGTTCGGTACTTGATCGGTCGGGCCGTGAAGACGTACGACTACATCAACCGCGTTGTGCTAACGCTTCCGCTTTCGGTCTACAAGGGTACGTAGACAACACTCTCCCCTCTCGTTGCTATGCATCACCATGATCTTGCATGTGCGTAGGAATTTTTTTGAAATTACTACGTTCCCCAACAGGTTAGAGGCTTGACATGGCAATATGGGAGGCATGATAAAGCAAGTGGTAGGTAGTGCGTCATAGCAATAGAGCGAGCAACTAGCAAGCAAAGATAGAAGTGATTTCGAGGGTATGGTCATCTTGCCTGCAAAGTTCTCAGAGTTGTTGAAAGCTTGATCCTCGTTAGCGTACTCAACAGGTTCCTCGATCACGTACTCGTCTCCCGACTCTACCTAGAGCAAGAACACAAGAAAAGGACCAACAATCAATCACAGTGCAATGCACAATCAACATGATGCAAAACATGGCATGATATGCAAGACATGATATGCAATGCATATGCGTGCTTCGGAAGGGAAATAATGAACAAGGCATCAACTTGGCAAACCAAGTGTGCCGCTGGAAAGATGAGATGATTTCGGTCGAAATCTATATAAAGATCACCGGAAACGGACGCACGGTTTGCAAATGGCAAGCAAAACAAGAATGGCACAATTCTGCGATTAACAGCACGATGCCACTTAGAATGCAGCAAGAAACTAAGCTACTGCACTCCAACATAGCAACAAGGCTCATGGCAGTTATGTACACAAGATGCTTGACAAAACATGAACACTGAGCTACGGCTAAATCACACAAGAGTAGGTTCAAAAAAGCATGGCAAAAGTGCAAAAGATATCAGCTTCACAGACAGTGAAAATACTAACATGCCAGAAATAACATCAGGAAGCAATGTTTAGAGTAAGCAAACAACATGCAACAGGAACCTATAATAGCGAAAAAAGGCATGGCATGATTCTACTAAATGCAGAGATCAAAAGTCCCTTATTGATCGTGAGCCAAAAAGGCACAGAAGATATGATGGCACCCATGTAAACATAGCAAGTTCTGTTAGCAGTTTCAGACTTAGCAGAAAACTGAGCATGGCATAAACAGCATCATGAAGGAAACTTTGCGAGCTCAAATCACTCACCACAAAGCATTACATGACAAAACAAGCATAGCATCAGCAAGATCACATGTTCATGAAGCTAACCATGGCAAGAGCAAGTTCATATCATGCATGGATCACTAGCAACAACCATGGAAAAATTGATTAACATGTAAACAATCTGTCAGGAACATTTTATAGCAAAAGTAGAGCAAGATTAGGACATGCTAGTGCACTCCATAATTGCAAACAGGGGCATGGATGGATAGATCATAACCATATGTCCAAAACACCCTTATTGAAGATATCAAAACAATCATGGATGTCACTGTAGCATCAAGTTTACATGGCATAAAAATAACAGAAGAACAAGGACTTGGCAAAATCCTAAGTCCCTAAAAACAGCAATATCACGAAGGCTACTTTGCATGCTTGTGCTAGTCACCACATAGATCACAAAAATACATGGCAAGCACCCCTGTAAAGATGGCATGACATAGTTCAAAACACAAGTAGAGCTCATGCCCATATGAAGCACCCATCAAATGTGGAAAAATGACAAATCATCATAATCTGATAAGTAACAACAGTAAACATTTTATAGCACTCTTACATCAATGGTTAGGGCATCAAGATGAACTCAAATAAGCATGCCACAATGGAATGAAATGAAGAGCATCTTCCAATGAACATTTTGATATCTCATATGCATGAAACAGAGCTACAGTCACCGAAATACGAGGCAATGAACAGGGCATGAAAATCATCACAGAAAAAGGACTTAGAGGAAAAACGAAGTCAACCTCGGTTGCACGGAAAACGACGCGGCGGCGGATTTGGCCGGAGTTCGCCGGAGATGGAGCGGGGAGGCGGCCGGAGGTGAGAAGGATGACACGGAGGTCGCCGGAGCTCGTTGGAGGAGTCGCCGGAGCGCGAGGGGGCCGGCAAGGTCGGGCCGGCCGGATTCGGCGCAGGCAACGGCGGACGCAGGGGAGCTCGGCGGCCAGCTGATGGAGTGGGGCGGCACCAGCGAAGGAGCAGGGCGGAGGTGGAGGCCGGCGGAGGAGCGGGGCGGAGGCGGCGGCCGGCGGGCGCGGGCGCCAGGCGGGGGGGCGCGCGGGGGCGCGGGCGGCGGCGGTGGGCTCGGCGGGCCCGCTACGGGCTCGCGGGCCGGCGGCGGGGTCGGGACGGTGGTGCCATGTGGTGCGCCCCTATTGGCTGCGGGCGTCGGCGGTGGACGTGTCCGGCACCGGCGGACACGTCCGACGGCGGAGAGGGTTGGATCTAGGGTTTATCTGCGCGAAAAATCGGGGAGGGGTGCCTATTTATAGCTAGAAGGAGGTAGGAGTGTCCAAATGGAGTGTAGTTTTCGCACACACGATCGTGATCCGACGACGAAGGACATGGAAGTGGTTTAGATGGGTTATTGGGCCGTTTTGGAGGGGTGTTGGGCTGCAACACACAAAAGGCTACCGCGGTTACCCGGTTAACCGTTGGAGTATCAAACGGACTTCAACTAGAACGAAATTTGACAGGCGGTCTACCGGTGGTGTACCAAGGCCACTTGGCAAATATCGGTCCATTCCGAGAACGTTTAACACCCGCTCACGAAAAAAGACAAACGGGGTGCGCCGGTGCATGTGGAAGTGGCGGATTGCAAAACGGACAACGGGGAAAATGCTCGGATGCATGAGACGAACACGTATGCAAAAGAGATGCACATGATGACATGATATGAAATGCATGACATGAACAAAATGCAAAACGAAGATAAAACCCAACCACGAAGGGAATCTCATAACTTAAAGCCGGAAATGGCAAGAGTCGGAGTTACAAATATGGCAAGTTACATCCGGAGTGTTACACCCCTCTCCCTAGGCGCCATCTCCTCCCCCATCCGACGGCACCTCCTCCTTGTTTCTTCCACTCCTGGGACGCCAAATCCGTGGGCTCGCCGCTGTTCGAACGGGGAAGAGCGGGGTGGAGCCGATGCTGGCCTGGAGGTGAGAGCCCCATCATTCTTCCCCTGCTTCTCCTTGCGCCCCATGCCCTCACTGCTCCCCTACCGCCTGACTCCCAGACCTCCCCTACTCCTTCACCCCAGCGAGAAGACCCCGCCTCCCCAACCCTTGGTCGTGGGTGGAGAAGAGGTTGTGGGGTGAGCAGCTCCTCGGCATCGGACGGAGATGTTGGAGGTGGAATGCGGCGGCGGCGGCAGCTGGCGAGAGAGGATGGAGGAGAAGGGGAGGGGTGCTGCGATGTGGATCCAGGGGAAACAGGGTTAGGGTTGGTGGAATGGTGGCCCGTGTGAAACAGCCCCCACGCGGGCTACCAATCGCGCAACATGCACGCGGCGCATAAGGACAGGCTCGTCTCGCACCCCAAAACGGTTGACCCAACCAATCGCGGGAGAGAACAAGCCCACCAGTCATTGCCCATCGAAAACTACAACGAGGTAAAAAAAAGACGCAGATCCAACGTAGATCCAACATATCAGAATAGTTTGGAGACCAGATTGACCAGATCCAACGGCCTAAAGCGAAGCTCCTCGAGGGAGCTCTCTGGAGGGGGGTCGGCCAGCCTCCTTATATGTTAGAACTAGCAAAAGAGCTCGTGCATTGCAACGTGAGAGAAAACATAACACACACTCTTAACTCAACAACCATTACTCAAGACCACAATAGGTCCATCTCCTTTATTTTTGCGAGGCAGTATATTTGTGTTGCAGTTTATCCTCCTTCTCACCCTCGCCGGTGATGGCATCGGTATTCACACAAAATAACAAAAAATGTGTGTTGAATATGGTTAATCCTAAGGCGTCTCTCTCTCTCCCTCTCTCTCTCGCTCGCTTTCTCTCACTCTCGCGATGAGAAATCTGTTGTTTTCCCCTGTGACATTTTTCAGAGGTATGCATGTGTAGTTATCGATGTTTTCTTTTTCGTATATCGTTATAGTGGGGTGTTTATTTGCAATCCGAATCGCCGCCGGTATGAAAAAAATGAATCTTGCGCTATAAATTATAAATTTGCTTCCATAACAATATTTTAAAAATATTTAACAGGTAAAATTAACATCATATTTAGATTCCACACATTTTTCTAATAAAATTTCATATATAATAAGTCAAAATCGAAGTTACGGTTTAAAAGATACAGATAATTTAGAAAATCATTTGGTTTGACACAAATATATTTCAAAATAATATTTTAAAATACTTAACAGGTAAAAATAATCTCATATTCATATTCTACATATTTTTCTAATCAAATTTCATATATAACATGTTCAAATTGGAGTTACGATTTAAAAGATATGAATGATTTTAAAAAGCATTTGTTTGACTTAAATATAATCCGCGGATGAATTATTTAAAACATCAGGGGGTTTCGAAAAATGTAACACAACAGTTCGAATGTGACTTAAATCCGGACGGCGGTTTAATTTTAAGAAAAAACAAAAACTTTTGTGTAAAAAATACGTTTATCAATTTTAGTGGGCGAACGAAAACTCTGCCCCCCATCGTACGCAGAAAGGAAGGACAAGTTCTCGGCACCCACGTCATCTCATCCCTAAATTAGTGCTAACCTCCCAGTCTTCTTCAAATTTAGTGCTAACCTCTTTGGCCGCACAAATCTCCTCCAAGCAAAGTGGACGCACGTGGACTCCCTAAAAAAAAAGTGGACGCACGTGGGCGGCCACCGGCGAAGGGGGTCGAGCCCGATCCCGCGGCGCGGCTGCGCCTACTCTCCCTCGCCTCTCCGGCCGCACAACTCTCTCCCTAAGCACGACGTTGGTGCATGCAGGACGGCCGCCGGCGAACGAGGCCATGCGCGAGACCGCAGCGAGGCGTCGCGGAGCCCTCTGCTCCGGTTTGTGATCCGCGCATCAGTCACCTCCATCGCCACCGCGAGTCGCCTTCTCCTCCGTCGCTAGGAATCCGGAAGCCGGCAAGGTAACTGATCTCGGTGAACGAGGCCGCGCGCGAGACCGCGGCGAGGCGGCGCGGAGCCCTCTGCTCCTTGCCGGTTTGTGATTCGCACCGGTCACCTCCATCGCCACCGTGAGTCACATCCTCCTTCGCCGCCGGGAATCCCGTCGCCGGCAAGGTAACCTCTCTCCCTGGTCCTCACGCCCTGCTTGCTGCGTGTGTGTGATGTGTGGGTGCTTATGTTGTGTGCTTGCTAGCTTGTCGATGATGGCCTACTACTGTATACGTATGATTTTGGAGTCAGACTGTCAGATTATGATCTATGCACTTGAGGAAAGGGATTATGATGTTGCTGAATTGGGAGTCCTCTTTCGCGAAGCCAGAAGTTTGGTGTTGGGGATTTCAAGCCCCTTACTTAATTTGTTTCAATTTTGGTTAGCAGCGATTTACCTGTGCACCAAGTTTGAGTGGAATACATTTTTCCATTCAAGAAAAACTTGGTGGATTAATTTGTTTTATCCGGCGAGCACCAGTGATGGTGCACGATGACGGGCTTACTGGACCAGAAGATATCTGTACTCTTCTCAATGGTGCAAAGTTGAGGTGTTCTCAAATCTCACTGGCCTATTTTATTTTACTACTGACTCTTGAATGCTCTCTTTTTTCTGATTTGGTTGTCTCTCTATTCTTATGTTCTTTACTTCCAATTTCAACTTTCCAAGGATTTAGTTAAAAAAATTCAAGGATTGTTCTTCTCATGCCTTCTGTTGCCTGTTCAAGGATTGTGCTGCAATTTGGGGAGAGATGGAGAACATGGAGCCTTGGGCAGCTTAGGTAAATCCTTCCTTAAGCGCAGTTGCCTTCTGGTCCATAGGTAAATCATGAAACAAAACATTGTTGCTTGTTCAACATTTTCCTCATGAAGTAAGATGGTCTGCATGTTAACAGTTGAAGAATATAAAATAGGGATGGTTTTTGATTTGATGGTTAAAACAATGTTAAAATATGATTGTTTTGTGCTCGCTTCAGATATTAATCCAGTTAGGCTTCGTGGTATATGAATGCACAAGCTTTTTAAGAGGGCCAAAAGAGAAAATGGAAAACTATTACATATGTCTTTCTGTCCAAACAATATAAATCGAGATTTCTATCTTGCCAAAACTTCTTATTATTGCGTTCATTTTCTTCCAATTGTTTACATGTCACCTCTTTGTTGGTTGTTGGTTGGTGCCAAGGCCATTAGAAAAGAGTAATGCCTCAAACAAGGTTGTTCCGAGGATAGAACTCAGGGTGGCTACCATCGATGATGCTAGCCAGCAAGCTCCTGGGTGACTACTCGATGCCGACGATTGTTGGTTTCCTTCATGGCTATTGTAAAATGGTGCTTCATATATCACATGCTCTTTATTGGGATCTTTATTGGCAAGCTAGCATCACTTCACTTTTGTTCATTTCTTTGGGGGTTGCAAGAAACATATGCTAATGGTTATGGACATATGAGCAAATAAGAGAAGTTACAATGTTGCAACTATTCTCAGTTATGAGAATACTGAAATGGATATAGACTGATGAGATGATGTTCATACATGTTGAAGCAGGTTTCTGAAAGAAGTAATGGGTATAGACCTAACTATGCTCATCCTGTTGATAGGACATTCTCATAGATCGTTTTTTCTTGTTCTGGTTGAGATATATTAAAGTCTGTGTACCCATGAAAAAAGAAGATACTTCAAATTTTCATGAGCAAATAAGAGAAGTTACAATGTTGCAACTATTCTCAGTTATGAGAATACTGAAATGGATATAGACTGATGAGATGATGTTCATACATGTTGAAGCAGGTTTCTGAAAGAAGTAATGGGTATAGACCTAACTATGCTCATCCTGTTGATAGGACATTCTCATAGATCGTTTTTTCTTGTTCTGGTTGAGATATATTAAAGTCTGTGTACCCATGAAAAAAGAAGATACTTCAAATTTTCATGAGCAAATAAGAGAAGTTACAATGTTGCAACTATTCTCAGTTATGAGAATACTGAAATGGATATAGACTGATGAGATGATGTTCATACATGTTGAAGCAGGTTTCTGAAAGAAGTAATGGGTATAGACCTAACTATGCTCATCCTGTTGATAGGACATTCTCATAGATCGTTTTTTCTTGTTCTGGTTGAGATATATTAAAGTCTGTGTACCCATGAAAAAAGAAGATACTTCAAATTTTCATGAGCAAATAAGAGAAGTTACAATGTTGCAACTATTCTCAGTTATGAGAATACTGAAATGGATATAGACTGATGAGATGATGTTCATACATGTTGAAGCAGGTTTCTGAAAGAAGTAATGGGTATAGACCTAACTATGCTCATCCTGTTGATAGGACATTCTCATAGATCGTTTTTTCTTGTTCTGGTTGAGATATATTAAAGTCTGTGTACCCATGAAAAAAGAAGATACTTCAAATTTTGTATGTAGTACTTGGTGTATGTGTGCTCATGAGGTGTCCAGGTACTCATGATGTAACATTAGATTTTTGTTATGTTCTAATTTTCTTACCCTCGCAGTACCAACTATGTATACAGTACTCCAAGACTGCTAGCGCATTGACTTTTCTTTGAATTGTTTCTTCGTGAAAGTACCATTTATCTCTGATATTGTGTGATGATCGCTGAATAACTTAAATACCTTTTCAGTAATGACTCTGGATAAAGACGAAATAGAGAACATAATCTTGGTGGAGGCATCTCAATGGAGATGGGAAAGTGTTGCAGAAGTGGATTTATTGGGTTGGGGAAATAGAAAAAAGAAATCTTGCTTGGTTTTTGTATTCTCTTCCTGATGTATTTTTTATGTATTATCGGCATGGAATAGATGATCCCTCTCACTTAAGTTGATATTGTTGTCTTATACATCATGTTTCACTTCTCCACAATTATGCGCCCTTAATTTGTGTTCGTATTGCTTTTATAACTTGTTTATTCATTTATGTCATATATATTCCTACTCATAGTCTGTTATGAGAATTTTTTATTTTTAATAGCTTTCCATGGATAATGAACCGTGTATGGTGGCTTTATTAATCTTCAAGAAGTATTACATATTAATGATATTGAATGCATGGTTGTCATGGTTTACTTTATGTGTGCCTGATTGAGAATGTTGCTTCTTGGAAAATAAAATTGATGTCTAACCAGTTGATTTGCTCATTGTATTATTTTTGTATTAGTTGAGACGTGAACTAGATGACACTATACAATGTTCAATTACATTCATGGACTAGATCATGATGGGCGCGTGTTGCGGCGCCCGTCCATTTTGACAAAAGAGTGGTAGGCATTTTTGTAAATATATGAAGATGTAGAATTGAATTAGCATAATCTGCTCCATATATTTGTTTTGAATGGAAGAGTTAAGTTTAAAAGTGTGTGTTGCCAACTCACTAAATTGTCAATAACTGGAGTAATTGCATACTAAGGAGTACACTCACCACATAAAAAAAGAAATAAAATACAAAGGTTTGACAAAGAGAACAATTACATGCCAAGTTGTTATAGGATTTCCTTCCCCATTGTGTCGGTGCAGTGTTGATCACCTCACATTGGCTCATTTATAGGTAGTTGTTCAGTTGGAAGGGCTTCTAACATAAGGCAGTGGTGGTATCTTGTCCGAACACTTCTTTTCTGTCGTCACTGCCTGATTGGAGTAAGACAGTGGACTATCCAGTTTAGTTCACTTGGAGAAGGGAAAAGTTTCATGTTCAGAGAAAATCAAGGAACTATTAGCACAACCACAAAACCTGATTCACAACATGACATAAGAAACCAACATCATGGCCCGTTGGCAAAGAATCCAAATTGTTGATCCAAGTTCCCAACATAACAATCATAAGCCGACGTTGTGCTCCAATCAGCTTAAATGTAACCTTGGAGTGATTCTTAGTTTCTTACTACACTAAATTATATAAATTATGATTGGAGTAAAATGCAGTTAAAGTATATTTTATTTAACCAACCAAAGATAGGAAGTGATAGTAATTAGAAAGATTGTAAGATATTTGAGATGGAACTGGAATGTGTCAGCCCTAGGACAATGAGTTAATATTTTGAGTATAAAATACACATAAAAATTTCTGTAATGATTTTTTGGGTGCCAAAATGCACCTTTACTCAAAGGGCAAAGGTTTGTACGTACCCATGATACAAGACACCAACGCCTTTTTTTTCCAACAGAGCACACTTTATATTGTAGCTGTAACAGTACTGCATATAATTGCATCGGTGAAATATGAGTTTGTTGCCAGCTAGATTTCAGAATGTAGAAGATAAACACAAAAATGTTCTGGAAAGTACGAAAGAAACACTTACAATTGGATATGCAAGTCTACCGACTGATTTCATGGCATTCTATTTTTTTGCTTGCCAAAATAGGAATAGCACCTACAATTGGATATGCACGTCTACCGACTGATTTCATGGCATTCTTATTTTTTTCGTTGTCAAAATAGGAATAGCAGTTTATAGGATAATATGACAGTATATCCTTACAATATACTCCCTCCGTCCCATAATATAAGAACGTTTTTGACATTGTTATTATGGGACGGAGGGAGTACAAAGTTATTCTAACAATGACTTACCTTCGATGAAAGAGCGTACCATTCTTTCTCAGTCAATGGCTGAGATCCATTTCCCAATCCAGATATTTACAGGTATGCATAGCAATTCAGAGGAAGAAAAATGAGTTCCATGCCATTATAGAGCAATTTTGTCAAACAGATCAGAAACAAACATGCATCATTTTCTTCCAATAAAAGAGCAACCAAGTACCAACATACAATAGTCTTATAAGTTGGCATGTCATTGTCACCATTAAGCTATTCCTTATTTCAAAGGACCAGTTAAAATTGCGTAGCACATCTATTAATCCTACTTTTTAAAACATCGCGTGCTTAGCTTTAAATTGTGCTTTCTCGGCCTTGAATGGAATAGAACCATAAGCACCAGGCGAAATATCAAGGTTTAGGGAAAAAAATAAGATATGTTAAAATGCTCTGCTTTCCCCCCAAATGTCAATAGTTGGCGCCCATGTCTTCACTTGTACAACATGTCCGTTTATATTATTAGTGGATCATCAATTACTGAAACATATCACAATGCACACCCCGGATTCTAGGTTTGTCAAGATTGTTTATTTAACTGATGCAATAGCACGGTCTAGTTGCTTTTGGTCAACTGCAATTATTATTTTTTATTTGGGCAAGTGAACCATAAACTGATGAACAATGAAGCTCGCGCTTAGCAAATAGCATATCATCCCTCTAAACTTTCCTGAGCAAAATTATTAGCAATAAAATTATAAAATAAAAAGCAATTGATGTTGTGTAAGAAAGGCGGGGCTTTAGAGTAAGGGGAGGGAAGTGAAGCTTGTTGTTCCCAGCTTGTCCATTTCCTGTTTAAAAAAGTGGCAAAGTTCACGAATAAATATTGATACCGAGGCAGATACAATATCCTAGGTAACTCCATCATCATTACATTTAAAAGGTAAAAGAGGCTAACCAACTCCCCTCCAGAAGGCTCCCCCGATTGGGCCTTCGTGGGCCGTCGGATCTGGCTCTCGGACACGCCTGAGCCGTTGGATCTTCACGGCGGTTAAATCAGTTTTCACCTCACGATCGTTTTTCACTGGCCAATGACGGGTGGGCTCGCGCGGCACACTGGTTGGCTGGGTCGCCTGTTTTCACGTGCAGGCCGTTTTGCCCAATCCCCACCATGCGTTCCGCACCCAATCCCCCGTCTCCCCAGGCCCCAGCCCCCACCGGACAAACCCTAGCCTCACCAAGCCCCACATCTCGCGCTCCTCCCTCCTCCATCCCCGTTAGCCGCCGCCGCCGTTCTGCCTCCCTCCTCTCTCTCCCCTACAACCACGTCGCCGGGAGGAAGCCGCCGTTCGTGGCGCCATGCCGCTGACGGGGTGTTACGCACGCTTCGTTCCCCACAGCCCCTCCCTCATCCTCGCTCATCACCGCCGCTGCCTGCTACTCCCGGGGCGGCCGAGCGCCAACGGTGCGGCAATGGCTGTTCTAGGAGGCGAGGGCGAGGGCGCGGGCGTTGGGCGTTGGGCGTGTGGACAAGGAGGGAGGAGTCAACTTGAGGGAGGAGATGAGAGAGGTGAGGGTTGGCAGCGATTGCAGGGAGAGGAGGAGGAGTCTGGAGGCAACGGACGATTTTTTTAGGGTGGTCGGTGTCGTGGTTCTAACTCTGACAGTGATGTAGGGGGGTATGTATGGAGAGGCTAGATCTTAGCTATGGAGGAGTTGTAAGCACACAAGGATTACGAGTTCAGGCCCTTCTCAGAGGAAGTAACAACCCTACGTCTCGGTGCCCGGAGGCGGTCGACTGAATTATGTGTGTATGAATAACAGGGGTGCCAACCCCGTGATACTAAGGAGGGGGTGGCTTATATAGAGTTCGCCAGGCCCCTCCAGCCCTCAGTAATGCAAGTTTTAAAGTACATTAAGATTGGGGGTTACTGGTAACGCCCCTAATAAAGTGCTATGATGACCATAAAAGCTACTTAATGACCGACCGTTTGCGTGCAGGGTGACTTTAGATCTCCTGGCAGTCGAGTGGTTGGAATTTGGTCGAGTGATTGCTTCGTGGTCGAGTGTCTTGAATCTGTCGAGTGGGATACCTCCAAGTTGATTGAAAGGTGACTTATTCTAGGGATGTCCTTGGGTATGGTACTTAGGACAGGTCCATGCCCCTATCCTAGGTACATAGCTTCTTCTCCTCCAATGGATCGAGGTTCGAGTGGGGAAGGAGTTGGGGATCTTTCCGACTGGTTCTTCATGTTATATGAATGTCTTGTTTTGGATCAATTGTCACGGATGACGCCGTCAACTTCTTTCAGTCGCCTTGATCCATTCTTGGCCTCTTGTCGAGTGAATTTCTTTACTTGTGAAGTTCCGAGTGACGGTGTGAAAGGGATCTTCTGTTTGACGAGTTGTTCTGCGGCCCGCGGATTTTGCGGGATTTGAATTTCGGGAAGCGCGCGGGACGGGGGCGGCCGCAGTAATCGGATGGGATAGGACGGAAGCTCCTCGATCCCCACGCCACCTTTTTCGCCACGTACCGTGCGCGCCTGTTACGGGATTTGACGGGATTGCCTAGGCCTACCAGTCAGCCACTCGGAAGCGACCTCTTATAAGCTGCCGGCTCAGGACCCCCGAACAGTGCGCCTTCACTTTTCCCCCTTCCTTCACAAGATCCTCCGCCACCTCCGCTCCCACCTTGGTGCCGTAGGTCTGTTCGAGCTTCGCCGGCGACGATGGTGAAGGAGAAGACGTCGGCTCTGGAGCGCGCGAAGAAGGTGGCGGTGCAGGGGAAGGGGAAGAAGTCCGCTCGGGGCGGATCTTCCTCGAGGACTGCTCTGCCCAAGGATTGGATCCAGGGCAACTGGATGCCGTCGGTGATTCGGCAGGATGATCTCGATGATCTGGTCGAGGGGGATTCATTCCCCACGAATCTACGCGCCTCCCGGGGAAAGAAGTCGAACCCCAGCCTCTTGATGGTGAGTGCGTCCTCCTCGCCACCCATATCAATCGTGGATTCTCTCTGCCTCCTCATCCTTTTTTCCGGAGCTTCTTGAGCTTCTTCGGAGCGCAGCTCCATCACTTTACTCCCAATTCTATTGTGTATCTTGCTGCTTTCGTTTCCTTGTGTGAAAACTTCTTGGGTTGCCGCCCCCATTGGGGACTCTTCAAGCACATCTTCACTTGCCGCTCTCAGTCGGTCAAGAAGGCCAAGTCGAGTGAAGAACGGACGCAGGTGATCCAGCTGTGCGGGGGCCTGGCGATCCAGATGAGGGGAAAAAGTTCCTTTCCGTCTATCACTTTTACCGAGTCAGTCCGTGGGTGGTAGACGACTTGGTTTTACTGTAAAGACCAGGTGACCCCAGGACAGTCGACGGGGCTTCCCCCTTTTTCTCTGAATCGAGCACAAAAACCTGCCTCTCTGAAAGTGACGCCGGAGGAAAAGGCGCAAGTCAAGGTGCTGGTCGGTCGAGTGGTTCAGCTTGTCCGCGAGGGTGTGACTGGCATGGACTTGTTGGAAGTCTTCCTTCGGAGGCGCATCCAACCGCTTCAGGCTCATGACCACCCGATGTGGCTGTACTCGGGTCTCGAAGACACCACTCGATTCACCCAGAGGAGGTCACTGACGAGATGTTGGAAGGGTGGCTGTCGAGTATCACAGGGAACAAGGACAACCCCCGAGGAGCCAGGAGGATTCCTCCACTCGACCAAACATACGAAGTGGACAAGGTCTGACCTTGTGTTTCCGACTGTGATCTTGCTTTCTTTATTTGTTCTTTTTGGATTAGTCGATTGACTTTTGTCTCGTTTGTTGTCCTCTAGGCCACTACTGAGATGTACTCGACACCCAATGGAGCACAGGAGCAGGCCGAGGAAGGAGAGGCGAGCGGAGGCAAAAGTGGAGACGAGGGAGAAGAGTGGGAATCTCACGGCGAAGGAGAGGGGGATGACGACTCCAGTGAAGAGGAGGAGGAAGAAGTCGAACCTCCCCGCTCGGAACGGCGATCCAAGCTTACACACGACCCTGCGCGGGAACGTGGTAAGGCGACTGTCCCTGTTGGGCAGTCGTCGAAGCACCCTCGGACCTCATCTCCAGCGCCGACAGAAAAAGCTCCCAAGCACCCACGCGCGACGCCGTCCAAGCCGCCCAAGGCTCTGCCCAAGATGAAGATGACTGTCCCCACCATTTCTGGGTAATAGTAGAATTTGTTTTCCTTTGTCAAACGTGACGGACTCTTGGTCAACTCATTGAATAAGTTGACTGACTTTCGAAATTTGCAGTGCTGCCACCTCGGAGATCTCCGCCAAGGACGATGATCAAGAGATGGAAGACGCTGTTACCTCCAACCCCGGTACGATTACTGATGCTCTGCTTTTAGTCGACTGACGATTTCTTATAATTCCGGTCGATTGGATTTTTCTTGTAGCTCCTCCTCATGTCATTGACCTCCCTGATGATGACGACGAAGTGCCGCTGAGGGCGCGAAGGAACAGGAGGGCGCCGGCTGGCAAGACCCCACAAACTACTCCGGCGCCTGAGGCCGCAGTCCGGGAGGGTGGTGATACCACTCGGGTTTCTGTGACCTTCGCTGAACCTCTGACGAGTGTCCGGCCTTCGACGTCGACTGCAAATCCGCCTTCGCTTTTTGCCACACACCACGTCCCTAAGGACCAAGTGGGTGCCGCTAAAGAGGCTATACGCCAGGCAGGGATCATGATGGAGCAAGTGAAGGTGGTTCGGGAAGCCAGCCAAGCAGCTTATGACGCGAGCTCAGCTCTTCAGAGCAACGTCCAGGTCAGTCGATTCACCGCTTGTTCTGTTAGGATATGCTATCTGAAGAATCTCTTTTCTGAAGATCTTTATATCTGTACACCCAATGGGTGTGTCTATTAATCTTTTTGACGAGTGGGGGCACGCTAAGGATCTTCTTGGTCGAACCAGTGGGGGCACGCTGAGTGCACCCACTGGGTGTAGTCCCCGAGACTACGGTGGACTGCTGGCAGTCGACCGTAGTCTTTATATTGTGTTGCTTTAGCCGAACTTCTTCACTCGGTCTGGTCAGGCCTTGATTTTTTTTTGGTCGAACCAGTGGGGGCACGCTAAGTGCACCCACTGGGTGTAGTCCCCGAGACTACTATCGAATGTTTTTGATTCGTCTGTAGTCTTAGAAACGCCATCATTGTCTCTTGGTTACTTGGAAGCAACTTATCTTGGATGTCTGTCGACTGATTTTTTGCAGAAATCCTGCGAACTTGTGGCTCGCTACACTGAGTTGGAGAACAAACAGATCCGGCTGAACTTTGACTTGAAGCTTGCTCAGGAGAACTTGCAGAAGGCGAGGGACGAAGCAAAAGGTATGGCTGGTGAGCTTTTGTCGACTGTCCTTTCTTTCTGGCCGTCCTCGATGTTGATCTCACTTGCTGTTTCGCAGACAAAATGGAGGAGGCTCTGAAGAAGAAGGATCAAGACCTTGCCGAAGCGTAGAAGGAGGCCCTGAACAAAACGAAGCTTGCTGAAGAAAAACTGGCTTCAGTCGGTACTCTTGAAAAGGAAAACTCCAGGCTGAAAACTGCTCTTGACACGGCTAATCGAGAGGTCAGCCGTCTGAAGAATGGCAATATAGCTCTAAATGAAAAGGCAAGTGAACTGGCGGGGAAGAGGAACGATCTGGAGGCTTATCTCGGTGGACTCGCCAAGAAGCTGTTCGTCATGCTCGAGGGTAATTACTCCGGCCCGACTGACTTGCATTTACCAAATCTGCGTAGAGCCACTGACTTATCCTTGAATTGTGTTTACAGAATTCTGCCAGAACTTCGAAGAGGAGACCAGTTGTAACGCCCTCGATGCGGCTATATCTCCCACGTGTCGAGGCACGACTTAGAGGCATAACCGCATTGAAAGCAATGTCGCAAGTCAGGAAATCATCACACATCCCATGTACATAAATGATAAAGGGGAGGTACATAGTTGGCTTACACTCGCCACGTCACATCAAAGTACATAAACAACATCCATCATACAAATCACTCATGGCCCGACTACGGTGCCAAATAGAAAAGACCCCCAACATGCGACAAGGCCCTGAATCGATAACCCCAACTGGACACCACTACTGATCGCCGGGAAAGGAAACATAATAACGTTGAGAGTCCTCGTCGAACTCCCACTTGAGCTCGTACTCGTCACCTGGAGCGGAATCACCTGGACCTGCATCTGGAATTATAGTATCTGTGAGCCACAGAGACTCAGCAATCTCGCACCCTCGCGATCAAGACTATTTAAGCTTATAGGAAGGACAAGGCAAGTATATGTGGAGCTGCAGCAAGCGACTAGCATATGTGGTGGCTAACTTATCCGCAAAGGAGAGCGAGAAGAGGAGGCAAAGCGCGAGCGAGAGACTAGAAGGAACAACCTGCGCAAGCATTACTCCAACACCGTGTCCACTTCCCGGACTCCGCCGAGAAGAGGCCATCACGGCAACAAACTCAGTTGATTCATTTTAATTAATTAAGGTTTACGTTGTCTACAACCGGACATTAACAAATTCCCATCTGCCCATAACCGCGGGCACGGCTTTCGAAAGTTCAATCCCTGCAGGGGAGTCCCAACTTAGCCCATGACAAGCTCTCACGGTCAACGAAGGAAAAGACCTCCTCCCAAGACGTTCCGATCAGACTCGGTGTCTCGGTAACTCAAGACACTTCGACAGGTTAAAACAAGACCAGCAACACCGCCCGAATGTGCCGACAAATCCCGATAGGAGCTGCACATATCTCTTTCTCAGGGCACACTCAGATTGTCCTAGGTACGGGTAGGCCAGCCCAGAGTTGCCCCTGGTGGCCACCGGTAGCTGACAGGTGGACCAACACTCAGAGGAGCACTGGCCCGGGGGGGTTAAAATAAGATGACCCTTGAGTCTGCAGAACCCAAGGGAAAGAAAAGGCTAGGTGGCAAATGGTAAAACCAAGGTTGGGCATTGCTGGAAAAGCTTTAATCAATGCGAAATATCAAGGGGTTCCCATTATAACCCAACCGCGTAAGGAACGCAAAATCCGGGAACATAACACCGATATGACGAAAACTAGGGCGGTAAGAGTGGAACAAAACACTAGGCGAGAGGCCGAGCCTTCCACCCTTTACCAAGTATATAGATGCATTAAGATAACATAGCAATATAATGATATCCCAACAAGCAAATAAAAGATGTTCCAATAGGAACGGCTCCAATCTTCACCTGCAACTAGCAACGCTATAAGAGGGGCTGAGCAAAGCGGTAACATAGCCAATCAACGGTTTGCTAGGACAATGGTAGGTTAGAGGCTCAATCATGCAATTGGGAGGCTGACAAGCAAGTGGTAGGCATCGTAGCAGTGGCAAAGCAAAGAGCGGGCAAACTAGCATAGCAAAGATAGTAGTGATTTCGAGGGTATGATCATCTTGCCTGCACAGTTGTCAAAGCTGACTGGATCCTCACAAGCGAACTCAACGGGCTCCTCGGTAGCGAACTCGTCTCCCGGCTCTACCCAAACAAGACAAACAAGCAACAAGGATACAATCAACCACGTGCAAGACCAAGCAATATGATGAAATGATGACATGCTATGCGGGATGCAAAATGCAAGATATGACAGGAAATGCATGAACCTGGCCTCAACTTGGAATTCCAAGTGTGCCACTGGATAGAGGGGATGAAATCGCTTGAAAACGATATAAAGATCATTGGAATCGGAGCTACGGTTTGGGAATGGCAAGCGTTTTAAGATACGACACCGGTCTGCGATTTACAGCAAGTAGGCATCTAAATACAACGAAATGAACATGCTACAGCCACCAAACATGAAAACAAAATACATGGCAGTGATGTACACAAGATGGCTAACAAAACACTAGCACTGAGCCATAGGCAAATTCATCCATTAAGAGGTTCAAACAAGCATGGCAAAAATGAATATGCAAAACAGATTCCAGACTTAGTGAAATTAACACTAGCCTGAAATTTCAGATCACGAAGCCCTTTTCGGAGCAGCAAAACAACATGATAGATAACCTGAACATGACAAGTAAGAACATGGCATGGAGCTACTCAACAAGCTTATCAAAACACCCAAAGTGACCTGGGGCCAAAAGGGTTCACAAAATACTCTACCGAGCTCACGAACATAGCTCGAACACAATCAGTTTTCAGACTTAGTGAAAACTGAGACATGCTGAAATTATAACTCACGAAGGCATGTAAACGAGCTCGATGCACTCACTACGGTGCAAGTCATAGCAAGGCAAGCATGTAACCAGCAATAAGGCACAATATGCTAGCTACACATGGCAAGAACAAAGGCATAGCATGCATGGAACACTAACGGTAGCATCGGCAAAATCGCAAACAAGTTGACGATCTGCCCAGATTAACAACGAAGCTAAAGTTGAGCTCGATTGAGTCAACCTAGAGCACTCCACATATGCAAACAAAGACATGGATGGATAGAGCATAACATAAATATCAAAACTCCCTTACTGATCATCCTCAAAAGAGGCACGGATCACTAGGAAACAAGCTGGACATATAGCATCACGAACTAAAATATCCCAGACTTAGTGAAAATCACTAAGTCCCTGAAATAAGCAATCTCAGGTACCTCTCTTCGCAAGCTTGCACAAGACAACACACACATCCTAAAAATGCATGGGTGGCACCTCTGGAAAGAAGACAAAATGCTTAACAATTCATCCCAAAGGGGCACAGGCATATCATGCACGGATTAAACATGGCAAAAATGACAAAAGTGCATGATGAACTAACGGATCTGCAATTTAACTCACGAAGCCTCCTTCTAACATCATTTTGGGCATCAAGATGAACTCAAATGCAAATGATGCAATGGAATGAAATGATGTACATGTCGAGACGAAGATTTTGATATATTATATGCCCAAAACGGAGCTACGGTTGCGGAGATACAAGTAGTCAAAGAATGCATAAAAAATCTGGGAGTTAGGGTTTCGGGGGAGAGGGGGTCAACCCAGATCCAGATCCAGCGCACGGAAACCGAGGCACCGCCCGAGTTACTGTAGCAGCCGGAGGAGCTCGCCGGAGCCGGAGCTTGGGGAGGAGGCCGGCGAGGCGGGGCGAGGCCAGGGCGGCGGCGGTCGGCGGCGCCGGCGGGGCGGCGTCCCGCGGCGAGGAGGCGGCGGGGCCGGCGGTGCGGGGGCGAGGAGAGGCGGCGGCGTCCGGCGCCGATGCGGGCGGCGGCGGGGCGGCGCCGGCGACGAGGGCGGCGGGCGGCGGCGGCCTCGGGCGAAGGAGGAGGCGGGCGGCGGTGATGCGGCCTCGGGCTCCGCGCGGGCCCGTCGGTGCAGCGGCGGCGGGCCACGTGGCGGACGCTGGTTGGGCGAGGCGGATCGGGCGGATGTTGTCCGGTCGGATCCGGACACGTCCGTCGGTGGGGGGGGGGTTGATCTGTTTTTTTTAGGAGGAGGACGGGGAGAATCCGAGATCCGAAAATGGGGGGCCTTTAAATAGGCATAGAGGGAGCTAGGAGAGTCCAAATGAGGTGCGGTTTTCGCCCACGCGATCGTGATCGAACGCTCTAGGACATGGAGCAAAGTTTGGTGGGTTTTGGGACAAATTTGGGGGGTGTTGGGCTGCAACACACACGAGGCCTTTTCGGTCCCTCGGTTAACCGTTGGAGTATCAAATGAAGTCCAAATGATACGAAACTTGACAGGCGGTCTACCGGTAGTAAACCAAGGCCGCATGGCAAGTCTCGGTCCAATCCAGAAATGTTTGAACCCCACACATGAAAGAAAGCTAGAAAAGGCCACCGGAGGAGAAGGAAGCGCCGGAATGCAAAACGGACAACGGAGAAAATGCTCAAATGCATGAGATGAATATGTATGCAAATGCAATGCACGAGATGACATGATAAGAGATGCACGAAAAAGAAAACAACACACGGAGACAAAGACCCGAACCCGAGAAATAAATATAACTTAGCGCCGGAGACGGCAAGAGTTGGATACAAATATGGAAAGTATATCTGGGGCGTTACACCAGTCGAGTGGAGACAGACTTGGACCCCATCAATTCTCTAGTGAAGGACGAGGCTGCTATGGACGTGCTCCGACTGGAATCTCGTGTTGCCGGCGTTGTTGACTATCTTGCTCGGTTGAAGGTTGCGATGTCACGGATCGACATGTCGCTCTGGCCTAGGACGACGCTTCAGAATGACCTCGAGTCCCTGATGCCTCAACTGAATGAAGTTCCAGGTCGAGTGGCGGAATGGAAGAAATCTTCTGCTAGATGTGGCACTGACGTCGCTCTGTCTCTGGTCCGCGTCCACTGCAAGGAGGCGCGAGAAGAAAAGTTGGCCGCCATCCAAGTTGCCAATACCAGGAAGCACAACTTTCAAGACTTCATGAAGACTTTCATTGCTGCTGCCACTCGCATTGCAGACGGGATCGACTTGGATGAGTTCGTCGCCCCTTCCAGTCCTCCGCATGAGGAATAAAAACTTTTATGCTTCACTTTAAATTTGCCTCGGAATGCCGAGTGGATTTTGTAATCGTTAAACTCTGTCTAGCTGGAGGCTCGAGTACTTTGATCTGCGGTCTAGAACCTTTGGATCTTATCTGAACTTGATTTATCATTGAATATCTTCATGAATTATCTGTCGAGTGGAACTTGTTCTTCACTCGAAATAACTTTGTATTTGTGGTGCAACTCCGAAGGAGAAGGTAGCAGTCGATTTGCACCTCGTCGTCCTTGCGGATTGGGATGTGTTCCATACTTAGGCGAGCACTGGGCTGCAGCTAAGCCTCCGAGTGGAAGGTCTGCTCTCCACTCGGTAGGATTTTAAAAACTTAGGCGAGTACTAGACTGCAGCTAAGCCCCCGAGTGGGAGGTCTGCTCTCCACTTGGTAGGATTTTTTCAAACTTAGGCGAGTACTGGACTGCAGCTAAGCCCCCGAGTGGGAGGTCTGCTCTCCACTCAGTAGGATTTTTTTCAAACTTAGGCGAGGACTGGACTGCAGCTAAGCCCCCGAGTGGGAGGTCTGCTCTCCACTCAGTAGGATTTTTTCAAACTTAGGCGAGCACTGGACTGCAGCTAAGCCCCCGAGTGGGAGGTCTGCTCTCCACTCGGTAGGATTTTTTCAAACTTAGGCGAGTACTGGACTGCAGCTAAGCCCCCGAGTGGGAGGTCTGCTCTCCACTCGGTAGGATTTTTTCAAACTTAGGCGAGTACTGGACTGCAGCTAAGCCCCCGAGTGGGAGGTCTGCTCTCCACTCGGTAGGATTTTTTCAAACTTAGGCGAGTACTGGACTGCAGCTAAGCCCCCCGAGTGGGAGGTCTGCTCACCACTCGGTAGGATTTTTAAATACTTAGGCGAGCACTGGGCTACAGCTAAGCCTCCGAGTGGGAGGTTTTCTCTCCACTCGGTAGGATTTTTAAACACTTAGGCGAGCACTGGGCTGCAGCTAAGCCTCCGAGTGGGAGTCTGGCTCACCACTCGGTAGGATTTTTAAACACTTAGGCAAGCACTGGGCTGCAGCTAAGCCTCCGAGTGGGAGTCTGGCTCACCACTCGGTAGGATTTTTAAACACTTAGGCAAGCACTGGGCTGCAGCTAAGCCTCCAAGTGGGAGTCTGGCTCACCACTCGGTAGGATTTTTAAACACTTAGGCGAGCATTGGGTTGTAGCTAAGCCTCCGAGTGGGAGGTTTTCTCTCCACTCGATAGGATTTTTAAACACTTAGGTGAGCACTGGGCTGCAGCTAAGCCTCCGAGTGGGAGGTTTGCTCTCCACTCGGTAGGATTTTTAAACACTTAGGCGAGCACTGGGTTGCAGCTAAGCCTCCGAGTGGGAGTCTGGCTCACCACTCGGTAGGATTTTTAAACACTTAGGCGAGCACTGGGCTGCAGCTAAGCCTCCGAGTAGGAGTCTGGCTCGCCACTCGGTAGGATTTTTAAACACTTAGGCGAGCACTGAGCTGCAGCTAAGCCTCCGAGTGGGAGTCTGGCTCACCACTCGGTAGGATTTTTCTTTTACAAACTTAGGCGAAACGGATTCGCAGCTAAGCCACCCACTGGGGAATTTCACACGCAAACAAAAGCAACAACAATTATAGGAAAATTTGTAACACTCTTGTCTTTGATAAATAGACTACAGAAGTTTTTCTTATTACATCTCATCCGAGTGAGAATTCAAGTGTGAAAGGGGCGGAGCAGTTCTGCATTCCAAGCTCGTGGCTCATCGATCTGGCAATCGACATTGTAAAGGTGATACGCTCCATTATGGAGGACTCTGGTGACGATGAAGGGACCTTCCCAAGTAGGAGCGAGCTTGTGTGGTTTCTGTTGATCCACTCGGAGGACCAAATCTCCTTCTTGGAAGGCTCGACTCTTCACATTTCTGGCATGGAATCGACCCAAGTCTTGCTGATAAATGGTCGATCGGATCATAGTCATTTCTCTTTCTTCTTCCAGGAGGTCGACTGCGTCTTGCCGGGCTTGTTCTGCTTCATCTTTGGTATAAAGCTCGACTCGGGGTGCATTGTGAAGTAGATCACTCGGCAGGACTGCTTCCGCTCCGTAAACCAGAAAGAACGGAGTTCTTCCAGTCGACCGATTCGGGGTGGTCCTCAATCCCCACGGAACTGATGGAAGCTCGTCGACCCAAGCACCTGCTGCGTGCTTGAGATCACGCATCAGCCGAGGCTTTAGTCCTTTGAGAATCAGACCATTTGCCCTTTCTGCTTGTCCATTCGACTGGGGGTGGGCGACTGAAAGTGCAACTATCCCTAGGTGGTTTTGGTAATTCATAACAACATATAGCTCATTGAGCTAATGCTATTCCAAGATGATTATTTCAGGAAAGCTCAATGATTGGCATGGCATGGATGGTGAAAGTGGAACCCTCAAAATGCTAATGACAAAGGATTGGCTCAAGCTCAAAAGCTCAAGACTCTTCATTTTATATTTTAGTGATCCAAGATCACATTGAGTCTTTAGGAAAAGCCAATACTATCAAGGAGGGATGAGGTGTTGCTTAATGAGCCTCTTGCTTCATGTGCTTAGTGATATGCTCCAAAACCCTCAACTACTTTCCCATATCCACATATGACCTAAACCCTAAGCCAAACTCGGTCCTACCGATTCTTTCTATCCGGCGCCACCGAGTTTCACTTGTCATAAGCCACTGCCAAACCCTAGCAATTCGGTTCTACCGATAGGTATCTCGGTCTCACCGAGATGGGATTGCAAACTCTCTGTTTCCCTTTCGTAACTTTTCGGTCTCACCGAAAGAGTGAAACGGTCCCACCGAGATTGCAGCGTAAACTCTTCGTTTCCTTTTTGTAACTTTTCGGTCTCACCAAAAGAGCAAATCGGTCCCACCGAGTTTGCCTGACCAACTCTCTGGTTAGCTTATTACCAAACTCGGTCTCACCGAGTTTGTGTAATCGGTCTCACCGAGATTACGTTATGCCCAAACCCTAACCATATCGGTCCTACCGAGTTGCATGTCAGTACCACCGAAAATCTCTAACGGTCACTACGTTTACCTCTTCGGTCCGACCGAGTTTGTTGATTCGGTCCCACCGAGATTGGAAAACTGTGTGTAACGGTTGGATTTTGTGTGGAGGCTATATATACCCCTCCACCTCCTCTTCATTCGTGGAGAGAGCCATCAGAACACATACACAATTCCAACTCATATGTTCTGAGAGAGAACCACCTACTCATGTGTTGAGACCAAGATATTCCATTCCTACCATATGAATCTTGATCTCTAGCCTTCCCCAAGTTGCTTTCCACTCAAATCTTCTTTCCACAAAATCCAAATCCTATGAGAGAGAGTTGAGTGTTGGGGAGACTATCATTTGAAGCACAAGAGCAAGGAGTTCATCATCAACACACCATTTGTTACTTCTTGGAGAGTGGTGTCTCCTAGATTGGCTAGGTGTCACTTGGGAGCCTCCGACAAGATTGTGGAGTTGAACCAAGGAGTTTGTAAGGGCAAGGAGATCGCCTACTTCGTGAAGATCTACCGCTAGTGAGGCAAGTCCTTCGTGGGCGATGGCCATGGTGGGATAGACAAGGTTGCTTCTTCGTGGACCCTTCGTGGGTGGTTGCTTCTTCGTGGACCCTTCGTGGGTGGAGCCCTCCGTGGACTCGCGCAACCATTACCCTTCGTGGGTGGAGCCCTCCGTGGACTCGCGCAACCGTTACCCTTCGTGGGTTGAAGTCTCCATCAACGTGGATGTAGGATAGCACCACCTATCCGAACCACGGGAAAAACATCCGTGTCTCCAATTGCGTTTGAATTCTCCAAACCCTTCCCTTTACATTCTTGCAAGTTGCATGCTTTACTTTCCGCTGCCAATATACTCTTTGCATGCTTGCTTGAATTGTGTGATGATTGCTTGACTTGTCCTACAATAGCTAAAATCTGCCAAGAACTAAAATTGGGAAAAGGTTAAGTTTTTATTTGGTCAAGTAGTCTAATCACCCCCCCTCTAGACATACTTTCGATCCTACAAGTGGTATCAGAGCTTTGGTCTCCATTTGCTTCTCCATAGCTTTTGGTGGTCATAGCCTTGGTTTCACAACCTAGGAGAGTATGGCGTCTAGCGAGGGAAATTATCACCGTAGAGGTCCTTACTTTGATGGTACTAATTTTGCTAGTTGGAAGCATAAAATGAAAATGCATATTCTTGGACATAACCCCGCCGTTTGGGCTATTGTGTGTGTTGGTTTGCAAGGTGACTTCTTTGATGGGAAAGAACCAACCGTGAAGCTACTGCGGATGAGTTGAAGATGTTGCAATACAATGCTCAAGCTTGTGATATTCTCTTCAACGGATTGTGCCCCGAAGAATTCAACAAAATCAGCCGTCTTGAGAATGCAAAGGAAATTTGGGACACTTTGATTGATATGCATGAAGGTACCGACTCCGTCAAGGAATCCAAGTTGGATGTGCTTCAAAGTCAACTTGACAAGTTCAAAATGAAGGATGGTGAAGGTGTCGCTGAAATGTACTCTAGGCTTGCTCTCATCACAAATGAGATTGCCGGCTTAGGAAGTGAAGAGATGACCGATAGATTCATCATCAAGAAGATTCTAAGAGCCTTGGATGGAAAATATGATACCGTGTGCACATTGATCCAAATGATGCCCAATTACAAATATCTCAAGCCAACGGAGGTGATTGGAAGAATTGTTGCTCATGAGATGTCACTTAAGGATAAAGAGGAACTTCACAACAAATCAAGTGGTGCCTACAAAGCCTCATGTGAAGCCCCTACATCATCAAGTGAGAAACAAAACTTCAATGAAGAATTGAGCTTAATGGTGAAGAACTTCAACAAGTTCTACAAGAGTAGAAGCAAAGATAGAAGCTTCAAGTCAAGGTCCTACAATGACAAAAGATCTTCTAGTCGAGAGCGAAACTGCTACAGTTGTGGAAGACCCGGACACTATTCCAATGAGTGTACGGCTCCCTACAAGAGAAGAGAAGATTCTCCAAAAAGAAGAAGCAAAGAATCACCACCAAGAGAGAGAAGGAGTAGAGATGATCGTTATGAACGAAGATACTCACGGAGAAGCAAGGATTCGGAAAGGAAGGAAAAATCATCAAGGAGCTACACAAAACGAAGACATCAAGCTCATGTTGGTGAATGGGTATCCGGCTCCGACTCCGACAGCCACTCCGAGAGAAGTTATCACTCCGACTCCGAAGATACTCAAGATGAAGGTGTTGACGGTCTAGCACTTGTGTCAACCAACTCCTACGACATATTTGACTCACCAAATGAAGGAATTGGAAGATGCTTCATGGCCAAAGGTCCTAAGGTAACACACCCCGAGTATGTTGATTTCAATAGTGATGAAGATGACTTGTTAGGTGATGATTTGCTTGTTGACAACTCTAGTGATGAATACTATGATGAAACGTCAATTAATCATGCTAATCAAGATAAAATGAATGACAATGATAAGGAGAAGATTGAGGCTCTAACTAAAGAATTAAACACTCTTAAGTTAGCTCATGAAACTATCTTCGGATATCATCGAGAACTTTTAAGAGCTCATGAGAAATTACGCTTTGAAAAGCTCAATCTTGAGCAAGAGCATGAGTTCTTAAAAGCAATCAATGATGATCTCCGCAAGAAAGGTTCTTCTTACATTGCCAAGCGTTTACTCTTATCCACTTACATGCCTCAAGTCAAGTCTAGTAACAAGAACAAGAAAGATTCTTCCTCTAGCAGTAACAATGATCATGCTAAATCCAATATTGTTGCTTCTAGTAGTTCTCTTGATTCCACTAATGATTCTCTTAGCCAAGTTACACTTGAGCAAGAAAATAGCTTATTGAAGGGAATTATAGAGAAAGGAGTGTACAAAAGCCTTGCCGGGAGTAAGCAATTCGAGGAAATTGTGCGCAAGCAAGGAATGCACCGGAAGAATCAAGGTGTTGGTTTTGAATGAAAGTTCAATGCCAATGGAGTTGAGTGGGAAGAAGATCAATACCCCAAGACAAAGTTTGTTCCTCAACAAGAGAAGTATGATACTTATTTCAAGGGGACACAAGCTCAAGATGATCTTCCACCACAAGACTACAAGCAAAAAAGGCGAGGACAAGCTTCAAGAGGAAATTGATGCATTTGAAGAAGCTCCTAAGACCTTAGTCAAGTGGATTCCCAAGACTACTTCAAGTTCCACTTCATCAAGTACGACTACAACTCCAAGGATTCCCATCAAGATGGTGTGGATCCAAAAGAAGAAGAACTAGAGAGTTCTTGAGGGTGACTCCGCCAACATACTTCACTCTTATCATTTTGGCAAGAACAAGTGCAATCAACTTCCACATCTTGCACTAGTTCAAGGAGTCACAAACCCTCTTGTTGGTAAGACAAGGGACAAGGTAACCTAAAAGTTTTCATGGACATCATCTTGTGTGTGCATCACTCTATGTCTATGGATATCCTTGTTTGTTCCTTGTGGGACTAACCCATGTAGGTATTGAAAGTGCAATTCACTCAAATGGATAGCTCCAAGTGATCTACATCAACATTGAGCATCCACATCTTCAACATCTACATGAAGTCATCATCGACAAAACCCGAGGTTAGTTCATCCCTCTAAGGGGGGATATCACATCTAGGGGGAGATTTACTCTAAGACTTGAGCTAAAGCAACTCTAAAGATGTGAACACAACAATGCTTTATGTAAAAGTGGTAACCCCACTTGAGCTTAAACGATGAGTATGACCTATGATCAAGTGTTCTCACTTGACTCCTAAGTCAATATACTCATATATAGATGACCTTGTCATCGCAAATTGCTTGATAGATGCTAGAATTGGTTGTGCATGCCTTGTCACATATTTCATTTGCCATCTTATTGTGTGAGCATGCTGGTTGCATATTTTACTCATTCGAGGACATCCACTTGTTGTTTTGATTGTTTGGTTTTATTTCCTTTTGCCAAGTGGATGGATAAGAATGCCTAAGAACCTCCTCTAGCTATCTATGTTTTTCTCGTCTCAAACTCTATTCATGCTACATCACAAAATTTGATCAAGTCAGATTCGAACCACTCTGTGTGAGGAGCGCTCGGAGTCCCCGATTCGTCAGAGACTTAAACTTCCAAAACCTCTTTATGATTCTCGGTCTGACCGATACCCCACTTTCGGTCCTACCGAGATCATTAAGTTGATCTAGGTTTTCGATCTTGGTGCAACCGATTTGAACCATTCGGTCACACCAAGTTGCAACAACTATATACATTTTTGCATCTTGGTGCCACCGAGTTGTTCCACTCGGTCACATCGACAGGGTCGGGCTATATATAGTCACGGGCAAAAATTTGGAAATTTCTCCGAACCCCATCGCCCGCGCGATAGCCTGCTCTGCCAACTTGGTCTCCGGATCGTCTCCTCGCCTCCAGCCGCCTCCAGTCGCTGGTCTCCATCGCCGTCAACGGAAATTCAACCCCGCCGTTGCCGCCGTAGCGAGTCTCCGCCGAACTAGGGTATGGACTCGATCTTTGTGCTATTCCCCAATCCGATTCTTAGCACATTGTGATCATCATGATTCTTGCCACGTTTGTTAAACTTCTATCCAGTCAATGAACTCGTAGATTAGGTTTAATTCAAAAAATTTAGGTTTAGGTTTCCGCCGAAACCATCTCGGACCCACCGAGTTGAAAAACTCGGTCCCACCGATTTGGCTTATGCCATTGCACAAGTGAGACTCGGTCTGACCGAGAATTACTTATCGGTGTGACCGATTTTGGAACTCTGTGAAACCCTAGCAGTCTCGGTGCCACCGAACTGTGACTCGGTCTAACCGAGTTCACTAGTTTAGGTGCCAAAACTGCTTCGGTATCACCGAGTTTAGAAATCGGTAGATCCGAGATGCTTTCAGTGGGAAACTAAAACTAAGTTTTTGAATTATTCTTTTGCAAAAATCTCTGCATTTTGTGATGCTTATCCACTCTATCTCATCTATAACCTATTCACAGGGTCAGCAGTCAGAGTTTGCATCATGTCAGGCCAAAGTGATAGCCAGAACATGTCAGAGCAGCAAGTGCAGATGAGTGAGGGCACTAGTCCCTCAAGTTCCTCAGATGATGGCAGCAGGAGCACCCCTAGCAATCTACCTAAAGCTGCCACAAGACAGAGAAAGAAGAGAACCTCAAACTCAGAAGATGAGGATTATGTGGCAGAAGAGGAAGCAACTTCCAAGAGAGTTGAGCCAGCACAGGGCATAAAACCAGGGATGAAGATCAAAAGGCCAGCAGGCAGGCAGCCTATGTCAAAGGCCAGAGCTTCAACTGAGAAGCCCACTCCCATTGAGCCAGTTGCTGCTGAAGGCAAGAAGAGGAAAGAAAGGGTGAAGAAAACTGTAGCCAGAGTGCTTGGCAAGGCTTCCATCATGGAAGATGAGGAGGAAGAAGAAGAGGTAGCTGCACCAGCACCTAAGGCACCCAAGCTGATGGGTGATGCCATAAGAACAGCGGCAGCTGCTTCCAAGGCCAAGCCAGCTCCAAAGCCAAAGCCAAAGAGGAACACAAGAATCATCCCAGCTACTGAGAAGAACAAGGCCCCAGTGCCTGAAGCTGCAGAAGAAGAAGAAGAGAATGTTCTTAGAAAGCTCAAGCCCAAGATCCCAGACCACAACGATGCTCATCCTGTGGCTGAGGATATGAAACTCGGGAGAGATTCAGGGCTCCGGAAGTGGAGAGAAGCAGACCCTTATGCTTCAAGGAGAAGGACTGCAGTTGACTACAGGTTTCTCACCAAGGAGCAGCAAGACTTTTATGAGACAGTGCTGCTAGA
This sequence comes from Triticum urartu, assembly GCF_003073215.2. Classification (NCBI taxonomy): domain Eukaryota; kingdom Viridiplantae; phylum Streptophyta; class Magnoliopsida; order Poales; family Poaceae; genus Triticum; species Triticum urartu. The sequence goes on along the minus strand of NC_053025.1, from coordinate 186,502,076 downwards.
CAAGAAGCCAATTGTCTGTGATATGAGATGGGTTGATTGGCAATACATCAAGGACAACGAAGAGTACTACCCTGGAGTGCAGGACAGCTTCAAGGCATGTGGAGTAGAGGACTTTGTTGGGCAGAAGCTCACAAAGTGGAACGAGGAACTCATCATGCAGTTCTACTCCACAGCCCATTTCTATCCAGATGGCAGGATTGTATGGATGTCAGAGGGTACGAGGTACTAGTCTACAGTTGCTGAATGGGCTCAGCTGATTAATGCCCCAGAAGAGCATGACGATGACTTGGACATTTATGCTAAGAAGAAGATGGACCACAACTCAATGTCAAACATGTACAAGGAGATTCCAAATGAAGCACTTGATACGTTCAAGTTTGGCTCAGTACACTATCTTCTGTCAGGGCTGCCAACCATCAACTGGATTCTTAGGCACACCCTATTGCCCAAGTCTGGAGATCACAAGATGATCAGGGGCCACGCGATCAGCTTGCTTCATATCTTTGACGTGGCACAGAAATTCAAAGTCATGAGCCTTATGATTGAAACAATCAAGAGGACAGCAGCAGACCAGAAGAGGAGCTGTGGATATGCCCCACAGATTCAGGAGCTCATCAACTCTAAGATGGGCACGGGCATATACTTATTGGACAAGGAACACCTGCCCATCCGTCCAGACTTTGAAGATAATCAAGTGGTCATGACTGAGAATGAGCCATCATCTGCCCAAGCACAAGCCAAGAAGGAGAAGGCGAGGAAGGAGAAAGCTGCCAAGATGCCTACTCAAGAGGAGGCATCTGAATATTTCCTGAAAACCAAACAAGAGCAGCTTGGTTACTTGATTGCATCCACCCTGCGGATTAAGCAAGGACTAGCCACCCTAACTCAGAACCAGGCAAGCTTAGAGAGGATCATGGAAGAAAAGTTCTATGACTTGGATGTCAAAGTGACAGAGATTCAGACTGCAGTGGAGCAGCTCCAGGATGACATGCAGGAGAGGAGAGGCAAGACTACAACTGATGCCTTTGCCAGAGTGCCACGAGGTCCGAGGTCGTCTGCAGTGCCAGTTGCTGACCCCAGAGCCACCACGTCTGCACCAGCTACAGCCTCAGTTCCACCAGCTCCAGCGTCCACTTCAGCCTCGACTCCGACCACGTCTACAGAAGGCTTCGTCCTTGGAGTGCTCCGGACTCCACCACCACCTGAAGATCAAGCCTGAGTGTCGACTTAGCACTATGCATTTTCTAGGAACTTTTTGGTAACTTGTTGCCAAAGGGGGAGAAAATGTGTAGATCATAGGCTTCGAGAGAGAGTGTTGCTTTTATTCTCTCTTGTTTTATTTGGTGGTTTTTCGAACTTTGTTTGCTTTTGTGTGAGATACTATGTCATTGCTCGTGAGACATTGATGATCATGTGTTTGATCATAAGCTACACTTAATGTTTGCTTAATATTATCATCTTATCTATCTTATGTGATCATTCACTATTCTTGGTGATGAGTGCATGTATTTCATTCTTATCATTTTAAGCGCTCCACCAAGATGTATGTGACATGGAAGAGTAACCCATGACTCTAACTCTTTGTGCATTTGCAGTCCAAAGCAAATTTTAAATATGCACAAATTTAGGGGGAGCTCTTACTTTTCACATACTTCTCAAAGCGACGATATATTTCATGCTTATTATCATTTGTCGAAGCTTTGATCTATATGTTGTTATCAATTACCAAAAAGGGGGAGATTGAAAGTGCAACTATCCCTAGGTGGTTTTGGTAATTCATAACAACATATAGCTCATTGAGCTAATGCTATTCCAAGATGACTATTTCAGGAAAGCTCAATGATTGGCATGGCATGGATGTGAAAGTGGAACCCTCAAAATGCTAAGGACAAAGGATTGGCTCAAGCTCAAAAGCTCAAGACTCTTCATTTTATATTTTAGTGATCCAAGATCACATTGAGTCTTTAGGAAAAGCCAATACTATCAAGGAGGGATGAGGTGTTGCTTAATGAGCCTCTTGCTTCATGTGCTTAGTGATATGCTCCAAAACCCTCAACTACTTTCCCATATCCACATATGACCTAAACCCTAAGCCAAACTCGGTCCTACCGATTCTTTCTATCCGGCGCCACCGAGTTTCACTTGTCATAAGCCACTGCCAAACCCTAGCAATTCGGTTCTACCGATAGGTATCTCGGTCTCACCGAGATGGGATTGCAAACTCTCTGTTTCCCTTTCGTAACTTTTCGGTCTCACCGAAAGAGCGAAACGGTCCCACCGAGATTGCAGTGTACACTCTTCGTTTCCTTTTTGTAACTTTTCGGTCTCACCGAAAGAGCAAATCGGTCCCACCGAGTTTGCCTGACCAACTCTCTGGTTAGCTTATTACCAAACTCGGTCTCACCGAGTTTGTGTAATCGGTCTCACCGAGATTATGTTATGCCCAAACCCTAACCATATCGGTCCTACCAAGTTGCATGTCAGTACCACCGAAAATCTCTAACGGTCACTACGTTTACCTCTTCGGTCCGACCGAGTTTGTTGATTCGGTCCCACCGAGATTGGAAAACTGTGTGTAACGGTTGGATTTTGTGTGGAGGCTATATATACCCCTCCACCTCCTCTTCATTCGTGGAGAGAGCCATCAGAACACATACACAATTCCAACTCATATGTTCTGAGAGAGAACCACCTACTCATGTGTTGAGACCAAGATATTCCATTCCTACCATATGAATCTTGATCTCTAGCCTTCCCCAAGTTGCTTTCCACTCAAATCTTCTTTCCACAAAATCCAAATCCTATGAGAGAGAGTTGAGTGTTGGGGAGACTATCATTTGAAGCACAAGAGCAAGGAGTTCATCATCAACACACCATTTGTTACTTCTTGGAGAGTGGTGTCTCCTAGATTGGCTAGGTGTCACTTGGGAGCCTCCGACAAGATTGTGGAGTTGAACCAAGGAGTTTGTAAGGGCAAGGAGATCGCCTACTTCGTGAAGATCTACCGCTAGTGAGGCAAGTCCTTCGTGGGCGATGGCCATGGTGGGATAGACAAGGTTGCTTCTTCGTGGACCCTTCGTGGGTGGTTGCTTCTTCGTGGACCCTTCATGGGTGGAGCCCTCCGTGGACTCGCGCAACCATTACCCTTCGTGGGTGGAGCCCTCCGTGGACTCGCGCAACCGTTACCCTTCGTGGGTTGAAGTCTCCATCAACGTGGATGTAGGATAGCACCACCTATCCGAACCACGGGAAAAACATCCGTGTCTCCAATTGCGTTTGAATTCTCTAAACTCTTCCCTTTACATTCTTGCAAGTTGCATGCTTTACTTTCCGCTGCCAATATACTCTTTGCATGCTTGCTTGAATTGTGTGATGATTGCTTGACTTGTCCTACAATAGCTAAAATCTGCCAAGAACTAAAATTGGGAAAAGGTTAAGTTTTTATTTGGTCAAGTAGTCTAATCACCCCCCCTCTAGACATACTTTCGATCCTACATCTCCTGTGGGGACGTCAAAACGACGCCAGCCCTATCCGGCCAACATCTTGGAGCCGTCGAAATGCATGATCCAATTTGAATATGTGTCGTACTCTTTAGGGAGTTCGGCCTCCGTCCATTCTGCGACGAAGTCGGCCAAACTTGCGACTTGATGGCTCGCCGTGGCTTATAAGTTATGTCGAACGGGAGGAGCTCAATGGCCCATTTTGCAATCCGGCCCGTTGCGTCACGGTTGTTTATAATATCGTTAAGTGGTACTTCCGAGGCTACTGTTATTGAACACTCTTGAAAGTAGTGTCGTAGCTTCCGGGATGCCATGAATACCGCGTACGCAATCTTTTGATAATGCGGGTACCGTGATTTGCACGGAGTGAGGACAGTGGACACATAATAGACCGGCTTTTGAAGGGGGAATTTGTGTCCGTCCGTTTCTCGTTCGACGACGAGCACTGCGCTTACAACCTGATGTGTTGCTGCAATGTACAATAGCATTGGTTCGCCAATGTTTGGCGCGGCCAGGACTGGGTTTGTTGCCAATATGGCTTTTATTTCGTCGAGTCCGGCCGTGGCTGCATCCGTCCATTCGAAGTGTTCGGTGCGCCGAAGGAGGCGGTAAAGGGGTAGGGCCTTTTCTCCCAAGCGGGAGATAAAGCGGCTTAGAGCCGCCACGCATCCGGTTAACTTTTGTATTTGTTTGAGGTCCTTTGGGATATCCAATTGTGACAGAGCTCGGATCTTGGCTGGATTTGCTTCAATTCCTCTACCGGATACAATGAAGCCCAAGAGCTTTCCGGCTTGGAACGCCGAAAACGCATTTTTCCGGGTTGAGCTTGATGTCGTATGTTCGGAGGTTATCAAATGTGAGCCTCAAGTCGTCTACTAGAGATTCGACATGTCTTGTTTTGACGACCACATCATCTACATATGCCTCCACTGTTTTGCCGATCTGGTTTGCCAGACATGTCTGAATCATGCGCTGATATGTTGCGCCGGCGTTTTTGAGCCCGAAGGGCATTGTGTTGAAGCAGAATGGCCCGTATGGTGTGATAAATGCCGTTGCGGCTTGGTCTGATTCTGCCATCTTGATTTGATGGTAGCCGGAATATGCGTCGAGGAAACACAACGAATCGTGTCCTGCGGTAGCGTCGATAATTTGATCGATGCGGGGGAGGGGGAAGGGATCCTTTGGGCAAGCCTTGTTAAGGTCTTTAAAATCAACGCACAGGCGCCAGGATTTGTCCTTCTTTGGTACCATCACCAGGTTTGCTAGCCAGTCCGGATGTTTTATATCTCTGATGAATCCGGCCTCCAATAGCTTTGCTAGCTCCTCTCCCATGGCCTGTCTCTTAGGTTCGGAAAAACGCCGAAGAGCTTGTTTGACAGGTTTGAATCCTTTTAGGATATTTAAGCTGTGCTCGGCCAGCCTGCGTGGGATTCCTGGCATGTCTGAAGGGTGCCAGGCGAAAATGTCCCAGTTCTCTCGTAGGAACTCTCGCAGTGCGGCGTCTACATCAGGGTTTAACTGTGCCCCGATGGAAGCTGTTTTATTGGGGTCCGTTGGATGGACCTGGAATTTGACTATTTCGTCCGCCGGTTTAAAGGAGGTGGACTTGGATCTTTTGTCGAGTACCACATCGTCCCTATTCACCATGGAGCGCAGCGCAGTCAGTTCCTCAGCCGCTAGGGCTTCGGATAGTGCCTCGAGGGCCAGTGCGGCTGTCTTGTTTTCGGCGCGGAGTGCTATGTCCGGATCACTAGCGAGAGTGATGATCCCGTTAGGCCCGGGCATCTTGAGCTTCATGTACCCGTAATGGGGTATTGCTTGGAAGATTGTAAACGCTTCCCGCCCTAGCAGAGCGTGATAACCGCTGCTGAGAGCCACATGAACGTGAATTGCTGAACGGAGCCCATCAGAGCGTGATAACCGCTGCTGAACGGAGCCACATGGAACGTGACCTCTTCGGACCTGTAATTATCCGGCGTGCCGAACACCACATCTAGTGTGATTTTTCCTGTACAGCGCGCTTCCCGACTGGGGATTATTCCTCTAAAGGTTGTGCTGCTTCGCTCAATGCGGTTCCAGTCTATTTCCATTTTTGAAGGGTTTCCTCATAAATGAGGTTCAATCCGCTGCCGCCGTCCATGAGTACCTTGGTAAGACGAAAGTCGTCCACTATTGGACTGAGGACCAATGCGGCTGGTGCTCGGGCTGTTCGGAATTTAGGTTCATCACTGGCGTTAAAGGTAATAGCCGTGTCACTCCATGGGTTTATTGTTGCTACTTGGTAGACTTCGGCAAGGCTGCGGAGTGTCCTTTTTCGCATATTATTTGATGCGAAAGTCTCGAAGACTGTTAATACCGTATTGGTGTCTCTGGGGTGGCTTTCTGTGGCCTCCGGAATTAGGAGATCTTCGCCAATTTTGGCCACCTGCCGGAGTATCCAACATGCTCTAAGGCTGTGAGTTGGTGTGGCGTCCTCTGTACTGTGAATTTTACAGGGTCCATTAAGCCATCCTTCCAGTACGGTTCCATGCCCTGTAGAGGGTTTTTGCTTTTTGGTGTTTGACCCGGGTGTCTGGCGATGATGCACCCTTTTATTTCGGACTGGGTTTGTATTCAGGGCCGGATCGTCCCAAAATTTTATTTCGGTTTTCCAGGCGCTTTCCATCGCACAGTACTTTCGTACAATGGACGCCAAGTCAGCGAAGCGTGTAATATCACGGCGACTTATGGCGTTGAGGATTCCCTTGTCCGTGCAATTATTGCAGAAGATTGAGATTGCGTCTTCCTCGCGGCAGTCCCTTATCCTGTTCCTAACCAGGAGGAATCTGGCCCAGTAATGATGTACTGTTTCTTCGGGCTCTTGCCTGATTTGGGATAGATCGCTTATGTTCGGGTGGGTGGGTGGAATTAAATCCGAAGCCTCACCCCATCTGAGGCTCAGAGGCCGAGGAATTTCCGAACTCGAAAATTTGGATTCCTGGATGTTGTCCAATGAATCCAGCCCGTCGCCTGACTCTAAGTTCAGGTCTTGAGTGATATCCTCCCCTCCGCGGGTATCCGGCTTGGAGGGATCGGGAATCCGGACGTAGCTAGTCCTTAAGATAGATGAAGGGTCGCCGCACTGTCCCTCTACCACGGCAACGTGATGGGTGACTTGGGGAGAGTTAATCTCTCTCAGATCGGGTTAGGCCCAATCTGGTCGTAATCCGTAGCGACTCCCAGGGCGGCGATGCGATCCAAGAGCTCGTTTATGGAGGAGAGCTCCATTGGATCTAACTGCTCGGCGAGTTCCGAGCTGACATGAAGATTGTTTTCGATGGCTCGAGAGGTCATGTTGGGGAACGTAGCAGAAATTCAAAATTTTCCTACGTCACCAAGATCTATCTATGGAGAAACCAGCAACGAGGGGAAGGAGAGTGCATCTACATACCCTTGTAGATCGCTAAGCGGAAGCGTTCAAGAGAACGGGGTTGAAGGAGTCGTACTCGTCGTGATCCAAATCACCGGAGATCCTAGTGCCGAACGGACGGCACCTCCGCGTTCAACACACGTACAGCCCGGTGACGTCTCCCATGCCTTGATCCAGCAAGGAGAGAGGGAGAGGTTGAGGAAGACTCCATCCAGCAGCAGCACAACGGCGTGGTGGTGGTGGAGGAGGTGGTGATCCAGCAGGGCTTCGCCAAGCACCGCGAGATATGAGGAGAAAGAGAGGTAGGGCTGCGCCAGGGAGAGGTCAGAAACTCCTCTGTTGGCAGCGCAAGTCCTCAAGTATATATAGGGGAGAGGGAGGGGTGCGCCCCACCTAGGGTTCCACCCTAGGGGCGGCGGCCAGCCCCAATCCCATCTAGGGTGGCGGCCAAGTGGAGGGGGAGAGGGAGGCGCACCAGGCATGGGCCCTAAGGCCCATCTACCCTTAGGGTTTGCCCCCCTTCCTCCCCTTAGGCGCCTTGGGGCCTTGTGGGGGGGAGCACCAGCCCACCTGGGGCTGGTCCCCTCCCACACTTGGCCCATGAAGCCCTCCGGGGCTTGTGGCCCCACTTGGTGGACCCCCGGGACCCTCCCGGTGGTCCCGGTACGTTACCGATAAAACCCGAAACTTTTCCCGTGACCAAAACAGGACTTCCCATATATAAATCTTTACCTCCGGACCATTACGGAACTCCTCGTGACATCCGGAATCTCATCTGGGACTCCGAACAACATTCGGTAACCACGTATATCTATTCCCTATAACCCTAGCGTCATCGAACCTTAAGTGTGTAGACCCTACGGGTTCGGGAGTCATGCAGACATGGCCGAGATAACTCTCTGGCCAATAACCAACAACGGGATCTGGATACCCATGTTGGCTCCCACATGTTCCACGATGATCTCATCGGATGAACCACGATGTCGAGGATTCAATCAATCCCGTATACAATTCCCTTTGTCTAGTGGTACGATACTTGCCCGAGATTCGATCGTCGGTATCCCGATACCTTGTTCAATCTCGTTACTGGCAAGTCTCTTTACTCGTTCTGTAACACATCATCCCATGATCAACTCCTTGGTCACATTGTGCACATTATGAAGATGTCCTACCGAGTGGGCCCAGAGATACCTCTCCGTTTACACGGAGTGACAAATCCCAGTCTCGATTCGTGCCAACCCAACAGACACTTTCGGAGATACCTGTAGTGTACCTTTATAGCCACCCAGTTACGTTGTGACGTTTGGCACACCCAAAGTATTCCTACGGTATCTGGGAGTTGCACAATCTCATGGTCTAAGGAAATGATACTTGACATTAGAAAAGCTTTAGCATACGAACTACACGATCTTTGTGCTAGGCTTAGGATTGGGTCTTGTCCATCACATCATTCTCCTAATGATGTGATCCCGTTATCAACGACATCCAACGTCCATGGTCAGGAAACCGTAACCATCTATTGATCAACGAGCCAGTCAACTAGAGGCTTACTAGGGACATGGTGTTGTCTATGTATCCACACATGTATCTGAGTTTCCTATCAATACAATTCTAGCATGGATAATAAACGATTATCATGAACAAGGAAATATAATAATAACCAATTTATTATTTCCTCTAGGGCATATTTCCAACAGTCTCCCACTTGCACTAGAGTCAATAATCAAATTCACATCGATATGTGATTAACACTCAAGGTCACATCCCCATGTGACTAACACCCAAAGAGTTCTGGGTTTGATCATGTTATGCTTGTGAGAGAGGTTTCAGTCAATGGGTCTGCAGCATTCAGATCCATATGTACTTCGCAAATTTCTATGTCATCTTGTAGATGCAACTACTACGCTACATTTGGAGCCATTTCAAATAACTGTTCTACTTGGAGCTATTCTAAATTGTTGCTCCATTATACGTATCCGGTATCTCTACTCGGAGCTATCCGGATAGGTGTTAAGCTTGCATCGACGTAACTCTTTACGTCGAACTCTTTATCACCTCCATAACCGAGAAACATATCCTTATTCCTCTAAGGATAATTTAGACCGCTATCTGGTGATCTACTCCTAGATCACCTTTGTACCCTCTTGCCAAATATGTGGCAAGGCACACATCAGGTGTGGTACTCAGCATGGCATACTGTATGGAGCCTATGACAAAAGCATAGGGGACGACCTTCGTCCTTCCTCTTTCTTCTATCGTGGTCGAGCTTTAAGTCTTAAATTCATACCTTACAACTCAGGCAAGAACTCCTTCTTTGACTTGATCCATCTTGAACACCTTCAAGATCATGTCAACGTATGTGCTCATTTGAAAGTACCATTAAGCGTTTTGATCTATCCTTATAGATCTTGATGCTCAATGTTCAAGTAGCTTATTCCAGGCTTTCCATTGAAAAACACTTTCCAAATAACCCTATATGCTTTCCAGAAATTCTACGTCATTTCTGATCAACAACATATATTCATCAGAAATTCTATAGTGCTCCCACTCACTTCTTTGGAAATACAAGTTTCTCATAAACTTTGTATACACCCAAAATCTTTGATCATCTCATCAAAGCATACATTCCAACTCCGAGATGCTTACTCCAGTCCTTAGAAGGATTGCTGAAGCTTTGCATACTTATTAGCATCTTTCAGGATTGACGAAACCTTCCGGTTGTATCACATACAACCTTTCCTCAAGAAAATCGTCGAGGAAACAATGTTTTGACATCCTATCTGCAAGATTTCATAAATAATGCTAATATAATTCCAACAGACTCTTAGCATCGCTACGAGTGAGAAAGTCTCATCGTAGTCAACTCCTTGAACTTGTCGGAAAACATCTTAACGACAAGTCGAGCTTTCTTAATGGTGATACTTACCATCATTGTACGTCTTCCTTTTAAAATCCATATGTACCTAACAGCCTTATGACCATCAAGTAGTTCTTCCAAAGTCTACACTTTGTTTTCATATATGGATCCTCTCTCGGATTATATGGCCTCGAGCCATTTTGGAATCCAGGCCCACCATCGCTTCTCCATAGCTCGTAGGTTCATTGTTGTCTAGCAACATGACTTCTAAGACAGGATTACGTACCACTCTGAAGTAGTACGCATCCTTGTCATCCCACAAGGTTTGGTAGTGACTTGATCTGAAGTTTCATGATCACTATCATAAGCTTCCACTTCAATTGGTGTAGGTGCCACAGGAACAACTCACTGTGCCCTGCCACACACTAGTTGAAGAGACGGTTCAATAACCTCATCAAGTCTCCACCATCCTCCCACTCAATTCTTTTGAGAGAAACTTTTCCTCGAGAAATGACCCGATTCTAGAAACAATCCCTTATTGCTTTCGGATCTGAGACAGGAGGTATACCCAACTGTTTTGGGTGTCCTATGAAGATGCATTTATCCGCTTTGGGTTCGAGCTTATCAGCCTGAAACTTTTTCACATAAGCGTCGCAGCCCCAAACTTTTAAGAAATGACAGCTTAGGTTTCTCTAAACCATAGTTCATACGGTGTCATCTCATCGGAATTACGTGGTGCCCTATTTAAAGTGAATGTGGTTGTCTCTAATGCCTAACCCATAAACTATCGTGGTAATTCGATAAGAGACATCATGGTATGCATCATATCCAATAGGGTGCGGTTATGATGTTCGGACACACCATCACACTATGGTGTTCCAGGCTGTATTAGTTGTGAAACAATTTCCACAATTTCTTAATTCTGTGCCAAACTCGTAATTCAGATATTCATCTCTATGATCATATCATAGATATTTTATCCTCTTGTCACAACGATCTTTCAACTTCACCCTGAAATTACTTGAACCTTTCAATAATTCAGACTTGTGATTCATCAAGTAAATGTACTCAACATCTACTCAAATCATCTGTGAAGTAAGAACATAATGATATCCACTACACGCCTCAGCACTCATTGGACTGCACACATCAAAATGTATTACTTCCAACAAGTTGCTTTCTAGTTCCATTTTACTGAAAACGAGGCATTCAGTCATCTTGCCTATGTGGTATGATTTGCTTGTCTCAAGTGATTCAAAATCAAGTGAGTCCAAACGGTCCATTTGCATGGAGTTTCTTCATGCATATACACCAATAGACATGGTTCGTATGTCTCAAACTTTTCAAAAAACGAGTGAGCCCAAAGATCCATCAACATGGAGCTTCTTCATGCGTTTTATTCCGATGTGACTTACGCGGTAATGCCACAAGTAGGTGGTACTATCACTACTATCTTATATCTTTTGGCATGAACATGTGTATCACTACGATCGAGATTCTATAAACCATTCATTTCAGGTGCAAGACCATTGAAGGTATTATTCAAATAAACAGAGTAACCATTATTCTCCTTAAATGAATAACCTATTGCGATAGACATGATCCAATCATGTCTATGCTCAACGCAAACACCAATCTCGATGGTAGAGGGAGCGTGCGATGCTTGATCACATCAAGCTTGGAAAAACTTCCAACACATATTGCCAGCTCACCTTTAGCTAGTCTCCGTTTACTCCACAGCCTTTTATTTCGAGTTTACTAACATTTAGCAACCGAACCGGTATCTAATACCATGGTGCTACTAGGAGTACTAGTAAAGTACACATTAACACAATGTATATCCAATATACTTCTATCGACCTTGCCAGCCTTCTCATCTACCAAGTATCTAGGGTAATTCTGCTCCAGTGGCTGTTCCCCTTATTACAGAAGCACTTAGTCTCGGGTTTGGGTTCAACCTTGGGTTTCTTCACTAGAGCAGCAGCTGATTTGCCGTTTCATGAAGTATCCCTTCTTGCCCTTGCCCTTCTTGAAACTAGTGGTTTCACCAACCATCAACAATTGATGCTCCTTCTTGATTTCTACTTTTGTGGTGTCAAACATCGCGAATATCTCAAGGATCATCATATATGTCCCTGATATATTATAGTTCATCACGAAGTTCTAGCAGCTTGGTGGTAATGAGTTCGGAGAAACATCACTATCTCATCTGGAAGATCAACTCCCACTCGATTCAAATGATTGTTGTACTCAGACAATCTAAGCACAAGCTCAACAATTGAGCTTTTCTCCCTTAGTTTGCAGGCTAAGAAAATCGTCGGAGGTCTTATACCTCTTGACGTGGGCACGATCCTGAAATCCCAATTTCAGCCCTCGAAACATCTCATATGTTTTGCGATGTTTCAAAACGTCTTCGGTGCCTCAACTCTAAACCGTTTAACTGAACTATCACATAGTTATCAAAATGTGTATGTCAGATGTTCGCAACATCCACAGACGACGTTCGAGGTTCAGCACACTGAGCGGTGCATTAAGGACATAAGCCTTCTATGAAGCAATGAGGACAATCCTCAGTTTACGGACCTAGTCCGCATAATTTCTACTATCAACTTCCAACTAAATTTTCTCTAGGAACATATCTAAACAGTAGAACTAAAGCGCGAGCCATGACATAATTTGCGAAGACCTTTTGACTATGTTCAGGATAATTAAGTTCATCTTATGAACTCCCACTCAGATAGACATCCCTCTAGTCATCTAAGTGATTACATGATCCGAGTCAACTAGGCCGTGTCCGATCATCACGTGAGACGGACTAGTCATCATCGGTAAACATCTTCATGTTGATCATATCTACCATACGACTCATGCTCGACCTTTCGGTCTCTTGTGTTCCGAGGCCATGTCTGTACATGCTAGGCTCGTCAAGTCAACCTAAGTGTTTCGCGTGTGTAAATCTGTCTTACACCCGTTGTATGTGAACGTTAGAATCTATCACACCCGATCATCACGTGGTGCTTCGAAACAACGAACTGTCACAACGGTGCACAGTTAGGGGGAACACTTTCTTGAAATTATTATGAGGGATCATCTTATTTACTACCGTCGTTCTAAGTAAACAAGATGCAAAAACATGATAAACATCACATGCAATCAAATAATAGTGACATGATATGGCCAATATCATATAGCTCCTTTGATCTCCATCTTGGGGCTCCATGATCATCTTGTCACCGGCATGACACCATGATCTCCATCATCATGATCTCCATCATCGTGTCTCCATGAAGTTTCTCGCCAACTATTACTTCTACTACTATGGCTACTGGTTAGCAATAAAGTAAAGTAATTACATGGCGTTGTTCAATGACACGCAGGTCATACAATAAGTAAAGACAACTCCTATGGCTCCTGCTGGTTGTCATACTCATCGACATGCAAGTCGTGATTCCTATTACAAGAACATGATCAATCTCATACATCACATATCATTCATCACATTCTTTTTGGCCATATCACATCACATAGCATACCCTGCAAAAACAAGTTAGACGTCCTCTAATTGTTGTTTGCATGTTTTACGTGGCTGCTATGGGTTTCTAGCAAGAACGTTTCTTACCTACGCAAAAACCACAACGTGATATGCCAATTGCTATTTACCCTTCATAAGGACCCTTTCATCGAATCCGGTCCGACTAAAGTGGGAGAGACAGACACCCGCTAGCCACCTTATGCAACTAGTGCATGTCAGTTGGTGGAACCAGTCTCACGTAAGAGTACGTGTAAGGTCGGTCCGGGCCGCTTCATCCCACAATGCCGCCGAATCAAGATTGGACTAGTAACGGTAAGCATATTGAACAAAATCAACGCCCACAACTACTTTGTGTTCTACTCATGCATAGAAACTACGCATAGACCTAGCTCATGATGCCACTGTTGGGGAACGTAGCAGAAATTCAAAAATTTCCTACGTGTCACCAAGATCTATCTATGGAGAAACCAGTAACGAGGGGAAGGAGAGTGCATCTACATACCCTTGTAGATCGCTAAGCGGAAGCGTTCAAGAGAACGGGGTTGAAGGAGTCGTACTCGTCGTGATCCAAATCACCGGAGATCCTAGTGCCGAACGGACGGCACCTCCGCGTTCAACACACGTACAACCCGGTGACGTCTCCCATGCCTTGATCCAGCAAGGAGAGAGGGAGAGGTTGAGGAAGACTCCATCCAGCAGCAGCACAACGGCGTGGTGGTGGTGGAGGAGCGTGGTGATCCAGCAGGGCTTCGCCAAGCACCGCGAGATATGAGGAGAAAGAGAGGTAGGGCTGCGCCAGGGAGAGGTCAGAAACTCCTCTGTTGGCAGCCCCAAGTCCTCAAGTATATATAGGGGAGAGGGAGGGGTGCGCCCCACCTAGGGTTCCACCCTAGGGGCGGCGGCCAGCCCCAATCCCATCTAGGGTGGCGGCCAAGTGGAGGGGGAGAGGGAGGCGCACCAGGCATGGGCCCTAAGGCCCATCTACCCTTAGGGTTTGCCCCCCTTCCTCCCCTTAGGTGCCTTGGGCCCTTGTGGGGGGGCGCACCAGCCCACACTTGGCCCATGCAGCCCTCCGGGGCTTGTGGCCCCATTTGGTGGACCCCTGGTACCCTCCCGGTGGTCCCGGTACGTTACCCATAAAACCCAAAACTTTTCCGGTGACCAAAACAGAACTTCCCATATATAAATCTTTACCTCCGGACCATTCCGGAACTCCTCGTGACGTCCGGGGTCTCATCCGGGACTCCGAACAACATTAGGTAACCACATATCAACTTCCTTTATAACCCTAGCGTCATCGAACCTGAAGTGTGTAGACCCTACGGGTTCGGGAACCATGCAGACATGACCGAGACAACTCGCCGGTCAATAACCAACAGCGGGATCTGGATACCCATGTTGGCTCCCACATGCTCCACGATGATCTCATCGGATGAACCACGATGTCAAGGATTCAATCAATCCCGTATACAATTCCCTTTGTCTAGCGGTACGATACTTGCCCGAGATTCGATCGTCGGTATCCCCATACCTTGTTCAATCTCATTACCGGCAAGTCTCTTTACTCATTCCGTAACACATCATCCCGTGATCAACTCCTTGGTCACATTGTGCACATTATAATGATGTCCTACCGAGTGGGCCCAGAGATACCTCTCCGTTTACACGGAGTGACAAATCCCAGTCTCGATTCGTGCCAACTCAACAGACACTTTCGGAGATACCTGTATTGTACCTTTATAGCCACGCAGTTACGTTGTGACGTTTGGCACACCCAAAGTATTCCTACGGTATCCGAGAGTTGCACAATCTCATGGTCTAAGGAAACGATACTTGACATTATAAAAGGCTTTAGCATACGAACTATACGATCTTGTGCTATGCTTAATTAGGATTGGGTCTTGTCCATCACATCATTCTCCTAATGATGTGATCCCGTTATCAACGACATCCAATGTCCATGGTCAGGAAACCGTAACCATCTATTGATCAACGAGCTAGTCAACTAGAAGCTTACTAGGGACATGGTGTTGTCTATGTATCCACACATGTATCTGAGTTTCCTATCAATACAATTCTAGCATGAATAATAAACGATTATCATGAACAAGGAAATATAATAATAACTAATTTATTATTGCCTCTAGGGCATATTTCCAACAGTCATCGCGGCGTAGAAGCCGAACAGGCGGTCATAAGACAACCACCTAGCCGGAGGGTTTGGCCGACAGCCAAAGCTCCCTTAGCAACGGTGCCGTCTTTAAAGACGGGGCGAGGCATCCTTCCTGATGGCGACGACACAGGGGAACTCTCAATGAAAGCACCAATGTTGGTGTCAAAATCGGCGGATCTCGGGTAGGGGGTCCCGAACTGTGCGTCTAGGCAGGATGGTAACAGGAGGCAAGGGACACGAAGTTTTACCCAGGTTCGGGCCCTCTTGATGGAGGTAAAACCCTATGTCCTGCTTGATTAATATTGATGATATGGGTAGTACAAGAGTAGATCTACCAGGAGATCAGAGAGGCTAAACCCTAGAAGCTAGCCTATGGTATGATTGTTGTTCTGTATGTTGTCCTACAGACTAAAACCCTCCGGCTTATATAGACGCCGGAGAGGGTTAAGGTTACACAAAGTCGGTTACAATGGTAGACGATCTACATATCCGTATCGCCAAGCTTGCCTTCCACGCCAGGGAAAGTCCCTTCCGGACACAGGACGAAGTCTTCAATCTTGTATCTTCATAGTCCAGGAGTCCGGCTGAAGGTATAGTCCGGCCATCCGGACACCCCCTAATCCAGGACTCCCTCATGCGCCATTTGGCGCAACGGGTCAACTAGTAAATTTATAATAACCATTTGTACATGCAAATGAGGAGAGCTCGTTCCACCAAATACAACAAATCGAACCAACATATAACTGTATATGTAATAAATTGAGAAACAATCATGAAGAATTTGGGGAGGAAGTTTCACCTTGACTTAAGCAGGGCATGGAAGAACTGATCCTCATTCACATAAATGCTTTATTTTTTATTTCCCAATATCATGTTCATGAGAAGAGAATATGTAAAAATGGTCAAATGGAACTGTTTCTAGATATACTTCGATTTCATAATGGAAGCGTACATATTTTATTCCATGCGCCGAATTTTCCTTTTGGTTGAAGCAAACAGATAAAGGATAAGGATGACAACAACTAATACATATGTGATATTTCTCTAAATTGACAATCCATTCATGATCTCAATAACTTGATGAAGAAAACACATGGAATGTAGAAATCCGTAGACAACTCCTTTTATTTTGTCCAAAGGAGCATAACACATGTTCGAGTAGATCACGATTTCCAGTTTGTTTCATGACCAAGAAGATTTCAGTTTGCTAAATTGGCACCCAATACAAAACTGAATAGCGCCAGTTGGGAGCATTGAAACATCAAGAAGGGGTAAGCATTGTATATCACTCAAAATAAAGCATATGTTGAAGTACCTATGCGCACTTCACCAAACGAATATGCAGACATAATAACTTAACTTACCTAGTGCCAGCTTTTGCAGTCCCATCCCCTCCATGGATATCAACCACCAGGAACCGCACCAAGGTGGTACAGATCACTGAGCTACGACTTGGGGACAAATACAAGATTACAGATTGATAAGAGGGTCTAGCCGCAACTCATCGCATTGAAGCTGATCGGTCACTGAGCTAGGACTTGAGAACAAATACAGGGTTAGAGATTGAAAGATCGGGAAGTACAAGGACAGACGAATAGAGAGGATCAATGAGAGAAGCTGTTGCTTTAGGATTTGCACCCATCGAGAGGGAGAGATGGAGTGCCACCAAGACTCAGGCAACGCCATCGTTGACTGACGACAACGTCAAACTCTCGAGCCGTCACTGGCTCGTAGTCTTGGCCTTCCTCTTCGTGCATCTAACAACAGGCTGCTTCCTCTCGCGGCGGCGACGCATCTCTCTCCTCTATCACGGCGGCACGTCTCTCCCCCCTCTCTCTCGCAGCGGCAGTAGAGCTGGCTCGTTGGTTTCACCCTAGATCGAGAGATCAGGAGGGGCTGGGTGCGGTGCGGGGTCAATAGACAGCCTCATCACGACCGTCTATCTGGCATCGAACGAGAGGGCATTGATTTTGTTTCTGGAGTAGCGGCCCACGCGGGAGGGAAATGTGCATCGGACGGCCAAAAATGATTTGGAGGTGCGATGTAATTAAAACCATTCAGCTGCGCATCAAAGGCGAGCGTTGGCGATGTCCACGTCGGACTAGCTAGAAGACAAACGCAGAAGGAGCGAGCAATGAGCGTGTCCACGTGGGCATTAGCGGTACTGTCTTACTCCCTCCGGTCCTTTTTACTCTACATATTAGAATTCTCTAAAGTCAAACTTCACAAACTTTGACCGTATTTATATGAAAAAATATAAACATCTGTCATATTAAAGTTATACAATATGAAACTTTAAGTCATGACATCTATTGATATTGATTTCAGATTTTGAATATTGGTATTTTTTTCTATAAAGTTGGTCAAATTTTACGAGGCTTGACTTCAGTCAAATCTTATATGCAAATTAAAAAAGGACCGAAGGGAGTATCGATCAGTAATTTTTTATGGTCACGGTAAAAAGGCCTCACACATGTGGCCCAGCCCCGCACTCCATGCAACCTCTCCTCCTCTTCTCGTCTCTCCTCTCCCTCGCCGCCGCTGCCGCCGCGGCCACTGCTTCTCCATACCCTGCCTCGTGTCCCCTCCCCCTATGCGATGCTAGCCACACCGCAGCCACTCGTAAAACGGCGACGATGAGGAGGCTCGGCCCTTGGCGCAGACCCACGTCGGAGGCATGGAGGCCCGGGCTCTCGCAGCCTCTGTGGTGTCCAGTGCTCCGGCGAGTTCTCTGGGGACCACATGGCGGGGAACTGGCGCGGCTTCCAGTCGTGGGTTCCGGTGACTCAAAGCCGTACATCTGAGCTGCCGCCTCCAGCTCATTTATTCCATATTCCGCCTAGGGCTTCACCGCCATCGCAGATCCCTCCTTCTGGTTGCTGCCACGTTTGTCTGCTACGGGTCCTCCGTGTTCGTGACTGCTGTGTCGACACCGAGAGAATTTCTTCATCCGTCAGGTATTACTCCTAACACATGCTTCTTTCGTTTTGGGGGTCGATCAGGTTTCCCTTGTTGGCTGCCAATTTCACGAGTGTTGTCACCATGCTGGTGCTACTTTGGGGTTGGTTATGCTAGTGGTAGGGCTCTAAGCTGGGTTAAATTTCAGCACGGCCCCTGTTTTTTTGTAAGCAAGAACCGTTGAGCCTAATTGAAATAGTGCTAGATCGTTGGAGCAAGCTACATCCGTTAGGTTCCTTCAAGGAATTAATCAGCTGGTGACCCAGTGTTTAGCGTCGGCCTATGATGCAAAATTTGTTAGATTTGGTTCCTGTGTAATTTTTATTTATCCAGTAAAAATCAGGTTAGTGTTGCCCCGAGAGGAAAATAAACCACCCACAAAGATTAATGACATGGCCCGTGGTGTTACCCAATTTGGTGCATGCCAAGGAAGGAAGTCCTGTTTTTAGACCTGATCTTGTAATTACTTTGGTGCCTGCCCAGAATAACAGTGTGCACATGTGGTAGGTACAGTAAGACAACTAGGTACTGGAAAAGGAATAAGCAGGTTATGAAATTCCTAACAGCTCTTTCTGTGTTGATCAAATTGGTGATATGTGCTAGCTGGGTAGTTAACAAAGATTCTCTGGTACTCTTTATGTGAAGTGCGTGTTTCTCAGCGTCATTACCTCGTGTGTTTCCGGTCTCTTCGGCTTTACAAATGAGATGGCCGGCATCTCCAGTTCAGGTTGGCCGCTTGGTCATGTGCGGCTGTATAGATGGTTGTTCTTGTTGTGCTGATGTTCATGGATTTGTTGTTGATGTTAACCCGCTTATAGCCTGTTCGTTGTTATGTCACGTCAAGGTGTGCTCTCGTTGTCATGTTTTATTCAATTATTATGCTGGTCTGTGTGGTCCCTTGGTGTGTTCTAAGGCCAACCTGCAGCATGGCTGTCTCACGAGCTCACCGTTGCATGGTTTGATCTGATTTTGTGTGGTTCTAGCCGGTGCTTAAATTTTGTCCACATATTTATGGCTGAAGCCCACACATACATACTCATGGATTTGATTTTGCGCTATGCCCTTGTGAACAATCAAGTTATTAGGTGAGAATTGATTCGTGGCTCTTTCTTTTTTTGAATTGGTTGTTATGTGGTTCTTGGGGACTCAAACTCTGTTCCGTTTTTTTTACCTCCTATTTATGGACTCACTTTTGTTAGGGAGTTGATTGAGGACCAAATGGGTATCTTGTCGCTCATCTCCGGCAAGTCAGGCGTCAGTCTGTCCATGGCGGAGCAGAGAATGCTGCCGGGATCACCGTCCTCGTCACAAGTGACCACAACCCACCCAACCGACCGTAATTCTTTGTTCTTGCATTGCATTGCAACCTCATGCTTGACTGCACATCTTGGTTGTGTGATGTGATGGGAACATATATTGGGTATTTGTTTTGTCATATGATGATGATCTCTTTCCAACAAGTAGTCACACTAATTAAATTCAAAAATCTGTTGGACGGCTCTCAACTTTGCAGCTTCATGGTGTACGATTAAAATTTGGCATTAGACAAAACAAAGTGTGATCTGCCTCTCTAAATTTCTTCGAATTCTGAAGTAGTACCGGATTGAGACGGAGCTAATGTGAAATTAGCTTTTCTTGAAAAGTGTGCAGCGAAGATTGTGTTAATGCATGAGGTAGGATGCGGCACATGTATGGATCCTGAGACAACATACCCTCTTCTATGTGTTGTTTCGGGATGCTTATATGCATACTTGCTAAAAGAACTATACATGTTCTTTTCTTATAAAGTTCAGATCTGACAACCAAGAGAACAGTACCCATCAGCTAAAGATGCAGTACGAAGATAACCCAGTAAAAAGTACTCAATTCTTCATGCCGATTTAAAAAAAACAATGAACCAGTCCCTCCTTTTAAATTGGTTGCTTTGCTATACTGCTAGGTTTGAAGGCGGGCTAGGTTCAATTTTTTAAGATGAGCTAGGTTTGATGATGCACCTTAAGCAATAGTTTATGAATCTGCCAATTATTGTGGCTGGCTGTGACATTCTTAAATGAGAAGTAGACAGGCCTTGTATAAGATGCATTATACAGTTCTAATCAAGTAATTATGGACATGTGCAATTACAGGGCAAGCCCTTTGGTGTGCTAAATGATTAAATGTTGTTATCTAACCGAATCACTTGGAACTTCTGTGCAGAAGGTTATTTTTCCCTTTAAACAAATAAATGTCAGCTCATAACATATGACGATGCTATCCTAACTGGCTAACTAATTTGGCTGTATGAAGTTGTATATTTGAGCTGCGGGTGTTTGTTGTAGTGCATGGAGTTTATCGTGATGGCCCTTTTGAGTCTCCCCTTTCTGTTCGAACTTCAACAGAAAACTAACCAAGATTATCAGGCATGATATGGTAAATTTAAATTGTCAATTTTAAACTTCATACTATAATATTTTACATCTGATTGGTGCTCATGTCTATGTATTCTAACATTTTATTTGCTTGACATCCTTCAAGTTCAAAATAAACTATGAGTCATTGATGACATTACTGACTGTCTGTGTTGTATTATAGGACTAACTATAAGTAAACCTTTTCAGGTCAGTGTATTGTGATGTTAGCATGCCCCCTGAAGGACTGCGGGAGTTCTTGCCACGCTTAATACAAGTATATGATTTTCCTCGTCCAAGCTAATGCTGCTTAATCTTTCCCCTATTTACAGTTTTAACATCTGCCTTTTGTATTTATTTCCTAGACTTTGGTGTCAAACATGGTCTACACTGACGATGATCAATCACTTGTTGATGCTGAGGTGTGGTAAATTTCTTTATATCCTACATGTCTCAGCTGGTTATTGTCTGACAGTGGCATGCTCTGATAAATATTATGTGTTAGCCGCACACCACTGAGATTCCATGCTCTTTCTTACAGGATGTAAAAGATAGGAATCAACAAAAATGTCCATTTTGGCTTACTAATATATTTCCATGGCATATGCCCGATGTCAGACCTCTTATTAAGTGCTTTCGACTTACTTGACTGTATTTTAGTTGCTCGTGATTCTGCTTTGTCCTAGAAAGCAAACAATGCAAATTATACGGATTTTATGATTCAGTTCATGTTCATCACTTGTCCATCCTTGGTACAACATTACATGCAAATATACTCAGTTGCTGTGTGTAAAGAAGTTCATTACAAATTCGATAAAAAATAAGGGGTATCTCACCACGAAGGATTGCTTTATGATCCTTTGTTCTATTTTCTGTTCTTTGTCTAACTGATAACCTGGTCTGTGTCTAACTGATAACCTGGTCTGTATCTTATTATTTGCTAGCTAGCTCTTTCTCTTGCTGCCAATTTCTTTGCTTTACATTGTCATTTTTTTAAATACTAATTATACATGTGAAGAGAATATGCAGTATAGAAGTTTTACATGCAGATCTTCTTGATTTTATATCATGCGTTTATGTGCTTTGGTTTACGTTTCCGCAAAGAAGAAGAAATATTCAGTTCTCTGCGCGAAGTTTAAAAAATACAATTAACCAGTCCCTCATTCTAAATTTGTTGCTTTTGTCTTCTGCTAGGTTTGAAGACGGGCTAGGTTCAAAGTTTTAAGATGGGCTAGGTTTCACTAGCGTGTGCCATCGACTTGGTCTCAACCATCTTAGGGCAACCCGTCGCTCTAGGGAGATGGCGGTCCCTTTGACGGCCTCCGGGCTCGGCTCAGTGATTGGGATCGGTCATCGTTGCTGGCGGTGAAGGTGGTATGGAGTTTTGACCATGGAAGAGCCCGTACAACTCAGAAGGCAAAGTTGGGAAGCTCCTACAAAGGTAAATGCTTTGGTACATGCATATAGATGCTTGATCATTTATTGTGAATTATTGAGAAATAAAGAAATAATGCGCTCTTGAGATTTGTTTGTTGTGAAAGGTAAATTATTGTTCTAGATTTGCACAGATACCATCCATTATATACCAATGTGTTCACTTCTGTACTGCTGCAGGCTATGGCATTAGGCCATTAGTATTACATGTTGTGTGGTCTGACTATTACAATGCATATCTAGAAGTATCTGTGATGAGGTAGCTAGCCTGAAAGTGGATCTACCGCGTGCTGCTCCTGTCCCCTCTCCCTCAATTCATCCTCATGGATCTGACAAGGTGACTGTCTCCTTCTCTGCTCTCAATGCCTCTAATTTGTTACTTAAAATTCAACTATTTCTCTGTTTCTACCTATTGCCTCTGTTGCTCTGTCAATGCAATGGCTTAAGCCCCCAGGTAGCTGCATAATTCATTCATGTCATGCGTTAAACAAATCGATTCTACTCAATACCTCTTAACCACTAATTGAACATAAATATAGACTGATTATTACTGCTTAAATAAATCACCAAATGTATCAGCATGATTGCCTGTGCTCAGACAATAATATTTATTTCATGTTAATCTACAAATGTTCTTTACCACATGAAGATTTCACAATGGATTGCTTACTACCTTGGTTTTGTTCTGTAACATAAGTTACATGACACTGAAACATGCATAGCCCACATAGTTTCTTTTCATGTATAATTGTTTCTTTTGTTCACTGAATGCTTCATTACTAAATCTCTACATTTGTGCATATCTTCTATCTGACCTAACACACGTGTACTACATATTGCCATGAGTTTCAAAAATTAGATGTTCCTAGAGATATTCCAAATTTGATTATCTATGCATATTTGATGACCAAACTTCCTTCTAAGAAAAAAAACCCAGCATCTATCTCAGTTACTTCCCTTTTATGTATAGTAGGTACTTTCATTAAGTGCATGCTTGATTAGTAAAACTTTACATTTACACATATGTATCTTACCTAAGACATGTCTACTACAATCCTGATTTTTCTATGGGCATTGAATAGTGAGCGACGGAGGCTGTGTATCATGAGGTCGTTCGGCATGGATAGGGCTCGTCATGCGGCACCGTCCTCCCGACCTCCTTCCCATCATAGCCTTATGGGAATTGGCTTACAAAGTGATTCTATACTTTAAATTATACCCTTTCTTAATATATGTGCTTGTCCATTCAGGTTTATCTTCGCTTGGAATTGGTGGAAGCAATTTTATCCCCCATTTTCTTTCTCTATGTTCTGTTTTCTAAGCAACATAAGTGGTATCAATAATATGTGATACTTGTGCATTTCTATCTTTAGGCAGGACATCCTTTTCACAACAAGAGATGAAAATGCTCCTATTGTACCTTCGCTTTTATGTTGCGTGTGTTGCTTTTGAACAATTGTCTTTTATGCCGCCATTCATGTAAACTACAAGGACATATTAATATCTATGACTCCTAAGGCTGATTCATGGTATGAGTGTGTTGCATTTCCACCGTTCTCTTATTGCTGACCATGTAATAACATTGTGAACTACACCCAACAACGTGAAAGGGGCGCCTCCTACCTGGCACCGCCCAGCTTTGTCTCAGGCGGCGCCACCGGGTGGCGCCCCAACCACTAGTGACCAAAATTGTTGATGGCCTGAGAGGCTTCCTAGCATGCTGAGTTATAATGTATCTAAATGAGTAGCATGTAGCAAGACAAATAAAAGGGACACAATTTTCTCTATTTTTATTGAAGACACTTATGCAACTCCTACTTTGAAATGATCAAATGAAGGAGACTATATAATAAGATCAACAAAATCAGAGACAAAAATCATAAGTTCACAAGACAAGATCAACGCACTAGCAGCTGCGTTAGCCTAGGGCAAATCGGCTAGTTTTTGTTCTTTAGGGATGACACATGATACCCGTATCTAGCTTACCTCATGGGCATAATCTTTTTCCATTTATAAACCCACTAGTAAGCTTGCACGTGCAAGTGCACGTATAGACTGTCATCAATTAATTACCAAGATAATAAAATTAGGCATGCAATGGGTGTCTTGACTAATATAAATATAAACACATTACAAGCCACTTAATGATAGACACAAAGGAAAAGAATCGATATATCTTTTTACAGTATCATTAGGAAATACGACATTTAGCGAGCCTGTGCAACTTTAGTGAGAACATAAATCACAAGGAATTAATAAATGGAGCAAACAATCATCTCACAATAACAAGCATCGTGGATCAAGAAGCTTCTCATAGTGAGACTGTATCATGTCCAATAACTCATGGATAGCCTAGATCCTTAGGCTAGGAGAAAATAATATAAGTGGACGAAAAATGAAAAGATCTCAACATGTGGAAGCATGGCACATCCTAGAAAAATGGGAGACGTAAATCTACAAAAAAACATTAACAAACATATAAGATTGTAAGAAGAACATCATAAGTACTCCCTCCGTTTGAATGTTATTACATTCAATATGTGAGTATATCGGTTGTAATAACATCTTATATTGTGGGACATAGGTATTAGTAAGTTTCATGATATTGTAGCAAGACAAGTTTCTACATCACCAACCCATCCACACTTCCAATCAAATCCAACAAGAGCATGAGAACAATTCACTTTCTTAGAGTGAATGAATTGTGCTTCTACCATAATTTCTAGTGGTTCACAATCCATCCACATATTTATCTATTCCAAATAGATGTATTTCTAACTATTACATGGTTAAAAATGGGATTCCTCATGCACTCAAATTTATTTTACGTTATGAAATAAAATATGATCTCTGAAAAATCACCCTCTAACTATGGAATCAACCCAAAATTTATTCCATATCTAAGAAAATGCATCAAGTCCATAGAGCACTTCTGAATGAAAAATGTCTTATTTTCATTATGCAGTTTGAACCACAAGTGCATTATGAAAGTAATATTTTCAAGCTAAGAATCACATCATCGCTAAATTAGGCTGATATTACCAACAAACTAATCCATGTAGCTTGCTTTACCTCTTAGAAACATGAGAGGGGAACCATCACTCTTTTTTGGCTGAGTTTCAGTATCTTTCTAAATCATGCATCAACAGTATGGAAAATCAAAAACCAGGTTTTTCTTAACCATGCATTGACTAAATGAAACGAAGGGAAGGAAACAATCAAGCCTGCAAACATGGAAGCTCAAATGGATATGTCTGAAGCGGCATAAAAACAAGGAATGAAATCAGCCAATGCTCTGAGGTAGGAATTAATCAGGTGAGGTTCTATGTTGGACATGGTTACTTCGGCAACACAACAAAGACAGTATTATAATATATCAGTTTGCATTTTAGCTTTTGAGTTACTGATTCAGAATGAAGTTATAAACTGCTGTCAGATATATTAGCAGTCAAAAAATGTCAGATATGGTCTCCGCTCAAAGAGATGAAACCTCAACAAGATACATAAATGAATCAGGACAATTAAATTAGATCGAACCTCATTGTGAGATAGGAAGTAGCTTCTGTAAAAAAAACTGAAATTTGAAAGGCGGTGTATGATATAAAAGGTTGCGCTGGATTTTTAAAAAGAAGAAACAGTGTGGAACATGAAACATTAACCATCACCAGTACAATATGTCAGCAACAAACATGAATATGAACAGAGATGTCAAGTGCCCAATAAATGGTACTCCCTCCTTCCCAAAATATAAGGCGCGGTTTGACTTTTTCGGTCTTCGTTGCACAACTTTGACTATGATTTTTATGTATTATATGTCTATAAAATCAGTATACATAAATATGAAATAATATTGTTTTGCAAGACAAATACGACAATGCCATTTATACATGTTCAATCTTTATACTTTGATATATATTAGTGGTCAAAGTCATGCATCAAAGACCATAAAAAGTCAATCGCGCCTTATATTTTGGGAAGGAGAGAGTATCTTACTAATTACTCCAAGGTGCCCATAAGGCACATCATCTCTTACCTTTTCTGGTTCCAATAGGGAATATAAGAATTTTATTCAGTAGCTTGTAGCAAAGTAGAAGTACGAACTAATAACAACAAAATTAGGGCGGACAATTGATGCAATATATAAACCTAAGACAACCCACATATATCACCTCATACTAAGATTGGTACAGCAACAATATTAAATTATTGTCAGGTAATATTTGTTTGAGAAGAGACTCAAAATATCCTATGGACCTGATGCTGGTACAAGTTAAGTTAAAAAAGGCTTATATAAGTATGCAGACTCAACTTGTTTGGACTACCTAGATAACATATATCTAAATATCCAAACTTCCATCAACGGCATGAAAGCAGTTCAAGCAAACAAAATACAAAAAACACTATTTTATGTCCATTTTAAGTCATGATTCCTTAGTTATGCATCTCACTACAGTTGCACTATATTCAAGGAGAGCCCACTTAATATAACATGAATGGATGCATTTATTAGTTCGTAACATACGAACCACAGGCATGCATGGTTTACCGCAAAAACATCTGCACATGTCTGCATAAATTGGGAACCAAACAAATTAGTGGGAACAAATCAAATAGACATGCTTTAGCAAGAGTTTTAGATATGTGATATAACTCTATTAGATTCAAATCCAATAAGAAGAAACCATTTGACCAGGAAGTCATAAATGAGGAAATGAAACGAATCCAAAATTCTGCCTCTGGATATATCATCAGTGTTTTGGCAGGTTGCAACCTGCAAGTATCAAAGACCACACTAAGACATATCCCCTTTCTTGCTTCTTTCTTGCATGGAAAATACCCTAGCATGCTGACATGTTAATAACTTAAAGTTATGCGGATTCGAACCATTCAATTAGTTGACTTGATTAAACAACCAGAATAAGGGATCCTATTTTCTGTTGCAAGAGTCTGATTTAAATTGCAACAAAATTGTTGAGACGATAGATCGTATGTGAAGGAGAACTTATCCGACGTACCCATTCGGCAGTAACGGCGAACCCGGCTACATCAGAACCTCATATGCCTCTTATTCCTTGATGTGCTTCATCATCCCCTATATCAAAATCATGAGAACGTTAAGGCATTTCCACAAGCACCTGTCAAGCACTGACAAAAATTATACAAACTGATAGTATTTTTCATAATGTTGCAGAAACACCCACAATAAAAAAATGTTGCAGAAATACCAAGCACATTCCTACAAAAATAGAGACTGATCTGACATAGGCATCAATCATCACTATCGTTGTATTCGAGGAGATGGGGTCGTCAAGAAAGAGTAATCTGCTTACAACCACAACAGCCCACATGGAGGCGACCTGGAGCGGAGACAGAGATGAGCTGCAGTTCCTCCTTTCACTTCCTTGGCCGGGAAGCAGAGGCCGTGATGACTACTTTTATCCACTGAGCAGCATGCCCACCGTGGTTGATCGGCCTAGGCAATAATGCCTACTCCATCTTGGCCGGGAAGCAGAGGCCGCGATGACTACTTTTATCCACTGAGCAGCATGCCCACCGTGGTTGATCGGCCTAGGCAATAATGCCTACTCCATCTTAGGGCAGCGCCGTCGCAGATCGGAAATTTCAGCCGTCGCACACACGGGGATGGGTGGGCGACGTTGTTGCCCGGTGAAGCGGCCGCGAGCGTTGGTGAAGCGGCTCCGATGCGACCTGCGGCGGCTCCAGCTCCGGGCGGCTTCGGCGCGCGACCGGCGGCGGCTCAAGCTGCGGGCGGCTCTGGCGCGACCTGTAGTGGCTCGACGAAGGGCACGGGGCGGAGCGGCTCCGGCGGCGAACGGCGCGGGGCGGGGCGGGGCGGCGAACGGCGCGGGAGGAGGAGGGGGCGACAGGTCGGGGGCGAGAGGTCGTGCGGGAGAAAGGTCGGGGCGAGAGGTCGTGTGGGAGAGGGGTCGTGTGGGCGTTTTTTTCTTAACGGCGGCAGGGGCTGGGTTAGCGATGGATGGATTGTTGGCGTGATGCGTGTTTGCAGTGTTAAACACCGAAGGATTAAGGGCCATTGGATTTTGCTCATGGATGGGTGAGATGGTTTGGTTCTCCGTCCTTTTTTTTTATAGGGGTAGTAGATAGTGGATGTGTATTTTTTTTCTCAAACAATAGGTGTTTTTTGCCATGTTGATATGTCCGGGAGATCCCTCAATACACTAGTGTTTGGCTTGAGCGGCTCAGCTCCTACAACTCCGTTCCCAGCGCACCTTTCGTCGAGCACCTGGCAATGGCGGCTTCCTCCCCGTCCGCCACCTCTCAGATGCGCCTAAGCCCTCTCCGTCCTTATTAAAGACCACCGCCGCCGCCGCTTTCCTTCTATCCAACTCCCGCAAATCCCTACCTACCCCGCGCGCGTTCGCTCGCTTGCGCCCGAACTGCCCGCATCTCTCGCGGACACAGACCCCCGTTCCGGTCCTTGCCTCTGCCGTTTCGTGGCTAGTGGATGCCCCTGCCCTTCCCCTCCCGCGAATCCAGGTGATTCGCATCACCTTCGCGTCGTCAGGATCCAGTTCGTGCGCAATGTCGGCAGTGGCGCCACCGCTGCGCACTTGGATCGTCGCCGCCTGCTTGTCTGCAACCTGCGTCGCAGACGATGAAAGGAAGCAGCGCAACTACATCGGCGGCGGGCTTTTCGGCACGCGCCGCCACCCTGCTGCGCGCCGCCGAGGCGGGACACGCTCTGGTGAGGCCATTTCCGTTGCCTTCTCCGCCCTTTCATGGTTTCTTGGTCCTTATCCGAATGTCAACTGTAAAATTGCGGTCGGCTGTAAGCCTGTAACCATGTAGGTCGTATCACAGGGTGTTCGGTGCGGGGTAAACGTCCGGGATTTATAGAGTTTCAGTTGTCAAATGGCTCGTGTGTATTTGGGGTTTCAGGCGAGAGACTATTATTCACTGCCTTGTGCATAATTCTGTATGTGTAAATCTTGTTCTTATATGTGTGATGCATGCTCGAGTGAATAAGTGACTTCACCATGAGTCCGTCATTAAAATAAAAGTATACTTTATCATAAACGTGGGATTTTTATCAGAATTGATTTATACACGAGGAAACTAAGTGGCAATATGGGAATTCGGCGTTGAAGATTGTACTATTAAAAACTGGTGTTTTTGGGGAAAACATATGATTGGAATTATCGCTAATGTGCAACTTCCATGGCCATTTGTTTCATTTCATGCGAATAAACCTTCCAATATTGTTCATCGGTTTTGATTGATTAAAGAAACATAACTTATTAACACTTTTTTGCGAGTGATGCTACTTTTCTTTTTTGTGAGTTTATTTGTAGCATATGCCGAATCAAATTAGTTATCCATCACCTAAATGAGATGCCTTATGGACTGCAGGAGTGCCCATTGCTGTTTCCTTTCATCCTGAAAGAGGAGCTGTGGAAAACAACAAATCTGAAACCAAACAACGGAGGGTAGTTGTCACTGGCATGGGTGTCGTGACTCCGTTAGGCCATGAGCCTGATGAGTTTTACAACAACCTTCTACAGGGTCTCAGTGGAATAAGTGAGATAGAAGCATTTGACTGTTCCAGCTATCCCACGGTATTATTTTATTCTACCTAACTTGAGTGTGGGGTTTATTTTGCAATGTAGCTGAAATATCCTTTGCAGTCTGCTTGACATGCTATCTTTCATACAGAGAATTGCTGGAGAAATCAAATCCTTTTCAACAGATGGTTGGGTTGCACCAAAGTTAGCTAAGCGAATGGATAAGTTCATGCAATATTTGATAGTTGCTGGTAAGAAAGCATTGGAAAATGGTGGAGTCACTGAAGATATCATGAACGAGTTGGACAAATCGAGATGTGGAGTTCTAATTGGATCTGGTATGGGTGGCATGAAGGTCCGGATCTCACAGTGTATATATTTACTTGTAAAGAAGGCAGTGTTTATTACACTGTTTGCCTAATGCTTATGATGCTATTTTAAGCAGGTTTTTAGTGATGCAATTGAAGCATTGAGGGTCTCCTACAGGAAGATGAACCCATTTTGTGTACCTTTTGCAACTACAAACATGGGTTCTGCAATACTTGCGATGGATCTGGTGCATTATATGATCTGGATTATTAGTTTTTTTAATTTTCTCAGTGGTTAATGATTATTAATTTTAAGTTGTATGCCTATGCAGGGCTGGATGGGCCCAAACTACTCTATCTCTACTGCTTGTGCCACTAGTAACTTCTGCATCCTGAGTGCAGCCAATCATATCATGAGGGGGGAAACTGTAAGTAACTTGATTTTTCGTGATATCCTGTGAGGAATGCCCTACTTGTTGACATGTCCTAAACATGCAGGATTTGATGCTGTGTGGTGGTTCTGATGCTCCAATTATACCAATTGGTACGGAAACTCATTATTTGAGATGTCATCATCCCAATTGTTATTGGCTTATTGTTTTGTTTTACTTGAACATCTTGTCTTTGCATGAATATTATGGTGATCATTTCTACTGTTACATGCAGGATTGGGAGGTTTTGTGGCATGTAGAGCTCTTTCACAGAGAAATAGTGATCCAACAAAAGCTTCTCGGCCTTGGGACATGGTTAGTCCTCCAAGATTTGTTTAACATAACCACTACCTAGTAGCCAAATCATATGAATGTACAGTCTACGCTTCATGTTTATACCACTGATACATTTGACTTCATGTTTACTGGCTTGGTGCACATATTTTCGTAGCGGTGATGATTCTGCACTAGTCGCATGCTTGAAATTAGCAGAACATGTACTGTTCTAACAGTTTGTGTTGTCTATTTTTTTTGCAACAGGATCGTGATGGGTTTGTCATGGGAGAAGGGGCTGGTGTGCTTCTTTTGGAAGAACTTGAGCATGCAAAGGTTGTGTTAATGAGATTCCTTAGATATTTTTTGTTCGTGCTTTTTTTCTCCATTTGTGTAGTTCTTCCATGGTGATTTCTTTTCAAATGTCTGAATGGAATTTCCATTCTATAGCAAAGAGGTGCAGAAATATATGCAGAATTTCTGGGTGGAAGCTTTACGTGTGATGCATATCATATGACGGAACCACATCCTGAAGGTGAAAAATATTCTTTAACCTTGTGGTGTATCTATTTTGTGATACTTCCCAACTGAAATTAGAACAATTTTTGTACTAATATTATGTTTATGTAATATCAGGGAAGGGGGTTATTCTTTGTGTTGAAAATGCACTAGCTGATGCAGGAGTAACAAGGCAAGACATTAACTATGTAAATGCCCATGCTACATCTACACAGTTGGGTGATTTGAAGGAATTCCAAGCTCTTTGCCGCTGTTTTGGGCAGAATCCTCAGGCATACCTCCTGATTCAGAAACAATCTTCTCTCTCTTCTTTGGCGTGTAAATTAAACTCAGGAATGATATGCATTTTATGCATTGCAGCTAAGAGTAAACTCAACAAAGTCGATGACTGGCCACTTGCTAGGTGCTGCAGGTGGAATAGAAGCTGTAGCTGTTATACAAGTAGGTCTTACTGCAGTTTTCTTTTTTTATCTGAATATAATATTTCCTGTTAGCTAATCTTATGCTTTTGTTTATGAACTGTCATTTTGGTTCCTGGCTATATTACCTTTGTGCGATTTCTTGAATTCTGAACTCCCATGCGGTTTATGAATACCTATGTTTAAAACTCCATGCATGGAGCCTTTATAATCTAGCAGCGTCATCTCACCCCAAGTCCGTAAATACGAGTCTTCCCCTAAGAGATCCTTTGTTAAGGGTAAGAAATGTTCAAATTAACAGAATATCTTACTACTCTCTCTATTTTCAGGGGGAATACATGCTACTGCTAAGTGGACAGTTCGAGAAATGCCACTACATAGTCTTAAATTTTTTAGCATGCCATTGTTCAGTCACTGAATTCTGAAGAATCCCACTATGTCAAGAACTGGAAAACAGAGCTCTTCTGTTATTCATTCTCCCCCCTTTCCACCCATCCCCAATCCGCCCCACTACCTCCTGCCAGCTTACCTTGCCTTGTGCTGGTGACCAGCTGCGATGGCCCGAGCCCTCCCTGCATCCCACTGATGCCTTTGTGACATTGACCTCTCCACGTAGGGCGAGTACCGTGACTTCCCATGGGAGCGTGTCCTAGAGGTTAGGGTTTATGGTGGATGCTGGTGAGCAACAAGATGCACATATCTGGAGGTGGAGGAGGCCATGGAACACCAAGCTTGGCCATGAATGTGGAGTGGAGAATTGGACTTCCACTCTTAGCTTGGAGATCTTATCCCTAGCTCCGTTGCTGGGATGGGAAGCAATGGAAGTGGCGAGGAATGGGAACAAATGGGGGATGTGGAAGGAAGAAGCATAACATGATGCCATCCTTCAAGTTTCTGTAACGTAATAATTGCTTATTTAAATATCAAGTTTGGTAGTGGCATTTCTCAAAAGTGGAATATATCTAAATTCTCCCGTCCCTTTTATAGGGCACCCATGTATTCCAGATTTAGTATACTTTGCAATGTTTTACCAGCAATCAGTTTAATAGGAGTAGTATATAAGGCCAGAAAAGTAGCAGTGTCGGCTTTGTATTTGGTGTATTCATATGAGCATGTTATGCAAAATTAACAAGTGACAGCAAATGAAATCTACAGCCTAGAGTTTAATTTGGTGGACTGTTAAGGTACGTTGTTTTAGTGAGTTGCGGCAACCCCAAAACGCAGGGATGCCTAGGTGCCTAGTCTAGAGTTTGAAGGTGCAAACAATCATAATTAAGCATGCTTCATATGTCACGAAAAGATAAATATTTATGTAGTACATGGCTGGAGATTAGGAGGTATATCAGCACAATATCATTCCAAATTAAGCAATTTCTCTAGAGGGAGCAACATATTAAGAAGAGGGGTTACTGAGAAAAACACAAAACAAGCAAACATGCAAAAATACGGTGCAACAGAGCAAGAGGCAGCAATATATAGAAGAGATCAAGAGCAGATCAAATCATAGGGAGGAGAGAGAAGGAAACTAACCTGAGCTGAGCTGATCTCAAAGTTTTGCGGAGGCGGCAGGATGAGAAGGCAACTAAGATTTGGATGTTGGCAAGCCTGCTAGAATGCTGGCAGGTGGTCTCTTTCTCCCGACAGTGGCACTGGTGGCTTTCTCACTCACCTGCAGCCTAACTCAAAACTCATCAAGTGCCATATCTGTTTTTTTCTCTCCTCACTCATGTGGTACCTGCCCCCTTAATTTTTTTGCTTCCAATCATGGTCATGGTGTTGCCAGGCACTCAACTCGTTGTGCATAACTCCCGCTAAGCTGTCACGACTTTAGCAATGCAGAAGCCACACACTGAAGAATTGGTCCATTTTGATGTGGATAATTATCGAGCTAGGACACATACAGATTGAGCTGAGGTGGCATGTGTTGCCTGTGTGCTGGAGTGAGCAGGGACCATGTTAAAGCCTATTATGAGATTCCATTAAAAGGCATCTCTAACTCCTGTTCCAAATGATCGGAAAAGTGAATTATAATTGTTCTGAAATCTCATCCTGAACTCTCATCTCAATTTCGTTGTTCTTCGGGACATCACAATTTAGTATTTATAGTAAGGTCTTAATCTAGCGGTGCTCCACAATCTCTCGATTGACCGGTAACAGCGACCAACTGGTTGAGAGATTGCTCTATGGCTTAATCTCCTGTAAAACTGAAGTTGGCGTTTGACTGATTTGGAGGGAGCTGCGCTGGCACACAATTCCAAGCTGTCCGCTCAAACTCGAATTGTTGTGGAGAAGATGGAAGTGTGGTCACCTTGTTGAAAGTGGTCACCGAGGAAGTGGAATCCATCTCTGCCAATGTCGATTCCAACGACAGGGATTCACGAAAATCACGAAGCAGGTGGACGACCGGCAAGGACCCTGACATCGTCAAGCAGGCCCAAGTGACGCCTGCGGTGGTGACTTTGCCATGCCCATGATTTCTGCCGTACACCGACAAGGCACCATTGCTCGCCAAGAACGGTCCTCCCCTGCTCCAGCGTCGGCAGTACGCCCTGTCCGATGAGCGGGATCACGTGGGGGGGGGGGGGGGGGTTATTGGATCTGCCAGCTGCCGATTCTGTTCCATATGGCCAGTTTCATTTGAAGCCACCCAAACACTGGTTCCCCACCTTCAAAGGTGAGTTTCCCCTTCTCTAGGTTGATCCCTGCTATAACTATTTTGAGATGTACAACGTTCCTGGGCATCATTGGGATGCGGCATTGTGGCAGCAATTGTACAAACGACTGCATCGCCGCATCCACTGGGACACGACCATTGCGGTGGTTGTTGCTGAGTTCGGTGGCGATGAGTTTGATGACCAAATGTCCAAGATCTTGCAGCTGAAGCAGACCGGCATGGTGGTCGAGTATAAGTTGGCGTATGTTAGAAATAGACTGAAGTAGAGGAGCAAGAATAGAGCTGGGGCTGAACACAGGAAAGTGGTTTTCTGAAGCTGTAGCTAGTATTGCTGCGTGAGGACTATTTGTAGTAAATAGGCATGTCGGTTGTTGAAGTGTATATGTGGATTGCCTAGCCCTTTCCATCAGTTCGAATTTTGGTTGTACTGGCTAGTGCATGAAACTTAACATGGTATCAAGGCCTAAGGTCTTGAGTTCAAGTCTGGGCTTCGCAATTTATCCAAAAATTGTTGTTACCCCCCTCTATGTCCATGTATAAGCCTCTTGAGCCATACCTAGTCTATTCACGTGTTGACTTCCCGCATCAAACGTGAGAGGGGGTGTTGAAGTGTATGTGTGGATTGCCTAGCCCTTTCCGCCAGTTCAGACTTTTTGGTTGCGTTGACTAATGCATGAAGCTTAACATGGTATTAGGGCCTAAGGTCTTGAGTTCAAGTCCTGGCTTTCGCAATCTATTCAAAAATTGTTGTTACCCCTGTCCATCTATAGGCCTCCTGAGCCATATCTCTGAGTCTATTCACATGTTGACTTCCCGGGTCACACGTGAGAAGGGGTGTTGAAGTGTATATGTGGATTGCCTAGCCCTTTCCACCAGTTCAGACTTTTTGGTTGCATTGGCTAGTGCATGAAGCTTAACATGGTATCAGGGCCTAAGGTCTTGAGTTCAAGTCCTGGCTTACGCAATTTATTCAAAAATGGTTGTTGCCCCCTATGTGTTGGTTATCTAGCAAGTATATGCCTCTTGAGCCATACATCTGAGTCAGTTCACGTGTTGACTTCCCGCGTCACACGTGAGAGGGGGTCTTGAAGTGTATATATGGATTGCCTAGCCCTTTCCATTAGTTTGGACTTTTGATTGCGTTGGCTAGTGCATGAAGCTTGTCATGGTATCAGGGCCTAAGGTCTTGAGTTCAAGTCCCGGCTTTTGCTATTTATCCAACATAGTGACAATGGGATCTTGCAGTATATCATAATTTGGGTCTATCCAACACCATTGTTCTGCCAACAATGTGTTTCCACTATTGCCGTCATCTTGTCTTAATTGGCCTGCGCCCTGGTCCAGGTTGCTGATGTATTTACATACTCCAACGCGAGAAAATGGGTTACATACTCCAACGCAAGAAAATGGGTGTCCTACTCCTACAAACTTTTCCTTGATTTCCTTGCTTTCCTTCATGCTACCAGTATCATTGAGGGCCCTTTCGATTGATTAATAGAGCGTTTATTGCATGCGATTAATTAGGCATAGTTATATGAAAAAAAAATCCTCTCTTAATTTCCTTAGTCAGTTAGTCTTCTTGAAAAAAAATCATTCATTAATCCGCAAGCTGTAAGTTGTGTGCCCAATTTTGTGAGAAAAGCAGGACAATGGGAAGCGACAATACCACAACACACGGGCGACAATAGATCAAGATCGTGAGGCTTGCTATCCATCTACTATGAGTTAAAAAAAAGATATCAATCTACTATGCGTGCATGGTGCTGCCTCGGGTCGGAGCAGATCTAAGTCGGAGGAAGGCTGGATTGCCGGAGATAGCCTGTCGCACTGTCTGGCACGAGACCACACTGACTTGCCGGGAGGCTAGATTGTATTGTTAGGGCACAAGTAGAATTACAGAAGAGAAGGTATGTCTCTAATCTCTACTTGTATAGGTAGTCTTTGGCCTAGGAAATTTTATCATGATGGTTGATTAAAAGTATGAATGATTATCGACATGCATGGCCTCTGTGTCATTACAATTGGACACTAATAATCAATTTATGAGTATTGTTAATGGATATAGATCATTGTGGTTATTAATTTTTATATTTGGGGACTTGCCGGTAATTGCTATGGAGAGGAATAGACTAATCCGTAAGGTAAGGGCAATACATAATACAATATAACATCTAAATGGATGACAACGTGGGTGATGAATGGCATTTAAATTCGGAAATTGCTTTTGGAGGCCGAGCTCCATGGAGGCCTCCAAATGCAAAATTCAGAATTCATGAAAAATCATATTTTTACATTTAAAAAAAATTGAAAAAAATACAGAGATAGATGAAGGCATAATGCACAAGTGGGTAAATTTTCAGGACGAAATACGTTCAAATGAGGGTTGTGCAAAAGACAAATCTGAGGCTTTTTAGCACATGATACTGTTCATCCTCCAAGACCATGAATTTGTCTTTTTTGTACAGGTCACATTTCAACGTATTTCATCCTGAAATTTTACATACATACGCCTCACATCCTTGTTTACTTGTACAAAAAATTTCAGATTTTTTAAAAGCCAAATTTTTGAATTTTGACTTTTTTTAAAAGAGGCCGAGATCCAAAATGTCATTCTCCACTTAAATCATCCATTAGTCTTGACCAGGTACCAATTTTTACTATAGCTAATTAGGATAAGAAATTAGGATAAACTTAATAATAAAGCTAATGCACATATAAGTAAAGAAGAGACTTATAAGAGAAAAATATTGTAGTATTTCTGATTCAAAATATTTTTTTGCAATACTTAATTATGTTTATGTTAAGGGCCCTTAGGTTTGGTTCTGCTTCGGGCCCTTGAAATCTCAGGACCGGCCCTGATTATGGACTCCCATGTTAAGTTCGGTCTACCCGGCCTCTCTTGACATTATCAGAATGCTTTAGCCGTCCGCTATGCGCTGGCGCTTCTGGAGGCCTTGAATATGCCCAAACCATCTTAGACGATGTTGGACAAGCTTCTCTTCAATCGGTGCTACCCCTCGTATATCATTATTCCAGACTCGGTCCTTGTGTGGCCACACATCCATCTCAACATGCACATCTCCGCCGCACCTAACTGTTGAACATGTCGCTTTTTAGTCGGCTAGCACTCAGTGCCATACAACATTGCGGGTCGAACCGTTGTCCTATAGAACTTGCCTTTTAGCTTTTGTGGCACTCTCTTTGTCACAGAGAATGCCAGAAGCTTTGGCGCCACTTCATCCATCCGGCTTTGATTCGATGGTTCACATCTTCATTGATATCCCCATCCTTCTACAACATTGACCTCAAATAATGAAAGGTGTCCTTCTAAGGCACCACCCACCCATCAAGGCTAACCTCCTCCTCCTCGTGCCTAGTAGTACTGAAACGGCATCTCATGTACTCGGTTTTTGTTCTACTAAGTCTAAAACCTTTCGATTTCAAGTTTTGTCTCCATAGCTCTAACTTCCCACTGACCCCTGTCCGACTATCATCGACTAGCACCACATCATCCGCAAAGAGCATACACCATGGGATATCTCCTTGTATATTCCTTGTGACCTCATCCATCACCAAAGCAAAAAAGATAAGGGCTCAAAGCTAACCCCTGGTGCAGTCCTATTTTAATCGGGAAGTCATCAGTGTCACGATCAGTTGTTCGAACACTTGTCACAACATTATCGTACATGTCCTTGATGAGGGTAATGTACTTTGCTGGGACTTTGTGTTTCTCCAAGGCCCGCCACATGACATTCCGCAGTATCTTGTTGTAGCCTTCTCCAAGTCAATGAACACCATATGCAGGTCCTTCTTTTGCTCCTTATATCTCTCCATGAGTTGTCGTACCAAGATAATGCCTTCCATGGTAGACCTCCCAGGCATGAAACCAAACTGATTTTTTGTCACACTTGTCATTCTTCTTATGTGGGGTGCTCAATGACTCTCTCATAGCTTCATTGTATGGCTCATCAGCTGAATTCCACGGTAATTAGTAGTTAGTACAAAGTTGTGACACTTGTTTTGGGACGGAAGGAGTACAACTCTGAATATCCCCTTCTTGAAGATTGGTACTAATATACTCCGTTCCATTCTTCTGGCATCTTTTTGCCCAAAAAATGAGGTTTTAAAGCTTAGTTAGCCATACTATAGCTATGTCTCCGAGGCCTCTCCACACCTCAATGGGGATACAACCAGGGCCCATCGCCTTGCGTCCTTTCATCCTTTTTAAGGCCTCCTTGACCTTAGACTCATGGATTCGCCGCACAACACGCCTACTGGTTACATAGTTCAAAAAAGCGCTAGGCGTTAGTTGTGCGTTTTGCCACCGCCTTGCACTTTACAGACCAAAGCGCATGCTTATGCGCAGATTAAGTGTAGTTATGCGCAATGCGTTTTGCCAACGCCTAGAGCCTGGGCGCGCTTAAGCGCTCGCTTAGGCGCGCCTTTTTTAACTATGGCTAGTATCATTAGAGGAGTCGTCCAGTTCAATGGTAGAGCTCTCATTCTCCCATTGAACAGCTTGACGAAGTACTCCTGCCATCTATGCTTAATATCCTTGTCCTTCACCAGGAGTTGGTCTACTCTGTCCTTGATGCATTTGAGTTGGTCAACATCCCTTGTCTTCCTCTCTCAAATCTTGGCCATCTTATATGTCGGCGTACGACAATCTATGGGACCAGAGAGCCCCTTATGTTCGGTGAGGGCTCACAACACACAAAGAGCAGTAACAACCATGAAAGCACTCGAGCGTTTACCCAGCTTTGGGCCACTGTGAAGTTAAAACCATACTCCTGCTTAGTGGATTATGTGCATATGAGCCCTGTGATTACAGAGAGCGCGACCTTGTCGGCAAGGAGCTCGGGAGGTGCTGCTAAGCTACTGCAAATGGGCAGGGTTTCGACCTTTGTAAAGGTTGCCATGGCCTTGCTTTTATAGATGAAAGGGGTCACCACAATGGCAAAATAGTAATTACAGAGGGTAAATAGTGGCTACAGTGCTATCATACCTAACACTGACGCTGTAGGACAAACGCATTAAATGTGCCGTGATGTGTCATGCTGGGACAAATATTGGCAAGGGAGCGCCACTCCACCTGTATCGTCAGCCCATCTACCTTTTATTACCGCGACATGCCCTTTGGACGGGTGTCAATAAAGTTGATCTTCAGACGGTGGATCGACACGTGCCCCGACAAGCTTCACCTAACCGCCTGTGCGCTCGCCACCTGTCGGCAAGATCTTGAAAGGTAGGTGCGGTAGAGCGGTGGAAGAGGTTTGGGCTTAATGGTGCGGAGCTTGCCGGCGATGTGGAGAATGCCTTGTCATAAAGGTTGCTTCTTGGCAGCCCGAGTCTTGATCTTCAGTACTTCCTTTAGTACTTCTTGATGACCTACCTCAAGGTCTTCTCCATGGTTTTATCTACCATGTCTTGAGTGCTTTGTGATGGAACTATCTTTCGTCAAGCCCTTCTCGGCAAGGAGGCTACAACTTTCTGTGCGTAGTCAAGGGTATGAACACCTATGTTCAATACACCGACATTATAGATGTCCCTTTCGCCTTCCTTCGTGTCTAACCGCTCGTAGAGGTCCTCATACGCCCGACCCCTTGCTTCACTCACAACTCGTTTTGTGGCCTTCTTTGCCATCTTGTACTTTTCTATGTTGTCTGCACTCCTATCCAGGTACAGGCGTCTCAAACAATCTTTCTTCTCCCTAATAGCATTCTGGACATCATTATTCCACCACCAGGTATCTTTAACTTCGCTTCTACTTCCCCTGTACACTCCAAACTCCTCTGATCCCACCTTATGAATGCAAGTCGCTATCTTCGTCCACATATTGTTTGCATCACCTCCTTCCTCCCAAGGGCCCTCCTTAATGACCCTCTCCTTGAACGCCTGAGCTACCTCCCCCTTGAGCTTCCACCACTTCGTTCGAGCGTCTTTGGTACGCTTATCCCGCTGGACACGAATCTGAAAGCGAGAGTTAGCCACCACAAGCTTATGCTGAGGGAAAACACTCTTTCCAGGTATCACCTTACAATCTAGGCACGCACGCTTGTCTTCTCTTCTCGAGAGGATGAAATCAATCTGGCTAGAGTGTTGACCACTATTAAAAGTCACTAGATGTGATTCTCTCTTTTTAAAGAGGGTATTAGCTACGATCATGTCATAGGCTAGAGCAAAGCTTAAGACATCTTCTTCTTGATTCCTGATGCCATAGCCAAAGCCCCATGCACCCCTTCAAAACCTGTGTTAGATGTACCCATGTGGCCATTGAGGTCTCCTATGAAGAGCTTCTCGCCAATCGGTACACTCCTAACCATGTCATCCAGGCCTTCCCAGAACTCCCTCTTGGTGTTCTCATTGTGGCCTACTTGCGGGGCATACGCGCTGATAACATTGAGAACTAAGGCCCCAACTACCATTTGGACCAGTATAATCCGGTCCCCATGTCTCTTGACGTCTACCACTCCATAGTTGAGGCTCGTTTTGATCAAGATGCCTACTCCATTTCTGTTCGCGGGCGTCCCTGTGTAATCATGCAAATGTTAATATCATACTTCATGATTGTATTCTTCATCATGTATCCTTTGTTTCTATGCAGGCTATAAGAACTGGTTGGATCCATCCGAATATCAATCTAGACAATCCGGAGAAAAATGTGGTAATCTTTTGTTGACACACAAGTCTTTTTTTCTCTTGCATGAGTCTTATAGCACTTCACATCAGATTGAGCCAATGCTGGTATAAAGAATAGTTATGCGAGGCCAGTTATGATTTTTTTTTTTCTGCTGTGCTATTGTTTACTGAAGAAGTTTGAAATGAAAAGAAAAAACTAGTGAATCTAATGAGCAGTGGTTCGTTTAACAGGATGCCATAATTTTGCTCCTAGTGTGTTCAACCCCTCGGAGAACTCTTTATTGCAACCTTGAACAATTGCCCTGAGCTCAGATTTTAACCTCCTAAGTTCCTCTGGGTAAGCTGCCAGAAGTCTTCATATGAATCCAAATCCTGGGTCAGGTGGATTTGACTTCCTCTGGGTAAGCTGCCATATCAGTTAAGTGAGCCGTCGCAGCATTGCCAGATTCATTGCTGACACATCATCACCGCCACCTGTTGGAACAACAAGGTGAAAGCACTGGAGTTTGTCATCTCTCGCTCAAGCTACTGCATGCTTCTGTGGATCTCACTTC
Source organism: Triticum urartu (assembly GCF_003073215.2). Classification (NCBI taxonomy): domain Eukaryota; kingdom Viridiplantae; phylum Streptophyta; class Magnoliopsida; order Poales; family Poaceae; genus Triticum; species Triticum urartu. The sequence goes on along the minus strand of NC_053025.1, from coordinate 186,460,464 downwards.
TCCCTGCGGAACCTCTACTCCCTCACGCCACCCGGGGTTGCATGCAGAGCCCTACCCCCGTTCCATTGCTGTGCTGAATCTCTCTCTCTCTCCCTCTCCCTCTCCCTCCCCCTCCCCCTCCCCCTCCCTCTCCCTCTCCCTCTCCCCCTCCCCCTCCCTCCCTGTGTAGCGTTCAGAAAAAGTCGAGGCTAAGAAAGATTTTGGGGCTAGATTCTGGTGTCAAGTCTAGTTCAAGAGTGAGTCCTAGAGAATAAGGTGAACACATGGGGCACTAAGTCAGGCCACACAACTACCACTATTACGGTTCTGGTCCCTTTTTCCTGGTTGAATGGATTTCACCAGGGAGGCTAAGATATTGCACAATATTTTGCTCTGCTAGACCCGGCTCTAGTAATTTTCTTAGACTCACCTCACAGTGGTCATGCTCTAACTCCGCCCCTGGCCTACAAATTCATCAACATAGCATATTTTGAACACGGAGTTTCATCTTTTTAACGGTGTATGATCTTTTTGCCATGTTTTCATCGAATATGCTTACATTTTAATTTTGTAGGATGTCAACTTGCTGGTGGGATCACAAAAGGAGAGATGTGATGTGAAAGTCGCATTGTCGAATTCATTTGGATTCGGTGGGCACAATTCATCAATTTTATTTGCGCCCTTTTGAGCTCTGTTGGTGTGGTAGCTTATGGTACGATTGTGTCGCGGAACTGGAATTTTCACAAAGCTCAGCAAGACAGCAACATTTCACAAGCCACAAATTTGTAATGGGAATCCAACTCAGTAGAATATATTGCTACATAGGTGAGCAAAGAAAGCAATTAAGTTTCTTTTGTATTGCAAAAGCAAATATATCCCATTCAGAAGTTAATCAAGACGTTGCACATGCACTTTGGTCCATCCAATTTTTGTACCAGATGTTATTTGATTCGTCCTATGGGACTTTACTGGGCCCGGTATGTTTTCATCTCGCTGTTTTACCAGGCAGAGAATGCTTGCTGACGTAAAGCTGACTTTGTGGTGAACTGTTTTTTGTCCAAAGGGCTGCAAATTGCTGCTGTATCTTGATGTGTTAATTACTGTAATAAGCAGCCACAGTAGCTGTTTTAATTTTTAATCCGGCGTCAGTTTCTAATAAGAAAATAAAACGGGAATACATAATCGTGCGCGCGCTCATTAAGCGTCTTGAGCGGCCGGCCACGGACCGCTCGATCCACTTGTATCGCACGGCCCGCGTTGCCACCTGGTCGGTCTTGCCTCCGCCCACATCTCCCGCACACCTGGCTCGGTTGAGTTGAGGCGTGCGGCGCACATAACTCTGGTGGGTCCATCATGTCAGACTGTGTAGGTGCGGGTGGTAGAAATTTCGTGCCACTCTCCAAGGGAAATGATTTTAATCAGCCGGCAGATGTAGCACGGGCCTTCTGTCGCCTCCTTTGCTTGACATGTGTCCTGCTTGACCACACACGTCTCTCTTCCTCATCTTTTTTGCAACAACTATTGCAGAACAGTGGCCAGCGAACGATGACTGCACCAGTGCATGATGCAGCTGAAGATGTGTTACACTTTTCGCAACACGCGCCTTGTTGCAGAAAATTAGGTGTGACGGAGATGTTGTTGCAATTTTGGCAACAAAAGTCTTGTTGCAGAAAAATAAGGAAGAAGAAATTGTGCAGCATTATGGGTATTGCTGCAGGAGATTAGAGAAGAAAAGGTTTTGAATCAAGGGTTTTGTTGCAGAAAATTAGAGAATAGAACGTTTTGCAACTAAGGCCTTGTTGCAAAAACAACAATGATTAGAATCACCCGACTGATCACGACTATAATTGCGCCACACGTGCAACCGTTAGATACAAGTTTAATCGGACGACATGCAACCTCTATCAGCCGCCCAAGACCTACATCACTGGACGCGTGCCTCTGTCAATTTTCTGCAACATCATCTGGGTTGCAGAAAGTCATCCCGCAACAACGTCTATGTTACAAAAGCATTAAGATGAGAAAGAAATTCTACATCATCATCTGTGTTGCACAAGTCCGTTCGAAGGCCACACATGTTTCAAAAAAGTTAATGCGAAAAAAGTCTACAACAAAATCTTTGTTGCAGAAGTTTCCGCAACAAGAGATATGTGCAAACGGTTCCGCAACACTGTCTTTGTTGCAATTGTGAGGAAAGAGTCGGGCCGATGGATGCGCCGGATCAAACGACTGTGAAGGTGGCGGATCTTTGAAAATAATCCGCCGGCGGACGCGTAGGGTCGCCCACAAACGCCTTCCATTTCTCTCGTATCTTCGCCACATCTCCTCTCCTCATCGGGTCCCGTGCATCGCATCCATCGTTGAAGCTTGCACAGGAGGCGGAGGGCATAGTGGGGAGGCATCCGCTGCTCGTCGCTGGCTCAGGTATTGTCGTCATTCACCGTCTTTAACCGCTCATCCCCTCGTTCGTTCTCCCCGTGCCCGTATCGTTCTCGCCGTGGCCGTAGCGGGGAGGCATCCGCTGCTCGTCGCCGGCTCAGGTATGGCCGTCTCAAGCCGCTCATTCGCTCGCTCGTTCTCCCCGCACTCATACTGTTCCCTCGCGTCCGTAGCGGGGAGGCCACGGCCGTAGTGTTCTCGTCGCGCCCGTAGCGGGGAGGCCGTGCTCGTGATGTTGCAGTGATTTTTGGGGCATGCACCCCGGTGATGTTGATGTGGTGCCCTGACTTAATCGTGCACTAATCATACACGCAAATGCGTACGATCAAGATCAGAGACTCACGGGAAGATATCACAACACAACTCTAAACACATATTAAAGTCATACAAGCTTTATATTACAAGTCAGGGGTCTCAATGGCTTGAATACATAAGCTCGAATGCAAACGAGTCATCGAAGCAACAATATTTGAGTACAGATATAAGGTAAACAAGTCTGCCTTAAGAAGGCTAGCACAAACGATAACAACGATCGAAAAGGAAAGGCCTCCTATCCGGGAGCCTCCTAACTGCTCCTGGTCGGCGGCGGCCTCCACATAGCAGTAGGCACCCTCGGGGTAGTAGTAGTCGGTGGTGGCATCTGCTTCCTGGGATTCGTCATCTGATCGCATCAATCGAGTATAGGGGAAAAGAAGTAGCAAAAACAACCGTGAGTACTCATCTAAAGTACTCGCAAGATTTACATCAGAACTATACTCAGTATGCATCAGTATCAAAGGAATGGGGCTATATCTTTGGACTGAACTGCAGAAATGACAGAAGTGAAGGGAAAGCCTAGCCTATTGAAGACTAGCATCTTGAAGCATCTTGCAGCATTAGAAGAGTGCAGATTAGCATAATATAAGTAGCAAGTATGTTGTAGTAACGCCTAGAGATCCTTTCTCATCTCCCTGAGAGAAAGCAACCCCGGAGCCATCATATCCATTTCACATCTCCAATATCCAGTTCTAGTTCTATAGACCGGGATACAACTCCGAGCGTCCGTTACCGTGGACACAACTATTTGAATAGATTAACTTCCCTGTAGGGGTGCACAAACTTACCCAACACGCTCGATTAACTCCGGCCGAACACACGTTCCTGGGTCATGCCCGGCTTGGGCTGATCAACACACCGTAGTCCTACGTAGGCTCAACAGAGAGGCCAACACGCTGGTTTACATCCTAAGCGCTCAGGGGTCTTGGGCCCATCGCCCTTTGCACTCCTGAGCATTGCGTGGGCGGCCGAGATCAGTCCTGGCTACCTCTTTATGCAAAGCAAGTGCTTATGTGGACCACCCAGGCGCGTGCCGCTCTGCTGACGTCCAAAGAGCTTTTGAAGGATCGTATGACACAGAGTGCCCATACTTATTCCCGCGTGGTGGTCAGTGCGAAAGGCCAGAGGCCTACTCGAATCACATATCCAAACCGTTAGTGTCTTGGGAGCGCGCGGAGACGATCAATAATCCATGATCTGTGGTCCCATCGTCCCGTCTCACGGACTTACGGCAAGGGCTAAGAATGCCTGGCCGAGCCGCATAATTAACTCGTGGTATCCTCCAGATCAACCCGACTCCACATCACTCGCGCGTACCCTCACGGTCAACCGGACTTCACATTTCTCTCGCGGGCACCCCTCGGGGCCGACCCGACTCCAATATGGTTCTGGGGTAAAGTCAAAGTAACCGTGTGTGTGTCCAAAACAGGAAGGGGGGAACCCGAGAAATCACCCTTGATGGATTCCCACTCGATGTAACCGTTAAGGTAAACTTGGAGGAATCACCCTCGAGGTTCACACTTGAGGTGTTGCACGACAGAGTCGTTATCGTGAATGGTGAAGGAGGAATCACCCTTCATATACCACGACCGATTAGCTACACTACAGAGTTATCATCAGGAGTGCGTTACGAGGTATCACCCTCGGCACTCGATAGTAGCTCTGCAGTCGTATAACTAAGGGGGTGTGAGGCGATGTGTCGGGATCTGGACGTCGATCACATTGGTCGAGTCATCGGTAATAAAGCGGGGGCAACAGGGACAAGGTGAGGGGTCACTGGTCGATCACTAGCTAGCCTACTAATGCGCTCCTCGCAGTTTTAGTTGCGATACAAGATCCGAAGTGGCAGTTTTTTGAATAAAAATGCCTACCTCTGAAGAAACTGACAAGCTGCTCTGAAGAAAATGCCATGCGAATCTGAGGAAACTGCCAGCAAAAACGTTCACAAATGCCTTATCTCCCAGCGAACGTTCATCAGCTAATGCGATCCTACACGTACACCATCCGACCTACTCGATCCTACATGTACACTATCCGACCTACTCGATCCTACACGAATAAATAGAGGATCACACACGTACTACCTCCTTTTCGATTTGCAGGGCTTAATTCAAAAATCTCACCAACCAAGGTAGATGATGAGTGGTGGAATCATTTTTGACAAGGAGGGAGTACCTCACCTGGATGATTCGAGTGCACTCGTTTGACCGTCATGCCGACGTGTGACCCAACATGGACGGGACGCACCACTGACGGGACGGGACGACACCGTCATAATTTTAGTTTTTCTAGTTTTCCATGGCAAGCTGACGCGCTAAGCCTTGCCTGCTTATGCATTGAATTCCGATGACCACGATGACTGTCGCGTTTCCCGCGACACGCTGGTTCGCCTACCTTCTGCCTATAATTACTGTTTCCCGGCCTTCTCCGGTGGCACCATCACCTAACTCGCCCTATCCTCATAAGCCCCCACCGGCCCGACGCTGCTCGCCACTTATCCTCGCTCTCGCCACGTCCGCCATGTCCCCGCCCATCCGTGATAGGCGACGCCGGAGGTGGTCACCGCCGGAACTAGTGTTCGGTTTTTCATCGGAAGGCAGACGGAGGGAGGAAGCATTCTATCGGTCTTTAGATGGCAATGCGGAGTATGAGGAGTTGTTGGAGCACGACCGCCTGGTGGAGGAGCAGCGTATCGCCGATTTGCGCCGTAAGAGGGACATGGAGTAGCAGCGCACCGACACTTCGAGTCGCGAGCAGAGCGCCCGCAACTGGGTCGACTACGTGGAGGTCGGCACCCGGCAAATAGCCTCGGAGGCTGTCGGGCACGCACGCGTTCGCGACGCTGAATTTTACTACCAGCTCGTCAAGTGGGTTTCCCGCTTAGAAGCCAAAACTTCAGTGGACCACGCTGGCATGGAAAGGGCCAACGCCCGCGAGCAACGCGCCCTATCGCACCTCTAGCAAGTTAGTACTTGTACACTACTAGAGTATTAGTGGGAGTAGATAGTTAACTTGGCTATGATGGTTGTCAATGTGGAAGTTCAGTACTCTATATCTGGATCAGACCTGTTACTTTGCTCTGAATGTTGAATTTTCCCTTTGAACATATGGAATGAGATTTTATTTTTTAAATGGGTTGTATTTGTCCACCACGGGTTTAGAGGCTGACTTCTGGGCCTATCAGGTTGACGCGTACACAATCAGGAGATGATTGTACGTGGAGAGGATGACAGAAGGGACCCACCAAGGTCATGGCAGTACGCAAGCAAGTGCCTCCTTATTTCTAGCCAATAAAAAATGGCTCCTCCTAATGGATCTCTGACATCTGGGTCCCATGCCATTGTTAACGTAGTCAATAAATGAGAGAATTGCACAACGAGCGGCTGACACCAGGGACCCAGCAGCCCGCCCAGTTATTTTTGTTTTGGGTTAATTTGACAAATGCCACTCCAAATCTGGTGATTCCGAGAAATGCCACTGTAATTTCCAAACTTTGAAAAATGCCATTTCATGCCATTCCCAGTGGCATTTTTCGAAGTCTGGAGTGGCGTTTTTCAAAGTTTGCAAAAATTGTAGTGGCATTTTTCAAAGTTTGCAAAAATTGCAGTGGCATTTTTCAAAATTTGGAAATTGCAGTGGTATTTTTATAAATCGCCATAATTGGAGTGGTATTTATCTAATTTGTTTTTGAGATAGAAGCAGGGTGTCAACTGGGCTGTGCGGGGCACTCTGGCCTGTCTAGACAATCTTTCCTTTTTATATTTACCACAGACCAGCCCAATAGTTTTTTTTTCTTTCTGAAAATGGCTAGCCCAGTTTTTTTGTGCTTTGTCAAATAAGTCGCTTTATCAGGCCTGTTGGGCTGCAAATCTTTCAAGACGAGGAGAGCTTCATTCGGCTGGCCCAGAAAATGGCCTATCAGTAATGAGAAATGGACTGTACATTTTTAAAACACATCAAACTGGCAATTAGTTTCAATTATTTTTCATTTCAAGATTTTAAATTCCATTGATTTTTATGCGTGGACATTTTTTTGGATTTTATATTGATATACATTTATTTTTAAAATCAGTTTGAATGTGACTCAAAATTTCAGGATTAAAAATAGTTTGGACCGCACCAAAATATGCAAAATTTCGTATAATTTTTTAACCGTGGCCACAATATGGGCTGTAATGCTAACAAAGAGAATATGGACTCCAAAAAACCCTTAAGAATTAGCAAATGGGCTATAAATTATTAGAAATAATGGCAGATGGGCTGTATGATGTTTTCCACAGATTTGAGGCTTTCCAAAAAAAAGGTTGACGCACAAGTAGTGACTGTTGGATGTCCATCCAACGACCGTCGTGCTTCTTCAATATCTTCTCTTCCTGCTCCAGCCGCTCAAACAAGCGCCAGCAGGACTGCCTGCTCCCTCCTCCCGCGGCTGGCTGTGCTGCCGCGCAGGCCTCACCTCCCCACTGTACTCCCATCGCTGGCCTAGCCATCCTTCTACTCACCCACACCTGCTGTTATTCTCCGGCGACTGCAGACGAACTAGTAAACCCTCGTACTCCCCTTTGCGTGGGAAACAACTGCTGAGTCTTCCCTGGCTCCGTGTCATCCCCTTCCTAGGCCTCGCCGTCGTCCACCGTCCTGGTGCTCTCGGCGCGGCGTGGTCAACGAACGACATGCATCGGAAGTGGACTGTATGTGGAGAGGCTGACAATTGGGTCCACGGCCGCATGCAAGAAAATGCCTCCTTATTACGCGCAAAATAATGATTCCTTCACCTGACAGCTGGGACCCACCAGAAGGGCCTCTTTATTTCACGAAAAAACGTTCCCCCTGCTGACATGTCGGGCCCACCAGCTATATCTACGCACGCAAGCAAGTGCCTCCTTATTACGCACAAAAAAATGAATACTCCCCCTGCTAGATGAGACCCACCATAGTGGAAGGCTGACTTGTGGGCCTACTAAGATGACGGGGACGGAGGACTTTGTCAACTTAGTCAATATGAACGATTCTAGCTCTAGTGACCGTACGATGTCAATCCAACGGCCGTAGTGCTTCTTCAACCTCTGGCCTTCTTGCTCCAGCCGCCCAAACCAGCGTCGGCCATGTCGCCTACTCCTTCCTCCCGTGTCCGGCTGTGCTACCACCACTGGCCATGCCATCCCTTTATACTCACCCACACCTCCTGTTATTCTCCGGCGATGGCAGCCTCATACCGCAGCCGAAGCAGTCAACCCACATACTCCCCTCCGCGTGGGCATCCACTACCGCGTCTTCCCCGGCTCCGCGTCGTCCCCTTCCTAGGCCTCGCCGTCGTCCACTGCCCTGGTGCTCTCGGTGCGGCGTGGTCAACGTGGTCAAGGAACGACTTCCATCGGAAGAGTACCGTACGTGGAGAGGCTGACAGTTGGGTCCACGGCAACAGCAAGGAAGTGCCTCCTTATTATGCGCAAAATAATTAATCCTCCACCTGACAGCAGGGACCCACCGGACGGGCCACCATATTTCGTGAAAAAAATGTTTCCCCCTGACTACTGGGACCCACCAGCTACATCTTTGCACGCAAGGAAGTGCCTGATAGTTGGGACCCACCTGGTTGAAGCGTACGTAGCGTTGTCATTCTGGTCGCAAACGTGTACGTACATACTGGTTGATCGGTCTGTCTGCAGGCTGTAGCGATGAACCATGGCCATGTAAGGAAGGGCACGTGTCATAGTATAGGCGCGCACGTAGCATGTCATGCAGTCCCGTTAATATCGTGTACATGTACGTACAGCGGCCAGGATGCAAGAAAGTAAACACGACCACGTACTATGGGCGGGGTTTCGAACGCCTACTCGTGCATACGTACGAGCAGGTCTCGTGTACATGGCTGGGTCGGAACGGAGAAACTGCGTCGTTGTGTTCATCGGGAGGCAACAAAATGCGTCGTGTTCATCGGGAGCCAACCGGCTTGGATGGAACAGCCGATCGAAACGAGGCATGGCGTACCACAGAACGGAGGAAACAACCTTGTGTTCGACCGGCCACGGTCGAAACAGGATCCTGTTCATCGGGAGGGGTCTGTCGTACCGCAAAACGGAGGAAACAGACTTCTCTTGGACCTTCTACGGTTAAAACGAGGTCCTGTTGATTGGGAGGGGTGTGGCGTATCGCAAAACGGAGGAAGCAGACTTGTGTTGGAGCGCTACGGTCGGAACGGGGGTCCTGTTCATCGGGAGGGGTGTGGCGTACCGCAATACGGGACTCCATAGGATACTGTTCATCTGCACCGTCGACCTCCTCTAGCCTCCACGGGCTACTGTTCTTCCACCGTCGACCTCTGTTGGTGTCAAAACCAGCGGATCTCGGGTAGGGGGTCCCGAACTGTGCGTCCAAAGCGGACGGTAACAGGAGGCAGGGGACACGATGTTTTACCCAGGTTCGGGCCCTCTTGATGGAGGTAAAACCCTACGTCCTGCTTGATTTATTCTTGATGATATGAGTATTACAAGAGTTGATCTACCACGAGATCGGAGAGGCTAAACCCTAGAAGCTAGCCTATGGTATGATTGTATGTTGTCCTACGGACTAAAACCCTCCGGTTTATATAGACACCGAAGGGGGTTAGGGTTACACAAGGTCGGTTACAAAGGAGGAGATATCCATATCCGTACTGCCTAGATTGCCTTCCACGCCAAGTAGAGTCCCATCCGGACACGAGACGAAGTCTTTAATCTTGTATCTTCATAGTCCAACTGTCCGGCCAAAGGATATAGTCCGGCTGTCCGGAGACCCCCTAATCCAGGACTCCCTCAGTAGCCCCTGAACCAGGCTTCAATGACGATGAGTCCGGCGCGCAGTGTTGTCTTTTGCATTGCAAGGCGGGTTCCTCCTCCGGATACACCACTGAAGAGTTCGAATAAAAGGATAGTGTCCGACCCTGCAAAATAAGTTCCACATACCACCGTAGACAGAATACTATTTCCACAAATCTAATCTGCTGACACGTTTTGGCAACATGACATTATGCCATGGCCCGGTGATTATTCGTACCGTTTCCTTTAACTAGCCCCGCACATAACGCGAGGCAGTTTCTTGACACGTCTTGTCAAAGCAGAGATCATGTCTCCCTTATTACGGGATTCTCATCAATATGGGCGTGGGTAACCCAACCGCGCCATCGATTACGGTGCTTGGGGGATAAGCGAGTTTTACCAGGCTAGTGGGGGCGCATAGTTTCGGCCGCCCCTATAAGGGGATAAGGTTTAACCTTTCTCTACCCACGCCTTCTTCCTCCTTGCTCATCCATTCTTGCGCACTCGAGCTCCAACGCCCAAGTCCACATCCTTCCCCTCAACCTTCTCCAAACATGTCCGGAGCGGGAGGCAAATGGATGGCTTCCTCCGTTACGAAGGGACACATCAAGAAGCTGCGCGGAGCTGGATACTTAGCCGCGAGTATCGCGCATCGGCTGCCCGCTGCAGGGCAGATCATTCCTACCCCGGAACCTCACGAGAGGGTAGTTTTCCTCCACCACTTCCTCCGCGGACTGGGGTCTCCCCTCCATCCATTCGTCCGTGGTCTCATGTTCTACTACGGGCTGGACTTCCATGATCTGGCCCCGAACTTCATCCTCAACATTTCGGCATTCATCATCGTGTGTGAGGCTTTCCTCCGCATCTGGCCCCACTTTGGCCTGTGGTTAAAGACCTTCAATATCAAGCCGAAGGTGGTGGGAGGCCAACAAGCGGAATGCGGCGGAGCCATGGTGGGCAAGATGCCCAATGTTACATGGCTTGAAGGCTCCTTCGTGGAGACCATAAAGGGGTGGCAATCGGCGTGGTTCTATATCACCGAGCCACGCGACACCAACTGGGTGGCTGCCCCCGAGTTTCGATCCGGAATCCCCACGCGGCTCACCTCCTGGAAAGAGAAGGGCCTATCCTGGGGTTCATCGGTGGAGCTGGACGAACTCCAGAAATGTATCCGGAATATGGCAAGCAAGAAGCTCAAGCTTGTCAACATAGTCCAGGTCATGCTCATCCGTCGGATCCTCCCGTGTCAACAACGGGATTTCAACTTGTGGGAGTTCGACCTGGCCCAGCACCAGACTCTGAGCGAGCTCTTGGACACGACGCACAAGGACGTCTGGTGGGTGCTGTTCAAGGGCGCCGAGGTCCCTCCCTCTCTCACCGAGGACCGTGGGCTAAGCGCGAAGCGCCTAGCGCATTCAGTGAGTTCTATACATCCGGTAGGATATTTATTTCCCCTAGCTTAACCATGTGCGGGGTCTAAGCTCCATGCCTTTGACAGGACTGGGTGGAGACGTCGGGGCAGAGCGTCCCCAGTGGTTCCGGACTCGGGCAGACGGCCTCCTTCCAAAAGGGGCAAGACGCCTGTGCCGGTGACCTCTGCCCATCCAGGGGCACCGGACAATCTGTTGGGAGCGCTTCGCAGCGCTTCCATCGACGAAGAGCACCACACTATTATGAGTGCGGTGATCCAGAAGGTTCAGTCCGCCAAGACCGGACTGACTGAAGCCTGTGCCAGCCTTCTAACAGGCTTTGAGGTAAGTATTTGAAATATAGGAAAAATATTACCGCATAGACAGTAGCCCCTGATGCTCTGTTTGGTGTTCGCAAAGAAAACCCGAACAGAGGATCAAACAATATCGCAGGAGTCTAATATAAGTATGTCTATATGCGTATGCAGGCTTCGCTGCTGGCCTCTGCCGCACTGACCGCGGAGGTCACCACACTGAAGCAGGACCTCGAAGGGTCCAAGGAAGAGCCCGGCCTTGCCAAGAGGCAGCTCGAGGAGAACAAAGGTAAGTAGTACCTAGTCTATGGATATATATATATATAAAGAATGCGATTGCAAAATGACAGGATCATCGTAAATTTTCCAGGGGTCACGACCGAGGTGGCGACCCTGAAGCCGAAAACAAAGCGGCCCAGGAGCACACCGAGCGGGAAAAATAAGAGGCACGGGTGGGCGAGGTGCAGCAAGAGCTCCACGCTCTCATGACGAAGCACGAGGCATTGGAGCTTGACTTGAAGACGCGAGAGTCCGAGCTTGCCGCGGCTGAGTGCAAAGAGTGCCAAGGCCGAAGCCCAAAAGGCCCTCCAGGAGATTGATGCGATGAAGAAGATAGCGGCGGGGAAGGCATTCTATATGCAAAGCAAGCATGTGAAAGTAAATTACTTGTTACTTACCCGAACCCGGAGCTCTCTAGGAGCATTCGCAGATTTGCCCCGCAGCGTGTCGGATGCCGCACAGTTTTACCAGGCCGAGGAGGGAAGCTCAACGGAGAAGCTGTTCTGGTCTCAGTATACTGGGACCGAACACCCGATGCCTCTGAGCGACCAGTTGAAGCAACTGGTCGAGCTGCACAAGGCGGCTGAACAGGCCATGAAGGGCTTTATAGTTCGGATGTGACCTGGCGACGCCCTTCCCAATAGCTACTTCGGCCTGGTGAGGCGGCTTGTGGATGCCTGCCCATGACTGGAAGTCATCAAGCGGTCCATCTGCATCGAAGGTGCACGCCGTGCTTTCGCCCGTGCGAAGGTGCACTGGGCCAAGATGGACGCCGTGAAGCTGGTGAAGGAAGGGCCGCCGCAGGGCAAGGAGCATCGCCACCCCGAGATGTACTATGAGGGTGTCCTGAAGGGTGCCCGTCTCGTAGCGGACGAGTGTACGAAAGATGTAATATTTGAGTAAACTTGCTCGTGTAATCCTGTATTATGAAAACTTGTTCATATGCGCTATGCAACGCTTGTTTGAATTTAAAATATTACCTTCTATTCGGCTGTTTATCAAATCTGAGAGATGGCTAGTCGTCGGCTTCTGCCCCTACACCACGAGTGCTGGGGTGTTCGGGATAAACCTGAGCACTCTTGTTCCCATTTTTTGGTCCTTTGAGGGAGGTGCTCAGCACAACGAACAAGGCAATCAGACTATAATGCGTTATCACTCTCACTTAGCCATAGAATTCTATAATTTTAAATTTCGGCGAAACCCCTAGTATTCAGAAGGCCGAATTCGGGGCGCAATACACGCCTTAAGCCGGACAGGGCCAACTCCTCGCTCTAAGCGGCATAAGTCTTTAGGGACTCGAAACCTCTCGAACAGCGACCAGTCTCTCGCCTTATCATGACAGTGAGTTTTAGCTTTCTCTACTGAGGTGCTTAGCCCAGCAGAACCGGGGCACAATCGCAGTAGTTCTCCCAGTGCTACCTTAGCCGATATAGCAGAACGTAAGGTACCAAAACATGGGAGCCGGGCAAACCCAACTATTGACCCAAGACATGATTCGGAGCTGATGCATATAATGCTATAAGTTCGGGGTGCCGCACTGTCGAAAGTGTTCGGACTTCTCACGCCGCATTATGGGGTATGCTTAAGCCCCTAGCATATTGGCCGTACCAGAGTGTACGGATGCTAGATGTCGTGAATGAACATATATATATATAAAGGAAGAATGCAATAATAGTCTTAATGCTATGCATTGTTTATTCAAAAAGATGCGTTAAATCAGAATGATACAAGTAGTGCGATAAGAAAAAAGTAGGACTGTTGACATGTCCCTTCCAAGGGCAAGTTGAGGAATAGTATTAAAGCAAATATTTCACTCGTTATCGTAATCCACCTGGGAGTTCCGTGGTGTGACGTAGCTTTCTGCCTCCTTGGTTGCTGCATCATGTGTTCGGCAATCATGCTGCCGGACAGGGTTTCCAGAGAGTAAAGTCCCGAAAGAGAAAAATAACAAAGCGGGAAGCCCCTAGTGCAGTTTAAGCCGCGACTTGGAGCATGCCGCATTCGTGCCCCCCTCCCCGTATGTGCCCATGGTATTTTTAATGCGTAATTATGTACGCGTGGCACGGATTTTGCCGTTTGGCTGGGACCGGGGTGGGGGCCGCATTGCTATGCGAGCTCGGAACGTGCAAGGCGGTCCTGTTGCCGATTACTCCGGGCGCGCTTGAAGGTGTCCGGGTCCTTAATCGCCGAACTAGTGGATTGCCTTAAGGGGCTGCTTTGCGCTTCTGCTGCAAGGGCCGCAGTGTGCTCCTCCGTTCGGAGAGAGCGTTATGTGTTTCCATTGACTGTGATGACCCCCCAAGGTCCTGGCATCTTGAGCTTGAGATATGCGTAATGCGGTACCGCATTGAATCTCACAAATGCGGTTCGCCCGAGTAGTGCATGGTAGCCACTGCGGAATGGGACTATGTCGAAGATTAACTCTTTGCTTCGAAAGTTATCCGGGGATCCGAAGACCACTTCTAGTGTGACTGAGCCTGTGCAATGGGCCTCTACACCTGGTATGACGCCTTTAAAGGTCGTTTTAGTGGGTTTGATCCTTGAGGGGTCTATACCCATTTTGCGCACTGTGTCCTGATAAAGCAGGTTCAGGCTGCTATCGCCGTCCATTAGGACTTGAGTGAGGTGAAATCCGTCAATGATTGGGTCTAGGACCAGTGCGGCGAATTCGCCATGACGGATACTAGTGGGGTGGTCCCTGCGATCGAAGGTGATTGGACAGGAGGACCATGTGTTAAACTTTGGGGCGACTGGCTCCAACACATATACGTCCCTGAGCGCACGCTTCCGCTCCCTCTTGGGGATGTGGGTTGCGTATATCATGTTCACCGTCCGCACTTGTGGGGGGAACCTCTTCTGTCCTCCGGTGTTCTGCTGCCGGGGCTCCTCCTCGTCATTGCTATGTGACCCCTTATCTTTGTTTTCGGCATTTAACTTGCCGGCCTACTTGAACACCCAACAATCCCTATTGGTGTGGTTGGCTGGCTTGTCGGGGGTGACGTGTATTTGGCACGAGCGATCGAGTATACGGTCCAAACTGGACGGGTCCGGAGGGCTTCTTTTGAATGGCTTTTTCCACTGACCGGGTTTAGAGCCTTTGAATCCGGCATTGACTGCCGTATCCTTGCTGTTAATGCGACGCTTATGTTTGTTGCGACATGACCTGCCATTGCCATCCTTGGTATCTGAAGTACCATGGTTCTTTGATATGTTATTGTTGCGAGCCAGCCAGCTGTCTTCTCCCGCACAAAAGCGGGTCATGAGTGTCGTGAGGGCTGCCATAGATTTCGGCTTTTCCTGGCCAAGGTGCCGGGCGAGCCACTCATCGCGGATGTTGTGCTTAAAAGCTGCTAGGGCCTCTGCATCCGGACAGTCGACGATTTGATTTTTCTTTGTTAGGGACCGTGTCTAGAATTGCCTGGCCGATTCCTCTGGCTGCTGAATTATGTGGCTCAAGTCATCGGCATCTGGGGGTCGCACGTAAGTGCCCTGGAAGTTGTCGAGGAATGCGGCTTCCAGATCCTCCCAACAGCCAATGGACTCTGCTGGCAAGCTATTGAGCCAATGCCGAGCTGGTCCTTTGAGCTTGAGTGGGAGGTATTTAATGGCGTGTAGATCATCACCGCGGGCCATGTGGATATGCAGGAGGAAATCCTCGGTCCATACCGCAGGATCTGTTGTGCTGTCGTATGATTCTATATTTACGGGTTTGAAACCCTCTGGGATTTGATGATCCATTACTTCGTCTGTGAAGCATAGGGGGTGTGTGGCGCCTCTGTACTGGGCTATGTCGCGACGCAGCTCGAATGAGTCTTGCCCGCTGTGTTCGGCCCGGCCGGACTTACTTTTACTGTATCCGGCATGACGATTATCGTCTCGCATAGTGGCGCACCCTCGTGATCCGTAGATTGATCTTGCATGTTTTACTTTGTCCTCCAATACATCTCGCAGGTCTGGCGTATTTCCCCATGCCTTTTTATTTGAATGGCATTGGGGTGCGTGCTGAGCTTTTGGCTGGAATGCCTCTTTGTCGCGGCCACGAGGTGGCCGATCAGCCGCGTCATACGCCGGGGATGTAGGTTTCGGTGCTTCCTCCTCTAGTCGGGGTAGCAGCCTGCACTTTGGGTAACTCTTGGAGGGGCGTTCGAGTTTATATTCCTCGGCCGCCAGGACTTCAGTCCATCTGTCAGCTAGCAAATCTTGATCAGCTTGAAGCTGATGCTGCTTTTTCTTAAGGCTATTTGTCGTGGCTATAAGCCGGCGCTTGAAGCGCTCTTGTTCGACGGGATCCTCTGGCACGACGAATTCGTCATCGTCGAGGCTTGCCTCGTCTTCGGAGGGAGGCATGTAATTATCATCCTCCGCCTCTCCATCTGCCGCTCTCTTAGGAGGGCTGGCTCCTCCATCCTCTTGCTCTAAATCTTGCTGGAGGGGATTGTTGTTGTCTTCGGCACTGTCCGGAGTGCTATTATCTCCGGTGCCGGTATCACCACTTTTGCCTTGGCGGGACTTAGAGCGGCGCCGCTAACGCCGGCGCTTGGGTTGCTTCTTGGAGGGGTCATCCTCCCTTGTCTCGTCGCCATTGCCTTCTTTGGGTGTGTCCACCATGTATATATCGTATGATGAGGTGGCTGTCCAGTGCCCTGTGGGCAGTGATTCCTCTTCGCCTCCCGCATCGTCGTCCATACCGCCGATGTCTTCGGAGTTGAAGTCGAGCATGTCGGTTAAGTCATCGACAGTGGCTACTAAGTGGGTGGTGGGTGGGCGGCGAATTTCTTCGTCATCCGCATCCCAATCCTGCCGGACGTAGTTCGGCCAGGACTCCCCTGACAAGGAGAGAGACCTTAATGAGTTCAGTATGTCGCCAAAGGGCGAGTGCTGAAATATATCCGCGGAGGTAAACTCCATGATCGGCGCCCAATCGGATTCGACAGGAACGGGCGCAGGCGGTTCGGAGTTCGTGGCCGGAGAAGGATCCGGCAGTTTGGCAACACGGCTCTCGAGAAGGGTAAGGTCGATATTCGGCTCGATCGCCGCAGAGGATACAGCCTCCATGGCGGGGTCTATCCACCCGTCCATGGATGGCGCAACTAGCTCCGAATTGAGGGTCGGAGCGGCTGCCGGTGCGATTTCTCGAACACTGTCCGATGGTAGAGCTAAATCGTACTCATCGTGACCGCGTGGCGCACAAGGCAGGGGCTCGAATCCGTCAAAGATCAAGTCTCCGCGGATATCGGCCGTGTAGTTTAAGCTTCCAAACCTGACCTGGTGGCCAGGGGTGTAACTTTCGATCTGCTCCAGATGGCCAAGCCAGTTGGCCCGCAGTGCGAAGCCACCAAACACAAAGATCTGTCCGGGGAGAAAAGTCTCACCCTGGACTGCATCGCTATCGATGATCGTAGGAGCCATCAAGCCTAACGGCGACGGCACAAAGGAACTCTCAATGAAAGCACCAATGTCGGTGTCAAAACCGGCGGATCTTGGGTAGGGGGTCCCGAACTGTGCGTCTAAGGCGGATGGTAACAGGAGGCAGGGGACACGATGTTTTACCCAGGTTCGGGCCCTCTTGATGGAGGTAAAACCCTACGTCCTGCTTGATTTATTCTTGATGATATGAGTATTACAAGAGTTGATCTACCACGAGATCGGGGAGGCTAAACCCTAGAAGCTAGCCTATGGTATGATTGTATGTTGTCCTACGGACTAAAACCCTTCGGTTTATATAGACACCGGAGGGGGTTAGGGTTACACAAAGTCGGTTACAAAGGAGGAGATATCCATATCCGTACTGCCTAGCTTGCCTTCCATGCCAAGTAGAGTCCCATCCGGACACTAGACAAAGTCTTCAATCTTGTATCTTCATAGTCCAACACTCCGGCCAAAGGATATAGTCCGGCTGTCCGGAGACCCCCTAATCCAGGACTCCCTCAACCTCCTTCAGCCTCCACCTATGACTGTTCATCCATGGGCTCGTGTTCATCCAGCCTCCACCGCTCCTCCACCGGCTACTGTTCAACCAATCCTCTCCACGGGGTCATGTTCAACCACCCCTCCATGGGATACTGTTCATCCAGCCCTCGACCGGCTATTGTTCAACCATCCCTCCACGGGGTCCTGTTCATCCAGCCCTCCACGGGGTCCTGTTCATCCACCCCCAACCGGCTCGATCGATCGGGGTCCTGTTCATCTAGCGGCAACGTCCTCTACTACCACCGGGTCCTATTCATCCAACCCCCCACCAGGAACTGTTCATCCACCTCCCCAACAACGCTCACTGTTCATCCAGAGGCAGCATCGATCGGCTTCAGTTAGCAGAAGTAGCGAAGGAATCACTCGGGTTTAGTTAACAGCAAGGGATCGATCGGGGTTTAGTAACATAGCTAGTGCAATCGCTCGGGTTTAGTTAGAGCCCAACGCCTCTCTTGGGTTCAGTTAGAGCGCACGCCTCGCACACACACGTGTATGTGTATGAGAGGAACGCGCATTTCTCGGCCCTCGACCACCCACCGTAATCGGGAACTCCCTGATATTTTCCTCGCCCTCGCTTCTACCATGGTTTTTTCCGTCATGGACGACCCAAAGAATGTCATGTAGCTGCGTCTCCAGCCCGCCCAGGATGAAAAGCCCATTTTCTGTCATGATTTTTTTCATAGCAGTAGGAGCCCACCACATCTATGATGATACCGGGTTTTGTCACAATTATCATCATAGAAGTGTCATAAGCATGACAATTTTTTTTGTTCGGCCCAAAATGTCACGGATCTGTCTTTTTTTAGTGTCAATGACAGTGTTAAAGCATCTCATAGTCCATTAACACATATGGGTATATCGACAAAGTGGGTAAAGCAAAAGCCGAACAATCATCTCAGACCAGGTATACTCACTAGTGGAACCAAGTACATGGACAACATGTCATGAAAAGTATTTTCCCGCCAGCACCTTGTCAGGATTGTCTCAAGATGTTAATATTTGAGGTATGATACAACTATAAATCCATACCCTTTATATTGCTCACAATATAAGGCAGTCGAATCTTCGGTACCTAGCTCATGCTCGAGACAAAGCAAAAAATTCAAGATAAGTCCGTACCACCTACGAGCACCCAGATCTCGCCAGGAGAATGTCCATGATTCTCAGCATTTATTGAACCCGAAAGACATGCATTTGTGTGAGCAAACTCCATGGCAGAAGAAAAAGGTTTTCATGAAAAAGGGAATTTATGCTTAGATCTATTGGATATCACCACATATATGAGAGAATAAACGTCAGCAAAAGGATTTGGTATATGAGCAAAAACCTGTCAAAAATTTGGGAAAGATGAAGCAAACCACCCAGAGCAAGGTAAGTAGATCATATGAAATTCTCGGGGGAACATAAATAAAGGAAAAGGATACCCGAGTTGGAAACGTGTCGTCAAGTTATACTTGTTCCCTGAGCAACCAAATCTCGAGGACCTGGTTTTCGGCCCTTTTCTCTTTCTTTTGATTTATTTGTTTTTTCCTCTGTTTTCCTTTTTGGAGTGGATCTGTGGCCTTGCAACCTGGGAGATCATCCTCATTTCTTCTCCCAAGTGGCTCATCATCCTGAAAACTTTCTGTAGACCATGTCATTTCCATTCTAGCCCAACCCTAAAATCCTTTTTAGGGAATATTCCTTTTTCTATTAAAGGAATAACCCTAATTGCCCTAGGTTGTGAAGCAACCTATATTTCTGTCACTCCCAAAATTCCCAAATAATTCTCATAAATTGTCTGGGTCATATATTCCTCAAATACGTAAAAAACCTTCCTTGCTTAGTTAAAAAATAATCAATCAATATTCCTTTTTCTATTTTGTCCTGAATGGCATTTTGTGAAGGAAGTACCATCTATCCTATATTGTTCGCTCCCAAAATTTTTGGGCATGCTTCTACATCCAAATCATTGACTCATGCAAAAATTCAACTTCATTTTCCTAACTAACTTCCCTAACTGATTTTTCAAAAGTTTCTGTCAGACAGAAGCCATTGTGAAGGAAGTACTAGCTAGGAGTTTCCAAATGAGTTGAAATTTGTCATGCCTTTTCATGTGGTCATAGTATCACTCTCCTCCAATTTTCAGCTCCATCCAATCAACTATGTGAGCACAAGATCAAATCTTTGCTTCTGTCAATATTTTCAGGTTGTGAAGCAAGTATATTTTATATTGCTTCATTTTGGCTGAAAATTTTCCAGAGCATTCTCATGACCATAAAACTTCTCTCCACCAAATTTGGGATCAATTCATCAAGCTAATATTTCTCTAGAATTTTCTCAAGTTTATGGACAATGAGGATGTTTGTGAAGCAAGTACCATTTTGGCTTGTCCATTTGGCATGAAATTTTTACAGCATCTTCATATGTCCAAATCATTAAGCCTTGCCAATTTTCAACTCAAGTGGTTACTCCAGGTGAGTTCCACTTCTTAATCAAGTTTCTAGACCTAAATTGCAGTTACAAAGCAACCATGTTGTTTTGTGGTCCATATTCCCTCATAAACTCCAGGATCATAGTCCTTCCTAAGCTAATCACCCCAGACATCAATTTTAGTCCTTAACTCTTCCCTGTTGATCACCAGTGCACAGCCAAGTTTGCTACAACAAATTTCAGACGAGCACTACCATTTAACCACAACACCCTAGATCAAGCCATAACCTCATAAATGCTCCATCTTGGAGGGACTTCACGACAGACATAGTTTGCAATCCTCTCGTGACCTCCCTGTGCCTTGTCCCATGGTGACCGCATAGCTGGCACGACAATTCACGCGCTCTACGCGCTGTGCCCGTGTCCAGGATGTCATTTGTGCTTTGGCTCCTCTCCCCCCGCCATCTTCGTGCGCGTGACCTTGTCCAGCGTTTTCCCCTCATCGTTGCCACCTCTCTGGACCTCTCTCCCCCTACGCCCGCTTCCTCCCCGACGCTTGCCGCCGCATGCCCACGGGAGCACAGTACCCCGACATGGTTTTAATGCGCTCGGCCGCTTCTCCCCATTCCTTTTGGCGCTGCGTTGCCCCGTGAGCCTTGCTAGCTCTGCCTCATCATTACCCCACCTCCCCGTGAGCTCTTGTCCTTGCCGGAGCCTTGGCCGGACCCGAGCGGCGGCTCTTGGTCACAGGCACCGCGCTCGTACCTATATAAGCCGCCCCGGACACAGCTCTCCTCACCACTCTCCTTTGGCCCTCCCCATCTACTTCCCCGAGCCTCTGGAGCTGTCCCCGACCCCCATGTCCGCCGTGCCGTCGCCGGCCCCTCCTAAATTCGAGCCTGTCGAAGCCCCTCTCTCCATTCCATCACCACCAGAGCACCACTAAGATCCCGGTGAACCTCCCTAGCCCCTCCACTCATCGCTGGAGCATCCGTGCCCGCGAGCCCATCGGCGTCCCAGGCCATCCTCCGTCGCGGCCGATGCTCCGCTCGCCTCGATGCTCTCCGGTGGTCGCCTCCTTTCTAGATGGATGCGCCTCCTCCTCCCGATCCCGCCAGTGGTCCGAGCTCCACCGGGGATGGCCGGAGCTGTGAGAACGGCCGCCGGTGCTGGCCCCGTACTCTGCTCTATGCGGGTGAGCGGGAGGCTGGAGAAGAAGATCCAGCGGCGGGCCCAGCTGCCCGCGGTCCCACCTGTCATCCGCACAAGACGCGAGCTGACGTAGATAAGTGGATGCGCGTTTTGCTGGAATACACTTTCAGTCAACGAAAGCGTACGCTCTACTTCGACCAAGAATACGCTTTCCTTGCTAGAAAGCGTATTCCACCGAAAGGCGTTTTCTATTAAAACCAGCCAGGGACCTGTTTATAGAGTTGTTTTTGCTGGCTATATCTTGTTTATCCTAACTCCAAATGAGGTGATTCCAAAGCCCACTTCTTCATCTTATCAAGCCCGTTCTATTGGTATCATTTTCACCATGTGTTAACATTCTGAAAATGACCATTTTGCCCTTGCACTAAATCAGCCCCCTCAGAGAGAGAAATGTTTCCGGTGATTCTTTCTGCGAGCTTCTCGCACTTCTTTCCGGTGAATCCATCCATCCCAGGCAAGCCACACCCTCCATTTGCATGATTGCAATGCAGCGACATGGTTTACTTATTTAAACTTGCTTAAAATTTGCATTAGCTATGTGTGATTTGTTCATGGCATGTCTTGGAGTTGTTTTGATCTGGTTATTGCCATGACGCTGTTTGGAGTTTTAGGATCATTATTTTGCAGCTTATGAGGATGACATGTTGCCATTGGATTATTAGTGGCTTATGTTATGATTATTTTCATGTTGGTACCTGGTATTATATTTTGTAGTATTACTTTGGATGTCATGTTTCCATTGGATTATTAGTGGCTAGTTTATTTTCATCATGATGCTAGTTGATATTATGTTTTGGAGTATGTTTTTGGAGATGATGCTTGCATGTGGATCTTAGCTGGATAGCTTGTTCTTGATATTGGAGTAGTAGTATTATCGTTCTTGGATTCATCATGATAGTAGTGTTATGCTATCCTCAAAGTAGTTTGGTATGAAGATATTATGCTCTGGATTGTTTGTTGGATAGAGCCATGACTTGGATTACAGGTTGATAGATGATATCGGAGTATCAGTATCACTGTTATACTTTGGGGATAAATTCTGTCATTAAGTTGGTCAGGTGTCACCGAATCGGGCTTTTCTAGTGCAACCATGTTTGCCTTTATGAGAAGGCCCTAATGCGATCTATTGTCGTGTCTCACATGACGAAATGACTTATAGGTGATTTATATGTTGGTATTGTGAGCAGTAACCGCTTGGCAGGATGCCGATGATGATATTGAGATGATCTCGAGGATGATAATTCATTTGTGATGTGGTCACAAGGTGATCATGTGGATGTTTTGATCATGAGGTGATCGAGATGGTATATTACTTGGCCGGATAGCCAAGAGTGAGATGGTTCTTGAGATGGTGGTTCAGCAGTAATTCCAGTAGTATCATATCATGCTTAGTAGTTGCTAAATAATTAACTTGTTTAATGCTATGTTGTTGTGAGCTTGCAAGTACATTCAATGTACTGACCTGGCGTGTCATGCCAGATTGCAGGTGATGCCATGATTGATTGTTTGCTTGTCGAGGTTACCGATCATGCGAACTAGATCGTGTCCGAGCGAGAGTCCCTGCGGAGTGGAATTCACCACCTTCATCGTTGTTCCGCTGCTAGAAGTATTCCGCTGCTACGGGTTGTTCCGCTGCTAGCATAGAGCAAGTGTAGTATCGTAGGCGTAGTGTTGCCGTGCTGATGTGCTCCTTTGAAACATCAGATCCTTGTATTATTATCCTTTGTAATAAAAGCTGATTTGTTCTATGTCAAGCAGTGTCATATTCCAGAAGACTTCATCTCGAACTCTGGGCTGGAATACGGGGCCTTCCAGTTTCTCTGAGCCGGGGTGCCACATGCTTGGTATTAGAGCAGGTCTGGCTGTAGGACGCCCTATTCGGCGCGAGCGGTAGAAATCAGTAGTATAGAGTCTGCTTTGTTTGTTGCATTTGGTTGCTGCATAGCATGCATATAGCCTTATTATTTTGTTTCTAATGGTTTAATCTATTGAGTGTAGATGGCATCGGTTCAGATCCACTACAGCTCAGCCCCTGCATTCTTCCAGTTTCTTTTCTTGCTCGTTCTTCAGTATTTGGTGTCGTTTCTGTCCCAACAGAGTGATGCCAAGTGATCCTGACACTGTTTACAGAAATGGTGCTCAGGTATCGCACATATATCCTTCTTCCAGCCCCACCTATCGTTTCGGTGGGAGACATGCTTCTATCCTAGATCGTCCTTTTATCTTGTCGTGTTGGCAACCCTTAATGATCTTAGTCATCAAGAAGGGGCAATATCAGCAGGCTCGGTTTTCCCCCGCTATCCTATTCCTTGGGCGAGTACGGATCCCTTCTGTCTGCTTGATATAAATGTGGTCGTGACATTCGTGTCCCCCTACATAGTTATCGAGCACGTCCTCGCTTCCGAGCTAGTCAAGGTTGCTACCTGGCTAAGCCAACACTTGGTGTAGTGATGTTTACACCAACTCTTCCACACATTGATTTGTCCTCGTGCACACCATCACAGCATGTTAGATCGTAGTACCGGAGATCCTGCGAGATTGGTGTGCTTAAGTAGGCATGCATATTGTGTGAATAGTAGTAATATGTGACCTTGTTTGTGTGTGAATTGATTGTTTTGTGTGCTTTTGTTGAGTTTTCTTTTGCTTCTTTTTTTGGGCCCTCGGTGTTACCTTATTTTCCCTTATGGAAATTTCTCATCAACTGACACCGGACTCGAAGAAGTAATACGGATTTCAAATATTTGGAAGAAGCTCAGCTAAACACTATGGTCTTCTCAGTCAACGGCATTATATTATTAATATCTGCTCAGAATACCAATGGTGGCTTGGATTGATTATCAACATCGAGTCTACATCAGTACAAAATCCTCACAGTAGTTATGATCCAACCAGTAAGAAGACAAGTCAGGTGCAAGAACAACGATATATTGTCAGTTAAAGGTATGGATCATATACATAGTTTTGGCTCAACAATGAATGATGCTTGAAATATGTTCTACTCTGAAAGAAAGGCAGAATGTGTTATGATCAAGGAAGACAGTCAAACAAAATTTTCTCATACAAGTAACCGGCCGCAAAATATTATGGGTGTGTGTATGGCTTTCAGTCTGCCTATCACAATATGAAGCTTTGGATATGAGAAACTCAGTCTTTCTCCACAAGATATCAGAAGAAGCTTAGGATGCAAGGCTCCTCAACTTTTCCTCAGTACAATATATGGATAGATTCCGGTCCTAGATACCCAGTCTTCCACAGCAAGATACCTCAGAAAAGCTGCTGACATTAGAAATTGAATCTTTCTCAACAAGCAAACCAAGGAGAAGCTTCTCAAGTACGGAACCCAGGCTTCTCCAGCACAATACCCAGGTCAAGATTCATGTGTAAGCTATCAAGACTTCTTCTGCACGCTACCCAGGCAAAAGCTTCGAGCAGAAGCTAACGAGTCTCCCTCAGCAAGCTACTCAGATGGCTTCTCTTGTAAGCCACTTAGTCTGCGTCAGTACCACACTATTGCACCACCCTTAGAGATTATACGATGAGTTGGCAGTATGTGTCAGTACAACTCAAGAATCAGATTCACAATTTTTTTGTCAGAAGTACAATTCAGTCAAGACATATGCTTACCTCAAGAATCGAGTATTCGGTTGCATATGATTCTTATATATATGGTGAGCATGCATCCCGTTTCATATAAGTTACTCATACGAGGTACGACAATGATCAAGCAGATATACCTAAGGAAGGTACGGTTCCGACAACCTCATGGGTCATGCTGAATTAAGATACGAAAAGATACATCTCATGTAATGAAGGGATCGACAAGATCTAGAGATGACAACGCAGAATCAACAGTCTCGACAAGGTCACCAAGGTCAAAATTCCAGCACCTGACAAGGAGATCTCCTGAACCCTATGACCCTCTTGCATGATTGGCCACCACAACGAGCTCTATACAGCTACAAGCCCCGAGTATATGTCATATACGTGCGGAACCCAGGTCAGAAAATAATCACAAGGAATAATGCCCAAAATACTGCACTAACTGCGTCCACAGTTATACGAAGAATCAAGGACATGTGTGGCCAAGTTATTTTAGTAATGTATCCTGACAAAGAAAATCATGACCGTCAAAGGGTGAGACTAACATCAAAGGTATGATGATTTTTGCATGACCATCATGGTCTGGATACCCAAGTCAATGGGTGGCCAGATTCCTTATGGATCCACAAAGGCATACCCTCAGAGGCCTAGTTCATTCTACACGGGCTTCATATTCCGCTGACCCACTTAGAATGGTTAGTGTGGAATATCCAAGTTTGTTCTATCAGATCCAAGATTTCTTGTACAAACTCTGCAGTTTGACCTCAATGGCAGTATTAAAGCATCTCACAGCCCACTAACACAAATGGGTATACCGATAAAATGGGTAAAGCAAAAGCCGAACAATCAGCTCAGACCAGGTATACTCACTAGTGGAACCAAGTACATGGACAACATGTCATGAAAAGTATTTTCCTGCCAGCACCCTGTCAAGACAGTCTCAAGATGTTAATATTTGAGGTATGATACAACTATAAATCCATACCCCTTTATATTGCTCACGATAGAAGGCAGTCGGATCTTTGGTACCTAGCTCATGCTCGAGACAAAGAAACAAATCAAGATAAGTCCGTACCACCTACAAGCAGTCAGATCTTGCCAGGAGAATGGCCATGATTCTCAGCATTTATTGAATCTGGAAGACATGCATTTGTTTGAGCAAACCCCATGGCAGAAGAAAAAGGTTTTCACGAAAAAGGGAATTCATGC
Organism: Triticum urartu; assembly: GCF_003073215.2. NCBI lineage: Eukaryota > Viridiplantae > Streptophyta > Magnoliopsida > Poales > Poaceae > Triticum > Triticum urartu. Next base: position 186,434,529 of record NC_053025.1, on the reverse strand, counting down.
TTAGATCCATTGTATATCACCGCAGATATGAGAGAATCAATGTCAGCAAAAGGATTTGGTATATGAGCAAAAACTCGTCAAAAATTTGGGAAATATGAAGCAAACCATCACAGAGCAAGGTAAGTAGATCACACTGGTGCGCGTCGGTCCTAAACAAACGGTTTTTAACCCCTTTCTGCGACAACATTTGGAACCGTCGCCAAGTGAGTGTGTGCGATAGGGTGTACTTCCAACACGACCCAGAAATCGTCAGGGATAGGCCCTCCTGGGACCCAGGCTGGGGCCGTGTGCGATCGGGCGAGGCATCGAAACCCAATCATTTCCGTAGGTATGTACATCCCACACGGTAATCTGAGAAAATCATTTCCGTAGGTATGTACATCCCACACGGTGAATCCCAAAAAATCATTTCCGTTCGTATGTATATCACATATAGTCAATCCAAGGAATACGTTTCCATTCTTATGTACATCCCACACAGTCAATCCAGGGAAAACGTTTCCGTTCGGATGTACATCCCACACGGTTTTATGTATACGCTCGTGTGTGAAAGGTGTAACTATCACACACGGTGTGCCTTGGTTAACTATTTGCTTTCATTAACTACATCACACACGATTTGATGTAGAAAACTGTGTGGCATTGGGCTATCCATCACAAGAGCTTTTACTGCCAGAACCATTTGCAAAGTTCCATGACCATCTATTCTCTTTTTATTTTTGCCTTTAATTTATTATTCTAATTGGAAATTTTGAAATACGAAACATGCAATTCAAAATCTCAGCACAATGGTTCAACAACGAATCCATAAATAAAGTTGCCAGTACAATATGTTCAGTAATTATAGGATTAGGCAACAATTAACTATGATGAACCACATCATTCAAAGGTGGTAAAGGTGAAGAGACAAGTGTAAATCAGTTTGACTTCCGACGGTGTTGAAAAAGCGGAATGCCCATAATGTGCCTTCCTGTATGCCATAGGCACGAACCACTTGTGTCCAACCCCTTGTGACGATCGCCCGCCCATCCTTCACCGCCTTCAGGAAGACTTCTAGAGCATTATCATGGTAGCATGAATTATATACTTTAACCTTAGTTGCCTCCACTCCGGTCATGTAGTTTGCAAGGTAATCATCAGTAAATAGCTTCGGAAACCACTGAAAAGAGAAAAATATCAGATACTGAGGTCTAATAGAGTAACTTGTTGTGGGAAGGGGAAGAGGAAACACATTACTTACCATCCTAAAGTTCATCGTTGTCTTCGACAAAGTGTAAATAAAGGATTAATTCCAATCACCTGTTTCTTTTGCCTAACAATCTTTCTTAGTTTCCTCACTTGACGCTTTTTCATGATATCTCATTGCCCCATACGCAAAAGGGATCGAAGTGTGGATCAGTACCGCTCATATATGTACCTACAAGCAACCAGTAAATGTTAGAAGCTAAACTGAGATTGCACAAATGATGTAAAATACAACTACCTATGTTCCTAAGTACAAGTATTTTTTTTGAGATTTTAATATGGACTACATACAGATCTATATAGAATTATAGATATAGTTTAGATTAGAATCTAGATTCACTCATTTTGCTCCTTATGTAGTCTATATTGGAATCTCTAAAAATACTTTTATTTAGAAATAGATGGTGTATAAGACATGGGATGCAGGTAACCTCGACGGCAAACAACAACATCGCCCATTGTAGCCCTGTGTAAGTACATGGAAAGCCAATGTTAACTACAACAGGGTTAACATCCACCAAAAATAGCAAATGGTAATAAAACGACAACATATGTAGTGATATCTTCATTTCGAAAGAGTAGCACGGTAGCAAAGGGACGGATTAAAAGATGGATACAACTGTTAATTGCAACAGGCTTAACAACATCCTAATTCATGTTTTATAAGTTTGTAGCCATTGAAATACAACTCTTTAAAAATGGATACAACTATTAATTGCAACAGGCTTAATGGCCATCGAAACTGGTACTGGTAAAAATGCAATTGGCAGAGTTAAACATCATAGGGCAGGTGCTGCCAGAGCAGATAATGGCCTAGTTGTCTATAAAAAAGGCAGGGAAAATAGCTCAAACATGTTAGGCATGTTTACTACAACATGCTTACTACATCGACAGTATAAAATATAACCATTAATTGCAACTGGTATTGGTAAGATTGAACTGGTGGGTACATACTTGGTAAGTCCTGAGAGGTAGTTTCTGGGGCACTTCATCTTGGCCAAAGCCCGCCCAAAGTTAGCGGCAGCGGAGGCGAGCTGTTCCTCTGGGTCGAAGTGTGGATCAGTGCCACTGACATGTGTACCTACATGCAACCAATAAATGGTAGAAGTTAAACTACAATTGCACAAATGATGTGAAATACTGTAAGACATGGGATGCAGCTAACCTTGACGGCAAACAACAGCATCGGCCGTTATGACCCTGCATAAGTACATGGACAAGCATGTTAAGTAAAACAGGGTTAGCATCCACCAAAAATAGCAAATGGGGCATCATCTCTAGTATATCTTCATTGCGGAGAGTAGCATGGTAGCAAATGGACAGATTGAAAAATGGATACAACTGTTAATTGCAGCAGGCTTAACAACATCCTAAGTCATGTTTTGTAAGTTTGTAGCCATTGAAATACAACTGTTTAAAAATGGATTCAACTGCTAATTGCAACAGGCTTAATAGAAATTAAAACCGGTACTGATAAAAATGCAATTGGCATAGTTAAACATCACAAGGCAGGTGCTGCCAGAGCAGAGAATGGCCCAGATGTCTATAAAAAGGTAGGGAAAGTAGCAAACACGTGGTAGGCATGTTTACTAGAACATGCTTAATACATCAACCATACAGAACATAACCATTAATTGCAACTGGTATTGGTAAGATTGAACTGGTGAGTACATACTTGGTAAGTCCTGAGAGGTAGTTGCTGGGGCACTTCATCTTGGCCAGAGCTCGCCCATAGTCAGCGACGACGGAGGCGAGCTGTTCCTCCAGGTCGAAGCGTGGATCAGTGCCGTTGACACGTGTACGTACATGCAACTAGTAAATGGTAGAAGTTAAACTGCAATTGCACAAATTATGTGAAATAATGTAAGACATGGGATGCAGCTCACCTCGACGCCAAACGAAAGCATCGGCCGTTATGACCCTGCGTAAGTACATGGACATGCATGTTAAGTACAACATGGTTAGCATCCACTAAAAATAGCAAATGGGCAGCATCTCTAGTGATATCCTGAGTCATGTATTGTAAGTTTGTTGCTAGTATTGGTGAAATTGAGCTAGACACGATAATATTTGAACATCACACATTGTGTAGTACTGAAATAAACAAGGTACGAACATGCTTAATACATCAACCGTACAAATCATAGCCGTTGCAAGTGGTATTGGTAAGATTTAGTTGGTCAGATCTTACCTGTTAAGTCCTGGGGGGTAGTCGGTGGGGGACTTCATCTAGGCCATAGTCTGTACCATGTCGGCGGTGGCGGAGGCGAGGTGTTCCTCCGGGTCAACACGCACAGTGGCCATCGCGCCATGGACCGCCATCAGCTCCTGGCGGCGGGGGGGGGGGGGGGGGGGGGGATTTGGAGGCATGAGGATGTTTCATAGGCGCCATTTAAGCAATCAGGCCGGGGACGTGATAGAGATCGGTGCGTTACCTGACTGGATCCGAGCAGAACGTAGATGTGGCTGAAGCTGTGGTTGCAGCGGCAGTTTGAGATGCCGATAGGGGGAGGGGCGAGGGAGGGGGGGGTATTGAGGGGAAGGAGATGTGGTTGGAGGAATAAATTCTGAAATCGCGCGCCTAATGAAAATTTCGGTGCGAAACTTGAAACTTGGGCGGGGGAAACACACAATGCAGATGAAGCGTGTAAAATACTCATGTGCAAGAAAAAAGAAAGTTGGCAGATCCCGTCTCCAAAAAATGTAAACATGTACTTGATTTTTTTCGGTCAATGGTATGCCTGGTTTATTAGGAAATATTGCACAAGTAACTGACTTATGGGTCATTAACGCAAAAAAACGCAGACGGGTACGACATAGAAACCGTGTGTTTTGTGATCTTCTAATGATTAACGCAAAAAACGCACATGTGCACACATGCTAATCAACGCTCAAAGCCCTCAAAGGATGTTATTACCGACATTGTACGTTAATACTACAAACTTAAAGTACTACTGGTAATTTGCTCTAATACTACAAACTTAAACTACTTCTCACATGCTGCCATCAGGGCATGCTGGCTAGACGGTGGTGTTCTCCTTCCCAGCCTTGTAGGCGGCAGCCCACCGTGCTTCGATCTCCGCCAATCTCTCCTCACCACGGTGTGCGGCCTCTTTTTTCTTGCGGCGCGTGACTCTCTTTTCTTGACTGCTTTCTGCCTTTTCCGCTCCTTCTGTGCAGCTTTGGCTACTTCTAGATCCACCACCCATTCGGCCATGGCAGCCTCAAAGTCCGTCCCATGTAACTATTTGGCCACCGGCGGCGATGAAATCGGTGCGGCAAGATGCCATCGCTTCCTTACCATGTGTGCGGTCGCGGGCGGCAAGGAACGCGGCGCGGCGGGATGCCATCGCTTCCTTACCAGTTACTGTGTGCCGCGGTGCCATGGACGATGCTTGGAGAGAGCTCTGGGACGGAGGGGCCGGGCAGCCGTATAGTGCGGTGGTATTCAAGAGCTCAACGACAAATGACAACATAAATTTGGCTTCCCTTACAATTTTGCTCGTTCACTATCACACATGGTTTATCTCCGTCGCTTCCAGAAGCAATGTGCGCTGAGCCTATTGTGTGTTGTGTTATTATTGGCCGGAACCCCAGCCACGCGGATCGCGCATGTGCACCGTTGGGTGCGCCACGATTGAATGACAATCCATGTCCCTCACACCACACCCGTGCACCTGTAGCTCGATTGGGTTTATATGCGCTAAATGCGTAGAAAATGCACATAATCCCCTAAATATGGTAAATGAGCCCGAAAAAATGCCAAATTTGAACATGGTGATTTGCAGGGTGTATGTTTGTCGTAGAAAAAAACTCCAGGGCAAAGAACGAAGAAAATTTGGATTCCCTTTCAATCTTGAGGATTTCCCTCTCGAAAGCATGGAACTTCCTCGGTGACGGTTCGATTTATGAAGGGCGTGCATGACGACATAAGACAAACCTTCTCAAATTTTTACCAGGGCATGGTGAGGTCATACCATGGCACCATGCCAGGCGTCATATTTTTTAAGTATTTATTTCATTTTTTCTATAGTTGAAAACCCAAGAAACAAACATTTGTGGTTGACTATTGCCACACATTTCATCAAAAAATGTGCCCATTCCCTGTAAAAGGCATGAGAATTTACTAAATGGCACGAGCATGGTTTTCCAGGCCGTTCTTGTGGACCCTTTCATCCATCGATTGTTTGAACTTGAATTATGCACATTAATGCCTAGGAAATGCACATAATCCCCTAAATATGGCAAATGAACCCAGAAAAGTGCCAAATTTGAACACAGTGATTTGCAGGTTGCATGTTCATCATAGAAAAAACTCGTGGACAAAGGACAAAGGAAATTTGGACCCCCTTCAATCTTGGTGATCCCCCCTTGAAACCATGAAACTTCCTCAGTGATGGTTCGATTTATGAAAGGCGCACATCATGACATAAGGAAAACATTCTCGAATTTTTACCAGGGCATGGTGAGGCCATACCATGGCACCACGCCAGGCGTCATGTTTTCCATCCATGTGTTTCATTTTTTGTATAGTTGTTAACCGAGTAAACAACGCATTTATGGTTGACTATTGCCACACATTTCCTTGAAATATCTGTCCATTCCTTGTAAAAGGCATGAGAATGTACTAAATAACACGAGCATGGTTTTCCAGACCGTTCTTGTGCACCTTTTCATGCACCAATTATTTGAATTTGAATTATGTCCATTAATGCCTAGAAAATGCTCATAATCCCCTAAATATGGTAAGTGAGCCCAGGAAAATGTTAAATTTGAACACGTTGCATTTGAGGCGGTATGTTGATCGTTGGAAAAAACTGAATGACAAACTAGGACGGAAATTTGGATTCCCCTTCAATCTTGGGGATTTTCCCTCTCGAAAGCATGGAACTTCCTCGGTGATGGTTCGATTTATGAAGGGCGTGCATGATGACATAAGCCAAACCTTCTCAAATTTTTACCACGGCATGGTGAGGTCATACCATGGCACCATGCCAGGCGTCATGTTTTTTAAGTATTTATTTTATTTTTTCTATAGTTGAAAACCCAACAAACAAAAATTTGTGGTTGACTATTGCCACACATTTCATCGAAAAATCTGTCCGTTCCTTGTAAAAGGCATGAGAATTTACTAAATGGCACGAGCATGGTTTTCTAGGCCGTTCTTGTGGACCCTTTCATGCATCGATTGTTTGAACTTGAATTATGCGCATTAATGCCTAGGAAATGCACAAAATCCCCTAAATATGGCAAATGAACCCAGAAAAGTGCCAAATTTGAACACGGTGATTTGCAGGTTGTATGTTCATCATATAAAAAAAACTCATGGACAAAGGACAAATGACAAAGGAAATTTGGACTCCCCTTCAATCTTGGTGATTTCCCCCCTTGAAACCATGAAACTTCCTCGGTGATGGTTCAATTTATGAAAGGCACACATCATGACATAAGGAAAACATTCTCCAATTTTTACTAGGGCATGGTGAGTCCATACCATGGCACCACGCCAAGCGTCATGTTTTCCATCCATGTGTTTCATTTTTTGTATAGTTGTTAACCGAGTAAATGACGTGTTTATGGTTGACTATTACCACACATTTCCTTGAAGTATCTGTCCATTCCATGTAAAAGGCATGCGAATGTACTAAATAACACGAGCATGGTTTTCTAGATAGTTCTTGTGCACCTTTTAATGCACCGATTGTTCGAATCGGAATTATGTCCATTAATGCCTAGAAAATGCACATAATCCCCTAAATATGGTAAATAAGCCCGGGAAAATGTCAAATTTGAACACGTTGCATTTGAGGCGGTATGTTGATCGTTAAGAAAAAAACTGAATGACAAACTAGGACGGAAATTTGGATTCCCCTTCAATTTTGGGGATTTTCCCCTCGAAAGCATGGAACTTCCTCGGTGATGGTTCGATTTATGAAGGGCGTGCATGACGACATAAGCCAAACCTTCTCAAATTTTTACCAGGGCATGGTGAGGTCATACCATGGCACCATGCCAAGCGTCATGTTTTTAAGCATTAATTTCATTTTTTCTATATTTGAAAACCCAACAAACAAACATTTGTGGTTGAGTATTGCCACACATTTCAATGAAATATCTATCCATTATTCCTTGTAAAAGGCATGAGAATTTACTAAATGGCATGAGCAAGGTTTTCCAGGTCATTCTCGTGGACCCTTTCATGCACCGATTGTTTGAACTTGAATTATGTTCATTAATGCCTAGGAAATGCACATAATCCCCTAAATATGGCAAATGAACCCGGAAAAGTGCCAAATTTGAACACAGTGATTTGCAGGTTGTATGTTCGTCATAGAAAAAAACTCGTGGACAAAGGACAAAGGAAATTTGGATCCCCGTTCAATCTTGGTGATTTCCCCATCGAAACCATGAAACTTCCTCGGTGATGGTTCGTTTTATGAAAGACGTGCATGACGATATTTTTACCAGTGCACGGTGAGGTCATATCATGGCACCACACCAGGCATCATTTGTTTTCCAAGCATGTATTTCATTTTTGTATAGTTGTTAACCCAGTAAACGACGCGTTTATGGTTGACTATTGCTACACATTTCCTTGAAATATCTGCCCATTCCTTGTAAAAGGCATGAGAATGTACTAAATAGCATGAGCATGGTTTTCCAGTCCGTTCTTATGCACCGATTGTTTGAATTTGAATTACATGCATTAATGCCTACAAAATGCACATAATCCCCTAAATATTGTTAATGAACCCGGAAAAGTGTCAAATTTGAACACGGTGATTAGCAGGGTTTATGTTCATCATAGAAAAAAACTCATGGATGAAGGACAAATGAAATTTCGATTCCCATTCAATCTCGGTGATTTACTATCGCACACGATTCATTTCCGTCGCCTCTATGAACCGTGTGTGTTCATTCACACATGCAAAAGGAAAAGAAAAACCTCGCCCACTTCATCCCCACTCACTCGCCACAGACTCCTCCGCAACTATGCACCCTAAGCTCGACGACTGTTGGCGGCAGGCGTAGGTTGTGCTCCAAACGACACCGGATTTTGCCTCCACCACTTTCCGCCGCCTATCTGCACCGACATTCTAGACTCTGGTCGACTGGGGTTTTCTGCGGGATTGGGCCGGGGATTTTTCTCATGGAGAAGGTAATCAACTTAATTAGCGAAATATTCACTCATCTCTTATCGCAGTCCGTCCATCGCTGTTAATCAACCAACGGAAATCACCGTGGAATCATTTTTGTTCTAGCTGATTCGTGGGTGTTCATTCATGTGTCCATAGTGCGAGCACAAATCGGGCAACTGTGGTCGTTGCCAGTCGGAAACAAAGTTCTATCTCACCATTCCGGATGACTTCAGGGAGGGCTCGGTATGTTCAACTCAACCTACCACGGTCGGCATGGCCTACATTTGTGAACATATACCGTCTGTTGCTACATTATATGTATATTTGCATCAAATCTTTGTTACATTATCTATTTTTAATTCTATATTTTTGTACCTTTCTTTCATCTCTCTCTATATATGGATCTGTTCTATCAGTTACTCCCATATTTGCATCTTGCTCTGTTATTTCAGTATATCTAATTTACGATCTTAATTTTCATTTCAAGCAGTACATCCCTTGCTTTGCAAGAATAGGAGTAGAAGGAAATCTTGGGCTTTACTTTGCTGATGACTCCCAGGATGTCATATTGACAACACAACATGGATTTACAATGACGGTTAGCGTAAAACTTGATAAAGATGGTCATTCCTATTTTAATGCGGACCTTTGGAGAAAAATGTCTAAGTGTTATGAACTGAAAGCTGGAAATAAAATTCTAGTGCGTGCACCATAGCCTGGTCTAATTAACATGGATGTTTACTTCCCCAACGTCATCAGCCAATCAAAGTCTGATCGAGGTTAGTGTCCTTTCAACTTTCTCCTTGCTATTATATTACTATTTAAGCAACCAGTTGATCACTATTTAAGCAACCAATTATGATATGATATTCTAACTCCGTTCCTAGGCAGCAACAAATTCTATTTACCAACTTATGCGCACTATATATTCTTCTGCAATGTTCTGAATAAATAATACCTTTCCACCTTTTAAGCAGGATATGTTGGATGCATAGTGAACGATCTGTATGTTACTAAGCGTACCAAATTTCACTAGAAGGACTTGAAGCATGGCATAAACTTTGTTGTTAATATGACAGAGATAGCACAGCGTATGAACGCTGGATTTCGGATGGGATTAATTAGACCTATGGTGCACACACTGAACAAGACCAATTGTGTGCACAAAACGCTGGTAAAAAGTCTTATTTTAATGTTGATGCTCATAAACTATATATATCTTCAATGATATGTTACAATTGTTTTTCTATTCTACATGTCAACGGAAATTGCCCCCTATAGCAGTTCCTGGATCAATTTCCCGGCGTGGTCGAATTACACTTGTGCCTGCTAATAACGCCAAAGTGATTGCAAGGTACTGCAATTCCCGCAGAAATGGAACCATTCAAATTAACAAGTTCTTGCTTCTCATGGCAATGCATCCATATTGGAAAATTGGAGACACTGTTCTACTCATGATCTACCAAGGCACAGGAGGGCTCTTCCTTTTCATTGACGAGATGTCGAGTCGCCATGATCAAGCTGCTTCTAGTGGATAGTTGTGGTTATTGTCCCTCAGCCTCTTAAAATGTGCTAGCTGTTACTATATATGTTAAGTATGTAGATATGGACCATATGGTTGTTGGCCCTTAGCCTCTTAAAATGTGATAGTTGTTACTATGTTAAGTATGTAGATATGGACCATATGGTTGTCAAAACCGTGTTACGAAGATCCTCCTTTTGTCGAATAGTGTAACCACTATATATATGTTACTGAAATGCTGTTACCCAAGTTCATAAATTTTCATGGAAAGTATTAGTATCGTACACAGTTCATTGAGTTTAAGCGTGTGCCCGATGACCACAAGGCATTTGCAGATTAACTGTCCATATTGCAAATTCACACACATGTTAACATTGAGAAACATATGGGTAACATACTAATAATCGCACACAAGTACTCACAGACGCACCGTGTGCGATACTCCGCCACCACAAGCAACTAGTTTGCATTTTTCAAATTTTTTTGTACACACCTCACACACGAAGTAACTGCATTGACCGTCTGTGTTGTAATTTCTCATCGCAAACAGTTCATCTGAGTTAGCTGTTTGCCACATATCACACACATCTTGTTTACACGACTCGTTTGTGTTCTTTTGCCTCATCGCAAACAGTTCATCCATGTGAACTATATGCCACATATCACACACATCTTGTTAAGTTGAACCATTTCTGTTGTGTTCCCTAATCGAAAACAGTTCGCCCGAGTTAATCGTATGCCGTATATCGCACACACATTGACATGGCTGCATGTTTTTGTTGTTCTACCTCATCGCAAATAGTTCGAATGGATTAACCGCGTGTCCTGCATCGCACACACATTGTTATGGCTGCCCGTTTCTGTTGTTCTGCCTCATTGCAGATAGTTTGAACGGATTAACCGTGTGTCCAACATCGTACACGCACATAAAATCTGAACTGTGTTTGATGCATCCTCCATCGCAAACATTTTGCACCTTTTTTTGACAGTTTTACACCACCGTTTGTGATTATTGCATCGCACACAGTTTCGGCAAAAGTTTTCTGATCGTAGTGTCGCGTTAGCAGTATCCTATAGTAGTGTCACATGAAATTCTCGGGGGAACAATAAATAAAAGAAAAGGATACCCGAGTTGGAAACGGTGTCCTCAAGTTATACTTGTTCCCTGAGCAACCAAATCTCGAGGACGAGATTTCTTTAAGGGGGGAAGGTTTGTAACATCCTGGTTTTTGGCCTTTTTCTTTTGATTTATTTGGTTTTTGCTCCGAGTTTCTTTTTGGAGTGGATCTGTGGCCTTGCAACCTGGGCGATCATCCTCATTTCTTCTCCCAAGTGGCTCATCATCCTCAAAACTTTCCCTAGACCATGTCATTTCCATATCATCCTCAAAACTTTCCCTAGGTTGTGAAGCAACCTATATTTCTGTCACTCCCAAAATTCCCAAATAATTATCATAAATTGTTTGGGTCATATCGTCCTCAAATATGTTAAAAACCTTCCTTGCCTAGTTCAAATATAGATCAATATTCCTTTTTCTATTCTGTCCTGAATGGCATTTTCTGAAGGAAGTGCCATTTATCCTATCTTGTTTGCTCCCAAATTTTTTGGGGATGCTTCTACATCCAAATCGTTGCCTCATGCAAAAATTCAACTACATTTGCCTAGCCAACTTCCCTCGGCAATTTTTCAAAAGTATCTGTCAGACAAAAGCCATTGTGAAGGAAGTACTAGCTAGGAGTATCCAAATGAGTTGAAATTTTGCATGCCTCTTCATGTGCTCATATTATCACTCTCCTCCAATTTTCAGCTCCACCCAATCATCTATGTGAGCACAGGATCAAGTGTATTTTATATTGCTTCATTTTGGCTGAAAATTTTCTAGAGCATTCTCATGACTATAAAATCTCTCTCCACCAAAATTGGGATCAATTCATCATGCCAATATTTCTCTAGAATTTTCTCGAGTTTCTGGACAGTGAGAATGTTTGTGAAGCAAGTACCATTTTGGCTTGTCCATTTGGTACAAAATTTTTACAACATCTTCATATGTCCAAATCATTAAGCCTTGCCAAATTTCAACTCAAGTGGTTACTCTAGGTGAGTGCCCCTTCTTAATCAAGTTTTCTGGACCTAAATTGTAGTTACAAAGCAACCATGTTGTTTTGTGGTCCAAATCCCCTCGTAAACTCCAGGATCATAGTCCTTCCTAAGCTAATCACCCCCGACATCAATTTTGGTCCTTAGCTCTTCCCTGTTGATCACCAGTGCACTGCCAAGTTTGCTAAGAAAACTTCAGACGAGCACTACCGTTTAACCAAAGCACCACAGATCAAGCCATAACCTCATAAACGCTCCATCTTGGAGGGACTTCACCACAGACATAGTTTGCAATCCTCTCGCGACCTCACTATGCCTCATCTCGTGGTGACCGTGCAGCTGGCATGGCAATTCACGCGCTCTGCGCGCTGTGGTCGCGTCCAGGATGTCATTTGTGCTTCGGCTCCCCCCTCTCATCGTCTTCGCGTGCGTGACCTTGTCCAGCATTTTCCCCTTGTTGTCGCCACCTCTTTGGACCTCTCTCCCCCTCCGTCTGCTTCCTCCCCGACGCTCATCGCCGCACACCCACGGGAGCACAGTGCCTCGACATGGTTTTAATGCGCTCGGCCGCTTCCTCCCTGTGCCTCTTAGCGTTGCATTGCCCTGTGAGCTTTGCCAGCTCTGCCTCGTCGTTACCCTGCCTCCCCGTGAGATCTTGTTCTTGCCGGAGCCTTGGCCGGACCCGAGCAGCGGCTCTCGGTCACGGGCACCGTGCCCTCGCCTATATAAGCTGCCCCGCCAACGGCTCTCCTCACCACTCTCCTCTGACCCTCCCCATCTACTTTCCGGATCCTCTGGAGCTGTCCCCGACCCCCATGGCCGCCGTGCCCGTCGTCAGCCCCCTCCTAAATCCGAGCCTGCCAAAGCCCCTCTCTCCATTCCATCACGACCAGAGCACAACTCAGATCCCGGCGAACCTCCCCAGCCCCTCCACTCATCGGTGGTCCGCCTGCCGGTGCTCCGCCTGCCTCGATGCTCTTCGGTGGTCGCCTCCTATCTAGATGGATGCGCCACCTCCTCCCGATCCCACTGGTGGTCCGAGCTCCACCGAGGATGGCCGGAGCTGCAAGAACGGCCGCCGGCCCCGGCCCCGTCCTCTGCTCCGTGTGGGCGAGCGGGAGGTTGGAGAAGAAGATCCAGCCGGCGGGCCCCAACTGCCCGTGGTCCCACCCGTCAGCCGCACAAGACGCATGCTGATGTGGATAAGTTGACGTGCGTTTTACTGGAATATGCTTTCAGTCAACGAAAGCGTACTTTGGATCTGCTTCGACCGAGAATACACTTTCCTTGCTGGAAAGCGTATTCCAACGAAAGGCGTTTTCTGTTAAAACTAGCCAAGGACCTGTTTGTAGAGTTCTTTTTGCAGATTGGTCCCTAAGTTTCATCTGGTTATATCTTTTTGATCCTAACTCCAAATGAGGTGATTCTAAAGCCCACTTCTTTGTCTCGTCAAGCCCGTTCTAGTGGTATCATTTTCACCATGTGTTAACATTCTGAAAATGACCATTTTCACTTGCACTAAATTAGCCCCCTCCAAGAGAGAAATGTTTCCGGCGATTCTTTCTGCGAGCTTCTCACACGTATTTCCGGTGAATCCGTCCATCCCAGGCAAGCCACACCCTCCATTTGCATGATTGCAATGCAGTGACATGGTTTACTTATTTAATCTTTCTTAAAATTTAAATTAGCTATTTGTGATTCATTCATGGCATTTCTTGGAGTTGTTTTGATCTGGTTATTGCCATGACGCTGTTTGGAGTTTTAGGATCATTATTTTGCAGCTTATGAGGATGACATGTTGCCATTGGATTCTTAGTGGCTTATGTTATGATTATTTTCATGTTGGCATCTGGTATTATATTTTGGAGTATTACTTTGGATGTCATGTTGCCATTGGATTATTAGTGGCTAGTATTATTTTCTTCATGATGCTAGTTGATATTATGTTTTGGAGTATGATTTCGGAGATGATGCTTGCATGTGGATCTTAGCTGGATAGCTTGTTCTTGATATTGGAGTTGTAGTATTATCGTTCTTGGATTCATTGTGATAGTAGTGTTATGCTATCCTCGGAGTAGTTTGGTATGTCGATATTATGCTCTGGATTATTTGTTGGATAGAGCTATGGCTTGGATTACATGTTGATAAATGATATCGGAGTATCAGTATCACTGTTATACTTTGGGGATAAATTCCATCATTAAGTTGGCCAGGTGTCACCGAACCAGGCTTTTCCAGTGCAACCACATTTGCCTTTATGGGAAGGCCCTAATGCAATCTATTGTCGTGTCTCTCGCCGGTGCCTCCAACGAGGGAGGACTCTGGGCGAACGCTACCCTGGCCCAGTAAGCAGATGTAACCTTGTGTGCCCGTGGTTGGTATTGAGATCTCTTGTCCCCGTTTGGGACCGTTTTTGGTTTTGCCACGGTGGTGGCCGTGGATGTCACGTGTTGACATTGGGGCCTCCCATGACTTAGCCCAGAGGGGAGTTGGTCAGAGTGGCCGGGAGAGTGTCATGCCAATGGGTTGGTTCTGTCAAAATGCCGATGGTCCACCCGAATGGGAGTGCGAGGCCATGTATTTCGTGGTGTGCGTACAATACGCTAACCTCTGCAGAGTGTGTGTTAAATCTATCGATAGCCACGTCCTCGGTTATGGGCACAGTTCGTACTAGGTCACACCGTTCGATCAACACACACATGACGGAATGACTTATAGGTGATTTATATGTTGGTATTATGAGCAGTAACCGCTTGGCAGGATGCCCATGATGATATTGAGATGATCTCGAGGATGATTACTCAGTTGTGATGTGGTCACGAGGTGATCATGTGGATGTTTTGATCATGAGGTGATCATGTGGATGTTTTGATCACAAGGTGATTAGGTGGATCACGAGGTGATCGAGATGGTATATTACTTGGCCGGATAACCAAGAGTGAGATGGTTCTTCAGATGGTGGTTCAACAGTAATTCTAGTAGTATCATATCATGCTTACTAGTTGCCGTCGCATCATAGTAGTTGTTAATTAATTAATTAACTTGTTTAATGCTACGTTGTTGTATTGCCTTGATGCTTTTCGTTGTTGTGAGCTTGCAAGTACATTCAATGTACTGACCTGGCGTGTCATGCCAGATTGCAGGTGATGCCATGATAGATTGTTTGCTTGTCGAGGTTACCGATCATGCGAACTAGATCGTGTCCCAGCCAGAGTCCCTGCGGAGTGGAATTCACCACCTTCGTCATTGTTCCGCTGCTAGCATAGAGCAAGTGTAGTATCGCAGGCGTAGTGTCACCGTGCTGATGTGCTCCTTTGAAACATCAGATCCTTGTATTATTATCTTTTGTATTAAGAGTTGATTTGTTCTATGTCAATTAGTGTCGTATTATAGAAGACTTCAGCTCAATCTCTGGGCTGGAATATGGGGCGTTCCGATTTCTCTGAGCCGGGGTGTGATACGTCTCCAACGTATCTATAATTTTTTTATTATTCTATGCTGTTATATTATCATTCTTGGATGTTTTACAATCAGTTTATAGCAACTTTATATCATTTTTTGGGACTAACCTATTGACCCAGTGCCTAGTGCCAGTTGTTGTTTTTTGCTTGTTTTTTTACATCACAGAAAATCAATATCAAATGGAGTCCAAACACCGTGAAACTTTTTGTGGATTTTTTATGGACCAGAAGACCACCAGTGGGCCAGAGAATCACCTGGGGGGTACCCCGAGGAGGGCACAACCCACCAGGGCGCACCTGGGGGCCCAGGCGTGCCCAGGTGGGTTGTGCCCACCTTGGTGGCCTCCCGCACCCCCTCTTTGCCCTATAAATTCCCAAATATTCCAAAAACCCTCGGGGTTAACCTAGATCAGAAGTTCCACCGCCGCAAGGCTCTGTAGCCACCGAAAACCAATCTAGACCCTGTTCCGGCACCCTACCGGAGGGGGGAATCATCTCCGGTGGCCATCTTCATCATCCCGGCGGCCACCATGATAAGGAGGGAGTAGTCCACCCTCGGTGTTGAGGGTTTGTACCAGTAGCTATGTGTTTAATCTATCTCTCTCGTGTTCTTGAGATGTCACGACCCTGATGTATCACGGGCTTTGTTAATATAGTCGGATCATATGGTGTTTTCCCCTCTCTATCTTGTTGTGATGAATTGAGTTTTTCCCTTTGAGATTTCGTTGTTACCAGATTGAAACCTTTTATGGATTTTAGAGCACTTGATATATGTCTTGCATATGAATACTCATGGTGACAATGGGGTATCATATTGATTCACTTGATATGTGTTTTGGCACTCAACTCGCGGATTCCTGTGGTGAAATTGGGGTAATCTACGCATAGGGCTTGATGCATGTTCTTGTCTTTGTTTCTCTGGTAGAAATCTTGGGGGTACTCTTTGAAGTTCTTTGTGTTGGATTGAGTATTATGAATCTGAAATTATTTGGTGTTATTTTAGTATGAACTCTTGGATTGATCTATCGGAAAGAATAGCTTCGAGGTGGTTTCGTACACTATAAACGATTTCTTCGTATGTTCTCTGCTAGATAGGAACTTTGGAGTGATTCTTCATTGCACATTGAGGGACGGTTATATGATCCAATTATATTAGCATTGTTGAGAGATTGCACTAGCGAAAGTACAGACCCTAGGCCTTATTTTCAAGCATTGTAATACCGTTTTGTTCCCCTTTACTATTTGCTACCTTGCTGTTTATTTATTCAGATTATAAAAATATATTTCTACCATCCATATTACACTTTTATCACCATCTCTTCGCCGAACTAGTGCACCTATACAATTTGCCATTGTATTAGGTGTGTTGGGGACACAAGAGATTTCTTGTATTTGGTTGCAGGGTTGTTTGAGAGAGACCATCTTCATCCTACACCTCCCATGGATTGATAAACCTTAGGTCATCCACTTGAGGGAAAATTGCTACTATCCTACAAAACTCTGCGCTTGGAGGCCCAACACGAGTCTATAAGAATTAAGTTGCGCAGTAGACATGAAGCTCTTTTCTGGCGCCATTGCCGGGGAGGTGAGTGCATGAAGGTATATCTTTAGATCTTGCAATTGAATCTTTTAGTTTCTTGTTTTATCACTAGTTTGGTTTATAAAATAAAACTACAAAAAAGTGGAATTGAGGTTGCATCATATTATTCATCTTTATAATGTCTTTCGTGAAAATGATGGAAAGGAAAATTGTGCTCAATTGATAGAGGAAGAATTCTATAAAATGTTTGACAAATATTCTTTGAATGATGAGCGTGATTTCAATGTTGTTGGTACGAACTCTTTGAATGTCCATAATGCTAATGATATGCAAAGCCATAAGCTTGGGGATGCTATGTTTGATGAAGATGATACTTTTAGTCCCCCGAGATTTGATGTGCAAATTTGTTATAATGATTGTGTGCCTCCTATTTATGATGATTATAATGATGAAAGTGGATTTGGAGAGGCCATGACTATATTTAGTGATTAATCCACCATTTTGGATGAGGCTTCAATTGATTATGATAACAAAGTTGCTATCTATGATGATTATGTTCATGACATGTATGCTATAAAGAATAATGATAACCATGAAACTTGTCATCATGATTTTAATTTTCACTGTCATGATAGTCATTTTGTTGAGTTTGCTCCCGCTACTATTGATGAGAAGAAATTTTCTTATGTGGAGAGTAATAAGTTTTCTATGATTTTGTGTCATGAAAGGAATGCTTTATGTGATGGTTATGTTGTTGAATTTATTCATGATGCTACTGAAAATTATTACAAGTGAGGAACTTATGCTTTTACATATTGCAAAAATATCAAGTTTCCCCTCTGTTTGTTGAAAATCTTGAAGTTATGCTTGTTTTGCCTTCCTATGCTACTTGATTCTTGTTCCCATAAATTGTTTGCTCACAAAATTCCTATGCATGGGAAGTGGGTTAGACTTAAATGTTCTAGCCATGTGTTTCATGATGCTCTTGTTATGTTTCAATTCTAATCTTTTATGTGAGCATCATTGAAATCATCATGCCTAGATAAAAGGCATTAAAGAAAAGCGCTTGTTGGGAGACAATCCAACACTTTTACCTACTGTTTTTGTGTGTTCACATGATTAGGATACTGTAGTAATCATGTTTATTGCTTTCGTTTCAATAAAGTGCCAAGTAAGACCTTTGGGATGGCTTACAGTGATAGTTGATTTGATCTTGCTGAAAAACAGAAACTTTTGCACTCAGGAAAATAATTCTCATTTCTAAAAGAAGCATGATAAATACTGATTGAAGAAGATTAATAGACAAATTTTCAAGGTTTTCCTATTTTTCAGAATTTTTGGAGTAGCAGAAGTATGGTTACAGTACAGATTACTACAAACTGTTTTGTTTTCCACAGATTTTGTTTCCAATGCATAGTTTGCTTGTTTTCTAATTTCCGTGGCTTATATTGCTCAATATAAATTGTGTAAATGATATGATAGAGTAGGAATTGTGTGTAAAAAATTATGAATCTTGTCTTTGACAGTACCAAAGTGCAATGGTTTGCTCTTTATCATACTAACCTATCTCACAAAGTTCCGTTAAGTTTTGTGTGATTGAAGTTTTCAAGTTTTGGGTGAGATGTCGATATGAGGAGAATAAGGAGTGACAAGACCCTAAGCTCGGGGATGAACAAGGCAACCCAAGGTAATATTCAAGGAATATCCAAGCAACTAAGCTTGGGGATGCCCCGGAATATTATCGGTAGCCTCACTTGGAGCTACATTTTTATTCGTCACATGATATGTGTTTTTCTTGGAGCGCCATTTTATTTTGTTAGGATTTTCTTTCTGATATTTAGAATAATGTTTTGCATATTTATTTTCAATAATAATGTCAAGGATAGCCTTTACCATGCTTATTTTGCAAGTCTACATGTTGCTGTTTCAAAACAGAAAGTTCGTCGCTGTTGCAAAAATTCTCGGGAAAATTCAGAATGTGATAAAATGTTGAAACTTTTTGCAAAATAAGCTCTGATAAATTTTCTACAGTGTGGTAAAGTTTTAGAATTTTTGGAGTTACAGAAGTATGATTGTTCTTGCATTCTTTACAGACTATACTGTTTTGGCAGATTGCTGTTATGGTTGCATTGTTTGCATACGTTTGCTTGTTTAATGATTCTATTTGCGGATAGGAGTATTAAATATGAAGAGGAATTTAGTATGCAATGTTAAATAATAATTTTAGTGATTTGCTACAGTAGAGAATGATAAGGTTTTGCATTGATTTATACTAACGTATCTCACAAGTTCTTGTTGAGTTTTGTGTGGATGAAGTTTTTAAGATTTAGGGAAACCGTGATATAAAAGGAATTAAGGAGACAAAAAAAAATCAAGCTTGGGGATGCCCCAGTAGGCATCCCACCTTTCTTCTTCAACAATTATAGGTTAGTATCGGTTGAGCCTAAGTTTTTGCTTCTTCACATGATGTGTGCTATCCTTGGATTGTCATTTTATTTTGTTTTGCTTGCTGTTTTAATAAAGTACTTAGATTCGATTTTTAAAAAATAAAATAGAGCCCTCAAATAGTTTCCAGGGAGGCTAGGTAAGCGGCATTCACATCTCGTCAACGAAGCTCTTTTCTATGGAATTGCTCTAGTGCTTCACATATATCTTTTTGAGCATGGTGCGCTTTAGTATTTTTGAAGAAATTCTCTCTTGCTTCACTTAAATTAATTTGAGAGAAAGAAATATTATGCTCATGATATTCACTTATATTTGTTTGAGATTATCAAAAGCAATACATGAAAATTAGTTCCAAAGTGATAGATATCCAAGAAGGATATAATAAAAACTTTCATGAAGATCATTGGACAAAATAAACTTGATTCCTTGTAATAGTTTTGAGATATCATGATGTGATATGTGAGTCATGTTGATGAGTAATTATGATTTAGTAAGAATATTGGTGTTAAGGTTTGTGATTCCCTATGCAAGCATGAAAGTCAATAGTTGTGCAATGAAATTACATCCTACTTGTGGTGCATTATTCGGTGTTAATTATGATCAATGCTCTCTTATGAGATTATTCGTTTCTTGGTTGGTTGTTTCTCAATCTTTTGCTAGCCTTCATTTTGCACTAAGTATGATCACTACTCACTACTGCATGTTGCTGCTAATGTGACACAACGATCAGAGACCCTTCAACGAAACTGTGTGCGATGCCATAATCGCAAATGATGGTGTAAAATAACCATAAAAAAGGTGCAAAAAGTTTGTGATGGAGGATGCATCAAACACAATTCAGATTTTAATTGCGTGTGCGATGCAGGGCATACGGTTCAACTCAATTAACTGTTTGTGATGAGGAGGAACAAAAGAAACGGGCAACCAGATGAAGGTGTGTGCGATATACAGCATACAGGTGACTCAGATGAACTATTTGTGATTAGGCAACACAAAAGAAATGGGCAGCCAGATGAAGGTGTGTGCGATATGCGGCATGCTGTACACTCGGATGAACTATTTGCGTTGAGACAAGAGAACAGAAACGGTTCAATATAACAAGATGTGTGTGATACATGGCAAACAGGTCTGCAATCAGAAATGTGTGCGAAGACCGATAATATCAGAGATGATTGCTTCTAATTCATCCGTTTGGGATTGATGAATTCATCACCGACGGGTTCCCTCGTGTGGTCCGTGTTCATCTGATCATCATCTACTTCTTGTGCTAGCTCGATGTTCCTTCTATGCTAAGTTTCCATTAATTGATGGCGTTTTATGAACACGCCACCATTTCCCGCCATTTTCTCACCCGTTTCTCGCCACCCAGCAATATTGCACGTAGGCGGCGCGCGACGCACGGAGGTGAAAAGCACAACCTGTAGCACATCCACCTTTTCTAAGCATGCCAACCCACCAAAGCGCCACCTCTGCCATCAACCTCGTCGACGAGGAAAACGAGCAGGCGCCATGGCGCGTGGAGGCTGAGGCACTCCCCGACAACACGATGGATGATGCCGTGATGCGCGTCATTGCCAGGGTTGAGCAGATCTTTGGCGCATGGCGCTTGAGCGCCGCGGATCAAGATAGGCATCTCAGCACCGACAGGCTGCAGCTCACCGCACAACATGACCGATGGTGCGCCGTAGAGCAAGCTAGGCGCGTCCGCGCCGATAGGCCGCGGCTCGCCGCATGGCGAGACAGTTGGAGCGCCGCAGAGCGAGAGGCGTGGAGCGCCGCATAGCAAGAGCGAATCCATCGGTGCTTGCCTGCTGTCGACACAGTGTTGCAGCTAGGTACACGTCCCGTTAGTACCCCCATTGCTCGCCAGGATTGGGCAGAGGCCCTCAGCGCCGTACTTGCACTTGAGGCCGGCCACGCCGTACTTGCACCGGACTCCCGCCGCGCCGTTCGCATGGGCATCGCTGTTCGCCTTGTCCGCGGCCCGCTAGATGCCAACATGCTGGTCTGTAGGCTCGACCGCCTCCTTGGCCCAGGTGTCTACCTGGGCGCAGTGGAGGAACATGGCCATCGCATCCTCGAGCTGGTGATCTCCGATGAAATAGCCAACTTGGAGCTCGAGATCATGCTCCAGATGTACCGCGAGTGTGTCGACCGCTTGGACAAACACCTGCATGAGTTCAGGCAGAGCCAAGAGCTACCGTAGGCAAGGGCTGCTGGTCATGGTCTCATGGACGCGTTTTATTTTGGAAAGTCGTTTTGACGTGGATAGCTATGTATTCACAACAATCATAGTATTGCTTTATTGCTCTGTTTCAATGTGTGTACTCTATTTTCCATTCTTATATGTTTTGTTTCAATGTGTGTATATACGCTTTCCATTCTATATATGTGGATGATAACATCTCGATTCAAATTAGTATACAAAAACAGATAGAAAATGGAATTCATAATATATATATATATTAATTGTTCATTAGTTCATCAAATATATATATATATAATATCATCACATATACGTGATGATACTTAACTACTAGGTACAATGCATAAAATTGAAAACGAACAATACCAAAACTAATAATCCCTACTGGGACCAGTATTCCGGCAGCCCCTCGCCAGCAGCTCCCTGGTGCGCGGCGTCTTCCCAGTGCGGAGGTAGTACTCCACCTCCTCCGCCTCGCAGCGCTTGACGTACCGATCTGCCTCTTGCTGGCAGATGCGCGCGGCCGATCTTGCCATTTCGTTGGGCGCCCACCGGAGCTCCTCGTCAGTGGCACGCCGGAGCTTATCGGCCCACCTCCACACAGCAACGAGGCGCCCAGCGCCTATGACCTTCCTCGCGAAGTATCCGTCTTCGTATGCCTCCTCGGCACGACGACACGCCCGCCCCCAAAGCTCCGCCGCCTCCTTTTTCCAGGCGGCCTCACGGGCTTCACAGGCCGCCTGGTACCTAGCTTCCTCCTCCGCCATCTCCTTCTTGAACGCCACTTGCATGTCTTTCTCAGCCGGCGGCAGCGACTTCCACAAGCAAAGATTGTACTAGCCCCAAAACCAAGCCAAAGTTGGGGGGTCCGGCGCAACCTCGTCAGTCGGCGCGTAGGGGTCCCCGTCGCTGCTAATCGAGTGAGCGTCCTCGGGGGGCGACGACTCCTCGTCGGCACGTGGGTAAACCGGCGGCGCCATGGCAGAGATTTGAGAGAGAGAGAGAGGCGAGCGAGGGGAGGATGTAGATGAGAATGCATGTGGGACGATGTGAGCAAGGTTGTATTTATTGGCAGCCGGAATCTAGATCGACGGGGACAACATACACGCCGGTCGTCGGAATTTACGAGTACTGTAGTTTGAATTACACACGATTCCCACAGCAAAATCCGTGTGTGAACATAATAGGCAAAATCCATGTGTGAACATAATAGCTGACGGTTTCCAATGCAGAACCGTGTCTGATTAAGATCCCTGCTACTCACCTACCAAACCTCGAGCCACGAGATAGAGTGCCAATCGTGTGGGGGGCGGTTGTCTTGCCAGATCTTTACATTTTCTTTTTGGAACATCGGATATTTACATTGTCTGATGATTTTTTTAAATCGCACACAAGTACACAAAAATATGATTTTTCAAACCGTTATGGTTAGGCGTTGCATGTAGATGTAGTTCAAATTTTAATTACGGTCATTAAATGGTTAGAAAATCAGTTAAATGTTTTTAAAAGGTCAAATGACCCCTGAAATTTTCCAAATTTTCACATGATAGTTTTATTAGTGCACGTTAAACATAGAATTTTTTTTGAAGGCCATAAGGGGAAGCTATCTCCCGTTCGTCATCGAACATGCATTGTTCCCTCTCGGAACCAAGAACCTTCTAGTGAGTTGCTCCGATTTGTGAGGGCCGTGTGTCCAAACTTTCGTCAAACAGACCAATTTTTTTTACCACATCATCTTGGTGGCATGACATTAAATCAAGCAAGGTTTCATGTTTTCCTGATCATTTTTTAATTTTTTGGAATTAAAATGCCATGGCACTCCATGCATGTGCCCATGCCTTGAGACCAATATATTTGAAAATTCCTTCTAATTTACTGCACATGGAATTAACTCACACACAAGTACACAAAAAATATGATTTTTCAAACCGTTTTGGTTAGGTGTTGCATGCAGATGTAGTTCAAATTTGAATTACAGTCATTAAATGGTTAGAAAATCACTTAAATGTCTTTAAAAGGTCAAATGACCCCTGAAATTTTCCAATTTTCACAAGACTGTTGTATTAGTGCATGTTAAACGTAGAAAAAAAATTTGAAGGCCGTAAGAGGAAGCTATCTCCCGTTCGTCATCAAACATGCATTGTTCCCTCTCGGAGCCACGAGCCTTCTAGTGAGTTGCTCCGGTTTGTGAGGGGTGTGTGTCCAAACTTTCATCAAACAGGACAATTTTTTTACCACATCATCTTGGTGGCATGACAATAAATCAATCAAGGTTTCATGTTTTTCTGATCATTTTTTAATTTGTTGGAATTAAAATGCCATGACACTCCATGCATGTTCCCATGCCTTGAGACCAATATGTTTGAAAATTCCTTCTAATTTACTGCACATGGAATTAACTCGCACACAAGTACATAAACATATGTTTTTTCAAACCGTTTTGGTTAGGTGTTGCATGTAGATGTAGTTCAAATTTGAATTACAGTCATTAAATGGTTAGAAAATCACTTAAATGTCTTTAAAAGGTTAAATGACCCCTGAAATTTTCCAAATTTTCACATGAAAGTTGTATTAGTGCATGTTAAACATAGAAAAAAATTGAAGGTCGTAAGAGGAAGCTATCTCCCGTTCGTCATCAAAAATGCATTGTTCCCTCTCGGAACCACGAACCTTCTAGTGAGTTGCGCCGGTTTGTGAGGGGTGTGTCCAAAATTTCGTCAAACATGCCAATTTCTTTACCACATCATCTTGGTGGCATAACATTATATCAACCAAGGTTTCATGTTTTTCTGATTTTTTTGAATTAAAATGCCATGTCACTCCATGCATACGTATGCATGTCTCCATGTCGTGAGACAAATATGTTTGAAATTCCTTCTAGTTTACTGCACATGGAATTAACTCGCACACAAGTACACAAATATGATTTATCAAACCGTTTTGGTTAGGCGTTGCATGTAGATGTAGTTCAAATTTGAATTACAGTCATTAAATGGCTAGAAAATCACTTAAATGTCTTTAAAAGGTCAAATGACCCCTAGAATTTTCAAAAGAAATCACATTACAGTTGTAGTAGTGCACGTTAGATGTGGAAAAAAATTTGGAGGCCGTAAGAGGAAGCTATCTCTCGGTCGTCATCAAACATGCATTGTTCCCTCTCGGAACCATGAGCCTGCTAGTGAGTTGCTCCGGATGGTGAGGGGTGTGTGTCCAAACTTTCATCAAACAGGCCAATTTTTTTACCACATCATCTTGATGGCATGACACTAAATCAAGCAAGGTTTCATGTTTTTCTGATCATTTTTTAATTTTTGGGAATTAAAATGCCATGGCACTCCATGCATGTGCCCATGCCTTGAGACCAATATGTTTGAAAATTCCTTCTAATTTACTGCAGATGGAATTAACTCGCACACAAGTACACAAAAATATGATTTTTCAAACCGTTTTGGTTAGGGTTGCATGTAAATGTAGTTCAAATTTGAATTATGGTCATTAAATGGTTGGAAAATCACTTATATGTCTTTAAAAGATCAAATGACCCCTGAAATTTTCCAAATTTTCACATGAGAGTTGTATTAGTGCACGTTAAACATAGAAAAAAATTTGAAGGCCGTAAGAGGAAGCTATCTCTCGTTCGTCATCAAACATGCATTGTTCCCTCTCGGAACCATGAACCTTCTAGTGAGTTGCTCCGGTTTGTGAGTGGAGTGTGTCCAAACTTTCGTCAAACATGCCAATTTCTTTACCACATCATTTTGGTGGCATGACATTACATCAACCAAGGTTTCATGTTTTTCTGATCATTTTTTTATTTTTTGGAATTAAAATGCCACGTCACTCCTGATAACCCACAAGTATAGGGGATCACAACAGTTTTCGAGGGTAAAGTATTCAACCCAAATTTATTGATTCGACACAAGGGGAGCCAAAGAATATTCTCAAGTATTAGCAGCTGAGTTGTCAATTCAACCACACCTAGAAACTTAGTATCTGCAGCAAAGTATTAGTAGCAAAGTAATATGATAGTAGTGGTAACGGTGGCAAAAGGTAACAGTAGTAAAAGTAATGTTTTTGGTATTTTGTAGTGATGATAGCAATAGCAACGGAAAAGTAAATAAGCGAAGAACAATATATGGAAAGCTCGTAGGCAATGGATTGGTGATGGAGAATTATGCCGGATGCGGTTCATCATGTAACAGTCATAACCTAGGGTGACACAGAACTAGCTCCAGTTCATCAATGTAATGTAGGCATGTATTCCGAATATAGTCATACATGCTTATGGAAAAGAACTTGCATGACATCTTTTGTCCTACCCTCCCGTGGCAGCGGGGTCCTTACGGAAACTAAGGGATATTAAGGCCTCCTTTTAATAGAGTACCGGAACAAAGCATTAACACATAGTGAATACATGAACTCCTCAAACTACGGTCATCACCCGTAAGTATCCCGATTATTGTCACTTCAGGGTTAATGGATCATAACACATAATAGGTGACTATAGACTTGCAAGATAGTATCAAGAACACTCATATATTGATGAAAACATAATAGGTTCAGATCTGAAATCATGGCACTCGGGCCCTAGTGACAAGCATTAAGCATAGCAAAGTCATAGCAACATCAATCTCAGAACATAGTGGATACTAGGGATCAAACCCTAACAAAACTAACTCGATTACATGATAGATCCCATCCAACCCATCACCGTCCAGCA
Organism: Triticum urartu; assembly: GCF_003073215.2. Classification (NCBI taxonomy): domain Eukaryota; kingdom Viridiplantae; phylum Streptophyta; class Magnoliopsida; order Poales; family Poaceae; genus Triticum; species Triticum urartu. Next base: position 186,408,154 of record NC_053025.1, on the reverse strand, counting down.
AGCCTACGATGGAATTACTCACGCACGGCGGTGAGCATCATGAAATTGGTGATGGAGGATGGTTGATGATGACAATGGCGATGGATTCCCCTCTCCGGAGCCCCGAACGGACTCCAGATCAGCCCTCCCAAGAGGTTTTGGGGCTTGGCGGCGGCTCCGTATCGTAAAACGCGATGAATTCTTCTCTCTGATTTTTTTCTCCCCGAAACACAATATATAGAGTTGGAGTTGGAGTCGGAGAGGCACCAGGGGGCCCATGAGGTAGGGGGGCGCGCCCTAGGAGGGCATGCGCGCCCCCACCCTCGTGGACAGGTTGTGGGCCCCCTGGCCTTCATCTTTTGCAGGTATTTTTTATATTTTCCACAAAGTTGCTCCGTGAAGTTTCAGGTTATTCCGAGAACGTTTGTTTCTGCACATAAATAACGCCATGGTAATTCTGCTGAAAACAGTGTCAGTCCGGGTTAGTTCCATTCAAATCATGCAAGTTAGAGTCCAAAACAAGGGCAAAAGTGTTTGGAAAAGTAGATACGAAGGAGACATATCAACTCCCCCAAGCTTAAACCTTTGCTTGTCCTCAAGCAATTCAGTTGACAAACTGAAAGTGATAAAGAAAAACTTTTACAAACTCTGTTTGCTCTTGTTGTTATAAATATGTAAAGCCAGCATTCAAGTTTTCAGCAAAGATTATAACTAACCACATTCACAATAACGCTTAGGTCTCAAGTTTACTCATATCAATAGCATAATCAACTAGCGAGCAATAATAATAAATCTCGGATGACAACACTTTCTCAAAACAATCATAATATAATATAACAAGGTGGTATCTCGCTAGCCCTTTCTGAGACCGCAAAACATAAATGCAGAGCACCTTTAAAGACCAATGACTGACTAGACATTGTAATTCATGGTAAAAGAGATCCAGTCAAGTCATACTCAATGTAAACTAACAATAATGAATGCAAATGACAGCGGTGCTCTCCAAATGGTGCTTTTTAATAAGAGGATGATGACTCAGCATAAAAGTAAATAGATAGGCCCTTCGCAAAGGGAAGCAGGGATTTGTAGAGGTGCCAGAGCTCGGTTTTGAAATAGAGATGAACAATATTTTGAGCGGTATAATTTCATTGTCAACATAACAACCAAGAGATGGCGGTATCTTCCATGCTACACACATTATAGGCGGTTCCCAAACATAATGGTAAAGTTTATACTCCCCCTTCCACCAACAAGCATCAATCCATGGCTTGCTCGAAACAACGAGTGCTTCCAACTAACAAGAGTCCCAGGGGGAGTTTTGTTTGCAATTATTTTGATTTAGTTTGCATAAAGCATGGGACTGGGCATCCCGGTGACCAGCCATTTATCTCGTGAGTGAGGAGCGGAGTCCACTCCTCTTGAGAATAACCCGCCTAACATGGAAGATACGGACAGCCCCAGTTGATACATGAGCTATTCGAGCATACAAAACATGATATTTATTTGAAGGTTTAGAGTTTGGCACATACAAATTTACTTGGAACGGTAGGTAGACACCGTATATAGGTAGGTATGGTGGACTCATATGGAATAACTTTGGGGTTTGATACGTCTCCAACGTATCTATAATTTTTGAATGCTCCATGCTATATTATCTACTATTTTGGACATTATTGGGCTTTATTATCCACTTTTATATTATTTTTGGGACTAACCTATTAACCGGAGGCCCAGCCCAGAATTGCTGTTTTTTTGCCTGTTTTAGGGTTTCGAAGAAAAGGAATATCAAATGGAGTCCAAACGGAATGAAACCTTCGGGAACGTGATTTTCTCAACGAACAAGACCCATGAGACTTGGACCCTACGTCAAGACACAAAAGAGGAGGCCACGAGGTAGGGGGCGCGCCTACCCCCCCAGGCGCGCCCTCCACCCTCGTGGGTCCCCTGTTGCTCCACCAACGTACTCCTTCCTCCTATATATACCTACATACCACCAAACGATCAGATACGGAGCCAAAAACCTAATTCCACCGCCGCAACTTTCTGTATCCACGAGATCCCATCTTGGGGCCTGTTCCGGAGCTCCGCTGGAGGGGGCATCGATCACGGAGGGCTTCTACATCAACACCATAGCCCCTCCGATGAAGTGTGAGTAGTTTACTTCAGACCTACGGGTCCATAGTTATTAGCTAGATGGCTTATTCTCTCTTTTGGGATCTCAATACAATATTCTCCCCCTCTCTTGTGGAGAACTATTCCATGTAATCTTCTTTTTGCGATGTGTTTGTTGAGATCGATGAATTGTGGGTTTATGATCAAGTCTATCTATGAACAATATTTGAATCTCCTCTGAATTCTTTTATGTATGATTGGTTATCTTTGCAAGTCTCTTCGAATTATCAGTTTGGTTTGGCCTACTAGATTGATCTTCCTTGCAATGGGAGAAGTGCTTAGCTTTGGGTTCAATCTTGCGGTGTCCTTTCCCAGTGACAGTAGGGGCAGCAAGGCACGTATTGTATTGTTTCCATCGAGGATAACAAGATGGGGTTTTCATCATATTGCATGAGTTTATCCCTCTACATCATGCCATCTTGCTTAAGGCGTTACTCTGTTTTTAACTTAATACTCTAGATGCATGCTGGATAGCGGTCGATGAGTGGAGTAATAGTAGTAGATGCAGGCAGGAGTCGGTCTACTTGTCTCGGACGTGATGCCTATATACATGATCATGCCTAGATATTCTCATAACTATGCTCAATTCTGTCAATTGCTCAACAGTAATTTGTTCACCCACCGTAGAATACTTATGCTTTCGAGAGAAGCCACTAGTGAACCCTATGGCCCCCGTGTCTATCTTTATCATATCAATCTCCTACTACTTAGTTATTTCCTTTGCTTTTTTTTACTTTGCCTTTATTTTACTTTGCATCTTTATCACAAAAATACCAAAAATATTATCTTATCATATCTATCAGATCTCACTCTCGTAAGTGGCCGTGTAGGGATTGACAACCCCTATTCGCGTTGGTTGCGAGGATTTATTTGTTTTGTGCAGGTACGAGGGACTCGCGCATAGCCTCCTACTGGATTGATAACTTGGTTCTCAAAAACTGAGGGAAATACTTACGCTACTTTGCTGCATCATCCCTTCCTCTTCGGGGAAAACCAACGCAGTGCTCAAGAGGTAGCAAGAAGGATTTCTGGCGCCGTTGCTGGGGAGGTCTATGCAAAAGTCAACATACCAAGTACCCATCACATACCCTTATCTCCCGCATTACATTATTTGCCATTTGCCTCTCGTTTTCCTCTCCCCCACTTCACCCTTGCCATTTTATTCACCCTCTCTCTCTATCCTCCATCTCTTTCTCTATTTGCCTCTTTTTGCCCGCTTGTTTTTTTGTTTGCTTGTGTGTTAGTTTGCTTGCTTGTCACGATGGCTCAAGATAATACTAAATTATGTGACTTCACCAATACCAACAACAATGATTTTATTAGCACTCCGATTGCTCCTCTTACCGATGCTGAATCTTGTGAAATTAATACTGCTTTGCTAAATCTTGTCATGAAAGATCCGTTTTCCGGACTTCCTAGTGAAGATGCCACTACCCATCTAAATAGCTTCGTTGATTTGTGTGATATGCAAAAGTAGAAAGATGTGGATAATAATATTGTTAAATTGAAGCTATTTCCTTTTTCACTAGAGACCGTGCTAAAGCTTGGTTTTCGTCTTTGCCTAAAAATAGTATTGATTCATGGAATAAGTGCAAAGATGCTTTTATCTCTAAGTATTTTCCTCCGCCAAGATCATCTCTCTTAGAAATGATATTATGAATTTTAAGCAACTTGATTATGAACATGTTGCACAAGTTTGGGAGAGAATGAAACTAATGATACGTAATTGCCCTACTCATGGTTTGAATTTGTGGATGATTATACAAATTTTTTATGCCGGATTGAATTTTGCTTCTAGAAATATTTTAGATTCGGTCGCGGGAGGCACTTTTATGGAAATCACTTTAGGAGAAGCTACTAAACTCATCTACTAATAAAAAGGTGCATGCGATAGAAGAAATTAATGTTTTGAGCGGAAAGATGGATGAACTTATGAAATTATTTGCTAATAAGAGTGTTTCTTTTGATCCTAATGATATGCCCTTGTCTACTTTGATTGAGAATAATAATGAATCTATGGATGTGAATTTTGTTGGTACGAACAATTTTGGTAACAACGCGTATAGAGGAAATTTCAATCCTAGGCCTTATCCTAGTAATCCCTCTAATAATTATGGTAATTACTACAACAATTCTTATGGAGATTATAATAAGATGCCCTCTTATTTTTAATCTAATAGTAAAGAATTTATTACTTCACAAAAGAATTTTAATGCTTTGATTGAAGAAAATTGCTTAAGATTGATGAGTTGGCTAGGAACATTGATATAATTTCTCTTGATGTTGATTCTTTGAAACTTAGATCTATTCCACCTAAGCATGATATCAATGAGTCTCTCAAAGCCATGAGAATTTCCATTGATGAGTGCAAAGAAAGAACCGCTAGGATGCATGCTAAGAAAGATGCCTTTATAAGAGCGTGTTCTTCTAGTTCCTATGAAAATAATGATGAAGATCTAAAAGTTATTGATGTGTCCTGTATTAAATCTTTGTTTTGCAATATGAATCTTGATAATGATGGGACTGAATATGATCCACCTTTACCTAGAAGGCGTTCCAAGAATTCAGAATTTTTTGATCTTGATGCTAAAATTGATAAAAGTGGGATTGAAGAAATTAAAACCCTAGATGTTGCTAAACCCACTATTATGGATTTCAAGGAATTTAACTATGAAAATTGCTCTTTGATTGATTGTATTTCCTTGTTGCAATCCGTGCTAAATTCTCCTCATGCTTATAGTCAAAATAAAGCGTTTACTAAACATATCGTTGATGCCTTGATGCAATCTTATGAAGAAAAACTTGAATTGGAAGTTTCTATCCCTAGAAAGCTTTTATGATGAGTGGGAACTAACTATTAAAAATTAAAATTAAAGATCATGAATGCTATGCTTTATGTGATTTGGGTGCTAGTGTTTCCACGATTCCAAAGACTTTGTGTGATTTGTTAGGTTTCCGTGATTTTGATGATTGCTCTTTAAACTCGCACTTTGCGGATTCCACTATTCAGAAACCTATGGGAAGAATTAATGATGTTCTTATTTTTGCAAATAGGAATTATGTGCCCGTAGATTTTATTGTTCTTGACATAGATTGCAATCCTTCATGTCCTATTATTCTTGGTAGACCTTTCCTTAGAACGATTGGTGCAATTATTGATATGAAGGAAGGAAATATCAGATTCCAATTTCCATTAAGGAAGGGCATGTAACACTTTCCTAGAAAGAAAATTAAATTACCTTATGAATCTATTATGAGATCCACTTATGGATTGCCTACCAAAGATGGCAATACCTAGATCTATCCTTGCTTGTTATGCCTAGCTAGGGGCGTTAAACGATAGCGCTTGTTGGGAGGCAACCCAATTTTATTTTTATTCCTTGCTTTTTGATCCTGTTTAGTAATAAATAATTTATATAGCCTCTGTTTTGGTTGTGTTTTTTGTGTCTAATTAGTGTTTGTGCCAAGTAGAACCGTTGGGAAGACTTGGGGAAAGTCTTGTTACACTTGCTGTAAAAAACAGAAATTTAGCGCTCACGAGAACTACTGCAATTTTTATTTGTAAAGTGATATTTAGAAAAGTTTTTTTTGCAGATGATTAATAGATAAATTCCTCACTTCCATCAATTTATTTTAGAATTTTTGGAGTTCCAGATATTGCGCTAGCTCAGATTACTACAGACTGTTCTGTTTTTGACAGATTCTGTTTTGTGTGTGTTGTTTGCTTATTTTGATAAATCTATGGCTAGTAAAATAGTTTATAAACCATAGGGAAGTTGGAATACAGTAGGTATAGCACCAATATAAATAAATAATGAGTTCATTACAGTACCTTGAAGTGGTATTTTGTTTTCTTTCGCTAACGGAGCTCACAAGATTTTCTACTTTAAGTTTTGTGTTGTGAAGTTTTCAACTTTTGGGTAAAGATTTGATGGATTATGGAACAAGGAGTGGCAAGAGCCTAAGCTTGGGGATGCCCATGGAACCCCCAAGATAATCTAAGGACACCTAAAAGCCAAAGCTTGGGGATGCCCCGGAAGGCATCCCCTCTTTCGTCTACTTCTATTACTTGGAGCTATATTTTTATTCGCCACACGATATGTGTTTTGCTTGGAGCGTCTTGTATGATTTGAGTCTTTACTTTTTAGTTTAGCACAATCATCCTTTCTGTACACACCTTTTGAGAGAGCCATACATGATTTGGAATTTGTTAGAATACTCTATGTGCTTCCCTTATATCTTTTGAGTTATATAGTTTTGCTCTAGTACTTCACTTATATCTTTTAGAGCACGGTGGTGGATTTGTCTTATAGAAACTATTTATCTCTCATGCTTCACTTAGATTATTTTGAGAGTCTTAAATAGCATGGTAATTTGTGTAAAATCCTAATATGCTTGGTATACAAGATTAATAATAAAACTTTCTTATGAGTGTGTTGAATACTATGAGAAGTTTGATGCTTGATAATTGTTTTGAGATATGAAGATGGTGATATTAAAGTTGTGCTAGTTGAGTAGTTGTGAATTTGAAGAATACTTGTGTTAAAGTTTGTGATTCCCGTAGCATGCACGTATGGTGAACCGTTATGTGATGAAGTCGAAGCATGATATATTTTTTGATTGTCTTTCTTATGAGTGGCAATCGGGGATGAGCGATGGTCTTTTCCTACCAATCTACCCCCCTAGGAGCATGCGCGTAATACTTTGCTTTGATAACTTGTAGATTTTTTGTAGCGACCAGACCTCAAACAGTCTGATCTCTGTGCTCCGGTGTCATCCCTGGATCAGTAATGCTGACACCACACAGTACTCGGAGGATTTATAACAGAGTAGCAATCACACACTTATTACATCGAGTGTCTCAAAAGAAAACTTATTACAATAAATATGGCTTAAGGCCATCTAATAACGATAACAGCGGAAGGCTTGGAAGATAAGTGAGTCCATCAACTCCAACGGCATCACTGAGTATAGAACCACGACCTAAAACTCCTTAATCGTCGTCTGAAAAGTCTGCAACATTAACGTTGCAGCCCGAAAACGGGTCAGCACATGGAATATGCTGGCAAGGTAACACATAGAGAATAATGGAATGCAACAGCTATACTATATGCATATTTGGCTGGTGAAAGCTCTATGGTTACTGTTTTTTGCGTAAAGCCAATTTTTCCCTACTTCAAGGGAATAAAATTAATTACTATCATGGTGGTTGTTAAACATTGAGAATGGTTGACAGCATTCTCAATCCCAATTAAGTAGCATCATTAAAACCCATCAAAATTAATTTAGAGTAACATGTTGAGATTCACATGATAATCCAGGTACTAGATACTCAAGATGTCCATAACCGGGGACACGGCTAACCATGATTAGTTTGTTACACTCTGCAGAGGTTTGCGCACTTTTCCCCACAAGACTCGATCGCCTCCGTTTGGTTTCTCGCAGTACATGGTGTTTGAGAAGACGGATGACCGAGACATAGTCTTTTAGAAGCGCTAGCACCTTACGATCGGGTAGACCGTACCACCTACATCCCCTACATCTGCTAGTCTACCACTGTAAGAGTTCGCACAACTTAGTCAACTATGCCAGAGCCCATAATGGCTTGTGGCTGCACACGGAAGTTTCTAGTATGAATAATCTCATGATCCCTTTGAGCCTGGGTGGCGGTCCAAATAAAAACAGGCAAGTCCTGGAAACCCCAGGTGCCTCAATCCACCCAGAAGTGTGTTAGGTTGCCACCTTAGATAAACCATTAATTAACAATCTCACATCTGTCAATGGATATCACTCACCCAATCCACGTCTACTAGCATAGCATGGCATAATAAGCAAACGTAGAAGTAACTCCCAAATGTTTGATAATAAACAGGTAATAGGTACTACCTCATCTACTTCCCATCCCACAATTTAATTAGATCCTAATCACGCAATGTGTGAGGATTGATCTAATGCAATAAAACTGGGTTGTAGAAAAGGTATGATCAAAGTGTTACTTGCCTTGCTGATGATTCGCGAAGCCTAGAGATTCAATGTAACAGGCGGCGCACTCCGGGTATTCTATCGCAGACAAACAACAAGCATACAATAAGTACTCATCTAATGCACAGGTAAAACTCAAATAGAAGATCTAACCAGAAAGTTCAACTTAAGAACCCTGGTTGGCAAAAAGAATCAAATCGAACGAAGCAAAAGAAATCAAACGGCGAAAGAAAACAACTTCGTTCTAGCAATCTGGATCTAGGGCAAATTTTACAGTAGCAAAAACTTGTTTAAGTTGATTATTCGGAAAGAGGGTTTCGAGACGAAACTCCAGGCGCTTGAATCGCCTGATTCCGATAAACGAGCGAAAAGTTATACTAAAACGAAAATCGGATCAGAAATCGCGATCAGAAAATAACCGCGGAAAATCCGACGAAAAAGACAAACGACGAACAGAATTTTTTTTTTAAAAAACTGCACGGAAAACGAGGCGGCGGCGAACCTCGAAAGTCGCGCAGCTCCGGCGGCGGCGGCGGCGGGCGGCGGCGGCGGCTAGCTAGGGTTTGGGGCTGGTGGCTGGGCTCCTCCTCTCGGGCTTCGGCGCCTTATAAAGGCCCCCGGCCAGCGGTGTCCTGGCCGGTTACGGCCCGTAGTCGGTTCGCGTTTTTTTATATATAAATCCGCTCGGAAGAAAAATAAATAGAAATACTAAACGGACTCCAAAAATCACGAAATAAATTTTGCCGGGTTTCTAAAATCAAGCCCGATAAAGTGAACATTTATCTGGGCCCAAACTACAACTTTGAAAAACGCGCGTTTTTCCTAAATTCAAATAAAATACCGAAAAACTCCGAAATAAAACTTATTTGCTTTTTTTATTAAATCCTCAATATTTCTATATTTTGGGAAAGTCATTTTATTCCCTCTCATATTTTTGTAATAGAAATAATTGATGATAAAATAAATAAAATCAAATGATCCTGTTTACATAATTTGAGAAAACTCAAATACATAAATAACAAAATCCCCAACTCTCTCCGTGGGTCCTTGAGTTGCTTAGGATTTTCTAGGATCAAAACCAAAAGCAAATTAAAATATGATATGCATGATGACCTAATGTATAACATTCCAAATTGAAAATTTGGGATGTTACAAACCTACCCCCCTTAAGATGAATCTCGCCCTCGAGATTCGGGTTGGCTAGAAAATAGGTGAGGGTGGTCTTTGAGCAAATCTTCCTCTCGCTACCAGGTGGCTTCATCCTCCGTGTGGTGGCTCCATTGAACTTTGCAAAACTTGATAACCTTGCTACGAGTAACTCAGCTGGCAAACTCAAGAATCTTGACTGGTTTCTCCTCATAAGTCAAATTGTTATCCAACTGAATTGCTTCTAATGGCACTGTGTCTCTCAAAGGTATGTCAGCCATCTCCGCGTGACACTTCTTCAACTGAGAAACGTGAAACACATCATGCACTCCTGCCAATCCTTCTGGCAATTCCAACTTGTAAGCTACTTCTCCCATACGCTCCAAAACTCGATATGGTCCTATAAATCGTGGTGCTAACTTCCCCTTAACTCCAAATCGCTTAATCCCTCGAAGTGGGGATACTCGAAGATAAGCTCTGTCTCCGACTTCGTAAACTGTCTCCTTGCGTTTAGAATCTGCGTAGCTCTTCTGTCTAGACTGGGCTACCTTGAGCCTACCGCGAATCAACTTTACCTTCTGTTCAGACTCTTTAATCAAATCTGGTCCAAACAACTGGCGGTCTCCAACTTCGTCCCATGACAACGGTGTCCTGCACCTTCTTCCGTACAAAGCTTCGAAAGGTGCCATCTTAAAACTGGTCTGATAGCTATTATTGTAAGAAAACTCTGCATATGGCAAATTATCGTCCCAACTAGATCCATAATCTAGTGCACAAGCTCTCAGCATATCTTCCAAAATCTGATTGACTCTCTCAGTCTGTCCATCTGTCTGTGGGTGAAAAGCTGTACTGAATTCTAGCCTAGTACCCAAAGTCTCATGCAACTGCTTCCAGAACTTTGAGGTAAACTGGGTTCCTCTATCCGATACGATGCTCCTCGGAACTCCATGCAAACATACGATCCTGGTCATGTATATCTTTGCCAACTTAGCACTAGTGTAAGTGGTCTTTGCTGGGATGAAATGAGCTACTTTCGTCAATCGATCGACTACAACCCAAATCGAGTCATAGCCAGAACGAGTCCTTGGCAATCCCGTGATAAAATCCATGCCTAGCTTATCCCACTTCCATTCGGGTATCGGCAATGGTTGCAACAATCCTGATGGCTTCTAATGTTCTGCCTTTACTCTCTGACATACATCACAAACTGCTACATACTCCGCAATATCCTTTTTCATTCCAGTCCACCAGAAAATATCCTTCAAATCTAAATACATCTTGGTATTTCCTGGGTGAATCGAATACGGTGAATCATGTGCCTCTTGCAGAATCAACTTCCTAATCTCCGGGTTATTGGTCACGTAAACACGGTCTTCAAACCATAGGGTGTCGTGCTCATCCTCACGAAATCCTTTAGCTTTTCCTTTGCTCAGTTTCTCCTTTATAGCGGCAATCTCTTTGTCAGTTTTCCGAGCTTCTCTGATTTTGTCCATCAAAGTTGACTGAATCTCTAGTGCTGCTACATAGCCTCTCGGAACTATTTCCACACATAGTTCACGAAGATTTTCTGCTAACTCCTTGGGTATTTCTCCCGTCATTTGCATATTGACATGGCTCTTGCGGCTTAATGCATCAGCTACTACATTAGCCTTCCCGGGATGATAATGCAATTTCATATCATAATCCTTGATAAGCTCCAACCATCTCCTTTGTCTGAGATTCAACTCCTTTTGCGTGAAAATATACTTCAAACTCTTATGATCCGTGTACACCTCACAATGATTTCCAATGAGGAAATGTCTCCATGTCTTCAGCGCATGCTCTACGGCTGCTAACTCCAAATCATGCATAGCATAATTCAATTCGTGGGGCTTCAGTTGTCGTGAAGCATACGAAACAACTCTCCCTTCCTGCATAAGCACTGCTCCAAGTCCTCGACGTGAAGCGTCGCAATACACCTCATAATCCTTGGTTTGATCTGGCAAAATCAACACTGGTGAGGTCACCAAACGTTTCTTCAAATCCTGGAAACTTGCCTCACACTCATCAGTCCATTTGAACTTAGTATCCTTCTTCAGCAACTCCATCATAGGCTTTGCAATCTTTGAGAAATTCTCAATAAATCTCCGGTAGTATCCTGCGAGTCCAACAAAACTCCGGATCTCTCCAACTGTTGTTGGTGCTTCCCACTTGGTCACGGTTTCAACTTTAGCGGGATCTACTGCTATACCTTCTCTGGATATAACATGTCCGAGGAATCCTACTTCCTTCAACCAAAATTCACATTTGCTGAACTTGGCATATAACTGATGTTCTCTGAGCTTTCCAAGTACCAAACGCAAATGCTCCTTATGCTCCTCTTCATTCTTCGAATAAACCAGGATATCATCAATGAACACTATAACGAACTTATCCAAAAACTCCATAAACACTTTGTTCATCATGTTCATAAAATAGGCAGGCGCTTAGTCAGTCCAAATGACATAACGGTATACTGATATAGTCCATATCTTGTGGTGAAAGCTGTCTTAGGTATATCCTGTTCTCGAATCTTCAACTGGTGGTATCCTGATGGCAAATCGATCTTGGAAAACACTTTAGCTCCTTGCAATCGATCAAACAGATCATTGATCATTGGTAGTGGGTACTTGTTCTTGATTATTACTTCGTTCAATCCTCGATAATCAACAACCATCCTTAACGATCCATCCTTCTTTTCCACTAGAAGTACTGGCGATCCCCAAGGCGAAGAACTTGGGCGAATATATCCCTTATCCAGTAACTTCTTAATCTGCTTCTTAATTTCCACCAAATCTTTTGCTGGCATCCTATATGGTCTCTTCGATATTGGCCCAGTGCCTGGCAATAGCTCAATCAAAAACTCAATGTCTCTATCCGGTGGCATGCCTGGCAACTCTTCGGGAAATACATCAGGAAAATCCTTTACCACTGGTACTTCCTCCTGCACAACTCCTGTTAGGCAATTTACTTGTGTCCTTTTTGGTACATGCCGGGATACATACTTGATCCTTCTCCCTTCTGGTGTGGTAAGCAAAATTGACTTACTAGCACACTCAATATTCCCTTTATACTTTGATAACCAATCCATGCCTAATATCACATCCAATCCTTGAGATTCCAATACTATTAGGTCTGAGGGAAAAACATAGTTACCAATCCTTAATGGTAACCGATCACACCATAAACTTGCCACATACTCTGCTCCTGGCGAGGTTACTAACATGGGTGACCTAAGGGCTTGGGTTGGTAGGTTATACTTATCCACAAATCCCCTTGAGATGTATGAATGCGATGCACCAGTATCAAAAAGAACGAGTGCAGTAAATGACTTAACCAAAAACTTACCTATTACTGCATCGGGCTGAGCTTCAACCTCCTCCACGCTAACGTGGTTCACCTGTCCCCTGTTGAAAGGGTTCGGCTTCTTCCCAGAACTTCCATTGCCATATTGGCCTTCAGGACATTCATTTGCAAAATGTCCTGGCTTCGAACACTTATAGCAAGTGACATGACTCAAGTCCTTCTTGGCCGGGGTCGATGGGGTGCTGCGGTTATGGCCATTGCTTCCTCCATTCCCATTACCATTCTTGGTGCCATTGTGATTTTCGAGCTACCTACTCCATGGGTATGCCGAAAATGTCCTCCTGGTCTAGGGGTAAAACGAGGCTTTTGCTGAGCTCCTGAATTATACTTTCCTTGTCCATACTTCCTCTTGTGGTTCTCAATTTGCTGCTGCTTCCCTTCAATCATAAAAGCACGATCTACCAACTCCTGGTAGTTGTTGAAGGTGGCTACCATCAACTGCATGCTCAATTCATCATTCAGTCCTTCCAGGAATTTCTCCTGCTTAGCTGCATCCGTAGCAACGTCATCTGGGGCATAGCGTGCTAGCTTACTAAACTCCTCCACATACTGGCCAACTGTCCGTCCTCCTTGGCGCAAGTTACGAAACTCACGCTTCTTCATGGCCATTGCTCCTGTTGAAACATGGGTAGTACGAAAAGCTTGCTGAAACTGGTCCCATGTAACAGTGTCGACTGTGAAGGTGGCTGTGAACGTCGCCCACCGAGAGGCTGCGGGTCCTTCTAACTGGTGTGCGGCAAACTTAACCTTCTCCACATCTGTGCATCCTGCTGTGGTCAACTCACTAGATATCTTGCGGAGCCAATCATCTGCTACTATCGGCTCAGTGCTGCTGGAAAACACCGGCGGATTCAGCCTAAGAAAACGGGCTAAGTGGTCAACAGGTGGTGGTGGTGGTGGGTTGTTGTTGTTGTTCCCCTGATTCTGATTCTGAACTAGCAACTGCATCAAGGTGTTCTGCTGCTGGATCAACTGAGTGAGCTCCGGCGGAAAGGCAAATCCGGGGTCACGCCTCGGAGGCATCTGAGGGTTTAGAAAAGATGAGATATAAGAATAGAGGGGGTCTAAAGGGAAAACACTACCCATATGCACATGAGGCAAAAGCACACAATTCACTTCAATCAATCAAACAAGGCATACAATCGATCTAGCTATCGCAAGAGTGCTCGGACTACTATATTTACATGGTGGACTACTACTACTGATGAGGTGGTCTACTAGAAATATTCTACGGTTGTAGACTCCATGATATCTGCCCCTGCTTCATCAACATAGTCATCATCGCTACTTTCTGCTTCCGAGTCGGTGGCGTCAATGATGATGTAGTCTTCCGGGCTAATCTCCTTGGGTTCTTCGTCTTCATCTACTGGTGTCGGGCCTCCCATAAATATGCCAATCTTCTTGATCAGATCGTCATTCTTCTCCACCAATACTTCAATTTCTTCTTCATAACCTTCGCGTGTAGCCTTGAGTTCTTCCTCCAGTTCCTTGATTCTAGTCTTAGCCTTCTTCAGATCTATCATGTCGGCACACATCTGATTCTCCTGTCGTCGAATGTGCTGGTTTAATTCCTGAATAAAAGCTACAATTGATCTATCTTTCCTGGTGCTGATCATCTCCCAGTGTTCATCTCGGCGCCCACAAATCTGGTAGATAGTATCCTTAAGATCCTTGCGTTAGACTTCTCCAATGCGTCCCATGGCGATGTGAGCTGCCATGCTCTTTCCTAGACTCCAAGTTGGTGCATCAAAATAAAACTCTATGGGCTCAGTGACTGGCATGAACGTCCTTCCTGGAACTTGAACTTGTATCATCCAACGCTCTTCTTCAGGTAATGTGGCGTTGTAGATTCCCGTGAAGCTTGGTATTCCTATGTTCAGGTATCTAGTGACTTCCTTCAAGTGGCGTCCAAAGGGTGTATCTTCATCTGGTTGGGTGAACTTGTTCCTTGCATCCTCCATCCTAAAGAGTAGAAAAGATGAGAAGTCAGAAGAGAAGAGAGTGATCTAGTGATCTAGGTCTTTATCTTAGTGGTCGTGTCCTACAGTCAGCGTGTGCTCTGATACCATCTCTGTAGCGACTAGACCTCAAACAGTCTGATCTCTGTGCTCCGGTGTCATCCCTGGATCAGTAATGCTGACACCACACAGTACTCGGAGGATTTATAACAGAGTAGCAATCACACACTTATTACATCGAGTGTCTCAAAAGAGAACTTATTACAATAAATATGGCTTAAGGCCATCTAATAACGATAACAGCGGAAGGCTTGGAAGATAAGTGAGTCCATCAACTCCAACGGCATCACTGAGTATAAAACCACGACCTAAAACTCCTTAATCGTCGTCTGAAAAGTCTGCAACATTAACGTTGCAGCCCGAAAACGGGTCAGCACATGGAATATGCTGGCAAGGTAACACATAGAAAGTAATGGAATGCAACAGCTATACTATATGCATATTTGGCTGGTGGAAAGCTCTATGGTTACAGTTTTTGCGTAAAGCCAATTTTTCCCTACTTCAAAGGAATAAATTAATTACTATCATGGTGGTTGTTAAACATTGAGAATGGTTGACAACATTCTCAATCCCAATTAAGTAACATCATTAAAACCCAACGAAATTAATTTAGAGTACATGTTGAGATTCACATGATAATCCAGGTACTAGATACTCAAGATGTCCATAACGGGGACACGGCTAACATGATTAGTTTATACACTCTGCAGAGGTTTGCGCACTTTTCCCCACAAGACTCGATCGCCTCCGTTTGGCTTCTCGCACTACAGGGTGTTTGAGAAGACGGATGACCGAGACATAGTCTTTCAGAAGCGCTAGCACCTTACGATCGGGTAGACCGTACCACCTACATCCCCTACATCTGCTAGTCTACCACTGTAAGAGTTCGCACAACTTAGTCAACTATGCCAGAGCCCATAATGGCTTGTGGCTGCACACGGAAGTTTCTAGTATGAATAATCTCATGATCCCTTTGAGCCTGGGTGGCGGTCCAAATAAAACAGCAAGTCCTGGAACCCAGGTGCCTCAATCCACCCAGATGTGTGTTAGGTTGCCACCTTAGATAAACCATTAATTAACATCTCACATCTGTCATGGATATCACTCACCCAATCCACGTCTACTAGCATAGCATGGCATAATAAGCAAACGTAGAAGTAACTCCCAAAGGTTTGATAATAAACAGGTAATAGGTACTACCTCATCTACTTCCCATCCCACAATTTAATTAGATCCTAATCATGCAATGTGTGAGATTGATCTAATGCAATAAAACTGGGTTGTAGAAAAGGTATGATCAAAGTGTTACTTGCCTTGCTGATGATCCGCGAAACCTAGAGATTCGAAGTAACAGGCGGCGCACTCCGGGTATTCTATCGCAGACAAACAACAAGCATACAATAAGTACTCATCTAATGCACAGGTAAAACTCAAATAGAAGATCTAACCAGAAAGTTCAACTTAAGAACCCTGGTTGGCAAAAAGAATCAAATCGAACGAAGCAAAAGAAATCAAACGGCGAAAGAAAACAACTTCGTTCTAGTAATCTGGATCTAGGGCAAATTTTACAGTAGCAAAAACTTGTTTAAGTTGATTATTCGGAAAGAGGGTTTCGAGACGAAACTCCAGGCGCTTGAATCGCCTGATTCCGATAAACGAGCGAAAAGTTATACTAAAACGAAAATCGGATCAGAAATCGCGATCAGAAAATAACCGCGGAAAATCCGACGAAAAAGAAAAAGACGAACAGAATTTTTTTTAAAAAAAACTGCACGGAAAACGAGGCGGCGGCGAACCTCGAAAGCGCGCGCTCCGGCGGCGGCGGCGGCGGGGCTAGGGTTAGGGTTTGCTGGCGGCGGCTGGGCTCTCCTCGGGCCGGGGCGGCGGCTTATATAGCCTAGGCCGGCGGAGTCCAGGCCGAATATGGGCCCGTAGTCGGTTCGCGTTTTTTTATATATAAATCCGCTCGGAAGAAAAATAAATAGAAATACTAAACGGACTCCAAAAATCACGAAATAAATTTTGCCGGGTTTCTAAAATCAAGCCCGATAAAGTGAACATTTATCTGGGCCCAAACTACAACTTTGAAAAATGCGCGTTTTTCCTAAATTCAAATAAAATACCGAAAAACTCCGAAATAAAACTTATTTGCTTTTTTTATTAAATCCTCAATATTTCTATATTTTGGGAAAGTCATTTTATTCCCTCTCTCATATTTTTGTAATAGAAATAATTGATGATAAAATAAATAAAATCAAATGATCCTGTTTACATAATTTGAGAAAACTCAAATACGTAAATAACAAAATCCCCAACTCTCTCCGTGGGTCCTTGAGTTGCTTAGGATTTTCTAGGATCAAAACCAAAAGCAAATTAAAATATGATATGCATGATGACCTAATGTATAACATTCCAAATTGAAAATTTGGGATGTTACATTTTTGCAATAAGTATATGAGTTCTTTATGACTAATGCTGAGTCCATGGATTATACGCACTCTCACCCTTCCACCTTTGCTAGCCTCTCTAATACCGCGCACCTTTTGCCGGTATTGTACACCCACCATATACCTTCCTCAAAACAGCCACCATACCTACCTATTATGGCATTTCCATAGCCATTCCGAGATATATTTCCATCCAACTTTCCACCGTTCCGTTTATTATGACACACTCCATCACTGTCATATTGCTTAGCATGATCATGTAGTCGACATAGTATTTGTGGCAAAGCCACCATTCATAATTCTTTCATACATGTCACTCATGAGTCATTGCATATCCCGATACACCACTGGAGGCATTCATATAGAGTCATATTTTGTTCTAAGTATCGAGTTGTAATTGTTGAATTGTAAGAAAATAAAAGTGTGATGATCATCATTATTAGAGCATTGTCCCAGTGAGGAAAGGATGATGCAGACTATGATTCTCCCACAAGTTGGGATGAGACTCCGGACGAAAAAAAGAGAGGCCAAAGAATCCCAAATAAAGAGGCCATAAAAAAGAGAAAAGGCCCAAAATAAAAAATGAGATAAAAAGAGAGAAGGGGCAATGCTACTATCCTTTTACCACACTTGTGCTTAAAAGTAGCACCATGATATTCATAATAGAGAGTCTCTCATTTCGTCACTTTCATATACTAGTGGGAATTTTTCATTATAGAACTTGGCTTGTATATTCCAATGATGGGCTTCCTCAAAACGCTCTAAGTCTTCATGAGCAAGCAAGTTGGATGCACACCCACTTAGTTTCTTTTTGAGCTTTCATATACTTATAGCTCTAGTGCATCCGTTGCATGGCAATCCCTACTCACTCACATTGATATCTATTGATGGGCATCTCCATAGCCTGTTGATACGCCTAGTTGATGTGAGACTATCTTCTCCCTTTTTGTCTTCTCCACAACCACCATTCTATTCCATCTATAAGTGCTATGTCCATGGCTCACGCTCATGTATTGCGTGAAGATTGAAAAAGTTAGAGAACACCAAAAGTATGAAACAATTGCTTGGCTTGTCATCGGGGTTGTGCATGATTTAAATAATTTGTGTGGTGAAGATGGAGCATAGCCAGACTATATGATTTTTTAGGGATAACTTTCTTTGGCCATGTTATTTTGAGAAGACATAATTGCTTTGTTAGTATGCTTGAAGTATTATTATTTTTATGTCAATATTAAACTTTTGTCTTGAATCTTTCGGATCTGAATATTCATACCACAATTAAGAAGAATTACATTAAAATTATGCCAAGTAGCACTCCGCATCAAGAATTCTGTTATTATCATTTACCTACTCGAGGACGAGCAGGAATTAAGCTTGGGGATGCTTGATACGTCTCCAACGTATCTATAATTTTTGATTGCTCCATGCTATATTATCTACTGTTTTGGACATTATTGGGCTTTATTATCCACTTCTATATTATTTTTGGGACTAACCTATTAACCGGAGGCCCAACCCAGAATTGCTGTTTTTTGCCTGTTTTAGGGTTTCGAAGAAAAGGAATATCAAACGAAGTCCAAACGGAATGAAAGCTTCGGGAACGTGATTTTCTCAACGAACAAGACCCAGGAGACTTGGATTCCACCGCCGCAACTTTCTGTATCCACGAGATCCCATCTTAGGGACTATTCCGGACCTCCGCCGGAGGGGGCATCGATCACGGAGGGCTTCTACATCAACACCATAGCCCCTCTGATGAAGTGTGAGTAGTTTACTTCAGACCTACGGGTCCATAGTTATTAGCTAGATGGCTTCTTCTCTCTTTTTGGATCGCAATACAATGTTCTCCCCCTCTCTCGTGGAGAACTATTCGATGTAATCTTCTTTTTGCGGTGTGTTTGTTGAGATCGATGAATTGTGGGTTTATGATCAAGTCTATCTATGAACAATATTTGAATCTTCTCTGAATTCTTTTATGTATGATTGGTTATCTTTGCAAGACTCTTCAAATAATCAGTTTGGTTTGGCCTACTAGATTGATCTTTCTTGCAATGGGAGAAGTGCTTAGCTTTGGGTTCAATCTTGCGGTGTCCTTTCCTAGTGACACTAGGGGTAGCAAGGAACATATTGTATTGTTGCCATCGAGGATAACAAGATGGGGTTTTCATCATTTTGCATGAGTTTATCCCTCTACATCATGTCATCTTGCTTAAGGCGTTACTCTGTTTTTAACTTAATACTCTAGATGCATGCTGGATAGCGGTCGATGAGTGGAGTAATAGTAGTAGATGCAGGCAGGAGTCGGTCTACTTGTCTCGGACGTGATGCCTATATACATGATCATGCCTAGATATTCTCATAACTATGCTCAGTTCTGTCAATTGCTCAACAGTAATATGTTTACCCACCGTAGAATACTTATGCTTTCGAGAGAAGCCACTAGTGAACCCTATGGCCCCCGGGTCTATCTTTATCATATCAATCTCCTATTACTTAGTTATTTCCTTTGCTTTTTACTTTGCCTTCATTTTACTTTGCATCTTTATCACAAAAATACCAAAAATATCATCTTATCATATCTATCAGATCTCACTCTCGTAAGTGGCCGTGTAGGGGTTGAGAACCCCTATTTGCGTTGGTTGTGAGGATTTATTTGTTTTGTGCAGGTACGAGGGACTCACGCGTAACCTCCTACTGGATTGATACCTTGGTTCTCAAAAACTGACGGAAATACTTACGCTACTTTGCTGCATCAACCCTTCCTCTTCGGAGAAAACCAACGCAGTGCTCAAGAGGTAGCTGGGTTTAAGGGATTGGATGCACAAGCAGTATTCCCGCTTAGTACAGGTGAAGGCTAGCAAAAGACTGGGAAGCGACCCGCTAGAGAGCGACAACAATCATGAACATGCATTAAAATTAATCAACACCGAATGCAAGCATGAGTAGGATATAATCCACCATCGACATAAATATCGTGAAGGCTATGTTGATTTTGTTTCAACTACATGCGTGAACATGCGCCAAGTCAAGTTACTTAAATCATTCAGAGGAGGATACCACCCTATCATACCACATCATAACCATTTTAATAGCATGTTGGCACGCAAGGTGAACCATTATAAGCTCCTAGCTAATCAAGCATGGCACAAG
Organism: Triticum urartu; assembly: GCF_003073215.2. Classification (NCBI taxonomy): domain Eukaryota; kingdom Viridiplantae; phylum Streptophyta; class Magnoliopsida; order Poales; family Poaceae; genus Triticum; species Triticum urartu. The sequence goes on along the minus strand of NC_053025.1, from coordinate 186,387,876 downwards.
AAACTATGATCTCTAGTTGTCATTGCAAACATGTTTATTCATAATAGGCTGAATCAGGAACGATGAACTAATCATATTTACAAAAACAAGAGAGGCCGAGTTCAACCAGCTTTTCTCATCTCAGTCAGTCCATCATATATCGTCATAATTGCCCTTTCACTTGCACGACCGAATAGTGTGAATAATAATAGTGCACGTGCATTGGACTAAGCTGGAATCTGCAAGCATTCAATAAACAGGAGAAGACAAGGCAATATGGGCTCTTTTGTCAGATCAACAATAATGCATATAAGAGCTACTTCAACAATTTAATTATGGTCTTCTCCTATCGTCCCCCAAAGAAAAGTAAAGAAATAAAACTATTTACACGGGAAAGCTCCCAACAAGCAAAAGAAGAACATGTAACCTTTTTGGGTTTTCTTTTTTAGTTACTACTACAAGCATGGAAAGTAAACTAATTAAAAGCTACAACTAATTTTTTGGTTTTTCTTAAGGTTTATCAGACACAAAAGAAGAAAGCATAAAAAGGAAATAAACTAGCATGGATGATATAAATGAAAAAGTATGAGCACCGACATCTAGTAATGAGTGTGTGAACATGAATGTAATGTCGGTGGGAAATACGTACTCCCCCAAGCTTAGGCTTTTGGCCTAAGTTGGTCTATGGCCACGGCTGGCCTGGCGGATATCCATAATAATAGCTGGGGTCGTACTGAGATGCAGCGGCTATCGCCTCCTGAGCTGCAGCATGGTGACGAGCGTCCTCCTCTATGCTAATAACATATCTTCCTTTTGCCTGATGATCAAAGAAGGTAGGAGCAGGGAGAGTAATATGGACAGCACAACGTCTGTCAAAGATTAGTCGATACTAGAGAGGTGATTCATTCTTCTCGACAAACTGGTGGTGAACCATAGCATTAAAGTCTAGGTAAGCAGGTGGTAATTCAATATCATCTTTGCGTATGGCTACACCAAGAAAATTAGCTATGCGGGTTGCATAAATTCCTCCAAAGAAATCTCCATTAAATCTATTAAGATGCAACCTACGTGCAACAATGGCTCCCAAATTATAAGATTTGTCTCCTAACACAGTACTCCTAAGAATACTGAGGTCAGGGACACATGTGACATGCCTCATCTTTACCATTAATGCATCTACATATGAAGAGAGCAAAATAATGTATAGCAGGAAAGTGAATGCTCCCTATGGTAGCTTGTGTTATATATCAAGATTCTCCCACAGTTATGCTAGCAAGAAAATCCCTTATTTCAGATTTGCGAGGATCCCTTATACTACCCCATTGTGGATGTTTGCAAGCAGTGGTAAAATCCTCTAAGTCCATAGTGTAAGAATTTTCATAAAGATCAAATAGGATAGTTGGAGAATTACGTGAAGATGAAAATTCAAACCTCCTCACAAAGGTACTAGTGAGATTGTGATACTGGCTGCACTTCTCTTCCTCGAAGCTCACAAGATCGGCGTTACGCGAATATGCATTTAATTCTTCCTTAATTCCTGCTCAATCCATAAAATTTTCAGAAGGCCACTCACAAGGACGCACTGGAGCGTCTCTTGGTGGCTCTTCATCAGCATCACGCATTGCAAGCCTGGGTCCTTGCTTCCTTGAGGAACCACCTTGGAACATTTTCCTAAGCATTTTTCTTTCTCTGAAAAATTCTGAAATTTTTAGTAACTTCAAAATAAAAGTAAACCAAACTCAATAATATTGATAACAACTACTCCTACAAGTACCTAGGGCCTATATCATGCATCAAAACTACTTTTGACCATATAAATTTGACATGCAAGCTCAATAGCAGGGTCACCTAAGCAGTAAAAATTTGCAATGAATAAAGCACTAGAACAAAAACTAATTGGACCAATGGAGGAGTCACATACCAAGGAACAATCTCTGCAAGCAGTTTTGTGAGAGGTCCTTTGAGCAAGGAAATCGAAAATGGCAGCAAGATGAGCTAGAACTCGTGCTTGAGCTGGATATTCGTGTTTGTGGGAGGAAGAAGAAGTGTGTGGGTGCAGGAATAAGTGGAGGAGGGCCATCATGGGCCCACGAGGCAGGGGGCGTGCCCAGGGGGTAGGGCGCGCCCTCCACCCTCGTGGGCAGGTGGTTGACCCCCCTACTGTGTTCTCAGTGCCAAATATTCTCAAATATTCCAGAAAAAAGCATATTTAAATTTCAGGACATTTGGAAAACTTTTATTTTTGGGGTATTTTTATATTGCACGGATAATCAGATAACAGACAGAAAAATGCTATTTTTATTTTATTTAATATAAATAACAGAAAGTAAAAGTGGGGTACAGAAGGTTGTGCCTTCTAGTTTTATCCATCTCATGATCATCAAAAGGAATCCACTAACAAGGTTGATCAAGTCTTGTTAACGAACTCATTCCGAATAACATGGAACCGAAGAAATTTCGAATAACAATATGTTACCTCAACGGGGATATGCACATCCCCAATAATAAGAATATCATATTTCTTCTTGACAGTAGGAAGGGGAAATTCAAAACCTCCAAATATAATCGATGGAATTTTTCCAATAGAGTTGATACTATGAACTTGAGGTTGTTTCCTCGGAAAGTGTACTGTGTGCTCATTACCATTAACATGAAAAGTGACATAGCCTTTAGTGCAATCAATAACAGCCCCTGTAGTATTCAAAAAGGGTCTTCCAAGAATAATAGACATACTTCGTCCTCGAGAATATCAAGAATTACAAAGTCCGTTAAAATAGTAACGTTTGCAACTACAACAGGCACATCCTCACAAATACCGACAGGTATAGAAGTTGATTTATCAGCCATTTGCAAAGATATTTCAGTAGGTGTCAACTTATTTAAATCAAGTCTACGATATAAAGAGAGAGGCATAACACTAACACCGGCTCCAAGATCACATAAAGCAGTTTTAACATAGTTTCTTTTAATGGAGCATGGTATAGTTGGTGGTACACCGGGATCTCCAAGTTTCTTAGGTATTCCACCTTTAAAAGTATAATTAGCAAGCATGGTGGAAATTTCAGCTTCCGGTATCTTTCTTTTATTTGTAACAATATCTTTCATATACTTAGCATAAGGATTCATTTTGAGCATATCAGTTAATCGCATACGCAAAAAGATAGGTCTAATCATTTCAGCAAAGCGCTCAAAATCCTCATCATCCTTTTTCTTGGATGGTTTGGGAGGAAAAGGCATGGGTTTCTGAACCCATGGTTCTCTTTCTTTACCGTGTTTCCTAGCAACAAAATCTTTCTTATCATAACGTTGATTCTTTGATTGTGGGTTATCAAGATCAACAACAGGTTCAATTTCTATATCATTATCATTACTAGGTTGAGTATCATCATGAACATTATCATTAACATTATCACTAGTTTCAGGTTCATTACCAGATTGTGTTTCAGCATCAGAGATAGAAATATCATTTGGATTCTCAGGTGTTTCAGTAATAGGTTTACTAGAAGCATGCAAAGTCCTATAATTTTTCTTTTTCTTCCTTTTAGAAGGACTAGGTGCATCTATGTTATTTCTCTAAGAATCTTGCTCAATTCTCTTAGGATGGCCTTCAGGATACAAAGGTTCCTGAGTCATTTTACCGCCTCTAGTCATAACTCTAACAGCATTATCATTACCCTTACTATTCAATTCATTGAGCAAATCATTTTGAGCTTTAAGTACTTGTTCTACTTGAGTGGTAACCATAGAAGCATGTTTACTAATAAGTTTAAGTTCACCTTTGACATTAGCCATATAATCACCCAAGTGTTCAAGCATATTTGAATTATATTTCAATTGTCTACCAAAATAAGCATTAAAATCTTCTTGCTTAGCCATAAATTTATCAAACTCATCTAAGCATGGGCTAGCAAATTTAGTAAATGGGATTTCAGCTTTATCATATCTATAGAGAGAATTTACCTTTACTACATGTGTCGGGTTATCAAGACCATGAGTTTCTTCAATAGGTAGAGGATTAAGATCATATGTTTCTTCAACAGGCGGTAAATTAAGACCATGTATTCCTTCAATAGGAGGTAAATTCTTAACATCTTCAGCTTTAATACCTTTTTCTTTCATAGATTTCTTTGCCTCTTGCATATCTTCAGGACTGAGAAATAGAATACCCCTCTTCTTCGGAGTTGGTTTGGGAATAGGCTCAGGAATTGGCTCCGGAGGTGTCCAATTATTTTCATTCGTTAACATATTATTCAATAGAATTTCAGCTTCATCCGGTGTTCTTTCCCTGAAAACGGAACCAGCACAATTATCCAAGTAATCTCTGGAGGCATCAGTTAGTCCATTATAAAAGATATCAAGTATTTCATTTTTCTTAAGAGGATGATCAAGCAAAGCATTAAGTAATTGGAGAAGCCTCCCCCAAGCTTGTGGGAGACTCTCTTCTTCAATTTGCACAAAATTATATATATATATATATCCCTTAAAGCAGCTTGTTTCTTATGAGCAGGGAAATATTTAGCAGAGAAGTAATAAATCATATCGTGGGGACTATGCACAGAACTAGGATCAAGAGAATTAAACCCTATCTTAGCATCACCCTTTAATGAGAACGAGGATATAAAAGTAACAAGTTCTCTCATCAGTCGTGAACAGGGTGGCTATATCATTCAATTTAGTAAGATGTGCCACAACAGTTTCAGATTCATAGCCATGAAAAGGATCAGATTCAACCAAAGTAATTATATCAGGATCAACAGAGAATTCATAATCCTTATCGGTAACACATGTAGGTGAAGTAGCAAAGGCAGGGTCATGTTTCATTCTAGCATTTAGAGATTGCTTGTTCCATTTAGCTAATAACCTCTTAAGTTCGTATCTATCTCTGCAAGCTAAAATAGCTAAAGAAGCTTCTTGATCAAAAACATAACCCTCAGGAATAACTAGTGATTCTTCATGATCACTTTCATCAGTATTATCAGATTCAATATTTTCAATCTCTCTAGCCCTAGCAAGTTGTTCATCAAGAAATTCACCAAGTGGCACAGTAGTATCAAGCATAGAAGTAGTTTCATCATAAGTATCATGTATAGCAGAAGTAGCATCATCAATAACATGCGACATATCAGAACGAATAACAGAAGCAGTTTTAGGTGTCGCAAGCTTACTCAGAACAGAAGGTGAATCAAGTGCAGAGCTAGATGGCAGTTCCTTACCTCCCCTCGTAGTTGATGGATAAATCTTGGTTTTTGGATCTCTCAAGTTCTTCATAATGATAAGCAGATATAAATCCCAAGTGACTCAAAGAATAGAGCTATGCTCTCCGGCAACGGCGCCAGAAAATAGTCTTAATAACCCACAAGTATAGGGGATCGCAACAGTTTTCGAGGGTAAAGCATTCAACCCAAATTTATTGATTCAACACAAGGGGAGCCAAAGAATATTCTGTAGTATTAGCAGCTGAGTTGTCAATTCAACCACACATGGAAACTTAGTATCTGCAGCAAAGTATTTAGTAGCAAAGTAATATGATAGTAGTGGTAACGGTGGCAAAAGGTAACAGTAGTACAGGTAATGTTTTTGGTATTTTGTAGTGATGATAGCAATAGCAAAGGAAAAGTAAATAAGCGAAGAACAATATATGGAAAGCTCGTAGGAAATGGATCGGTGATGGAGAATTCCGGAACAATGTAATTCATCATGTAACAGTCATAACCTAGGGTGACACAGAACTAGCTCCAGTTCATCAATGTAATGTAGGCATGTATTCCGAATATAGTCATACGTGCTTATGGAAAAGAACTTGCATGACATCTTTTGTCCTACCCTCCCGTGGCAGCGGGGTCCTTACGGAAACTAAGGGATATTAAGGCCTCCTTTTAATAGAGTACCGGAACAAAGCATTAACACATAGTGAATACATGAACTCCTCAAACTACGGTCATCACCGGTAAGTATTCCGATTATTGTCACTTCGGGGTTAACGGGTCATAACACATAATAGGTGACTATAGACTTGCAAGCTAGGATCAAGAACACTCATATATTTATGAAAACATAATAGGTTCAGATCTGAAATCATGGCACTCGGGCCTTAGTGACAAGCATTAAGCATAGCAAAGTCATAGCAACATCAGTCTCAGAACATAGTGGATACTAGGGATCAAACCCTAACAAAACTAACTCGATTACATGATAGATCCCATCCAACCCATCACCGTCCAGCAAGCCTATGATGGAATTACTCATGCACGGCGGTGGCATCATGAAATTGGTGATGGAGGATGGTTGATGATGACGATGGCGACGGATTCCCCTCTCCGGAGCCCTGAACGGACTCCAGATCAGCCCTCCCGAGAGGTTTTAGGGCTTGGCGGCGGCTCCGCATCGTAAAACGTGATGAATTCTTCTCTCTGGTTTTTTTCTCCCCGAAACACAATATATAGAGTTGGAGTTGGAGTCGGAGAGGCACCAGGGGGCCCATGAGGTAGGGGGTGCGCCCTAGGGGGGCAGGCGCGCCGCACCCTCGTGGACAGGTGGTGGGCCCCCTGGCCTTCATCTTTTGCAGGTATTTTTTATATTTTCCAAAAAGTTGCACCGTGAAGTTTCAGGTCATTCCGAGAACGTTTGTTTCTGCACATAAATAACACCATGGTAATTCTGTTGAAAACAGCGTCAGTACGGGTTAGTTCCATTCAAATCATGCAAGTTAGAGTCCAAAACAAGGGCAAAAGTGTTTGGAAAAGTAGATACGACGGAGACGTATCAACTCCATGCATACGTATGCATGTGTCCATGTCGTGAGACCAATATGTTTGAAAATTCCTTCTATTTACTGCACATGGAATTAACTCGCACGCAAGTACACAGATATGATTTTTCAAACCGTTTTGGTTAGGCATTGCATGTAGATGTAGTTCAAATTCGAATTACGATCATTAAATGGTTAGAAAATCACTTAAATGTCTTTAAAAGGTCAAATGACCCCTAGAATTTTCCAAAATTTCACATTACAGTTGTAGTAGTGCATGTTAGATGTAGAAAAAAATTGAAGGCCGCAGGAGGAAGCTATCTCCCGTTCGTCATCAAACATGCATTGTTCCCTTTCAGAACCACAAGCCTTCTAGTGAGTTGCTCCGGTTTGTGAGGCGTGTGTGTCCAAACTTTCGTTAAACATGCCAATTTCTTTACCACATCATCTTGGTGGCATGACATTACATCAACCAAGGTTGCATGTGTCCATGTCGTGAGACAAATATGTTTGAAAATTCCTTCTAGTTTACTGCACATGGAATTAACTTGCACACAAGTACACAAATATGATTTTTCAGACCATTTTGGTTAGGGGTTGCATGTAGATGTAGTTCAAATTTGAATTACGGTCATTAAATGGCTATAAAATCACTTAAATATCTTTAAAAGGTCAAATGACCCCTAGAATTTTCACAAATTTCACATTACAGTTGTAGTAGTGAACGTTAGACGTAGAAAAAAATTGAAGGCTGTAAGAGGAAGCTATCTCCCGTTCGTCATCAAACATGCATTGTTCCCTCTTGGAACCACGAGCCTTCTAGCGAGTTGCTCCGGTTTGTGAGGGGTGTGTTTCCAAACTTTCGTCAAACATGCCAATTTTTTACCACATCATCTTGGTGGCATGACATTACATCAACCAAGGTTTCATGTGTTTCTAATTTTCTTTATTTTTTGGAATTAAAATGCCATGTCACTCCATGCTTAATTGTGTCATAGCCATTAGACCAATATGTTTGAAAATTCCTTCCAATTTACTCCACATGGAATTATATCACATAGAAGTACACGAAATATGGGTTTTCAAACCGTTATGGTTAGCTGTTGCATGTACATGTAGTTCAAATTTCAAATACGGTCATTATGTGGCTAGAAAATCACTTAAATGTCTTAAAAGGTCAAATGACCCTTGAAATTTTCCAAAATTTGACATGACAGTTGTATTAGTACTACGAAATTTATCGTTCATTTAAAACTCCATCCGTTGCCACTTTACTCCAAATTTGTCTTTCACAGCTAATAAAAAATATCTACAACATCACACACAGTTGTTTTCTTGGAACCGTTTGCGATGAAAATATCTGGGTCTATTTAAGTCTCCCTCCTTATGCTTTGCAGGCTCGTCTGCTCCAGTGCCGGCAACCCCCGAATCCATGAATCCCGATCCCCATTCCTGCACCCCGTTCTTGCAAAGGTGAAACTGTGGAACTGCTAAGTGAAGGCCCGTACGATGGCCGCATCCCCCCCAAGCGCCGCCGCCTTCGCCGAGAGCGCGACCGCCTACGCCGAGAGTGCCGCCGTTTCTGCATTGAGCGCGTCCCCTTCCGCCGAGAGGGCATCTGCGGCAGCCGACAAGGCAGCTTCAAACGCCGAGAGCGCTCGAGCTGCCGTCCGTGCCGCTGATGTCGCCCTGGCCTGGGTCGAGGCCATCCATGCCAAGATCAAGGATGCACACGCCAAGATATTCCAGGCCACCTCAGACTCCAGCATGCAACCCACGTCTGAAAAGGCGGCGGCAGCCATGGAGCACCTGCTTCCTCATGAGGTTGCCGAGCGGGAGCTAGAGATGCAGGAGGCGGCGGAGATCGAGGAGCGCCGGGAGGAGGAGTTGTGCGTGCCTGAGGTCAAGGTAGAGAAGAGTCTGTCCGTCGAGGAATCGGTGGTGGAGTACCAACACGAGCTCTGGCACAACCACTACTACAAGTACTACAACCTTGAGGACAGCGCCGAGGACGAGGACAAGGACGCGGTCGACTTCAGCAGGGGCGACACGGAGTCCACCAATGGTGGCATGTCGCTAGGACCAGTCATCGATGTCTCATCTCACACAGGCAATGCATAGGCCGATGCGGCGGTGGATTTGTTAAAATTATGCATACTTAAGCTTTGTTTTTAATGCTAGTCTTTTGTTAGAGCAATTTTTAGGTCAACTGGCTCTGTTTAATTACTAAAATTGCTCGATTCAGTAAGTGTGGTCTGTCTGCTGTACGCTCTTTTGTGTGCCAAAATTAGCAAGCGATGATAGATTATGCAATGACGTACCCGGGGAAATTTCTAGCAAAATTTGAATTACCAAACTCATGCCATGCGTGTAAAGGAGAAGAATCATTTGCGATGCACACAATCGTTCAAAGTGAAAGGTCTGGTGGCACCACGCGCAAAGTTTCCCTCCACATTTCCAAAATTTTGGCCTACCGCCAAAATATCTACCCCGCCCCCCTTCCCCCCTTCCCCACCCCCTTTTCTCCCTGACCACAAGTCACATTTCCCCTGTTTCCTCCTTCCTTCCTTGCTAAGCTATAACCACTTCCTCGTTCTTGCCGTCTCGCATCCTACCACCGGGGTCGCCGTCATCTTCTTCAAAGACCTCTCCAGCGGTTCCTCCTCCGGCGACGACTCCTTCACCACCTGGGTATGCCTCTCCTCTCTCTCTCTCTCAGGCTATGACTTGGAATGAGGGATTTTTACTCGACGGTCGATTTGAGTCATTTCTTCCTCTTGTAGCTCCCTAGGACCATCAGTGGCAACGAATGGAGCGGGGTGGCTGAAGATCTATCTACTCGTTGTCACCATCAATCTCCATGTGCAAAGCTAGTTGCGTTTGATTCTGTGGACAGTGGGAGGAAGTTTCTGGCATGTTCAGAGAAGGTTAGACCCTCTTTCGTTGTTACAAATAATTTGTTAGATGTGATTCAGACACTGTCACGGTCCCAACCCATTCATACCACACCTTCAACCAAACGCATCCTAAGACAGTGTCACAGCTTGTGCCTAGTATCTTAAATTGTTGCCATCTCATTAGAGGTGCCATTAGAAAATTATTTGGCACCGCTTCAGCAGTTTGTGCAACCAACTTTGGTCCACACATCTGAGCAACCAAGCAGTAAAATACTAAATCTTTATGGCACGAAGGAACTGGGCATCGGAGCAACTACGTGCTCCGGAGTCTGGGTCCCTGATTTTTTTTCTGCTGCATTGGCTCGCCAGTGCAGGGCACCGGTGCGAGATGTAGCAACAGTTGTCTTTATCCCAGTTTGGCATACAAAGTGGACGACCTTAGTGCTGTTAGTTCTATGTTACTAAATTGGTGCATGTACACACTTGTTAGTATCAATTTGCTGTCATCCAAACACTGTCGTTATGCTGTTGCAGTTATATTTACCTTCCTCATAAAATGTTCAGTTTGTTATTTATTGTACATGAGTAAGAACTTGTAGCATCGTTGTAGTTAACTATAGCTTCTGATGTTCGAGAATTTGGTTGTTGTCTCAGTACCAATTATTTCATTTACACATTGATCTTTTTGAGAAGATATGTCATAATTAACATGTTTGTTCAGTTTTTCAATATAAGCATTGGTGATTTTCTATGTTGCTATAAACCCATTTCACCTACAATTATTACGGATCTAGTTTTAAATATTACAGGATGAACGGAAGTGTTCTTACTTGGAGTGGGTTGATCAAGAGTGGCCACAGTCTTTGAAGATGTGCTTAGCGAAGCTCTAGAGCATGCATGAGGAAGAGAACATACGTAGGCTTAGAGAAACTGTTGTCAACGCTGAAGAATATTTGAAGATGTGGGATAAAAAGTTGAAGGTGGAGAATGAGCTCAGATTTTTTAAATCAGACTTTGCTAAGATGGTGTTGGCGAAGGAGGAGGCAGTTTCCTAGTTGGCCCATGCAAAACAGGTTCTTACTGAAATGAAAGAAGAGGTGGATAAGACGAGCCTGGATGATCTCGATTAGGGAAATGAATATATTGTTATTATGAAGTTGAACTAGCTATATGTTGTACCATGCTATTTTCATGTAGCTATCGTACTGTGATGTTATAATATATTTATGTGCATGATATGAAATTGGCAAACAGCTGTTCGATATGAAATGTGAATTTCCATAATACTAGAATTATTAATTGTAAACTAATAAACCTGCTAAATGTGTCATGAACCTTTGCAAACGGTTCTAGCAGTAAAAGCGCTTGCGATGGATAGCCCAATGCCACACAGTTTTCTTCATCAAATCGTGTGTGATATAGTTGATAAAAGCAAACAGTTAACCAAGGAAGACCGTGTGTGATAGTTACACCTTTCACACATGAGCCTACACATAAAACTGTGTGGGATGTACGTACGAACGGAAACGTTTTCCCTGGATTGACTGTGTGGGATGTACATAAGAACGGAAACGTATTCCTTGCATTGACTGTGTGTGATATACATACGAACGGAAATGTTTTTCTAGGATTTACCATGTGGTATGTACATACATATGGAAATGATTTTCTTGGATTACCGTGTGGGATGTACATACCTACTGAAATGATTGGGTTTCGATGCCTCACCAGATCGCACACGGCCCCAGCCTGTGTCCCAGGAGGGCCTATCCCCGATGATTTCTGGGTCGTGTGGGAAGGACCCCCCTAGATCGCATTAGGGCCTTCCCATAAAGGCAAATGTGGTTGCACTGGAAAAGCTCGGTTCAGTGGCACCTGACCAACTTAATGACGGAATTTAACCCCAAAATATAATAGTAAAGACTAATACTCTGATATCATCTATCAACCTATAATCCAAGTGATAGCAATATCCAAGAAATAATCCAAAGCTTAATATCATCATACCAAAATACCCCGAGGAAGTATAACACTACTATCATGATGAACCCAAGAACGATAATACTACTACTCAAATAACTATCCAGCTATGATCCACATGCAAGCATCATCTCCATCATCATATTCCATAACATAATATCAACTAGCATCATGATGAAAAATAACACTAGCCACTAATAATGCAAAGGCAACATGATATTCCAAGTAGTGCTTCAAGATAATAACAGATACCATCATGACAATAATCATACTAGCCACTAAGAATCCAAAGGCAACATGTCATCCACATAATCATCAAAATATAAGTCCTAGAACTCCAAACAATGTCATGGAAATATCAACATCAAAACAATACTCCGAGTCATGCCATGAACATATCATACATAGCTAATGCAATGTTTTAAAAAAGTTCAAATGAATAAACCATGTCACTGCAGTGCAATCATAAAAATGGAGGGTGTGGCTTGCCTGGGGTGGAAGAAATCACCAAGAACAAGTGTGAGAAGCTCGCGGAAAGAATCGCCAGAAAACGTTCTCTCTCAGAGGGGGCTGAATAAGGCAGGGGCAAAATGGTCATTTTCAGAATGTCAAAACATGGTGAAAATGATTCCATCGGAACGGGCTCGACGAAACGAAGAAGTGGGCTTTGGAATCACCTCATTTGGAGTTAGGAGCAAAAATATATGATAGTTTTTCTACCAGGGACCTATCTGTAATGAAATAATCACAAACAAGTCCTCAGCAGGAAAAATAGAACGCGCCTTCTCAAGAAATACGTTTTCCAGAAAGGAAAGCGTATTTTGGCTTGAAGATGAAGCGGAATGTGCTTTCGATAAGTGAAGGCGTACTCCCTGGAGTACGTCTCCACTTATCCAGCATGGCGGTGGTGGGGCCGGGCGCTGGGTCGATGACGCGTGGGGCCTGCCACATCTTCTCTCTCCTCCCACGCCTCCTTCTTCTTCTCCCCGCGCTTGCTCCTCCTCTCCTAGACAGAACGCTGGGCAGGGGCACGGCAACTCCGGCCATCTCCGACCAAGGAGAGGGCACCCGTGGCCTCGGGATGGAGGCCCGCACCCATCCAGGAACTACATGCGCTCCGGGGAGCGCTGCTGTGGAGGCAACCATCGGAGGCAGAGAGCAACGGCGGCGGACTATCTCGGTGGCGCGCGGCCATGCTGGCTCTGGAGAGAAACAGAGAGGGTGGGGAGATTCGCTGGGGTATGGTAGGTCTATTGGTGGAGGAGAAATGAGGACAGGTGCTTTGGCTTGAGCCAATCGAGGAGGAGACCCGAGGCGGGCATGGCGTCAATGGTGGTCGTGGAGGGCGACTCGAGCTCGGGGAAGTGGTCAGGGAGTCGTGGGGGAGTGGGTTGAGGTCGCTGGTGAGGAGAAACGCACCCGGGATGGGCTTATATAGCCGCAGGGCGAGGAGGCCGAGCTGGCGTCGCCGCGGACGCGTGCCCGCGCGCATGAACTTGGAGGCAGGCGACGAGGGAGGCACAGTGGAGTCTCTCACGGGGCAGAGGCGGCCAAGGGAGCACGGGGAGGATGACGACAGTGACGAGCAGAGCCAAACGGAGCACTGTTCTCTCATGGGCGTTCGGCGACGAGCGTCGGTGAGCATCGGTGAGGGGTTTTACTGAGAGGGAGAGAGGTCTAGGAGGACGGCGACGACGCGGTAAAACTCTTGGACACGCTCACGCACGCGAAGCCAACTTGGGGAGGAGCTGCCTACGCACAAACGGCCACTGGACGCGGCCACTACACACAGAGCGCGTGCACTGTGGTGCCATTAACGCGGTCACCGCGTGCACTGGCAGGTAGCGAGGGAGACGGGCGTGACCATGTTGTCTAGTGGGTAGTTCATCCAGGGTAGGTTACAACCGCGGTGGTAGATCGGTTAAAAGTGATATGGTTAACTGGAAATCACCCTCTGAAGTTTACTGTAGTAAACTTGGGTGAACACTGGTGATCAATAGGGATTTTACTAGCGCCAAAGAGTTTGTCTGGGGTGATTAACTAAGGAAGTACTATGATCGTGGAGGTTTTGAGGCATAATGGAGCACAAACTAACATAGTTGCTTTGTAACTCACATTATGTGTCCAGAATCAATATTTGGATGATGCATTCACATGGAGTAACCACTTGAGGTTAAACTTGGCAGGGCTTAGTGATTTGGCCATATAAAGGTGTTGCAAAAATTTCATACCAACTGGTTTTACCAAAATGGTACTTGCTTCACAAACATCCTTGCTTACCAGAAACTTGCAAGAATTCTAGAGAAATATTTGCTTTACGAATTGATGCCAAATTTGGTGGAGAGAAGTTATTTGGGTAGGATAATGCTCTGGTAAATTTTCAGGTAAAATGAAGCAATATACAATATACTTGCTTCACAACCTGAAAATATTGATAGAATCAAAGATTTGACGTTGTGCCCACATAGATCAAGGGATGGAGCTTAAATTTGGGGGAGGCTAATTATATGAGCACATGAAGGATTGTGCAAAATTGCAACTCATTTGGATAATCCTAGCTAGCACTTCCGTCACAAAGGCTTCCCTGAGACAGAAACTTTGAAAACCTCACTGAGGAAGTTTGTCTAGGCAAGTAAAGTTGAATTTTGGTACAAGGTAATTATTTGCATGATATATCATGCCCAAAAAGTTTGGGGGCAAATGGGTAGAGATAAATAGCACTTGCTTCACAATGTGCCATTTAGGACAGAATAGGAAATGAATTTATTGAGCATGATGGGAAATATGCCCAATGAAATATTTTGCCATATTTGAGTAAGATATGACCCAAACAATTTATAATAATTATTTGGGGATTTTTGGATGGACAGAAATATAGGTTGCTTCACAACCTAGGGCAGATAGGGTTATTCCTTTAATATAAAAACGGAATTTTTCCCTAGAAAAGAAATTAGAGTTTGGTCAAGAAGTGGAGTGACATGATCTTGGCAAAGTTTTTAGGATGATGAGCCACTTGGGAGGGGAAATGGGGATGATTTCCCAGGTGACAAGGCCACAGAACCACTCCAAAAAGAAAAACAGAGCAAAAATCAAAAAGAAAAAGAAAGGGCCAAAATCCAGGCTGTTACAATCTTGCCATGAAAGATCAATTCACCGGCCTTCCTAGTGAAGATGCCACTACCCATCTAAATAGCTTTGTTGATTTGTGTGATATGCAAAAGAAGAAAGATGTGGACAATGATATTGTTAAATTGAAGCTATTTCCTTTTTCGCTTAGAGATCGTGCTAAAGCTTGGTTTTTGTCTTTCCCTAAAAATAGTATTGATTCATGGAATAAGTGCAAAGATGCTTTTATCTCTAAGTATTTTCCTCCCGCTAAAATCATCTCTCTTAGAAATGATATTATGAATTTTAAGCAACTTGATCATGAACATGTTGCACAAGCTTGGGAGAGGATGAAATTAATGATACGTAATTGCCCTACACATGGTTTGAATCTTTGGATGATTATACAAAATTTTTATGCCGGATTGAATTTTGCTCCTAGAAATCTTTTAGATTCGGCCACGGGAGGCACTTTTATGGTAATCACTTTAGGAGAAGCTACTAAACTCCTAGACAATATTATGGCTAATTATTCTCAATGGCACACCGAAAGATCTACTAGTAAAAAAGTGCATGCAATTGAAGAGATTAATGTTTTGAGTGGAAAGATGGATGAACTTATGAAATTTTTTGCTAATAAGAGTGCTCCTACTTATCCTAATGATAAGACTTTGTCTACCTTGATTAAGAATAATAATGAATCTATGGATGTGAATTTTGTTGGTAGGAACAATTTTGGTAATAACGCGTATAGAGATAATTTTAATTCTAGGCCATTTCCTAGTAATTACTCTAATAATTATGGTAATTCCTACAACAATTCTTATGGAAATTTTAATAAGATGCCCTCTGAATAAGATGCCCTCTGAATTTGAGAATTTCAATGCTTTGATGGAGAAAAATTGCTTAAAGTTGATGAATTGGCTAGGAACGTTGATAGAATTTCTCTTGATGTTGATTCTTTGAAACTTAGATGTATTCCACCTAAGCATTACATCAATGAGTCTCTCAAAGCCATGAGAATTTCCATTGATGAGTGCAAAGAAAGAACCGCTAGGATGTGTGCTAAGAAGATTGCTTTGTGAAAGCGTGTTCTTCTAGTTTCTATGATAATAAAGATGAAGATCTAAAAGTTATTGATGTGTCTCCTATTAAATCTTTGTTTTGCAATATGAATCTTTATAATGATGGGACTGAAGATGAGCCATCTTTACCTAGAAGGTGTTCAAAAAATTCAGAGTTTTTAGATCTTGATGCAAAAATTGTTAAAGGTGGGATTGAAGAGGTTAAAACTTTAAATAGCAATGAACCCACTATTTTGGATTTCAAGGAATTTAATTATGATAATTGATCTTTGATAGATTGTATTTCATTGTTGCACTCCGTGCTAAATTCTCCTCATGCTTATAGCCAAAATAAAGCTTTTACTAAACATATCGTTGATGCTTTAATGCAATCTTATGAAGAAAAACTTGAGTTAGAAGTTTCTATCACTAGAAAAATTTATGATGAGTGGGAACCTACAATAAAAATTAAAATTGAAGATCATGAGTGCTATGCTTTGTGTGATTTGGGTGCTAGTGTTTCCACGATTCCAAAAACTTTGTGTGATTTGCTAGGTTTCCGTGATTTTGATGATTGTTCTTTAAACTTGCACCTTGCGGATTCCACTATTAAGAAACCTATGGGACGAATTAATGATGTTCTTATTGTTGCAAATAGGAACTATGTGCCCGTAGATTTCATTGTTCTTGACATAGATTGCAATACTTCATGTCCTATTATTCTTGGTAGACCTTTCCTTAGAATGATTGGTGCAATTATTGATATGAAGGAAGGGAATATTAAATTCAAATTTCCATTAAGGAAAGGCATGGAACACTTCCCGAGAAAGAAAGTTAAATTACCATATGAATCTATTATGAGAGCCACTTATGGATTTCCTACCAAAGATGGCAATACCTAGATCTATCTTCGCTTTTATGCCTAGCTAGGGGCGTTAAATGATAGTGCTTGTTGGGAGGCAACCCAAATTTATTTTTATTCCTTGCTTTTTGCTCCTGTTTAGTAATAAATAATTTATCTAGCCTCTGTTTTGGTTTTGTTTTTTGTGTTTAATTAGTGTTTGTGCCAAGTAGAACTGTTGGGAAGACTTGGGGAAAGTGTTTTTGATCTTGCTGTAAAAACAGAAACTTTAGCGCTCACGAGAATTGCTGCCATTTTTATTTGGAAAGTGATATTTAGTTAATTATTTTTTAATATGATTAATAGATAAATTCCTCACGTCCATCATTTTATTTCAGAATTTTTTGGGTTCAAGAAGTTTGTGTTAGCTCCAGATTACTACAGACTGTTCTGTTTTTGACAGGTTCTGTTTTTCGTGTGTTGTTTGCTTATTTTGATGAATCTATGGCTAGTAAAAGAGTTTAAAAACCATAGAGAAGTTGGAATACAGTAGGTTTAATACCAATATAAATCAATAATGAGTTCATTACAGTACCTTGAAGTGGTGTTTTGATTTCTTTCGCTAACAGAGCTCACGAGATTTTCTAGTTTGAGTTTTGTGTTGTGAAGTTTTCAAGTTTTGGTTAAAGATTTGATGGATTATGGAACAAGGAGTGGCAAGAGCCTAAGCTTGGGGATGCCAATGGCACCCCCAAGGTAAAATTCAAGGACACCAAAAAGCCTAAGCTTGGGGATGCCCCGGAAGGCATCCCCTCTTTCGTCTTCGTCTATCGGTAACTTTACTTGGAGCTATATTTTTATTCACCACATGATATGTGTTTTGCTTGGAGCGTCTTGTATGATTTGAGTCTTTGATTTTTAGTTTTCCACAATCATCCTTGCTGTACACACCTTTTGACAGAGACTCACATGATTTGAAATTTATTAGAATACTCTATGTCCTTCACTTATATCTTTTGAGCTATACTAACACAAATGACCGTGCGTTGCAACAGGAGAAAAGTTGATGTGTATTCAAATATGTGCAAAACACATCTGTTGTTCATGAAAATTGTGCATGCAAAAAATCTCATATGTTGCAATGGATATTATAAAATAAGTTTGAGAGTTTGTTTGGTACTCGATAGTTTACCTGCCGTCGTGCACAATTCCCTTTGCTCCCTCATCTTTATTTTGGTGTGAAACTTCTAGCATGCAATATTGATCCTTGATAACAAAAAATGATACGATTTATATTTACATGTGACACTGACCTATAAAGTTTTCACCGTATTATCGATCAAATATAAGCCACTTTCATATATTGCACAAGCAATTGAGAATTTTTATTTTATTTTATTTGGATCAAAATCTAGTCCCTTTGCTTCCCAAGAAAAAACTTCCTTCTAAATGCATAATTACCACTGCACATGATTCTCAATATGAGTAAATCTTTGTATAAATCTATGCAAAACCAAATCACTAAAGTTACTCACCAAGATACACAATGCAATTTCAAAGCAGCAAATGAAATTTAAATTTGTAGAACTTGCTTAATGGAAGATAATCGGATGCCCCAACATTTTTTCGGCTACTATGAAATTGGGTCCTTCTATGTCTTGCATATTCCATAACAGGTCCGTTCTAGCTGTGTATCTGTCTTTTGGTGAACAAATTGAACTTATATTCAAGAACCAGCCACGTCAGCACCGGCTACCGGATGCTATGCATGCTTGTGCTCCTAGGCTGCTGCTCGCATACGTCTCATGTACGCCCGCACCTGCACATCAGCATAGGGCCTACTGCAAAGCTTATCAAGTAGCTCGCCGGCATCAAAATCTCCAATCCCTAACCTTAGATTTTGCCCCATTCCGATCTCACCATGGGCAGCTACAGAGTGACCGATAGCGAGTTCTACATCGACGGCGCCGCTGTCGTCGGCTACACCCCTTTGCTCGCAGCCGATGGCATTAGCCACAACTTGATCTCCAAGTCCTCTCCGCAGGAGGCATCGCCGAGGGGCGAGCCCTGTCTATGTCCTGAGGTGCTCCTAGCGTGCACACCCACCAATCGATGCGCTCGTGGCGCATACCGTGGGCATGTGCTGCTGTGCTGGAGACGGCGGTTGGAGATGGCAAATGCCGGCGCACTTCTAGGTGCCACCGAGAAGCAATGCGGCGTCGCACCGTTTGTGCTGCGTACCAAAGTCTCGTGCCGAGTGCATGACCAGTGGCTGATTTTGTCGGTGCCGGAGAAGCGCAGCCATGTTATCGAGGACTCAATTACGTGTAGGCTCACATTCGCCCCTGCTCTGGTCATGGTTGATGGCAGTGGCGAGTTCTAAACTTGGGCATGTCCTGTTATGTTAACGTAACTGCTATGTATGTCCGGTTAGTGAACTTGGCTGTCAGCTATTTGGTATCTGTAGCTCCTTTGTTAGTTATGTAACCTCATGCGTGCTTTGAAAACTATGATGATGGTAGTGGTTGTGTTGCAAGGTTTTGTAATATCAAGTGTTGTCCTGATCGATCCTTGTGTACACGCACGTGAAGTTCACTTTGTACAGCAACTTTTGTACAATACCTGAAGCAATAATTTTGCCATACATGTGATTTAATTCATCATGTTTTTAAGTTATACTATCTCAACCATAGACAATAATTTGGCCATACATGATAAATTTGGCCATACATGTGATTTAGTCAATGGCCATGTAGAATTCCTTTCCTTCCTGGGTTATTCATTCCATATATTTACTTTCCTTCCTGGCTTACTCTTGCCATATGCAAGATCTCTCCCATCTTTTAATTCGTTTCTTTTCTGGTGCATGGCCTTCTCTCTCCCTTCCTTTAATTCCTTTCCTCCGTGGTTCATGGCAATGACTATATTTTCTTTCCTTCATAAGTCAGGAAAGGAAGTTTTTTCTCTTACTTCCTTTCCTCGTGCTCCTCCTCCTTTTAATTCTTTATTCGGCGGCTTATCGGTTTCAACTCGGAAACATATAAAAGTTGGTGGAACTTGATCAGAAGGAGCGAGGTAGGACTATTTATACCGAAACGACCTGTTTCCTATCACATACCATAACATAGCTGAGTTGGCTCCCATGATCTATACATGATAGCGAGGTTTGTACTTCGAGTCCCCCATGGTCCTATATTTTTTCACATCTCCTCCATTGATTTAAAAAAAATGAGAGGAGGCCTACCTCGGCCCACAATAGTTTGTTCAAATAATGGGCCGGGAACACATATATGGGTCGGTGTAAGAAAAATAATTAAGCATTTGGAGAACCATGAAAGTCTCCATCCTTTAATATTAGGTAAAGATAGTTTTTTCTCTAAGTGCTTCACTTATATCTTTTAGAGCACGGCGGTGGTTTTATTTTATAGAAATAATTGATCTCTCATGCTTCACTAATATTATTTTGAGAGTCCTTTAGAACAACATGGAAATTTTATTTTAGGAATAATAAAAAAATCATACAAGTGCATTGAATACTATGAAAAGTTTGATACTTGATAATTGTTTTGAGATATGGAGATGGTGATATTAGAGTAATGCTAGTTGAGTAGTTCTGAATTTGAGGAATACTTGTGTTGAAGTTTGTGATTCCCGTAGCATGCACGTATGGTGAACCTTTATGTGATGAAGTCGGAGCACGGTTTATTTATTGATTGTCTTCCTTATGAGTGGCGGTCGGGGACGAGCGATGGTCTTTTCCTACCAATCTATCACCCTAGGAGCATGCACGTAATACTTTGCTTTGATAACTTAAAGATTTTTGCAACAAGTATATGAGTTCTTTATGACTAATGTTGAGTCCATGGATTATACGCACTCTCACCCTTCCACCATTGCTAGCCTCTCTAGTATCGCGCAACTTACGCCGGTACCTTAAACCTACCATATACCTTCCTCAAAACATCCAGCATACCTACGTATTCTGGCATTTCCATAGCCATTCTGAGATATATTGCCATGCAACTTTCCACCGTTCCGTTATTATGACACGCTTCATCATTGTCATTTTGCTTGCATGATCATGTAGTTGACATAGTATTTGTGGCAAAGCTGCCATTCATAATTCTTCATACATGTCACTCATGCATCATTGCACATCCCGGTACACTGCCGGAGGCATTCACATAGAGTCATATTTTTGTTCTAAGTATCGAGTTGTAAGTAAATAAAGTGTGATGATCATCATTATTAGAGCATTGTCCCAAGTGAGGAAATGATGATGGAGACTATGATTCCCCCACAAGTCGGGATGAGACTCCGGACGAAAAATAAAAAAAAGAGAGAAAAAAGAGGCCAAAAAAGGCCCAAATAAAAAATGAGAGAAAAAGAAAGAAGGGACAATGCTACTATCCTTTTTCCACACTTGTGCTTCAAAGTAGCACCATGATCTTCTTGATAGAGAGTCTCCTATGATATCACTTTCATATACTAGTGGGAATTTTTCATTATAGAACTTGGCTTGTATATTCCAATGATGGGCTTCCTCAAAATGCCCTAGGTCTTTATGAGCAAGCGAGTTGGATGCACACCCACTTAGTTTCTTTTGTTGAGCTTTCATATACTTATAGCTCTAGTGCATCCGTTGCATGGCAATCCCTACTCACTCACATTTATATCTATTAATGGGCATCTCCATGGCCCATTGATACGCCTAGTTGATGTGAGACTATCTTCTCCTTTTTGTCTTCTCCACAACCACCATTCTATTCCACATATAGTGCTATATCCATGTCTCACGCTCATATATTGCCTGAAGATCGAAAAAGTTTGAGAACATCAAAAGTATGAAACAATTGCTTGGCTTGTCATCGGGGTTGTGCATGATTTAAATATTTTGTGTGGTGAAGATAGAGCATAGCCAGACTATATGATTTTGTAGGGATAACTTTCTTTGGCCATGTTATTTTGAGAAGACATGATTGCTTAGTTAGTATGCTTGAAGTATTATTATTTTCATGTCAATATTAAACTTTTATCTTGAATATTTTAGATCTGAACATTCATGCCACAATAAAGAAAAATTACATTGAGAAATATGTTAGAAAGCATTCCACATCAAAAATTCTTCCTTTATCATTTACCTACTCGAGGACGAGCATGAATTAAGCTTGGGGATGCTTGATACGTCTCCAATGTATCTATTTGATTGCTCCATGGTATTATATTATCTATTTTGGATGTTAATGGGCTTTATTTTACACTTTTATATCATTTATGGGACTAACCTACTAACCGGAGGCCCATCCCAAATTGCTGTTTTTGCCTATTTAGGGTTTTGCAGAAAAGGAATATCAAACGGAGTCCGAATGGAATCAAACCTTCAGGAACGTGATTTTCTCAACAAACATGATCCAGGAGACTTGGACTGGGCATCAAGAAACAACCGGGCAAGCCACGAGGCAGGGCCCCTCGTTGCTCCACCGACGTACTTCTTCCTCCTATATATATCCACGTACCCCCAAACATCCAGGAGCACCACGAATACCTAATTCCACCGCCGCAACCTTCTGTACCTGAGAGATCCCATCTCGGGGCCTTTTCCGGAGCTCCGCCGGAGGGGGCATTGATCACGGAGGGCCTCTACATCAACTCCATGGCCTCTCCGGTGATGTGTGAGTAGTTTACTTCAGACCTTCGGGTCCATAGTTAGTAGCTTGATGGCTTCTTCTCTCTCTTTGGATCTCAATACAAAGTTCTCCTCGATCTTCTTGGAGATCTATTTGATGTAATCTTGTTTTGCGGTGTGTTTGTCGAGATCCGATGAATTGTGGGTTTATGATCCAGTTTATCTATGATCAATATTTGATTCTCCTCTGAATTATTTTATGTATGATTGGTTTATCTTTGCAAGTCTCTTTGATTTATCAGTTTGGTTTGGTCTACTAGATTGATTTTTCTTGCAATGGGAGAAGTGCTTTTCTTTGGGTTCAATCTTGCGGTGCTCGATCCCAGTGATAGAAAGGGAAACGACACGTATTGTATTGTTGCCATCGAGGATAAAAAGATGGGGTTTATATCATATTGCATGAGTTTATCCCTCTACATCATGTCATCTTACTTAAATCATTACTCTGTTCTTATGAACTTAATAATCTAGATGCATGCTGGATAGCGGTCGATGTGTGGAGTAATAGTAGTAGATGTAGAATTGTTTCGGTCTACTTGTCGCGGACGTGATGCCTATATACATGATCATACCTAGATATTCTCATAACTATGCTCAATTCTATCAATTGCTCGACAGTAGTTCGTTTACCCTCCGAAATACGTATGCTCTTGAGAGAAGCCACTAGTGAAACCTATGGCCCCCGGGTCTATCTTCCATCATATTAATCTTCCAATAATTAGTTATTACTATTGCTGTTTATTTTACTTGCATCTTTATTTCTATTTATCATAAAAATTCCAAAAATATTATCTTATCATATCTATCAGATCTCACTCTCGTAAGTGACCGTGAAGGGATTGACAACCCCTATATCGCGTTGGTTGCGAGGTTCTTATTTGTTTGTGTAGGTGCGTGGGACTTGAGCGTGGTCTCCTACTGGACTGATACCTTGGTTCTCAAAAACTGAGCAAAATACTTACGCTACTTTAGTGCATCACCCTTTCCTCTTCAAGGGAAAAACAACGCAGTGCTCAAGAGGTAGTAGCCGCAGGTCGCCTACTGCAGGAGCGCGGTCGTGAGTGCCCTGGAAGTTGGCGATGAAGCGCTCGTGTAGCTCGTCCGAGGAGGAGATGGATCCCACCGGGAGGTTCAGGAGTGAAGAATGCGCCGCCATCCTTGAGGACCATGGGAAACCAAATCGCCATGACCTTGTCATTGTCATTTGCTGCCTCGATGCTCAGCTCGTAGAGCTGGAGGAACTCAGCGGGGTTGGCTCTGCCATCGTAGCGTGGAGGAAGATCCGGCTTGAACTTGTTGGGCCAAATGACGCGGCGCAGCTCTGAGGTGAAATCATAGCAGCCTGCCGCACTGACAGGTGCGGTTGCATGGGGGAGCTTTGTCTTGGCGCCCGCGCACCACCACCTCTGGTGGCACGTGGTCATGACGCGGTGGCGCTGGAAGCGCACGCGCATCGGCCTGCAGCCGCTGCACCACCTGGCAGCTTTCTTCATCATGCGTCGGCACCCTGCACAGCGGCTCGCGCTGGCGTGCCTCGCTCCTGGGCTCGGGGTCCAGGTCGTGCAGAGGAGGAGGAGGCGCGCCATGAGCCATGTCGCCCTCCAGGGACGACGAAGGACGAGGTAAGTGGGACGGTGCAGGGGCCTCACCAGCGGCGGTGACGAGCTCGGCGATGCGGCCGAACCAGTCATCATAGAGCTCGTTGGACAAACGGTACAACGACATCTCACGCGCCATAAGCAGTGCAGCCTGCGCGATCGCCGGCCCACGACGAGCATGAGAATACGAACCTGTGGCTGGGGTGGGTGAGGGAGTTGCGGTATGGTTGTCGCACCGCACGGATGCAAGCAACGATGAATCCTACTGTTCGCGAGTGGCAAGGTTAGCAGCGGCGTTAGCCACCGGGGAGGCAGAGTGGTGATACGTCCATTTTGCATCATGTTTCCTTACTGTTATTTATAATGTTTTGATCCATAATAATGCTTTTTGGAGTAATTCTAATGCCTTTTCTCTCATAATTTGCAAGGTACACACCAAGAGGGAGAATTCTGGCAACTGGAAATTTGGACCTGGAAAAGCTACTTCAGGCCACCTATTCTGCACAACTCCAAACAAGCTAAAATTTCACGGAGATTTTTATGGATTATTTAAGAATTATTGGAGCAAATAACTACCAGAGGGGGCCCACCAGGTGGGCACAACCCACTTGGGCGTGCCAGGGAGCCCAGGCGCGCCCTAGTGGGTTGTGCCCTCCTTAGCCCACCCCCGTTGCCCATCTTTTGGTATATAAGTCATTTTGACCTAGAAAATA
Organism: Triticum urartu; assembly: GCF_003073215.2. Classification (NCBI taxonomy): domain Eukaryota; kingdom Viridiplantae; phylum Streptophyta; class Magnoliopsida; order Poales; family Poaceae; genus Triticum; species Triticum urartu. The sequence continues at coordinate 186,363,265 of NC_053025.1, read as the reverse complement.
ATAAGGATAGGACTTTCGGGACGAAGCGGAACCTCCTCGAGGCAGAACTTGGGTAGGAGAACTTTTGCCCTCGAATGGAGCAATTCTACCGTGGGAACTTCCGTCCCGGAGGGGGAAATCATCGTCATCATCATCACCAACAACTCTCCCATCTTGGGGAGGGAAATCTCTATCAACATCTTCAACAACACCATCTCCTCTCAAACCCTAGTTCATCTCTTGTGTTCAATCTTGTTACCGGAACTATAGATTGGTACTTGTGGGTGACTAGTAGTGTTGATTACATCTTGTAGTTGATTACTATATGGTTTATTTGGTGGAACATTATATGTTCAGATCCAATATGTTGTTTAATACCCCTCTGACCATGAGCATGTTTATCATTTGTGAGTAGTTACCTTTGTTCTTTAAGCCACGGAAGAAATCATGTTGCAAGTAATCATATGAATTTGATATGTGTTCGATATTTTGATAGTATGTATGTTGTGATTCCCTTAGTGGTTTCATGTGAACGTCGACTACATGACACTTCACCATATTTGGGCCTATGGGAATGCATTGTGGAGTAGCAATTAGATGATGGGTTGCGAGAGTGACAAAAGCTTAAACCCTAGTTTATGCTCTATTCCGTAAGGGACTGATTGGATCCAAAAGTTTAATGCTATGGTTAGAATTTATTCTTAATACTTTTCTCGTAGTTGCGGATGCTTGCGGTAGGGTTAATCATAAGTAGGAGGTTTGTTCAAGTAAGAACTGCACCTAAGCACTGGTCCACCCACATACCAAATTATCAAAGTAGCAAACATAAATCGAACCAACATGGTGAAAGTGACTAGATGAAATTCCGGTGTACCATCAAGAACGCTTTGCTTATCATAAGAGACCGTTTTGGCCCGTCCTTTGCCTCAAAAGGATTAGGCTACCTTACTGCACTTTTGTTACTACTATTGTTACTTGCTCATTACAAATTATCTTGCTATCAAAGTACTCTACTACTTACAATTTCAGCACTTGCAGACATTACCTTACTGAAAACCACTTGTCATTTCCTTCTGCTCCTCGTTGGGTTCGACACTCTTACTTATCGAAAAGAGCTACAATTGATCCCCTATACTTTTGGGTCATCAAGTCTATTTTCTGGCGCTGTTTCCGGGGAGTGAAGCGCCTTTGGTAAGTGGAATTTGGTAAGGAAACATTCATATAGTGTGCTGAAATTTAATGTCACTTGTTACTATGGAAAACAATCCTTTGTGGGTTTTGTTCGGGTTATCTTCACCTTGTACGGAACCACAATTAGCTACCCCTCGATCTACTGCACCTACTGAAAATATTGAATATGAAATTCCTTCAGGTATGATAGAACAACTGCTAGCTAATCCTCATGCAGGACATGGTACCGAACATCCTGATATGCACTTGATATATGTAGAACAAATTTGTGGATTGTTTAAGCTTGCAGGTTTACCCGGAGATAAAGTTATGAAGAAGATTTTCCCTTTATCTTTGAAGGGAAATGCATTGGCATGGTATAGGCTATGCGACGATATTGGATCATGGAATTGAAATCGTTTAAAATTAGAGTTCCACCAAAAAATTTATCCTATGCATCTAGTTCATCGTGATCAGAAATATATATATAATTTTTTGCCTCATGAAGGATAAAGTAACGCTCTAGCTTGGGGGAGGCTTAAGTCAATGTTATATTCATGCCCTAATCATGAGCTCTCAAGATAAATTATTATTCGGAACTTTTATGCTCAACTTTCTTGTAATGATCAAACCATGCTTGATACTTCTTGTGCTGGTTCCTTTATGAAGAAGACTATTGAATTTCGGTGGGATCTTTTGGAAAGAATTAAACGCCACTCTGAAGATTGGTAACTCGACAACGGTAAAGAGTTAGGTATTAAACTTGATTATGATTGTGTTAAATCTTTTATGGATACCGACGCTTTTCAAAAGTTTAGAACTAAATATGGACTTGACTCTGAGATAGTAGCCTCCTTTTGTGAATCGTTTGCTACTCATGTTGAACTCCCTAAAGAGAAGTGGTTTAAATATCACCCACCTATTAAAGAAGAAATTAAAGAACCAGTACCAGTTAAAGAAGAAACTATACTTTATAATGTTGATCCAGTTGTTCCTTCTGCTTATATTGAGAAACCACCTTTCCTTGTTAGGATGAAGGAACATGCTAAAGTTTCAACTATGGTTAACAAAAGCTATATTATAACACCTAAACCTGATGAACAAATTAAAGATGAACCTAGTATTGCTATGGTTAAAGATCTCTTGGAAGAAGATATGGATGGCATGTTATTTACTTCTGTGAAGAAGCTGCTAGAATTGCCAAACCTGATAAGAAAGATAAACATGGACCTGTTGTTGGCATGCCTGTTATCTCAGTTAAAATAGTAGATCACTGTTGTCATGGTCTATGTGACATAGGTGCTAGTGTGAGTGCTATTCCTTACACCTTATATCAAGAAATTTTGAAAGACATAGCACCCGTAGAGATAGAAGAAATAGATGCTACTATTAAACTTGCTAATAGAGACACTATATCACCAATTGGGATTGTTAGAGATGTTGAAGTCTTGTGTGGGAAAATAAAATACCCTACTGATTTTATTGTTCTTGGTTCCCAACAAGATGACTTCTGTCCCATTACTTTTGGTAGACCTTTCTTGAACACCGTTAATGCTCAGATAGATTGTGAGAAGCAAACTGTCGGTGTTACTTTTGCTGATGAGTCTTATGAGTTTAAATTTTCGAAGTTTAGTAGAAAGCTTCATGAAAAAGAATTGCCTAGTAAGGATGAATTAATTTGTCTCGCTTTTATTGATGTGCCACCTACTGATCCTTTAGAACATTATTTTCTAGACCATGAGAATGACTTTCATATGCATGAAAGAAATGAAATAGATAAGATTTTCTTTGAACACCGTCCTCTGCTTAAACATAATTTAACAATTGAAACTCTCGGAGGTCCTCCTCCACCTAAAGGTGATCCTGTGTTTGAATTAAAGCAATTGCCAGACACTTTGAAATATGCTTATCCTGATGAATATAAGATATATCCTCTTATTATTAGTGCTAAACTTTCATAACATGAAGAGGAAAGATTATTGAAAGTTCTAAGGAAGCACCAGGCTGCTATTGGATATACTCTTGATGATTTAAAGGTGAAAGCACAAGTGCTCCCTAGGTGGTTTTGGTAATTAATGTCAACATATCTCTTGTTGGACTAACACTTTTACCTAGTATGTTTCAGATAAGTTCAACAATGAAGTGGCATGGACTAGAGGATGTGGAACCCCTTCAAAATGCTAAGGACAAAGGATTGGCTCAAGCTCCAAGCTCAAGACCCTACATTTTCTATTTTAGTGATCCAAGATCACATTGAGTCTATAGGAAAGCCAATACTATTAAGAAGGGATGAGGTGTTGCTTAATGGCTGGCTTGCTCAAAGTGCTTAGTGATATGCTCCAAAGCCCTCAACCACTTTCTCACTTCTAAATTTGTCCCACACCAAATATCCAACTCGGCCCCACCGATTCTTTCTATCCGGAGCCACCGAGTTCAGTTGACATAGCCACTACTAGAAACCCTAATCAGTTTGGTCTCACCGATGGGATCTCGGTCCCGCCGAGATGGGCTTGCAAACTCTCTGTTACCCATTGCAATATTTTCGGTCCCACCGAGATATGCAATCGGCACCACCGAGTTTGCTTGGCCAACTCTCTGTTTCACTTATTACCCAAATCGGTCCCACCGAGTTTGAGTAATCGGTCAAACCGAGTTTTGGATTTACCCTAATCCTAGCACATCGGTCCCACCGAGTTAATCCAGTTGGCCCCACCGAAAACCCTAACGGTCACTAGATTTGCGGAATCGGTCCGACCGAGTTTATCAATTCGGTCCCACCGAGATTGGCAAGTTGTGTATAACGGTTAGATTTTGTGTGGAGGCTATATATACCCCTCCACCACCTCTTCATTCATAGAGAGAGCCATCAGAACGAACCTACACTTCCAACCTACTTTTTCTGAGAGAGAACCACCTACACTTGTGTTGAGGCCAAGGTATTCCATTCTTACCATATGAATCTTGATCTCTAGCCTTCCCCAAGTTGCTTTCCACTCAAATCTTCTTTCCACTAAATCCATATCCTGTGAGAGAGAGTTGAGTGTTGGGGAGACTATCATTTGAAGCACAAGAGCAAGGAGTTCATCATCAACACACCATTTGTTACTTCTTGGAGAGTGGTGTCTCCTCGATTGGCTAGGTGTCACTTGGGAGCCTCCGACAAGATTGTGGAGTTTAACCAAGGAGTTTTTAAGGGCAAGGAGATCGCCTACTTCGTGAAGATCTACCGCTAGTGAGGCAAGTCCTTCGTGGGCAACGACCATGGTGGGATAGACAAGGTTGCTTCTTCGTGGACCCTTCGTGGGTGGAGCCCTCCGTGGACTCGCGCAGCCGTTACCCTTCGTGGGTTGAAGTCTCCATCAACGTGGATGTACGATAGCACCACCTATCAGAATCATGTCTCAAAAATCTTCGTGTGTCCAAATTGCGTTTGCACACTCCAATCCCATCCTTTTACATTCTTGCAAGTTGCATGCTTTACTTTCCGCTGCTCATATACTCTTTGCATGCTTGCTTGATATGTATTGTGTTTGTTAAACTTGTGCCAAATCTCCACTTCAACCTAAAGAAAATAAAAACTGCAACTTTTTGCACTTAGTGTCTAATCACCCCCTCTAGACACCTCTTCTCGATCCTTTCAATTGGTATCAGAGCTTTGGTTTCCATTGCTTTGGTTTAAACACCATTGGAGGAAGATGGATGAGTCTACTTTGGGGAGTCTTAGACATAGAGTGCCTATTCTTGATGGAGAATATTTTCATGTGTGGAAAAACGAAATGCTTGAGATTTTGAATGAATATCATTTGAACAAGTACATTGCTAGCCCTTGTGTACCTCATGTTGATCCTTTGCATCCTACCCTTGATGAGTCTATTGACATGATCCGCAACCTTAGAACTATTAATCTTATCACCAGAGGCTTGCCTAGAAACTTGATTGAATGTTTGCCTACTCTTGATTGTGCCTACACTATATGGAGATTTCTCGAGGAACGCTTTCCAAATTATTCCTTGAAAGATCTAGATGAAATTCTACATAAGTCTATTGCCTTGATTAAGATGAGTTCCAATGATCCCAAATTTGGTGACTGCTTATTTGAGCTTACTAATCTTACGAGTGCCAAAGGAGATGTTGGAATCATTAGCAATATCATTTCCAAAGCTATTAGAATTCATACAAATAACCATAAAAATGATCATTTATCTAATGAATTACCCTCTCTAGGAATTGATCAATCACAAGATGATGTTGAACATGGATACTATGATGAGGATGATGATGACAGTGAATATGATCTTAATGATGCAATGACACACTTTGGTCTTATGGAAAATCTTCGCGGCTACATGGCTGGAGGAAAGGAATGGGTTCTTGATAGTGGATGTACTGATCATATGACCGGAGATAAAGATATGTTCCATGAGCTTGCTAAAAAGGACGGCCCTCGAAAGTATGTCACCTTTGGTGATAACTCAAAAGGTAAGGTGGTTGGCCTAGGTAAGGTGGCCATCTCACATGATAGCTCCATACAAAATGTCATGCTCGTTGAATCCCTTCGCTACAACTTACTTTCAGTATCTAGACTTGATGATTTCGGTTTCAATGTCCTATTTACTGAAGTAGATTGCCAAGTGTTTCGTAGAGATAATCATAAAATAATCTTTACCAGTATACACAGAGGTGATCTTTACATTGTTGATTTCACTAAAAAGGCTCAACCTAGAACTTGCTTAATTGCTAAATCTTCTAAAGGTTGGTTATGGCATAGACGATTAGGTCATGTTGGTATGCGAAACCTTGACAAGCTTATTAAAGGAAATCATATCCTTGGCGCCAACGATGTCATATTTGATAAGGATACACTTTGCAGCGCTTGTCAAGCAGGTAAACAGGTTGGAGGAAGGCATCCCGTGAAGAACATCATGACCACAAGGAGACCACTCGAGCTACTTCACATGGATCTTTTTGGTCCTAACGCTTACAAAAGTCTCGGTGGAAATTATTTTGGTCTAGTTATAGTTGATGATTTTTCAAGATTTACGTGTGTGTTCTTTCTTGATGATAAATCGCAGGTCCAAAAGATCTTCAAAAACTTCGCTAGGAAGGCCCAAAATCAATTTGAAGTGAAAATCAGGAAGGTTCACAGCGACAACGGAACGGAGTTCAAGAACGCAAATGTGGACACCTTTCTTGACGAAGAAGGGATTTCACATGAGTTCTCGGCTACGTACACACCTCAACAAAATGGAGTTGTTGAGAGTAAGAACCGGACACTCATTGAAATGGCGAGAACAATGCTTGATGAGTACAAGATGCCAAAGCACTTTTGGGCGGAAACGGTTGACACAGCTTGTCATGCAACACATCGCTTGTATCTTCACAAGCTACTCGGCAAGACGGCATACGAGCTCCTCACCGGTAACAAACCACAAGTTGGATACTTTCGAGTATTTGGCTCAAAGTGCTGCATTCTTGATAAGCATCATCGTTCTAAATTTGCTCCTAAGTCTCATGAAGGTTTCCTACTTGGTTATGGCTCAAACTCTCACACATACCGTGTCTACAATAATTTCACCCGAAAGGTTGAAGAGACGGTAGATGTGAAGTTTGATGAATCTAACGGCTCGCAAGTAGAGCAATTGCTAATTGATGTAGGAGACAAAGACCCTTCAGGAGCAATCCAAGACTTGTATATTGGCAAGATTCGTCCAACGGAGGTGAAGGAGAGTACCTCGTCCATCCAAGTGGAAGCTTCTACCTCACGACAAGGTGAACCAAGAGTTGATATGGAATCATCCACAAGTGGGACACAACAAGATGAAGAAAATGAGGAAGTGCACCAAGATGAACGCCAACAACCTCCTTCTCCACCACGACAAGAGAACAACAACATCAAAAACGAAGAAGGCCAAGAAGAAGAACAAGATGAAGAAGATGTTCAACCAAGATCCAAACAAAAGCTTTCACGAGTTCGAGCAAGAATTGCTAAAGACCATCCCCGTCGAGCAAATCTACAATGATATCCAAACCGAGAGAATCACTCGCTCAAAAACTCGTTTAGCTAACTTTTGTGAACAATATTCATTCATCTGTAGCATTGAACCTATGAAGGTTGAAGAAGCTTTGGAAGATCCGGATTGGATAAATGCCATGCATGAAGAGCTACACAACTTTGAGAGAAATCCAGTTTAGACATTAGTTGAGAAGCCCTACAAAAACCACAACATCATCGGTACCAAATGGGTGTTTCGCAACAAGCAAGATGAAGAGGGACACGTAGTTCTCAACAAAACACGTCTCGTCACCCAAGGCTACACTCAAGTCGAAGGTATGGACTATGGTCAGACATATGCCCCCGTTTCTAGACTTGAGTCCATTCGCATCTTACTTGCCTATGCTAATCATCATGATATCACCTTGTACCAAATGGACATTAAAAGTGCTTTTCTGAATGGTGAAATAGAGGAGGAAGTTTATGTTAAGCAACCTCCCGGATTTGTCAATCCTAAGAAACCTAATCATGTTTACAAACTTCACAGAACTCTTTATGGGCTTAAACAAGCTCCTAGAGCATGGTATAAATGCTTGACCAAGTTTCTTATTGAAAAAGGCTTTGAAATTGGAAAAATAGATTCTACTCTTTTTACTAAAAGGGTTAATGGAGAACTATTTGTGTGCCAAATTTATGTCGATGATATTATATTTGGATCAACTAACCCTCATTTTAGTGAAAAGTTCGGAAAGCTAATGTCGGAGAAGTTTGAGATGTCAATGATGAGTGAACTCAAATTCTTTCTTGGTTCGCAAATCAAGCAAACTAAAGAAGGTACCTTTGTCTCTCAAACGAAGTACACCAAGGACTTATTCAAGAATCACAATATGCAAGAATGCAAAGGTACGACTACACCCATGCCTACTAGTGGACATCTTGATTTAACCAAAGATGGTGAACCGGTTGATCAAAAGGTTTATCGCTCTATGATTGGTTCATTATTATATCTATGTGCTTCACGTCCCGATATTATGCTAAGTGTGTGCATGTGTGCACGATATCAAGCCGCTCCTAAAGAATGTCATCTTAAGGCCGTGAAAAGGATAGTGAGATACTTAATCCATACACCAAATTTCGGCATTTGGTACCCAAAGAGGGCCTCCTTTGATCTTGTTGGCTACTCCGACTCTGACTATGCCGGTGACAAGGTTGATAGAAAGTCCACTTCGGGTACTTGTCAATTTCTTGGTAGATCTCTTGTGTCTTGGTCTTCCAAGAAACAAAACTCAGTATCCTTATCCACCGCCGAAGCGGAATACATTGCTGCTGGATCATGTTGTGCTCAATTACTTTGGATGACCCAAACTCTTAAAGATTATGGGATATCTGTGAAACATGTTCCATTACTTTGTGACAATGAAAGTGCTATTAAGATTGCTCACAATCCCGTGCAACATTCTCGAACTAAGCATATTGAAGTTCATCATCATTTCATTCGAGATCATGTTGCCAAAGGGGACATTAATCTTAAGCATGTTCGCACCGAAAAGTAGTTAGCTGATATATTCACGAAACCACTTGATGAGAAAGTGTTTTGCAGGTTAAGAGGTGAATTGAACATCATTGATGCTTCAAACTTGGAGTAGGAACTCCATTTGATACATGCAAGGCATGAGCCTATGACTGATCCTTGATATTTCTCTTATGTTGACTATCTTATGTCTTGGATATATTTGCACCTTGCATGTTATCTAACCCGTGTTGGTACTTGGATGAATCTAAATCTATGAGACTGCTATATCACCAAGTCTCTACACAATGGTGGATGAAGAGAAGGAAGCACGCAACCATTCAAACATATCCTTTGACAAATTTTATGTTGAGTTTCATGATTGTCATTTTGGATATACAAGTGCTCTTCCTTGCAAGAACTAACCCATGTAGGTAGATGAACTCAAAATCCAAGTGGTGCTCCCAACTCTTGATGAGCTACATCAACCTTGAGTAACCCACACAAGTTCAACTACATGATCATGATCAACGGCACCACCCAAGGTATGTTATTCCATCTTAGAGAAGCTTTACTCCAAGTCATGAGTCAAAGCAACTCGACAAGATGTGAATACATCAAAAATCTTAAACGAAAAATGGTAACCCCATTTTGAGCTTAAACGATGAGTATGACCTATGATCAAGTGATCTCACTTGAATCCTAAGTCAATATACTCTAACATAGGTGACTTTGTCGCCGACCAATTCTAGATGAAGTTCTCTTGTGTTCCTTTTTTCGTGCTCTTGCATTTGTCTCATGCATATTTGTTTCCAACTTCATCTAGACTTCTTTTTAGTTTCTTCTCTTTTATTTTCTGTTCTGCATTCCTTCATCCAATTCATTGCAAATCTTTCAGTTAATTCCTTGCAAATCCTTGAGAGATTTTACTTGTCTAGTGAGCTGAGGTGACAAGTGTTTTCTCTGCGATGAACTCGGTCTCACCGGTCTGATGCTTTCGGTCCAACCGAATCCTCTCGGTACAACCGAACCATACAACTCGGTGTCACCGATTTCACTACAGGAAAGACATCTTGCCACTTGTTTTTGCATTCTTTTTGATCCAGCTCCACTCAATGAATCTTGTCCTCGACCAGCATCCCATTCAACTTGCTGCTTTGTTCTGTGACTCAAGGACCAAACCCATCATGACAAAATCCAGAAGAACCCTTCTTGGAAATTGATGTCAAAGGGGGAGAGAGAGATCACATCAAAGATTAATCATATCTATAGGGGGAGAGAATACTCAAGGGAAGAAAGAGTAATCATCAAGGTCCCCAGATGCTTGGTGTTCAAGAGGAGAGAAGTCACATGTCTTCAAGAGGGGAAAGACATGTTCATATTTGCTTGTTTGCATTAGCTCTGTTTATTTCCTTTTGAGCTCTGATTTTGCTCCGATTTTCTGTTCCCTATCTTCTCCCAGTATCCCATGCTAGATTCAGGGGGAGCAAGACATCTAAGGGGAGGAAATCCTTGAATTTATTGCACATCTTTACCTTTGGGGACATGTCTATATCCAATGTGGTACTTAGTACTCACTCTACAGGTCATCCCAGTCTTGGTACTCTTGTGGTTTCTTTTGTTTGCTCTAGCCAGTAGGTGTATCTATGTTATCTAACCTTGTTTACGCAGGTTCATTCCATCCTAAGCCAACTCAAGACCACAAGGTAAGTATATGCATCACAGTCATGCGTATGAGAAATTCTTGCTGATATACATACTGTTTGCAAGAAGGACTCATGAGCATGAAGGTACATTTCTCATATTCACATCATTTTCTCTGATGCATATAGCCAAGATACATGTAACACATTGCTTACTCTATCATGTTTATGCATTCACATGCTTCTATATTCCATATTCACATGATTCCATACATGTAGGGGGAGCCTATGCATGTTACATGTCTTTCCAAAGCTTTACTTATTATTCTCTATATCTTTATCTAAAGCTTTGGTGTATGTTGTCGTCAATTACCAAAAAGGGGGAGATTGAAAGCACAAGTGCTCCCTAGGTGGTTTTGGTAATTAATGTCAACATATCTCTTGTTGGACTAACACTTTTACCTAGTATGTTTCAGATAAGTTCAACAATGAAGTGGCATGGACTAGAGGATGTGGAACCCCTTCAAAATGCTAAGGACAAAGGATTGGCTCAAGATCCAATCTAAAGACTCTACATTTTCTATTTTAGTGATCCAAGATCACATTGAGTCTATAGGAAAGCCAATACTATTAAGAAGGGATGAGGTGTTGCTTAATGGCTTGCTTGCTCAAAGTGCTTAGTGATATGCTCCAAAGCCCTCAACCACTTTCTCACCTCCAAATATGTCCCACACCAAATATCCAACTCGGCCCCACTGATTCTTTCTATCTGGAGCCACCGAGTTCAGTTGACATAGCCACTGCCAGAAACCCTAATCAGTTCGATCTCATAGATGGGATCTCGGTCTCACCGAGATGGGCTTGCAAACTCTCTGTTACCCATTGCAATATTTTCAGTCCCACCGAGATATGCAATCGGCCCCACCGAGTTTGCTTAGCCAACTCTCTGTTTCACTTATTACCCAAATCGGTCGCACCGACTTTGCGTAATCGGTCAAACCGAGTTTTGGATTTACCCTAACCCTAGCACATCGGTCCCACCGAGTTGATCCAGTCGGTCCCACCGAAAACCCTAACGGTCACTAGATTTGCTGAATCGGTCCAACCGAGTTTATCAATTCGGTCCCATCGAGATTGGCATGTTGTGTGTAACGGTTAGGTTTTGTGTGGAGGCTATATATACCCCTCCACCACCACTTCATTCATAGAGAGAGCCATCAGAACGAACCTACACTTCCAACCTACTTTTTCTGAGAGAGAACCACCTACACTTGTGTTGAGGCCAAGATATTCCATTCTTACCATAATAGTCATGATCTATAGCCTTCCCCAAGTTGCTTTCCACTCAAATCTTCTTTCCACTAAATCCATATCCTGTGAGAGAGAGTTGAGTGTTGGGGAGACTATCATTTGAAGCACAAGAGCAAGGAGTTCATCATCAACACACCATTTGTTACTTCTTGGAGAGTGGTGTATCCTAGATTGGCTAGGTGTCACTTGGGAGCCTCCGACAAGATTGTGGAGTTGAACCAATGAGTTTGTAAGGGAAAGGAGATCGCCTACTTCGTGAAGATGTACTGCTAGTGAGGCAAGTCCTTCGTGGGCGACGGCCATGGTGGGATAGACAAGGTTGCTTCTTCGTGGACCCTTCATGGTGGAGCCCTCCGTGGACTCGCGCAGCCGTTACCCTTCATGGGTTTAAGTCTCCATCAACGTGGATGTGTGATAGTACCACCTATTGGAACCACGTCTCAAAAATCTCCATGTCTCCAAATTGCGTTTTCACACTCCAATCCCATCCTTTTACATTCTTGCAAGTTGCATGCTTTACTTTCTGCTGTTCATATACTCTTTGCATGCTTGCTTGATATGTATTGTGTTTGTTAAACTTGTGCCAAAACTCCACTTCAACCTAAAGAAATTAAAAACTACAACTTTTAGCACTTAGTGTCTAATCACCCCCCTCTAGACACCTCTTCTCGATCCTTTCAAAAGGGCATTAGTCCCACTCTATGTCAGCACAAAATTAATATGGAACTTGGTTCTAAACCCGTTGTTGATCACCAACGTCGGTTAAATCCGAAGATGAAGGAAGTGGTAAGAACGGAAATATTAAAACTTCTGGAAGCAGGTATAATCTATCCCATAGCTGATAGTAGATGGGTAAGTCATGATCGTTGTGTTCCTAAGAAAGGAGGAACAACTATTGTTCATAATGATAAGAATGAACTTATCCCACAAAGAATTGTTACAAGCTATAGAATGGTAATTGATTTTAGAAAATTAAACAAAGCAACTAGAAAAGATCATTACCCTTTGCCTTTTATTGATCAAATGCTTGAAAGATTATCTAAGCACAAACACTTTTGCTTCCTTGATGTATATTTTGTCTTTTCACAAATACATGTTTATCAACCTGATCAAGAAAAGACCACTTTTATTTGTCCCTTTGGAACCTATGCTTATAGACGTATGCCTTTTGGTTTATGTAATGCACCTGCTACCTTGCAAAGATGTATGACTGCTATATTCTCTGGCTTTTGTGAAAAGATTGTTGAGGTTTTCATGGATGGCTTTTCTGTTTATGGGAAGTCTTTTGATGATTGTTTAAGCAATCTTGATCGAGTTTTGCAGAGATGTGGACAAACAAATCTTGTCTTGAATCGGGAGAATAGCCACTTTATGGTTAATGAAGGCATTGTTTTGGGTCAGAATTTTTTTGAAAGAGGCATTGAAGTGGATCAAGCTAAGGTTGATGCAATTGAGAAAATGCCATGTCCAAAAAATATAAAAGGTATTTGTAGTTTCTTAGGTCATGTTGGTTTCTATAGGAGATTTATCAAAGACTTTTCTAAAATTTCTAGGCCCCTTCCTAATCTCTTGCAGAAGGATATTCCTTGTGTTTTTGATGATGATTGTTTAGGAGCCTTTGAAACACTCAAGAAAGCCTTAATATCTGCACCTATTATTCAACCACCTGATTGGAACTTGCCTTTTGAAATTATGTGTGATGCTAGTGATTATGCTTTTGGTGTTGTTCAAGGACAAAGAGTTGACAAGAAACTTAATGTTCATTATGCTAGTAAAACTCTAGACAGTGCTGAAAGAAATTATGCTACTACTGAAAAAGAATTCTTACCAGTTGTGTTTGCTTGTGATAAATTTAGACCTGATATTGTTGATTCCAATGTAACTGTTCACATAGACCATGCAGCTATTAAATATCTTATGGAAAAGAAAGATGGTAAAACTGGACTTATTCGATGGGTTCTCTTCTCACAAGAATTTGATTTACATATCATTGATAGAAAAGGAGCTGAGAACCCAGTTGCTGATATTTTTTCTAGGCTCGAAAATGTGCTTGATGACCCACTACCTATTGATGATAGTTTTCCTGATGAGCAGTTAGCTGCAATAAATGTTTCTCATAGTACTCCTTGATATGCTGATTATGCTAATTATATTGTTGCTAAATATTTACCATCTAACTTTACATACCAACAAAAGAAAAATTCTTCTATGATTTAAGGCATTACTTTTGGGATGACCCACATCTTTATAAAGGAGTAGATGGTATTATTAGACATTGTGTACATGAGCATGAACAGGAACAAATCCTACGGAAATGTCACTCCGAGGCTTATGGAGGGCATCACGCTGGAGATAGAACTCCTCACAAGGTATTGCAATCTGGATTTTATTGGCCTACTGTCGGATTTCGGGTTCCGGCAGACCCTTGAGGTTCGAACACTGGGGTGCGCACGGAGATTTCGCCTTCTACCTACCTGCACCCCTCCGCCTCGCTAAGATCTAAGCTATGGAAAGAACAGCACAAGAGACACAGGGTTTATACTGGTTCGGGCCACCGTTGTGGTGTAATACCCTACTCCAGTGTGTGGTGTGGTGGATTGCCTCTTGGGCTGATGATGATGAGCAATACAAGGAAGAACAACCTCGCGAGGGTCTGTTCTTGGCTGGGAGGATGAACTGCTAGGAGGAGTTCAGTCGCCCTTCTCTCTCTCTCTCTGTGATGCTACTCGATCTGATCCTAGCTAGTTTCTCTCTTGGCTTCTAGATTCTCCCTTCTTGATTGCCCCTCTACCCTGGGGGTGGCTAGTCCTATTTATAGGCAAAGGCCCTGGGCCTCTTCCCAAATATTGAGCGGGAAGGGCGCCAACAATTGGCTATTTTTGAAGGGGAACATCTGGTACACTTATCCTGACTAAAGTTGGTCCTCGCCTGCCAAAGGCTCTGGTGGTGACGCTGGCTTGGGCTCCACAATGACTTCCTCCCTGCCGTTGGACTGGTCTTGGTCTCGTTGCACCAAAACGGGTGCCTTTGCTTGATGCTCTCGCCTGCGCTTGCTCCCTTTCCACCAAAGAGGAAAGGAGGACACTGCACGGCTGGCGCCCTCCTGGCGCCTTTGGTCGTCATGGCTTGCATCATGGGCACCTCGCGAGGTACCCCGCCTTGATCTCTCCGCCTCCTCGCGAGCCAGCCTGATGAGGCCGTGCCTGAGGAAGTTCCGTGTCATCCGCCCCGCGAGGCTTGGCCCCTCGCGAGGGTCTTGGGTCTGTGTTGATGAAGATGGGCCGTGCTGGGCCCCCCTTTGAGCCACGCCGCAGGCCGCAGGCAGGCAAGTCTGGGGACCCCCGTTCCCAGAACGCCGACAGTAGCCCCCGGGCCCAAGGCGCGCCCGGACTTGGTCGTGTAGGGAGGCGAAAGGGCAAGAGCGAAGCGCCGCGGGCCCTAACAACCTACGGCCTTGGGCGCCGCGTGGCGGTTGATTGGACGTGGGCGGCACTGTTCCCCCATGCCCCCTTATTTTGCGCCATGCTAGGCGGACTCGTAGTCGTACACAGCCGCTCCCCTTTCTGTTGCTCGAGCGCCCTCTGTCCTTCCTCCTCTCAAACTCCAGCTTCTGTTTTCAACCCAATCTCGAACCTTCCCCCCCTTCCCATCGCCATGGCTCCGACGAAGAAGGGAAGAGGGAAGAAACCCATGCCTCCACCTTGCTCACCGCCGTTGGCGGCCCCCGCCGAGGGCTTGGGCAAGGTCAGCTCGGCTCTGGCCACTATCTTCAACGAGTGCGGGAGGACGACGGCCTGGCCCGCGTCCCACTTCTCCATCGACAGGATAGTCACCAAGGTCCAGTATTTTGCCAACACCCTATGGGCGGGTCTGGTTCCCCCATTTTCTGATTTCTTCAATGCCATGCTTTCCCACTATCAGATCCACATGATGCATCTGGGTCCTGAATCCATCACCCTCCTTTCGGCCTTTGCCTTTGTTTGCGAGGCAATGATGGGCATCCTTCCTTCGGTTGCCTTGCTGCGCCACTTCTTCTCTCTGCGCCTTGTCGACCCTACCCAATGGTGGGCGTGCGTGAGCTTCGTTGCCGCGTCTGAGATAGCGGCCTCAGGGATTGACTTCAGGCTCCCTCTGCCCGCGGCTGGGTTCCGCGAGCGGTGGCTGTATGTGGATGCAGGGGTGCCCAGCCCCCTGCTATCAGAGCCAACTTCTCCTGCTGTCCCCAATTCGGGCTGGGGCCAGGAGACGCTTGAGAGCCCCCAGCTCATCTTCGTCTGGCACTGCTTCGTGTTCTTGAGGTCGCTTGGCGTGACAGCGCCCAAGGTGGTGAAGGAGTTCCTGCTTCGCCGCATTGCTCCTCTCCAACGCCACTCCCGCCGGATGTGGGCCTTCAGCGGGCGTGATGATCGTATGAGGCTCCAGGAAGAGGACCTGACGCCTGAAGTGCTGAGGACAGTGCTCTTGATCCTGACTGGGGACCCCAACCCTGGCAGCATCCAGCAGGGAGGGGCCTTGCTGTACCTCTGCCAGAACAGGGGCGACTTTGTGAATCAGATGCCTATCTTTGATGAGTGGGGGCCGCGCCCCGCCGGCCTCCGGGGGCCTCGCGAGAACCCAGTGATGGTGACTGCCCTTCCAGTCGGCCAAGACGACTCTTCCTCGGGTGGCGGAGCAGGGAGGCGTGAGGCGCCAGAGGCCGAGGGGGCTCCCGGCGGGGTGACAGCGCCGGGCGATGCTCATGAGGGAGCAGCTCTTGGGGCCCATGCCGGTGAGGCTGAGGGCGGCAAGCAGCTGCCCTCAGCGCCTGCGGCTGAGGCCCCTGAGGCTCCAGCCGCTTCTCTTGGCGAGGTGACTGGCAGTGCGCATCAGGCAGGCGCCCCTGACGCGGATCGCCTTGACGCTTCGTCCTCGTCGCAGGTTGATCCCTGCGCTCAACTCTTGGACCACTTCCGCGTGGACTTTGAGGCCCTCCAGAAGAGAAGGGAGGCCCTGGGCGACGATTACCCTTGTCGCCTGCTGAAGCGTAGGAAGTACTTCGCCACTAATGAGTAAGCCTTCTCCTTTTCCAGCTCCCGATCCTTCTGTTGCTTTTACTGATCCTTGCTCCGCAGGCCCCTTCCAGCTGAGCTCGTGGAGATGGCTGAGGTGCCGTCCCCCTTGCCTTCGCCCCCTCTACCGTTCTCAAGCGCTCCGAGCAGCAGAGCCCTTGTGGTGAGGGCGATCGGAGAGGCGATCTGTCCCGAGGCGCATCGAGGCCCTGCGCACCTCGCGATCCTCCTTCGCGGGCCTTCTCGTGGCATAGCCAGCCTGCCGTGGGCTTCTCGCCTGGTTGTGGACTGCGACCGGCTGAGGCGCTCCTTGCGCTCTTCATCTAGGGAAGGGCTGGCTCCAGGACGGGCTTCTGGCGTGGTGTACCCGGCCGTCGCGAGGGTGCCAGCCCCCAGCCCCCTGCCCGGAGGGGGAGTGCTGATCCGTGGCCCCCGGCACTTGCTTGGGGCAGATGATGGTGTGGAAGACGTGCTCGAGCGCGCCCGGGAGCGTCACGCTCTTCGCCAAGGATTCTTTCGAAGGGCGGCTGACGCGGTGAGCCTGCTTGGTGAGGAGCTTGCTGATGAAGACGCGCGCCTTGAGGCTGAGGGCCTGCGCCTGGCTGCAGAGAGGCGCGAGCTGGAGGGCGCCATCGCCCTTGCGCGCCATCAGCGCGATCTTGACGACTAAGAGGCCAAGGCGTCGCTGGTGGCCTCTCGGGAGGCCCGATCTTGGGCCGCTGAGGAGGCCTGGGAAGCTGACCAGCGGCGAGAGGCGGCGGAGGAGCGGGCTCGGGAGCTCCTGACCTGGTGCCACTCATTGGAGGAGCAAGTGGAGCTGCACGAGGCAGCCCTCGCGTCGATGAAGGTGGCCTCTGGCGACCCAGCAGAGCTCCAGAAGCGTGAGGAGGCGCTGACGCTGGAAGCCACCGAACGTACCCGCGAGTACGAGCGTCTGGAGATGAGGGAGTGCTTGGTGACGCAGGCGGAGGATGATGTCGCTACACGGGAAGCCCGTGTCCCGGAGGAGGTCGGACGTCGGGTGGCGATGGCGCGCTTGAACCTCGAGCGTGAGTCCGAGGAGAGGCTAGGGTTGATCTGGGCCGAGGCTGAAGGTAGGACTGCTGCCTTGAGGGCCAAGCTAGAGGAAGCGACGCGGCGGGCCGATGCTCTTCACGACGCCCTTGAAGTAGCGCAAGGGGAGTCAACCACCTCCCATGCCGAGGTGCTCCTTCTTCGCCATCGGGTGGAGGAGGCTGAAGCCGTCGTGCGCCAGAATGCGGACGAGATACGTCAGCGGCGGATCCTGGAGCATGAGCACAGCTCCATGCTCACCACGCTCCGGGAGAGAGCCAACACAGCCTTGGGCAACATCTACGAGGCGGCTGTTGGCGAGCTGCACGCAGTCAACTACGCCGGCAACCTTCAGTTCTTCACCGACGTGGTGACGCAGCTGGAGGCGTGGTTGGTCAGGGCCGACAGGTTGGTGGAGGGGAGGAGCCGCGCCCTGCTTGGGCGCGCCTTTTCTCGCGTCTTCAGCCATCTCCGGAACATGGATCCCCACTTCGATTTCGACGCCGCCATCGCCCCAGTCCCCCAGGCCATCCGAGACGACCTGGCGCACTGGGTGGAAGACAATGTGGATGCTCTTGTCAGGGCCTTTGCTTCAGACGACGACGGCGTGATCATGGCTGCCGACGAGGGCGGTGTGGTGAACGGCCCTGACGCCGCTGGCGGCGACGCAGACAGCGATGGCGAGTCCAGCGACGCCAGCAACGGTTCGGGTGGTGCTCCTGAGGACGCATTGGGGGATTTATCCGACTGATCATGCATCATTCCTGTTTCCTTACCCTGCATGAATAGAACTCAGGTTTTGGCCTGATGGCTGTGAGAGCATTTTGGGAGGGGGAGCCCCTGATGTTCATCGTATTAGTAGATGTTACATTGCACATGCGCCCGCGCCAAGTGGTTGGCTAAGCGACGCGCTGGTTGGCTAGTTTACCTTCGTCCCGTGCGGGCCCTGAGGTAGCCTGTGGGAGGCTATGGTGTCCCGAGTGTTCCCTGATCGAATCCGTAGGATCTACAGTAAAAAACCCTCCTGAGAGGACGCGGCGGCGGCAGTCTGGGCTGCGCGCAAACTAGGCCTGACCCGGCTCGCGAGGGGCTCACGAGGGGAGGCAGCTGAGGCGGAGTGGTAATCAAAACGCGAGAAATTGCTCGGACGAGACTAAGCACCCCTTCCCCGAACACACGCAAATCTCAAATTCGAATCCAACTTGAATCCAGCGGGGTAAAGTGACAACCAAAGGGAAAAGCAATGAAAGCAGACAAAAGGCCGCGTCCGGCACCTAATCAAGTCTTGGACGTCTTCTCACCAGCGTGAAGCTAAGTGCTGCCACTGGGCGTGGGAGGGAGCCCCAGGGCCTGAGGCCGGCACCCCTGAGACTCCGGGGCGTGTACAGCCCCACTCATTATTACATGAGAGTGTCACGGGGCGGTGAGCTTCACAGGCACTGGGCCTTCTTCACAGGTACCGGCCTTGCTTCATATCGCTAGACGAGGGCCCCGCCTTGCGCCACACTCTAGTGCCATCAACAACGACCGGAAACCAGGACGCCGCCGATGGGGTAGAGCAGTCGCCAGCGGTTCCCCCGACGACCACGGGTCCTCCGCCAGGGGCAGGCCCTGAGGCACCTCCCTAGCAGAGGGCCTACCAGCTGAGAACACCTTGCTCCGAACGCCGCGGTGGTGATGTCAGATCTCGGCCCCTCTCCTGCAGCCCCCTACGCCCTCCTCCCGAGGGGTAGGAGACTGTGGGAGCGGGGCAGCTGCTCGCTGTGGCGACGTGCACCTCCTGCGATCCATGATTAGCGTATGCCTGCTCTTGAGGAATTAGCGGTACCCAATAATCGTTGCCTCCAGTGTGGCCAGTGGGACCGTCCCAGGGCTCCTGGAAGGGCTCAGCTTCTGGCGCCTCGTCCCCCCAGCTTGGGCTGAGGAGCGAGCCTTGTCGCCCTCGTGAGGGTGTCCTTGGTCCATCATGAGGGGCACGTATTCTTCTGGCGCCATCATCTCGAAGGCCACGCCATAGTGCTCCGCGTGCCACCCAGTCCTGCTTGACACACCCACCGTGGGGTGGTAGCGCGGCTGTCCACTGGGCCGTGGGTCGCGTCGAGTCCTTCTTCTTCGTGGACCGGGAGCGGGGGCAGCGCCGCCACTGGTCCGGTGCCAACAGCTTCGCCGGCGTTGGGGTAGCCTTGAAGCCCGCGGGCGCGCGCGGAGCCCCCGCGCGGGCCGCCCTGGGCTTGAGATGGGAGCTGGGTGCAGAAGGGGTGAGCCCCCGAGGCGAAGAAGCCCAGGAGCTCTGCCACCCGCTCCAGCAGCACGTCGCGGCCGCCCTCCAGCAGCCTGCACTGCAGCAGCTCTCGGGCCACCGTGAGCGCGGCCCTCGAGTTCGCCTGCTCCCGGCGGGTGTACGGTGTCGTGGTCGCGGCGTGATTGGAGGCCCTTGCTGCCGACCGCGCCTGCCGCAGTGTGAGAGCTGTCGAAGCCTGTCCACGTCGCCCGCGGCCCGCAGCGCCCTGCGGACCGCGAGCTGCCTGGGGCACGGGGTCGCCTGAGGCGAGCGGCTCTGCGCGGGCGGGCCACGCCGCCCATGGATCTGGGTTGCCCGCCTGGTCGCCGGACATGGTGATGACGACGCGACGGGACACGAAGCGGTAGAAGGTGGATTCCGGCGCACCCCTACCTGGTGTGCCAAATGTCGGATTTCGGGTTCCGGCAGACCCTTGAGGTTCGAACACTGGGGTGCGCGCGGAGAATTCGCCTTCTACCTACCTGCACCCCTCCGCCTTGCTAAGATCTAAGCTATGGAAAGAACAGCACAAGAGACACAGGGTTTATACTAGTTCGGGCCACCGTTGTGGTGTAATACCCTACTCTAGTGTGTGCTGCGGTGGATTGCCTCTTGGGCTGATGATGATGAGCAATACAAGGAAGAATAGCCTCGCGAGGGTCTGTTCTTGGCTGGGGGGATAAACTGCTAGGAGGAGTTCAGTCGCCCTTCTCTCTCTCTCTGTGTGTGATGCTACTCGATCCGATCCTAGCTAGTTTCTCTATTGGCTTGTAGATTCTCCCTTCTTGATTGCCCCTCTACCCTGGGGGTGGCTAGTCCTATTTATAGGCAAAGGCCCTGGGCCTCTTCCCAAATATTGAGCGGGAAGGGCGCCAACAATTGGACATTTTGAAGGGGAACATCTTGTACACTTATCCTGACTAAAGTTGGTCCTCGCCTGCCAAAGGCTCTGGTGGTGACGCTGGCTTGGGCTCCACAATGACTTCCTCCCTGCCGTTGGACTGGTCTTGGTCTCGTTGCACCAAAACGGGTGCCTTTGCTTGATGCTCTCGCCTGCGCTTGCTCCCTTTGCACCAAAGAGGAAAGGAGGACAATGCGCGGCTGGCGCCCGCCTGGCGCCTTTGGTCGTCATGGCTTGCGTCACGGGCACCTCGCGAGGTACCCCGCCTTGATCTCTCCGCCTCCTCGCGAGCCAGCCTGATGAGGCCATGCCTGAGGAAGTTCCGTGTCGTCCGCCCCGCGAGGCTTGGCCCCTCGCGAGGGTCTTGGGTCTGTGTTGACGAAGATGGGCCGTGCTGGGCCCCCCTTTGAGCCACGCCACAGGCCGCAGGCAGGCAAGTCTGGGGACCCCCGTTCCCAGAACGCCGACACATGCTCTCTTTAAGGATGCCCGTAAGTTCGTATTATCTTGTGATGAATGTCAAAGGATATGTAATATCGGTAAGCGTCAAGAAATGCCTACGAATTATTCACTTGTTGTTGAACCATTTGATGTTTGGGGATTTGATTACATGGGACCTTTTCCTTCCTCTAATTGGTATACACATATTTTGGTTGATGTTGATTATGTTACTAAATGGGTAGAAGCTATTCCAACTAGTAGTGTTGATCACAACACCTCTATTAAAATGCTTAAGGAAGTTATTTTCCCAAGGTTTGGAGTCCCTAGATATTTAATGACTGATGGTGGTTCACACTTTATTCATGGTGCTTTCCATAAAATTCTTGCCAAGTATGATGTTAACCATAGAATTGCATCACCTTATCATCCTCAGTCTAGTGGTCAAGTTGAACTTAGCAATAGAGAAATAAAATTAATTTTGCAAAAGACTATCAATAGGTCCAGGAAGAATTGGTCTAAGAAATTAGATGGTGCACTTTGGGCTTATAGAACAGCATATAAAACTCCTATGGGTATGTCTCCTTATAAAATGGTTTATGGAAAAACATGTCATTTGCCTCTTGAGTTAGAACATAAAGCTTATTGCGCAATCAAAGAACTCAATTATGATTTCAAACTTGCTGGTGAAAAGAGGTTATTTGATATTAGCTCACTAGATGAATGGAGAACCCAAGCTTATGAAAATGCAAAATTATTTAAAGAAAAAGTTAAAAGATGACATGACAAAAGAATTCAAAAGCGTGAGTTTAATGTCAGAGAATATGTTCTTTTGTACAACTCTCGTTTCAGATTCTTTGTAGGAAAACTCCTCTCAAAATGGGAAAGTCCATACGTCATCGAGGAGGTTGTCAATGGGTACTAACCCGAAGGTTATCAATGGGCAACGAATAAAGCATTATATCTCAGGTACGCCAATTAATGTTGAAAGTAATATTATCCAAACTATGACACCGGAAGAACACATAAATGAGTCCTTCTGGAACACTCCAGAATCATGAAAATAAGGAGGTACGTGATACGATAAGTAAACGGACTCCGAAAAATCCGCAAAAATATTTTTTATCAGTTTTGGAATATTTAAATTTTTTGGAAATAAAGAAACTTTTAGGAAGCATCCGTTGGTGGGCACAAGACACCAGGGCACGCCAGGCTTGCCTGGCGCCTCCAGGTGGGTTGGGCCCACCTGGGACACCACCTGTACTCCGTTTTTCTACCATATACTTGTCCTCCAAGATAAAAAATCTATATATACTTCCCAAACCTATTGATCACCGTATCGCGAAGAAATCCTCTATTCTCTTTTCTTGCTGTTTCATGCACAGTTTTGAAAATATGTCGTCACAAGACTCTGAGGGTGAGAGCAATGTTGCTGATCTCATCGCAAACCCCAAGTCCCATGGGGATGCGGACATCATAGCTGGACCTCTGAAGATGAAGAAGATGGATCTGTTCCTCCCCAGTTGAAAACCGAGAGCATGGAGGCGTTATGCAAGATGATAATAAACCTCGAGATAGATAATTGCGAGTTGGTGATGGAAAATTTTATTCTCCGTCAGAAGCTAGAGGAAGCGAAGGGCAAACCTTCTACCTTCTCACCACCACCATTACCTTCATCTTCATCACCATCATGTTCTTCAACACCAAAGGAGAATTGAGTATCGGGTATGGGCACTCCCCTTAGCTTCTACCAAGCTTGGGGGAGGTTCCCCAGTATCGTATCATCCCACTATCTTTTTTCCTTTACTTATTTTTGTTCAATCATTTTGCTTTGGATGAATAAAATTTTAGTTTGATCCTTTCTTCTTTGAGAGTTTTCTTAGTGATCTATCCTTGTAATCATGTGCAAGTTATATAATAAAGTTTAGTATGAGTTTCTGCTTTCTTTACTTTCATGTTGCAAATAAAAGAAAAGAAATAAGAAAGGAAACAAATAAAATAAAGGAAATAAATAAAGAAAATATTATATACTAATCCTATGGTAGGTGATGGCACCACATAAGGAAAAGTATAAGTAGAAAATTTTATTAGAGATTGACAAACATAGCATTAGTCAATGATGCAACTCATGAAAGAATTAATAAGGGAAGAGAAGATTCACATATAAATATACTATCCTAGAAATCTTTTGTGATTGTGAGCCCTCATCAAAATATTATATGCCAAAATTGTTTATGTTTGTTCATATTCACGCAGAAGTCATATTGTCATAGATCCTTTAACATGTAGTGCTTGCCCCCTATCTTTGCTAGCCAAAAATTCCGCACTAAGTAGAGATACAACTTGTGCATCCAAAACCCCTTAAACCCAAATCTTATTTTCAAGTGTCCACCATACCTACCTAGGGATTGAGAAAGATCCCTCAAGTAAGTTATCATCGGTGCTTCGAAAAGTGTGAGATAATTTAGTGTAAGAGAAAATTGAGTGTTGCACAAACTTGTGATGGTGAAGAATAAAAGCGACACTCTGCATAATAAAGGTCAGTATCACAAGGGGCAATGTAATGTGACGTTCTTTTGCACTAAGGGATTGAGCATACAAACAAATAAGCGCATGGCAACCTCTGCTTCCCTCTGCGAAGGGTCTATCTTTTACTTTTATGCAAAGAGTCAAAGTTTTTCTCTCTATTCCTTTTATTTTTCTCCTTTGGCAAGAATCATGTGGTGAGGAAATATCTAGGAACATATGTCCAGTTGAATATGGGTGGCATGAGTTATTATAATTGACATCACCCTTGAGGTGAGTATGTTGGGAGGCAAAATCATAAGCCCCTATCTTTCTATGTGTCTAGTTGAAACGTTTTTCTCATGGGTACAAGGTGAGTGTTAGCAATCATAGAAAACTATATGATGGTTGAGTATGTGTACTTGCCTAAAGGCTCCGACATGTGACCCTTCCTGAAAAGATGATGAATTGTAGTTGCAAAGTTGACTGAGAACATAGTTTGTACGTTTCTAATAGAGTATTTGCTTTGTACTTCGATTGTGTGATGAACTATTACTTATTCATGAGAAGTATATGATGAAAGTTCTATGATAAAAGTCCTATGTTTAATTTTGTTGCTGTTTATAATAATCAACAAGATGGTTCTATGTCCGTATTTTGTTTTTATCGACACCTCTCTATGAAACCATGTGGACATGTTTTTCGATTTCGGTTTTCTCTTGAGGACAAGCAAGGTCTAAGCTTGGGAGAGTTGATACGGCCATTTTGCATAATGTTTTCTTACTGTTATTTATAATGTTTTTATCCATAATAATGCTTTTTGGAGTAATTCTAATGACTTTTCTCTCATAATTTGCAAGGTACACAACAAGAGGTAGAATTCTGGCAGCTAGAAATCTGGACATGGAAAAGCTACGTCAGGCTTCCAATTTTGCACAACTCCAAACAAGCTAAAACTTCATGGTGATTTTTATGGATTATTTAAGAATTATTGGAGCAAATAACTACCAGAGGGAGCCCACCAGGTGGGCACAACCCACCTGGGCGCGCCCTGGTGGGTTGTGCCCTCCTCGGCCCACCTCCGGTGCCCATCTTTTGGTATATAAGTCATTTTGACCTAGAAAAAATAAGGAGATGACTTTCGGGACGAAGCGCCGCCGCCTCTAGGCGGAACTTGGGTAGGAGCACTTTTCCCCTCCGGCGCAGCAATTTTGCCGGAGGAACATCCCTCCCGGAGGGGTAAATCGTCGTCATCATCATCACCAACAACTCTCCCATTTTGGGGAGGGCAATCTCCATCAACATATTCAACAGCACCATCTCCTCTCAAACCCTAGTTCATCTCTTGTGTTCAGTCTTGTTACAGGAACTATAGCTTGGTACTTGTGGGTGACTAGTAGTGTTGATTACATCTTGTAGTTGATTACTATATGGTTTATTTGGTGGAATATTATATGTTCGGATCCAATATGCTATTTAATACCCCTCTGATCATGAGCATGTTTATCATTTTGAGTAGTTACCTTTGTTCTTGAGGCCACGGGAGAAATCATGTTGCAAGTAATCATGTGAATTTGATATGTGTTCAATATTTTGATAGTATGTATGTTGTGATTCCCTTAGTAGTGTCATGTGAACGTCGACTACATGAAACTTCACCATATTTGGGCCTAAGGGAATGCATTGTGGAGCAGCAATTGGGTGATGGGTTGCGAGAGTGATAGAAGCTTAAACCCCAGTTTATGCGCTATTCCGTAAGGGACCGATTGGATCCAAAAGTTTAATGCTATGGTTAGAATTTATTCATAATACTTTTATCGTAGTTGTGGATGCTTGCGAGAGGGTTAATCATAAGTACGAGGTTTGTTCAAGTAAGAACATCACCTAAGCACCGGTCCACCCACATATCAAATTATCAAAGTAGCGAACACAAATCGAACCAACATGGTGAAAGTGACTAGATGAAATTCCCGTGTACCCTCAAGAACACTTTGCTTATCATAAGAGACCGTTTTTGCCTGTCCTTTGCCTCAAAAGGATTGGGCTACCTTGCTGCACTTTCATTACTACTATAGTTAATTGCTCGTTACAAATTATCTTTCTATCAAACTACTCTACTTCTTACAATTTCAGCACTTGCAGACATCACCTTACTGAAAACTACTTGTCGTTTCCTTCTGCTCCTCATTGGGTTCGACACTCTTACTTATCAAAAAGAGCTACAATTGATCCCCTATACTTATGGGTCATCAAGCGGCGAGGGGCGCCGTTTCCCATGGGTTCCATCTGAGCGATGCGAGTGGCTCCGCTCTTGGCGTGAACATGGCGGGCATCGGCCATGGGAGCGACGGAACGGCGGCGGAGCGAACGGTGGAAGGGAAGCTTCTACACGCCCCTACCTGGCGCGCCAAATGTCGGATTCAGGGCTCCACAGACACAAGAAAGGATCAAACTCTGGGGCGTGTGTGAAGAACTAAAACTATCCAACCTACCAGCCCATCGCCCCATGGCCTTGCTCGATTCGCACCTTGTGGTGTAAGATCATTTACCCAGGTTACGGCCACCTTGTGGTGTAAGATCCTACTCCTACTTTGTGGTGGATTAGCCTTAGGAGGGGTGATAACCCACAAGTATAGGGGATCGCAACAATTTTCGAGGGTAGAGTATTCAACCCAAATTTATAGATTCGACACAAGGGGAGCCAAAGAATATTCTCAAGTATTAGTAGCTGAGTTGTCAACTCAACCACACCTGGAAACTTAGTATCTGCAGCAAAGTGTTTAGCAGCAAAGTAATATGATAATGGTGGTAACGGTAGCAAAAGGTAACAATAGCAAAAGTAATGGTTTTGGTATTTTGTAGTGATGATAGCAATAGCAACGGAAAAGTAAATAAGTGAAGAACAATATATAGAAAGCTCGTAGGCAATGGATCGGTGATGGAGAATTATGCCGGATGCGGTTCATCATGTAACAATCATAACCTAGGGTGACACAGAACTAGCTCCAGTTCATCAATGTAATGTAGGCATGTATTCCGAATATAGTCATACGTGCTTATGGAAAAGAACTTGCATGACATCTTTTGTCCTACCCTCCCGTGGCAGCGGGGTCCTTACGGAAACTAAGGGATATTAAGGCCTCCTTTTAATAGAGTACCGGAACAAAGTATTAACACATAGTGAATACATGAACTCCTCAAACTACGGTCATCACCGGTAAGTATCCCGATTATTGTCACTTCGGGGTTAATGGATCATAACACATAATAGGTGACTATAGACTTGCAAGATAGGATCAAGAACTCTCATATATTGATGAAAACATAATAGGTTCAGATCTGAAATCATGGCACTCGGGCCCTAGTGACAAGCATTAAGCATAGCAAAGTCATACCAACATCAATCTCAGAACATAGTGGATACTAGGGATCAAACCCTAACAAAACTAACTCGATTACATGATAGATCCCATCCAACCCATCACCGGCCAGCAAGCCTACGATGGAATTACTCACGCACGGCAGTGAGAATCATGAAATTGGTGATGGAGGATGATTGATGATGACGATGGCGACGGATTCCCCTCTTCGGAGCCCCGAACGGACTCCAGATCAGCCCTCCCGAGAGGTTTTAGGGCTTGGCGGCGGCTCCGTATCGTAAAACGTGATGAATCCTTCTCTCTGATTTTTCTCTCCCCGAAACCAAATATATAGAGTTGGAGTTGAGGTCGGAGGAGCTCCAGGGGGCCCACGAGGTAGGGGGTGCACCCCAGGGGGGCAGGCGCGCCCCGCACCCTCGTGGACAGGTGGTGGGCCCCTGGCCTTCATCTTTTGCAAGGATTTTTTATTATTTCCGAAAAGTTGTTCCGTGAAGTTTCAGGTCATTCCGAGAACTTTTGTTTCTACACATAAATAACACCATGGTAATTCTGCTGAAAACAGCGTCAGTCCGGGTTAGTTCCATTCAAATCATGCAAGTTAGAGTCCAAAACAAGGGCAAAAGTGTTTGGAAAAGTATATACGACAGAGACGTATCAACTCCCCCAAGCTTAAACCTTTGCTTGTCCTCAAGCAATTCAGTTGATAAACTTAAAGTGATAAAGAAAAACTTTTACAAGCTCTGTTTACTCTTGTTGTTGTAAATATGTAAAGTCAGCATTCAAGTTGTCAGCAAAGATTATGAACTAACCATATTCACAATAACGCATAGGTCTTATGTTTACTCATATCAATGGCATAGTCAACTAGCGAGCAATAATAATAAATCTCGGATGACAACACTTTCTCAAAAAAATAATAATGTGATATAACAAGATGGTATCTCGCTAGCCCTTTCTAAGACCGCAAAACATAAATGCAGAGCACCTTTAAAGATCAAGGACTGACTA
This sequence comes from Triticum urartu, assembly GCF_003073215.2. Lineage (NCBI taxonomy): Eukaryota > Viridiplantae > Streptophyta > Magnoliopsida > Poales > Poaceae > Triticum > Triticum urartu. The sequence continues at coordinate 186,335,046 of NC_053025.1, read as the reverse complement.
GACATTGTAATTCATGGTAAAAGAGATCCAGTCAAGTCATACTCAATGTAAACTAACAGTAATGAATGCAAATGACAGCGGTGCTCTCCAACCGGTGCTTTTTAATAAGAGGGTGATGACTCAACATGAAAGTAAATAGATAGACCCTTCGAAGAGGGAAGCAGGGATTTGTAGAGGTGCCAGAGCTCGGTTTTGAAATAGAGGTGAATAATATTTTGAGCGGTATACTTTCATTGTCAACATAACAACCAAGAGATGGCGATATCTTCCATTCTACACACATTATAGGGGGTTCCCAAACAGAATGGTAAAGTTTATACTCCCCCTTCCACCAACAAGCATCAATCCATGGCTTGCTCAAAACAACGAGTGCCTCCAACTAACAAGAGTCCCAGGGGGAGTTTTGTTTGCAATTATTTTGATTTGATTTGATTTGCATAAAGCATGAGACTGGGCATCCCGGTGACCAGCCACTTTCTCGTGAGTGAGGAGCGGAGTCCACTCCTCTTGAGAATAACCCGCCTAACATGGAAGATACGGACAGCCCTAGTTGATACATGAGCTATTCGAGCATACAAAACATGATATTTATTTGAATGTTTAGAGTTTGGCACATACAAATTTACTTGGAATGGCAGGTAGATACCGTATATAGGTAGGTATGGTGGACTCATATGGAATAACTTTGGGGTTTATGGAGTTGGATGCACAAGCAGTATTCCCGCTTAGTACAGGTGAAGGCTAGCAAAAGACTGGGAAGCGACCAGCTAGAGAGCGACAACAGTCATGAACATGCATTAAAATTAATCAACACCGAATGCAAGCATGAGTAGGATATAATCCACCATGAACATAAATATCGTGAAGGTTATGTTGATTTTGTTTCAATTACATGCGTGAACATGCGCCAACTCAAGTCACTTAAATCATTTAGAGGAGGATACCACCCTATCATACCACATCACAACTATTTTAATAGCATGTTGGCACGCAAGGTAAACCATTATAAGCTCCTAGCTAATCAAGCATGGCACAAGAACTATGATCTCTAGTTGTCATTGCAAACTTGTTTATTCATAATAGGCTGAATCAGGAACGATTAACTAATCATATTTACAAAAACAAGAGAGGTCGAGTTCATACCAGCTTTTCTCATCTCAGTAAGTTCATCATATAATCATCATTATTGCCTTTCACTTGCACGATCGAACAATGTGAATAGTAATAATAGTGCGCATGCATTGGACTAAGATGGAATCTGCAAGCATTCAATAAACAGGAGAAGACAAGGCAATATGGGCTCTTTGTCAGATCAACAATAATGCATATAAGAGCCACTTCAACAATTTAATTATGGTCTTGTCCTATCGACCCCCAAAGAAAATAAAAGAAATAAAACTATTTACACGAGAAAGCTCCCAACAAGTAAAAGAAGAACATGAATATTTTTGGGTTTTCTTTTTAATTACTACTACAAGCATGGAAAGTAAACTAATTAAAAGCTACAACTAATTTTTTTGTTTTTTCTTAAGGTTTATCAAACACACAAGAAGAAATCATAAAAAGGAAATAAACTAGCATGTATGATACAATGAAAAAGTATGAGCACCGACATCTAGCAATGAGTGTGTGAACGTAAATGTAATGTCGTTGGGAAATACGTACTCCCCGAATCTTAGGCTTTTGGCCTAAGTTGGTCTATAGCCATGGCTGGCCTGGCGGATATCCATAATAGTACTTGGGGTCGTACTGCGACGAAGAAGACTCCGATTGCCACTGCTTGGCAATCATCTCCGGATCGCACTGGTAATTAGACTGTCGTGGAGGATCAACTTGTGGTTCCGGCTCTGGCTCTGCAGCTGATGTAGAGTTCTGATAGGCGTGAATAGCCTCTAACGGAACAAGGTACTGGCCTGCAGATAAATCAAGCAAGGAAGGAGCAGGCAGGGTAATAGTCTCAGGATGATGTTTATTAAAGAAAAATTTGTATTTAAACTCTCATTCCCTATTATTAACAATAAAATCATGTGCCACCATACTCTTATAATCTAAATAAACACGAGGCATCACTTTTCTTCCTTCTCATAATGCCTAATAGGTATGTTAAAATGTGCAGCTAGGTGTGAAGCATATATGCCTCCAAAGATGGATCCCTTTGTATGGTTTAAACTTAACCGTTTAGCAATAATACCGCCCATACTAACAGAGTTATCACTGAATAAACCGTGGAGCAAAATAATGATATCAGGAACACTAAGGTTTCCATAGTTTCCGCGACCAATTAAGCAACGACTAGCAAATAATGCAAAATAGCGTAAAACAGGAAAATGTATGCTAGTAATTCGTGCATCGGAAACCTTCCTCGTTTCCCCTACAGTGATGATATCAATAAACCCATCCACATTGCTGCGATGTGGTTCCTCTGTTGTTCCCTCGAAAGGGACCAAACAAACCCTTCAAAAATCATCAAGTGATATCTCCTTATGCTCATCATATAAATAAAACTCCACCGTAGGTGGTGAGCTCCTAGAATGGAAATGAAAGTTTTGCACAAAGATATTTGTGAGTAAGAGATACTGATCGCGTTCGTCGTGGAGGAAAGCGGTGAGGCCTGCATTCTTATCCAATTCATAAAAATCTTCATAAATCCCGGCTGCTCTCAAGAAATCATCGGAAGGCCATTCACACGACCGAACCTCCGCGGTGCGAGGCTGATTATACTTGGGCTTCTACGCCTTTTCCTTCGAGCTTCGGCTCGATGAGCCCCTCAAAAGTCTCTTCATTATTTTCTGAAGAATTCTGAAATTTTTAGTAACTTCAAAATAAAAGTAAACCAAACTCAATAATATTGATAACAACTACTCCTACAAGTGCCTAGGGCCTATATCATGCATCAAAACTACTTGGAACCATATAAATTTGACATGCAACCTCAAGAACATGGTCACCTAGGCAGCTTTGCAATGAATAAAGCACTAGAACAAAAACTAATTGGACCAATGGAGGAGTCACATACCAAGGAACAATCTCCCCAAGCAGTTTTGTAAGAGGTGCTTTGAGCAAGGAGATCGAAAATGGCAGCAAGATGAGCTAGAACTCGTGCTTGAGCTGGATATTCGTGTTTGTGGGAGGAAGAAGAAGTGTGTGGGTGCAGGAATAAGTGGAGGAGGGCCACCATGGGCCCATGAGGCAGGGGGAGCGCCCAGGGGGGTAGGGCGCGCCCTCCACCCTCGTGACCAGGTGGATGACCCCCCCGCTGTGTTCTCAGTGCCAAATATTCTCAAATATTCCAGAAAAAATCATATTTAAATTTCAGGGCATTTGGAGAACTTTTACTTTCGGGGTATTTTTATATTGCACGGATAATCAGATAATAGAAAGAAAAATACTATTTTTATTTTATTTAATATAAATGATAGAAAGTAAAAGGAGGGTATAGAAGGTTGTGCCTTCTAGTTTCATCCGTCTCATGCTCATCAAAAGGAATCCACTAACAAGGTTGATCAAGTCTTGTTAATGAACTCATTCCGAATAACATGGAACCGGAGAAATTTGGAATAACACTATGTTACCTCAACAGGGATATGCACATCCCCAATAATAAGAATATCATATTTCTTCTTGACAATAGGAAGAGGAAATTCAAAACCTCCAAATATAATCGATGGAATTTTTCCAATAGAGTTGATTCTATGAACTTGAGGTTGTTTCTTCGGAAAGTGTACCGTATGTTCATTACCATTAACGTGAAAAGTGACATTGCCTTTAGTGCAATCAATAACAGCCCCTGCAGTATTCAAAAAGGGTCTTCCAAGAATAATAGACATACTATCGTCCTCGAGAATATCAAGAATAACAAAGTCCGTTAAAATAGTTACGTTTGCAACTACAACAGGCACATCCTCACAAATACCGACAGGTATAGCAGTTGATTTATCAGCCATTTGCAAAGATATTTCAGTAGGTGTCAACTTATTCAAATCAAGTCTATGATATAAAGAGAGAGGCATAACACTAACACCGGCTCCAAGATCACATAAAGCAGTTTTAACATGGTTTCTTTTAATGGAGCATGCTATAGTTGGTACACCGGGATCTCCAAGTTTCTTTGGTATTCCACCCTTAAAAGTATAATTAGCAAGCATGGTGGAAATTTCAGCTTCCGGCATCTTTCTCTTATTTGTAACAATATCTTTCATATACTTAGCATAAGGGTTCATTTTGAGCATATCAGTTAATCGCATACGCAAAAAGATAGGTCTAATCATTTTAGCAAAGCGCTCGAAATCCTCATCATCCTTTTTCTTGGATGGTTTTGGAGGAAAAGGCATGGGTTTCTGAACCCAAGGCTCTCTTTCCTTTCTGTGTTTCCTAGCAATAAAGTCTTTCTTATCATAACGTTGATTCTTTGATTGTGGGTTATCAAGATCAACATCAAGTTCAATTTCTATATCATTATCATTACTAGGTTGAGCATCATCATGAACATTATCATTAACCCTATTTCTAGTTTCAGGGTCATTACCAGATTGTGTTGCAGCATCAGAAATAGAAATATCATTTGGATTCTCAGGTGTTTCAATAACAAGTTCACTAGAAGCATGCAAAGTCCTATCGTTTTTCTTTTTCTTCCTTTTAGAAGGTCTAGGTGCATCCAAATTATTTCTCTGAGAATCTTGCTCAATTTTCTTAGGGTGGCCTTCAGGATACAAAGGTTCCTGAGTCATTCTACCACCTCTAGTCATAACTCTAACAGCATTATCATTATTCTTACTATTCAATTCATTGAGCAAATCATTTTGAGCTTTAAGTACTTGTTCTACTTGAGTGGTAACCATAGAAGCATGTTTACTAATAAGTTTAAGTTCACCTTTGACATTAGCCATATAATCACCCAAGTGTTCAAGCATATTTGAATTGTATTTCAATTGTCTACCAAAATAAGCATTAAAGTATTCTTTCTTAGCCATAAATTTATCAAACTCATCTAAGCATGGGCTAGCAAACTTAGTAAATGGGATTTCAGCTTTATCATATCTATAGAGAGAATTTACCTTTACTACCTATGTCGGGTTAGCAAGACCATGATTTTCTTCAATAGGTAAAGGATTAAGATCATATGTTTCTTCAACAGGCGGTAAGTTAATACCATGTATTTCTTCAATAGGAGGTAAATTCTTAACATCTTCAGCTTTAATACCATTTTCTTTCATAGATTTCTTTGCCTCTTGCATATCTTCAGGACTGAGAAATAGAATACCCCTCTTCTTAGGAGTTGGGTTAAGAATAGGCTCCGGAGGTGTCCAATTATTTTCATTTGTCAACATATTATTCAATAGAATTTCAGCTTCATCCGGTGTTCTTTTCCTGAAAACAGAACCAGCACAACTATCCAGGTAATCTCTCGAAGCATCGGTTAGTCCATTATAAAAGATATCAAGTATTTCAATTTTTCTTAAGAGGATGATCAGGAAAAGCATTAAGTGACTTGAGAAGCCTCCCCCAAGCTTGTGGGAGACTCTCTTCTTAAATTTTCACAAAATTATATATATCCCATAAAGCAGCTTGTTTCTTATGAGCCGGGAAATATTTAGCAGAGAAGTAATAAATCATATCCTGGGGACTACACACACAACCAGGATCAAGAGAATTAAACCATATCTTAGCATCACCCTTCAATGAGCATGGAAATATTTTAAGGATATAAAAGTAATGAGTTCTCTCATCAGTAGTGAACAACGTGGCAATATCATTTAATTTAGTAAGATGTGCCACAACAGTTTCAGATTCATAGCCATGAAAAGGATCAGATTCAACCAAAGTAATTATATCAAGATCAACAAAGAATTCATAATCCTTATCAGTAACACAGATAGGTGAAGTAGCAAAAGCCGGGTCAGGTTTCATCCTAGCATTAAGAGATTGCTGATTCCATTTAGCTAATAACCTCTTGAGTTCGTATCTATCTTTGCAAGCTAAAATAGCTAAAGAAGCTTCTTTATAAAAAACATAACCCTTAGGAATAATAGGCAAGTCTTCATCATCACTTTCATCAGTATTATCAGATTAAATATTTTCATTCTCTCTAGCCATAGCAAGTTGTTCATCAAGAAATTCACCAAGTGGCACAGTAGTATCAAGCATAGAAGTAGTTTCATCATAAGTATCATGTATAGCAGAAGTGACATCATCAATAACATGCAACATATCAGAACGAATAGCAGAAGCAGGTTTAGGTGTCGCAAGCTTACTCAAAACAGAAGGTGAATCAAGTGCAGAGCTAGATGGCAGTTCCTTACCTCCCCTTGTAGTTCAGGGATAAATCTTGGTTCTTGGTTCTTTCAAGTTCTTCATAATGATAAGCAGATATAAATCCCAAGTGACTCAAAGAATAGAGCTATGCTCCCCGGCAATAGCGCCAGAAAATAGTCTTGATAACCCACAAGTATAGGGGATTGCAACAGTTTTCGAGGGTAGAGCATTCAACCCAAATTTATTGATCTGACACAAGGGGAGCCAAAGAATATTCTCAAGTATTAGCAACTGAGTTGTCAATTCAACCACACTTGGAAACTTAGTATCTGCAGCAAAGTGTTTAGTAGCAAAGTAATATGATAGTGGTGGTAACGGTAGCAAAAGGTAACAATAGAAAAAGTAAAAGTAATGTTTTTGGTATTTTGTAGTGATGATAGCAATAGCAATGGAAAAGTAAATAAGCGAAGAACAATATATGGAAAGCTCGTAGGCAATGGATCGGTGATGGAGAATTATGCCGGATGTGGTTCATCGTGTAACAATCATAACCTAGGGTGACACAGAACTAGCTTCAGTTCATCAATGTAATGTAGGCATGTATTCCGAATATAGTCATATGTGCTTATTTAAAAGAACTTGCATGACATCTTTTGTCCTACCCTCCCGTGGCAGCGGGTTCCTTACGGAAACTAAGGGATATTAAGGCCTCCTTTTAATAGAGTACCGGAACAAAGCATTAACACATAGTGAATACATGAACTCCTCAAACTACGGTCATCACCGGTAAGTATCCTGATTATTGTCACTTCGGGGTTAACAGATCATAACACATAATAGGTGACTATAGACTTGCAAGATAGGATCAAGAACGCTCATATATTGATGAAAACATAATAGGTTCAGATCTGAAATCATGGCACTCGGGCCCTAGTGACAAGCATTAAGCATATCAAAGTCATAGCAACATCAATCTCAGAACATAGTGGATACTAGGGATTAAACCCTAACAAAACTAACTCGATTACATGATAGATCCCATCCAACCCATCACCGTCCAGCAAGCCTACGATGGAATTACTCACGCACGGCGGTGAGCATCATGAAATTGGTGATGGAGGATGGTTGATGATGACGATGGCGACGGATTCCCCTCTCCGGAGCCCCGAACGGACTCCAGATCAGCTCCCCGAGAGGTTTTAGGGCTTGGCGGCGGCTCTGTATCGTAAAACACGATGAATCCTTCTCTCTGATTTTTTCTCCCCGAAACCAAATATATAGAGTTGGAGTTGAGGTCGAAGGAGCTCTAGGGGGGCCATGAGGTAGGGGGCGCGCCCTAGGGGGGCAGGCACGCCCCCACGCTCGTGGACAGGTGGTGGCCCCCTTGGCCTTCATCCTTTGCAAGGACTTTTTATTATTTCCAAAAAGTTGTTCCCTGAAGTTTCAGGTCATTCCGAGAACTTTTGTTTCTGCACATAAATAACACCATGGTAATTCTGCTGAAAACAGCGTCAGTCCGGGTTAGTTCGATTCAAATCATGCAAGTTAGAGTCCAAAAAAAGGGCAAAAGTGTTGGAAAAGTAGATACGACAGAGACGTATCAAGGGTCTGAGGATGAACTAGTACAACGGATGACCAACCTGGCGAGGTTGGGGGTGAAGGAATGAGTCGACTGACCGACCCCTCTCTACGGTGGTGGCTAACCTATACTTATAGTGGCCTCAGTCCTCTTCACCCAAAACGTAGGCTGGAAGGGCTTCCACAGTGGCCAATTTGAAAGGGGACAAGTGGTATGTCTTATCCTAAATAAAGGTGGTCTTCGCCTGCAAAGCTTTTGGTCATGACAGAGCGGTGGGCTGGGTGATGACATCCTTCCTGCCATGCTAGTGGTTGATGACCCACAAGTGTAGGGGATCTATCATAGCCTTTTCGATAAGTAAGAGTGTCGAAGCCAACGAGGAGCAGAAGGAAATGATAAGCCGTTTTCAGTAAGGTATTCTCTGCAAGCACTGAAATTATCGATAACAGATAGTTTTGTGATAAGGTAGTTTGTAACGACTAGCAAGTAATAAAAGTAAATAAGGTGCATCAAGATGGCCCAATCCTTTTTTTAGCAAAGGACAAGCCTGGACAAACTCTTATATGAAAGAAAGCGCTCCCGAGGACACATGGGAATTATCGTCAAGCTAGTTTTCATCACGTTCATATGATTCACGTTCGGTACTTTGATAATTTGATATGTCGGTGGACCGGTGCTTGGGTACTGCCCTTACTTGGACAAGCATCCCACTTATGATTAACCCCTATTGCAAGCATCCGCAACTACAACAGAAGTATTAAGGTAAACCTAACCATAGCATGAAACATATGGTCCAAATCACCCCCTTACGAAGCAATGCATAAACTAGGGTTTAAGCTTCTGTCACTCTAGCAACCCATCATCTACTTATTACTTCCCAATGCCTCCCTCTAGGCCCAAACAATGGTGAAGTGTCATGTAGTCGACATTCACATGACACCACTAGAGGGATGACAACATAATTCTCATCAAAATATCGAACGAATACCAAATTCACATGACTACTTATAGCAAGACTTCTCATATGTCCTTAGGAACAAACATAACTACTCACAAAGCATATTCATGTTCAAAACCAGAGGGGTATTAATATGCATAATGGATCTGAACATATGATCTTCCACCAAGTTAACCAACTAGCATCAACTACAAGGAGTAATCAAACACAACTAGCAACCCACAGGTACCAATATGAGGTTTGGATACAAAGATTGGATACAAGAGATGAACTAGGGTTTGAGATGAGATGGTGCTGGTGAAGAAGTTGATGGAGACTGACCCCCTCCTGATGAGAGGATCGTTGGTGATGACGATGGTGATGATTTCCCCCTCTCGGAGGGAAGTTTCCCCGGTAGAACAGCTCTACCGGAGCCCTAGATTGGTTACGCCAAGGTTCTGCCTTGTGGCGGCGGAGTTTCGTCCCGTGAGCTTGCTTATGATTTTTGCTTGGACGAAAGACCACATATAGCAGAAGATGGGTATCAGAGGGCCACCAGGGGGCCCAGAAGGCAGCGGGGCACGCCCAGGGGGGTAGGGCGCACCCCCACCCTTGTGGCCTCAGTGTGGGCCCCCTCTGGTGCTTTCTCCGCTTAGTATTATTTATTAATTCCAAAAATGACTTCCGTGAAGTTTCAGGACTTTTGGAGCTATGCAGAATTGGTCTATATTATTTGCTCCTTTTCCAGCCCAGAATTCCAGCTGCCGGCATTCCCCCTCTTCATGTAAACCTTGTAAAATAAGAGAGAATAGGCATAAGTATTGTGACATAATGTGTAATAGAAGCCCATAATGCAATAAATATCGATATAAAAGCATGATGCAAAATGGACATATCAACTCCCCCAAGCTTAGACCTCGGTTGTCCTCAAGCGAAAGCCGATATCGAAAAATATGTCCACATGTTTAGAGATAGAGGTGTCGATAAAATAAAATACGGACGTGAGGGCATCATGATCATTCTTAGAATAGCAACGTATATATATATTGTCATATGATATCTTATGCTAAAGTAACAATTCGATCACAATTTCAAGTATGGATCATAAACTTCATTGAGAACCAACAAACTATAATCTCAGTCATTGAAGCAATTGCAATTTATCATAACATAGGAAAGATTCAATATAAGAGCTTTTCAGCAAGTCCACATACTCAACTATCATCTAGTCTTCACAATTGCTAACATTCACACAATACTTGTGGGTATGGAGTTTTAATCGGACACAGAGAAAAATGGGGGCTTATAGTTTTGCCTCCCAACGTTTTACCTCAAGGGTAATGTCAACAATAATAGTTCATGAAAACTCACATCCAATTAGCTATATATATAAGGATCTTTCCAACACAATGTGCTTGCCAAAGGATAAAATGTAAAAAGGAAAGGTGAATATCACCATGACTCTTTGCATGAAGTATAAGACAAGAATAAAAGATAGGCCCTTCGCAGAGGGAAGCAGAGGTTGTCGTGCGCTTTTATGGTTGTATGCACGAAATCTTAATGCAAAAGAACGTCACTTCATATTGCCACTTGTGATATGGACCTTTATTATACAGTCCGTCGCGTTTATTTATTCCACATCACAAGATCATATGAAGCTTGTTTTCTCCACATTAATAGATCATACATATTTAGAGAGAAATTTTTATTGCGTGCACCGATGACAACTTACTTGAAGGATCTTACTCAATCCATAGGAACATATGGTGGACTCTCATTGCAAAACTGGGTTTAGGGATATTTGGAAGCACAAGTAGTATCTCTACTTGGTGCAAAGAAATTGGCTAGCAAGAGAGGGAAAGGCAAGCTCAACATGTTGGATGATCGATGACAATATAATTTATCTCATATGTTGTCTTCCTTGTCCAACATCCACTCTTTAGCATATCATACTTTAACGAGTGCTCACAATTATAAAAGTTGTCCAATATAGTATATTTATATGTGAACCTCTCTTTCATTATTACTTCCTATTAATTGCAACGATGACCAAAACTATGTTTGTCAACTCTCAATAATTTTTATTCATCATACTCTTTATATGTGAGCTCATTACTCTCCATAAGATCCATATGATCTCTTTATTTATTTTTATTTCATCTCTTTTGTTTTATTCCCTCAAGATCATAGCAAAATAACCATCCTATAACCTGTAATAATTCTTTGCGGAATCAATTCATCTTTATCATTAGGAACGACAGTAATACCTCCCTTCTTAGGGACACAATGGACATGGCTTACCCACTGACTATAAGCAACGGGATAAATTATACCTGCTTCAAGGAGCTTTAATATTTACTTTATTACCACTTCTTTCAACTTAGGATTTTGTGACGCCCCGAGACTGACGCGCCAGGTGTCTTCCAGTTATTCGTTGTCTTTGCCATGTTATTTGCTTGCGTGTTGCATCTTGTCATGTCGTCATCTGCGTTGCATCATCATGTTTTTGAAACTTGCATTAGTCCGGGTCTCCCCGTTCCTTCCGTTGTTTGTTCTGAGCCCAGACACACTCGCACGCGCCCGCAGCATGTCCGAATTATTATTTTATAAGTGGCCAAAAAATGTTCTCGGAATGGGTTGGAAGTTGGCGTGCAGTCTTATTATAGTGTAGGTAGGCCGCCTGCCAAGTTTCATCGCATTCGGGGTCCGTTTGACGCCCCAACGGATAACTATAGCGACATTATAGTCGGTTAAACGTCGGATGTTTTCGGTCTCCGAAAACTACTGCCGGGCCCTCTCTCTCTTCTCTCCTCTCAGCCTCGCCACAGCCCACCTAGTCCATCTACCTACCCCTCTTTGCGTCCGGAGCCGTCCGATGCGATCGCACGGTCCGAAAACCCCTCTTTGCACAGTGCATCGACCCCTCGCACGCGTCCGAAAATTGTTCCGGACCCGACCCGAGCAGTTGTGACCGTTGGGTCCGGATCATCCCCAAACATCTACAAAACATCTCCGTTTTATTATTTGGACTCTCTAACCAATCTATTCTCGACCGTCTGATCTAAATCGGATGATCCAAATCATCCTCCTTCCACTATATATATAGTCCATCCCATACCTAATTTGGAAAAACCCTAGAAATCCTCCTCCTGTCCCGTCGCTGCGCCGCCACCCACTTCTCCCACCGGGATCCGGTCCAAACCAACCACTGCACAGCTCGCTCCCCTCTCGATTCACCAACTCCTGCCAATCCAGATCCCAACCAAATCCCGCCGCCACCTTCACCTTGTTCTCCGTACCCAACCAACCACCGGAGCCACCCTCGCGCGCCCCCTTTCTGTCCCCAAGTGCTTCGGCCTTCTCCTTGAGCCGGAGCTCATCGCCTTCGGTGACAACAGAAGCAGCACCCCGCCCTCTGCCTCATCACAACGGAGCACATCAGCGTCATGGCGCCCTACCTGAGCTCCTCCTGTGCGCGCCTCCACAGGACCCCGCGCCCTGCTCCTTCACTCCCAAGCCTCCCTAATCTCTCTGCTCCCCCTCTGCTCCCATGGACAGGGATTCGACGCCGTCGTCCTTGCGCTGCTTCCTCATCGCTGCCGGATCCGCCTCCCTCCGCCTCGTCGAGTCCTCGCCCCGTGCTGGTTCTGCGCCTTGCCATGGCGCCGCCGCCGAGGACGCGCAGCCTTCTTTAGCTCCGCCCGCAAGCCGTCGCTGGACCCGCCTCCATCAGCCTCCGATTCGGCACACCGCAGTCTCCTCTGTTCGCCGCCTCTTTCAGGTCGCTGCGCCCTCGCACCAAGTTCCTGCCGGAGCTCCGTCCGCCACCGTTGCCTGGAACCGAGGCCGGACGACTTCATTCCTCCCGTTCCGGTGATTCCCGCCGACCTTGTTGCCAAGGTCCCCTGCCTGCTTCTTCTCCATCACCATGGCCTTCTGCCGTTTCTCTTCTTCAGTACAGAGAGCAGCAGCGGCTTGCTAATCCTGAGCAGTGACCACGCATCCAGCGCCAGCAGACCCCGTCCCCGGCCACCGGTGCCCTCGCCGGAGACCACCGGCAAGCCGCCGCGCCAAGTCCTCCTGCGGCCGCTCCCCTGTTTCCCTGATCGAACTGCTGCTGCTGCTTGCTTCGCGTTGACCGCGCAATGCCAGCGACAAGTCATCGGCCTCATTCGGCCTCCCGTGCCGGATCGCAAGGCCCGGCCTCCTCCGCGGACTGGGCTTGGCCCAATGTGAGCAGCTCCTGTCCTTTCCAGAGTTTACCAGTTTTACAAAACCCCCCTTGAACTTCATGCATACCATAACTCACCAACCATGCATCACATATAAAAACTTTAAATATGAGATATGACTAGAATTTCATCTAGTTTCATAATATCCAACTTTCCTGCATGTTTAAAATGCTTAAAATGATGTTTGATTAAACTTGCTCATATAGTATGCTAAAATGATTTAATTCATAACTAAATAACTGTAGCTCCAAACTTAACAAACTTCATATGTAAATGGGGCAGAAAAATGCCTAGTTTAACATGGTGACTTTACTTTCCATGTTTAATAACTCTAAAATTGTGTTTAGGGCAGAACAGTACCAAATCTATAATATGCTCATGAGGATTTTTTTGGACTTGTTGCTTGTTGTTCCGGCCGCATTTAAACTTGTCTAGATAGGTAGTTTACTTTGCTTCACCCCTTGCCATGCTAAACAACATTTAATAATGTGAAAGTGGAACCCTCAAAATGCTAAGGACAAAGGATTGGCTCAAGCTCAAAATCTCAAGACTCTTCATTTTATATTTTAGTGATCCAAGATCACATTGAGTCTTTAGGAAAAGCCAATACTATCAAGGAGGGATGAGGTGTTGCTTAATGAGCCTCTTGCTTCATGTGCTTAGTGATATGCTCCAAAACCCTCAACTACTTTCCCATATCCACATATGACCTAAACCCTAAGCCAAACTCGGTCCTACCGATTCTTTCTATCCGGCGCCACCGAGTTTCACTTGTCATAAGCCACTGCCAAACCCTAGCAATTCGGTTCTACCGATAGGGATCTCGGTCTCACCGAGACGGGATTGCAAACTCTCTGTTTCCCTTTTGTAACTTTTCGGTCTCACCGAAAGAGCGAATCGGTCCAACCGAGATTGCAGTGTAAACTCTCTGTTTCCTTTTTGTAACTTTTCGGTCTCACCGAAAGAGCAAATCGGTCCCACCGAGTTTGCCTGACCAACTCTCTGGTTAGCTTATTACCAAACTCGGTCTCACCGAGTTTGTGTAATCGGTCTCACTGAGATTACGTTATGCCCAAACCCTAACCATATCGGTCCTACCGAGTTGCATGTCAGTCCCACCGAAAATCTCTAACGGTCACTAGGTTTACCTTTTCGGTCCGACCGAGTTTGTTGATTCGGTCCCACCGAGATTGGAAAACTGTGTGTAACGGTTGGATTTTGTGTGGAGGCTATATATACCCCTCCACCTCCTCTTCATTCGTGGAGAGAGCCATCAGAACACATACACAATTCCAACTCATATGTTCTGAGAGAGAACCACCTACTCATGTGTTGAGACCAAGATATTCCATTCCTACCATATGAATCTTGATCTCTAGTCTTCCCCAAGTTGCTTTCCACTCAAATCTTCTTTCCACAAAATCCAAATCCTATGAGAGAGAGTTGAGTGTTGGGGAGACTATCATTTGAAGCACAAGAGCAAGGAGTTCATCATCAACACACCATTTGTTACTTCTTGGAGAGTGGTGTCTCCTAGATTGTCTAGGTGTCACTTGGGAGCCTCCGATAAGATTGTGGAGTTGAACCAAGGAGTTTGTAAGGGCAAGGAGATCGCCTACTTCGTGAAGATCTACCGGTAGTGAGGCAAGTCCTTCATGGGCGATGGCCATGGTGGGATAGACAAGTTTGCTACTTCGTGGACCCTTCGTAGGTGGAGCCCTCCGTGGACTCGCGCGACCGTTACCCTTCGTGGGTTGAAGTCTCCATCAACGTGGATGTAGGATAGCACCACCTATCCGAACCACGGGAAAAACATCCGTGTCTCCAATTGCGTTTGAATTCTCCAAACCCTTCCCTTTACATTCTTGCAAGTTGCATGCTTTACTTTCCGCTGCCAATATACTCTTTGCATGCTTGCTTGAATTGTGTGATGATTGCTTGACTTGTCCTACAATAGCTAAAATCTGCCAAGAACTAAAATTGGGAAAAGGTTAAGTTTTTATTTGGTCAAGTAGTCTAATCACCCCCCTCTAGACATACTTTTGATCCTACAAGTGGTATCAGAGCTTTGGTCTCTATTTGCTTTGATCTCCATAGCTTTTGGTGGTCATAGCCTTGGTTTCACAACCTAGGAGAGTATGGCGTCTAGCGAGGGAAATTATCACCGTAGAGGTCCTTACTTTGATGGTACTAATTTTGCTAGTTGGAAGCATACAATGAAAATGCATATTCTTGGACATAACCCCGCCGTTTGGGCTATTGTGTGTGTTGGTTTGCAAGGTGACTTCTTTGATGGGAAAGAACCAAACTGTGAAGCTACCGCGGATGAGTTGAAGATGTTGCAATACAATGCTCAAGCTTGTGATATTCTCTTCAACGGATTGTGCCCTGAAGAATTCAACAAAATCAGCCGACTTGAGAATGCAAAGGAAATTTGGGACACTTTGATTGATATGCACGAAGGTACCGACTCCGTCAAGGAATCCAAGTTGGATGTGCTTCAAAATCAACTTGACAAGTTCAAAATGAAGGATGGTGAAGGTGTCGGTGAAATGTACTCTAGGCTTGCTCTCATCACAAATGAGATTGCCGGCTTAGGAAGTCAAGAGATGACCGATAGATTCATCATCAAGAAGATTCTAAGAGCCTTGGATGGAAAATATGATACCGTGTGCACATTGATCCAAATGATGCCCAATTACAAAGATCTCAAGCCAACGGAGGTGATTGGAAGAATTGTTGCTCATGAGATGTCACTTAAGGATAAAGAGGAACTTCACAACAAATCAAGTGGTGCCTACAAAGCCTCATGTGAAGCCCCTACATAATCAAGTGAGAAACAAAACTTCAATGAAGAATTGAGCTTAATGGTGAAGAACTTCAACAAGTTCTACAAGAGTAGAAGCAAATATAGAAGCTTCAAGTCAAGGTCCTACAATGACAAAAGATCTTCTAGTCGAGAGCGAAACTGCTACAGTTGTGGAAGACCCGGACACTATTCCAATGAGTGTACGGCTCCCTACAAGAGAAGAGAAGATTCTCCAAAAAGAAGAAGCAAAGAATCACCACCAAGAGAGAGAAGGAGTAGAGATGATTGTTATGAATGAAGATACTCATGGAGAAGCAAGGATTCGGAAAGGAAGGAAAAATCATCAAGGAGCTACACAAAACGAAGACATCAAGCTCATGTTGGTGAATGGGTATCCGGCTCCGACTCCGACAGCCACTCCGAGATAAGTTATCACTCCGACTCTGAAGATACTCAAGATGAAGGTGTTGCCGGTCTAGCACTTGTGTCAACCAACTCCTAGGACATATTTGACTCACCAAATGAAGGAATTGGAAGATGCTTCATGGCCAAAGGTCCTAAGGTAACACACCCCGAGTATGTTGATTTCAATAGTGATGAAGATGACTTGTTAGGTGATGATTTGCTTGTTGACAACTCTAGTGATGAATACTATGATGAAACGTCAATTAATCATGCTAATCAAGATAAAACGAATGACAATGATAAGGAGAAGATTGAGGCTCTAACTAAAGAACTAAACACTCTTAAGTTAGCTCATGAAACTATCTTCGAAGATCATCGAGAATTTTTAAGAGCTCATGAGAAATTACGCTTTGAAAAGCTCAATCTTGAGCAAGAGCATGAGTTCTTAAAAGCAATCAATGATGATCTACGCAAGAAAAGTTCTTCTTACATTGCCAAGCGTTTACTCTTATCCACTTACATGCCTCAAGTCAAGTCTAGTAACAAGAACAAGAAATATTCTTCCTCTAGCAGTAACAATGATCATGCTAAATCCAATATTGTTGCTTCTAGTAGTTCTCTTGATTCCACTAATGATTCTTTTAGCCAAGTTACACTTGAGCAAGAAAATAGCTTATTGAAGGGAATTATAGAGAAAGGAGTGTACAAAAGCCTTGCCGGGAGTAAGCAATTCGAGGAAATTGTGCGCAAGCAAGGAATGCACCGGAAGAATCAAGGTGTTGGTTTTGAACGAAAATTCAATGCCAATGGAGTTGAGTGGGAAGAAGATCAATACCCCAAGACAAAGTTTGTTCCTCAACAAGAGAAGTATGATACTTCTTTCAAGGGGACACAAGCTCAAGATGATCTTCCACCACAAGACTACAAGCAAAAAGGCAAGGACAAGCTTCAAGAGGAAATTGATGCATTTGAAGAAGCTCCTAAGACCTTAGTCAAGTGGATTCCCAAGACTACTTCAAGTTCCACTTCATCAAGTATGACTACAACTCCAAGGATTCCCATCAAGATGGTGTGGATCCAAAAGAAGAAGAACTAGAGAGTTCTTGAGGGTGACTCCGCCAACATACTTCACTCTTATCATTTTGGCAAGAACAAGTGCAATCAACTTCCACATCTTGCACTAGTTCAAGGAGTCACAAACCCTCTTGTTGGTAAGACAAGGGACAAGGTAACCTAAAAGTTTTCATGGACATCATCTTGTGTGTGCATCACTCTATGTCTATGGATATACTTGTTTGTTCCTTGTGGGACTAACCCATGTAGGTATTGAAAGTGCAATTCACTCAAATGGATAGCTCCAAGTGATCTACATCAACATTGAGCATCCACATCTTCAACATCTACATGAAGTCATCATCGACAAAACCCGAGGTTAGTTCATCCCTCTAAGGGGGGATATCACATCTAGGGGGAGCTTTACTCTAAGACTTGAGCTAAAGCAACTCTAAAGATGTGAACACAACAATGCTTTATGTAAAAGTGGTAACCCCACTTGAGCTTAAACGATGAGTATGACCTATGATCAAGTGTTCTCACTTGACTCCTAAGTCAATATACTCATATATAGATGACCTTGTCATCGCAAATTGCTTGATAGATGCTAGAATTGGTTGTGCATGCCTTGTCACATATTTCATTTGCCATCTTATTGTGTGAGCATGCTGGTTGCATATTTTACTCATTCGAGGACATCCACTTGTTGTTTTGATTGTTTGGTTTTATTTCCTTTTGCCAAGTGGATGGACAAGAATGCCTAAGAACCTCCTCTAGCTATCTATGCTTTTCTCATCTCAAACTCTATTCATGCTACATCACAAAATTTGATCAAGTCAGATTCGAACCACTCTGTGTGAGGAGCGCTCGGAGTCCCCGATTCGTCATAGACTTAAACTTCCAAAACCTCTTTATGATTCTCGGTCTGACCGATACCCTACTTTCGGTCCTACCGAGATCATTAAGTTGATCTAGGTTTTCGATCTCGATGCAACCGATTTGAACCATTCGGTCACACCGAGTTGCAACAACTGTATACAGTTTTGCATCTCGGTGCCACCGAGTTGTTCCACTCGGTCACACCGACAGGGCGGGCTATATATAGTCACAGGCAAAAATTTGGAAATTTCTCCGAACCCCTTCGCCCGCGCGATAGCCTGCTCTGCCAA
This sequence comes from Triticum urartu, assembly GCF_003073215.2. Taxonomy (NCBI): domain Eukaryota; kingdom Viridiplantae; phylum Streptophyta; class Magnoliopsida; order Poales; family Poaceae; genus Triticum; species Triticum urartu. Next base: position 186,316,610 of record NC_053025.1, on the reverse strand, counting down.
CTTGGTCTCCGGATCGTCTCCTCGCCGACAGCCGCCTCCAGTCACTGGTCTCCGTCGCCGTCAACGGAAATTCAACCCTGCCGTTGCCGCCGTAGCGAGTCTCCGCCGAACTAGGGTATGGACTCGATCTTTGTGCTATTCCCCAATCCGATTCTTAGCACATTGTGATCATCATGATTCTTGCCACGTTTGTTAAACTTCTATCCAGTCAATGAACTCGTAGATTAGGTTTAATTCGAAAATTTTAGGGTTAGGTTTCCGCCGAAACCATCTCGGACCCACCGAGTTGAAAAACTCGGTCCCACCGATTTGGCTTATGCCATTGCACAAGTGAGACTCGGTCTGACCGAGAATTACTTATCGGTGTGACCGATTTTGGAACTCTGTGAAACCCTAGTAGTCTCGGTGCCACCGAACTATGACTCGGTCTGACCGAGTTCACTAGTTTAGGTGCCAAAACTGCTTCAGTATCACCGAGTTTAGAAATCGGTAGATCCGAGATGCTTTCAGTGGGAAACTAAAACTAAGTTTTTGAATTATTCTTTTGCAAAAATCGCTGCATTTTGTGATGCTCATCCACTCTATCTCATCTATAACCTATTCACAGGGTCAGCAGTCAGAGTTTGCATCATGTCAGACCAAAGTGATAGCCAGAACTTGTCAGAGTAGCAAGTGCAGATGAGTGAGGGCACTAGTCCCTCAAGTTCCTCAGATGATGGCAGCAGGAGCACCCCTAGCAATCTTCCTAAAGCTGCCACAAGACAGAGAAAGAAGAGAGCCTCAGACTCAGAAGATGAGGATTATGTGGCAGAAGAGGAAGCAACTTCCAAGAGAGTTGAGCCACCACAGGGCATAAAACCAGGGATGAAGATCAAAAGGCCAGCAGGCAAGCAGCCTATGTCAAAGGCCAGAGCTTCAACCGAGAAGCCCACTCCCATTGAGCCAGTTGCTGCTGAAGGCAAGAAGAGGAAAGAAAGGGTGAAGAAAACTATAGCCAGAGTGCTTGGCAAGGCTTCCATCATGGAAGATGAGGAGGAAGAATAAGAGGTAGCTACACTAGCACCTAAGGCACCCAAGCTGATGGGTGATGCTATAAGAATAGGGGCAGCTGCTTCCAAGGCCAAGCCAGCTCCAAAGCCAAAGCCAAAGAGGAACACAAGAAGCATCCCAGCTACTGAGAAGAACAAGGCCCCAGTGCCTGAAGCTGCAGAAGAAGAAGAGAATGTTCGTAGAAAGCTCAAGCCCAAGATCCCAGACCACAATGATGCTCATCCTGTGGCTGAGGATATGAAACTCAGGAGAGATTCAGGGCTCCGGAAGTGGAGAGAAGCAGATTCGTATGCTTCAAGGAGAAGGACTGCAGTTGACTACAGGTTTCACACCAAGGAGCAGCAAGACTTTGATGAGACAGTGCTGCTAGACAAGAAGCCAAATGTCTGTGATATGAGATGGGTTGATTGGCAATACATCAAGGACAACAAAGAGTACTACCCTGTAGTGCAGGACATCTTCAAGGCATGTGGAGTAGAGGACTTTGTTGGGCAGAAGCTCACAAAGTGGAACGAGGAACTCATCATGCAGTTCTACTCCACAGCCCACTTCTATCCAGATGGCAGGATTGTATGGATGTCAGAGGGTACGAGGTACCAGTCTACAGTTGCTGAATGGGCTCAGCTGATTAATGCCCCAGAAGAGCTTGACGATGACTTGGACATTTATGCCAAGAAGAAGATGGACCACAACTCAATGTCAAACATGTACAAGGAGATTCCAAATGAAGCACTTGATACGTTCAAGTTTGGCTCAGTACACTATCTTCTGTCAGGGCTGCCAACCATCAACTGGATTCTTAGGCACACTCTATTGCCCAAGTCTGGAGATCACAAGATGATCAGGGGACACGCGATCAACTTGCTTCATATCTTTGACGTGCCACAGAAATTCAAAGTCAAGAGCCTTATGATTGAAACAATCAAGAGGACAGCAGCAGACCAGAAGAGGAGCTGTGGATATGCCCCACAGATTCAGGAGCTCATCAACTCTAAGATGGGCACGGGCATATACTTATTGGACAAGGAACACCTGCCCATCCGTCCAGACTTTGAAGATAATCAAGTGGTCATGACTGAGAATGAGCCATCATATGCCCAAGCACAAGCCAAGAAGGAGAAGGCGAGGAAGGAGAAAGCTGCCAAGATGCCTACTCAAGAGGAGGCATCTGAATATTTCCTGAAAACCAAACAAGAGAAACTTGGTTACTTGATTGCATCCACCCTGCGGATTGAGCAAGGACTAGCCACCCTAACTCAGAACCAGGTAAGCTTAGAGAGGATCATGGAACAAAAGTTCTATGACTTGGATGTCAAAGTGACAGAGATTCAGACTGCAGTGGAGCAGCTCCAGGATGACATGCAGGAGAGGAGAGGCAAGACTACAACTGATGCCTTTGCCAGAGTACCACGAGGTCCGAGGTCGTCTGTAGTGCCAGTTGCTGACACCAGAGCCACCACGTCTGCACCAGCTACAGCCTCAGTTCCACCAGCTCCAGCGTCCACTTCAGCCTCGACTCCGACCACGTCTACAGAAGGCTTCGTCCTTGGAGTGCTTCGGACTCCACCACCACCTGAAGATCAAGCCTGAGGGTCGACTTAGCAATATGCATTTTGTAGGAACTTTTTGGTAACTTGTTGCCAAAGGGGGAGAAAATGTATAGATCATAGGCTGAGAGAGAGAGTGTTGCTTTTATTCTCTCTTGTTTTATTTGGTGGTTTTTCGAACTTTGTTTGCTTTTGTGTGAGATACTATGTCATTGCTCATGAGACATTGATGATCATGTGTTTGATCATAAGCTACACTTAATGTTTGCTTAATATTATCATCTTATCTATTTATGTGATCATTCACTATTCTTGGTGATGAGTGCATGTATTTCATTCTTATCATTTTAAGCGCTCCACCAAGATGTATGTGACATGGAAGAGTAACCCATGACTCTAACTCTTTGTGCATTTGCAGTCCAAAGCAAATTTTAAATATGCACAAATTTAGGGGGAGCTCTTACTTGTCAGATACTTCTCAAAGCGACGATATATTTCATGCTTATTATCATTTGTCGAAGCTTTGATCTATATGTTGTCATCAATTACCAAAAAGGGGGAGATTGAAAGTGCAACTATCCCTAGGTGGTTTTGGTAATTCATAACAACATATAGCTCATTGAGCTAATGCTATTCCAAGATGACTATTTCAGGAGAGCTCAATGATTGGCATGGCATGGATGTGAAAGTGGAACCCTCAAAATGCTAAGGACAAAGGATTGGCTCAAGCTCAAAATCTCAAGACTCTTCATTTTATATTTTAGTGATCCAAGATCACATTGAGTCTTTAGGAAAAGCCAATACTATCAAGGAGGGATGAGGTGTTGCTTAATGAGCCTCTTGCTTCATGTGCTTAGTGATATGCTCCAAAACCCTCAACTACTTTCCCATATCCACATATGACCTAAACCCTAAGCCAAACTCGGTCCTACCGATTCTTTCTATCCGGCGCCACCGAGTTTCACTTGTCATAAGCCACTGCCAAACCCTAGCAATTCGGTTCTACCGATAGGGATCTCGGTCTCACCGAGATGGGATTGCAAACTCTCTGTTTCCCTTTCGTAACTTTTCGGTCTCACCGAAAGAGCGTCTCGGTCCCACCGAGATTGCAGTGTAAACTCTTATTTCCTTTTTGTAACTTTTCGGTCTCACCGAAAGAGCAAATCGGTCCCACCGAGTTTGACCTGACCATGACCTATGAAGACATCATTGACGAAGAAGAAGAAGAAGCTAGAGTTGACTTTGATTTGAGAAGATTTAGTTCAGACCACCACTACCAAGTTGAGTCCAACGAATGATTGCGGTAGTATGAAGAGATCATATATATTGTGGATATGACCTTACCTGTAGGTTTTTGCTTGTGTGGTGTGATCTGTGTGAATTGCTTGATTTGAAATTTTTCTTGCTATCATAAGCATATGGGTAGTGATTTCTCTCATTAGGCCCTTATTCTATTCTAATTTCTCATCCACTCTAAACCTAACAGATGCCTCCAAGACGTGACCCGGAATTCCCACCGGAACTTACCCAGTTGATCCAGAACCAGAATGCCCTCATGCAGCTACTCATTCAGAATCAAATCCAGAACAACAACAACCCACCGCCACCACCCCCGGTTGACAACCTTACCCGTTTCTTGAGGTTGAACCCACCAGTGTTCTCTAGCAGCACGAAGCCGATCATTGCAGATGACTGGCTTCGCAAGATCGGAAGAGAGTTGACCACCGCAGGATGCACTGACGCTGAGAAGGTGCGCTTTGCCACACATCAACTGGATGGACCAGCAGCCTCATGGTGGGAGAATTACACCACTACATTCCCCATAGCAAATGTGACTTGGGATCAGTTCCAGCAGGCGTTCCGTACCGCACATGTTTCAGCCGGAGCTATGAGTCTGAAGAAGCGTGAGTTCCGCAACTTAGGCCAAGGAAATCGTTCTGTGTATCTATGTAGTGAGTGAGGCCAAGTCCTTCTTTGGGCGATGGCCATGGTGGGATAGACAAGGTTGCTACTTCGTGGACCCTTCGTAGGTGGAGCCCTCCGTGGACTCGCGCGACCGTTACCCTTCGTGGGTTGAAGTCTCCATCAACGTGGATGTAGGATAGCACCACCTATCCGAACCACGGGAAAAACATCCGTGTCTCCAATTGCGTTTGAATTCTCCAAACCCTTCCCTTTACATTCTTGGAAGTTGCATGCTTTACTTTCCGCTGCCAATATGTTGCATGCTTGCTTGAATTGTGTGATGATTGCTTGACTTGTCCTACAATAGCTAAAATCTGCCAAGAACTAAAATTGGGAAAAGGTTAAGTTTTTATTTGGTCAAGTAGTCTAATCACCCCCCCTCTAGACATACTTTCGATCCTACAGCCACCTCGGGGCAACTCGAGGGTTGGTTTTACTCGTAGCTTAACCTATCCAGTGTGCCCTGAGAACGAGATATGTGCAGCTCCTATCGGGATTTGTCGACACATCCGGGTGGCTTTGCTGGTCTTGTTTTACCATTGTCAAAATGTCTTGTAACCGGGATTCCGAGTCTGATCGGGTCGTCCTGGGAGAAGGAATATCCTTCGTTGACCGCGAGAGCTTGTGATGGGCTAAGTTGGGACACCCCTGCAGGGTTTTGAACTTTCGAAAGCCGTGCCTGCGGTTATGGGCAGATGGGAATTTGTTAATGTCCGGTTGTAGAGAACTTGAAACTTAACTTAATTAAAATGCATCAACCGCGTGTGTAGCCGTGATGGTCTCTTCTCGGCGGAGTCCGGGAAGTGAACACGGTTCTTGTGTTATGCTTGAAAATAAGTAGTTTCAGGATCACTTCTTGATCACTTCTAGTTTACAACCGTGCTTTGCTTCTCTTCTCGCTCTCATTTGCGGTAGTTAGCCACCATATATGCTAGCGCTTGCGGAAGCTCCACCTCACTACATTTTCCTACCCATAAGCTTAAATAGTCTTGATCTCGTGGCTGTGAGATTGCTGAGTCCCAGTGACTCACAGATTACTTCAAACAGTTGCAGGTGCCGATGATAACCGTGTAGGTGACGCAACCGAGCTCAAGGAGGAGCTCGATGAAGATCGTGTTCGTTGTGTTGTTTTGTTTCCAGTTGATCAGTAGTGGAGCCCAGTCGGGGCGATCGGGGATCTTTTGCATTAGGGGTTGTTTTTCTTTATTTGGATCCGTAGTCGGACCTTGATTGTATCTGGCTGATGTAATGCTATATTCATGTATTGTGTGAAGTGGCGATTGTAAGCCAACTCTTTATCCCTTTCTTATTCAGTACATGGGATGTGTAAAGATTACCCCTCTTGCAACATGCCTACTATGCGGTTATGCTTCTAAGTCGTGCTCCAACACGTGGGAGATATAACCGCATCGTGGGTGTTACAGATTTAGCTGTCGTTGGTGATCAATAACTGGTTTGCATCTTGCTCCAAATTTATCTTGTGTTGACATAGAGTGGGACTAATGCCCTTAAGATCATCAAGAGTATATCCAATAGCAGCACGGTGCTTCTTCAGAGTTTTCAATAATCTCTCTTCTTCGTGCTCTGAAAGGTTAGCACTAGTAATAACAGGATATATCTTCTTTTCATCAAGATAAGCATATTTAAGAGTATCAGGCAATGGTTTAAGCTCAAACACGGGATCACCCTTGGGTGGAGGAGGATCCCTTATGATTTCAACAGGCAAGTTGTGTTTCAGAATAGGTCCCTGTTTAAAGAATACTTCATCTATTTCCCTTCTTTCATTCATAAACATATCATTTTCATGGTCTAGCAAATATTGTTCTAAAGGATCAGTAGGAGGCACGACTATAGAAGCAAGACCAATAATTTCATCTTTACTAGGAAATTCCTCATCATGGGGTTGTCTACTAAATTTGGCAAAATTAAACTCATGAGACATATCCCCTAAACCAACAGAAACAATGTCCTTATTGCAGTCTATCTTAGCATTAATAGTATTCAAGAAGGGTCTACCAAATATAATGGGACAAAAGCTATCTTGTGGAGAACCAAGAACAAGAAAATCAGCAGGATATTTAAATTTCACACACAAGACTTCAAGATCTCTAACAATCCCAACTAGTGAAATAGTATCTCTATTGGCAAGCTTAGTTGTAACATTGATATCTTCTATCTCAGCAGGTGCAATATCATGCATAATTTCTTCGTATAAGGAATAAGGTATTGCACTTGCACTAGCACCCATATCACATAAGCCATGATAACAATGATCTCCTATTTTAACGGAAATAACAGGCATGCCTACAACAGGTCTATGTTTATTTTTAGCATCAGGTCTAGCAATTCTAGCAGCTTCATTGCAGAAGTAAATAACATGCCCATAAATATTATCGGCCAAGAGATCTTTAACCATAGCAATTTTAGGTTCAACTTTAATTTGCTCAGGGGGTTTAGGTGTCTTAATGTTACTTTTGTTAACCATAGTTGAAGCTTTAGCATGATCCTTTATTCTAACAGGGAAAGGTGGTTTCTCAATATAAGCAGCAGGAACAACATGATCATTATAAGTGATAGTATTTTATTCAACTTTAATAGGTGCAACTACTTTTACTTCAGTGGGGGGATTATATTTAAACCACTTCTCCTTTGGGAGATCAACATGAGTAGCAAAGGATTCACAGAAAGAAGCTACTATCTCAGAGTCAAGTCCATATTTAGTGCTAAATTCACGGAAAGCATCGGTATCCATAAAAGATTTAACACAATCAAACTTAGGTGTTATACCTAACTCCTTACCATCATCGAGGTCCCAATCTTCGGAGTTGCGTTTAATTCTTTCCAATAAATCCTATTTGAATTCAATAGTCTTCACCATGAAAGATCCAGTACAAGAAGTATCGAGCATGGAGCGATTACTGAGAGAAAGCCGAGCATAATTTTTTTGAATAATCATTTCTGTTGAGACCTTATGATTGGGGCATGAATATAACATTGACTTAAGCCTCCCCCCAAGCTTGAGCAATGCTTTCCCCTTCGCGATGCCAAAAATTATATATATAGTTACGATCACGATGAACAAGATGCATAGGATAAAACTTCTGATGAAATTCCAATTTCAATCGCTTGTAGTCCCATGATCCCATATCATCACATAGCCTATACCATGTCAATGCATCTCCCATCAAAGATAAAGGGAAGACCTTCTTCTTCATAACATCCTCAGGCATACCTGCAAGCTTAAATAATCCATAAACTTCATCCACATAGATTAGGTGCAAATCGGGATGTAATGTTCCATCACCTGTGAAAGGATTAGCTAGCAGTTTCTCTATCATACCCAAAGGAATTTCAAAGTAAACATTTTCAGTAGGTTCAGTGGGTTGAGGAGCAATTCTTCGCTCTACTGGTCGAGGTGAAGATACCTCGAACAAGCCCCTCAAAGGATTATGTTCCATAGTAACAAGTGACAGTAAATTTCAGCACACTATATAAATTTTTCCTTACCAAATTCCACTTACCAAAGGCGCTTCACTCCCCGGCAACGGTGCCAGAAAAGAGTCTTGATGACCCACAAGTGTAGGCGATCTATCATAGCCTTTTCGATAAGTAAGAGTGTCGAACCAAACGAGGAGCAGAAGGAAATGATAAGCAGTTTTCAGTAAGGTATTCTCTGCAAGCACTGAAATTATCAGTAACAGATAGTTTTGTGATAAGGTAATTTGTAACGAGTAGCAAGAAATAAAAGTAAATAAGGTGCAGCAAGATGGCCCAATCCTTTTTGTAGCAAAGGACAAGCCTGGACAAACTCTTATATGAAGGAAAACGCTCCCGACGACACATGGGAATTATCATCAAGCTAGTTTTCATCACGTTCATATCATTCACGTTCGGTACTTTAATAATTTGATATGTGGGTGGACCGGTGCTTTGGTACTGCCCTTACTTGGAAAAGCATCCCACTTATGATTAGCCCCTATTGCAAGCATCTGCAACTACAACAGAAGTATTGAGGTAAACCTAACCATAGCATGAAACATATGGATCCAAATCACCCCCTTACGAAGCAACACATAAACTAGGGTTTAAGCTTCTGTCACTCTAGCAACCCATCATCTACTTATTACTTCCCAATGCCTCCCTCTAGGCCCATGCAATGGTGAAGTGTCATATAGTTTACATTCACATGACACTACTAGAGGGATGACAACATACATCTCATCAAAATATCGAACGAATACCAAATTCACATGACTACTTATAGCAAGACTTCTCCCATGTCCTCAGGAACAAACGAAACTACCCACAAAGCATATTCATGTTCAAAATAAGAGGGGTATTAATATGCATATGGATCTGAACATTTGATCTTCCACCAAGTAAACCAACTAGCATCAACTACAAGGAGTAATCAACACTACTAGCAACCCACAAGTACCAATCTGAGGTTTGGATAAAAAGATTGGATACAAGAGATGAACTAGGGTTTGAGATGAGATGGTGCTAGTGAAGATGTTGATGGAGACTGACCCCCTCCCGATGAGAGGATCATTGATGATGGTGATGATTTCCCCGGCAGAATAGCTCTGCCAGAGCCCTAGGTTGGTTCCGCCTCGTGGCGGCGGAGTTTCGTCCCGTGAGCTTGCTTATGATTTTTTTCTCGGACGAAAGACCTCATATAGCAGAAGATGGGCATTAGAGGGCCACCAGGGGGCCCACGAGGCAGGGGCGCGCCCAGGGGGTAGGGCGCGCGCCCCACCCTCGTGGCCAGGGTGTGGGCCCCCTCTGGTGCTTTCTCCACTCAGTATTTTTTTATTAATTCCAAAATGACTTTCGTGAAGTTTCAGGACTTTTGGAGCTGTGCAGAATAGGTCTCTAATAGTTTCTCCTTTTCTAGCCCAAAATTCTAGCTGCCGGCATTCCCCCTCTTCATGTAAACCTTGTAAAATAAGATAGAATAGGCATAAGTATTGTCACATAATGTGTAATAGCATCCCATAATGCAATAAATATCGATATAAAAGCATGATGCAAAATGGACGTATCTATGGTCTTGGTCTTGTTGCCCTTGAATGGAAACCTTTGCCAGATTCCTCGGGAACCCACGCCTATCCTTGCCTCCTTTGCACCAAAGATCAATCTGCCTCCTCTGTGCCCGCTGGTGCCCGCCTGCTTTGGTTGTCATGGCTTGCATCATCGCAACCTCATGAGGTTGGGTACCTGCATAGAAATCTCTGCTCCTCGGGAGGCTGCCTGGGGAGGCCGCTCCCTCGGGAGGTCTTGGCATTGCCCGCCTCATGAGGCTTGGTCCCTCACGAGGGTATTTTCTTGGTGGTCTTGTAGATGGGCCGTACCAGGTCGTTGATGAAGCCACGCCGTGGGCCGCTGGCAGGCAAGTCTGGGTACCTGGTTCCTAGAACGCCGACACCCATGATTCGGCCTGGCTCGAACTCCTGAATTTATCAGTATGCCAGATGCCGCCGGGGACGGCTGGAGTCAACGGGAAGGAAGACAGCACCTCACTCGGTCGGCCTCCTCTACCCCAAGCGCGAGGAAGAAGATGACCTGTGGGCGGGGCCCGCATGTCAGTTACCAGCAGGTCGAGCCCGCGAGTTTATGTGGACACGGTTTCTTTGGGAGCCGTCTCCCCGCAGCCAAGACGTAATCTAGGAGGGCGCCTTCGGCATCACCACCTCCTTCGCGCAAGTGAGCCACTGGGCTGACCCTAGTAGGCGCCATATAGCTGGGCTTCACCTAGTGCGCATTATAAGGTTGATTTCTTTTCTTCCTTTTCTTTTCCAGAAATATTGTAAAATCCATAAACAATTCAAATGGACTCCAAATTTAATGATTCAAACTAGCACAAATGCCCATGCGTTGCAACAGGAGAGAAAGTTCATGTGTCCGTATAATCGTCCATCAATGCGGCACGCCAACATCCATACGGTGCCATCCGAAGACGACACACCAAGGTAAAATGTATATCAGCAAAAACTACACAATGAATGAGTTTGCTTTTCTCTTATTTTTTTGGATTATCAGGTATTCATCTTGATATAAAAAAGATGACCTCAGAGCGTAGTATGATCATATAACAGCTCATGATGGCTTGTAGAAGGACGACCTCATCCATTTTTATCACAACCTTGGAAAAACAATGTTGGATGCAAAGGAAAATAACTTAAGAATGAGGAAAACCATGTCTCTACAAAATGAAAAAATAGCGCGCTATAGAAAATAGCACGGGCCCTGAAAATATGCTATTAGTGTGCTATAGCGCGCTACAACGTGCTATTAGCGAGACATTGTACATAAATTAATTTAGCGAGGCAGTTCTCTACACGCTATAGTGCGCTATTTTTTCCAGTGACATAAAGAGCAATGACACCAAGACAAATAAACCAGCACCTGAAGGTACTGGCACATAATTGGATTATCGACTTCATTAGTTCTACACATGCAACTTCTAACATGCTGGAAACAAAAAGAACTACATTTCCTAAGAACCGGTAACCTTCCACTATTCTTGTGCCTAGAGCAATCTTTTGTACCGCTAATTGCAAAACAAAAGCAATATATAGGATTTTCAATTATTGTTACCAATCTAAACTAACAATTGCTTGAGGTCACGCACCATAATCGTCTTCCTTGGAGGAGGTTGGAAGCCTGCTCTACCTGTTCTTGTTATCTGGTTCCCCATGTAAGAAGGGATGCACATCCTTGTGAACTGATAAAAATGGATGTGAGAATTGATAAGCAACGACACGGTTCAGATCTGGAAATGAAGATCAGGGAAATGGAAGAAAAATGTCATTTTTTAGGTCTCCATGACAACAAAATGATAGGAATTAACACACTCAACATAAGCTTGTAATGCACCCAATTTATTTTAGCAAAAATTCCTTCAGTTACAATTATAAAAAAGAAAAGGAAAAATAATAGAATGTACATTGTAATAGACAATGCTGCTGCACCACAAAACAGAGGGCTCACTCCTTGGCTAATATAATTTCCTCACTCCCGGCAACCTAGAACCCATTAGCAGCAGACCTCTGCATATATGTGATTGCAAACTTGCACTCACTATGAAAGTAATAACACAAGAAAAAGTTGTAGGAAATGAAGCACTCTATTTTTGACTTTGTTCTGATTTCACAAAGAGCTTTTTTCTTTGTTGGTTACTCAAAATTATTTTCTTGCCTCCACCACTCCAGCCTTTTTGCCACTTCTTTGTGAGCTAAATACCGATGCATTGCTACGGAAGGCTTATATCATAGGTTTTTCCATGTTCTGCAATAAAAGAACTATGAAATATTGGTAAACTACATGGTGATTTGCAACAAAAAAAGTGCTTTAAGGATCCATCAACCAAATGCCAATTCCATCTCATCAAAAGATTAACATGAGTGGAGGAGGTTATTAGGATCATTTAGGGACCTACTGGACACTCCTCACTTTAGCAGTTCCAACATGTCACTACATCTTTTTCATCATGGAATTCTCATTATTTGTTGATATCAACCACTACCATTTCCTTATGGGGAGATACATCTACTTTCTTGTAGAACTCGTGTAGGCATCACACTCTTTGACCATTTTCTCCACTCTGTCACCCAACAGTTTATCATTCTGAAGAATGTGCTTGACATCTTTCCACATCATCAACAGGTTTGTTTGCCTCTGTCAAGGTTAAGTTAAAAGGAAAGAAGGATAGCAGTAGGGTCAATGACAGTTCTAATGCTAGTAACATTCTAGATAGTGTAAGAAGACAATAACAAAAGATAAGCACCTGCAAAGGCCAATTCTCTGGCTTGAGTGCAGTCCATTGACAATTTCTTGATGTTATCAGGGTCAAACGCCACATCCTATATGCAGATTGATGTGTCTGTGACAAAAAACAAAAATGGGTGCCATCGCACATAATAAAAAAGTATTGCCATACTAATCTTGTCTTTTGTGTTCCTATCTTGCTAGTGTGATGCGAAATAATAATTCTCAGTTAACATTAACTGGAATGGTTACATGTTGCGTGAACCGCAGTCATTATGTGTGACAACACTCAGAAGTGTGTCAAAATGAATCTAAAAAGTGTTTGTGGAAGGAAATAACAGTGATATATGTAAAGAGACCAAACTAAGCAAGTTTGTGTGTGTATGACTCTCTATTTAAGTATGCAAACAACCTGCAGAATAAAACAACGTTCAGACTATTAGTAATCATGGAAGAGCTTACTATGCAAAAAGTAATCATACAAAAAAGGGTCGTACAAATGGTAAAGAAGAAAGTCCACATTGTTATTCTGAAATAACACTCGGCATAGAGCCCACCATTGGCATAGACAGTTTTTCCTACAGGTGATCATATAGAAGCAGTACGAATCAAACTGAACAAGACTAACATGTTAATCATATCTATATTTTTAAGAGCATCTTTGTCAAATCTGGAGTGCCGCTTAACTGGAGAAGGTTCAGGTGAATAAGCTGTGCGTAAAGAGATACTACAGACTCTTGATGAACATTGCACAACTCGCAGACATTGGATCACGATCAGACGATCAGGCTAAAAACGGACGTTGATCATGATCAGGACTCACTGTCACTATGAATAGAGCGGCGTGAACCAGAATCACGACCGCTTGTTTCCCTCCACCCTGGAGAGGGACTCAACGACCTCGACCTTCTTGTGCTTGCCCGCGAGGCTGTACGCCCGAACCCGCGTCTCACCACTGTTGAGGTCCCTGTAGTAGACGGTGCTGGGCCTCAGCCGGGGCACTCCTTCGTGGACACAGCCACCATGCCGGACGCGTCCATGGGCACCGCAACGTTGCCGATGTCGTCCTCCTCCTCCCACGTCCCACTGCACTCGTCCAGCACGCGAACCATTAACTCCTCACCCCCGGCCGCCTTGACGAGCTCCACTTGGATCAGCGCCCCACCGCCGGGGGTCTGCACGAGGAAGTTGCTCTCCACGCGCGAGGTTAGCCTCCGTGTCACGGACGGGATGATATCGGAGACGCGGAGGCCAGCCCGTGCAGCTCCAGGAAGACGTACACAATCCCGAAGCTGGTGTTGTCCTAGAGCTGCCCGTGGTGGAGTGCCAGGTCCACCACGGCCAGGATGTTGCTCAGCCTCACAGATTTCCAGGTGCTCTTGCCGGGTCGATCCGTGGCCCACTGTTGGCGGTGCGGCTGGAAGTAGATGATGGCCACCATCGCCCTGCCGTCAGGCGTGGGCACCGGGATGGCCTTGTGGATTAGGGTGTCCTTGTGGTTGATCAGGGCGTTTGAGGTGGACACTGAGACCGTCAGGTGTACTCTCGACGCGGTCGGCGAGGGGGAGGGCCGCGACGGGGGGCAGAAGCGTGCTCCCATCAGGGCCCCTCCTGCTACCGTGCACAATGAAGAGGAACGGAGAGTGGAGGTGCCGGCATCAGCCGTGGAGGGCGCTATGTGCCTAGGCGCCTACAGGGGGGCCGGGGAGGCCGGAGGCGGAGAAGAGACTGAGAGGGCCCGAGGTAGAGGGGGGAGCCAGAGCCAGGGCAGGGGAGGGAGACGCCGAGAGAGCCGACGAGAGGGGAGGGGCAGCCGTCGGTGCGATGAAGAGGATAAGATAGAAGAAAGGAGAGCGAAGGGAATTTTTACAAAATGCAGGGATTAGTTTGCAAAACCAAAACGTTTTCTCAGATCCACTCAAATGGGACTGTGGGATCATTTACCAAAAAGCACAAGGACCTTTCTGCAAACTTGCTGCGACGGTGCACCCGGAGACTCAATCCGTGCTTTATTATTTATTATTAGGGAGAGATTTCTAGTAGTTCATAAATTCATTCTCTATCACATGGTACAATTGGATCATTTTTCCAGAAATGTTTTCTTCACAAATATTTATCAAATCCTATTTTTCCATTTCTGCAATGAACTTTAGAAAAATCACAGAGAGCTCATCTCTGATCCAAATGCCTTGATTCAAATTCTTAGACTCTTCTAGGTTCATAACTTAGCGTTTAAACATTTTCCCAATACTTTCTTTGCAACATCAAATATTGGTCCATTTCTCCATGTATAGCCAACTTTGCAAATTCCTCGGAAATTCATTTCAACTCCAAATCCAGTGAAACCAACTCCGAGGTGCTTCTAAATTCACTCTTTGTTAAATGGGTGCGTTCGCTCATTTTCCAAAATAATGTTTCTGATGACTTATTGCAAATCCATTAATCTCCTAATTCCATCATAGTGAAATGTTCAAAAGTATCCATTAATCCACTTCCAATGACACCACTTTGGTCATTTTTCATATGACCAGAGGTATCCAAGAAAAGTCCAACTCACATTTTTAGAGCACTTTTATTTCTGGCTTGTTGTGTTGCTTATTGTGGTTGCTTCCGACGTTAGTTGATGAAGTAGACGGAATAGTCGGAGATGGACCAAAAAGATTGAAGACCTTGCGGAGCTAGTCAAGCCGCCCCTTGACCATGTTGATGAACACTTCCTATGCATGTCATACATCACTTTATTATTGTTGCACCGGAATTATGATGAGATGGTAACCACTTTGGTGGGTTTCCTTCATTATTTCCTGGTTGATACTTGCATTGTTCATGACCCTACCTTCCTATGAGGGTTATGTGAGTGGGATTCAATATGATTCTAAAGTAGTTGCGATGCAAATGGGACATGAATATGCATGGTGATGGCGACAAAAGAATTTTCAACGACTTTTCGAAAACCCCGTCGGGTGGCACTACTGCCTGAGGGAGATATTGAGCTAGGTAACCTCTTGATAAAGAAGTAGGTGTACCGAGGCAAGTGAGCGTGTTGTTTTCGAAAACAGATTGGCTTAAGTCGTGACCATTACTCCAACCTTACATGCGCAACCACGCTACCCTTATTTGGGAAAGGGCATTATTGATTACCTAGCTCGTGCTAGCATGGATGCCTGCATTACTAGTGCTAGGAGTGTCATGGTCACTCTCGGGACGGGGTCGTGCCTGGTAGGGCGGCCATGACTATTTTTACAAGGCACCAGACACACCATTGTTACCTTTGTGCATGGTTCTATGGTATGTCTGGGAGAGAGGCTCCAGAGACAACGATATTATTGTGAGAATGTTGGCACGGGGGTTGTTACTAAGCGAGTGGACTCTATGTAATTCACAACTAGGGAAAGATAGTGATCGGGTGCTCACCCCAGGTACTTGAGGTACAACGGGTCATGGCTAACACGGGAGTTCCTCGGATCTTGTGGGTAAATTGTGCAACCTCTACAGAGTGTAAAGCTATTCGAATAGCCGTCTCTACGAGGGTGGGGGCGCGCCCTCCTACCTCGTGGGCCCCCTGGTGGCCCTCCGGTGGCCATCTTCTGCTATATGGAGTCTTTCAATGAAAAAAAATCATAAGCCATCTCCTCGGACGAAACTCCGCCGCCACGAGGCGGAACCTTGGCGGATCCAATCTAGGGCTCCGGCAGAGCTATTCTGCCGGGGAAACTTCCCTCCAGGAGGGGGAAATCGTAGCCATCGTCATCACCAACGCTCCTCTCATCGGGAGAGGGCAATCTCCATCAACATCTTGACCAGAACCATCTCCTCTCAAAACCCTAGTTCATCTCTTGTATCCAATTCTTTTCTCCAAGTCCGTGATTGGTACTAGTAGGTTGCTAGTAGTGTTAATTACTCCTTGTAGTTGATGCTAGTTGGTTTATTTTGTGGAAGATCATATGTTCAGATCCTATATGCATATTAATACCCCTCTGATTATGAACATGATTATGCTTTGTGAGTAGTTACCTTTGTTCCTGAGGACATGGGAGAAGTCTTGCTATTAGTAGTCATGTGAATTTGGTATTCATTCGATATTTTGATGACATGTATGTTCTCTCTCCTCTAGTGGTGTTATGTGAACATCAACGACATAACACTTCACCATTATTTGGGCCTAGAGGAAGGCATTGGGAAGTAATAAGTAGATGATGGGTTGCTAGAGTGACAGAAGCTTAAACCCTAGTTTATGCGTTGCTTCGTAAGGGGCTGATTGGGATCCATATGTTTCATGCTATGGTTAGGTTTACCTTAATACTTTTGTTGTAGTTGCGGATCCTTGCAATAGAGGTTAATCATAAGTGGGATGCTTGTCCAAGTAAGGACAGTAACCAAGCACCGGTCCACCCACATACCAAATTATCAAAGTACCAAACGCGAATCATATGAACGTGATGAAAACTAGCTTGGCGATATTCCCATGTGTCCTCGGGAGCGCTTTTCTCTATATAAGAGTTTTTACAGGCTTATCCTTTGCTACAAAAAGGATTGGAGCACCTTGCTGCACTTTATTTAGTTTTGTTACTTGTTGCTCGTTACAAATTATCCTATCACAAAACTATCCGTTACCACTTATTTCAGTACTTGCAGAAAATACCTTGCTGGAAACCGCTTGTCATTTCCTTCTACTCCTCGTTGGGATCGACACTCTTACTTATTGAAAGAACTATGATAGATACCCTATACTTGTGGGTCATCAGCATGCAGATCTTCATGAAGACCCTGCCACCACACCATCTCAGCAGCCAGCCAGCCAGCATGGCGCTGCATGCCTCGTCACCTTGGACGCACGTCGAAGCAAGGCGAGGCAGCGATGGACGGGGCGAGCTCCTTTACCATCCCCGATAAAGCAAGAGGACACATAGGCGGCACATTAAATGCGTTTTTCCTAGGATGTCAGGAGATGAAGTTCTACACTGTACATACTTTCCACCTCCTGTGTGCCACTGTGGCAAACCCTTTGACATATAAAAGGAGGCCCGAGGCGTACTGAGGAAGGATTCAGACTTTTTGGATCGGGCATGCACCATTTCTAGTTCAAGAGCTCAATAACACTAAATACACACAAAGGAGGACTAGGGTTTTACGCATCACTTGCGGCCCGAACCTGGGTAAAAAATCCCACCGAGTTGATCTTCTAGACCCGCTCTTTGCGCAGCCCCACGCCCCGCAACCGTAGAAGGGATTCCGTCGAGGGATCCCATAGGAGTCGTGACAGAACCCCGACATCTTTGGCGTGCCAGGCAGGGGCGCTGAGGCTGTGAAAATCCAGTTTTGAAACCAGCTCATCGACTTCTTGATCGCGATGGCTCGGGAGAAGAAGGCGACATCGATCAGCCATGCTCTGGTGCCATCAACTAGGTGAGGCGGTGCTATCCGCAGCCACAACAACCATCCGCGTGGCAACAAAAAGCTAAGTCACGCAAAACCCTGAGCAATTTTCATTTTTATAAGGTTATCTTCCTCAAAGGATCTTGCTCCTTGTATGGAAAACCTGCACGCAAGGGAACCCTTCCGCTATTGTCAACACCCTTGTTCTGTTTCAAGTCCGCTCAACACATCAGGCAGCTGCGCCGAGAACGGCAAGGTGATTTGCCCGGCAGCAAGCGCCCCCCGGCAGGCTGCTAAGGATCCGTTTCTCAAAGCGCCACATCATGGGTTTATGCGCCGGCAAACCTATCGAACTAGGCGTAGGGTATGTACATACAAGGAAAGATCAAACAAGAAGATAACATGTTTCATTTCAAAATACTGTAGAGTTATATTACATTAGTGGTTGTCGCGGTTCTAACTTAAGATAAATTGTCTTGGGCATGAACTCGTGGAGACAAGGAGAAACGGGGTGGCTAGTCCCGGCACGGGCCCTCCACCCTCTTGACTCCGTTGACGCAACTGGTGATGGGCTCGATATGCTCTTCGAGTGTCGCGAGGTCCATGCCCTCCCGCAAGCTCTCAAGCGCGTCGGCGAAGTCGACGTTGGGGTTCCAGAATGCCACCTTGTTGAGCACCTTGGCCAGGGCACCCCGGCAAAGCCTCCGGGACTCACTAGCCAGATAGGTCGCTCGATTGGAGCGGAGCTGCTCAAGGGCAGCGAGGATGCGCTCGAAGAACAAGGTCAGCCTGGCATTGGGGCTTGTGTTTGCCTCCTGGGAGAACCTAACGTCCGGCATGCCCATGACGGCTAGGTACACGGTGAGCTTCCCTACAACGCCGATGAGGCAGCTAATCCAAAGGTTGACGCCCTCCTCATAGTCCTTATGGGTGGCGGTGTCATCACTCTGCAGCTGCTTTTCGGTCTCGAGGACCTTTTTCAGGGTCTCCTCCCGGGCTGTGTCCTCTGAAAGCATTCCCTACAAAGCGCCCAGTTGCAGCTTCAGACCATCAATGGAGCTGTTGGCCTCGGAAAGCAGCTTGATCTGATTGGAGATGGTAACCTGTGAATCCGCCAGAGTGCGGTTGGCCGTGTCCCTCTCCTCTATCAGCTCCAAGACCTTCTTCTTCAGCTCCTCCCGCTCCAGCTCCAGCTTCTCCACCTTGCCAGCGTGGTCGCGAGCCAGAGCATCGAGGGCCTCCTTGTACCTCTGCTCCAGCTCCTGGGTCCACTGCGTGATGATCTTCCCGATCTCCTCGTCCTTGCCGCGGAGCGTGGCGGCAAGCGCCTGCTCGTGGGTAATGAGGTCTTCTTCCTAGGTGTCCAGCAGAGCTTGCTGCTGCACCCGGGCGGCTTCATCCTTGGCGGCATGTTATTTCACCGCCTCTTAGGCCTTCTCGATCTCGACCTGCTTCAGTATGAGCTCCCGCTTGCGCTCGTCCAGCTGACCCTCTGCAACCCTCAGTTCTTCCTGGGCCTCGCCAAACCAGACCTACGTCTGAGCGACGTGCTCCTCAAAATCTGCTTCCGCCTTGTCCACCGCCGCCATCGTTTATTTCACCTTGTGTTGGTGGGCACGGTGGAGTGCCTGGAGATTCTGGAAGTTGGCGCTCATGGCCCGGAGAAGCTGCTCCTCTTCGAAACCGCCACCGGCGGTGCTCAGTTCGTCAACAACCTGGAGCCCGGCGGTGGCGAGTGCCTCATCATCAAACACCTCCCCTTCGGCTGGCGCCCTGGCCCTCGTCGTCCCTGGAAGGCGGACGAACAATTTGTCACCCTCCTTCAAGTATTTGCCCGAGGTGGGGGATGTAGGGGAGGAAGGTTGGTCGTCGGCCATCCCCTCCCCAGCAGGCTCTTTGGCGGCCTCCGCAGCAGTGGCCTTGCCGGCCTCCCCGGCAAGCTCCTTGGCAGCCTCCTCAGCAGAACCCTTGCCGGCCTCCCCGGCAGGCCCCTTGCCGGCCTCCTCGGTAGCAGACTTGGCGGCTATGTAAGCCGCGATCTTGGCGTACTCGGCTTCGGCGTCCTTGGTGACCCTCTCGATGACGGTGTTGATATCCTCCTGGTCCATCGAGGGAGGGTCTTGAAACCAGAAAGAAGGACGAAGCAGGGCCAAAATCACAATTCAGAACAAAGAACAGGAAGAAAACAGAGATGGGAGGCGGGCCACTTACCCATGCCAAGCTGGGAAGAAGTGGTTCCCTTCCCGCAAATGTTTGTGGCCAGGACAGAGCAGCCAACAACCATGCTTGCCTCCTCCTCCTCCTCCTCCATGCGCATGGGCTCGGCGGAAGGTGCCCTTGCCGGGGACGCCCCTCTGGGTGGCGTGGTTGACGGGGGCGGCATGTCTGGAGTGGCCCTTAGTGGCTCCTCCTGCTGTCGCTCTCCTCCTGCAAACCTGGCAAGGTTAGCACCAAGGATTACGCCCCAACGCCCGTCGATGAGGAGTAATGAACCTGGGGGCTGAAGCGGGGGCTGCATCGAGGGCTATTGTCCGGGCTGATCACTACCAGTTGCGGCATGCAGAGAGTGCTCGCCTGGGCTTGTCGCCCGTCGAAGCTCTGGCCCTCTTCGCCGCCCTTTGAGCCAGCGTCTCTGTGTCGCTGCAAACATAAGATCAAGTCAGGAAAAATGACACAGGCTTTGGATCAGAAATGGTGAAGGGCGAGGTGCTTACACATCCTCCTCTACTTGTCTCCTCTTCCCTCTTCGGACCGAAGGACCAAAGTCGAAGTCGTCCTCTGGGGCGGCGTCCGCGGTGGAGGGGGAGGGGAAGGAGAAGGCGTCCTGCGCCGCTTGGATGAGGAAGAAGTGGCGGTCGCGGCCTTCTTCACTGTCGCTGCCCTCATCTCACGTGCGGGCTGCGCCTGGGCCTGTTGCCGCTGCGTGGTCCTGCCGGGCCGGACCGGCTTGCCGGAGCTAGCCCGCCGCAGGACGCATTTTCTCTCCCGGGCCGAGGGGTCCTCCGCCTTGGCCTTCTCTTCGGCCAACTGCTTGACCACGTCTTCGACAAGGGGGGCCCAGCGCCGGCGTCGCTGGATCCCCTGGCAGCTCCCGTCCACTCGGCGAACTTCTTCTCCTCTGCATCCATGTCGGCCTCGTCCTCGACGGTGCCGAGGCTACCGGCTTCCTCGACAAGCGCTGCCTCTTCTGCCTGGGTGGTGATGTATGCTAGCTCCTCCGTGGTGGTGTCGCGGATGAGCTGTGACTCGTCATGAACATACCTCTCTAACAAGTTGTCGAAGAATTCCTGCACCAGCTCTACTTCCGGCTCGTCCCAAGTTGGGTTGAGGCTGTGCATGTTGAATCATGGCGACAATGGTGGTCTAGCAAGAGTTGTTTCTCAGTGGGACCAACTCCGCCGGCAACCCAAACAGAGACCTGCCGACCTCGCCAGCCTTGCCGGTCTTGTCGGCCTTGCCGGTCCTCTCGGCCCTGCCGCCCTCATCGACCTTGACCTCAAAAAGCCTCTGGCAGAGGTGGGCGTATTGCCGCACTGTGAAGTTGTGATTCAGACCGGGACGGTGCCTCATGATGTCGGCCACGTTCCTGAAGTCCCAGGCCGGCATCCCCTTATTATGCAGTGGGGCAATCCGGTGACGGATGAAATCGGCCCCGATCATCTCGAGAGTGAGCCCGTCCGAGGTGTGGCGATGGATCCTGGTGGTGGCGACCATGAGCTTCTTGTCATCGGCGTCAACATCGCTCTATTCCTTCCTTCAGACCGGTGGCTTTGGCCGGACCCAGCAGAACTCCTGCAGATCCTCCTCCACAATCCAGCACCATCGGCCCAGCCACTCTTCCCGCCTCTCCTTCTGGGCTTCCTCCGGGTACGTGCCCTTGCTCTGAGTCCTCGGGATCCAGGTGACGCAGCCAGAGATGGCGCCCCTAGCTAGATGCGAGGGGTGAAGTAGTGGCGGAAAAGCGCCGTGCTGGGATGCACTCCGGCAAAGCCCTCACAAAGGTGGGAAAAGAAGGCCATGCACGCCACAACGTTCGGCGTAAAATCCAGAAGATGGAAGCCAAAGGTGTGCATGATGTCATTGGAGAAATCACAGAAGGGGGGGGGGGCAGAGCCCGCAGGAGAAGTAATCGACGAAGAAGCGGTACTGATTTGGGCAGTCCTTGGCATAGGCTGCGGGGATGATACGCGTGGCGGGGTGCCTCGATGTCTCCGTCCCCCACAGGGGGCTGAACTTCTCCTTGAGGGTGAATGCATCGACCGTCGAGGTGAAGAGGGCGCATTCCGTCCGCATCTCCACCAACTCACTCTCTGGTGCCTCCTTCCCCCCGGCGTCCATGGCCGCTCCCTTGCCGTTTCTCGACTTGGGCGCCATGGCGGCTGAGGGGGGGGGGGGTGAAGGGGTCAAGAGCAATGGGGGCACGGTGGTGGCGGCGGCGAGCAAAGGCGAAAGCTTCAGTTCGCGCTTGGAGAAGAAGAGGGGAATGGAGGTTCCGAGATTGGAAAGAGCGCATGGGGTAAATGAGCAGCGCCCTTGCGGTTTCCTCTTTTTTATGGGGAAGACGTGGGCCGCCTCTCCACTATTCACTGCAGGGTGACGCAAACATGCTCCGACCGCCCCACATACGACCCCCATTTCACGCACTCAATACGGGATGTGGGGAAGCACAACTAGTAAGGAGTTACCGCAGTTAAAACTCTGCCATGCCTGCCCATGCACTGTTCTGGGCCTGGCCCAATAACGTTTCGCGCTTATGTGTGGCCCTGGCCCAGGGCCTCCTCTCGGTGTACAAAAGTAGGGGCCCTTCTGTACCCCTTTACTTGTGCACGTGCAGTCATAGCCACACCTGCGGCCGGGCTCGGCAGGGCAGAGGATGCAAAGACACAAGACTACCCAGGCAGCACCCAAGCTAGAAGCATAAAGAGCAAAGGGACAGGATGGGTTTCCCCCGACAAGCGTCTTGCCAGCACGGCCTGCATGGCCCCGGTAAGAGCCTTGCCGTGGCAACTTTCCCAACACCAGGAAGATTGCCACCCTTGAGCCTGAGAGTTATGACGCCATCGACAATGTCAAGACCAAGGCTCGGGAGTGCCTGCATGGTGGCATGCAGATCTTGGTGAAAACCAAATGCCTACAAGCCTAGATGTGTACCACAAGACAAAGACCCCCGGCAAGATCCTTGCCAGGGACGCTCGCAAGCCCCCGGCATGACCCTTGCTGGGGACGCCCACGAGATCCCGACAAGGCCCTTGCCGGGGGCGTCTGCGGGGCCGAGGCCAGGCCTGCACTTACCAAAGCTTCGCTGCCCCGTGCTCGGTCGGATGTGGCGACCAGCCTACCAACTAGACACGCACTTGCGTGGCAGCATGCAACTTCTAGGCCAACTAGCCAAGCACCTAAGTGGTGGCATGTAGATCTTCATGAAGACCCTGCCATCACACCAGCTCAGCAGCCAACTAGCCAGCGTGGCGCTGCATGCCTCGTCACCTTGGACGTGCGTCGAAGCAAAGCGAGGCGGTGATGGACAGGGCGAGCTCCCTTACCGTCCCCGATAAAGCAAGAGGACATAGTCGACGCATTAAATGAGCTTTTCCTAGGATGTCAGGAGATAAACTTGTACACTATACATACTTGCCACCTCATGTGTGCCACTGTGGCAACCCCTTTGACATATAAAAGGAGGCCCGAGGTGTACTGAGGAAGGATTCGGACTTTTTGGACTGGGCATGCACCGTAGCTAGTTCAAGAGCTCAAGAAGACTAAATACACACAAAGCAGGACTAGGGTTTTACGCATCGCTTGTGGCCCAAATCTGGGTAAAAAATCCCACCGAGTTGAACTTCTAGATCTGCTCTTTGCGCAGCCCCACACCCCGCAACCGTAGAAGGGATTCTATCGAGGGATCCCATAGGTGTCGTTCCAGAAACCCGACATCCATTGTTTACAAGAACCTGTGAGTGTGTGTGTGTGGGAGAAAACTACTTAAGTTGAGTTGAGTGACTTGACATGTTGATTAAGTTGGAGGTGATCCAAACTCTATTTATGTTGATATATGTAATCTCTTCACAGGGATATCTGAATTCTTATGATGCATACTCTACAAGTTGTTAGGACATGTCATTCCACTCAAAACTTGCTTTCTTCAAAAATTTCCTACTTAGTGCTATATCATGCATTTTCATACCTTGTTCCAAAACATGGGGTTCTTGCGAGTACATTCAAGCATACTCAATGGTTGTCCTTGGCTTTTTACTTCGCCAGGCATGGAAGAACAAGAATATGAGGAAGAGCTCTTCGGTGACGAACATGCGAGCTCTACTTAATTTGTAGTATTGTTTGTTGCACTTTGCCATGTCATGCCTCATTAAACCGGACATGCATCATACTTGACTGTACATCATGCCATGTTTATGCTTGTTTGTCTACTATGTCATTTGCTTCTTTCCGGTTGTGAGGATCCGTTCGACTATGTTGGTTCGGTCTTCTTCCTAGCGGGATTTCAGGCAAGATGACCGTTACTCTGGTACCACTACTATCTTTGCTTTGCTAGTTGTCTCGATGCTACCACTATGTCGCACTACCTACCATTTGTTTATCAAGCCTCTCAAATTGCCATGAAAACCTCTAACCTTTTCCACCATCCTAGCAAACCATTACTTGGCTATGTTTTTTTGACAGAAAGACTATAAGGGAACCCCCTACAATATAATTGGTGCAACAAACCCAAATTGCAAGTACCATGCCTTGAACCTAGGTGGGTGGGAAGGCATCAGCCCCTTCCGACCACTAGGCTATGCCAGTTGTTTGGCTATGTTACCGCTTTGCTCAGCACCTCTTATAGCGTTGCTAGTTGCAGGTTGTTCCATGTTGGGACATGGATATCATGGGATATCACAATATCTCTTATTTAATTAATGCACATATATAGTTGGTAAAGGGTGGAACGCTCGGCCTTATGCGTGGTGTTTTGTTCCACTCTTGCCGCCCTAGATTCCGACATACCGGAGTTATATTCCTTGATTTTGCATCCCTAACATTGTGAGGGGTATAGGGCCCTCTTGACAGTTCGCTTTGAATACAATTCTTCCAGTAAGGCCCAACAATGGTTTTAACATTTTCCATAATAATACTTGAACTAAATAATTAATTGGCATAGGGCGTCATGAACCCGAGGATTTTCTACATAGCAGGGGGCCAGTATTTATGGTGTTGGTCCCAAATGGGTAGACTGCGGGGCACCTCGGGAAAACTCAAGGGCTGGTTTTACTCGTAGGATGTCCCATCTGATGTACCCCGAGAACGAGATCGCGCAACTCCTATCAGGCTAGGTCGGTGTATCGGGAGGTCTTGCTGGACTTGTTTTACCATTGTCAAAATGTCTTGTGCACCGGGATTCTAAGTC
Organism: Triticum urartu; assembly: GCF_003073215.2. Classification (NCBI taxonomy): domain Eukaryota; kingdom Viridiplantae; phylum Streptophyta; class Magnoliopsida; order Poales; family Poaceae; genus Triticum; species Triticum urartu. The sequence goes on along the minus strand of NC_053025.1, from coordinate 186,291,500 downwards.
TGGTCGGAGGTTCCCAAGATGGAGGATTGTCTCCGCGGATCATGAGCTTGTCATGGGCTAAGTTGGGACACCCTTGCAGGGTTTAAGCTTTCGAGAGTTGTGCCCACGGTTATGTGGCAGATGGGAATTTGTTAATATCCGGTTGTACATGACTTGAAGTAAACTCAGTTATAATACACCAACCACGTGCGTAACCGTGACTGTCTCTTTTCGGGGAAGTTTGAGAAGACAACACGGTTTGGGTTATGTTTGAACATAAGTAGTTCAGTATCAGTTCTAGATCATTACTAGTCTGTGACCGTTTTCATAGTTTCTCACCTTATTCTGTACTCGTAAGTTAGCCAACATACAATGCTTAGCCGCTTGCTGCAGCCCCACCACTTATCCTTTTCCATACCCATTAAGCTTTGCTAGTCTTGATACCCATGGTAACAGGATTGCTCAGTCCTCATGGCTCATAGATTACTACAATAATAGTTGCAGGTACAGGTAATGCAATGACCCGACGTGAGAGCGATGCTTGATTGCCTGATTGGAGTTATCCTTCTTTGATCAAGGGATAGGTTCCGGGTCGGGGAAACTGCGATTAGCAGGCTGGATGTCGTTCTTCTTTCCGTTTGATTTTATCCGTAGTCGTATCCTGCTCTTCTGTATGATGGTTGCTATTGATTGATGTATTATTGTATGAATGTTGTAACTTGTGGCGAGTGTAAGCCTTTATCTTGTATTCTCATCTATTCACTACATGGTATGTTGTAATGATATCCACCTTGCTTTGTGCTCGAAATGCGGTAGTGCCCCAATCATGAATTCATCACGTGATTGGGATAGAATCGCATCTTGGGCACTAGCTTCCCAGTCAGAATGCCTGTTGGTTAAGGCAGATGGCATGGGTTCACGCTACTATTGAAGATTTCCGCTACGAGTGTCGCTGGGAACCACGGCCACCTATGGGACTAGGAGGTCCCTTGCTTGTTCAGCAGGGGGCGACGCGTTGCACGAAGAGCCGACGAGCGTGGAGAAGCGCAACAGAGATCACACAGGTGATTTACCCAGGTTCGGGCCATCGCGTATCATAAAACCCTACTCCTTCTTCAGTGGATGGATGGTGGAAAAGGTGGTGGTGGTGCGCAGTACACTTGCCCGGTAGGGGTTGCCTCAGGCAGCACCAACTACGCGTGTATGGGGGTGTGAGTTATCCAATCTACCAACCCTTTTTATGGTTTCCTTGGGCCTCCTTTTATAGATCAAGGGGTAACCACAATGGCAAAGTAGTCATTACGCACTGATAAGATAGCAAACAATGCTATCATACCTAACTCTACGGGCTGACAAGGCGCATTAAATGCACCGCTTAACGTCACATCGTTGGTTGCCCGGCAAGGCTTGCTGGGCTATCTCGCTAGCTCCACGCCTGTTCTCTTGACACGTTGCAGGACAGGTGTCATCTGTGGGTTTCTCCAGTAGGAAATGGCTGCCATGTGGCGAATGGCTGCCACTTAATCACTTTGCGTATCGACACCACACTGATTGACGACGTGGGTCATGTTGGATCGGTTGGTGAGGCGATTTTGGCTCCGTGAGCCCAGGCATGCCCTGCCGGCTGTCTGCGTCTTGTGGTGGCCTTGCCCCTTGCCAGGCTCGCGTGCCCGGCAAGCAAGGCTTCTTCTCTTGACGGTATCCTGCTTCCTTGGCTCATTCTTGGTCTTTATAATATGCATGTTGGTCCTTCAAATCTCTTGGTTTCTTGAATCCTGACTTGGGCTGGTGCTTCAACCTCATTCCCTCGCCTGTGCATAGCCTGGACAACAGACCCAGGGTTTGTTGCACCGACAGAAGCCCTCGGGCCTGCCCCGAAGCTCTGCCGAGCGACGTCAGGGTAGGGCCTAATAAGTGCACAGGCGAGGGTTGCTGATGAGGCTGGTCTCTTGAAGTCTTCTTTGCTTCTTCACTAGCCTTGACTCCGGGCCGGTTTCCGGTTTATCCGTGCGTCATGTAAAGACAATAGTGGTGGGGCCACTCAAGTAATGGTTCATGAATGACTTTAATGCACGGGGTAGAAACGGTCAATTCACTCTTCCCACCATGCTCCTATCCTTGGCCACACATGTTGCATGCATCACACGGGGTAGGTAACGGAGGCGGGTGGTGCGGAAGAGCATCATGGTGAGGGCCCGGTGATCTTGAATTGGCGGAGGAGGGCGATGGTCGCCTGTTGATGGAGTGCCCCATCCTCGCCCTGCATATAAAAGGGAGTGGCGGAGGAGGATGGAGTCATTCATCTTCGCCTTCCTCCTCTTCTTATTTTCTGCCTTCGCTGGCAATGTCGAAGGGAAGAGTCTGGGACCAGCCCCCGGGCTCTTGGTTGGGGCTAATGTCGCCACATGCTGGTGTTGATGCTCGAGGAGTGAGCCTGGTCCTTGGTGTGATGAATCTCTTGGTTCCTTCGAGGTTTGGCCGGGAAGCGGGGCTAGATATTGTTGGTAATCCCAGCACTGATCCCCCCAAAGCCCTTGGGGCTGATGTCGATGAGAGGCGCGCCAAGGTGGGGAGCGGTGCGCCCCCAGTCCCCTGGCCGTCTTGGCCGCTCACCGTCTCTCTGGGGAAGGTGTCGGGCTGGAGTATCGGCCTTCCCGAGGAGCGGTGTTGATGAAGACGAAGCCAGGGGAGAAGGAGAAGACAGGAGGCAGGCCGCCGAGTAGGAGCACGATAGCATCGACGCGTTCGTCTTGTACTAGCGACCCACTGCCCGTCTGTCTGGATCTCCCCCTCTTTCCCCGGCACCGTCATCACCGTTTTCTCCGTTGGTGGGGAAAGGCTCGTTCCCCTGGTGCTTCCACCTCCCCAAAGGGGTCTTCTGGCTGGGCACCGGCATCCTCCTCTACCGCTGCCCGTGATGGAGCCCCCTGTTTATCCCTGGAGGCGGTGACCAGGGGGCCATCGAGGTGCTCTGCACATCTTCGTCCTTCGCAGCCTCGCCACACCCGATCTTGTCAGGTTGCGTTGGAAAGGCCCTGACAGGATCGGAGTGGCGTTGTGCCTGTGTGCGCCCCGCTCTCCCTCTCTTCCCACCGCACTACCTGGGACAAGATGGATAGGGAGAGGATTTTACGAGCACCTACCTTTTTTCAGTCTTAAATCTATAGGCGATTGCCAAATTTTAATTCAAACAATATAGTCTCTCGAGTCCATGTTTGCGTTCTTTAATACTTGTACTTGTATTAGCATATTAATGAAAAAGATGAGCCTTGCCTGGAACCCATGCATCTGTATGTCCATGCAGAGGTGAGATGCCTCTTTAATATAAATAAATGAGTTTTCCCGGCACACTATCTTGCCAGTACCCTTCTTGTCTGCCAGGGAACAGATAGAGGGACTAGCCCCCCCGCCAATTTGTTTTTACCAAAGGCCACTGCGACCATCCTGACCAAAGCAACATTCGAGTTATGGATGGGAACACCTACGTCTCAAAAAAGAGGCGGCGTATTCTCATGCAAAGTTATAGCTTTACAGAACAGTAATGGACAGGAGGTGGAACTTATCTGCATGGCTTGCCGGGATGGCAGTGTCGGGAAATCTTCTCACTCCTTGTCGAAGCCAAGTTCGCGGTAGGAACCTGTAACTCCATGTATATGAGAATGAATGCAGGATGCGATCCTATCTATATGCATATGCAAATTCTCATGAAATTCTTATGAAGTGATCTTGGAATGCTTATGCATGAATGTAATCTCGGTTGGGCCCCCCCATAGAGCTTCTTTATTTTCTCTAACACGGGGTCATCACCCTGGCTTTATACAAGGGGTTACATGTAGCTGAGGCAAGGCCTGTACAAAAGGGTGGCTGCCGGGCAGGCCCCGACAGCCGCGCCTTACGGGTAGAACTTGCGGAGATTCTCAATATTCCATGAGTTTTGCAACTCAGTGCCATCTCCGGTCTCCAGGTAGACTGCGCCACGTCTGGTGAATCATACAACCCGGTAAGGGCCTTCCCACTTCCGTGACAACTTGTGTGTACCCTTGGCAAACTGAACGCGCCTAAGGACAAGGTCACCTTCCTCAAAACACCGGGCATGAACCCTGCGGCTATGATAGCGATGCAGGGCTTGCTGGTAGTGTGCGTCATGCATAGCAGCCCGGAGACGGTTCTCCTCGAGTAGCACAGCTTCATCACGCCTGTGCTGATCTTGCGCTACTTCATTGTAGGCAAGCACTCGACGCGACCCGTAAATGAGTTCCGTGGGGATAACTGCTTCTACCCCATATACCAGGGAGAAGGGAGTCTGCCCGATAGCTCGGTTTGGTGTCGTTCTGAGGGACCATAGAACTACCAGCAGCTCCTCGATCCACCGCCTCTCGTGCTTGTGCAGCACATCAAAATTTCTTGTCTTGAGTCCACGTAGCACTTCAGCGTTTGCCCTCTCAGCATGTCCGTTGCTTCGGGGGTGTGCCACAGAGGCAAATGAGACTTTGCATCCGAGGGCATGAACATATTGCATGAAGGTGTGGCTCGTGAACTGGGTGCCGTTGTCGGTGATGATCCTTACGGGAAATCCAAAACGACACAACAATTCTTTCATGAACTTCATAGCTGACTGAGAAGTCACCTTTATCAAGGTAGTCACTTTCAGCCACTCTGTAACTTGTCGATGGCAACGAACAAGAATTCAAAGCCCCCGATTGCTCGGGGGTAGGGGCCGACGATATCGAGCCGCCAGACCAAAAATGGACATGATAGAGGGATTGTTTGAAGAGCTTGGGCAGGCAGGTGTGTTTTCTTGGAATGCAACTGACAGGCTTCACATGTCGTGACTAGCTCGACCGCATCTTGGAGGGCCATGGGCCAATAGAATCCTTGTCGGAATGCTTTCCCAACTAATGCCCTTGATCCAATGTGGGAGCCGCACATTCCTCTGTGAATCTCATCCAGCAGTTCCTTTCCTTCTTCCCGGCAGACACACTTCAATTTCACACCGTTGGGCCTCCTTCTATACAAAGTGGCATCGACAAACTGATACATACTGGACCTCCGGGCTACTCTCTCAGCTTCATCTTGGTCATCGGGAAGCTCTCTGGTTTGGAGAAAGTGGACAATGTGCCTTGCCCAAGTGGGAGCCCGGGGCTTGGCAACAACGACAAGTGGCACCTCCTCTGTTGTGGGAGCAGCAGCCTCGTTGGCGGGGTCCATAGGCCCGACTGGAGGGGGTGGTCCGGCAGGTGATACATCTCCAACGTATCTATAATTTTTTATTGTTCCATGATATTATATTATCTATTTTGGATGTTTATTGGGCTTTTATATGCACTTTTATATTATTTTTGGGACTAACCTATTAATCGGAGGCCCAGTGCCAGTTTCTGTTTTTTGCCTATTTCAATGTTTCACAGAAAAGGAATATCAAACGGAATCCAAATGGAACGAAACCTTTGCAAGGATCTTTATTGGAGCAAACGCAACCCAGGAGACTTGGAGCACAAGTCTGGAAGTCCACAAAGCTTCCACGAGGCAGGGGGCGTGCCCCCCACCCTCGTGGGCCCCATGAAGCTCCACCGACGTACTTCTTTCGCCTATATATACTCTTATACCCTAAAAACATCCAGGAGAGCCACGAAACCACTTTTCCACCATCGCAACCTTCTGTACCCGTGAGATCCCATCTGGGGGCCTTTTCCGGCGATCTGCCGGAGGGGGAATCGATCACGGAGGGCTTCTACATCAACACCATAGCCTCTCCCATGATGTGTGAGTAGTTTACCATACACCTTCGGGTACATAGTTATTAGCTAGATGGCCTCTTCTCTCTCTTTGATCTTCAATACAAAGTTCTCCTCGATGTTCTTGGAGACCTATTCGATGTAATATTCTTTTGCGGTGTGTTTGCCGAGATCCGATGAATCGTGGATTTGTGATCAAGTTTATCTATGAAAAATATTTGGTTCTTCTCTGAATTCTTATATTCATGATTTGATATATTGCCAAGTCTTTTCGAATTATCGGTTTAGTTTGGCCTACTAGATTGATCTTTCTGGCAATGGGAGAAGTGCTTAGCTTTGGGTTCAATATTGCGGTGTCCTTTCCCAGTGACAGTAGGGGCAGCAAGGGCACGTATTGTATGGTTGCCATCGGGGATAAAAAGATGGGTTTTATACCATATTGCTTGAGTTGATCCCTCTACATCATGTCATCTTGCATAAAGCATTACTCTGTTCTTATGAACTTAATACTCTAGATGCATGCTGGATAGCGGTCGATGTGTGGAGTAATAGTAGTAGATGCTAAATCATTTCGGTCTACTTAACATGGATGTGATGCCTATATTCGTAATCATGCCTAGATATTCTCATAACTATGCGCTTTTCAATCAATTGCTCGGCAGTAATTTGTTCACCCACCATAATACATGCTATCATGAGAGAAGCCACTAGTGAAACCTATGGCCCCCGGGTCTCTTACTTATTATATTGCATCTCTTTTTATTATTGCATCTCATTTACTATTTTGCAATCTTTACTTCTCAATCTATACAACAAAAATACTGTCGGGGGTTCTCTGGCAGGTGATCACTATAGCCACTCCCTGTCTCGTCTGGTTAATGGCGCGGAGAACCCGTGGGAGGGGCAGGCCGACTCCCGGGGGCCGGCTCCCTACGGGTCCGACTGGTGGCGCTCTTGCCGTCTTCTGGACTCTCGCTGATCGGTAGGGCCCGTCATCCGTGGACCGTACTGACAGGCCGTCATGGGCACAGGACTCCGCCCACTATTGCTGATGTCAGGGATGGCATGGCAACAGTGCTGCGCCAGACGGAGATCTCCATTGGTACAACGCACTGTGGCCTAGCCATCTCCTGGAAAAGGGGAGGGAGTGGGCTTCACTGTTGCCACTCCCCGTCCCATCCCCCCTGATGAGGGCATGGGCTTTGTTGGTGCCGTGGGCCGACTCCCCGTGGCCGTCTTCTCTGGAAGCCGCCAGGCGGGAGTCGGCCGGTCTTGACCTCGCCTCTAGGACTCGGCTGCATGCGGGTAGCCGACTGTTCCTTCAGCCGTCCTCCAGAAGGCAGCTTTGCATCTGGCGTCTCGAGGGGCGCAGTCAGCCCCGATGTCTTGAAAGGTTTTGGGCCTCGGGTTAGCCCACCCGTGGCCCATTACTCCGACAAATACCAAAAATATTTATCTTATTATCTTTATCAGATCTCACTTTCATATGTAACCGTGAAGGGATTGACAACCCCTTTATCGTGTCGGTTGCGAGGTTCTTGATTGTTTGTGCAGGTACTAGGTGACTTGCGTGTAGTCTCCTAGTGGATTGATACCTTGGTTCTCAAAAACTGAGGGAAATACTTACGCTACTTTGCTGCATCACCCTTTCCTCTTTAAGGGAAAACCAACGCATGCTCAAGAGGTAGCAAGAAGGATTTCTAGCGTCGTTGCCAAGGAGATCTACACCAAGTCAAGACATACCAAGTACCCATCATAAACTCTTCTCCCTCGCATTACATTATTTGCCATTTGCCTCTCGTTTTCCTCCCCCCCACTGCACCTTTGCCTTTTCTTCGCCCTTCTTCCGTTCGATCTTTTGTTTCCTTGTGTTACCATGTACCTTCTTTTTTCTTGCATCTTTGCTTGCTAAAAGTTTATGGATCCTCATGCACTTGCTAATCTCTTTAAGAGATCCAATTATGATGAACCTATTGCTAGTGAGTTTAGTGCAGTAGATTATCTTTATGGAGTTTTGCTTGAAATCCGTGAATCTGAAAATTGTGATGAAGTGCTTTATAATGTGATTCATGATAGGTCTTTGAATAAAAAGCATGATTGCAATGATGTTACTATAAATTCTAATAATGTCAATTGTGCTAATAATACGCAAAACCCTAAGCTTGGGGATGCTAGTTTTACTATGTCCACTACTTGTTGCAATGATCATGAATGGGGTGATTCTTCTTATGATCCTGAAAATTTATTTAAGCCCCATGATGAATATAAGATTGATAATAATGTTTGCAATATTGAAACTGGGTTTGGAAGAGTGTCAACTTTAGATCCCACATATTTGGAGAATGTTCAATCTTATTTTGGTAAAAGTGGGTTTGGAGAGGTCATGACTTTAGTTAATGTTAATCCCACTATTTTGGAAGAGTGTCAACTTTGCATGCATGTGGATTGTGTTGAAAATATTTTATGTGGTAGCTATTTTTTTGAATTTTCTTATGATCCCACATGTAATTATTATGAGAGAGGAAAATATGATTGTAGAAATTTTCATGTCACTAAATTACCTCTCGTTATGTTGAGATTGCTATTGTCTCTTTCCTCTTCCTTGCATATGCTAGTTTTTGCTTGCTATGATAATTTGTTTGCCTGTAAGATGCCTATGCATAGGTAGTATGTTAGACTTAGATGTTTTTTTCACGTGTTTCATGATGCTCTCTTTGTGCTTCAATTCTTGTGTTTCATGTGAACATCATTGAAATTATCAAAGCCTAGCTAGGGGCGTTAAACGATAGCGCTTGTTGGGAGGCAACCCAATTTTATTTTTGTTCCTAGCTTTTTGTTCCTATTTATTAATAAATAAATCATCTATCCACTCTTATGATTGTGTTGTTTATGTTCTAATTAGTGTTTGTGCCAAGTGAAGCCTTTAGGATCTTCTTGAGTGATTGTTGCTTGATCTTGCTGAAAAAACAGAAAGTATGCGCTCACGAGAATAATTTTCATTTTGTACTAGAGAGCGATAGAATACCAATTCCAGCTGCAGTAAATCATTATACAAATTATTTAGGTCGTCCTAATTTTTCATAATTTTTGAAGTTACAGAAGTATTTGAAACCTCCAGATTGCTATAGACTGTTCTTTTTTTGACAGATTCTGTTTTTCATGTGTTGTTGCTTATTTTTATGAAACTATTGCTAGTATCAGGGGGTATGAACTATAGAGAAGTTGGAATGCAGTAGGTTTAACACCAATATAAATAAAGAGAATGAGTGAATTACAGTACCTTAAAGTGGTGGTCTGTTTTCTTATACTAACGGAGCTCATGAGATTTTCTGTTGAGTTTTGTGTTGTGAAGTTTTCAAGTTTTTGAGTAAAAATTTGATGGATTTTGGAACAAGGAGTGGCAAGAGCCTAATCTTGGGGATTCCCAAGGCACCCAAAGGTAAAATTCAAGGACAACCAAAAGCCTAAGCTTTGGGATGCCCCGGAAGGCATCCCCTCTTTCGTCTTCATCTATCGGTAACTTTACTTGAGGCTATATTTTTATTCACCACATGATATGTGTTTTGCTTGGAGCGTCTTGTATGATTTGAGTCTTTGCTTTTTAGTTCACCACAATCATCCTTACTGTACACGCCTTTTGGGGGAGACACACATGAATCAGAATTTATTAGAATACTCTATGTGCTTCACTTATATGTTTTTAGAGCACCGTGGTGGTTTTATTTTATATAAATTATTGATCTCTCATGCTTCACTTATATTATTTTGAGAGTCCTTTAGAACATCATGGAAATCTGCTTTGGTTATGAAATTAGTCCTAATATGATGGGTATCCAAGATGGGTATAATAAAAACTTTCATATAGAGTGCATTGAATACTTTAATACTTGATAATTGTTTTGAGATATAAAGATGATAATATTAGAGTCGTGCTAGTTGAGTAATTGTGAAATTTAGAAATACTTGTGTTGAGGTTTGCAAGTCCTGTAGCATGCACGTATGGTAACCGTTGTGTGACAAATTTGAAGCATGAGGTGTTCTTTGAGTGCCTTCCTTATGAGTGGCGGTCAGGGACAAGCGATGGTCTTTTCCTACCAATCTACCCCTCTAGGAGCATGAGCGTAGTGCTTAGTTTTGATGACTTATAGATTTTTGCAATAAGTATGTGAGTTCTTTATGACTAATGTTGAGTTCATGGATTATACGCACTCTCACCCTTCCACCATTGCTAGCCTCTCTTGTGCCGCGCAACTTTCACCGGTACCATAAACCAATCATTCACCTTCCTCAAAACAGCAACCATACCTACCTATCATGGCATTTCCATAGCCATTCCGAGATATATTGCCATGCAACTTTCCACCGTTCAGTTTATTATGACACGCTTCATCATTATCATATTGCCTTGCATGATCATGTAGTTGACATCGTATTTGTAAAATGGCCACCATTCATAATTTTTTATACATGTCACTCTTGATTCATTGCACATCTCGGTACATCACCGGAGACATTCACATAGAGTCATATTTTGTTCTCAGTATCGAGTTGTAATTCTTGAGTTGTAAGTAAATAAAAGCGTGATCTTTCCTTTAGGACAGCTCCTGCCGGGATTAACTCCTTGAAACATGTCGGTAACCTCCAGCTCTTATTCTCCTATCTGAAGCTTGTTGATGACTGTCAGGGAAATTAGATTCAACCCAGCCCCACCATCCACCAGCATCTTTGTGACCTTGAGGTTGCGGGTTGTTGGGACCATTTGAGCGGCTTTCAGGGCTCTGGCGCTAGCTCCACGACATTGACTTCTCACACCCACCGTTTGAGGTAGCGCTGAGAAGCATGCAGAGATGCACGTCCGTCAATGCACAGGGCGTCTGTGGCCTTTTGAAACTCCTGCTCACTAGTATCCTCTTCATCGCCTCAATCACTCTCATCATCATAGGTTTCCTTCTCTCGACCTCTGGCGGGCTTTCCTTGGTTCTAAAAGGGTTTGCCGGGGCGGTTTACTTCACCACCTCGGCTATTACCGCCAGCAACATTCTGACCTTTTTCCTTATCTCGCTTCTCATACTCTGCTTTCTGCTTCTTGACAAGTTGTACAACCTGATAACAGTCTTGAAGGTCGTGGCCCTTGGTCCGATGAATCTTGAGGTACAGGCCATCACCCTTCCTGGCTTTCTCAGCGGCTTCCCGGCAATCAGTGCACACGATAGCTTCCTTGCCGGGGACCTCAGCTTTGGCCTTCTTGCCGGTACTAGGCGTACCCTATCCTTCAGCAGTCATCACTACTTTATCTATCTGCTTCTTACTTTGCTTCTTGCTCTTTTTTACACTTGTTGATTCATCCTCACCCTCTGAATCAAAATTGCTGCAATCTTCCTCTCCAGGTAACTTCCTTCCCTCCTCCATCCGAGCGCACTTATCCACTAATGTGTAAAGCTCCTTCACAGTCTTGGGCAACCGCATGTTCATCTTGGAACTGATACGACGATTGCGCACATTGGACTAGAAGGCAGCTATTACAGCTGAAGGATGGATATTTGGGATATTCCTATGAACTTTGCTGAATCTCCGCAAATACTTACGAAGGGTTTCTCCTTCCTTCTACCAGACAAGCTACAAATCACTGGCCCTGCCGGGTTCCTGATGACCGCCAGTGAAAGCGCCAATGAACTCATGGCACAGGTCAGCCCATGACGAAATGGAGTTCTTCGGTAGGTGCATCAGCCAAGACCTCACATTGGACTTGAGGGCCAAAGGGAAGTAGTTGGCGAACCCCTTCTTGTCTCTTCCTCCAGCATCCTAAACAGCAATAGTGTAGATGCTCAAGAACTTTGCCGGGTTCAGCCTCCCATCGTACTTCTCAGGTATCTCTGGATTGAACATGCGAACGGATGGCCAACGGACTTGTTGTAGCTCTCGTGTAAAGGCAGGACAACCAACCTCGAAAGGTAGGCACCCTCCAACACCGAGCGCAGGCCGTCATACCCGTCGGTCCGGGGGAGGTCATCACGACGCAGCTCGATGATGCACGCGTCTCCTCTCCGCCTATCCTCCTGGGCTCAACGTTGGCCCGGACGTGCTCGAGGGTCAGAAGAGGCCATCAGACATCGTCGGGGTCTTGATTATGCTGCGCTCGTACTGGCTGTCATGGTGGGGATTGCACCATGAGGATGGACCCTTCCGTGCGATTAACAACACGAGCTATTGCTGTCGCTTGGGGAGTTCGTGGTGGACCAGCTCGCCGTGAGCCCCCATCTTCGGTGGAACCGAGCAGGCTTTGGATGGTGGCACGCCATTCGCCCATCTGCTCGGCCACCGGCGAAAACCTCATCAGCAGCTGAGCTCACATCATGGCCTCCAAAGTTGTACTTGGCATGGATGTTGATGGGGACAACCCACCTCACTACAAAAAAATACACTTCAGTGATGGTACGTGTTTGTCACAGTAGGTCACGTTTTCTGTCATGCATGTACATCCATGACAAATTTATGACAGAATCAAGATAGTCATACCTGTTCTCTCGTAGAAGTGTTCCATGACATTATGAAAATTATCATCATAGAAGTGTCCACTTCCATGATGATAAATCGCGCGTCACAAAAGTGCTTTCGTCAAGGGTGACCGACACGTGGCATCCACCATAACGGAACGCCGTTAAGCTATCGGGTCTGGTTTTGGATCCGATAAGCCGTTAACAGCCCTGACCAATGGGGATTTTCCATGTGTAAAATCATCATTGGCTGGAGGGAACACGTGTCGGCTCACCGTTGGGACAGATGTCATCCACTCATTGGACCCAAAGGCCTATGATACGCCGACACGTGGCACGGCCCAACAGAGGCCCATTCCTGTGAAAAGGCCGACCCGTTTCACTTGGTCAAAAGGTGGCGGGCCGGCCCACGACAATCCTGTTAATGGCCTGTTCGCATATAGCCCATTTGCAGCCCGCTAACCTAGGGCCCGTTTACGGCCTATCCGAATTAGGCCCAGTAGCGTCATCTAGGCCGTCCAACATAATTCCAGCCCGTTTTAACTTCCGGCCCATGTATGGCCCTTGATGTCTTTCGGCCCATATGAGGCCCTTAGTAACCCTCGGCCCATTAACGGCCCGTGGTAAAACTGGCCCATAATGAACAGTGTATCACTTTATACCCATTAACGGCTCATTATTCCGTTAGGCCGTTTCCAACCCATGTTATCTTTCGGCCTTCTCAGGGCCCATTTATTCTTGGGCTCATTTCCAGCATTCGTTTACTTTCGGCCCGTTACTGTCATTTTTTGCTTGCGGGCCAAATTCAGCCCATGGTTATAGTCGGCTTGTTTGTGGCCCATTAGTACGTTGGGCCGTTTTCATAGCGTAATCGAATACGGCCGATTAACGACGGTCTGCTATGGTCAGCACGTTATGGTCAGCCCATGAACGGACGATTTCAACTCTAGCCCATTTACGACCATAATGTGGTCTGTTATTTTCCCATGTTTGGCCAACCGATCATACGGCCCGTAGAAGGCCCATTGTGTCTATGGCCCGTATAAGGCCCATTATTTGTACGCCTCGTAGAAGGCCCATTGTTTTTATGGCCCTTAAAAGGCCCATTGTTTGTACGGCTCGTAGGAGGCCCATGATAACTACAGTAAATATGTAGCCCATGGTTAATGTGGCCTAGTTTTAAAAAAAATAGGCTATTGAGGCCACTAGCAAACCGCGGAAAAACAACTACACTAACTACAAGAAAACAAGTAAACAAGACAATAAGGAAATAAATAGGCAAGCAACTTACGCTAGGCTATCACGGCTATTACACATATTACATCCACTGGGCATCAAAGTTCACCACCAGTGCAAATATAGGGAAAAGGCAGCATATAAACGCCATAGCAAAACAAGTCCAGAACTGAAAAGACTTCAAAAGAGCTCAAGAAACAATATCCTAGGTACCCATAATGCTGGCAAGATGCTTAGCAAGCTTATTACCTTTCTCTTGTTTGGCGCTTAAATCCTCCAGCACTGGTTGTTGCACCAGAAAGTATGCATCTGAATTCTGCAGGGACTTCCTAATTCCTTCGGCTTCCTGTCGCATAACATCTGATCGATGTCTTTCAACTTGAAGTTGAGACTCAAGAAGCCGAACTGATTCAGGCAGCGAGTTCGAAGGGCTAGTGCCAGCAGTAGTAGCCAGTAACTCGAACACTACATCAAGACAGGACTTTGGGGTTGTCTTAGTGTCTTCAATATAGTTTTTATCAGCTTTCTTGGAGACCAACAGGGATGTCTCACTATCTTGAACCTTATCTGCATTACTTCCTGTACCATTGCATAACGGGGTACCCTTCTCCAATATTTTATCCGCATGCTAAAAGAGAAACAAACAAACACATCACAGGTTTACAATGTAGTATATGAAACTCATTTTGGTAAACTAGTTCAGTATTAAGGTGGACAGGATAATAGCATGAAACAAACATATATCTATGTAGTATGGTCACTGTATGGTCTATATCATTCTAGTTTATGTTGCCAAATCAAGATAGATATAGTTCGAATCATATCTATTTAAGACAAAGCAGCTTAGACAGAATATAAGTGTGGGAAACTTGTAAGTGCATCTAGTGCCACCCCTAGTTGGTTTTGGAGTATTGACGACAAACCTAGTTGAGGGACTAATGTGTTTGTGAGAGCTGCAGGATAACACAGGTAGAAGTCCCTCATTGATTCGGTTTTCCTACCAGAGATGACCCCTAAAAATGTATGAAGACATTGAAGTCAAAGGTGGTATATGAAGATATTCACATTGAAGACTATGACAAGAGAAGACACCACATGAAGCCTATGGAGCTCGAAGACTTAGATCTTTTGTAGTTCTCTTTCTTCTGTGTTGAGTCATAGGAACCACCGTACTGTTAAGTGGGGTCCAAGAGAACCAGTCAGAATGACTGAAGTGATGCTTAAACAAAACCTATGTCTTTGAGTGAAGACTTTGAGAGCGAATCTTGTCCAGAGTCGGGCAAGTCAGCTTTGCTTGAAGCCCAAGTAAAGTTGTTGTGTGAGTTTGAAATCTGACCGTTGGAACACGTGTCAGTTCCTTAGTGACCCAGGGTCATTTCAGACAAATCAGGTCGGGTTGCCAAGTGGCTATAAATAGCCCACCCCCTACAACCATAAATGGTTGGCTGCTCAGATTCAGAGTACGGCTTTTGTCGTTTGAGAACAACCCACCTCGAAGCCTTTGAGAGAGAATTCCTTGCGAGGATAAAGCCCTAACCACCCAGAGCCAAAGAGAATTAGGCATCACTTAAGTCTTCTTGTCTGTGTGATCTGAAGACTTATTACACTTGCGGACTGTGCATCCTCCAGCCGGCTAGGCGTCGCGTTCTGAGCATCCAAGAGACATTGTGGATTGCCGGTGAACGAAGTCTGTGAAGGTTTGGGAGTCTACCTTGAATACTTACCAGAGTGATTGGGCGAGGTTTGTGTGACCTTAGCTCAAGGGGAATACGGTGAGGACTGGGTGTCCTGAGCTGCGTGTTCAGGACTGGGTGTCTGGGACTGTGTGTCCTAAGGTTTAAATACCTAGCCGCCCTAACCAGACGTACAGTTGTCACAGCAACTGGAACTGGTCCAACAAATCATTGTCTTCAGCGAGTCACTGGTTTCATCTCCCCTTCCCTTTACTCACTATCACTCCTTGTGAAGTCATTGTATGTTCGTACTATCATTTGTCTTCACTGAGTGACTGCATGTTCTGTGTGGCTTCACAATATCTTCCTACCTGATCCTCACTACGTTGCTGCTATTAGTCATTGTGTTTTCACTCTATTGAATACTTGACTATGGCTTGCCTAGTGTAGTCTACCTTCCGCTGTAGGGTAATAGGTTTATTTCTATCGTTTGTCTTCATAACTTCCACGTTTTGAAGACTTTCATAAAAATCGCCTATTCAGCCCCCCTCTAGTCGATATAACGCACTTTCAATTGGTATCAGAGCAAGGTGCTCCCTTGTTCTGTGTGATTCGATTTAACCACCTGGAGTTTTAGCTATGTCGACTGCAGGGATAATTAAAGTCTCCGCTGCGTGCCCCGTCTTCGATGGAACTGAATATCCCTACTGGAAGAATAAGATGCGCATGCATCTTGAAGCCATTGATGTCGACCTATGGTATGTCGTCAAGAACGGCGTTCCCAAGGTTGGAGAAGGTGTCACTGCTGCTGATGTCAAGAAGTTCATTCAACTGGACTCTACTGCCAAGAATATCATCTGTGGTCATCTGACCAAAGGACAGTATGGCCGTGTGAGTGCTTTGGAAACATCTAAGCTGGTCTGGGACTGGCTCTCCAAGGTCAATGAATGCGTCTCAACCCAGAGAGATCAGAGAATCAGTGTCCTTCGCAACCTCTTCAAGCAAAATGACAATGAGAATGTCTAGCTCACATTTGACCGACTCACTGACATCACAAATGATCTTCAAGCCCTCGGCGCTACTAAGATCACCAAACATGAAGTTGTCAAGACACTACTGAGATCACTTGATAGTTCGTTTGACACCCTAGCCCTGATGATTCAAGAACGTCCTGATTTCAAGATACTCGATCTGTCTGACATACTTGAGAGGCTCAACACACATGAGTTTCAGCTTTCTGAGAAAAGAGATATCTACGGTCCAAACTATGGGCGAACTCGTGCCTTGAAGGCAAAAGCTGTCTCCTCATCTGAAGAAGAATCTGACAGTAGTTCGGATGATCCCGAAGACATTGGAAGGGAACTTGCTATGCTTGTGAAGAAGTTCCAAAAATTCACCAAGAAGAAAGGTTTCAGAAAGTCTTCCCGATCAAGCTCAAGGAATGATGAAGCTTCTGCTCACGACTACAAGAAGAAAACATGTCACAAGTGCAAGAAACCTGGCCACTTCATCTCTGAGTGTCAACAGTGGGACAATGAGAACAAAAAGAAGAAGAAGAGCAAGGAATATGACTCTGACGACAAGAAGAAGAAGAAATACTCAAAGTCTTCTTCCAAGTCTTCCTCAAAGTCTTCATCACACAAGAAGAGCTCATCTGGCAAGGCACGTGCGTTTGTTGGCAAGGAAATGGATTCAGAGGAGGAGTCCGCTTCTGAGGAGGCGGAGGTGGAGTCTGAGGAGGAGTCCGATTCAGGCGTCGCAAGTCTGGCTACAGCATACGTTGCCAAGTCCATCTTCAACACTGAAGACAATGACTTCATCACCGACACCGATGCAAATGACAAGGACTACTCCACTTCTACCTACTGCTTCATGGCACGCGGTGCCAAGGTAAACACACGCACTACTCACTATCAAACATCTAGTGACGATGACTCTGATTGTCGTTCAAAACCCAGCTACAAAACACTTGCTAAAATTGCAACTGAACAACAGAAAGCTATGGAACATATTCAAAAACTGTTAGACAGAAGCGATGATTTGTTAGGTGCTGAAATGACTCGATCTGAATCCTTAATTGAAGACATAAAAAAATCTTCACGTTAAGTATGAGGAACTTGAAAGTCTTCATGAAACTCTCTCAACAACTCATGAAAAGCTTTCCTATGATTATCTTCAAAGGAAGCAAAATCTTGAGAAATTGAGAGCGGCTCATGAAGATCTTCAAAAGGAAAATGAGTCACTTCGTGCCGAACAGATCAGCTCTGCTCAGGAAGGATTTGAACCACCATGTCTTAAATGCATTGAGCGTGATAATGCTACTACTGTTGCTGAATGTTCTACTGCTGCTACTGTTGCAATATCTTCAACTGTTGATGTGGGAACAAACCCCTCTGCTGAGGATTCCACTGCTATTGCTGATGAGAATGCTAGGTTGAATACATTGCTTGAAACAGGGATGTACAAAAGTCTTAAAGGGCATCAGACACTATGTGATGTCCTCAAAAAGTAGATTTTGAACCGAAACCCGAGGAAAGAGGGTGTTGGGTTCGTAAGGAAAATGAATGCTGATGGCTCTTACTGGAAACCTGAGCAGTACCCCAAAACCACATGGGTTGCTGCAAAGGAATTTTCAGCAAATCCATCCACTCTATCTGGGTTCACTTGTGCTAACCCCATTGTCATTGATGAATCCTTTGATGCAAACTATAAACTGTTTAAGAATCAGAATGGTGAAGTGTTTGCCAGGTACATTGGTACTAACTGTAGGAATGGACCGCCTATGAAGAAGATCTGGGTTCTGAAAAGGTGTCTGGAGAATCTTCATGTAAATGTCATCACGACACCTCACGTGAAGAAGACAAACCTCAGACCAAAGGCTTCATACGGTCCAAAGGCTTCATACAGACAGAGGACTCACCTGAGTCGCACTAACGCAAATGTTTTGCAGGGAAACCATACTCAGGCATATGAATATGAGAGCGGTTCATCAAACCGCCATGTTCATAAGACCAAGAACTATTCTGCTTATTCTTATGAGTACTATTGTCCGCCTGCAAGACTGTTTGCTAGGGCTCCAAAGCCAAAGTTCTCAGATGCCGCACTTAGACTTATTGCTTCTAAGCAACCCTTGAAGATGTGGGTGGCTAAGAAAGCTTAACTCTCTTTTGCAGGGAAAGGTCTCCAGCAGAAAACCAAAATCGTCTAACGCTATTGCTGGGGACCTTAAACATCTTGTAGGGCGCAAGATCAAATGCCCGAATGGTCTTACTATGTACTTCATTCCTGAAGTGCTTGCTACTCTCCCTATTAGTCCTAATCTGGATCTAAGCTTTCATAACCCACTGGTTCGTCAAATGTTTTTGCTTCACAATGCTCTTCGTGAAGCCTATCCCCCTAACTGCACTGTAGGGTATGACACCAGCGTCTTTAGAATGGATTATTGATAGTGGGTGTACAAATCACATGACTAGCAAAAGAAGCCTTTTTATGGACTCAACCTTACGTCCATCTGACAAGAGCCACATCACATTTGCTGACACTGGTAAAAGTAAGGTATTGGGTCTAGGTAGAGTTGCAATCTCAAGGGATCAACACATGGATAAAATCATGCTTGTTGAATCCCTTGGCTTCAACTTAATGTCTATCTCAATGCTTTGCGATTTAAACATGATCGTAATATTTGGAAAATATCGTTGCCTTGTTCTAATGGAATTTGAAAAGTCTCTACTATTTGAAGGGTATCAAAAAGATGATTTGTACGTGGTAGATTTCTCAGCAGGACCACAGCTTGCCGTATGTCTTCTAGCAAAAGCTTCAGAATGCTGGCTCTGGCATCGAAGGCTTGGGCATGCTGGCATGAGGAACCTCCACACCCTGGCAAAGAAAAAGCATGTCATAGGCATCAAGGGCATCAAGTTCAAGAAAGATCACTTATGCGGTGCCTGTGAGGCAGGAAAGATGACGAGGGCCAAACAACCCTCGAAGACAATCATGCCCACCACTCGACCCTTCGAACTGCTTCACATGGATCTTTTCGGTCCCACTCATTACTCAACTCTTACTACTACTGCTTGTCTCTATGGCTTTGTCATTGTTGATGATTATTCTAGATATACTTGAGTGCACATAATCCTTTACAAGACTGAAGTGCAGGATGTCTTCAGATGCTTCGCCAATTGAGCAATGAACAACTATTGCGCCAAGATAAAGCATATCAGAAGTGACAATGGCACTGAATTCAAGAACACGGTGCTTGATACATATCATGATACCTTGGGCATCACACATGAATTCTCAGCCCCGTACACGCCACAGCAGAATGGGGTCATCGAACGCAAGAACAGAACACTCATTGAGATGGCTAGAATGATGCTAGATGAATACAAGACTCCAAGAAAATTCTGGCATGAAGCCATTGATACTGCATGCCATACAATCAATCGTGTTTATCTTCACAAGCTTCTGAACAAGACATCTTATGAGCTCCTTACTAGCAAGAAGCCAAATGTCAGTTACTTCAGAGTATTTGGCGCCAGGTGCTGGATCAAGGACCCACATCACACCTCAAAGTTTGCACCAAAAGCACATGAGGGTTTTATGCTTGGATATGGAAAGGATTCGCACTCCTACAGAGTCTTCAATCTCTTTCATTACAAAGTGGTTGAAACAGTGGATGTGCGGTTCGATGAGACCAATGGTTCACAAAGAGAGCAACTGCCAAATGTGCTAGATGAAGTTCCATCTAGTGAATCAATCAAGCTAATGGGAACTGGAGAAATTATACCTTCTGAAGCTCATCCTGAAGAAGAACTTATCATCTCAGCACCTGATCAACATGAAGACAATGCTCAGCCTGAAGACATTCCTTCTAACAACGACAATGATCAGCAAGAGCAAAATCTTCGCCCTGTACATCCTCGCATTGCCAATGAAGTGCAGATTGAAAGAATAATTGATAGCATCAATGCACCCGGTCCACTCACTCGTTCAAGGGCAACTCAGCCAGCAAATTTCTGTGGGCACTTCGCATTCGTCTCAATAACAGAACCCAAGAAAGTTGAAGAAGCCTTCATGGAACCTGAATGGATTCAAGCTATGCAAGACGAGCTTCAACAGTTTGAGCTGAATAATGTATGGGAACTGGTCAAGCGTCCCGATCCTCGGAAACACAACATAATAGGCACCAAATGGATATACCGCAACAAGCAAGATGAGAATGGTCAAGTTGTCAGAAACAAAACTCGTCTCGTTGCTCAAGGATATACTCAAGTGGAAGGCATTGACTTCGATGAAACATTTTCTCCTTTGGCTAGACTTGAAGCCATACGCATACTGCTGGCCTATGCAAATCATCACAACATACTTCTTTATCAAATGGATGTGAAGAGCACCTTCCTCAATGGCAAGATTGAAGAAGAAGTGTATGTTGCACAACCTCCTAGCTTTGAAGATCCAAAATATCCTGACATGGTATACAAGCTCAACAAGGCACTGTATGGCCTCAAACAAGCCCCTCAGGCCTGGTATGACACACTCAAATACTTCCTGAAGAGCAAAGGCTTCATACCTGGTTCTCTCGACCCCACTCTCTTCACGAAGACATATGATGGTGAACTGTTTGTGTGCCAAATATATGTGGATGACATTATCTTCGGCTGCACCAATCAGAAGTACAGTGAAGAGTTTGGATATATGATGCAAGAGCAATATCAAATGTCTATGGTGGGAGAGCTGAAGTTCTTTCTCGGTCTTCAAATACGACAGCAACGCAACGGCATCTTCATATCTCAAGAGAAGTATCTCAAAGATTGCCTGAAGAAGTTCGGTATGCAAGACTGCAAAGGCTTCACGACGCCAATGCCAGCCAAGCATCATCTGGGTCCTGACGACAATGGTAAAGAGTTCGATCAAAAGGTATACCGCTCCATGATTGGTTCTTTACTTTATCTATGTGCATCTAGGCCAGATATTATGCTTAGTGTTTGCATGTGTGCTCGATTCCAAGCGGCACCAAAGGAGTCACATCACTTAGCTGTGAAGCGAATTCTTTGATATTTGGCTCACACCCCAACTCTAGGTTTATGGTATCCAAAGGGCTCAGAGTTTAATCTGGTTGGATTCTCGGATGCTGATTATGCTGGTGACAAAGTTGATCGCAAGTCTACATCAGGCACATGTCACTTTCTGGGACGATCACTTGTATGTTGGTCTTCAAAGAAGCAGAACTGTGTATCTCTCTCCACTGCTGAATCTGAATACATTGCTGCTGGATCTTGCTGCGCTCAGCTTCTGTGGATGAAGCAAACACTCAAGGACTATGGCATTCATCTAAAGCAAGTGCCACTTTACTGCGACAACGGAAGTGCCATCAAGATTGCCAACAACCCAGTTCAGCACTCGAAGACAAAGCACATTGAAATTCGTCATCACTTTCTCAGAGTTCATGTTGTGAAGGAAGATATTGATATCATACACATCAACACTGAAGAGCAATTGGCAAATATCTTCACCAAGCCCTTGGATGAGAAGAGATTTTGCAAGTTACGGTGTGAGCTAAATATCCTGGAATCCTCAAATGTCCTGTGATCAGGCACACATCCTAACCCTTATGCATATTGATGACTTAGATGTGCAACACACGAAGTAAAGTATATCTTCAATCAATGAAGACATACATTCTAAGTGTGAATACATTAATGTGGAATTTGACTTCGGAGTGCCACGATAATTGTGCGCCATGTCTGGGTCTAATACTTCCTATATGGTGGGTAACGCCACCACCAAATGTTCTATTTTGAAGTGTTTCACTCATGGCGTTACCTTGCTATGTCTTCACATTTGATTTGCTTCAATCTCAACATGTCTTCATGATTATCTTCACTATGTTGATTATATATATATACTAGTGTTCTGTCCTCTACAGCATTCACTTATAGCTATGTCTTCTTGTTGAATCTTTTGAACTAAGTGAATGTGATCGGACCCTAACCTCTCTATGCTATCTATCTCAAACTCTATCTCTCCAAATCATATGCATTCTATTGAAACTGTCGAATGTCTTCTCTGCGTCCTTGTCAGCAGAAGATACAAAGACAAACCTTAAGTCCACTTTCAATGCTCATTCCTCCACATGAAACCCGGAGAAGTAGGAACGACCACCCGACAATCCAGGCATGCGTGGGACGTGGAACAAACCCCAAAATTTGGCTGATGGCCACGTGTTCCTCAGATGCGAATAGCCAGGGGCACCTGTGTAATAACGCAGTGCCGCCCCTGTACCTATAAATACACACTTCATGGCGGTTATTATCTCTTCTTCCACTCTCGCACGAACCCTAGCGCCACCGCTAGCCCTCGATGACGCCGGCGACGAAGCGCTTCGCTGCCGCAACCTCTCCAACGTCGTCTTCACGTCGACCGCGGACATCGTCCTCTCCGTCGCCAAGTTAGGGAACGGAAGATCGAACTGCTCGGCCTCATCTTCCACTCCGTCTAGCAGTTCTTAGTGTGGTAAATAAAACTTCCTTTTTACGGCACCGTTGATCCTATGACTTTGTCACTTTCTACCACAAGTAGTTCCTATTCACACAAGTTAGATCTCTCTCATACTGCATCTCATAACATGCCTAGTATATTCACTTATGCTTCACAAAGTAGTTAGATTCCTCACTTGTACTGATCTGTGGATTCGTACAAATCTAGAACCAACTCCTTATCTATGAGTGAATGTCTTCGCACGATGAGGTCAATGTCTTCTAAACTGATTTATATTCAAACTCTTCTGAGAATGCATATGACCTCTTCCCCTTCCCTCGCACCTTAATGCTGTCATAGGTACATGTCCATGGGAGAATCCCTTGGTTCTCACAGTCTGCATTCATTTGCAGAATTCTTACAGCATCATATAAATTCTCCCGCAGCAAGTTCCTGTTTGTCCAGCAAGCGAAAATCTTTGAAGCCTTTGAACGTGTTGAAGCATTTCAGTTTAAAGTTCATGGCTTCAGAGAAATCAGCAAGGAATGGTGGCAGAAAGCGTCGTGGAGAAACATCTAGAGATCTACCAGATGACCTCTCAGAACTGTACAAGACAGATCCTGAAGAGGATTACAATCAGCGCAAGACCCGAATCCAATGGATTCGAAGATATTGGGCAGAACAATGGTTCAAATACCGATTTGTAACCCAGGAATATGCTGAGAAAAATGCCATCAAGAGACCGTGGGGAGACATCCTATACAAGAATCTTCAACCCAGGTCCAGAGATGAAGCCATTGAACTAGGCTTCTATCCCTGCATGGTTCGTGGGCCACAGCCTGCTGATGCACACCCATCGTCACTACTATGGTGTCACGACGACATTCTGTTCAAGCACAACTTCCAGTTTTCCCAGAACTCAGCGAAGCAAAACAAGAAGATGTTGGGACTAGACTTCAACCCTGGTCCGTCAGCTCCAAGGGCTGATGGCACACGAGATGCAGAACCCAATGTCGTCGTTCCTTTCCACAACCTTGAAGGCCTCATCACCCATATCTTGGTTCAAGGGACTGCAGTGAATGAGCCTACAGCTGACGCTGAATCAGATGAAGCGCCTGCAGCGCTGAAGCCAAAGAAGTTGAAGAAGCCTAAAGCTTCAAAGCCTGCCCCTTCACCAAAAATCTCACGGGCGAAGCCACTGGCAACTGCACCTCCTGAAGACAGTGTGCAGTCCGAAGATTTATCACGCATCTCCAAGCCCTAGAAGGTCAAGATGCCTCTGCCACACACTGGCCAAGAGCTAACAGCTGCTGCCATTCTACGCAATGATGCCATTGATCTGTCAAGTGATGAAGATCTTGCAGATGACGCTCTTGAGCAACTCATCAAGAGCAAAGAAGAAGCAGAAATCTTCAATGATCTGCCTCTCTTTGATGTAACAATCATTCACAACTTCATTGATGAATGGTTTGACACGCCAAACATCAGCTTCGACGATCTCCAACTACCCATTGGCCTCAGTGTCACCTTCCATGGCGCCATTGCTTCAGAGTTAGCTATCGCCCAGTGCATTGTTGAACTGAAGCAGAAGATTGACTTTGAGAAATCTCAGTTCAAGAAGCATATGGCCAAGCTCAGCGTGCAAGACGTGAAGAATTTCAAGATTATGCTGCACGAGCTTAAGGAAGCCTTTCTAAAGAAACATGCAGAAGCTCAGGGTTCTTGTGAGCGCATGAAGGTCCTGGCTGATAGGTGTGTGCAAGCCTACAATGAGGCTGAGAAGCGCAAGGCCCTTGGGCGTCCTGGCATCGACCCCAGGATGGCTGCTAAGAAGCAGAAGAAGCCCTCTATGGCTGAACCTGAAGCACCACGGCAGGAGGCAGATCCCCTTGTCTTCCCAACTCGCATGACTGGCCCGAAGCCAAAGGCCAGGTCAACCACTTCAGAACTGAAGAAGACCAGGACTGCTGAGGCTGAAGCAAGGAAGAGAAAACATCCTGAAGCCTCTGCTCCCGCCCCCGCCAAGAAGAAAAGAAAGACCAAGAAGGAACGGGCTGCTCCCATAGAGCCCTTGATTGTTGAACCCATTTCCATGGTTCACCCCGACGCCGATCCACAAGAACGTCAACTGACTGTCCATGAGCCTGCTTTCACAGAGGCTCATGAAGCTGAAGACTTTCCAGCAGCTGATCCCATCGCTGCTGAAGACATTGGTCATCATGACCATGTTGAAGATGATGCAGCCCTTCCTCAGCTAGAACACCAACATGTATCATTGCCTATGCTAACACACAGCGAACTCATCAGCATTGGTCGTCCACTGACGCCAATTGCACAGGATGCTTCATGGGCAGATCGCCCACAAGAGAATGAAGACCTTGAGGCCCAGCCAACAGCAACTCCACAGGCGTCACCCGCATTGCGCAGGCTTCACAAAGGTCCAAGGCCTCAAGTCTCTGCGTCTGAAGCTAAAACTGCTGAAGACATTCCGGCTGCATCAGCCGATGAAGAAGAGGTAACACAAGCTGCTACTCCCCTGTCCCACCAAGAAGCAGTTCTCGAGGAGAACGTGATCGTAAGCGACCCTCCAGCTCGTCAAGTGGAGGTTGAAAATCTTGCGGCTACCACCACCAACACCACTGAAGCCACTGACGCTGTCATGGCTGAAGCAAATGTGGAGCCCTCACCAATAAAAGCACCAGAAGTCAGCGAAGCCACTGATCCCGCTGCTTCTGTTACTGCATCTGCTGCCGATCCCCAATTTGACTATCATGTTGAGCACAGGCCTCAGGTACAGAAGCCAATCCCAATATTGCCAAGGTTCCCAGGTCCTGCATCAGCACCTGGCTCCTTCAATATCAATGGCTTCAAAGCAGACAACACATTCTTCAACAGCTCTAGGAACCCCTACTCCAGGGAAAGAATATCATCTGATCGGTTCTGGAGTTATCCGCAGCGAAGCTATTACTCATGCGTTCTTTACAACCAAGGTCACATCTTCCCACACAAGCGCCTTGACATTGAAGCAATAGCTGGTCTGCCCTGTCTGGAAGAAGCTCTGGATTGCTTCAAAGAGGTTGGACTGCTGCCGTTCGTCACTGACCAAGAGCATTGGAATGAAGAGTTGCTGCTCCAATTCTATGTCACACTTCACATCCGCGGGTATAGCAGAGATCCAAAGACTTGGGTCCTGGAGTGGATGACAGGAAACGTTCATCACGAAGCCAAAGCCTTTGACATCATTGAGCTCACTGGTTTGCCCACTCCTGGCGATCTCTACGAGCATGG
The DNA here is from genome assembly GCF_003073215.2 of Triticum urartu. Taxonomy (NCBI): domain Eukaryota; kingdom Viridiplantae; phylum Streptophyta; class Magnoliopsida; order Poales; family Poaceae; genus Triticum; species Triticum urartu. The sequence continues at coordinate 186,265,619 of NC_053025.1, read as the reverse complement.
CTGTCAGCTTCATAGTGAAGCTATTGAGAGCATCTTTCAGAAGACTGAACCTAATATGAGTCAGATGCTCAGTATGATGAAGCCATTGCCCCAAGATGCTGCTTATCCCACGGAGTTCTTCGTTGAAGACCTTGAGTATCTGCCAAGAACCATTTATCACATCATAAGGCGAACTCTCTGGCCAATCAAAGGACATTCTCCCCATGCCAAGCTGGAAGGTGCAATGAAGACTTTGATCTTCTACATTCTTCATGGAAAATGCTTCAATACACAGGATTTCTTCATTCGCCAACTTGCTGCATCTGGCTCTGATCTGTTTGGTTTGAAGTTCTATGCCCCTTGGGTGATGCGGCTGATCAAACTTCACTCCGCTATCTCTTATCAGCCCTCGGCCCGCAACCATCGGATCTTTTTGCCTGATGTGGATATGTCTATTGAAGCCATCTATCCTGAGCCTGCCAAGGAACCTCTCAGTCTTCAGAATGCAGAGCATCAAAGTTTCACTCAGAACGTTGAAGGCGTGGAAGCCGTAACTCGTGTGTATCCTTTGGCTGGCACTACACGTGCACCGCATCCTGCTCTCACTGAATCCACTGACAGTACAACTGCTCCACGACCCAAGAAGCGCACTCGTGTTCTCAATGACCGAGAGCTTCTTGTGGCTCTTCATCAGAAACAGGATAGGCATCATGACTGGCTGAAGCGTCAGATGCAAAGCCTCTTGGTGGACGTTAATCGCATTCGCAATCTTGCCACCAAGAATGCTTTTGTTGCCCATGAAACCTCTCGCCGCACATTGAAAGGGCTAACACTGATTTGTTCTGAAGATGATCTTAAAGAGGATGGCTTCACTGAGCGATTCATGTTTGACTCCACACCTCCTCGAAGGGCAGTGCTGCGACGAACTCCATCCCTTGAAGACTCTGAGTTCTCTTCCTCTGCTGCAACTGTGAATGCCAGAGTAATCGAGGATGAAGATGATGCTACTTCACTGCCACCTCCTTCAGCACGCTTCCGTTCTGCTCCAAGCTCTTCAGCACCACCAAACACAACCAACGACCCTACTGCTTCACCTACTCCTCATGGGAACGAGTAGATGCTCTATGTCTTCAAACCTTTTTGGTCCTTACTGACAAAAGGGGGAGAAGCATATGAGGTTGATAGTCTTCAAGTGGGTCCATATGGGCGGGTGCTTTATATTTTGCTTCATGCCTACAACTCTCATTTTGCTACATTTGGTTCTTTGAGTTGTAACACTTAAACTCGATGGTCGTCCGCTACTTATTTTCCACCTTGTGTTGCGATGATAAATTCCGCATGTGCGACGATAAATTCCGCACTTAGATCATTCTGTAGACATCCATTTTCCATTATGCATGTCATTATCTTCATATTCTTTCACATGCATAGTGGATTGTCATCATAAGTTGAAGTGGATCTCCACAAGTACAACCTGCCATGTGCATTTGCATTCCAAAAGCAAATTACTTATATGCACATCTTCAGGGGGAGCCCTTGCAACTTATGAAGACAATTCCTTATCCTTTACAATTTCACAAATTATATTCCCCGTTGAAAACTTCAACTAGTTTGTCATCAATCACCAAAAAGGGGGAGATTGTAAGTGCATCTAGTGCCACCCCTAGTTGGTTTTGGAGTATTGACGACAAACCTAGTTGAAGGACTAATGTGTTTGTGAGAATTGCAGGATAACACAGGTAGAAGTCCCTCATTGATTCGGTTTTCCTACCAGAGATGACCCCTAAAAATGTATGAAGACATTGAAGTCAAAGGTGGTATATGAAGATATTCACATTGAAGACTATGACAAGAGAAGACACCACATGAAGCCTATGGAGCTCGAAGACTTAGATCTTTCGTAGTTCTCTTTCTTCTGTGTTGAGTCATAGGAACCACTGTACTATTAAGTGGGGTCCAAGAGTACCAGTCAGAATGACTGAAGTGATGCTTAAACAAAACCTATGTCTTCGAGTGAAGACTTTGAGAGCGAATCTTGTCCAGAGTCGGGCAAGTCAGCTTTGCTTGAAGCCCAAGTAAAGTTGCTGTGTGAGTTTGAAATCTGACTGTTGGAACACGTGTCAGTTCCTTAGTGACCCAGGGTCATTTCGGACAAATCAGGTCGGGTTGCCTAGTGGCTATAAATAGCCCACCCCCTACAACCATAAACGGTTGGCTGCTCAGATTCAGAGTACGGCTTTTGTCGTTTGAGAACAACCCACCTCGAAGCCTTTGAGAGAGAATTCCTTGCGAGGATAAAGCCCTAACCACCCAGAGCCAAAGAGAATTAGGCATCACTTAAGTCTTCTTGTGTGTGTGATCTGAAGACTTATTACACTTGAGGACTATGCATCCTCCAGCCGGTTAGGCATCGCGTTCTGAGCATCCAAGAGACATTGTGGATTGCCGGTGAACGAAGTCTGTGAAGGTTTGGGAGTCTACCTTGAAGACTTACCGGAGTTATTGGGCGAGGTCTGTGTGACCTTAGCTCAAGGGGAATAGGGTGAGGACTGGGTGTCCTGAGCTGCGTGTTCAGGACTGGGTGTCCGGGACTGTGTGTCCTAAGGTTTAAATACCTAGCCGCCCTAACCAGACGTCCAGTTGTCACAGCAACTGGAACTGGTCCAACAAATCATTGTCTTCAGCGAGTCACTGGTTTCATCTCCCCTTCCCTTTACTCACTGTTACTCCTTGTGAAGTCATTGTATGTTCGTACTATCTTTTGTCTTCACTGAGTGACTGTGTGTTCTGTGTGGCTTCACAATATCTTCCTACCTAATCCTTACTACATTGCTGCTATTAGTCATTGTGTTTTCACTCTATTGAATACTTGACTATGGCTTGCCTAGTGTAGTCTACCTTCCGCTGCAGGGTAATAGGTTTATTTCTATCGTTTGTCTTCATAACTTCCACGTTTTGAAGACTTTCATAAAAATCGCCTATTCAACACCCCCTCTAGTCAAATAACGCACTTTCAAAACTACACAACAATAACAAGACTTGTAAGGTGCATGGCATGAGAATATAACTGTTTATTCAATTGAAACTGAAATCAATATAGAGCAAGTTACAACAACAAACACGTTAAAGAAACAGGTTTAAAACATACCTGTTCTGCCATTGGAGTTTCAATTGCATCCTTCAAATTTGAAATTAGTTGGTATGAGTAAATATAGTGATGCAAGAGCAAAGTAGTATGAACCATAGCTACGAAACCTGACCTGAGAACAATTCTTCTTCTGCTTTAAGCGTTGATTTGGGGTTCGGAGTGGTGGTCCTCGTGCTTTGGGCACTACATTTTCCTTACTAACTTCTCGTGTTTGGGTGCCCTATGGTGGAGACGATGTTGTGTCAATGGGAACTGGGTTACTATCTGCTGGGGTTGGGGTTAGAAGGGGTGTAGCTGGTTCTCTGTCCAACTAGGTAGGTGTACAATCTGCGTGAGTCTGGGTTATGTGTGGTGGGGCTGGTTCTTGGGCAAGTACAACCGTGGTTCTATCTCCATCGACAGGTAGCATGATCTTTTATGAAGAGTGTGTTTTTACTCCCACAGATACTGCCATCACCCCGTCCAATTGAAATGGCTGATAAAGAAGAAAAGTAATTGAATGTACAAACATTGTAAGACAGACAGGTGCAATGGATAGTAGGGAAGAAAATAGGACATGAAATAATTCACATTTATGTTGTCTAACCAAACAGAATAGCAGGACATAATTTCACATATATGATGGCTAATTAAATAGGATAGCATGCCACAATTTCACATGTATGATGGCTAACTAAACAGGATAGAATGACATACTTCAAAATATGATGACTATGTAAAAAGGATGACATGATGTAACTATACGATGTATCTATTAAAGTGGTTGGCATGCCATAAATCACAAACATGTCGTCGATGGAAACATGATGGCATGATATAATTCACGGATAGAATGACATAATTCAAAATATGATGACTATGTGAACAGATGAGATGATATAACTATATTATGTCTTTAGAAATTGGGCTGGCATGCCATAATTCAGATACATGCTGTCTATGTAAACATCATGGCATTATATACTTCAAATATATGATTTATACACTAAGGAAGTGAGCAGAGGGCAATCGCATATATGATGTGTCAACTAAGGAGATGGCATTCAATATCGTGTATATGATGGGAAAACTAAGCATTGCAATATAACATATGCATGATATGAGTAATATAACCCTGTCAAGTTTGAGCATACACCTCAGGGGGATAATAGGACTGGTCATCTGCCTCTGAATCCTCCTCCGAAGAGCTATCTGTAACCAACAAGATATCTGCTTCACCAGGTAGCATTGTCTTCTCTGAAGACCTTGTTTTCACTCTAGATTTCTCCATCACCAATTCAAATGGCTTATGCACAGGAAGAGCAGTTGAATATACAAACATTGTCGACAAAAGCAATGAGAAATAAGAAAAAGGACGGCATGATATAATTCACATATATGACGCTTGGCTAAACAGCATGGCATTGCATAATTCACATATATAATGCCTTGCAACAAGATATCATTGCATAATTCACATATATAATGTCGTGCAACAAGATGGCATTGCATAATTCACATATATGGTAATTAGACACTAAACAGGTGGCATTCACACAAAGCATGTCTAAACTAAGCAAATGACGTAGCAATGCAAGATACATACGCACGATAGCATCATAACTCTGCCGAGTTAGAGCATGCACCTTGGGGGGGGGAATAGTACTGGTCATCTGTCTCTGAATCCTCCTCTAGGGAGCAATCTGTAGCCAACAAGACATGCACTTCGTCAGATAGCATTGTCTGCTCTGAAGACCTTGTTTCCACTCCAGATTTTTCCATGACCGCGCCGAATGGCTGATGCACAGGAAGAGTAATTGAATGTACTAAAATTGTCGACAAATTTAACACGTAATAAAAAAATGATTTCATGATATAATTCAAATATAAGATGACTGGCTAACCAGGGTGGCATTGCAAAATTCACATATATGATGCCTGGCTAAACAAGATGGCATTGCATGATTCACATATACGATAAAGAAACTAAACAGATGGCATTGACACAGAGCATGTCTAAACTAAGCAGATGACATCTTTAATGTATCCACTAAGCAATGCAAGGCACCATATGCATGATATTACCAACATCAGCATGCCAAGTTAGAGCGAAGACCTCATGGGGTAAATAGGAGTGGTCTTCTGCTTCTGAATCACCCTCAGAACAGTTATCTTCCCCTTGATTACGATCAGAAATGGGTGGAGGGGGGCTGCCTTTGCGCCCACCATGGAGCGACGTCTGCATGAAATTTTATTGGCACACAAGGCTCGTCTCTTTTGCTCTACATGTTCAGTTCCATTGTGTATAATAACTGACATGCATAGGAATAAAACATAGTGAGATTATGTAAGGAGTGCATGCACAAATCCAGAGTGATGGTAGCAAAGTGTGGATAGACCCAAAACAAATGATAGTAGGCAGATAATAGCTTTAGTTAAAAAATACAGATAATGGCTCCTTTAATGTTTGTTTGCACCCAACATGAAACTCATAGTAGACACCCGAGATTAACCAGATAGTAGACAGATAGTACTGATTGCTGCCCTAATAAGTACCCCACAACCATATAAAACCTCAAGTTTCAGCATAATTTTGGACCTGAGTCGGACTCTAATAGGTGAACACGACAATAAAGTAGCACGTCATCATATTAAGCGATGCATAACATAAGCAGACACAGAAGAGTTCGACCTGTCTTGCGGACCTGTGTAGTCCTCAAGGTCATCTGCTCAATTGATGATGGTAATGCAGTTGTCGTGGCTGTCGGCGGCGGGGAAGAAGATCTGAGGCGGCGAAAGACAGTTAGGAGAGCGGATCCCTCTTGTGGTGAACCCTTCTGTCGTTGGAGCAGCTGAGCTGGGGTGGAACACAACACCGCAGGAGCAGGACAAACCACACAAGGTTTTCTTTGACACATATCTATAACATAAGTAATTGTATAAGGGCTTGTTTGAAATTGATGATTCTAACAATGCAGGGATAGGAAAAAGATAGGAATAGGATAGGAATGCACGTGCAAAATAGAGAATTTTAAAAACACAGGATTTCTGCCAATCTGGGTGTTTGGTTCACGAGAATTGGAAGATCACGGGATGCAAAGAAGCATGGTGAGATTAAGTCAAACCACAAGAAGTGTACAACCTCTTTGGTGAAGCCATGTCGATCTGAACGTGATTGGGTTGGCCGGTGAGGATGCTCTGGCTGATTTGGCTGTCGGAAGAGGGGAAGAAGATCTTAGGTGTCTAGAGATGGAGCCCAAGGTACTGCTCCGCTGTGATGGAGGGTTTCGTCGTTGGAGCAGCTCCGGTGAGTTGTACGACACCGAGGGTGAAGTAGGACAAGAGAGACAACATTAATCTGAGTGGAATTCTAATAGCATCTCCAAGAGATGACTAAAATACATAACCACAAAGTGCTAGATGTACACATCAGCCGCCCATCTCTGAACTTAACTGTCGAAACCGAATTTAACTGTTGAAACTGAACTTAACTATCGAAACTGAATATTGCTGTCGAAACTGAACGCACCAGAGGTGAGGCTACAAGTCAGTCAACTAACTTTTTCATCTCTGGTCAGTCGATTTTGCAGCCGTTGGATACGAAATAAAGGGCTTGCAGTTCAGTTTCAACCTCCACCCCCTGAGTCGCCAGCCACCACCGGGAAAACAGCCGCCCCCGCCGCCCGCGACCGGCGGTGCGCCGCCCCGCCCGCACCGAAAACACTCCCCACCGCCGGTCCGCCGCCGCCCCGGCAATCCATGTAGGTCCCCCGTGCCGAGCTTTTTCTCCAGCGATCCCCACGCCACCGCCCCACCACCGCTGGCGACCATCGCCCCACCCCGAACCCTAAGATAGATAGTGGGGTACCTCTCCGGCGAGCCCCCTCCCCGTGGCGGCTGGTTCTTCCTTAACTCTGGCGAGTCCCCACCCACCCCCCTAAAAATTTACTGACACAAAAGTCAAGTCAGTCGACTGATGTGTAGGTAAATCGGAGCAGCATCGTAAGCAAGAGCAAGAGTGAGAGCAGAAGCGCGAGCAAGAGCAAGAGCAGACCAGGCAGGGGACTGAGAGCAAGAGCAGAGCAGCATCGCGAGCAAGAGCTAAAGCAGCAGCAACTCCTACTTGTCGGAGTAAATGACCACGGGTAGCCTAGCCGGCTCCCCCTGGCCCTTCTGAAAAAAATTACGAGCCGATCCAGCCCTCAAGAATGCAAGACGTGGGGCCTCCTTCCCCTTGCCGGCTGTCTCCCAGGCCGACTGTCGGAAGGCGGACCGGCTTTAGCCCTCATGAAGAAAGCCGCGGGAGGGCCGGCTCCAAGAAGCCGGCCGCAAGAAGCCGACTCCCACAAAGCGGTCAAGATCGTACCCTCGAAGTCTGCATCCACATAATGGCGACGTGACGGGGCGTGGCTACGGTAAAGCCTGCCACCCCCGAATCCCGGGACACGCCAGGCACAGTGCGCCATACGGGGTGGCCATGACCCGTCCGGCGCGGCACTGTTGCCATGATGACCCTGATGCCACCCACGATGGGCTGTCAGCGCGGCCCACGGGCGGTGGGCCCCTTCAGGCAGAGAGACACCCGACGGCGGCCAGGCCTCCCCCAGTCGGCCCAAGACAGGGCTGGCTCCCCACAGCCGGCTTGCTTCCTCCCTCGAATGAGACACCCCCTTAATGGGACAAGACGAGGCGTGGCTACAGCAATCGCCCACCGGGCGGCGGCACTGTAGCCACGCTTACCTCGGCGAAGCCCTCATCACCAGGTTTGAGGCAACAGTGACCAGCCGCCAACAAGGCCCTTGACAGTGGGGCCTACCTATCGACCCAGGAGCCGGCAGCCGGGGCGGGCCCCAGCAGCCGGCGCAGAAGCCGGCGAGCGTAGACGCAGACGGCTAGGGCCCACGCCCAGCCGGATTACCATTGTACCCCCGGGGGGTGGGCCTATATAAACCCCCCGGGGCACCCATGCAAAGGGTTGATCTGAGCTAGTTTTAGACAGCACATAGAGAGGAGAGGAGAGCTAGCCATGCCCTTCTTCTTCTTCTTCTCGCCGAACAGCTCAAGGAGCATCTTGTAGCCACTCGTTCATCTAGTGATCATGTGGAGACCCCGCAGAGAAGCAGTAGGGGTGTTATCTCCTCGGAGAGCCCTGAAGCTGGGTAAGATTCGCCGGCGTGCATGTCTTCGCCTCATACCGCTTCCAGGCACCGGCGACGTCTTACTGGCTCCCACAATGATAAGCCACCCGTTGGCATATGTCGCACCTACCACCCGACATTTGGCATCCACCGTGGGGCCAAGTGCACCGTCGTCCGGAGACCTATTCTGGATGGGAACCCTCTTCCTCCCCAGCGAGTGTAGCCAGCCCGGCACGCCCGATGGCGCTTGCCACGACGCGCTGCAAGGCGTCACCAACGTCTGCGTAGTGAGCGGCCTCGCCGATCTCCTTGACGAGACCCTCATCTCCGACGAGCCCGCCTCTGACGCGGGCACCGACCACCTCGTCAACCTCCTCGGCCAGCTCCACGTCTCCGGCGAGCTTGCTATGGACATGGAGTCTGTTGGCTCCACCGATCCGATGCCTGTCGACTCCGACACGGCCTCGCTCGACGCTTTCCCCACCGACATCGCGATCTACAATGACCCGCTTCCCCGGGCCGATGGCTGCGACGGTGCCACCACCGAGGTGATGGTCATCGGCCATGGCGGCGCTTCTGGCGAGAACGCCCTCGACGCCCCGCATGCAGCGGTCCACGACTTGTCCATCCCCCTCCCGGCCGATGCTGACGTCGAAGCACTGGAGGCTCGCTGCCTCGCCCTCCTCGCGGAGGGTCGGAAGTTGGCTTCCATGAGACGCCTCACCGAGGCCCACCAGCGCGAAGCCGACCGCGCTGCCTTTGGCACGCCGCCCCCAGGCGGGCCAAGCCGAGCCGGCGTTGTCAGACAGCGCGGCGCTGCCCTCACCGACACGCTAGGAGTCGACCGCCCAGTCTACGCCACTCCACTCGAGAACCTGCGCGCCGCCCAGGTGGCCGTAGACGAGCTAGACGGACTGGGGGCCGAAGAACTCCCCCACATGACCAGACGCATCCAGCAACTAATCGATGCAGCCGCACAGCGGCACGAAGCCGACGCCCGCGCGGAAAGCCCTCCCCCGCGCCGAGAGCACGGCGCGACGTCCCGGACGCCGATTGCGGGTAAAACCTACGCGCGACACGAGAAGGAGCCGGCTGCCAGCCGAAGCCGAACCCGGACCTCCATCGAGCGAGACGCAGAAGGCCGTCCCCGGGCCGTGGAGCGGCGGGGCAACCCGCCTCCGCCTCCGCCTCGTGGGGAGAGATATCCCACCCCACCGCCTGTCGCGCATCCGACTCTCAGCGGCCGACTAGGTCTCCGTGAAGGAGTCGGCGAGAACGACGCCCGCCATCGGATCGACCGCCTAGCGCGATCCCTAGCGCTAGAAGAAGAAGATGATGTCGGCCCGCCTTGCTTCGCCCCCCGCATCCGCGACGGGCCTTTCCCCAAAGGGTTCTCGCTCCCAAGAGACACGCCCAAGTACAACGGCTCCGTGAAGCCGGAAGATTGGTTGATCGACTACTCCACAACGGTTCGCATAGCAAACGACAACAGGTGCGTTGCCATGAAGTACATGCCCCTCATGCTGCAAGGCACGGCGTGGACCTGGCTCAATAGCCTCAGGCCCTACAGCATCAACAGCTGGCTAGACTTCACAGAGGCCTTCGTCCGCAACTTCACCAGCACCTACAAGCGGGCCCCAAGCCCAGACAGCTCTCCTTGTGCGTGCAAGGCCCCGCCGAATCCACTCGCGACTACCTCACGCGTTGGGCCGAGCTCCGCAACTCTTGCGAAGGGGTGCACGAGGTGCAAGCCATAGAATACTTCACCGCCGGATGCCGAGAAGGCACCCTCCTTAAGCACAAACTCCTCTGCGACGAGCCGACTACCCTCGACGAGCTTCTGGTCATAGCGGACAAGTACGCCACCGCCGACTCCTCAATGAAGACTGAACTCCGGGTAGGCGCGTCCGGGAAGGTAATCAACCCGGCGCCCAAGACGCCGGCTGGGGACTCCGGCCGACGCCCGTACCAGAATGACCACAAGCGCAAGGGCCCCGTGCCGCTCTCCACCAGTCGGCAGGTGGCCATAGTCGAGGACAAGCAGCCTGAAGGGCGGCCCGCACCCAAGAAGCAGAAGGGCGGCAGGCCGGCTTGGCAGCCGGCCTTCTCCTACGAGCAAACTCTCGACGCCCCGTGCAAGTTCCACAGCGGCGCGAAGCCGTCCAACCACACAACCCGGAAGTGCCACTGGCTCACCCGAATCTCCAAAGGCGAAGGGCTCGAACCGCCTCCGCCTGCTGGTCTGCCGCCTCCGGCTCCGCAGCTTCCGACCGCTTGGCCAGCAGTCGGAGCTGTGCACGATGAGTTCCCCGACGAGCATGCCGCCTATGTCATCTTTACAAGCCAGCCCGAAGGCCGGCGTAGCAGACGCCGAGAGCACCAGGAAGTCAACGTGGTCGCTACCAACCCCGCCGAGCACATGCACTGGTCAGAAAAGCCTATCAGCTGGAGCTGGGCCGACCACCCAGAGGTGATGCCATCTCCCGGCTCTTATGCGTTGGTTTTGGATGCCACCCTTGCAATGGACAGACGCGCCGCCCGTTTCTCCCGCGTGCTGATAGATGGCGGGAGTAGCATCAACATCCTGTACCATGACACCCTGGAGAAGCTGAACATCAAGACGAAGCAACTCATGCCTACTCGGACTGTGTTCCATGGCATTGTACCTGGCCTGTCCTGCGCCCCCATTGGCAAGATCAAGATTGATGTTCTCTTTGGGGACAAGGATCATTTCCGCCGAGAAGTGATCTGGTTTGAAGTGGTGGACCTGGAGAGCCCCTACCATGCATTGCTTGGCCGTCCTGCCTTGGCCAGGTTCATGGCTGTTCCCCACTATGCTTACCTCAAGATGAAGATGCCGAGCGCCAAGGGCATCATCACCATAGTCGGCGATTACAAGAAATCTTCTGACTGCGCTGCAGCCAGCAGCCGGTTGGCCGAGTCCCTTGTGATTGCCGAAGAAAAGAAGATGTTGGACCGAGTCGTGGCAATGGCCGGCAAACACCCGGCCCTGCCCCCCGATCCCAAGGAGTGTGATGCGCAAGGATCTTTCCAGCCGGCCAAGGAGACGAAGAAGATACCTCTTGACCCCGAGCACCCAGAAAGGTTTGCCGTCATCGGGGCAAACATAAACAACAAATAGGAAGGCGAGCTCGCCGACTTCCTTCGTGAGAATCGGGATATCTTTGCATGGTCCCCTAAGGACATGCCGGGTGTTCCGAAGGAATTCGCCGAGCACAAGCTACATGTCCGAGAAGGCGCAAAACCAGTCAAACAACCCCTCCGCCGACTGCGGAGGAGAAAAGAAGGATTATGGGAGAGGAGATAGCCCGGCTTCTGGCAGCTGGCTTCATTATGGAGGTTTTCTTTCCAGAGTGGCTCGCCAACCCGGTCCTCGTGCTAAAGAAGAACAACAAGTGGCGCATGTGCATAGACTACACGAGCCTCAACAAGGCCTGCCCCAAAGATCCCTTTGCCCTGCCAAGGATTGATCAAGTGATAGACTCCAAGGCCGGATGCGAGCTATTGAGTTTCTTGGATGCTTACTCAGGATACCACCAGATAAAGCTAGATCCGGCTGACCGCCTGAAGACTGCCTTCATCACGCCATTCGAAGCTTTCTGCTACCTGACTATGACATTCGGCTTAAGAAATGCCGGTGCCACTTTTCAGCGTTGCATGCAGAAGTGCCTCCTCAAGCAGCTCGGCAGAAATGCCCACGTCTACGTAGACGACATTGTGGTGAAGACGGAGAAGCGCGACACCTTGCTGGAGGACCTCAAGGAAACATTTGAGAACCTGCGCCGGTTCCAGATCAAGCTCAACCTCGAGAAATGCGTGTTCGGAGTGCCAGCCGGCCAGCTCCTAGGCTTCCTGGTCTCCGAACGCGGCATCGAATGCAACCCAGTAAAGATCAAGGCCATTGAGAGAATGGCGATTCCCACCAAACTTCGAGACGTCCAGAAGTTCACCAGGTGCTTGGCCTCCCTGAACCGCTTCATCAGCCGGCTCGGAGAGAAAGCTCTCCCCCTCTACTGCCTCATGAAGAAGACCACTCACTTCGAGTGGAACGACCAAGACGACCAAGCTTTTCACGAGCTGAAGAAGATGCTGGCCACGCCGCCTGTCCTGGCGGCGCCGACTGAGAAAGAGCCCATGCTCCTCTACATTGCTGCAACCAGCCGGGTGGTCAGCACCGTCATCGTAGTCCAGCGCCCAGAAGAGGGCCGAGCCCAGCCAGTCCAGAGGCCGGTGTACTATTTGAGCGAGGTGCTGTCTACCTCGAAGCAGAACTACCCGCACTACCAGAAGATGTGCTATGGTGTGTACTTCGCCGCCAAGAAGCTGAAGCCCTACTTCCAAGAGCACCCCATCACGGTCATATGCACCGCCCCGCTTGCCGAGATCATAGGCAGCTGGGATGCATCCGGCTGGGTGGCGAAATGGGCCATCGAGCTGGCCCCCTACACGATCTTCTACCAGCCTCGCACCGCCATCAAGTCCCAAGCATTGGCCGACTTCCTCGTCGACTGGGCCGAGACCTAGTACCTACCGCCAGCTCCCAACTCCACTCATTGGCGCATGCACTTCGACGGGTCCAAGATGCGCACCGGCTTGGGAGCCGGCGTCATCCTCACCTCTCCCAAAGGCGACAAGCTTAGATACACGCTGCAAATTCACTTTGCCGCCTCCAACAACGTGTCCGAGTACGAGGCGCTCATACACGGGCTCCGGCTTGCCAAAGAGCTCGGCATACGCCGGATCCTATGTTATGGAGACTCGGACTTGGTAGTCCAGCAATCATCCGGCGACTGGGACGCCAAGGATGCAAATATGGCAAGCTACCGCTTCCTTGTTCAGCAGATCAGCGGGTACTTTGAAGGATGCGAGTTCCTCCACGTACCGCGAGCCGACAACGAGCCAGCTGATACCCTGGCTCGAATAGGCTCCACTCGGCAGGAAATACCAACCGGTGTCTCCCTGCAACACATCCTCAAGCCGTCTATCAAGCCGTATCCAGAGTCCGATTCCATCTTTGTGCCGCCTGACCCCGACGCGGCCGGGTCCGGCTCGAAGAACCAAGCAGGTGACCCGGGGACTTCGATAGTCGGCCCGGGGACGTCAGTAGGCGGCTCGGGGACTTCCGTAGTTACGCCCGACCCGGGGACTGCCACACCCGGCTCGGGGACTGCGGTAGTCAGCCCGGGGACTGCACCAACACAACAGGCGGCGGCCGACTCCAGCATTTCACCACCCAGCCCGCCCGCCCTGGTCGGAGTAGCCGTGTTGGCAATAGAAGAAGTCGCAGCTCCATCATGGGCTCAGTCCATCCTCAACTTCCTAATAAACCAAGATCTGCCGGCTGACGAAACAGAGGCAAGACAAGTCCAACGCCGAGCCGGAGCATACACAATCGTCAACAGAGAGCTCGTCAGGCGCAGTGTCACTGGAGTCTTCCAGCGATGCGTCGAGCAAGAGAAGGGCATTGCAATCCTCAGAGACATCCACCAAGGAGAATGCGGCCACCATGCGGCCTCAAGATCACTCGTCACGCCATGGGTTCTTTTGGCCGACTGCTTTGGATGACGCCAAGGAGTTAGTTAAACATTGCAAAGGGTGCCAAGTCTTCAGCTCCAAGCAACACATGCCGGCTTCGGCACTCAAGACCATTCCCCTCACTTGGCCCTTCGCCATTTGGGGACTGGCCATGGTGGGCCCATTCAAGACGGCGCGTGGCGGCATGACACATCTGCTTGTCGCCGTGGACAAATTCACCAAATGGATTGAGGCAAAGCCAATTAAGAAGCTGAATGGGCCGACTGCCGTGACATTCATCGCAGATATAACAACTCGCTACGGCGTGCCACACAGCATCATCACCGACAACGGCACGAATTTCGCCAAGGGAGCATTGACACGTTTCTGCGCGATGCAGGGCATCCGGTTGGACTTAGTGTCCGTTGCCCACCCGCAGTCAAACGGCCAAGTCGAGCGAGCCAACGGCCTCATCCTTTCCGGCATCAAGCCCCGACTGGTCGTACCACTGGAACGTTCGGCCGGCTGTTGGCTCGATGAGCTGCCGGACGTCCTCTGGAGTCTGCGCACTACCCCAAACAAGTCAACCGGCTTCACTCCTTTCTTCCTCGCATATGGTGCCGAGGCGGTCATCCCAACTGACATCGAGTTCGACTCGCCTCGGGTAACCATGTACACAGAGGCGGAGGCCAAGGAAGCATGAGAAGACGGCGTCGACCTGCTGGAAGAAGGCCGGCTGTTAGCCCTCAGCCGGTCCGCCATCTACCAGCAGGGCTTGCGCCGCTACCACAGCCGGAAGGTCAGACCAAGATCTTTCCAAGAAGGCGACCTCGTGCTCCGGCTGATCCAGCAAACAGCCGGCCAGCACAAGCGCTCGGCCCCTTGGGAAGGCCCCTTTGTCATCAGCAGAGCGCTGGGAAATGACTCCTACTACCTGATCGACGCACAGAAGCCGAAGGTACGAAAGAGAGACGACTCCGGCAAGGAGTCGGAACGACCATGGAATGCCAACCTCCTCCGAAGATTCTACAGTTGAAATGCAGTATGTATCACGCTAACTTTTGTACTAAGTACGAGACAATAGGCCCCCCGAGGAGAGCTCGGGGACTGCCATCTTTTATCTATAAATGAAGAGTATCATGCTTATGATCATGTCATTACATTCACTTTTTTTCGTCCGGCACCGGGTTTGACTAGTCGGCCCGGGGACTGGCCGCCTTGAGTTATATTAGAAGTCCTACCCGCGGTCAGATAAGTAGTGTGCCGGCACCCAAGCCTTCTCTTGCCAAAAGTCGCAGTTCGAAGAACCGGCTGTCCGGCTGGCAAGAGCTAAAGGCAGGAAAGGACGCCCACAGGAAAAACGGCTAGGGACTAATGGACTAATATAACAAAATCCGGTTTTTCTCCCACCACCGACCGACTACCAGAGTAGCCGGCCGGCCGGCTTCCATTCACCTCGCTTCAATCTAAGAAAGCTCAAGTACTTGCCTTCCCCAAAAAAAAATAAAAAAATAAAAAATATAGCCAAGTTCTTCCCTAGCCACAGGCTGCAGAGCAGCTACCAGTTGGGAAGGCAGCAGCCATGGGAAGGCGGCAAAGGAAACAGCCTAAAGATAAAAAGCATACGCGAATGGAAGCCAAACACACACACACACGATTATATTTACACAAAAGGCCTTCGAAAGGCCAGCATTCAACATAGTTTGAATACACCCCCAGTGGGTGGAACTGCGCAAGTTTAATAAAAATTGTTCAAAGAGTAACAAGCAGGAAAAGCAAGGACGGCAGATTAAGCCAAGGGAGCGACTGGCAAGTCGGGCAGGTCGGTAGAGACGGCAGTGCTGGCTGGAGGAGTGGCCGGCTGGCGAACCTCAGCATGATCACCACCTCCCGCAGAGGGCACGCTAGCACGTGCCTCGTTGCTGGAGGCACGGTCAGGCTAGGGCTGGCTGGCCGCTTCACCGGCCGGCTCGACGTCTTTGCCTCCCTCTCCTTCGTCGTCTTCACCTTCATCGCTGGAAGCAATCTCCTCCGCCGAGTCCTCACCCGCTGCCGGGTCCAGCCTGAACCATTCCTCCAGCTGGGCATCGCCGTCGTCATTTATCTCAGGAGAAAAGACGCTGATGTCAGTGCACTCGGCGATCGTCGAGGCACGCTGAGCGATAGCCGGCCGCACCTCCTCCATCTCCTCATCGGCCTCCAGCCGCCAGGTGCGCAGCTGGTCCAGGTTCAGCCCGGGATACCAGGCTCTGACGAACTCCAGCGCCCGCCCAGCTCCAAGCCGGGCCGCCGATGCCTTCCAGGCCTCGAAGCGGCCAACCGCATCCTCCAGCCAGTCGGCAGTCCGACTCGGCGTGCGGGGAATCGATTTGCCTGGCCAGAGGGAGGCCAACACCTACGCCCCGGCGCGCTGGAGGCGGCGGAGCATGCGGTGAGCCGGCTGCAGCCGGGCTTGGACCGCCAAGAGTTGCTCCTCAAGCGTCCGGCTCTTGTCCGGCGCGATTTCAGCCCCCGCCTGCCGGCGCGCCTCGCGGTGGGCCTCGATGGTCTGGGTGGCAAAGACGGAGTAGCCGGGGAAGTAGTCTGCACAAAGAACAAAAAGCAGCACAAGTCAGAACACAAATCAGGGGGCAAGGGGCAAACAAGGAGTGAGGAAGGCGGCTTACCATTGATCAGATCCTCAACCCGGCCGAAGCCCTCGCTCAGCGCTTGTTTTGCCTCAGCCCAGCCCTACGCTTCGGTCTCGAACTCAGCTTTGAGGGCGTCCTCGCTGTCCTGCGCCTTCTTCAGGGCCGCCTTGTGGCTCTCCTCCTGGTCGGCCAACTTCTTGGCCAGGCGGTCATGCTCCAGGACCAAGGCGTTGTACTCGGCTTCCTTGGCGCGAAGGGCGGCCTGGGCACCACTGAGCTGCCCCCTCAAGTCGGCATTGGCTCCTGCAAGCATGAAGACAAAGGAAAAATCAATAAGGAAGAAGTCGTCAAGGAAGATCCGACCCGACTGCTCAGCAGTCGGCCCGAATCTCGGGGACTACACCTAGTGGGTGCGCTGACGCGCCCCCACAGTAGATGAACGAGACAAAGCACGCACTCCGGCTGTTGGTCAGGTCCTCAGTTTTCCGGCCCAGGTCCTGAGCCTGGGAGTTGAAGGCAGCAACGCGGAGGTTATGGTATTCCTGGAAGATCAGACAGGATGCGAGGATAAGATAGCTGTCAGGACCTAGTAAGTTCCAAGCCGCCTGCTCAGCAGCCGACTCGGAACTCAGGGACTACACCCAGTGGGTGCGTTGACGCGCCCCCACGGAAGAAATCAAAAAAGCAAAACAACCAAGGCCAGAAGGCTCACCCGGATGACGGCCCGCGTCGTGAGGAACTCTTGGGTATATCGCTGCAGCGTAGCGGCCTGGGCTTGAAGCCGGTTCCGGACCTCCTGGGCCGCCATGTTTAGCTTGGCCGCCCCCCCGCTAGGCGTCCACTCGGACGTGCTGGCGCTGGCGGCCTCGAGGGCCTCCACTGTCTGGCTGGCGCCTGCAGCTCTGTGCAGCTCCGGCGCTGAGGTAGCTCCCCCTGCGCGCCGGCAAAATGCCGGCTGCACCTCGAGGCCGGCCCCTGCCTCCAGCTCGCTGCCGGCCGGCTGCTCTGGCGCCGCGGCTGGTTGGCCGCTTTGGCCCGCTCCAGTCGGCGCCGTCTGCGGCGCCTCCTCCATGAAGACCACGTGGTCCTCCCTCCTCTCCATCACCGGCGGGTCTTGGTCGACCTCCTCCGACGGGGGCACGGGGATGTCGGGGGCCACGACGCGGAGGGGAACGATGAGCTGCGGAGGCTGGTTGTGCGAGGCCTCCGCCTCCGTCTCCACAGCTGCCGCCTCTGCCTGGGCCTTGGCCGCCGTGTCGGCCTACTCCTTCGCCGCCTGGGCGGTCCTTCGCTCCGCCGCCTCCCGCTCCTCCCGCGCCTCCCGTGCGTTCTGCTCCGTGGCCTCCATGAGGTCGGCGCGGGGATCCACGCGGCGGGAGCCTGAGGACCCTCCAGTCGGCCCGACTACGGAGCCGCCAGGACCTCGCTCGAGGGAAAGCGGTGCCCTGCCCGGCGAGCAAAGAGAGGTTTAGAAGAACCTCAATCGAAGAAGACAACAAAAAATACAAGACGTTTAAAGCTTACGCCGAGATCGCCGGTGGCTGTTTCACCGCCTTGCGGAAGCGGGCCGCCTTCGCGGCCGCCTCATCCCGTTTGGTCGCCGCCGTGGAACCCTTGGATTTCTTCGGCCGGCTGCTGAATTAGGTCGACGTGGCTCGGCATTTCTGCGCGCTGCCACGGGCAGCCGGCGCTGCAGACGGGCCCGCGCCTTCATGATCAAGCGCCAGCTGACGGTGCGGAACGACTTCGACCTCGTCATCGTCCGCCCAGTCCTCGAGGCCGGCCCCGAGCCCCGCGCCGCTTGCCTCGTCGCCTTCCCCCACGATGGCTTCTTCCATGGCGGCCGCTCCTAGGTCCGGATCATCAACGTCGTCCACCGTGCGGTCGGGGAGGAGCTGGCGCTCTACCCCTGCGGCCCCGGCCGTCAGCGGAAGAAGAGGGTTCTGCTAAGGACAAACCAATTGATCAGTAGTCGGCCATCACGAGGCCGACTACAAAAAGGAAGAAAATAAGAAAAACTTACGGCAGGCGGAGGGTTGGCGCGAGAATACGACCCCTTGCCGTATCGCCAATCCTCGGCGAGCTTGCAGTTGGAGATGTAGTTCACCATGTAAGACCCCTCGGCATGAGGGATCTCCCTGGTGCTCAGCCGGCACGGGTCGAAGCGGCCGCTCATCTGGCAAATCATGTGAGGCCGGCCATGGAGCGGAAGTACTCGGCGCTCCACGAAGGCGGCCACCAGGTCGGCTTCGGTCAGGCCCTCCGACTGGATCATCACCCGGAGCCGGGAGACGGCTGCGTTCCCGTCCTGAGACAACGACCTGGCCTGGTAGCTCCACAAGGCTTGCCTCCCAGCCGCCGGGCCAGCTACGTAAGCCGGCAGGTTGACGAAGTCGCCTTGCTGGGCGACGTTCTTCACGTAAAAATAGGACTTCTGCCAGAGCTTCACCGACTGGATCAGCGGGATGGGCGGGAACGGATTGTTCTCGCTCGTCCGCCTCATGGCAATGAAGGCTCCGCAGGGGGCGGGCACGCCCGCGACAACGGTGCCGAGCTTGCTCTGGAAGAATTCTCCCCAGAGCTTGAGAGTGGGGAGAACCCCAAGAAATCCCTCGCACAGGGTGACGAAAGCCGACAGCAGCATCACCGCGTTGGGCGTGAGGTGATGCGGCTGGAGGTGGTAAAATTCAAGAAAAGCGCGAAGGAATCCGCTCCCTGGGAGGCCGAAGCCGCGCAGGCAGTGCGAGCAGAAGATTACCCGCTTGCCCTCCTCTGGTGCTGGCGAAATCTCCCTCGCCGGTGCATGACGAACCCGCACGTAGTTCTCGCCCGGCAGACGCCACGTCCGGCGGAGGAACTCAACGTGGTCCTCGTGGACGTTGGAGCCATCCCACGAGCTTGACAACGCCATGGGAGCGACGCGGCGAGGAACAAGGCGATGCGACGGCAGAGACGCGCGCGACCCCGCTACGGCGGGACCAAAGGAACCGAGAGGTCTGACGGCGGAGCGGCGCGGCAATGGGTCGCTGCGGTGGCGAAGAGAAGAAGAAGGAAGGTGAGAAGGGGCGGAGCGAGGGAGAGCGTGCGAGCCTCTGCCGCTCCCTCTCCTCCCCCTACTTATAGACCCGCGCGGCGGAGCCGAGGAGGCGTGGTGTGGGGGAACATGGGATCAACTGTGCCCACTCCCCCACATCCCGCGATTATTGCGCCCTAATGGCGTAATAAAACCACCGCGGGAAGGCGAGCGGTCCGTTGTGGGCCGCAGAAGATCCGCGCTCGGGCCGAGGCCTAGGAGTGGCGGGCCCGGGCCTGCGGCGGCGTCCCATCGCGCGCGTGCGTTGGCAGGTTTTCCTTGCCACGTGGCCTGCGGGATGGCGCGCGATCAGCTCGCAGGCCGACCGACATTCCCGCCTACAAGAAACGGAGCTTTCCGAAGACAACGCGCATAAGAAAAGCTGGCTCCTCAGGATAGGAAGCTGAACAAGCTTCTCGTCCCTTTGTCAGCCTCGAAGCCCGATCATCTTCGGGGACTACTATCAGAGTAAATGACCATGGGTAGCCTAGCCGGCTCCCCCTGGCCCTTCTGAAAAAATTATGAGCCGATCCAGCCCTCAAGAATCCAAGACGTGGGGCCGCCTTCCCCTTGCCGGCTGTCTCCGAGGCCGAC
The DNA here is from genome assembly GCF_003073215.2 of Triticum urartu. Lineage (NCBI taxonomy): Eukaryota > Viridiplantae > Streptophyta > Magnoliopsida > Poales > Poaceae > Triticum > Triticum urartu. The sequence continues at coordinate 186,245,543 of NC_053025.1, read as the reverse complement.
TGTCAGAAGGCAGCCCGACTTTAGCCCTCATGAAGAAAGCTGGGGGAGGGCCGGCTCCAAGAAGCCGGCCGCAGGAAGCCGACTCCCACAAAGCGGTCAAGATCGTACCCTCGAAGTCTGCATCCACATAATGGCGACGTGACGGGGCATGGCTACGGTAAAGCCTGCCACCCTCGAATCCCGAGACATGCCAGGCACAGTGCACCGTACGGGGTGGCCATGACCCGTCCGGCGCGGCACTGTTGCCATGATGACCATGAAGCCACCCACGACGGGCTGTCAGCGCGGCCCACGGGCGGTGGGCCCCTTCAGGCAGAGAGACACCCGAAGGCGGCCAGGCCTCCCCCAGTCGGCCCAAGACGGGGCCGGCTCCCCACAGCCGGCTTGCGTCCTCCCTCGAAGGAGTCGCCCCATTAAGGGGACAAGACGAGGCGTGGCTACAGCGATCGCCCGCCGGGTGGCGGCACTGTAGCCACGCTTACCTTGGCGAAGCCCTCGTCACCAGGTTTGAGGCAACAGTGACCAACCGCCGACAAGGCCCTTGACAGTGGGGCCTGCCTGTCGACCAAGGAGCCGGCAGCCGGCGGGATCCACTAGCCGGCGGGCCCCAGCAGCCGGCGCAGAAGCCGGCGAGCATAGACACAGATGGCTAGGGCCCACGCCCAGCCGGATTACCATTGTACCCCCAGGGGGTGGGCCTATATAAACCCCCCGGGGCACCCATGCAAAGGGTTGATCTGAGCTAGTTTTAGACACCACATAGAGAGGAGAGGAGAGCTAGCCGTGCCCTTCTTCTTCTTCTTCTCGCCAAGCAGCTCAAGGAGCATCTTGTAGCCACTCGTTCATCCAGTGATCATGCGGAGACCCCGCAGAGCAGGAGTAGGGGTGTTATCTCCTCGAAGAGCCCTGAAGCTGGGTAAGATTCACCGGCGTGCATGTCTTCGCCTCATCCCGCTTCCAGGCACCGACGACGTCTTACTGGCTCCCACAATGATAAGCCATCCATTGGCATATGTCGCACCTACCACCCGACACTACTGATGTGGGCGTGGCCGCCGAGGGAGTGACGCCATGGAGGAAGTGGCCGGCGACGCCACCGTGGATGGAGTCGCGCCGTGTCGGCTCGGGACCGAGCGCCGACATCACCGTGAGGTAGAATCAAGAAGAAAATGTGGTGATTAATGTACAACCTCTTTGGTGGTGCCGATTAGGATGCAGCTTCATCCAAGGAAACAGTGATGATGATGCTCTTCCGGTGGTGGAGGTGAAGACGGCGGTGTGGGAATGGAGGTGGTACGAAAGGCGAGGGGAACATCGGGGCAGCTCCTTGGAGGTGGAGGACGGGGTGGCTGAACCGGTGGGATGACCAGATCGACGATGGATCCTCATCCGGTACGGTGGATGAGGGACGTCGAGGTGTTGCTGTGGACGACGTCGTCGGGGAAGATGCTCCAACTGGGTGGAGGGAGGAGGAGGGTGTGGGGATTCGCGGGTTTTGCTGGCCTCAGTGTACGAATGGGTGGGCGGATGGGATGGGAGTGGGGAACCATGGCTTAGGGACGCGCTTGTCCGAAATGTGGGGTAAGTTATGAAAGTACCCCCACCGGTTTGAGGAGGTTCTTTCGGTTCAGGGGTATCACGGGCATTTCGCGTGTCGGGATTTGACAGGAGGTGGGAGTTTTCGCGTGTGTTGTAATTTTGCGGGTTGAGATGGAGGGAGTTGTCGGAGCACAACGAGACAAAGATACATCTTAAATATTTCGGGCTAACAAGGCACGGGTTGAAGAGGCGGGGGTTTCGCAATACGATAGACAGAGACGCTAGCTTGAAATTTCGGCATAACAAGGCGCGACTTGAAATTTCGGGAGAACAAGCTTAACGTGTACCCAAAAAAGACAATTTAGACTAGTATGATATACTATGTACAATGTGTTTAACACTCACAACACACACATAGACACCATTTAGACTAGTAAGGTACACGTGCATTGCACTCATGAGATTTGGCAACCAAATTATGAATAAATACCACATTATAGCATGTAAGCTTTGAGTCTTATATGCATGAGGTAGATGTTCGTTTAATTCTTATAGTTCATTTCATTCAAAATCATCTAGTTTTTATAAGAAAGCTAATCTATTTTAAGATTCATGGAATTGTGCGTTGTAAGGCATAAAGTAAAAACAAATCATGTAGAAAAACATTTGGGAAATTCTGATACAGAAGATTCTAGAACAAAGAAGAAGTGCTTGTGTTTTGAGGTTTGTGTATTATGTTTAAGTTCAACCATAAAGTCTAGATTGTACATGTGGCAAAATGTGGTGGAATCTAGATGATATCCAACGGCCAGTAGTGCTCAAATTTGCCAGCTCTGCACCATCGGATTGGCCTCATCCAACGACCATCTTTCAAAGTTAAAGTTATCCGCACACTATATAAAAAATATAAAATATAATATACATATTGGGGTATAGATATAAATATGTGCTGCGAAAGCCACCCATCATCTCCAATTAGAATAGTGTGTCCATGCATGGATGCAATGTGGCCAAACGATGTCTGCCATCGGTATCTCAAATTCAAACCATTCTGACCTTCTTCAATGTGTATACATTGCAACATGCTCGTTTCCAAACCACAGCGTGTAGATCTCTGTTATATTCATGCATGCATTGGTTTCAAACATCATGATCTCTTATTCAAATATTGGAATTCAACTTTACATTGATTATGACCTCACCTAGTCTTTTACACCCACACATTGGTCTTCTCTTTATAATTGTACCACTAACTTTCTCTCGTGCATGCATGCACACACACTACCAGTCGGCATTATCCATTGCACACATGCAATATTTTTCTTCAGGTCGGTCTCCCATGAAGGCACGCACACACATCCCCCTCTCCATCATATCAGGAATTCTTTATCTCTAACATTCATGCACAACAATCCATGTGCCTCTATGTGTGTATGTGTATATAGCTAGGTCTTTCATAGTTTTCCACATAAACCGATCAATCTATATATCTAGTGAGGTCTCACCATCTTTCCCATGTCCACATCGATCAATCTATACCTCTCTATATAGGATTACATATATAGCTAATACACCCACATTAATTATATATCCAATGCCCCCCCTCTCAGCATCCATGCCTTCCGCTTCATCTCTCAGACACGCGCACAATGGCAAAGACAGGGGGGCAGCAAGGGCCCTGCCCCCCCCCCCAACATCACTATATATCGAGGCAAATATGAATGTGATCATTAGACAATTGCTCGTAAAAATGGTTTAAGTTGATGAATTGGCCCTCCTCGTAAAGGATTAGCAATGCTTGGCCCCCTAGCTCATGGGACATTTTTCATGGCTCTGCCACTGCGCGACAGTGCACGTTCTCGCCCCCTCTCTCTAAATATTGATCTCGCAGTTGTGCACTCCTTCATAGTCTCCCTCCACTCGGCCCCTCGCACAATTTTCTAGCCCCCACCGGATTTTGCCACATGTACAATTTAGAAGACTCCATGGTTGAACTTAAGCATAATGCACAAATCTCAAAACAACAGTGGTTCTCCTTTGTTCTAGAATCTTCCGTATCATAAATGCCCAAACTTTTTTTCTAGTTGAATTGCCATTATTTGTTTTTTACTTTATACTTTACAACGCACAATTCTGTGAATCATAAAATAGATTAAGGGCTTCTTTGATTCAAAGGATTCTCGAAGGAATTTTGGAGGATTCTAATCCTTACGAATTTTTCCTAACTTGGTTGTTTGATTCGTAGGATTGTAAACCATAGGAATTTTTCCATATGATTCATTTGCACTAGATTTCATAGGAAACATCCCATCCAATCAAACACTTGTACCATCCTGTAGGATTAAAGATGACATTCTACTCTAATCCCATGTTCTTCCTATTCCTGCATTTTGGAAATCCTACAAATCAAAGAGGCCCTAGGTTTTTTGTAAAAACTAATTGATTTTGAATGAGATGAACTATAAGAAATAAACGAAGGTCTACATCAGGCATATATGACTCAGAGCTTACATGCTACAGTGTGGTATTTATTCGTAATTTGGTTGCAAAATCTAAAGCGTGCAATGCACGTGTACCTTACTAGTACTTCGAGTATGTGCAAAACATAATGGCACGCTACACAGTGTCTCTCTTACAGTTCATGAAGCCACGTGGCACATGTGGAGGCGTTGTCGTGACATCCTTGTGTGGATTGATCACAGTGGCGTGCTGCTGGTTCCAGAAGAATGTACTCGTCCTCCCTGAGCCGCACTGGCAGGACATGCACAAAGCAAAGATGTGCACACACGCCACACACGCACTCATTCCCTCGCACACACACACAGGTACATGGGTGGACGCAATTTTGTACAAAGATCCACCCCATGTGATAATTTGACGCGTGTAAAGTCCTTCACTTCACTGATGGTCAATTAATACAACGCATGCAAATTGTGCGGATGTGAGGGAAGAAGAAAGACATTACTACTCCACTGTGCGCATGCGAGTAGTTAAATCATGGGTTGCTAGTAGTACTTCCATTGGTCTCCTTCGTATTTTGTGTGTGCATCTTCCTTCTTTTTTGGGGTGATAATCCTCCTTCTTCTTTTGCTCCTGTGTTTCTTATTTTGCTTCGGGTGTTTGGCCACACGTGTCACCTTCTCTGCGAGGCATGAATAGAACAATGCTAAAAATGAGATGACTAGCAAATTAGATCATTCTTTATCACCAATAGAACAATGCCTCTTGCTAGTAATATATAATAAGAGTAGAGAGTAGAGGATATGGCACTGGGCTGCCATGTTTCGTGCTCCTCCGTCGTACTCCAGTGGAAAACTTGAGTATACCGCATGGTTCTTTGCTCCTCCTCAGGTCATCGGCACATTTATACGAGCAGTCAAATCACAAGGCCCCGCCTTCCAGCAGTAATGAGCCGTCAAATCACAAAGGCCCTCGCCTCTCGTGAAAAGGACCAAGCTAGATTGCACCGCCCTCTAGCATTTTAAAAAAATGTATACATTTTATACAGTAGTAGTATCGATGGATAGCGCCATGGAGCGAAACTAACAAGATGTAATTAAAGAAAAAAGGTGGTACATATAGAGAGCGCTCGTCGCCAAATTATGCATATACTATATGACACTACCCACTATGAAGGTACTAGTAACATAGACTAGTAACTGGTCTATGTTACTCTCCACTATGATCAGCCAAAGTCGAGGCACAGATACCAATGAGGGCCTGGTTGTGTCCATACTTGGACTACTCACCCGATTGCATGCGCACCAGGCAGACGAAGCTCGTGTCGTGTTGGTGCCGTGTGCGGCCCGCACATTAACCAAAACCTCGCGCCTCCATCTTAGCCTCCGCGTTTAAAACATCTCAATCTCAAGGCCAAGGAGCAACGTGAAACCTATGATAGAGCCAATTGGATGGTTGAGAACACTACAATTCGTAGCTATAGATGCATGTGTGAGACAGGACGAGGGCGTGCGTGTGTGAGAGAGTACAACTGTATGTGGGTGGCATCGACCTAGGGAGCAGTGATGGTGCATGCAAGAAGTCCCGAGAGATAGGTGTAATGCGTCTGAAAAAAAGACTAGTCAATAGCTCGCCACGAGGCTATTCCTGTCGAACGCCAAGCGTAAGATATGTATCCGATGGTGCCAACTTTTGCACGTACACAACAGTAGAAAAAGAACTAGTACCATGGCATATGCTACACCACGGCCGAGAAAACGTGCCGACGTTACGCCATCCGGGAATAGTGCCGCACTTCGAAACTAGAACCGTCAATAAATTTTGAGCGCGTCTCGTCACATTCCAAATTACTACTACTACCATGCTATATTTAATTGCAAACCCGTTCACACCGATCACAACCTAAATGGTTTCCCACTTAGGAGCGTATTAATAGTACTCCTACTCGGCTATAAATACTACTATGCTAAGATGACTGCACATTCCTCCTCAACTCCTCATCCACAAAAAACAATCAAGTCAATCAAGCCATAGCTAGCGTGAGTTCTTGCTCGAGAGATTTCCACTAGGGAGAGGTGAGCATGGAAGAGGAAGCACGAGAGATGTCCCGCCTCGCCGCGAAAGTAGCCGACATGTCCAGTCGCGCAGCAGTAGCAGCACAAAGGTCCCGCCCCGCCGCTGAAGCAGCACGGAGGTCCCGCCGCACCGTCGATGTAGCAAACTGGTCTGGCCACGCCGCGGAAGCAGCAAAGATGTCCTGCCGTGCCGCCGAAGCAGCAGGGAGGTCCCGCCGCGCCGCGACGGCTTGGGAAAATTTCTCGCGGGCAGGCGAGGACTCTTACAGGCGCATGCATGTGATAGTCCATAGCCAGATGGATCAGATCTCCGGGTGGGCGAGGATGCAGGACGAGGCAACTGGTGTCATCTGGCAACTGGGGAGGGCAATTTGAAGCTCCGGGGCGAGCGCGACCTGCTGAGGGCGAAGATCGCCGGAAGGGCGAAGCAGGAGGAGGAGACTGCTGCCGTGTTGCAGAGGACGGGCGTCATCATCAAGAAACTTATGGACGAGAATGCCATGCTCCACATCAAGCGCAACAGGCTGGTGGAGGAATCCATGGATGCTGCCAAGCAGCGTATTAAGGACATGAAACAAATGAAAGAGATCATCGCCCGCTGCGAGAACTAGTCTCCGCGACCTGCAGCACATAAAGAAATTAGAGATCAGCGAGCCAGATCGTTGTATACGTCTTCCTTCTTCTTTTGCCCCTGTGTATTTCGGGCGTAGCCGCATGTGACTTTTTTAATTATCTTCCTAATTATGTAAGACAATTATTATCCACTCTCGTCGTCCTTATATATATTCATCAGTCTTGCTATAAGTCACAGTAGATGCTATATAGGTCCATCGGATCTTACATCAAGATCTGTGCAAAATATTATTTTCAGATTTTCTTTTTTCTCTCTTAAATCTCAGTCGAGTGAGACATTGCCACGCCATTAAACAGAGGCTCGGGCGCCATTAATGGAGACCTTGGGAGAGAGGTGGACGGCAGAAGGAGTTCAAAGGGCTCTCCTCCCGATAAGCACGTGCAAGGGTCTAATCGCACGCCTCCATACTCAAATAGCTACCCTGCATGGCACCTCCTAGCTAATAAAAAAAGGGATGCGTGGCGGAACGTATATGGTAAATAGAATGCACACGGTTTCAATAATACTTGTGTTTCTGATTGTAACGTGACAGCACTTGTTCCAAAATGACTATGTTGATTGTTAATGTGTGCGCCTTCCAAATCGGACATCAAAAAATGTCATCGATCCATGAGATGCCTGCTCAAACATGCAATTAGATATCTAAAAAATGCCATCGTTAAGTTAGATGTTTGCTCAGAAATGCCATTAGACATTGTTATTTTCACGTCAAACCCTTTGACCATGTTACATGACAAAAATAAGCGGATTCTCACAATGATAAGTTAATGGTGTCCTGCACAACACACCCCTCAAATAATACTAAGCACCCTGGAATTCTTTGACAAAACTAAGCACCCTGAAATTCTTTGACAACTAAACTGCTGGCTATATGATGTTGGCCATATATATTGTACGTATACTAGCACATATGCCCGTGCATTGCAATGGGAGAGAAATTATTGTGCCCACTTTACATAGAAACGACCGTCATCATGGTATAATAAAATCTGAAAGTGCCACATATATATGATTGTACGTTGAAGCGGGAGAAAACCTCACCTCACTCTCCCATCCCAGTAAGAAAATGATGATTTAAGCCTAAACACGGCCTAAAACGTAAGCGATGATTTGATTTCCGATACACATCAATTATTCCCAGATGAATAAAAAGTGGGTTCTTTCAACAATCAGTAATATAGAAAAGCTAACCTTGATTGATCAATGTGAGCTTGCATGGGTAGTTGTTCAGTTACTCCTTTGCATATACCAAGATATGCAAATTAGCATAAGTAAGTGTCAGTTTTCCTGAAAGCACGATGAAATGAATAATATGATTTTGGACTTGAAGATGACCAAAAAAAGTAATTCTCCTTGAAGATGAACAAAGAAAGGTAACATGCGTGCCAATCTGCATTGCACTGAGAGGATCCCAATCCTTGCAAAATATTTTTCTAGCACGCTTCGAGTTATGCAAAATCCATATCATGTCAGATAGAAATACATGCCGGTGAAAAAACAGAATTGAAGGAATATGAAAATAACTCATTTTCTCCTCCTAATAGAACATTTATTTATTGCGATTCAGTTAAGCTATGAAAACTTGATGCATGGACGCTCAGCTAGGAAGAGCAGAAAAGAAAAAAAATCAAGCAGCTATTAATAAAAGACTAACTTGACTCATTGAAGCTAGGGTTGTGCACCTATTAGTTGAAGCACGTGCAAGTTCTCAGGGAGCAATTAATCCAGCCATGTAGTCGCCGACGGATCGATCCACTAGCCTGCTTAACATGTACTCATGTGTTTAGCTTGGAAAGAATCAATGTAGCCGGCACCCTGCAGCTCGTAGCTAGTTTGGACTCCCTTGTATATATTTTTGGGTCAGGTTACGACGTGCGGCCGCACACTTCGCTTTTGTTTCAATTAAGTTTCCTTTAAATGTACGTCCTGGTTTTGTTCGTATTGTCTCGGTTTTGTTTGTTTGCATGTATGTTTGTCAAACGGACAAAATTAAAAAAATAGTGCATGTAAAATACTCAAAACGGGACGAAAGAAAGCGAAAACAAACTAAGAATATCTATTCCCTTTAATAGTAGGTATAGATATTGTTAAGAAACGAGTGGTAATACTATACCAACTAAAAGATGAAATGTATGAAATAACGAGAAGAAACATAACATATTTCTGCTGGGGGTTCAGCACAACACACTCCTCAAATAAAACTAAGCACACCAGAAATTACACTAAGCAACTAATCCGTTAGACACTGCATTGGAACAACCATGAGCAATGACACTGCCACCATTCTTGGAGTCCTCGTCCACGTCCTCGACTTCATCCTTGTCCCTCTTCCTCTTGGGCGACACTTCTTTGCTTGAACCACACACCTGGCTCTTGCTCTCCATCCAACCCTTGTAGATATTGAAACAAAGGTATCCATCCATTGCAGCATAGTGGATGTGGTCTATATCTAGTACAGTCCACTGCCATGCACGATGAAACATGTGCGGAGCTTTCTTCAGTTCACCGTACATAGGATGAACCATGGCTCCTGCCAGGGTCAGCATTGAAGGCTGATCAAGGGAGGGCACCAGCCCTTCCTTCTGGAGGTCGAAGGGGTCGCCTTCAACGAGGCCTATCTGACTCAGGATTTCCTTGTCGTTCCTAAAGTCTATAGTAACAAATTTGACTCAAGCGCCCTTGAGGAAGCCCTGAAATTCCTACCACGACTGTCGCCTCGCTCGCGCGGTTGCGCCCTTGGATATTTAACACGGTGCGTTAGGCTATCTGATGTTGACATGTCATACATAGTCATCACTTAGTCACTCATACAATAGGGTTAGCTATAAGGTTGGCTATGAGAGTATTTTTGGTTTACTTCTCTCTATCTCTTTCTTTGTAGTATCTATTGCATTTGCCAAGGAGTGACCTCTTCCAATGAAATGGTGCTTAGATGAGGTGCTATGGGCATTAAATGGCTTAGCAACTCAAGTCCCCAATGCATAGGTGCTTAGTTTTTTGTTGCTAAGTTTGCTTCATCTAGGTACACGCGCTTATCACCGTTTCTTCCTGGGGTCACCAAACTAGTCTCTCTCTTCTTAATTAACTTGCCACATCAGACTTTATGCCTATGTGGCAGGCTTAGCACCTGTAGGATCAAGTACAATAGTGGGCTATAAGCCCGCTTTACATGGAATTTTTGCATATGTGGGGGAAAGAGGCAAGGAAAAAGTGGAGGACTGGGCTCTCGAGCAAGAGCCAGCCTCTACATGTTGGAGCATCGGGAGAGGCACCTGTATGGAGGTGGTTAGGAATCGGGAGACTCAAGCCGGTCGTAGCACTGTAGTTAAAATGATAATGGCAAGTCAAATCACCAGGCCCCACCTGTCCAGCAGTAACTAACTGTTAAATCACACGACCCTACGTTTGCAGCAGACTACTCCCTCATATGCTCGCGTCTCTGTCGAACCGACTAGGCGGAACTGCCGCGCCTACCGCGTGGGAAAAGCCCCGTACTCGAAACCTCCCACTCATTGTCAAACCAGGTAAGGATCTCCTTCAACCTGGCTAACTTTGCCTGTTCGCCGCCGGTGATCTGCCTGATTCACTGCTGCATCCCCTCCATAGATCCTCGTCCGAGGAGAGAGGAGGTGGTTTTGCAATGGAGAAGAGGGAGAGGCGAGACGCTGGTTTTGGAATGGAGATGATGGAGAGGAGAGGAGGTGGTTTTGCAATGGAGAAGAGGGAGAGGAGTGTGCGATAGCGATTTAGGATTGGACAAGAGGGCCGGCGCGCTGTGACTGGATCAAAATCAAAATCAATTTACCCTTCAATTAAGAAAGCGACCCACATTAACTAGTCTCCCTATTATTCTGGGTCATAATTGACCATGATTTTCGCAAATAAAATATATGTTATACGTTGCAAAAATAATATAATTTGAAAGTACATTCAGATACGAACCAAATCGATACAATTTTTGGTGACATGAATTCACATTTTGCTTGTCAAATACAATACGTGGACAAACTTTGACCCAAAATACGGTAAACAAAAAAAATACTTCCAAGACCAGCGCCGCTCTTCCGCTCTTCTCCTCTTAAACCACCGCCGCTCCTCTCCTATTCCAATCTAAATCCAGCGCCGCTCCTCTCCTCTTCCATTTGAAAACCACCGCACCTCCTCTCCTTTTCCAATCCAAAACCATCGTCGCTCCTCTCCCATTCTAAACCAAAACCAGCGCTGCTCCTCTCCTCTTCCATTCAAAAACCACCGCCGTCGAGTGAAGGTGCTGTGGAGAAGTAGATCGATGGAGGAGTAAAACCGATACGTGAGGATCACAGACGGCGACCCTGTGAAGCTAGCTAGGATGTTGGAGATACAGTCTTGGTTTGACAAGGACCAACTATCTGCAACAGAGCGAAAAGGCGGCGATACTCCCGGAGGGAGTCACGTGGGAGTACATAGAGCTCCTCCTCTGGGCCATGGAGCAAACAGATTCACTGAATCCGATCGTGAGGGAGCGGTGGTGGGAGTATTGATCCCAGATGGTGCATCCACCAGAGATTGAAGGATCGAGCATCTACAGGGTGCCGTTTGTGAGGGTGTCGTGCCAGAGCGAGCCGATGGAGTCTTCGTCGAGCGAACCCAACTACAAGACGAGAAAAATAGTTGGCCCGACGACGCTTCCCCGCCATCCTCTCCCTCGTCGTTCACATCGTCTCACGAGGCGGCTATCTGCCACCGAAGAATAGGAGGGAATGCCCCCCCAGACCAATAGTCGGGCAGGTTGTGAATTGTCAGGAGGAGCTTAGGGTTGTTAGTATTTGAAGGTTGTGAATTGTGTTTGGTGTTGTGTATTTTGAGAGTACTTTCGGATATGAATGTCATTTGAATTTTAGATTTGCAGTATTGTGCATATGAAGTATTTTATGAATTCTAGAGATCTATTTTTAGCACTTAAAAAAATGTAGTTTATAGGAGTACAAAAGTGCAAACAATGTGATTCTCAGAGAAGAAACTGCAAGTTTCAGTTTCAAATAAGAAACTCTAAGTTCATTTTCAGATAAGAAACTGCAACTTTCAGAGGCAGAGCATTTATATTAACACGGCCTTTTCAAATAGTGTTAACATCATGCTGGAAGTTTTATTCATGGTCAAAACTGGAACTACCAGCTAGTTAACATCATGCTGATCAACATTCATGCATAACACATCTTCATATGATGCACAGTCAAAAAGATATGTTATTTTCAAAATGCCCACACAATGTCGAGTGTGCGAAAAACAGAGAAAATGAGGGACGAAGTTTTGGCAACTGTAGGACGTGGTGTGCGTAGATGAAAATTGGGACCCACATGTCAATAAAGGCAGAGGAAAAAAATTTAGAGATATTTTCTCGGCACAGGTTGAATCGAATCCGGGTGGAACAGCTGTCGGGTAGTGTCACTCGGCCACTGGGCTAGTTCAGTTGTTTTGTTACTAATAAGGCACTTCCTCAGGTGGTCGTATCTCCTCCTGCGCTTTGTGCGCTCGCCGCGACGCCGTTGTCCGCCATTGTGAACATGCTAAAAAAACGAGAGGAATCTGGAGATCACTTACGTGGAGAGGCGGACAGTCGAGACCCACCAGGTCTATGGCCGTATGCCAGCAAGTGCCTCATCGAAAAAGTACTTCCTCCTAATGCTATACTGACGTTGGGGCCCACGGGTTTGTCGACATAGTTACATTTTTTTAGGTGCTTCAACGTAGTTACTATAGGAGATAAATTCACAATGAAGCCGGGGAGCTGGCAGGTATCATTTATTATGACTGGGGCAGCAAGTATCAGCTGGGTTTTGGGCTGCCCCGTCTAGGCTTTCTTTTTTAACACGCGCAGCCGACGACCTCGGATGGGAGGTCCATAGGCCTGTTTGTATTTTCTTGAGGGTCGTCATGTATCGACCGGCCTATGGACCTCCCATCCGAGGTTTTATTTTTCCTGAAACATCGGCAGCACAATTTATGTATTTTTTTGAAGAAAACGCAGAGGTCTGTTCTATTTTTTCTATATAAGAATAGGAATGCCTGGTCCAACTTATGTTTCCCTTCTAACTATAATATATATATGTAAATTATTTTATATATTATTTTTATTGTCATCATATATTTAACAGATACTTACATATGTAAGAAAACAATATCCCACATCTTGTTAACTTATAAAAATAATTTCTTAACAATAAAATCCTGGATTTTTTTGGCAACGAAAATCCTGGTGATTGTGTACAAAAGCTTGGTAGGATTTAAGGAGCAATAATAATAAATCACTTATTATATATATTTATATATATAACAAAATGCTCAGCCCCTGTTTATGTTTTGATAACATTACTGCGCCCACCCCAACATTATAATTAGAATCAGCCTAGCAAAATCGTGTATTTCGAGAAAGTGCAAATGGCTTGTAATTTTTAGGAAAAACATAAATGGGCCGCATGGACGCTACATTATTTGTTCACCCAGCCCAGCTAATGTACTGTAATTCAGAAAAAGATCAAATGGACTGTAAATTCTACCCCGCAAAAAAAGACTGTAAATTCTGAAAAAATGGGTTGAATACGTGCCACATTTTTGGAGGTTGAAATGTGGCCCAATAGGCCGAAGCTAATGCAAGTCGTTGTCAACTTAGCCAACAAATGATTCTGACATCGTTAGCCATTGGATTTACATCCAAGGACCGGCATCCATCTTCAATCTCTCGTCTTCTTCCTCCAGCGCCGCCGAGACCACCTGCTCCCGCCTCCTACTGCTAGCAGCTCTGCTTAGCATGCTTCGCTGTGAAGCGCTACTCCACCGTTGGCCAGGCCATCCCTCCGCCCCTCCACACCTCCCGTTCTTCTCCACCGACTGTCGAACCACACCGCACCAGAACCAGTTAACCCTCGTACACCTCTCCGTCTGCGATTCTACTCCCGCATCTTCCCATCTTCGGCTCATTGCTGTCCGGGGCCTCGCTGTCGTCCACTACCTTGGATGCGCTCGGTGCGGAGTGGTCAATGTGCTCAACGAATGACACCATCAGAAGTAGATTGTGCGTGGAGAGGCTGAGAGCTGGGTCCACGGCTGCACGCAAGGAAATGCCTCCTTATTACGTGCAAAATAATGATTCCTCCACCTGACAGCTGGGGCCCACCGGAAGGGCCTCTGTATTTCGCGAAAAAACATTCCCACCGTGGATAGGTCGGACCCACCAGCTATATCTTCGCACGCAAGGAAGTGCCTCCTTATTACACACAAAAAAATGAATACCCCCCCTGCTAGTTGGGACCCACCTTGCTGGGTGGCTGACTTGTGGGCCTACTAAGTTGACGGGGACAGAGTGCTTTGTCAACTTAGTCAATATGAACGATTCTAGCACCAGTGATCCTACGATGTCCATCCAACGGCCATAGTGCTTCTTCAACCTCTGGTCTTCTTGCTCCAGCCGCCCAAAGCAGCGCCGGTCGTGCCGCATGCTCCTGCCTCCCGTGGCCGGCTGTGCTGCCGCGAAGGCCTCACTGCCCCTACCATCCCCACCGCTGGCCAGGCCCTGCGGCAACGGCAGCCTCACACCGTAGACGAACCAGTGAACCCTCATAGTCATCTCTGCGCGGGCTTCCTGCTACCTCTTGAGCACTGCGTTGGTTTTCCCCGAAGAGGAAGGGATGATGCAGCAAAGTAGCGTAAGTATTTCCCTCAGTTTTTGAGAACCAAGGTATCAATCCATTAGGAGGCTATGCGCGAGTCCCTCGCACCTGCACATAACAAATAAATCCTTGCAACCAACGCAAATAGGGGTTGTCAATCCCTATAGGGCCACCTACGAGAGTGAGATCTGATAGATATGATAAGGTAATATTTTTGGTATTTTTATGATAGAGATGCAAAGTAAAATAAAGGCAAAGGAAATAGCAAAGGAAATAACTAAGTACTAGGAGATCAATATGATAAAGATAGACCCGGGGGCCATAGGTTTCACTAGTGGCTTCTCTTGAGAGCATAAGTATTCTACGGTGGGTGAACAATTACTGTTGAGCAATTGACAGAATTGAGAATAGTTATGAGAATATCTAGGTATGACCATGTATATAGGCATCACGTCCGAGACAAGTAGACCGACTCCTGCCTACATCTACTACTATTACTCCACTCATCGACCGCTATCCAGCATGCATCTAGAGTATTAAGTTAAAAACAAAGTAACACCTTAATCAAGATGACATGATGTAGAGGGATAGACTCATGCAATATGAAGAAAACTCCATCTAGTTATCCTCGATGGCAACAATACAATATGTGCCTTGCTGCCCTTACTGTCATCGGGAAAGGACACCGCAAGATTGAACCCAAAGCTAAGCACTTCTCCCATTGCAAGAAAGATCAATCTAGTAGGCCAAACCAAACTAATAATTCCAAGAGACTTGCAAAGATAACCAATCATACATAAAAGAATTCAGAGAAGATTCAAATATTATTCATAGATAGACTTGATCATAAACCCACTTCATCGATCTCAACAAACACACCGCAAAAAGAAGATTACATCGAATGGTTCTCCATAAGAGAGGGGGAGAACATTGTATTGAGATCCAAAAAGAGAGAAGAAGCCATCTAGCTACTAACTATGGACCCGTAGGTCTGAGGTAAACTACTCACACTTCACCGGAGAGGCTATGGTGTTGATGTAGAAGCCCTCCGTGATCGATGCCCCCTCCTGCGAAGCTCCGGAATAGGCCTCAAGATGGGATCTCGTGGATACAGAAAGTTGCAGCGGTGGAATTAGGTTTTTGGCTCCATATCTGATCGTTTGGGGGTACGTGGATATATATAGGAGGAAGGAGTACGTCGATGGAGCAACAGGGGGCCCACGAGGGTGGAGGGCGCGCCTAGGGTAGGCAAGCATGCCCCCTACCTCGTGGTCTCCTGTTTTATTTCTTGACGTAGGGTCCAAGTCTCTCTGGTCTTATTCATTGAGAAAATCACGTTGCCAAATGTTTCATTCCGTTTGGCTCCGTTTGATATTCCTTTTCTTCAAAACCCTAAAACAGGCAAAAAACAACAATTCTAGGCTGGGCCTCCGGTTAATAGGTTAGTCCCAAAAATAATATAAAAGTGGATAATAAATCCCAATAATGTCCAAAATAGTAGATAATATAGCATGGAGCAATGAAAAATTATAGATACGTTGGAGACGTATCAAGCATCCCCAAGCTTAATTCCTGCTCGTCCCCGAGTAGGTAAATGATAAAAACAGAATTTTTGATGCGGAGTGCTACTTGGCATAATTTTAATTTAATTCTTCTTAATTGTGGTATGAATATTCAGATACGAAAGATTCAAGACAAAAGTTCATATTGACATAAAAAATAATAATACTTCAAGCATACTGACAAAGCAATTATGTCTTCTCAAAATAACATGGCTAAAGAAAGTTATCTCTACAAAATCATATAGTCTGGCTATGCTCTATCTTCACCACACAAAATATTTATATCATGCACAACCCCAATGACAAGCCAAGCAATTGTTTCATACTTTTGACATTCTCAAAACTTTTTCAATCTTCACGCAATACATGAGCGTGAGCCATGGATATAGCACAATAGGTGGAATAGAGTGGTGGTTGTGGAGAAGACAAAAAGGGGAAGATAGTCTCACATCAACTAGGCGTATCAACGGGCTATGGCGATGCCCATCAATAGATATCAATGTGAGTGAGTAGGGATTGCCATGCAACGGATGCACTAGAGCTATAAGTTTATGAAAGCTCAAAAAGAAACTAAGTGGGTGTGCATCCAACTTGCTTGCTCATGAAGACCTAGGGCAATTTGGGAAGCCCATCATTAGAATATACAAGCCAAGTTCTATAATGAAAGATTCCCACTAGTATATGAAAGTGATAACATGAGAGACTCTCTACTATGAAGATCATGGTGCTACTTTGAAGCACAAGTGTGGTAAAAGGATAGTAACATTGTCCCTTCTCTCTTTTTCTCTCATTTTTTCTTTTTTTATTTGGGCCTTTTCTCCTTTTTATGGCCTTTTTTTTCTTTTTATTTGGGCTTCTTTGGCCTCTTTTATTTATTTTTCTTCCCGAGTCTTATCCCGACTTGTGGGGTAATCATAGTCTCCATCATCCTTTCCTCATTGGGAAAATGCTCTAATAATGATGATCGTCACATTTTTATTTTTCTTACAACTCAACAATTACAACTCAATACTTAGAACAAAATATGACTATGTGAATGCCTCCGGCGGTGTACTGGGATATGCAATATGACAATGATGGAGTGTGTCATAATAAACGGAACGGTGGAAAGTTGCATGGCAATATATCTCGGAATGGCTATGGAAATGCCATAATAGGTAGGTATGGTGGCTGTTTTGAGGAAGGTATATGGTGGGTGTATGATACCGGCGAAAGGTGCGCGGTATTAGAGAGGCTAGCAAAGGTGGAAGGGTGAGAGTGCGTATAATCCATGGACTCAACATGAGTCATAAAGAACTCATATACTTATTGCAAAAATCTACAAGTTATCAAAGCAAGTATTACGCGCATGCTCCTAGGGGGATAGACTGGTGGGAAAAGACCATCGCTCGTCCCCGACCGCCACTCATAAGGAAGACAATCAATAAATAAATCATGCTCCGACTTCATCACATAACGGTTCACCATACGCGCATGCTACGGGAATCACAAACTTCAACATAGGTATTTCTCAAATTCACAACTACTCAACTAGCACAACTTTAATATCACGATCTTTATATCTCAAAACAATTATCAAGTATCAAACTTATTATAGTATTCAACACACTCATAAGAAAGTTTTATTATTAATCTTATATACCAAGCATATTAGGATTTTAAGAAAATTACCATGCTATTAAGACTCTCAAAATAATCGAAGTGAAGCATGAGAGACCAATAGTTGCTATAAAACAAATCCACCACCGTGCTCTAAAAGATATAAGTGAAGTACTAGAGCAAAATTATATAACTCAAAAGATATAAGCAAAGCACATAGAGTATTCTAACAAATTCCAAATCATGTATGGCTCTCTCAAAAGGTGTGTACAGCAAGGATGATTGTGGTAAACTAACAAGCAAAGACTCAAATCGTACAAGACGCTCCAAGCAAAACACATATCATGTGGTAAATAAAAATATAGCTCCAAGTAAAGTTACCGATAGAAGTAGACGAAAGAGGGGATGCCTTCGGGGGCATCCCCAAGCTTTGGATTTTAGGTGTCCTTAGATTTTCTTTGGGGTTCCATGGGCATCCCTAAGCTTAGGCTCTTGCCAGTCCTTGTTCCATAATCCATCAAATCTTTACCCAAAACTTGAAAACTTCACAACACAAAACTTAAAGTAGAAAATCTCGCGAGCTCCGTTAGCGAAAGAAAACAAAAGACCACTTAAAGGTACTGTAACGAACTCATTCTTTATTTATATTGGTGTTATACCTACTGTATTCCAACTTATCTATGGTTTATAAACTATTTTACTAGCCATAGATTCATCAATATAAGCAAACAACACACGAAAAAACAGAATCTGTCAAAAACAGAACAGTCTATAGTAATCTGTAGCTAGCGCAAGATCTGGAACCCCAAAAATTCTAAAATAAATTTCTGGACGTGAGGAATTTGTCTACTAAACATCTTAAAAAGGAATTAACTAAATATCGCTCTCCAAATAAAAATGACAGCAGTTCTCGTGAGTGCTAAAGTTTCTGTTTTTTACAGCAAGTTCAACAAGACTTTCCCCAAGTCTTCCCAACGGTTATACTTGGCAAAAACACTAATTAAACACAAAAAAGACAACCAAAACAGAGGATAAATAAATTAGTTATTACTAAACAGGGGCAAAAAGCAAGGAATAAAAATAAAATTGGGTCGCCTCCCAACAAGCGCTATCGTTTAACGCCCCTAGCTAGGTATAAACAGCAAGAATAGATCTAGGTATTCCCATCTTTGGTAGGAAATTCTTCAATGAGGCATCTACCATCTTTAGGAATTTCTTTCTTTTTATTGATTATCAAACTTTTAGGCACAAGATCGAAAAATTCATTTGTAACAATAGGTTCCTTAATGATAGCAAAAAGATTGGGATGGACACTTATAGATTTGAGATCCGCATTTTCCTTACTAGATGATTCACCCTTATTTTTAGGAACGTACATAAGCTTCGAAACTTTAGTGGAAGGACTTGGAGTATTCTTTACGGAAGAAAAAGCAGTTCCCAAGTTGGTAATAATATTCTCAAGCTTATCGATCCTAACGGAATTGTGATTTATTTTCTCATTAACTATGGGTTCCTTTTCTTTAATATCTTTCAAAGTAACTCCTAGTTTAGATCCATATTGAGAGATTCGGCTGTGGATCTTTTTATCCAAATTTTCAATTAACTCTACGGTAGCAACCTTATTTTCAATAATCTCAAGCCTTTGCATTACATGCTCCAAAGTTAATGTAGTTCCATTAACCAAGAGAGGGGGTGAGCCGAATAAATCTAACATAGCATTATAAGAATCAAAAGTATGGCTACCCAAAAAGTTCCCTCCGGTAATAGTATCAAGAACATAACGGTGCCAAGGAGTAATTCCTACATAAAAATTGCGAAGGAGAATGGTAGTAGATTGCTTCCTAGTAGATTTATTTTGAGCATTGCAAATTCTATACCAAGCATCTTTTAGATTTGCACCCTCCCTTTGCTTAAAATTTATAATTTCATTCTCGGGAGACAACGGAGAAGATAAGGGACTAGCCATAATGACAAGCAAGAAAACTAACACACATGCAAAAAGCAAGCGGGCAAAAAGAGGCAAATAGAGAAAGAGAGGGAGGATAGAGAGATAGAGGGCGAATAAAACAGTAAGGGCGAAGTGGGGGGAGAGGAAAACGAGAGGAAAATGGAAAATAATGTAATGCGGGAGAACCAAGGTATCAATCCAGTAGGAGGCTACGCGCGAGTCCCTCGCACCTGCACAAAACAAATAAATCCTCGCAACCAACGCAAATAGGGGTTGTCAATCCCTATAGGGCCACTTACAAGAGAGAGATCTGATAGATATGATAAGGTAATATTTTTGGTATTTTTATGATGGAGATGCAAAGTAAAATAAAGGCAAAGTAAATAGAAAAGGAAATAACTAAGTAGTAGGAGATCAATATGATAAAGATAGACCCGGGGTCCATAGGTTTCACTAGTGGCTTCTCTCGAGAGCATAAGTATTCTACGGTGGGTGAACAAATTACTGTTGAGAAATTGACAGAATTGAGCATAGTTATGAGAATATCTAGGTATGATCATGTATATAGGCATCACGTCCGAGACAAGTAGACCGAGTCCTACCTGCATCTACTACTATTACTCCACTCATCGACCGCTATCCAGCATGCATCTAGAGTATTAAGTTAAAAATAGAGTAACGCCTTAAGCAAGATGACATGATGTAGAGGGATAGACTCATGCAATATGAAGAAAAGCCCATCTTGTTATCCTCGATGGCAACAATACAATACGTGCCTTGCCGCCCTTACTGTCACCGGGAAAGGACACCGCAAGATTGAACCCAAAGCTAAGCACTTCTCCCATTGCCACAAATATCAATCTAGTAGGCCAAACCAAACTGATAATTCGAAGAGACTTGCAAAGGTAACCAATCATACATAAAAGAATTCAGAGAAGAATCAAATATTATTCATAGATAGACTTGATCATAAACCCACTTCATCAGTCTCAACAAACACAGCGCAAAAAGAAGATTACATCGAATGGTTCTCCACAAGAGAGGGGGAGAACATTGTATTGAGATCCAAAAAGAGAGAAGAAGCCATCTAGCTACTAACTATGGACCCGTAGGTCTGAGGTAAACTACTCACACTTCATCGGAGAGGCTATGGTGTTGATGTAGAAGCCCTCCGTGATCGATGTCCCCTCCGGTGGAGCTCTGGAACGGGCCCCAAGATGGGATCTCGTGGATACAGAAAGTTGCGGTGGTGGAATTCAGTTTTTGGCTCCGTATCTGATCGTTTGGGGGTACGTAGATATATATAGGAGAAAGGAGTACGTCGGTGGAGCAACAGGGGGCCCACGAGGGTGGAGGGCGCGCCTAGGGTAGGCAGGCGTGCCCCCTACCTCATGGCCTCCTGTTTTATTTCTTGACGTAGGGTCCAAGTCTGTCTAGTCTTATTCATTGAGAAAATCACGTTCCCGAAGGTTTCGCTCCGTTTGGACTCCGTTTGATATTCCTTTTCTTCGAAACCCTAAAACAGGCCAAAAAAGCAATTCTGGGCTGGGCCTCCAGTTAATAGGTTAGTCCCAAAAATAATATAAAAGTGGATAATAAAGCCCAGTAATGTCCAAAACAGTAGATAATATAGCATGGAGCAATCAAAAATTATAGATACGTTGGAGACGTATCACTTCCACTGCCGCGTCTTCCCCGGCTCTGCGTCGTCCCCTTCCTAGGCCTCGCCGTCGTCCACCGCTCTGGTGCTCTTGGCGCGGCATGGTCAACGTGGTCAAGGAACGGCTTCCATCGGACGTGGACTGTTCTTCTCCATCGACTGTCGAACCACACCGCCCCAGAACCAGTTAACCCTCGTACCTCTCCGTCTGCGACTCTACTCCCGCATCTTCCCATCTTCGGCTGATTGCTGTCCGGGGCCTCGCCGTCGTCCACCACCTTGGATGCGCTCGGTGCGGAGTGGTCAATGTGGTCAACGAACGACACCATCAGAAGTAGACTGTGTGTGGAGAGGCTGACAGCTGGGTCCATGGCCGCAGCAAGGAAGTGCCTCCTTATTACGCGCAAAATAATTATTCCTCCACCTGACAGCGGGGACCCACCATTGGACCACCGTATTTCGCAAAAAAATAGTTTCCCCCTGACTGCTGGGACTCACTAGCTACATCTTCGCACGCAAGGAAGTGCGTCCGAGGAAAAAAATGATTCGCCCCCCTTACTGCGGGGACCCACCAGCTACATCTTCGCACGCAAGTGCCTGATAGTCGGGACCCACCTGGTCGAAGCGTATGGAGCGTTGACATTCTGGTCGCGAACGTGTACGTACATACTGTTCGATGTAGAGGCGCGCACGTGCCGTAGTAGAGTCTCGCACGTAGCATGTACACGTACGTACAACGGCCAGTGTGCAAGAAAGAAAATACGGCCACATACGTACATACGGGCAGGGTCTCGAACGCCTAATCGCGCATACGTACGGTCAGGGCTCGTGTACATGGCTGGGTCAGAACGGAGAAACAGCATCGTCGTCGTGATCATGGGGAGCCAACCGGCTGGGTTGGAACGGAATGTGTCGTCGTGTTCATCGGGAGGGCTTGGACAAAATAGCCGATGGAAACGAGGCCTGGCGTACCGCAGAACGGAGGAAACGGCCTTGTGTTTGACATGCCATGTTCAAAACGGGATCCTGTTCATCGGGAGGGGTCTGTCGTACCGCTAAACGGAGGAAACGGACCACGTACGGTCGAAACGGGGGTCCCGTTGATCGGGAGGGGTGCCGCGTACCGCAAAACGGAGGAAACGAACTTGTGTTGGAGCGCTACGGTCAAAACGGGGGTCATGTTCATCGGGAGGGGTGTGGCGTATCGCAAAACGGGACTCCACGGGATATTATTCATCTCCACCGTCGACCCCCTCCAGCCTCCACGGGCTCCTGTTCATTCACCGTCGACCTCCTCCAGCCTCCACCTGCTACCGTTCATCCAAGGGCTAGTGTTCATCCAGCCTCCATCGCACGCTACTCCACCGGCTACTGTTCAACCATCCCTCTCCATGGGCTCCTGTTCAACCAACCCTCCATGGGCTACTGTTCATCCAACCCTCCACCGTCTACTCTTCATCCTGCCCTCCATGGGGTGGTCCTGTTCATCCAGTGCTCCACGGCATCCTGTTCATCCTGCCCCAACTGGCTCGATTGATCGGGGTCCTGTTCATACAGAGCCAACACCATGGGGTCCTGTTCATCCACCCCCACTGGGAACTGTTCATCCAAACCCCCCAGCAACGCTCACTGTTCATCCAGAGGCAACACCACGTGGTCCTGTTCATCCACCCCCACCGGGAACAATAGATCTTGGCTCCAAAAATCCTCCTGTTCATCCTGGTTCATCCACCCCCACGAGGTCCTGTTCATCCACCCACAGAGGCAACACCACGTGGTCCTGTTCATCCAAAGGCGTGCCCACCCAGGTGCCCGCCTCCTATGGATCTTGGCTCCAAAAATTCTTATTTATTGTATAAAAAATCCTTGCAAAGTTTCGTTCCATTCCGAGAAGTTTTATTTCTGCACAAAAAACAACACAATGGTAGTTCTGCTGAAAACAGCGTCAGTCCGGGGTTAGTTTCATTCAAATCATGCAAATTAGAGTCCAAAACAAGAGGAAAAACGTTGGGAACAATAGATACGTTGGAGACCTATCACCAGACATTCGCCCACATCTTCTGAACCCAAGCTTGGCGACACCACGACAAGACGGAAGATACCTTCTCAAGGAATGAGGAAACCAAGACTCAGAAGATGGTGACATCCTTGACACTGCCATAGGATGATGCAACCTTGTCCTATGATGATCAGGGTGTAAGATATGCAAGATCATGATATACATTGCTAATAGAGGAACCCTGTCCTTGCCGTTGTGGTATCGGCAACCACCGGTGGATGAGAACCTTGCCATTTGGTCCGCCTCACTATAGTCAGCAGGAAAACGGTTCTCTTCATGTCCCTCTCTTGGTGACGATGTTGTCCTCAACATGATTGACGGGTTGGACCTCTTGTCAGTGCAACAAACCTTGGCGTGTATTGCTCAGACTATACATAGGCACAGAGGCAAGATTGCAGCAATAAGACAAGACCAAGCCAGAGAGAGGTAGCTCTTTGAGAAATAAAAGGGTGGATCAAGAAGGCCAAGACAAGCCAAAGAAGCATGATATCACTAAGGAAAAACCTCCCTTGCTGGGAGCTGAGCCTGGTCAGGTCGAGGCCACCCTAAAGACAAGTCCCAAGAGTCCCCCGCCAAGGGTTGCCGGGGCCGCTGGCAGTCCACTTTCTCACCAAGACTCCAAGATACCACCGCTCCACCACATTGCAACGAAAGTCATCCATCGATGCGGTGTCGAGCCCCCAGATAGCTAAGTGGCTATTTTTTTGGAACGGAAATTATCTCCATATGACACCTGTCCAGAGGCGTGTCAAGCAGGCAGGCGAAGAGATGACTAAAACATCACGATAAGGCTTACTGGACTACGCCTATGATGTCACACTAATCGGTGCATTTAATGCACCTTGTCCTGTCTACAGAGTTATGTATGATAGCACTGTTGGCTATCTAATCACTAGATAATGCCTATTTTGCCATTGTGGTAACCCCTTTACCTATGAAAGGAGCGCCGTGGCAACCTTAGAGAGGATTCAGACCCTTTTTACACTCATACATGCGTAGCTGCTTTCCGCGAGGCCACCCTGTCAGGCTTGAGCGTTGCGCGTTCTCCATAGTCTCTCCATCAATCCACCCAAAGCAGGAGTAGGGTTTTATGCTTCGTAGCAACCCGAACCTGGGTAAAAACGTCCCGTGTCACCACTGTTGTGCAGCTAGACGGCCTCCGGTCTTTGTGCGATGCGCCCTTCCCCCTTCCCGAACCATAAGGGGCCAATGGCCCCATAGGTGATTGTGCTCCGCCACAACATCTTTGGCGCGCTAGGTAGAGGGCAGAGTTTGCACGGACCCAAGCTTGCAGGCAGTGCGTCGATCTTCTTCATCACCTTCTTCACCGGTTACTTCATCATCCACGGCGCCCAAGAAAAAGTTTGGCGCACGAGCTCACACTTACACATTGAAGGCCACCTCGCATGCAACCACCGATACAATGGGGGCTGCAGTTACATCGGGGAATGAGGACGCTGTGGGAAACACAACCGGCGCAGGTGACACTGTCATCGTTCCCCCTACGGCCGAAGCGGGAGCGAAAGATGCCGGAGGAGGGAAACACCAGTAGCACCCTGGTGACTAGGCTCCACAAGGCGCAGGCGGGGAGAATATCTAGTTCCAACCTCTCCACCTAACTGGAGGGTGCGGCCATAGCGATGGCGCCCACTCTGGCGTGAGTCGCGGCCCCCTGGTTGTCCCTGCTACAAGTGCAGCTACAGGGCACACGCATTCCCAGGCCAAGGTCATCAAGAAGAAGAGCCGAATGGGGTCGACAACCCCCAGGCGCACCCTTCTCGTCATCACACGGCCATGACCATTCGGTCGGGGCGGCGAGAGAATGACGCCACCACTATCGGTGGCAGCAGAAGTCAGGCGACATCGCATTCTGCGTCATCATCAATGGCAAGCACTGCCTCCGAACCCATGGCGTGAGCCTAGCTCCTATTGAGATTCCCACTAGCAGCCAATCAAATGGATGACTGGATAGGCACTATTCAAAGCTTCATTGGTTTCGCTGAGGCAGGAGGATCCCAACCGGTAGACCCACCACGACTCTCACAAGCATTGACAAACGACCCAAGCTGCTGACCATGTCGAGGGAACCACCCCAATGGTGCAGTCCCCACCACGGCAGCCAATGCAAGGGCTGCAGCTAGAACCACACGATCAAGGGCCCACCAAGGTATAGATGGCTTCGTCTGATCCTCGAGCCCGTCAAGATCAGCGGTAGGTCCTGGAAGATAGATGGAGCGAAGACGCGCGTGTCACCATAGAACAACGCCGCATAACCCGCTGCCAGTATGACACAAGCAATGGCCCCCATGTTGAAAAACACATGCCTAGTGAAGGAGGATACCTGGCCTTCGAGATCGGGTGCCTTGCATTCACTCGTGAGCTGCGGCAAGTCCGTTGGCCATTTGCCCATGTTTTCAAGCCAGGGATACCAGAAAAGTATGATGGAAGGTTGAACCTGGCAGAGTTCTTGAGCATTTACACCATTGCTGTTCAAGCCGCCGGAGGACGAGATGAGAAGGTGTTCGTCATGGCTGATGCACCTTCCGGAGAATTCCATCACGTCATGGGCTGACCCATGCCATGAGTTTGTTGGCGCCTTCATGGGTGGCCCTCAAGAATCGGGCCGGCCCAGCGATCTGCAGCTCCTCCTATAGAAGGAAGGGTTAATTGGATCTATGACACTACAACTTTCATGAGTTGGAGAAATGCCATTATAATTCTGCACATTGGAAAAGGCCATTATAATTCTTCCATTCTTCTATATATGCCATTCTGTTAAATTTGAGACACAAATAGCCTTGTCTTCCTTTTTCACCCTCCCTCATCTTCCTCTACAAACTGATAGGCGTGCCATTAACTCCACCGAGCATCTTTCTTTCCTGCTAGTCTTGCAGCGACATGGTCTACCTCATGTATATTTATACATGTGAAGCTTCCTGTAATCGAACCACGGTAAAGAATAACAAAACAGAAACATGCTCTCGCTGGACTACGTGTGGCAATCAGCCAAGTCTCCACGTGTGTGTCCTATAAGTATACCTACTCACAAATAGAAGTAGAGTACTATAGACATGGCTTTTTTTTCAACTGCGACATAGCTGCTTGCTCACACATGCAAGAAGGGAGAGCACGTATCTTCAGCCATAATTCAAGAAACCCAAGACTATAAAGGAGCATTGAATGAGAGCATGAGACATGATTATTTGGGGATCGGGAAGTACTTCAGAGACATGCGTTGTGGATCAAGGCATTGACGCAGCTAACCCACCGGCAGCGATTTGCATGGTAGATCCAGGCATCGAAATGGCCGACCAGCCGGCAGCAAAGTCGAGCTCTTGTCATAGAAGGAGCGGAGACGGTTGTTGAAGCGTCCAGACACGATGACCCGGCAGCTCACGCACATGCCGATGTTGGACGAGGCGCTCTTCATAGCATCAGCACCTGACCCTGCAGCCCGCTCCAGGGTGCTGCTCCGGCCATCGCTACAGGCTTACAACATCGATCAGCAGTTTGCTACATGCTACAGCGGGCCATGGCTACGGTAGAAGAACATGGGGAAGGGTGAGTGGAGGAATACAAGGGTATTTGTGTCTTAAATCTAACATAATGGCACATAGAGAAGGATGGAATAATTGTAATGGCATTTTTGCAATGTGCATAATTGTAATGGCATTTTTCCAACTCGTGAAAGTTGTAGTGGCATACATCCAATTAACCCTAGAAGGAAAGGGAGAGCTTACGGAAATACAAGCAGTGGTTTAGCCAGGTGAAGAGGAACATTCCTGAAATTCACCCGACAGCTATGATTGCCACGTTCCAGTCTAACGTGCGAAACTGCAGGATTCGTTCCAAGATGAATGTCCAGTTGCCCAAGAGTGTGAACGAGCTTTGCACATTGGCGGATAAGTGTGCCTATACAAAGGAGGGGAGGCGGCTCCCCGGAGAAGAGGATGACGTTGAAGTTAACTCAGAGAATGATGACGATGCTGTCGACCAGAAGAAGAAGAACAAGAAACACAACAAGAAGCGCAAAGAGAAGGCTGTGCTGGCTATCGAAGGATTTGGAACTCCTGGTACCAGCAAGAAGGCCAAGACCAAAGCCCCCAGCAAGGAAGTTGTCGTGTGCAATGACTACCGGGAAGCTGCAGCGGCCGAGAAGGCTGGGAAGGCTGACAGACCCTATTGCAAGATCCATCGGACCAAGGGCCATGATCCCCAAGAGTGTCATCAAGTTGAGAAACTCGTCAAGAAGTAGAACGCTGAGTATGAGAAGCGCGACAAGGAAAGGGAAAAAGATGGCGTTGGTGAGAAGGGTCGAGGTGGCAGAGGAGGCCGTCTCGTCAAGGTCCCTCAATGTCAAGAAAAACCTGCCAAAGGTCATGAGAAGAAGGAAAGTGATGACGAAGGCGATGGGGGGATGAAGAGGAAAGTAGTGAACAAGAGTTTTAGAAAGCCATTGATGCCATGTGCATTGACGGGGGTGCATCTTTCCACTCCTCTCACCCCCAGCTTAAACAGTGGGCATGTGAGGTCAATGTTGTGGAGCTAGCAGCAGATTCCCGGAAGCCAAGAGCACACGAGATGTACCCAGGTTCGGGGCTCTTCAGAGAGATAACACCCTTAATCCTGCTGCAATGACTATGATTGATAGTATACAAGGTTTCTCCTGGAGCTGCCTGGCTAGAGGAGGAAGAAGGGTAGGTCTTTCGCTATTCTCCTAGCTATGATGTGTATGTGGAATGAGAGCTGAACCTGTCGGATTTCGGGTTCCGGCATTACCCTTCGGGTTTGAACACTGGGTGCGCACTAAGATCTCTCCCCCCTCTCTAGCTCGCACTCCGTATTATTTCACGGCCTAGCTCGACGAACCAAAAGAACACGAGACACAAGATTTATACTGGTTCGGGCCACCATTGTGGTGTAATACCCTACTCTACTGTGGTGTGGTGGATTGCCACTTGGGTTGAGCATGAACAGTTACAAGGGAAGAACAGCCTCGCGAGGTGAGGTGTTCTTGTGCTTGGTGTGCTTGTGTGGTTGAGGATCGGAATCCCATGCCTCCCTATGGTGGTGGCTAGTCCTATATATAGAAGCCCTGGTCCTCTTCCCAAATATTGAGCGGGAAGGGATCCTATAACGGCCAAATTCGAAGGGAGACAACTAGTACAAGCTATCCTGACAAAAGTAGTCTTCGCCTGCCAAAGTCTCTGGCGGTGACGCCGTCTTGGGATCCACAGTGGCCTCCGTCCTGTCGTCATGCTGGTCTTGGTCTTGTTGCACCGATATGGAAACCTATGCCTGATGCCTCGGGACTCCTCGCCTACGCTTGCCCATTTAGCACCAAAGAGGAAACGAGGACACTGTGCGCGCTGGCGCCCGTCTGCCACCCACCTGGTTCCAGTCGTCATGGCTTGCATCATAGACACCTCGCGGGGTGTCCCTTGCCTTGATCTCTCTGCCCCTCGCGAGCCAGCCTGGTGAGGCCGCCCCTGAGGAGGTCTTGCATCGTCCGCCTCGTGAGGCTTGGCCCCTCGCGAGGGTATTGAGTGTTTGCTGGTGAAGATGGGCCGTACAGGGCCACTGGTGGAGCCACGCTGCGGGCCGCAGGCAGGCAAGTCTGGGGACCTCAGTTCCTAGAACACCGACAGTAGCCCCCGAGCCCAAGGCTAGCTCGGGCTTGGTTTCGAGACGAAGCCAAAGGGCAAGCACGGAGTGCCGCAGGCCCCAACACCCTGCGGCCATGGTTGGCGCATGGCAATTAATTGGACGTGGGAGTCTCCGCTTCCCCACACTGCCTCGGCAACTACCCGACTTGACGATTCCTAGCTGCATGCAGAAAAAACATCATTATTACCTTAGATCATGGAGGCCGGCGGTTGGCCTCCCCTTGGCTATAAATGAGAAGTGGGGGCGAAGGCCCCATAATCCATCTCTTCCGTTGCTCCTCCCGCTCCTTCTTCTTCCTCATTCCTCTGCTTGCTGCACGGTCATGGCGCCGATACAGAGGTTCTCGGCAGCGGAGAAGGGCAAGACTCCCCTCAACAAGCCCGAGCTACTCCCGCCGAAGAAGAGGCGGTCCCTGTCACATCCCTAGCTTCTGGTGCTTCCTAGTGTTTGCACCTTGCTTTCATCATGTTTAACTTTCATGGAAATTTGAAATGGGGACTGTTAAACCGTAGCAGCAAATGAATTCAACTAGGGACAAAATTAAATCTTTTCAATGATCCTGAAATGCCCTTCTAAAATGTTCATCAAATTTGCCTTGGTCCATAACCTGTGCCAAAAATGGTGCTCAGTTTTCTAGGATACTTTGGATCTTTGAATTAAATCTTAAAGTATTCGAATTTGGACATTTAAATGCTATAAATATGTTTAAATGTCCAAATAATCTTGGAAGTATTTTTGGGTTGTTGGAATTATTTTCAGAGGTGCCCATAAATATTTTCAGCATTTTATGAAATGGTTTAGTATTTTTACTAAATCAAAACAAAACAGAATAAATAGAAAACAGAAACAAAATTAGAGAAAGAGAGAGAGAGAATTGACCTGGAGCTTACCTGCCCCGCCTGGCCGGCCTACTACTGTGCGGCCCAGCCCACAGCGCAGTGCGAGTCACCCTCAACATCCTGCCAGGAGGATGAGAGGCGTGTGGCCATCGCACACAAGCACGCGCACCGGCCACCTCCTGCTTGCCCCTTCGCCCTGGGCTTCCCTAGTGCAGCAACGCCACCCCTCGACCCTCTCTCGCTCTCCCAGTGCCTCTCCCCCTGCTCTAGCTCTCTCTTTCACACGGCCGAACGCCGCCGCCGCTCACACTGCGCGTAGCCGCAGCCACCCCCGTGCCTCATCGTCATGACCACGAGCTCCACCAACTCATGTAGCACCTCTCCACTAAAGAAAGTGATCCCAGACGGCCTCCATCGTCTCCATCGTCGCCTTCTCCACCACCGGTCGCCGAGGATCTTCTCCATCGATTCGGCCACTCTGGCGTGTCCCCAAGCCCGCTAATCATCCCTGTAGCTCCGCGGTGAGCCACTGCCCCGATTCCCCCTTGCCCCGTCGTCCCTAGCATCCTATAGCCACCGTCCCCATGAGCTCCGAAGCTCACCGCCGTCAGGTCTCATCGCTGCCGCGGCCAGAGCCAGCTATGACTGCAACCCAGCACTGCAACATGCTCAGAACGCCGTCAGGAGCCTAGAACACTCACCCGTTGCTCCTGTCGTGCTCTGTAGCGTTGTTTTCACCGACGCCCGAACGCCAGCCCCCACGCAAGTCACTGCCGCCGTCGATTTAGACCACTAGAGCTGCTACTTCCTGCACCCCTGGATGCGGAGCACTCCAGGCTTTATGTAGAGCCTAGTCGCGCGCCAAACCGTTGCCGGATGGAGATTTCCGAAGCTCGCCGCCATGTTCTGTGGTCACCGGCGACTTATCACCGGCGTATCTAATGTGGCTATATCATTAGGTGCTAATGACCCCACTAATCAACTCCCTGAGCCACTGCCACATGGGCCCCAAGCCCTTAATTAACCACTGCTAATTCATGTTTAGTTTAAATTTAATCACAGTGGACCCACGCACCAAAGTTGACTGTGCTGACGTGGCCGTTGACCGGACCCACCTCTCTGTGAATCTAGCCAGCGCTGTGTCACTGACCTACAGGTCCCACCTGTCAGTTTTGACCCGGAGCAGTCCTGTTGACTTGCTGACATCGCACTGACGTAGTGCTGATGCAATAATCACTTTTCTGGATTTTAAATAAATATAAACGATTTATTTATTTTCAGAAAATTTCCTAAACTTCTAAAAATCATAGAAAATTATCTATAACTCCAAATGAAATAAATTATATATGAAAAATGATCAGAAAAATCCAATCTTTCCATCTCTATAGGTTTCATGCAAGTTTAAGCAACTTAACCTTGCTGTTTAGTGCAAAACATGATAAGGCACTATTTAAATTCATAAGTTGAGTTTGGAATTGAACCTTTGGTTCAAACTAACCCAAACCCATTTGGTTATAGTGGCATTAGGCCAACACACTCATATTGCCATGTCATGATCATGCATCATATTGTGCATTGCATTGATTGTGTTCTTCCTTGTTTGCCGGTATTTGTCCCCTCCGAGTAGACGACGTTCCGACGATGAGTTCGATGACACCGATGAAGAGCTATATTATCTTCAGAAGTGCCAGGCAAGCAAAACCCCCTTGTTCATTCCGTTACAATCCCATTCTCTCGCTCCTGCTCTCTTTTACTGCATTAGCACAACAACGATTCTACTGTTACATGTTGCGGTAGTTGAACTCCTTTCTTCTGCATGACGTATCCTTGCCATAGTAAATAGATGAAACCCACTAGCATGAGTAGGAGTTGTTTGAGCCCTGATGTGCCTACTCATCCATGTTTGTTTGTCATGCTTGCTACTGCTTAGAGTTGAGTCAGGTCTGATTCATCGGGGATGAATTGGAGGTGTGTGAACATGTCCTACTAGTGAGAGCTAATTGTGTGAACACGATTTGGTAAAGGTATCGATGAGAGGCCATGTAGGAGTACATGGTGGGTTGTTTCATTGAAGCCTTCCTTAGGAACTGAGTTCTGTGTTTGTGAACCATGAAGATGCTACTACCACGCATTGGGCCCGAAACCAATGGAGCCTCTCGACTTATGAACTGCCCTTGCCTTCTGTCCAGGAGTTGCAACTAGTGTCTGGTCTTTGTAGGATATGTGTTGGAGGCCGTGCGTAGCGTTGACCCTAGGGGTGGGCTATGATGCGGTAGATACACGGTGGCATGGTGTATCGGGCGCCCATTTGGTCACTCAGGAACCCTGCACACATCGTTTGGGACTGTGAGCGAAACCTTGGTCGGATCTACTCGCGGAAGGAACCCGAATAGGCGATAAACCTGGACTAGAGACTTGTGTGGTTAGTCAGGTCGTGGCCGACTCCCTCGCCAAGCTTCCGCTTGAAGGTTCCCGAGTTACACGACGTGTACATGGTGGTAAGTGGCGAGAGCGTGTGTGAAGAAGTACACCCCTACAGGGTTATAAATGATCCATTCGAATAGCCGTGTCTGCGGTAAAGGACTACTGGGTTGCATGTACTGTAAAATGGATACTATAAAATGCGCAAGATAAGCGTGAGTGCTATCGATGGCGTTCTCTTAGGGAGATGGGAGCGGATCCATAGTGGTGTATCGATTGGTGAATATGTGGACTTGTGTGCGCCACCGCAAAAGAGTTACTTGCATTCATAGTTCGCGATAGCCACCGAGTTAAAGATGGCATGCTGCAATTAAACCCCACCATCCCTTTGTTGATAATGATGCATATGTAGTTAGTTCTGATGTAAGTCTTTCTGTGTACATTTGTACTCAAGTTTGCTTAATTTATGTTTTTGCAGAGAGATTTCAGTCTCTCTAGTAGTTCCATGTGGACTTCGACGTTTAGCTTGTTACCTCAGCTAAGATCTTGTGCCCTCGGCAGGATCTTGTAGATAGTCAGGCTTCCCTGCCTTTTTCATTTTTAGCAGTCTGTACTCAGAGAAGATAAGCTTCCTCTTGTGCTTTTGCTTGTATGACTTGAATGCTGGGTCATGAGACCCATGTTTGTAATATCTGACTCTTCGGAGTCTTATGAATAAATACTTTGAGTCGTAGAGTTTTGTTGTGATGCCATGTTGTATTTGCACATATCGAGCATATTGTGTGTATGATTGAAATGCTTGGTATGTGTGGGATCCGACAACCTAGTTGTTTATCCTTGGTAGCCTCTCTTGTGGGGAAATGTAGTCTAGTGCTTCCACTGAGCCATGGTAGTCTGCTATAGCCCGGTTTACTGGAGTCCTGCTAGCCCAGTTACTACTGCTCTGGAACACTTAGACTGGCCGGCATGTGATCAACTTCGTTCCTGTGTCTGTCCCTTCGGGAAATGTCACGCGGTGACTTCCGAAGTCCAGCTAGCCTGCTACAGCTCGGGTTCCCAGAGTGTTGTTAGCCCAGTTGCTACAGCCCGGATTCACAGGCTGATGACCGACATGCTCGATGCTGGTTCTCTGTCCAGGTTCATGTATGCCCGGTTTCACGACTAGTCATGTCGGCCCGGGTTCTCTGTCATATGGATGCTAGTGTCACACCCCAGTTCAGGCCTTTCCTGCCTTTCCATTAGCCTCCATGCATCATGTCTAAATTTTATGAAACTTTGAAATGGGGGCTGATAAACCGTAGCAGCAAATGAAATTGAACCGGGGTCCAAATAAAATCATTTTCACTAAACCCAAAATGCCCTTCTAAAATGTTCATCATCTCGCCTTGGTGTAGAACCTATGACAAAAATGGTGCACACTTTTCTAGGACAATAGAGGGTCACTGAATTAAATCAGATAGTATTTGCATTTGGGCATTTAAATGCTATAAAATATTTTAAAAGTACAAATAATCATAAACTGAAATGTTTACTGTTGGATATATTCCATACAGTGGGCATGAGAAGTTTCATGATTTTTGAGTTAGTTTTAGTATTTTAATTAAAGACACAATGTTACATAAGAAATGGAAAAATAGAAAATAAAGGAGAGAGAGAAACTTACCTGGCTTACCTGGCACCCCAGCCGGCCCAACACTATGCGGCCCAGCCCGCATGGCCCCCTCCCATGTCGTCTTCCTCCTTGCCAGGAGGACGAGCGCGTGGCCGACGCACGCCGGTGCACGCCCGGCCACCTCCTGCTTGCCGCTTCGCCCTGGGCCTCTCCGGATGAAGCCACACAACCCCTGGAACGCCCTCGGCCTCTCCCTCATTCTCCTCCCCTCCTCTGTCTCGCTCTTTCTCGCACACCCGAGCGCCATCGTCGCCGCCCTTCGCCGTTGCCACGGCCACCTGCCAGCCCTCACCCTACCGCTGAGCACAGAAGAACCGCCGCGACTTCCTCGTCCTCTCCACTGAGCTACGCAATGCCAGGTACCCTGAAACGCCATAAACATTGTCATCTTCGACCCGCGGCCACCGAGATCGCTAGCGCTCGTTCCTCACGTCTAGCGCCTCCCCGAGCTCGATGACCTCTGCTCCGACACCACTGTGAGCTCCTGCTCCCAACCCCTCTCTCTCACCGCGGTCGTTTCCCTTCTCTATCCCCACTAACCACTACGGCCGAAGCTCGCCGCGGCCATGCCTCGTCGCCGCCGTGGCTGGAGCCGTTGTAGCTCGAAGCCGAGCACACCACCGCACTCAACACATCTCCAGGAGACTGTAGCCAGCACCAGCTTCACCCCACGTGCCCCCTAGCTCCAACCCGATTACACCCGTAGCTCCGGCTGCCGCTCGGCTCGTCGCCGGCGTCGATTCCGGTGACCCCGTGACCTTCTACATCCTCCGCTAGATGTGCGGGAGCAAGGGCTATCGCCCGGTGCCCTCGGCACGTCCAGCCGACGCCCACAGCGCGATTCCGGCGAGCCGCCGCCGCATTCTGAGGACATTGGAGTCCAAATCCGGTGGCTGGTGACGTGGCATGTCATTAGCCGCTAACAACCAGTTAATTAACATCTAGCAACACTAACAGCTAGGCCCCGTTGCCTAATTAAACATGGTTTAGTGCATGTTTAGTTTTAACTAACCACAGTGGCCCCATGCGTCAGCTTTGACATTGCTGACGTGGCCCTTGACCGACCCCACCCATCAGTGACCTAAGCCAGCAATGACACTGACTAATGTGCCCTACTTGTCTGCAGTAATCACTTTTCTGTATATTAAATAAATCTAAACGATTTATTTATTTTTCAGAAAATATCCTAAACTTCTAAAAATCATAGAAATTCAACTGTAACTCCAAATGAAATAATTTATATATGAAAAATTATCAGAAACAAGCAATCTATCCATCTGTATCATTATCATGCATGTTTGAGAAAGTTAATCTCACTGTTTAGGATGGAACATGATTAGGAGAAATTTGATAATAGATTTGCTGTTGGAATTTGATCTAGCTTTGAATTCCACTTCAATCAAAACGACTTTCTGTTGCATTAGCTCAAATCACAACATATTGCCATGTCGTGATCATGCATCATATTGTTGCATTGCATTGATCGTGTTCTTTCTCTGTTTGCCGGAATTTGTCCCCTCTTAATGGATGTAGTTTCGACGATGAGGTCGATGACACCGATGAAGAGCTATACTATCTTCAGAAGTGCCAGGCTAGCAAAAACCCCTTGTTCATTCTGATACAACCCAAATCTCTTGCTTCTGCTCTCTGTTACTGCATTAGGACAACAATGATTCAACTGTTACATGCTTCGGTAGTTGAACCCCTTTTCCTCTGCATGACCTGTCATTGTCACAGAAAATAGATGAAACCCACTAGCATGAGTAGGAGTTGTTTGAGACCTGACGTGCATATTCATTCATGCTTGTTGTCATGCCTACTACTGCTTAGAGTTGAGTAAGGTCCGATTCATCGGGGATGAATTGGAAGGGTGATGAACATGTCCTACTGGGTGTGATCTAAGTGTATGAAGACGATTTGGTAAAGGTAGCGGTGAGAGGCGATGTAGGAGTACATGCTGGGTTGTGTCATTGAAACCCTCCCGAGGAACTGAGTTCTGTGTTTGTGATCCATGAACAATTACTACCAACATTGGGTTCCGGTAACTCAACCCCTCTTAGCTTATTAATCGCCTTGATCTCTGTCCAGGAGTTGCAACTAGTTTCTGGTGTTTGTAGGATATGTGTTGGGGGCCGTGCATAGCGCTGACCCTAGGGCTGGGCTATGTTGCGGTAGATACACGACGCACGGTGTACCGAGACACCCGTTTGGTGCCTCGGGAACCCTGCTCTCACCGTTTGGGGCCGTGAGCGAAACCCCGGTCGAATCTCCTTGCAAATGGAGCCCTAATAGGAGATAAACCTGGACTTGAGACTTGTGTGGTTAGTCAGATCATGGCTGACTCCCTCACCAGGCTTCTGCTTGAAGGTTGCCGAGATACACGATGTGTACACGGTGGTAAGTGCCAAGAGCATGTGTGAAGAAGTACACCCCTGCAGGGTTAACATCATCTATTCAAATAGCCGTGTCCGCGGTAAAGGACTTCTGGGTTGCCTGTACAGTTCATAGACAAGTGAAAGTGGATACTCTAAAATGCATAGGGTGAGTGATATGGATGGCATTCTCGTAGGGAGACGGGAGCGGATCCATAGTGGTGTATTGATATGGTGAATATGTGGACTCGTGTGCGCCACCTCAAAAGAGTTACCAGCAGTCGTAGTTTAGGATAGCCACCGAGTCAAAGCTCGCTTGCTGCAGTTAAACTCCACCCCATCTTTGTTGATACTGATGCATATGTAGATAGTTCTGATGTAAGTCTTGTTGGGTGCATTTCTACTCACGTTTGCTTAATTTATGTTTTTGCAGAGAGACTTCAGTCTCGCTAGTAGTTCCGCATGGACTTCGACATTTAGCTTGTTACCTCAGCTACGATCTTGTACCCCCAGTAGGGTCTTGTAGATAGTATGGCTTCTCAGCCTTTTTCATTTGTAGTTGTCTGTACTCAGACATGTTTAAGCTTCCGCTTGTGTTATTACTTGTATGACCTGATTGCTGGGTCAGGAGACCCATGTTTGTAATATCTGGCTCTTCGGAGCCTAGTGAATAAATACTCTGAGTCATATAGTCTTGTTGTGATGCCATGTTGTATTTGCACATATCGAGCATATTGTGTGTATAATTTTGAAATGCTTGGTATGTGTTGGATCCGACAACCTAGTTGTTTATCCTTGGTAGCCTCTCTTATGGGGAAATGTAGTCTAGTGCTTATACTGAGCCATGGTAGTCTGCTACAGCTCAATTTACCGGAGTCCTGCTAGCCCAGTTACTACTGCTCCAGAATACTTAGACTAGCCGGCATGTGATCCACTTCGTTCCTGTGTCTATCCCTTCAGGGAAATGTCACGCGCTGACTTCCGGAGTCCTGCTAGCCTGCTATAGCCCGGGTTCCCGGTGTCGTGTTAACCCAGTTGCTACAGCCTGGATTCACACGCTGATGACGGACACGTTCGATGCTGGTTCATGTATGCATGTCCCCGTAAGTTAGTGCCACTTTGGGTTCTGGACTAGTCATGTTGGCCCGGGTTCTCTGTCATATGGATGCTAGAGACACTATCATATACGTGAGCCAAAAGGCGCAAATGGTCCCGGGCGAGGTAAGGTGGCACCCGTGGGAATATCGTGCGTGAGCCCGCAAAGTGATATGATGTGTTACATGCTAGATCGGTGTGACTTAGAATCGGGGTCCTGACAGCTAGCGACACTATCATATACATGCGCCAAAAGGCGCAAACGGTCCCGGGCCAGGTAAGGTGGCACCCATGCTAGATCGGTGTGACTTAGGATCGGGGTTTTGACATCTTTGGTATCAGATCCTGACTGCCTGTACGATAACCAAGCCAAACTGGTGGAAATTGTGTCTAGAAATTCTTTAGTTATGTAGGGGAATTGATTGTGGAAGGGAACGTAAGGCTCTTTTTACTTCTTTACCTTATGCCCTTCTGATTTGAGTCATCCTCGTCTTTCCTACATGGGCTAAGGAATAGGATCTCATCTCTCTACCAGGTTCACGTGTTACTAATCCATAGAAACTTAGGATTGTTGGTTCCAGGCCTCAGTTCAGTTTCTACTACTTTTAGCATGTTGTCAGCTCAACCAAGACCTTGATATGATGTTGATAAGTGACTATGCAAACCCTTGTGAACGTCTCAAATCTTTTTCTGAGCATTTATAGCCATTATGCTGTCTGAGTCATCCCAGGTTTCTAAATAGTATGATGCATTTTAAATCCTTTCCTCCCATTCCTGATGTCCTTGTGGGCCAGATTAAGCACACTAAACAGTCTGTTGAGGTACTCTACTGCCTCGACATATAAGATGGAGCTAGTATTATGACCCTAGGCATCCTGGAAGATCACCTAGTAATCTAGTAATGCTTTTTGTTCCTAGTGTGATGATTCTGGCCGCCGTTCTCGAAAGCATCCCGTGATTTTATTTACTTAGTAGGTATTCTATTCCTGGGTTTTGAACCCGAGATTCACTCCACTCACCTCCTGTTGATAGTGTTTGCTAGTTCCTTTAGGGTATTAGTAACCTTTGTGATAG
Organism: Triticum urartu; assembly: GCF_003073215.2. Taxonomy (NCBI): domain Eukaryota; kingdom Viridiplantae; phylum Streptophyta; class Magnoliopsida; order Poales; family Poaceae; genus Triticum; species Triticum urartu. The sequence goes on along the minus strand of NC_053025.1, from coordinate 186,207,221 downwards.
TCCTCAAGGTCTGTGGTATTTTCTTCTTCCAAATACCATGAACTGCTTATGGTAGAAGTTCTTTGAACCAAAATATCACAACCAGAGTGCTCTTAATGAGTTCTCCATTCTACATTGTGAATCTGCCAGTTCTACCTTTCTGCATGGGTTATCTGGAAGAAATGTTGAGCTTTGCTCGACATACTAATCTATGCATCCAGAACTCAAAAAGTGATATGTTCCTTTGAGTTGTCCCTTTTTAGTTGTGTTCTGACCCTCTTGTATCAGTTGATAGTCAGGAGAAGTTGTGCATTCGTGTTATCGATGCCTATTATTCTTGTGGTCCATCAATTCATTCTATTTCAGAATGACTAGGAGAAACAAACTCCAGTACCTCGTCCAATTCTAGGATTGGGTGAAAGCAATTGTACCCCGCAGACCAAAATGCCAATCCAGCTTTTGTTCTCTTCTACCTTGGAGTGTTGCTCTCTTTATGTTAGGATTGTCATGAGTATTGCACCATCTCTTATGAATTCTTAATGCAGTGATACTTCTTGCCATCATTGTTCATTCCTCGGTTCCCGTGTTATTGTAACCGGTATGCCGACAAGTGAATCGTGATGTGTGAAATCAATACCCCTGGCAACTGTGTTTCTTGGTACTTAACAGATGATAATTCCATTCTTAGCGTGTTGGTTACTGAACCATCATTCTAAGATTGATCATGCTACCTAGTCCATTTTCCCTGGTGCACTCCTCGATCAATGAGATAGGATTATGTCAATCCCTCCCTCTTTTGATCATATCATCTTGCCCTGAGAAGCAAGATTGTTCCCGATCTTAATAACATATCGGTGGTTCATGATTTTCCGAATATCTTCTCAGAAGTATCACTAGGTTGTTCCCTGACTGTTATGTTGAGCTCGTGATCTAGTTGGTTTCTTGTAAACCACCCATTCTCCAAGAATCTGTGTTGGATACCCCTGAGCTAGTTGGTCAAGCTAAACAACAACTTGGAGATTTGGATGATAAAAGCTTTATCTGATTTAGTTCATTCCGAAGGGATATCTTTTTGTTTGTGTGTGTTGAAGAAATAGGATATTTTCATTGACTGTTCCCCGTGATAAGTTGTTGGACCTATTGTCTTATCCAATCTTTGATTTGAGTATGGGCTATCGTCAAGTCAAATCAGTACCAATGATGTCCGTAATGTTGCCTTACTCGTGGTTGATCCCTCAAGCATACATCATTACATCTTTTGGTCTGACCAATGCTATCATCTTGTTCACATAACCATGTAACCCCATCTTATGGAAATCTTGATAAATTGTTGTTGAGCCCATCAACAACGTCTTTATCTTGTCCATGATTCATGTTGAACATCTAAGCCAGTGTTGGAAACTTTTATAAGCATTATCTTCATGTCCTGTTCATGAAGCATATGTTTGGATGAAAGAAGTGACTTCCTCTAATTCATGTGCATTTGATGCAAGTTGCCGCCGTGAATTCGAGAGAGTCAATGTTTCTTCCTATGGAATCATCCCAAGTCAGTCCTGCATATGTGCAAAGTATTCTGTGGTTTGGAGACTTGAAACCTTCATTCTATGTGAATCCCTAGCACACCAAGCCACTAATTGATTTGTTCAAGGAGAAGAAGTTTCTTCTTAAGAGCTAGACTTACGCAAGGACTTCGATATCCTCAATGATGGTTCCCCACCTGGACTCGGTAGTGTTTTATTATAAGACTACTACATGGTCATGCTTGTCTGGGATAGCGTGTTCACATGTTGTAGCAGAACATCTCATGTTTTGGAGCTTGTTATCATAGTTCATATCCCGAGAATCTCGCAATGTCATCTCATCGATTTGTGTTGCAAACTTTCATTTTTCATTCTATACTCGATGAGTCTGGAATATCCTGACACCAATCAGATCTGAATCTCAAGTAGATGTGATGGTTGGAATGTTTCCCAAGAGCTATAATATTGGTCTCTCAGTAACCGGTAGAGTGGATGTCGTGGCCAACACACCCAACCGGAATACCTATTATTGTAGTATCTTGCTTGAAGAAGTTGGCCACCTCCCCATAAGGATCTCGTAGAATTTATTCCAGTAGTTGTTCCTTATGGATTTTTGTGCTCCCGAAGTCCGCCTTTTACTTGATGTTCTAGATACCAAACCATATCAATAAATGGGTTAAGCTAGCACATCAAGGAGAACATTAGAAGCGGAGTGCTAAATGTCTCTCAGTCGATCATCCAAATTTTGATCCCTTGGCCTCGCTAATGTGAAATCTGAGAAAGTGCTATCTTTCTTTGCATATGCATCCTCCACCATTATTCATCATGGTAGTATGTTGTGTTGCTAGGATCCTTGACACGGATATTGGTAAAACTTGTTGAATATGGAAATGCTCAAGTTATTGATAGCACGCGCAGTCACTAGGATTTATCGTTGGCATTAATTGGGATCCGCTCTTAGTTTCCTCGGTTATGCTATAACCTTTCCAATAGTGGAATCTCTCTCTACTGTTGGGTTTCTCCCAGATACTAGAATCATTACCAGCATTTGCATTTTCTTCCTAGCTTGCACCGCCATTGTGTCATCCTACTATGGACTACCCTTCTCAGTAATTACTGATCAGGATCATCTTCAAAGTGGTCCTACCACGGGTTCCATCCATTCCCGATGATAAGCAAAAATCATTCCTTGCATTGTCTTCAACAAGGTAGTGAACATCATCCATTCTAGTTCGGGTATGCCATCCCTTCGTACTCTGCCAACCGATTGTTGTGATTTGCCTTATGCTGGTATAAAGAGTTTCAATGATCTCTGAATCAAAAGTAATCCTTTTTGCCACTCAAGGGAATATTTCTGCGAGTCACCTTCCTCTGAGATGTCTCGTTATGGTATCATGGCAACTCAACTCCTCGCTACGTTGACAACCGTTCACCACATTCTTAAGAGTGAAATTGTTTTCTACCTAGTGAACCTTCGTCATCTGTTACACTCCATCCCTTAGGATGTATGTTGCATGTCTCAGCTACAGAGCTGTTTCAACGTCTCATTCCGTGAGTTGATCATCGGTTGTTCGATCTTCAAGAAGATCGTTCCTTCTAGAGTTTTTCCTTTTCCTCTCATTATCATGTTGGTTGGAGTTCTCAGAGCAAGACGTTGAGACAAGGATGGTGACAAATCAACGTTCTTACGGAGTGCAACCTGGATCGTGAAGATTGTGTTAGTTTGCGTTTCCCCTTCATCTTACCCTATGCTTGAATCTCGGGACGAGATTCTTGTTTAGTGGGCGCGAGTTGTCACATCCCTAGCTTCTGGTGCTTCCTAGTGTTTGCACCTTGCTTGCATCATGTTTAACTTCCATGGAAATTTGAAATGGGGACTGTTAAACCCTAGCAGCAAATGAATTCAACAAGGGTCAAAATTAAATCTTTTCAATGATCCTGAAATGCCCTTCTAAAATGTTCATCATATTTGCCTTGGTCCATAACCTCTACCAAGAATGGTGCTCAGTTTTCTAGGACACTTTGGATCTTTGAATTAAATCTTAAAGTATTTGAATTTGGACATTTAAATGCTATAAATATGTTTAAATATCCAAATAATCTTGGAAGAATTTTGGGGCTATTGGAATTAATTTCAGAGGTGCCCATAAATACTTTCAACATTGTAGAATAAATAGAAAATAGAAACAAAATTAGAGAAAGAAAGAGAGAGAGAGAGAGAGAGATAGAGAACTGACCTGGCGCTTACCTGTCCTTCTTGGACGGCCTACTACTGTGCGGCCCAGCCCACAGCACAGTGCCAGTTACCCTCAACCTCCCGCCAGGAGGATGAGAGGCGCTTGGCCACCGCAAGCAAGCACGCGCCCCGGCCACCTCCTGCTTGCCGCTTCGCCCTAGTGCAGCCACGCCACCCCCTCGACCCTCTCTTACTATCCCAGTGCCTCTGCCCCTCCTCTGGCTCTCTCTTTCGCACGGCCGAAAGCCGCCGCCGCCGCCGCTCACACTACGTATAGCCGCAGCCACCCCCGTGCCTCTTCGTCATGACCACGAGCTCCTCTAACCAATATAGCACCTCCCACTGAAGAAAGCGATCTCGGATGGCGTCCATTGTCTCCACCATCGCCTTCTCCACCACCGGCCGCCGAGGATCTTCTCCGTCGATTCGGTCACTCTGGCACGTCCCCGAGCCTGCTAACCATCCCTACAGCTCTGCGGTGAGCCGCTGACCCAATTCCCCCTTGCCACGTCATCCCTTGCATCCTGTAGCCGCCGTCCCCATGAGTTCTGAAGCTCGCCGCCGTCAGGTCTCATCGCTGCGGCGGCCAGAGCTAGCTATGACCGCAACCGAGTACTGCAACATGCTCAGAACACTGTCAGGAGGCTAGAACACTCACCCGTTGCTCCTGCCGTGCTCTGCAGCGTCGTTTTCGCCGACGCCCGAACTCCGGCCGCCGCGCAAGTCGTTGCCACCGTCGATTTAGACCACCGGAGCTACTACTTCCGCACCCCTGGACGCGGAGCACTCCAGGCTCTACGTAGAGCCTAGTCGCGCGCTAGTCGACCACCGAAGATTTCCAAGGCTCGACGCCGTGTTCTATAGTCACCGGCGACTTATCGCTGGCGTATCTGACGTGGCTATGTCATTAGCTGCTAATGACCCCACTAATCAACTCCCTGGGCCACTGCCACATGGGCCCACTCCCTTAATTAACCACGGTTAATTCCTGTTTAGTTTAAATTTAATCACACTGGACCCACGCACCAGAGTTGATCGTGCTGACGTGGCCGTTGACCGGACCCACCTGTCTGTGACTCTAGCCAACGTTGTGTCAATGACCTATGGGTCCCACCTGTCAGTTTTGACCCGAAGCAGCCCCGTTGACTTGCTGACATCGCACTGACATAGTGCTGATGCAGTAATCACTTTTCTGGATTTTAAATAAATCTAAATGATTTATTTCTTTTTAGAAAATGTCCTAAACTTCTAAAAATCATAGAAAATTATCTATAACTCCAAATGAAATAAATCATATATGAAAAATGATCAGAAAAATCCAATCTTTCCATCTGTACTAGTTTCATGGATGTTTAAGAAACTTAACCTTGCTATTTAGTGCAAAACATGAGAAGGCACTATTTAAATTCATAAGTTGAGTTTGGGATTGAACCTTTGGTTCAAACTGACCCAAACCCATTTGGTTGTAGTTGCATTAGGCCAACACACTCATATTGCCATGTCATGATGATGCATCATATTGTGCATTGCATTGATTGTGTTCTTCCTGGATTGTCGGTATTTGTCCCCTCTGAGTAGACTATGTTCCGACGATGAGTTCGATGACACCGATGAAGAGCTATATTATGTTCAGAAGTGCCAGTCAAGCAAAAACCCCTTGTTCATTCTGATACAATCCCATTCTCTCACTCTTGCTCTATTTTACTACATTAGGAAAACAGCGATTCAACTATTACATGTTGTGGTAGTTCAACCCCTTTCCTCTGCGTGACCTGCCATTGCAAGAGTAAATAGATGAAACCCACTAGCATGAGTAGGAGTTGTTTGAGCCCTGATGTGCCTACTCATCCATGTTTGTTTGTCATGCTTGCTACTTCTTAGAGTTGAGTCAGGTCTGATTTGTCGGGAATGAATTGGAGGTGTGTGAACATGTCCTACTGTTGAGACCTAAGTGTGTGAACACGATTTGGTAAAGGTATCAATGAGAGACCATGTAGGACTACATGGTGGGTTCTTTCATTGAAGCCATCCTTCGGAACTGAGTTTCGTGTTTGTGATCCATGAGCAGCTACTACCACGCATTTGGCCCAAAACCAATGGAACCTCTCGACTTATTAACCGCCCTTGCCCTCTGTCCAGGAGTTGCAACTAGTTTCTGGTGTTTGTAGGAGATGTGTTGGAGGCTGTGTGGAGCACTGTCCCTAGGGGTGGGCTATGATGCGGTAGATACACCGTGGCACGGTGTACTGGGCACCCGTTTGGTGTCTCGGGAACCTTGCACACATCATTTGGGGCTGTAAGTGAAACCCCGGCCAGATCTCCTCACGGAAGGAACCACAATAGGTGATAAACTTCGACTAGAGACGTGTGTGGTTAGTCAGGTCGTGGCCGACTCCCTCGCCAGGCTTCCTCTTGAAGGTTGCCGATTTACACATCATGTACATGGTGGTAAGTGGTGAGAGCATGTGTGAAGAAGTACACCCCTGCAGGGTTATAAATGATCTAGCCGAGTTACACAATGTGTACATGGTGGTAAGTGGCGAGAGCTTGTGTGAAGAAGTACACCCCTGTAGGGTTATAAATGATCTATTCGAATAGTCGTGTCCGCGGTAAAGGACTTCTGGGTTGCCTGTATAGTTCATAGACAAGTGAAAGTGGATACTTTAAAATGCGCAAGATAAGCCTGAGTGCTATGGATGGCATTCTCGTAGGGAGGTGGGAGCGGATCCATAGTGGTGTATTGATTGGTGGATATGTGGACTCGTGTGCGCCACCGCAAAAGAGTTACTTGCAGTCGTAGTTCAGGATAGCCACTGAGTGAAAGCTGGCTTGCTGCAGTTAAACCCCACCATCCCTTTGTTGATAATGATGCATATGTAGTTAGTTCTGATGTAAGTCTTGCTGGGAACATTTGTACTCACGTTTGCTTAATTTATGTTTTTGCATAGAGATTTCAGTCTCGCTAGTAGTTTCGTGTGGACTTCGATGTTTAGCTTGTTAGCTCAGCTATGATCTTGTGCCCTCGGCAGGATCTTGTAAATAGTCAGGCTTCCCAGCCTTTTTAGTTTGTAGCTGTCTCTACTCATACAAGATAATCTTCCGCATGTGCTTTTGCTTGTATGAGTTGAATGCTGGGTCGTGAGACCCATGTTTGTAATTTCTGACTCTTCGGAGTCTTATGAGTAAATACTAGCAAAAGAGCCCATGCGTCGCAATGGGATAGAAAACATAACACACGCTCTTAACTCAACAACTATTACTCAAGACCACAATAGGTCCATCTCCTTTATTTTTGCGAGGCATCATATTTGTGTTGCCGCTTATCCTCCTTCTCACCCTCGCCGGCGATGGCCTTGCTGTTCACAGAAAACAACAAAATAGTGTGTTGAATATGGTTAATCCTGAGGCATCTCTCTCTCCCCCCCTCTCTCACTCGCTTTCTCTCACTCTCGCGATGAGAAATCTGTTGTTTTCCCCTACGACATTTTTTCTGAGGTATGCATGTGTAGTATCGATGTTTTCTTTTCCGTATATGTTTATAGTGGGGTGTATATTTGCAATTGGGATCGCTGCCGGTATGAAAAAATGAATCTTGCACTATAAATTATAAGTTTTCTTCCATAACAATAACAATATTTAAAAAAAATTAACAGGTAAAATTAACATCATATTTAGATTCCACCCATTTTTCTAATATAATTTCATATATAATATGTTAAAATCGAAGTTACGGTTTAAAAGATACAAATAATATAGAAAATCATTTGGTTTGACTCAAATATACTCGAAAATAATATTTTAAAATACTTAACAGGTAAAAATAATCTCACATTCATTTTCTACATATTTTTAGTCAAATTTCATATATAACATGCTCAAATCGGAGTTACGGTTTAAACTATATGGATGATTTTAAAAAGCATTTGTTTGACTTAAATATGATCTGCGGATGAATTACCTAAAACATCAGGGGGTTTTCAAAAAATGTAAAATAACGGTTCGGGTGTGACTTAAATTCAGACGGCAGGTTGATTTCAAGAAAATACAGGGACTTTTGTGTAAAATACAAAAATAATGATTCGTCTTAACTTAAAACAAGACTGCGGGTTGAATTCTCTAAAAGTAGAGGGACTTTTCTAAAAAATGCCATGATGGACGAAAGAAGCCCAATTTTCTATTAGGTAAAGATTTGAGTCGTAGAGTTTTGTTGTGATGCCATGTTGTATTTGCACATATTGAGCATATTGTTGTAGCGACCAGACCTCAAACAGTCTGATCTCTGTGCTCCGGTGTCATCCCTGGATCAGTAATGCTGACACCACACAGTACTCGGAGGATTTATAGCAGAGTAGCAATCACACACTTATTACATCGAGTGTCTCAAAAGAGAACTTATTACAATAAATATGGCTTAAGGCCATCTAATAACGATAACAGCAGAAGGCTTGGAAGATAAGTGAGTCCATCAACTCCAACGGCATCACTGAGTATAAAACCATGACCTAAAACTCCTCAATCGTCATCTGAAAAGTCTGGAACATTAACGGTGCAGCCCGAAAACGGGTCAGCACATGGAATATGCTGGCAAGGTAACACATAGAGAGTAATGGAATGCAATAGCTATACTATATGCATATTTGGCTGGTGGAAAGCTCTATGGTTACAGTTTTGCGTAAAGCCAATTTTTCCCTACTTCAAAGGAATAAACTTAATTACTATCATGGTGGTTGTTAAACATTGAGAATGGTTGACAGCATTCTCAATCCCAATTAAGTAACATCATTAAAACCCCACAAAATTAATTTAGAGTAACATGTTGAGATTCACATGATAATCCAAGTACTAGATACTCAAGATGTCAATAACCGGGGACACGGCTAACCATGATTAGTTTGTTACACTCTGCAGAGGTTTGCACACTTTTCCCCACAACACTCGATCGCCTCCGTTTGGTTTCTCGCACTACAGGGTGTTTGAGAAGACGGATGACCGAGACATAGTCTTTCAGAAGCGCTAGCACCTTACGACGGATAGACCGGTACACCTACTTTCCCCTACATCTGCTAGTCTACCCTGTAAGAGTTCGCACAACTTAGTCAACTATGCCAGAGCTCATGATGGCTTGTGGCTGCACACGGAAGTTTCTAGTATGAATAATCTCATGATCCCTTTGGGCCTGGGTGGCGGTCCAAATAAAAACAGGCAAGTCCTGGAAACCCCAGGTGCCTCAATCCACCCAGATGTGTGTTAGGTTGCCACCTTAGATAAAACCTTAATTATCAATCTCACATCTGTCATGGATATCACTCACCCAATCCACGTCTACTAGCATAGCATGGCATAATGAGCACAAACGTAGAAGTAACTCCCAAAGGTTTGATAATAAACAGGTAATAGGTACTACCTCATCTACTTCCCATCCCACAATTTAATTAGATCCTAATCATGCAATGTGTGAGGATTGATCTAATGCAATAAAACTGGGTTGTAGAAAAGGTATGATCAAAGTGTTACTTGCCTTGCTGATGATCCGTAACCTAGAGATTCGAAGTAACAGGCGGCGCACTCCGGGTATTCTATCGCAGACAAACAACAAGCATACAATAAGTACTCATCTAATGCACAGGTAAAACCTCAAATAGAAGATCTAACCAGAAAGTTCAACTTAAGAACCCTGGTTTGCAAAAAGAATCAAATCGAACGAAGCAAAAGAAATCAAACGGCAAAAGAAAACAACTTCGTTCTAGTAATCTGGATCTAGGGCAACTTTTACAGTAGCAAAAACATGTTTAAGTTGATTATTCGGAAAGAGGGTTTCGAGACGAAACTCCAGGCGCTTGAATCGCCTGATTCCGATAAACGAGCGAAAAGTTATACTAAAACGAAAATCGGATCAGAAATCGCGATCAGAAAATAACCGCGAAAAATCCGACGAAAAAGAAAAACGACGAACAAATTTTTTTTTAAATAGCATGGAAAACGAGGCGGCAGCGAACCTCGGGCGGCGCGCTGCTCCAGCGGTGGCGGCGGCGGCGGCGGCTGTGGCGGGGCTAGGGTTAGGCGGAGGGGGCTGGGCTCTCTCTCGGCTCGGGCCTCGGGCGCCTTATAAAGGCCCCGGCCAGGGAGTCCTGGCCGAGTACGGCCCGTAGTCGGTTCCGGGTTTTTTTTAATAATTCAGCTCGGAAGAAAAATAAAAAGAAATACTAAACGGACTCCAAAAATCATGAAATAAATTTTGCTGGGTTTCTAAAATCAAGCCCGATAAAGTGAACATTTATCTGGGCCCAAACTACAATTTTGAAAAACGCGCATTTTTCCTAAATTCAATTAAAAATACCGAAAAACTCCAAAATAAAACTTATTTGATTTTTTTATTAAATCCTCAATATTTCTATATTTTGGGAAAGTCATTTTATTCCCTCTCTCATATTTTTGTAATAGAAATAATTGATGATAAAATAAATAAAATCAAATGATCCTGTTTACATAATTTAAGAAAACTCAAATATGTAAATAACGAAATCCCCAACTCTCTCCGTGGGTCCTTGAGTTGCTTAGGATTTTCTAGGATCAAAACCAAAAGCAAAATAAAATATGATATGCATGATGACCTAATGTATAACATTCCAAATTGAAAATTTGGGATGTTACAAACCTACCCCCCTTAAGATGAATCTCGCCCTCGAGATTCGGGTTGGCTAGAAAATAGGTGAGGGTGGTCTTTGAGCAAATCTTCCTCTCACTCCCAGGTGGCTTCATCCTCCGTGTGGTGGCTCCACTGAACTTTGCAAAACTTGATAACCTTGCTACGAGTAACTCGGCTGGCAAACTCAAGAATATTGACTGGTTTTTCCTCATAGGTCAAATTGTTATCCAACTGAATTGCTTCTAATGGCACTGTGTCTCTCAAGGGTATGTCAGCAATCTCCGCGTGACACTTCTTCAACTGAGAAACGTGGAACACATCATGCACTCCTGCCAATACTTCTGGCAATTCCAACTTGTAGGCCACTTCTCCCATACGCTCCAAAACTCGATATGGTCCTACAAATCATGGTGCTAACTTCCCCTTAACTCCAAAGCGCTTAATCCCTCAAAGTGGGGATACTCGAAGATAAACTCTGTCTCCAACTTCGTAAACTATCTCCTTGCGTTTAGAATCTACGCAGCTCTTCTGCCTGGACTGGGCTACCTTGAGCCTATCGCGAATCAACTTCACCTTTTGTTCAGACTCTTTAATCAGATCTGGTCCAAACAACTGGCGGTCTCCAACTTCGTCCCATGATAACGGTGTCCTGCACCTCCTTCCGTACAAAGCTTCGAAAGGTGCCATTTTCAAACTGGTCTGATAGCTATTATTGTAAGAGAACTCTGCATATGGCAAATTATCGTCCCAACTAGATCCATAATCTAGCGCACAAGCTCTCAGCATATCCTCCAAAATCTGATTGACTCTCTCGGTCTGTCCATCTGTCTGCGGGTGAAAAGCTGTACTAAATTCTAGCCTAGTACCCAAAGTCTCATGAAACTGCTTCCAGAACTTTGAGGTAACCTGGGTTCCTCTATCTGATACGATGCTCCTCGGAACTCCATGCAAACATACGATCCTGGTCATGTATATCTTTGCCAACTTAGCACTGGTGTAAGTGGTCTTTACTGGGATGAAATGAGCTACCTTCGTCAATCGATCAACTATGACCCAAATCGAGTCATAGCCTGAACGAGTCCTTGGTAATCCCGTGATAAAATCCATGCCTAGCTTATCCCACTTCCATTCGGGTATCGGCAATGGTTGCAACAATCCTGCTGGCTTCTGATGCTCTGCCTTTACTCTCTGACATACGTAACAAACTGCTACATACTCCGCAATATCCTTTTTCATTCCGGTCCACCAGAAAACATCCTTCAAATCCAAATACTTCTTGGTATCTCCTGGGTGAATCGAATATGGTGAATCATGTGCCTCTTGCAAAATCAACTTTCTGATTTCCGGGTCATTGGGTATATAAACACGGTCTTCAAACCATAGGGTGTCGTGCTCATCCTCACGAAATCCTTTAGCTTTTCCTTCTTTCATCTTCTCCTTTATGGAAGCAATCTCCTTGTCAGATTTCTGAGCTTCTCTGATTCTGTCCATCAATGTTGACTGAATCTCCAATGCTGCTACATAGCCTCTCGGAACTATTTCCAAACATAGTTCACGAAAATTTTCTGCTAACTCCGTGGGTATGCTGAAATTGTCCTCCCGATCTAGGGGTAAAACGAGGCTTCTGCTGAGCTCCTGAATTATACTTTCCTTGTCCATACTTCCTCTTGCGGTTCTCAATTTGCTGCCGCTTCCCTTCAATCATAAGGGCACGATCTACCAACTCCTGGTAGTTGTTGAAGGTGGCTACCATCAACTGCATACTCAACTCATCATTCAGTCCTTCCAGGAATTTCTCCTGCTTAGCTGCATCTGTAGCAACGTCATCTGGGGCATAACGTGCTAGCTTACTAAACTCCTCCACATACTGGCCAACTGTCCGTCCTCCTTGGCGCAAGTTACGAAACTCACGCTTCTTCATGGCCATTGCTCCTGCTGAAACATGGGCAGTACGAAAAGCCTGCTGAAACTGGTCCCATGTGACAGTGTCGACTGGGAAGGTGGCTGTGAAATTCTCCCACCAAGATGCTGTGGGTCCTTCTAACTGATGTGCGGCAAACTTCACCTTCTCCGCATCTGCGCGTCCTGCTGTGGTCAACTCCCTAGCTATCTTGTGGAGCCAATCATCTGCTACCATCAGCTCAGTGCTACTGGAAAACACCGGCGGATTTAGCCTAAGAAAACGGGCTAAGTGGTCAACAGGTGGTGGTGGTGGTGGGTTGTTGTTGTTGTTCCCTTGATTCTGATTTTGAACTAGCAACTGCATCAAGGTGTTCTGCTGCTGGATCAACTGGGTGATCTCCGGCGGAAAGGCAAATCCGGGGTCACGTCTCGGAGGCATCTGAGGGTTTAGAAAAGATGAGATATAAGAATAGAGGGGGTCTAAAGAGAAAACACTACCCATATGCACATGAGGCAAAAGCACACAATTCACTTCATTCAATCAAACAAAGGCATACAATCGATCTAACTATCGCAAAAGTGCTCGGACTACTATATTTACATGGTGGACTACTACTACTGATGAGGTGGTCTACTAGAAATATTCTACGGTTGTAGACTCCATGATATCGGCTCCTGCTTCATCCACATAGTCATCATCGCTACTATCTTGCTCCGAGTTGGTGCCGTCAATGATGATGTAGTCTTTCGGGCTAATCTCCTTGGGTTCTTCGTCTTCATCTACTGGTGTCGGGCCTCCCATAAATATTCCAATCTTCTTTATCAGATCATCATTCTTCTCCACCAATACTTCAATTTCTTCTTCATAATCTTCGCGTGTAGCCTTGAGTTCTTCCTCTAGTTCCTTGATTCTAGTCTTAGCCTTCTTCAGATCTATCATGTCGGCGCACATCTGATTCTCCTGTCGTCGAATGTGCTGGTTTAACTCCTGGATAAAAGCTGCAATTGATCTATCTTTCCTCGTGCTGATCATCTCCCAGTGTTCATCTCGGCGTCCACAAATCTGGTAGATAGTATCCTTGAGATCCTTGCGGTAAACTTCTCCAATGCGTCCCATGGCGATATGAGCTGCCATGCTCTTTCCTAGACTCCAAGTTGGTGCATCAAAAGAAAACTCTATGGGCTCAGTGACTGGCATAAACGTCCTTCTTGGAACTTGAACTTGAATCATCCAGCGCTCTTCTTCAGGTAAGGTGGCGTTGTAGGTTCCCGTGAAGCTTGGTACTCCTATGTTCAGGTATCTAGTGACTTCCTTCAAGTGGCGTCCAAAGGGTGTATCTTCATCCGGTTGGGTGAACTTGTTCCTTGCATCCGCCATCCTAAAGATTAGAAAAGATGAGAAGTCAGAAGTGAAGAGAGTGAGTAGTGATCTAGGTCTTTAGCTTAGTGGTCGTGTCCTACAGTCAGCGTGTGCTCTGATACCATCTCTGTAGCGACTAGACCTCAAACAGTCTGATCTCTGTGCTCCGGTGTCATCCCTGGATCAGTAATGCTGACACCACATAGTACTCGGAGGATTTATAGCAGAGTAGCAATCACACACTTATTACATCGAGTGTCTCAAAAGAGAACTTATTACAATAAATATGGCTTAAGGCCATCTAATAACGATAACAACGGAAGGCTTGGAAGATAAGTGAGTCCATCAACTCCAACAGCATCACTGAGTATAGAACCACGACCTAAAACTCCTCAATCGTCGTCTGAAAAGTCTGCAACGTTAACGTTGCAGCCCGAAAACGGGTCAGCACATGGAATATGCTGGCAAGGTAACACATAGAGAGTAATGGAATGCAACAGCTATACTATATGCATATTTGGCTGGTGGAAAGCTCTATGGTTACAGTTTTGCGTAAAGCCAATTTTTCCCTACTTCAAAGGAATAAACTTAATTACTATCATGGTGGTTGTTAAACATTGAGAATGGTTGACAGCATTCTCAATCCCAATTAAGTAACATCATTAAAACCCCACAAAATTAATTTAGAGTAACATGTTGAGATTCACATGATAATCCAGGTACTAGATACTCAAGATGTCCATAACCGGGGACACGGCTAACCATGATTAGTTTGTTACACTCTGCAGATGTTTGCGCACTTTTCCCCACAAGACTCGATCGCCTCCGTTTGATTTCTCGCACTACAGGGTGTTTGAGAAGACGGATGACCGAGACACAGTCTTCCAGAAGCGCTAGCACCATACGACGGATAGACCGGTACACCTACTTTCCCCTACATCTGCTAGTCTACCCTGTAAGAGTTCACACAACTTAGTCAACTATGCAAGAGCCCATAATGGCTTGTGGCTGCACACGGAAGTTTCTAGTATGAATAATCTCATGATCCCTTTGGGCCTAGGTGGCAGTCCAAATAAAAACAGGCAAGTCTTGGAAACCCCAGGTGCCTCAATCCACCCAGATGTGTGTTAGGTTGCCACCTTAGATAAACCCTTAATTATCAATCTCACATCTGTCATGGATATCACTCACCCAATCCACGTCTACTAGCATAGCATGGCATAATGAGCAAACGTAGAAGTAACTCCCAAAGGTTTGATAATAAACAGGTAATAGGTACTACCTCATCTACTTCCCATCCCACAATTTAATTAGATCCTAATCATGTAATGTGTGCGGATTGATCTAATGCAATAAAACTGGGTTGTAGAAAAGGTATGATCAAAGTGTTACTTGCCTTGCTGATGATCCGCGTAACCTAGAGATTCGAAGTAACAGGCGGCGCACTCCGGGTATTCTATCGCAGACAAACAACAAGCATACAATAAGTACTCATCTAATGCACAGGTAAAACTCAAATAGAAGATCTAACCAGAAAGTTCAACTTAAGAACCCTGGTTTGCAAAAAGAATCAAATCGAACGAAGCAAAAGAAATCAAACGGCGAAAGAAAACAACTTCGTTCTAGTAATCTGGATCTAGGGCAACTTTTACAGTAGCAAAAACATGTTTAAGTTGATTATTCGGAAAGAGGGTTTCGAGACGAAAACTCCAGGCGCTTGAATCGCCTGATTCCGATAAACGAGCGAAAAGTTATACTAAAACGAAAATTGGATCAGAAATCGCGATCAGAAAATAACCGCGAAAAATCCGACGAAAAAGAAAAACGACGAACAGATTTTTTTTAACAGCACGAAGACGAGGCAGCGGCGAACCTCGGCGCGCGTGCTGCTCCGGCGGCGGCGGCTGGGCTCTCTCTCGGCTCGGGCCTCGGGCGCCTTATAAAGGCCCCGGCCAGGGAGTCCTGGCCGAGTACGGCCCGTAGTCAGTTCCGGGTTTTTTTTAAATAATTCCGCTCGGAAGAAAAATAAAAATAAATACTAAATGGACTCCAAAAATCACGAAATAAATTTTGCCGGGTTTCTAAAATCAAGCCCGATAAAGTGAACATTTATCTGGGCCCAAACTACAATTTTGAAAAACGCGCATTTTTCCTAAATTCAATTAAAAATACCGAAAAACTCCGAAATAAAACTTATTTGATTTTTTATTAAATCCTCAATATTTCTATATTTTGGGAAAGTCATTTTATTCCCTCTCTCATATTTTTGTAATAGAAATAATTGATGATAAAATAAATAAAATCAAATGATCCTGTTTACATAATTTGAGAAAACTCGAATATGTAAATAACGAAATCCCCAACTCTCTCGGTGGGTCCTTGAGTTGCTTAGGATTTTCTAGGATCAAAACCAAAAGCAAAATAAAATATGATATGCATGATGACCTAATGTATAACATTCCAAATTGAAAATTTGGGATGTTACAATTGTGTCTATGATTGAAATGCTTGGTATGTGTGGGATCCGACAACCTAGTTATTTATCCTTGGTAGCCTCTCTTATGGGGAAATGTAGTCTAGTGCTTCCACTGAGCCATGGTAGTCTACTACAGCCTGGTTTACTGGAGTCCTGCTAGCCCAGTTACTATTGCTCCAGAACACTTAGACTGGCCGGCATGTGATCCACTTCGTTCCTGTGTCTGTCCCTTCGAGGAAATGTCATGCGGTGACTTCCGGAGTCCTGCTAGCCTGCTACAGCCCGGGTTCCCGGAGTCCTGTTAGCCCAGTTGCTACAGCCCGGATTCACAAGCTGATGACCGCCATGCTCGATGCTAGTTCATGTATGCCTGTCCCCGTAAGTCAGTGCCACTTTGGGTTCACGACTAGTCATGTCGGCCTGGGTTCTCTGTCATATGGATGCTAGCGACACTATCATATACGTGAGCCAAAAGGCTCAAACGGTCTCGGGCCAGGTTAGGTGGCACCTATGGGAATACCGTCCGTGAGGCCGCAAAGTGATATGATGTGTTACATGCTAGATCGGTGTGACTTAGGATCGAGGTCCTAACAGTCCCATCATCGCGAGATGATCGTGGGGCCGGTAGTGTCGCGGCCGTGGTACGAGCGGCCACCTCCTGGGTACCCTTGCCCTAGTACGCTCAAGTTGAGGGCTCCGGTGCGAGGAGCGACGAGAGTCCCCGCCCGCGCCGGGGCCGTGGACGCCACGCCGTGGTGGCGCACGTCGTCGTCCCATAGGTCCATGTCGCAGACTCTTCGCGTGAGTTCGTGCTGTGGGTGGCGATGCCTCCGAGCACTTGGATTCGCTTCCCGCAGTTCTTCACCGCTGAGATGCCGCCGAGAGGTCCCCTTGAGCTTTGGCTGCAGCACGTCGACTGCGATGCCTCAGCGACCGGGGAGGAGGTTGAAGCCATCTCCTCCGGGAGGATCTTCATGACTCGTGGCTGGGGCGAGGTCACTCGAGTCTGCCGCGCGGAAGGCGTCCTCGCCATCCACTTCGAGTACGACGGCACCTCCACGCTGTTCTTCAAGGTCTTCGACGAGGAAGGCCGTCGCTTGGAGTGCTGCCCTGAAGGGGGTCACCAGGACGACGCAGCGGCCGGCGCCGGGCCTGCCGCCGGCCTCGCCGGCAGCTCCTCTAGCGACAGCGTTGACTCCTGGTGGTCCAGCGACTCTACGGAGCTCGTCGAGTCTCTGGAGACAAGCGATGACAGCTATTTGCCCCAGAGCTCTCGCCGCGCTCGGAGCAGAGCCGCAGCGTCCGGCCACCGCCATTGATGACCTAGATGGTGTTGGCGCCGGCCTCCGGAGGCCCACCGTTTATGATGGAGTCTGTGCTATTCGGTGCACGTAGATAGAGCTCCTAGGAACTCCTTTCTTTTGTTTCCTGTGAGGAATTACAACGGACCTCGTGGGGGTGTGTAAAGGATCTGTAATGTCTTTTGTTGATATTCCCCTTTTCATGAAAATTTGTGTCAGGACCCCGATTCTAAGTCACATCGATCTAGCCTGTAACACCTCATATCACTTTGCGGCGTCACGCACGGTATTCCCACAGGTGTCTCCTTACCATGGCCTGGGACCATTTGTGCCTTTTGTCTCACATATATGATAGTGTCGCTAGCATCCATATGACAGAGACCCGGGCCAACATGACTAGTCGTGAACCCAAAGTGGCACTAACTTACGGGGACAGGCATACAAAAATCAACATCGAGCATGTCGGTCAGCAGCATGCGAATCCGGGCTATAGCACTGGGCTAACAGGACTCCGGGAACCCGGGCTGTAGCAGGCTAGGCAGGACTCCGGATGTCACCGTGTGACATTTCCCGGAAGGGACAGACACAGGAATGAAGTGAATCACATGCCGGCCAGTCAAGTGTTCCAGAGCAGTAGTGCTGGGCTAGCAGGACCCCGGTGAACCGGGCTGTAGCAGACTACTATGGCTCATGGAAGCACAAGACTACATTTCCCCATAAGAGAGGCTACCAAGGTAAAACAACTAGGTTATTGGATTCCACACATACCAAGCATTTCAATCATACACACTATATGCTCAATATGTGTAAATACAACATGGCATCACAATAAGACTCTACGACTCAAAGTATTTATTCATTAGGCTCCGAGGAGCGAGATATTACAAACATGGGTCTCATGATCCATCATTCAGAGCATACAAATCAAAGCACATGCGGAAGCTTAACATGTCTGGGTACAGACATCTACAAATGAAAAAGGCTGAGAAGCCTGACTAAGTACCAGATCCTGCCGAGGGCACAAGATCGTAGCTGAGGTATCAAGCTAAACGTGGAAGTCCACACGGAACTACTAGCGAGACTGACGTCTCTCTACAAAACATAAAATAGGCAAACGTGAGTACAAATGTACCCAGCAAGACTTACATCAGAACTAACTACATATGCATCGGTATCAACAAAGAGGGGTGGTGGAGTTTAACTGCAGCAAGCCAGCTTTGACTCGGTGGCTATCTTAAACTACGACTGCAAGTAACTCTTTTGAGGTGGCGCACACGAGTCCACATATTCACCATATCAATACACCACTATGGATCTGCTCCCGTCTCCCTACGAGAAGGCCATCCATAGCACTCACGCTTATCTTGCGAGTTTTAGGGTATCCACTTTCTCTTGTCTATGAACTGTATAGGCAACCAAGTAGTCCTTTACCGCGGACACGGCTATTCGAATAGATGATGTTAACCCTGCAGGGGTGTACTTCTTCACAAACGCTCTCACCACTTACCGCCGTTTACACGACATGTACTCGGCAAGCTTCAAGCGGAAGCCCAACGAGGGTGTCGGCCACGGCCTACCTAAACACTCAAGTCTCTAGTCAGGTTTATCGCCTATCTAGGTTCCATCCGCAGGGAGTCCGGCCGAGGTTTCCACATACGGCCCCGTACGATGTGTACAGGGTTCCGAGACACCAAACGGGCGCCCGGCATGCCCCGCCATGTTTTATCTACCGCATCATAGCCCACCCGTAGGGTCAGCGCTACGCACGGCCGCCAACACATATCCTATAAACACCAGAAACTAGTTGCAACTCCTGGACAGAGAACTAGGGTGGTTAAGAAGCCGAGAGTGTCCATTGGTTTCGGGCCCAATGCGTGGTAGTAGCTGGTTCTTAAATCACACATACAGATCTCGGTGCTTAAGGACAGTTCCAATGAAACAACCCACCATGTACTCCTACATGGCCTCTCATCGATACCTTTACCAAATCATGTTCAACACACTTAGCTCACACACAGTAGGACATGTACACAACTTTCCAATTCATCCCCGATGAATCAGACCCGACTCAACTCTAAGCAGTAGCAAGCATGACAAACAAGCATGAATGAGTAGGCACATCAGGGCTCATCTATTTACTGTGGCAATGACAGGTCATGCAGAGGAAAGGGGGTTCAACTACCGCAGCATGTAACAGTTGAATCGTTGTTGTACTAATGCAGTAGAAGGGAGCAGGAGCGAGAGAGTGGGATTGTATCGGAATGAACAAGGGGATTTTTCTTGCCTATCACTTCTGAAGATAATATAGTTCTTCATCGGTGTCATCAATCACGTCGTCGGAAACATCGTCGACTGAGAGGGGACAGTTACCGGCAAACAGAGAAGGACACAATCAATGCAGTGCAACAATATGATGCATGAATGTGACATGCCAATATGCTGTTGATTGGCCTAATGTAACTAGCAACAAGTTAAATGGAGTTGGTTTGAACACTAGGTTCAAATTCAAACTCCATATGTGCTTTCTTAAATGCCATTTAATTGAATTGTCCTAAACAGAGGATATCAGTTTGTCTAACCTGCATGAGAATGCCATAAACAGATTGTTTGGATTTTTCTGATCATTTTTCATATGTAATTTGTTTCATTTGGAGTTACGGTTGATTTTATATGATTTTTAGAAGTTTTGGGTATTTTCTGAAAATAATAAATCATTTCTGATTTATTTCAAAATTCTGGAAAGTAATTACTGCGTCAGCCTGACGTTAGGGTGATGTCAGCAAGTTAACAGGGTTGGTCCGGGTCAAACCTGACCAGTGGGGTCCACTGGTCAGTGACCCAGTGCATCCTAGGGTCAATGACAGGTTGGACCGGTCAACATTGACTTGACCAAAGTCAAAGCTGACACGTGGGGTCCACCCAGATTAGCACTAACCTAAACAGGAAGTTAGACAAAACTAATTGAGCTCGGGGACCCACATGTCATGGACACATGCACTAACTAAAAAAGATTAGCACCTAAGTTAATGGCGCCACGTCAGCTGCCGGCGTTTAACCGCCGGCGACCACAGACTACGGCGGTGCCCGCATCGGGTTTGCTCTATGGGCATCCATTCGATGCGCGGGAGGGCGCATTCGAAAGAGGGGAGCCAGACGCCTCTGTTGGTGGCCATAGTTCGGGCGGGGATGGACGGAGTCGACGGTGGCGAGCTTGGCTGCGGCAGCCGGAGCACGGGGTTGGTCGGGACGAGGCTTGCTGGGGAGCACGGGCTTGGTAGGGGGTGCGGGTGGTGGCGTTGGCTTGCTGGGGAGCTGTTGAGCACGTTGGTGTGCTTTCCCATGAGCTATATCATCTGAAACAACGACGACGACATGGCTGTGCGGCGGCGAGCTCTCGGGTCCGGCGGAAACAGCGGCCAGAGTGGTCAAACGGCATGGGAAGAAGAGGGGAACGGTTCAGCGTCTCACCGCGAGTCCAACAAGCGCGAGGGCGGGGCCGGGGACGCTCTGTTGGCGGCGAATTGAGCAACGGCGGCCGTCAGTGCAGAGGACGAAGATGGCGCCGAGGACGGCATTGCAGGGCTTCCGACATTGCGTAGCTCAGTGAGGAGGTCGAGGGCGACGCGGCAGGCTTCTGGACTCATCGGCAGGGCGAGGGGTGGTCGGTGGCCGTGGTGGGAGCGAACGGCGGTGACGGGCGCGCTCGGGTGTGGCGCGGGAGAGAGCTAAGGAGGGGGAGAAGCAGGGGAGAGATTGAGGGAGGTCCAGGGGGTGCGTGGCGTCGCGAGGGAGGTCCAAGGCGACGAGGGGGAGCGGCAAGCAGGAGGTGGCCGGGGCGCGTGTGCGCGCAGGGCGGCCACACGCCCTCCTGCCTACTAGCAGGAGGTGGAAGACGACAGGGAGGAGCCCCTGGTGGGCTGGGCTGGCTTTGCCCAGCTGGCTGGTACAGTACCCGGCCAGGTGGGCTTTGCCAGGTACGTTCCTTTCTTTTATTTGTTTGTTTTCTATTATTTGCAGTTTGTTTTGATTTGCTTTAAATACCAAATCAATTTATAAGCTTATGAAAATTTGCATGTGGATCAAATGGACAGAACCAAAGTCACAAATGGAGTTTCAGAATTTTTGGACTTATAGTTAATATATAGTAAATATAAATCCAATCAAAATATTTACTGATTTAATTCAAAGTCCCAAAATAAGTGTTTCTGAGATTGCAAAAATATTGGTTTGAATTTTACCTATTGCCAATATTTTTCAGAAATGAACAGGAACATTTTCTTGGGTTTATTTGAAGCAATTTTTAAAGTTGATCATTTTTAGAAATGATTTCTGAGGCTTTCCACTTTCCCCAATTCAACTTTCATAAATTTAAACATTATGCAAGATGATTGATGCAAGGACAAGCCGTGACTAGCAAGGGATGTGACAACTCACCCCCACTAAACAAGAATCTCGTCCCGAGATTCAAGACGTGAGGTAAGGAAAAAGGTGGTCACAAAACTATCACAATCCTCATGATCGATTTGCCCTTATGGTAGCTGTTGATACATTGCATCATATTGATCTTGATGTCCTTGCCTTCGAGATCTTAGTCCAGCACAATGGTGACAGAAAGAATCTCTATAGAAATCAATCTTCTCAAAGATCGAGCAACTCAAGATCAACTCATGGAGTGAGACATAGAAACATCTCTGGAGCTGAGAGGCAAATCATGCTTCAGGAGGGACGGATGAAACAATATGATGAGGGTTTCAAGGTAGCGAGGTAACAATTACCATGATCCCATAACGGGGCACCTTAGAGGAGGTGACTCGTAGGATTATTCCCTTAAGTGGCAAAAGGAATTACTTTTGATATCTAGATCATTGAAACTCTTTATACCAGCCTAAGGAAAATCACCATCGATCGTTTGAGGGAGTTCGGAAGAATGGCATACTCAAACTAGGATGGATGATGTGGACTACCTTGTTGAAGACAACCCTATGGATGATTTTTTTTCTTATCATTGGAAATGGATGGGACCCATGGTAGGACCACTTCTAAAGATGATCCTGAACAACAATTTCTGATAAGGGCAGCCCATGGGAAATTGGCACAAGGCGATGCGAGCTGGGAGCAAAATGCAAATGTCGAGAATGTTCCAACCATCATATCTGCCTGAGATTTAGATCTGGTTGGTGTCAGAATATTCCAAACTCATCGAAACTAGAAAGAAAAGTGAAAGTTTGCAACACAAATCGACGAGATGACGTTGCGAGACTCTTGGGGAATGAACTACGGTAGTAAGCTCCAAGCCATGAGTCGGTTCTGCTACAAGCATGTGAACACGCTATCCTAAACAAGCATGGTCACTTGGTAGTCTTACAACGAAAGACTACCGAGTTCGCGGGGGGGGGGGGGAACCATCAACGAGGATATCGAGGTCCTTGCATAAGTCTAGCTCTTAAGAAGAAACTTCTTCTTGAACAAACCAATCAGTGGCTTGGTGTGCTAGGAACATAGATGGAGTGGAGGTAATTAATCTACCAAACCATAGAATACTTCGCATGTATACATGACTGATTTGGAATGATTCCAAGGGAAACAAAACAAACCTTTGTCAAATTCATGGCGGCAACTTACACCTAATGCACGTGAACTTGGAGAAAGTCACTTCTTTCATCCAAGCATAAGCTTCATGAGCGGAGCACGAAGGCATTGCTTACAAAGTTTTCAACACTAGGTTGATGTTCAACATGAATCATGGGGGAGACAAAATGCTACTGATGGGCTCAACAGCAACTCATCGGAATTTCCATATCAATGGACTTCCACCATCATGTGAACATGGTGATAGCATTGGTCAGACCAAAAGATGTAATGGTGTATGCTCGAGGGATCAAGCACGAGTAAGACAACATTACGGACATCGCCGGTTCTGATTTGACTTCACAATGGCCCATACTCAAGTCAAAGTTTTGACAAGGCAATAGATTCAACAACTAATCACGGGGACCAGTCGATAAAAATATCATCTTTCTTCAACACACACACACACTCAAGGATATCCCTTAGCGATGAACTAAGTCGGATCAGCTTTCATCTTCCAACTCTCCAAGTTGTTGTTTGGCTTAACCAACTAGCTCAGGGGTATCCAACATAGATTCTTGGAGAATGGGTGGTTTGGAGGGAAACCAACATGATCACGAACTCAACATAGCGGTTAGGTGAAAACCTGGTAATACTTCCGAGAAGATAACCGGAACGTCATGAACCACCGATATGTTACTAAGCTCGAGAGCAATCTTGCTTTTCAGGGCAAGACAATATGATCAAATAAGAAAGGATTGACACTATCCTAACTCATTGATCGAAAAGTGCACCGGAAATAAGGACTAGGTAGCACAATAAACCTTAGGGTGATGATTCAATAATCAACACGCTAAGGATAAGATTATTGTCCATTATCTACCAAGCAACAGGGTTGCTAGGAGTATTGATTTCACACATCACAGTTTACTTGTCGGCATTCTGGTTGCAACAACACGGGACCGAGGAATGAATAATGATGCCGAGAAGTATCATTGTATCAAGAGTTCATAGGAGGTTGTGTAATTCCTATGTTATTCCTGACATAAACAGGGTAATACTTCAGGGTAGAATAGAATCAAAAGCTAGATTGGCATTTTGATCTGCGGAATACAACTGCTTTGGCCCAATCCTAGATATGGATGAGGTACTGGAGTTTGTTTCTCCTAGTCATTCTGAAATAGAACGGCTCGACGGACCACAAGAATAATAAGCATCGATAATACGAATGCACAACTACTCCTGACTATCAATTGATGGACGAGGGTTAGAATACAACTAAAGAGGGACAACTCAAAGGAACATATAATTTTCTGAGTTATGGATGCATGGATTAGCATGTCGATCAAAGCTCGACATTTCTTCCGGATAACCCATGTAGAACGGTAGAACTGGCAGATTCACAATATAGAATGGAGAACTCATTAAGAGCACTCTGGTTGTGATATTTTGGTTCAAAGAACTTCTGCCATAAGCGGTTCATAGTATTTGGAAGAAGGAAATACAACAGACCCCGAGGACTAAAGGTTACTAATACCCTAAAGGAACAAGCAAACACTATGAACATGAGGTAAGTAGGGTGAATCTCGGTTTCAAAACCCAGGAATAGAATGCCTACTAACTAAATGGCATCACAGGATGATTTCGAGAATGGTGGCCAGAATCATCACACCGGGAACACAAAACATGGCTAGATTACTAGGTGACTCCCTAAAACACCTAGGGTCATAATAATTGCCCCAACATATATGTCAAGGTAATAAATTACCTCAACGCACCGGTTAGTGTGCTTATTCTGACCAAAAAGGACATCAGGAATGGAAAGAAGGGATTTGCAAATGCATCAGACTATTTAGAAACCTCGGATGACTCGGACAGCATAACGGCTATAATTGCTAAACATGATTTGAGACATCCTGCAAAATGGTGGCATAACCACTGAACATCACAATATCAAAGTTCCGAGATCAACTGTCAACACACAGAAATAGTAGGAATTGAACTAAGAATTGAATCCATCAATCCTATAAGTCTATGGATTAGTAACACGTCATCCTGATAAATAGATGAGAAGGCCTAGTTCTTAAACCCCGTAGAAGAGAAGAGGATGACTCAGATCAGAAGGCCATAAGGTAAAGGAGTAAAAGAGCCTTACGTTCCCTTCCACTATCAATTCCCCTACATAACTAAAGCATTTATAGACACAACTTCGACCGGTTTGGCTTGGCAATCCTACAGGGAGTCAGGCTCTGATACCAAAGCTGACAGGACCCCGATTCTAAGTCACACCGATCTAGCCTGTAACACCTCATATCACTTTGCGGCCTCACGCACGGTATTCCCACGGGTGTCGCCATACCATGGCCCGGGACCGTTTGCGCCTTTTGGCTCACGTATATGATAGTGTCACTAGCATCCATATGACAGAGAACCCGGGCCGACATGACTGGTTGTGAACCCAAAGTGGCACTAACTTACGGGGACAGGCATACATGAATGAACATCGAGCATGTCGGTCAGCAGTGTGCGAATCCAGGCTGTAACACTGGGCCAACAGGACTCCGGGAACCCGGGCTGTAGCAGGCTAGGCAGGACTCCGGGAACCCGGGCTGTAGCAGGCTAGGCAGGACTCCGGATGTCACCGCGTGACATTTCCCCAAAGGGACAGACACAGGAGCGAAGTGAATCACATGCCAGCCAGTCAAGTGTTCCGGAGCAGTAGTGCTGGGCTAGCAGGACTCCGGTGAACCGGGCTGTAGCAGACTACTATGGCTCATGGAAGCACAAGACTACATTTCCCCATAAGAGAGGCTACCAAGGATAAACAACTAGGTTGTCGGATCCCACACATACCAAGCATTTCAATCATACACACAATATGCTCGATATGTGTAAATACAACATGGCATCACAACAAGACTCTACGACTCAAAGTATTTATTCATTAGGCTCCGAGGAGCGAGATATTACAAACATGGGTCTCATGACCCATCATTCAGAGCATACAAATCAAAGCACATGCGGAAGCTTAACATGTCTGGGTACAGACATCTACAAATGAAAGAGGCTGAGAAGCCTGACTATCTACCGAGGTCACAAGATCGTAGCTGAGGTATCAAGCTAAACGTCGAAGTCCACACGGAACTACTAGCGAGACTGACGTCTCTCTACAAAACATAAAATAGGAAAACGTTAGTACAAATGTACCCAACAAGACTTACATCAGAACTAACTACATATGCATCGCTATCAACAAAGGAGGGGGGGGTGGTGGAGTTTAACTGCAGTAAGCCAGCTTTGACTCGGTGGCTATCTTAAACTATGACTGCAAGTAACTCTTTTGAGGTGGCGCACACGAGTCCACATATTCACCATATCAATACACCACTATGGATCCGCTCCCGTCTCCCTACGAGAAGGCCATCCATAGCACTCATGCTTATCTTGCGAGTTTTAGGGTATCCACTTTCACTTGTTTATGAACTGTATAGGCAACCAAGTAGTCCTTTACCGCGGACAAGGCTATTCGAATAGATGATGTTAACCCTGCAGGGGTGTACTTCTTCACACACGCTCTCACCACTCACCGCCATTTACATGACATGTACTCGGCAACCTTCAGGCGGAAGGCCAATGAGGGTGTCGGCCACGGCCTACCTACACACTCAAGTCTCTAGTCCAGGTTTATCGCCTATCCAGGTTCTATCCGCAGGGAGTCCGGCCGAGGTTTCCACATACGGCCCCGGACGACGTGTACAGGGTTCCAAGACACCAAACGGGCGCCCGGCATGCCCAGCCACGGTGTATCTACCGCATCATAGCCCACCGCTAGGGTCAGCGCTACGCACGGCCGCAAACACATATCCTATAAACACCAGAAAGTAGTTGCAACTCCTGGACAGAGAACTAGGGTGGTTAAGAAGCCGAGAGGGTCCATTGGTTTCGGGCCCAATGCATGGTAGTAGCTAGTTCTTAAATCACACATATAGATCTCGGTACTTAAGGACGGTTCCAATGAAACAACCCACCATGTACTCCTACATGGCCTCTCATCGATACCTTTACCAAATCGTGTTCAACACACTTAGGTCACACACAGTAGGACATGTACACAAGTTTCCAATTCATCCCCGATGAATCAGACCTGACTCAACTCTAAGCAGTAGTAGGCATGACAAACAAGCATGAATGAGTAGGCACATCAGGGCTCAAAAAACTCCTACTCATGCTAGTGGGTTTCATCTATTTACTGTGGCAATGACAGGTCAAGCAGAGGAAAGGGGGTTCAAGTACCGCAGCATGTAACAGTTGAATCGTTGTTATACTAATGCAGTAAAAGGGAGCAGGAGCGAGAGAGTGGGATTGTATCGGAATGAACAAGGGGGTTTTGCTTGCCTGGCACTTATGAAGATAATATAGTTCTTCATCAGTGTCATCGATCACGTCATCGAAAACATCATCGACTAAGAGGGGACGGTTACCGGCAAACAGAGAAGGACACAATCAATGCAATGCAACAATATGATGCATGAATGTGACATGTCAATATGCTGTTGATTGGCCTAATGTAACTAGCAACAAGTTAAATGGAGTTGGTTTGAACACTAGGTTCAAATTCAAACTCCATATGTGCTTTCTTAAATGCCATTTAATTTAATTGTCCTAAACAGCGGATATAAGTTTCTCTAACATGCATGAGAATGCCATAAACAGATTCTTTGGATTTTTCTGATCATTTTTCATATATAATTTGCTTCATTTGGAGTTACGGTTGATTTTATATGATTTTTAGAAGTTTTGGGTATTTTCTGAAAAAAAATCATTTCTGATTTATTTCAAAATTCCAGAAAGTAATTACTGCGTCAGCCTGATGCCAGGGTGATGTCAGCAAGTCAACAGGGCTGGTTCGGGTCAAACCTGACCAGTGGGGTCCACTGGTCAGTGACCCAGTGCATCCTAGGTTCAATGACAGGTGGGACCGGTCAACGTTGACTTGACCAAAGTCAAAGCTGACATGTGGGGTCCACCCATATTAGCACTAACCTAAACAGGAAGTTAGACTAAACTAATTGGGCTCGGGGACCCACATGTCACGGAAACATGCACTAACTAAACAAGATTAGCACCTAAGTTAATGGCGCCACGTCAGCTGCCGGCGTTTAACCACCGGCGATCACAGACCGCGGCGGTGCCGCATCGGGTTTGCTCTATGGGCATCCATTC
Organism: Triticum urartu; assembly: GCF_003073215.2. Classification (NCBI taxonomy): domain Eukaryota; kingdom Viridiplantae; phylum Streptophyta; class Magnoliopsida; order Poales; family Poaceae; genus Triticum; species Triticum urartu. The sequence goes on along the minus strand of NC_053025.1, from coordinate 186,179,010 downwards.
GATGCGCAGGAGGGCGCATTCGAAAGAGGGGAGCCAGACGCCTCTATTGGTGGCCATGGTTCGAGCGAGGGTGGACGGAGTCGGCGGCAACGAGCTTGGCTACGGCGGCCGGAGCACGGGGTTGGTCGGGACGAGGCTGCAGGGCTCGGTAGGGGGTGCGGGTGGTGGCGTTGGCTTGCTGGGGAGCTGCTGAGCATGTTGGTGTGCTTTCCCATGAGCTATAGCGTCTGAAACAACGACGACGACATCGCTGTGCAGCGATGAGCTCTTGGGTCCGGCGGAAACAACGGCTAGAGTGGCCAAACGGCATGGGAAGAAGAGGGGAACGGTTCAGCGGCTCACCGCGAGTCCAACGAGCGTGAGGGCGAGGCCGGGGACGCTTTGTGGGCGGTGAATCGAGCAACGGTGGCTGTCGGTGCAGAGGACGAAGATGGCGTTGAGGACGGCATTGCAGGGCTTCCGACGTTGCGTAGCTCAGCGAGGAGGTCGAGGGTGATGCGGCGGAGCTTCTGGACTCATCGGCAGGGCGAGGGGTGGTCCGTGGACGTGGTGGCAGCGAACGGCTGCGACGGGCGTGCTCGGGTGTGGTGCGGGAGAGAGCAGAGGAGGGGGGAGAAACACAGGACAGAGTGAGGGAGGTCCAGGGGTGCGTGGCGTCACGAGGGAGGTCCAGGGCGACGAGGGGGAGCGGTAAGCACGAGGTGGCCGGGGCGCGTGTGCGCGCACAGCGGCCACAGGGCCTCCTGCCTACTGGCAGGAGGTGGAAGACGACATGGAGGAACCCCTAGTGGGCTGGGCTCGCTTTGCCCAGCTGGCTGCTACATTACCCGGCCAGGTGGGCTTTGCCAGGTAAGTTCCTTTCTTTTCTTTTTTTGTTTTCTATTATTTGCAGTTTGTTTTGATTTGATTTAAATACCAAATCAATTTATAAGCTTCTGAAAATTTGCATGAGGATCAAATGGACAGAACCAAAGTCACACATGGAGTTTCAGAATTTCTGGACTTATAGTCAATATATAGTAAATATAAATCCAATCCAAATATTTGCTGATTTAATTCAAAGTCCCAAAATAAGTATTTCTGAGATTCCAAAAATATTGGTTTGAATTTTACCTATTGCCAATATTTTCAGAAATGAACAGGAACATTTTCTTGGGTTTATTTGAATCAATTTTTAATGTTGATCATTTTTAGAAATGATTTTTGAGGCTTTCCACTTTGCCCAATTCAACTTTCATAAATTTAAACATGATGCAAGATGATTGATGCAAGGACAAGAAGTGACTATGTAGGGAGCGCATGTCTTGTTTGCGAGCGCATGTCCTGTTGAGGCTCGGTCTCCCCTTTCCAATCCCGCGACAGCTTAGTGCTCTACGCTGACAGGTCCCGGTCCCCAGGTAGGCTGTAGCCGTCGCTGGAATGTCTGGTCACGATGTCGTGGTCAAGGCCAGGAGGTGAGCGGCACGAGGTCCAGTAAGAGCTCCTGAGGCGCGATGCTCAAGAGGCCCCTTTAGCGCGCAAGCAGCTTCCTGAGGATGAGAAAGGGAGGCGACGTTGCTGTAGCAGGGAAGCGAGAGGCGAGGGTCTTATGCTGTAGTGCTGGGTTGATTCAGGCGCGAGACTTATCTTGGCCTTCCGGAGTTGGTTCCTCGTGTAGTGCCCAATTTGGGTGTCGTCCACTATTGGGTAGCTAGGTTGGGCCCTTGAGAGCCTCTTCCTCTTCTCCATGCTCTCCTGTCAGCTCTGCATCCTCAGGTCCCGGCCCTCGAGCGAGCTCAACCGACGCTGGTATGCCAGGTCGCGATGCCATGGTCAACACCAGGGGGTGAGGGATGGAGGGCAGTGAGAGTTCTTGAGTCTAGATGCTTAGGAGCCCCCCCCCCTTTTAACGCGCAAGTGAAATGCATGGGAGAAGAGAGAGAGAGAGTCCATGGTACCACCCGCTGTAGTCCTCAGGAAGTTCCTACAGGTTAGCGCTGGGAAGGGCACAACTCGCCATGATGATTGCTGGTCCGTCACTGGCACATGGGAGGGGACTCCGTACTGTAGAGAGCCCCCGGGGTGTGTACAGCCCCGCCCTGACACATGGCTTGCACGGTAGGGCTAGACGAGGTGTGTCTGGGCACTCGTGAGCCAACGCAGGACTCACGAGGCCCTACCTCAAGGCGGGTTGCGCCTGGTCTTGGTTCTTGATGGCTATGGTGTTCCTGCGAGATGGTTAGACAACCTGTGCCGAATGAATTTCCTGAGGCTATCGCACGAGAAGGCCAAGCACCAAGGACCCCCGGAGGTGACGTGAACGGGGCCGGCCCGCCACACAGAGCTCAGCTGTTGGCTTTATCAACGCTGTAGGGACGGGCCAGAGCACAGACGCCGTGCCTAGCTTTCTTATGCGAAGGATCCTGAAGAAATACGATCGGCGCGCGGCTCCCATGGTGGGTGACAATCGAGCAGGTGATATCCATAGATAGATTACGCATGAAAAGCAACTAGCTTAGGTAAATGCAAGAACGATACATGCCACTGGGTCAGACCCTAGCGGCCTGGTGATGATGCAGCCCGAGGGGCACCCCCAGCAGGGTGGACTAAATATGCAAACGGATACATGCCACAGGGACTGACCCACACGGCCTGGGAATGATGCAGCCCAGGGGGCGCTCCCAGTTGAATGAACTTGGAAAGGTGTCACCTGGTTTGGTTGTCGAAGGAGTGTTGGGGTAGCTGAAGACGCGTAGCGAAGAAGCCGCTCCTCACAAGCCATCGAAATCCTGAGCCTCGGCACGCTCTAGAGTCTGGGGTGGCCTCCTGAGGACCGCCTCCATCTCTTCCAGGATTGCATGATGCCAGGCCTCTTGACCTGCCAAGGTGCGCCGCAGGTTGCGCTGGAAGGCGGCTGCTACGCTCGGCAAGCCAAACAGCATGCGAACGTAGCTGTGAGGTGGACCCTCACACTGTCCAGCACGTGAAGGCTAGAAGCGCTCCTAAGATGCGTCCTTGTTAAGCCATGGGATGTCGATGACGATGTGCAGCTCACCACCCTCGCCTGGGTGGGGAGCCGCGCCATGTGGGCGGAGGTCCTCGCGTATTGCTCTTGCTTCCTGAAGCTCTTGAGATGCCTTGGTGATGAACTCATGAGCGCCGGGTGCTCCTCGCCAAGTGTCCTCCCGAGGGAAGCATGCCGTGAAGCACGCCTCCACGTGGTGCCCGAGCGCCTCCCTCGTGATGTTGGCCAGGTCCGAGGCCCTCCAGAAGAGAGCCCCCGAGCCCTGCCCAAAGTGGGCGCCAGGCGCGCCTCCCTATGCCAGGGGGAGGCGCCCTAGGGGCTAGCGTAGATCCTGAAGTGGCGCCGCTGGAGGTGCCGCTCCCCTGAGGCCCAGTGCGGAATAGCTGCTTCTTTTTCTTGGGGTTGGCCTCAGGAGGTACTGCACACCCATGCTGTCAGGGTCTTCGATTGCTGCAGCTTGGATGGCACGCTTGAGGGAGCACACCGCGTCTCTTTCTTCGCAAGGGACTGTGATGATCCCGCCGCTTCCCGACATCTTGAGGACATTGTAGCCATGGTGGGTGACTGCCATGAATTTGGCCAGCGCTGGGTACCCGAGGATGGCGTTGTACGACAGGCGGATGTGGGCGATATCGAAGTCGACAAGATCGGTGTGGTAGTTTTCACGCTGACCGAAGGTGACAGGGAGGCAAACTTGCTCTATCGAGGTGGTGGACCCGTCTGTCACTCCTGAGAAAGGCTTGCTAGGCTGGAGCTGATCGTATAGCACATGAAGGCTATCAAACGTCTCGACGGACAGGACACTGAGCCCTGCGCTGCCATCGATGAGGGTCTTGGTGACTTGGACATTGCTGATGACGAGTGAACAGAGAATTAGGAGGATGCCAGCGGTTGCCGCGCATTTGAGCTGGTCCGCCGAGCTAAAGGTGATGGCGTACTTGGACCACCTGAGCGGACGCGTAGCCTCGATCTTGGGAAGAGCTGCATTCACTTCGCGAGAGAACTACTTGAAGATGTGCTGGGAGGCTGGAGCCCGAGCGCCAACAAAGATGCAGGCGATGGCGTGCAGCTCCTGGAAGCCCCCAGCCCCTTCGTCCTATTGATAGTCACCATTCCTCCATGGCGGCGGCAGTGGAGGGAGACCAGGGTTATGTAACGCCCCGTGACCGATGTGCCAGGTGTCCTCCAGTTATTCGCTGTTGTTGCCTTGTCATTGCTTGCGTGTCATGCATTGCATATCATGTCATCATGTGCATTTCATTTGCATACATGTTCGTCTCATGCATCCGAGCATTTTCCCCATTGTCCGTTTTGCAATCCGGCGCTCCTATGTCACCCGGTGTCCCTTTCTACCTCTTTTCATGTGCGGGCATTAAACATTTTCAGATTGGACCGAGACTTGTCATGCGGCCTTGGTTTACTACAGGTAGACCGCCTGTCAAGTTTCGTGCCATTTGGACTTCGTTTGATACTCCAACGGTTAACCGAGGAACCGAAAAGGTCTCGTGTGTGTTGCAGCCTAACACCACTCCAAAGTGGGCCAAAACCCACCAAAACCCCCTCCATCATCTCAGTCGTTCGATCACGATCATGTGGCCGGAAACCGCACCTCATTTGGACTCTCCTAGCTCCCTCTACCTATATATTTGTGCTCTACTCCAAAATTTCCGCGCAGTCTAACCCTAGCGTCTTCCTCGTCGCGCCACCGGACATGTCTGCGCCGCACCGGACATGTCCGCCGCTGCCGGCCACCTCGCTCCGGCCAACCAGGGGCCGACACATCAGCCACAACCGCCTCCCACGACAACCCCGCCGTGCCACGTGTCCCGCGCCACCTCGCCGGCCTCTCCGCAGCCGCGCAGCCCGCGCGAGACCCGCGGAGCCTAGATCGGGGCCTGCCGGAGCCCATCTGGGCCTAGGGCAACCGCCGCTCGATCCGGAGCTCCTCCGCTCGCCTAGCTCCTTGCGCTCCTCGTCGCGAGCTACACCTCGCCGCTGTGCTCGCCGTCGGCCACCGCCCCGCCGCCCGTTCGCCGGCGCCGCCTTCACTGGAGCTCCGCCAGCCACCGGTGGTCGTCACCCTCACCGAGAACGGGCCCATTTGACCCGATCTTTCCGCCCACGTCGACAGCCGCGCGGGTAACGTCCTCCTCCGGCCGGATCCGCCCAGAGCTCCCTCGACGGTGACCTCCCTCTTCGTCTCCGGCAACCGTGCAACCCTTCTCCGGCGATCCTCGTCTCCCACGCCGCCGTTGACTTTTGCCTCGAGGTGGTGAAATTTCTTCTAAGTCCCCAGTTTGCAGATATTTTTTAGGCTTTTTCATCGCATCGTATCTCTGCATCCATAGCTCAGATTCGTGCGTGTATCATATCAAAATGTTCGCCTCGACGAGGACATCATTTCATCTCATTGCATCATTTTCATTTGAGCTCATCTTGATGCCCGAAATGCTGTTGGAAGAGGGCTATGTAATGAATTTGTCAGATCTGTTTCATCAAATGGCCTTTTATCATTTTGCCATGATTAATGTGTGCATGCTATGATCCTGAGCTCTACATGTGTTTTGTAGAATACCATGTTATCTTTACAGGGGTGTATGCCATGTATTTTTGTGATGTTTGTGGTGACTAGCACACGCATGCAAAGTAGCTTACTCAATGATGCTGATTTCAGGGGCTTAGAATTTCACCAAGTCCTTGCCCTGTCCTTATTTTTATGCCATATGTTCATGTTGTTTCCTAGTGATCCGTGCCTCTTTTGAGGATGATTAGTAAGGATGTTTTGTTAATATTGTTGTGCTCTATCCATCCATGTACTTGTTCGAATTTATGGAGCAACCTAGATTGAGTCAATCGAGCTCTACTTTTGCTATAAAATAATCCTGGCAGATTGTTGACATGTTTAGCGATTTTGCCGAGGATGTTGTTATTGATCCGGGCATGCTATGTTATTGTTCTTGCCATGTCTAGCTTCTATGCCATGTATTCTTGATGGTTGTATGCTTAGTTTGTAATGCCATGCTCTTTAGTGAGTGCATCGAGCTCGTAAACATGCCTACTCGTTGACTGATTTGCATGCTCCAGTTTTTCACTGTCTGAATCTGTTTATGTTTTTGCCATGTTCACATGCTTGGAATTGTATTTTACGATCCCTTTTGACTCAAGATCACAAAGGGACTTTTGTTAAGTGCTTTGAGTAGCTTCATTCCATGCCTTGCTTTTCCATGTTAAGTTCCTGTAGCTTGTAGTTTTCATGCTCTAAAGGTTGCTTCCTGATGATAAATTCCAGACATGTGTTAAGTCTGAAACCTATTATCATTTGCACTTTTGCCATGCTTGTTTGAACCTGTTATTGATTGAATTAGCCGTATCTCAGTGTTCATATTTTGTCAAGTATCATGAGTGGATCCCTGCCATGTTTTTTGTTGTCATGTTTGGGTGCTGTAGCATATTTATCATGATGCATTTAGATGGCTACTTGCTGTTTATCGTAGACTGGTGCCATAATTGTTTTGCTTGCCATTTCCAAACCGTGCATCTGATTCCGGTGATCTTTATATCGATTTCGACCGAAATCAACTTACCTTTCTAGTGGCACTATTGGATTTCTAAGTTGAGGCCAGGTTCAATCATTACTTTTCAAATCATGCATATGGATCCCATACCGCATCTCGCATATCATACCATGTTCGTGTGTTGGTTGTTTACTATGTTGTGTGCTTCTTTCCGGTGTTGCTTCTTCGGGTTGGTTCCATTAACGTCACGTTTGTGAGGACCCGTTCAACTAGGTCCATTTTTCTTCTTCATGGACTCGTTCTTCTTCCTTGCGGGATTTCAGGCAAGATTACCATACCCTCGAAATCACTTCTATCTTTGCTTGCTAGATGCTCGCTCTTTTGCTATGCCTATGCTGCGATACCTACAACTTGCTTATCATACCTCCCATATTGTTAAACCAAGCCTCTAACCCACCTTGTCCTAGCAAACTGTTGTTTGGCTATGTTACCGCTTTGCTCAGCCCCTCTTATAGCGTTGTTAGTTGCAGGTGAAGATTGGAGTTTGTTCCATGTTGGAACATGGATATTTTGTTGGGATATCACAATATCTCTTATTTAGTTAATGCATCTATATACTTGGTAAAGGGTGGAAGGCTCGGCCTTATGCCTGGTGTTTTGTTCCACTCTTGCCGCCCTAGTTTCTGTCATATCGGTGTTATGTTTCCGGATTTTGCGTTCCTTACACGGCTGGGTTATAATGGGAACCCTTGACAGTTCGCCTTGAATAAAACTCCTCCAGCAAGTCCCAACCTTTGTTTTACCATTCGCCACCTAGCCTTTTTCCCTTGGGTTAGGCCAACCCAAGGGTCATCTTTATTTTAACCCCCCCGGGCTAGTGCTTCTCTAAGTGTTTGTCCAACTGAGCGATGTCCGGAGCTACTAGGGGTAACTCTGGGCTGGCCCACCCGACGTCTTGCTCATTCGGTGTGCCCTGAGAACGAGATATGTGCAGCTCCTATCGGGATTTGTCGGCACATCTGGGTGGCTTTGCTGGACTTGTTTTACCATTGTCGAGGATGTCTTGTAACCGGGATGCCGAGTCTGATCGGATTGTCTTGGGTGAAGGAATATCCTTCGTTGACCGTGAGAGGTTGTGATGGGCTAAGTTGGGACACCCCTGCAGGGATTGAACTTTCGAAAGCCATGCCCGCGGTTATGGGCAGATGGGAATTTGTTAATGTCCAGTTGTAGAAAACCTAAACTTGACCTTAATTAAGATACATCAACCGCGTGTGTAACCGTGATGGTCTCTTCTCGGCGGAACACGGAGTTGGAGTTATGCTTAAAGTAGGTTGTTCTAGAGTCACTTCTTGATCATAATTTCTCGACCGTGCTTTGCCTTCTCTTCTCGCTCTCATTTGCGTATGTTAGCCACCATATATGCTAGTCGCTTGATGCGGCTCCACCTCATACCTTTTACCCTTCCTATAAGCTTAAATAGTCTTGATCGCGAGGGTGTGAGATTGCTGGGTCCCCGTGACTCACAGATACTTCCAAAACCAGTTTGCAGGTGACGTTGATACCGTGCAGGTGACACAACCAAGCTCAAGGAGGAGCTCGATTAAGTTCATGTTCGTTATGTTGTTCTGTTTCCAGTTGATAAGTAGTGAGGCCCAGTTGGGACGATCGGGGATCTGTGTAGCATTTGGGGTAGTCTTCTTTTATTTTGGTTCCGTAGTCGGACCTTGATTGTATTTGGATGATGTAATGCTTTATTCATGTAATTGTGTGAAGTGGCGATTGTAAGCCAACTATGTATCTTTCTCCCTTATGTATTACATGGTTTGTGTGAAGATTACCTCACTTGCGACATTGCTTTCAATGCGGTTATGCCTCTAAGTCATGCTTCGACACGTGGGAGATATAGCCACATCGATGGCGTTACAAGTTGGTAATCAGAGCCTTCCCCGGCTTAGGAGCCCCTGCTTGATCGAATCGCTGACATTGTTGAGTCTAGAAAAATGTTTTTGAGTCTTTTAGGATTATATATATCGGAGAGTTAGGACTTCTTTTTACTCCTCAGTCCCTTCGTCGCTCTGGTGAGGCATCCTGATGTAGAGTTTTGACTCTTCTCTTCTCAAATTTGACTAATTTTTTTAGGATCACACGGGTATCTTGGAATCGTTCCGATGGTTTTGTGATGAGAACATTGTTCTTGGTGCCTCCTCACATTTAGGGGTTGTGGCAGTGTCCCGGGGAGTTGAGCTCCGAGGTGTTGTCGTCACAATTTTATCGTTGCAGTTCTGGAATACCTGAGTTCGCCGACATCGAAAATCTCTTTTATGCAGTTGTTGGTGAGATAGCCTCGACGCCACCCAGTACTGGGGCGGGAGTTCGGGATTATTTCCATAACTCGTATAACGGATGCTTTTCGAAGGTTGAGGTAAACGATTTTCGAAGGTTTCTTGGTTATGTGTTGAAGGATGGATACAGCTGGATGTAGGATTTGCTAGTTTGGGTGAGATATTATGCTTCCCCTGTATCCCCAACACCTGATTGCATAACTGGAAAATTTCGGGAGTTTATAAGTGGGAATTCAAGTAGCTCTTAGGATATCTTTCCGACAGATGTATGATATGAAATTGGGGTTCGACGTCTAGTGGTTCGCCTATCCACGGTTGGTTTTACTGTGGTCTCGTTCTGTCTTAAAGAGTCCTTGGCTATGCCGACTCGGGGATGCTTCATATGTCATGTGCACTGCCTTGTACATGTTGGTGCTATACGATCGAGCCCGTGTAGGCCCCACCACGAAAACTTCGGACGAAATCTCTATCATATGTTTGTCCTGGCTTATTCTACAAGCCAATACTTTGTTTTGTTTTTGAGTTGTGGTATTCGAGTTGCTTCAACGTCAAATGTTGATTCCATACCTTCCCCAAACGGTGTTCTCATACTCCGATGTGAATACCAATCCTTCATGTTAATCGAGATTGTCATGTCAATCATGTTCAACTGGTGTGTTTCTCTTCAAGTGGATCTGGTTATTTCAACATCAGCAAGATCAATTATCAGTTCTTCTCAACGGTGTTTGTTTCATTCGTCTCCAAGCTGCCTTTGTTTTCCCACCCTCCCACACTTTTTTCTTCAAGGACCCAGATTTCTTATTCAAGTATCATTTTATTGTTGTGAAGTCTTTCCATTCTTTTGCGTCAATGTCTTATCCGATGATTTCTCATGAAGATTCTAACGGAGCTTCAAGTTTGTCATTCCTCATTCTTTTCTTCTCCGGTGGAACTAATTCAAGCTTTTTGTGTTGATCATACCCCTTTCCTCATTTCAAATGCTTTACCATGCCGTTGCACCTCTTAATCTTTCACTTCTCACTATTCAATTGTTCCGGAGTGCTCAAGATATCTCGAAGATTCGTGTTTCCACTCTGCGTTCGTTCAAGATCTTTCGAGGTTGTTATCTCATTCAAGCCATTTTATTCAACCGGTGCAATCTCTCTTTTCAAGAAATCATTCTACGGTGTATCTTTTCAGTGGGCCCTAACCATAGGTCTTTTTCCAGGATCTTACCTGACTCTTCTAATTCTTTCCAGAGTTACTCTCAAATTCTTTTCCAAGTTTGACGTAAGAATGAGTTACCATTAGTCAAATGCCTTTTCTCCAAGATCTTTCAAATTCTTTTCATCGTTGGCTCAACCTTTCCATTCTTCATTCCGGAGTGCCTCTACAATTCTTGGTGGTGTTTCTCGTCGTAATTCTCAGATTTTGAAGACCGAAGAAGAGTTTTTTTCCTCCTTATGTCATTCGTTCTCTCAGAGATTCGTGATTCTAGTTTGAGGCCATCCTCTCATAATTGTTTTTGATTGTGGGAATTCTTTTCATCCATCCGGAGCATTTCATGAGTTGTTTTCTCTTTTCCTTCCTCCGGAGCCCATCATTTTAGAAGACTTATTCATTTCTCAGCTTTCAGCTCTCGTTCTCCAACCGACAGGTGCTTCTTTCAAATATCCTCTTCTCAGTTCGTGATCTCTTCGTTCTCATGTATCTTAACTCTCTCACGTATCTTCGTTCTTTTGCTAATTCTTACCGGTGATTCATCCCTTTTTACCTCGTTCATTTCCAATCTTTATTGTGGTTCGTTCAAGATCTCTTCCTTGGTTGTCATATTAATTCATTCATTGTTTCGATTCCATCGGTGGTTCGTTGAAGACCTTCTCAAGTTTATGCGATATCTCTCTTAATCCTTCTTCAACGAGAATAAGTAGTATGCTAAATCCGTTGCTTGTCATCAACCTAAATTGGTCAAGGATACGCATAACATAATCCTTATTCTTGCCTTATCCAAATGATGGATTCGTTCCTCCGGAGTTTGTTCGCAATGACTAATTCTCGTTGCCAATTGTTCATCTTCTCTTTTTCCCGGAGTTCCAACCTATTTCAATTATATCACCACGGAGATTCATCTAAATCGTTATAAGGATTCACCTTGTGTTTTCAACTTCTCTTTCCTTCCATTTGATAATTCTTTTGTTACTGGAGTTCTTCATGGAGGCCCATCATGATGGTTCATAAAGGATTTAATCCCTTCTCGAAGTGTTCATTGAGATTTTTTTCAAAGGAGCTCAAGTTTTCTTCATCTTGCTATCCGGAGTGCAATTCTTCCTACTTTATCATTGGAGGTGGTATTATGTCATTCTTGATAATTTGAGTTCATGTTTCATGATTCACATGTTGTTATGAATGAGGTTTTTAAATCCATCAACCTCTTCGTTGGAGTTATCTTGTGTCATGGTTCACCTAAAGCCTTCCCTAAGGATTGTTGATACCTATGGTGCTTAAAAGTGACCCAAGTTCTTCCTTATCCTCCCGGTGAAATATTTTCTCGTCTCCTTGTTCATATCAATCCAATTCTTTTTCCCGTAAGTGGTTGGTTGTCACCTCATAATTGGAGATGTATCCCATAAGACCATATCAAGGTTATTCTTTTCATTGTTGGTGTTCCAACAACTCCGCTCGACCCGTCTCCTAAGGATGCCTTCTCAAGCTCTTTTGTGGCATAAGATGGCATTTTCTTCTCCATTCTTTTATTTCAATTATCTATCTTCTATTCTTTTGTTCCGGAGCCATTGTGATGTTGCTCTTTTCTCTCATCATGTTGGATCGTGTTCTTTTCGTGCTTATCCATTTAACCGGAGTGTGTGCCCGCTGCTCAAGTTCTTTCATTTTATCAAGCCTTGCATATCTTTCCAACCGGAGTGCTGTTTGAAGTTGTTCTTCCTTGTTTCTCTTTTCTAACGGAGTGTTTTCAACTTCGTTCATCTTTGTTGTATTCTTTTCTCGAAATAGCTTAACCTTTTCAAGGTTCTTTGGTCTCACTCGTTTGTCAAAGAAGCAACTTAGCTTTACCTCTCCTCTTTCTCTTTCGTTTTCCCTCCGGTGCCATTCTAGATCTCGGGACGAGATCCTCTTGTAGTGGTGGAGTGTCGTAACGCCCCGTGACAGATGTGCCAGGTGTCCTCCAGTTATTCGCTGTTGTTGCATTGTCATTTCTTGCGTGTCATGCATTGCATATCATGTCATCATATGCATTTCATTTGCATACATGTTCGTCTCATGCATCCGAGCATTTTCCCCATTGTCCGTTTTGCAATCCGGCGCTCCTATGTCACCCGGTGTCCCTTTCTACCTCTTTTCGTGTGCAGGTGTTAAACATTTTCGGATTGGACCAAGACTTGTCATGCGGCCTTGGTTTACTACCGGTAGACCGCCTGTCAAGTTTCATGCCATTTGGACTTCGTTTGATACTCCAACGGTTAACCGAGGAACCGAAAAGGCCTCGTGTGTGTTGCAGCCCAACACCCCTCCAAAGTGGCCCGAAACCCACCTAAATCCCCTCCATCATCTCACTCGTTCGATCACGAGCGCGTGGCCGGAAACCGCGCCTCATTTGGACTCTCCTAGCTCCCTCTACCTATATATTTGTGCTCTCCTCCGAAATTTCCGCGCAGTCTAACCCTAGCGTCTTCCTCCTCGCGCCATCGGAAATGTCCGCGCCGCACCGGACATGTTCACTGCCGCCGGCCACCTCGCTCTGGCCAACCGGGGGCCGACATGTCAGCCACAACCGCCTCCCGCGCCAACCCTATCGTGCCATGTGTCCCGCGCCACCTCGTCGGCCTCTCCGCAGCCGCACAGCCCGCGTGAGACCCGCGGAGCCCAGATCGGGGCCCGCCGGAGCCCATTTGGGCCTGGGGCAACTGCCGCTCGATCTGGAGCTCCTCCGCTCGCCTGGCTCCTTGCGCTCCTCGTCACGAGCCGCACCTTGCCGCTACGCTCGCTGCCGGCCACCGCCCCGCCGCCCGTTCGCCGGTGCCGCCTTCACCGGAGCTCCGCCAGCCACCGGTGGTCGTCACCCTCACCGAGAACGGGCCCGTTTGACCTGATCCGTCCGCCCACGTCGACCGCCGCGCGGGTAACGTCCTCCTCCGGCCGGATCCGTCCGGAGCTCCCTCGACGGCGACCTCCCTCTTCGTCTCCGGCAACCGCGCAGCCCTTCTCCGGCGATCCTCGTCTCCCGCGTCGCCGTTGACTTTTGCCTCGAGGTGGTGAAATTTCTTCTAAGTCCACAGTTTGCAGATATTTTTTAGGCTTTTTCATTGCATCGTATCTCTGCATCCGTAGCTCAGATTCGTGCGTGTAGCATATCAAAATGGTCGCCTCGACGAGTACATCATTTAATCTCATTGCATCATTTTCATTTGAGCTCATCTTGATGTCCGAAATGCTATTGGAAGAGGGCTATGTAATGAATTTGTCAGATTTGTTTCATCAAATGGCCTTTTGTCATTTTTGCCATGATTAATGTGTGTAGGCTATGATCCTGAGCTCTACACGTGTTTTGTGGAATGCCATGTTATCTTTACAGCGGTGTATACCATGTACTTTTGTGATCTTTGTGTGACTAGCACAAGCATGCAAAGTAGCTTACTCAATGATGCTGATTTCAGGGACTTAGAATTTCACTAAGTCCATGTCCTGTTTTTGTCTTTATGCCATATGTTCATGTTGTTTCCTAGTGATCCGTGCCTCTTTTGAGGATGATCAGTAAGGATATTTTGTTAATATTGTTGTGCTCTATCCATCCATGTATTTGTTTTCATTTATGGAGCACCCTAGCTTGAGTCAATCGAGCTCTATGTTTGCTATAAAATAATCCTGGCAGATTGTTGACATGTTTAGTGATTTTGCTGAGGATGTTGCTATTGATCTGTGCATGCTATGTTATTGTTCTTGCCATGTCTAGCTTCTATGCCATGTATTCTTGATGGCTGTATGCTTAGTTTGTCATGCCATGTTCTGTAGTGAGTGCATCGAGCTTGTAAACATGCCTACTCGTTGACTGATTTGCATGCTCCAGTTTTTCCATAAGTCTGAATCTGTTTACGTTTTTTGCCATATTCACATGCTTGCAATAGTATTTTACGATACCTTTTGACTCGGGATCACTAAGGGACTTTTGTTAAGTACTTTGAGTAGCTTAATGCCATGCCTTGCTTTGCCATGTTAAGTTCCTGTAGCATGTAGTTTTCATGCTCTAAAGATTGCTTCCTGATGATAAATTCCAGACTTGTGTTAATTTGCACTTTTGCCATACTTGTTTGAACCTGTTATTGAGTGAATTAGCCGTAGCTCAGTGTTCATCTTTTGTCAAGTATCATGAGTGGATCCCTTCCATGTATTTTGTTGTCATGTTTGGGTGCTGTAGCATATTTACCTTGATGCATTTAGATGGCTACTTGCTGTTTAGCGCAGATCGGTGCTATAATTGTTTTGCTTGCCATTTCCAAACCGTGCATCCGATTCCGGTGATCTTTATATCGATTTCGACCGAAATCAACACACCTTTCAAGTGACACTCTTGGATTTCCAAGCTGAGGCCAGGTTCCATCATTCCTTTTCAAATCATGCATATGCATCACATACCGCATCCCCCATATCATACCATGTTCGTGTGTTGGTTGTTTACTATGTTGTGTGCTTCTTTCCGGTGTTGCTTCTTCGGGTTGGTTCCATTAACATCGCGTTTGTGAGGACCCGTTCTACTACGTCCGTTTGTCTTCTTTGTGGACTCGTTCTTCTTCCTTGCAGGATTTCAGGCAAGATGACCATACCCTCGAAATCACTTCTATCTTTGCTTGCTAGATGCTCGCTCTTTTGCTATGCCCATGCTGTGATACCTACGACTTGCTTATCATACCTCCCATATTGTTAAGCCAAGCCTCTAACCCACCTTGTCCTAGCAAACCATTGTTTGGCTATGTTACCGCTTTGCTCAGCCCCTCTTATAGCGTTGTTAGTTGCAGGTGAAGATTGGTGTTTGTTCCATGTTGGAACATGGATATTTTGTTGGGATATCACAATATATCTTATTTAATTAATGCATCTATATACTTGGTAAAGGGTGGAAGGCTCGGCCTTATGCCTGGTGTTTTGTTCCACTCTTGCCGCCCTAGTTTCCGTCATATCGGTGTTATGTTCCCGGATTTTGCGTTCCTTACACGGTTGGGTTATAATGGGAACCCCTTGACAGTTCGCCTTCAATAAAACTCCTCCAGCAAGTCCCAACCTTGGTTTTACCATTCGCCACCTAGCCTTTTTCCCCTTGGGTTAGGCCAGCCCAAGGGTCATCTTTATTTTAGCCCCCCCCAGGCCAGTGCTTCTCTAAGTGTTGGTCCAACTGAGCGATGTCCGAAGCTACCAGGGGCAACTCTGGGCTGGCCCACCCGACGTCTTGCTCATCCGGTGTGCCCTGAGAACGAGATATGTGCAGCTCCTATCGGGATTTGTCGGCACATCTGGGTGGCTTTGCTGGACTTGTTTTACCATTGTCAAGGATGTCTTGTAAACGGGATGCCGAGTCTGATCGGATTGTCTTGGGAGAAGGAATATCCTTCGTTGACCGTGAGAGCTTGTGATGGGCAAAGTTGGGACACCCCTGCAGGGATTGAACTTTCGAAAGCCATGCCCGCGGTTATGGGCAGATGGGAATTTGTTAATGTCCGGTTGTAGAAAACCTGAAGTTGACCTTAATTAAAATACATCAACCGCGTGTGTAACCGTGATGGTCTCTTCTCGGCGGAGTTCGGGAAGTGAACATGGTGTTGGAGTTATGCTTGACGTAGGTTGTTCTAGGATCACTTCTTGATCATAGTTTCTCGACCATGCTTTGCCTTCTCTTCTCGCTCTCATTTGCGTATGTTAGCCACCATATATGCTAGTCGCTTGCTGCAGCTCCACCTCATACCTTTTACCCTTCCTATAAGCTTAAATAGTCTTGATCGCGAGGGTGTGAGATTGCTGGGTCCCCGTGACTCACAGATACTTCCAAAACCAGTTTGCAGGTGACGTTGATACCGTGCAGGTGACACAACCAAGCTCAAGGAGGAGCTCGATGAAGTTCGTGTTCATTATGTTGTTCCGTTTTCAGTTGATCAGTAGCGAGGCCCAGTTGGGACGATCGGGGATCTGTGTAGCATTTGGGGTAGTCTTCTTTTATTTTGGTTCCGTAGTCGGACCTTGATTGTATTTGGATGATGTAATGCTTTATTCATGTAATTGTGTGAAGTGGCGATTGTAAGCCAACTATGTATCTTTCTCCCTTATGTATTACATGGGTTGTGTGAAGATTACCTCACTTGCGACATTGCTTTCAATGCGGTTATGCCTCTAAGTCGTGCTTCGACACGTGAGAGATATAGCCGCATCGAGGGCGTTATAAGTTGCCCTAAAGGTGGTCCTCACGAAGCTGGTCTCTCCAGGTGCCCTCACGAGGCTGGTCCTGCCAACGATCCTCGCGAGGCTGGTCGCGCCAGTCCTGGCGAGGGCCACGGTCGTCCCAACGTCCTCCACCTCGGCCATAGCCCTGGTCGTTGCTCTCGAGGCTTCGAATGAAGCATCCATCTTAAATGGCCCTGAGCTCTTGACATTCGTTGGTGTTGTGGGTGCGCACGCTCTGGAAGGTGCAGAACGTGCGACTGCCCTTGGACGACTCGGGAAGATCTCGGCCGTGCTTGGTGTCTGGTTCTGCTACGAGTATGAACACTCCTTTGTGCTTCACGTCCTTGACCTTGGCCTTCTTCTCCTCTGGATCCGCAGCAGGGAGCTCGAGGAGGGAGAGGCACCCCTCATCAACTCTTGCACACTTTGTTGCTATGTTGAACAGCTCCAAAGTCGTGCACAACTCCTCATGGATGGTGAGCTCCTCCTTCATCTTGATGTCACGTACGCCGTCAGAAAACGCTGAGCCGATGGCCTCGTCCGTCACCTTGGGGATCTTGATACGCGCGGTGTTGACGCACTGGATGTACTTCTGCAGGGTTTCTCCCAGCTGCTGCTTGATGCGGCGCAGGTCACTCGCGACCGGGGGACGGCCGTGACTGCCCTGGAAGTTGGCGATGAAGTGGTTGCGCATCTCATCTCAGTAGGTGATCGATCCTGGGGGCAGGTTCAGGAGCCATGAGCGAGCGCCGTCCTTGAGAGCCATGGGAAACCAGTTCGCCATGACCTTTTCGTCGCCATTGGCCACCTCGATGCTAAGCTCGTAGAGCTGCAAGAACTCCGCAGGGTCGGGGGTGCCGTCGTAGCGAGGAGGCAGATCCGGCTTGAACTTGCCTGGCCAAATGACGCTATGCAGCTCAGGAGTGAAGGCGCGGTAGCCCGCCGTGGCCACCAGGGCCCGTCGCGGAGGTGGAGCTTGACCTTAGCGTCCTGGCGGAGTAGGGTTTTACGCCTCACGGCGGCCCGAACCTGGGTAAAATTGCACGTGTGATCTCTGTCGTGCTGTCCCACACTCTTCTTCTCTTTGTGCAGCGTGACATCGCCCCTGTCGAACCAGCAAGGGACCCTTGCTCCCATAGGTGGTCATGGTTTCCCGTGACATCTTTGGCGCATCAGGTAGGGGGATCACTTGCGCGAACCTGAAAGCGTGAGCGCAGTGCGCCATATCTATGGGAGTCCACCCGAAGCTTTTCGCATCGGCGGCGCCTGCGAGGATGCGTAGACCAAGCGGGGCCGCCCCCACACCCACCTCATCCATTACCACGTTCTGTCGTGGCCACAACTACGGTGGAGATCGTGCCAGCGGGGATTTGATCCTCCCGGCGACCCATGCAGCGTGACCGTTTCTTAGGCGCCGTCCAGAAGAAGGGACGAGGCATGCGGTGATGTCGCTTGAAGCTACGTCGGTATTTCCCAGAGAGGAAGGGATGATGCAACACATCGGTGGTAGGTATTTCCCTCGGATGTGAAACCAAGGTTATCGAACCAGTAGGAGAACCAAGCAACACAACGTAAACAGCACCTGCATACAAATAACAAATACTCGCAACCTGACGTGTAAAAGAGGTTGTCGATCCCTTTCGGGTAGCGGCGCTAGAAATTGGCAAACGGACGTGAGAGAGTTGTAAATATTGATAGATCAAAGGCCTAATAAAATAAATTGCAGCAAGGTATTTTTAATTTTTGGTTTAGTACATCTGAAAATAACAGGCAAATAAAATAGATCGCGAAGGCAAATAATATGAGAAAGAGACCCGGGGGCCGAATGTTTCACTAGTGGCCTCTCTCAAGAAAAATAGGTAACGGTGGGTAAAAAAATTACTGTTGGGCAATTGATAGAACTTCAAATATCCAGGCAATGATCATTATATAGGCACCACATCCAAGATTAGTAGACTGACTCCTGCCTACATCTACTACTGTTACTCCACACATTGACCGTTATCCAGCATGCATCTAGTGTATCAAGTTCATGGTGAAACGGAGTAATGCAATAAGAACGATGACATGATGTAGACAAGATCTATCTATGTAGAGATAGACCCCATGGTTTTATCCTTAGTAGCAACAATAAATACGTGTCGGTTCCCCATCTGTCACTGGGATCAAGCAGCGTAAGATCGAACCCACTACAAAGCACCTCTTCCCATTGTAAGATAAATAGATCAAGTTGGCCAAACAAAACCCAAATATCAGAGAAGAAATACGAGGATATAAGCAATCATGCATATAAGAGATGAAAGAAACTCAAATAACTTTCATGGATATAAAAAGATCGATCTGATCATAAACTCAAAGTTCATCCGATCCCAGCAAACACACCGCAAAAAGAGTTAAATCATATGGATATCCAAGAGACCATTGTATTGAGAATCAATCGACAGAGAGGAAGCCATCTAGGTACTAACTACGCATCCGAAGGTCTACAAAGAACTACTCATGCATCATCGGAGAGGCACCAATGGAAGCGATGAACTCGTCTGTGATCGTGTCTACATTGGATCTGGTGGTTCTAGACTCTACGGCAGCCGGAATTGATTTTCGTCAACTCCCCTAGGGTTTATATAATATTAGGGTATTTATAGAGTAAAGAGGCGGTCCGGGGCCAGCCGAGGTGGGCACAACCCACCAAGGCGCGCCCGGGCTTCCTGGCGCGCCTTGGTGGGCTGTGCTCTCCTCGGAGCACCCCCCAGGCGCAGCGTTGGCCCATTAGGTGTCTTCTGGTTCATAAGAAATCTTCATAAAGTTTCATTGTATTTAGACTCCGTTTGGCATTGATTTTCTGTGATGCAAAAAACGTGCAAAAAACAGCAACTGGCACTTGGCACTATGTCAATATGTTAGTACCAAAACACTATATAAAATGACTATAAAATGATTATAAAACATCCAAGATTGATAATATAACAACATGGAACAATCAAAAATTATAGATACGCTGGAGATGTATCAGCATCCCCAAGCTTAACTCCTACTCATCCTCGAGTAGGTAAGTTATAAAAACATAATTTTTGATGTGGAATGATGCCTAACATGTCATATCGTATTGTTTTCGTTATAGCATGGACATTTGGACTTTTATATTGTTCGAAGCAATAGTCTAGTTTTGACATGATAACTTAAATACTCAAGCATATCAACAAGCCACCATGTCTCTCAAAATATCAACGCTAAAATAAGCTATCCCTATCCCATCATGCTCAATCATTGATCCATTCATGAAACACACTCGCATATTAACTACACCCAATGCTCAAGTACGATCATAGTGCCTCCTAGTTGCTGCTTTTATAAGAGAAGATGGAGACTCAAATTCAAAAATAAAAATTGCATAAAGTAAAAGAAAGGCCCTTCGCAGGGGGAAGTAGGGATTTGTTGAGGTTCTAGAGCTCAAAGCAAAAAACTTAGAGATAAAAATATTTTGGGAGGTGTGTCCTTCCCACCAACGAAAATGACTTAGACTTCCCAACACTTTCCATGCTAGATATATCATAGGCGGTTCCCAAACAGAAAATAAAGTTTTATTCCATTTTCCACCATACTTCCACTTTCCATGACTAACCGTATCCACGGGTGCCTTCGATACCAACACTTCGAAGGAATTTATTATTTGACAACATAAAGTAAATTCATTTTTCATTTCTGGACTGGGCATCCCAATTACCTTTGCCTTACTCTCGTGCAATGACAAGTGAATAAACACTCATCTTGACAATAACACATCTAGCATGGAAAATATTAGCTACCCCTCACCGCTCCACGAGCGAAATGAACACACAAAAGAGAAGTTTATTTTGAAAATTAGAGATGGCACATACAAATTTGCTTAGAACGGCAAAAGAATACCGCATATAGGTAGATATAGTGGACTCATGTGGCAAAACTTGGTTTAAAGGTTTTTGGATGCACAAGTAGTGATCATACTTAGTGCAAAATGAAGGCTAGCAAAAGATTGAGAAGTGACCAACCAAGAAACGAATAATCTCATAAGCGAGCATTAAGCATAATTAACACCAAATGATGCACCACAAGTAGGATATAATTTCATTGCATAATTATTGACTTTCGTACTTGCATAGGGAATCACAAACCTTAACGCCAATATTTTACCTAAAGCATAATTACTCATCAACATAACTCACATATCACATCATCATATATCAAAACTATTAATAAGAATCAAGTTTATTTTGTCCAATGATCTTCATCAAAGTTTTTATTATATCCTTCTTGGATATCTATCACTTTGGAACTAATTTTCATATGTTTCTTTTGATAACCTCAAACAAATATAAGTGAAGATCATGAGCATACAATTTCTTTCTCTCAAATTAATTTAAGTGAAGCAAGAGAGAATTTCTTGAAAATTTTACTAAATCCCAAATAAATCTAACTTAAGAAAGAGAGCATTTCTTCAAAAATACTAAAGCACACCGTGCTAAAAAAGATATAAGTGAAGCACTAGAGGAAATCCATAGCTCATAAAAATTTAAGTGAATCATATAGAGCAATTTTGACAAGTCATGACATGATGTTGGCTCTCTAAAATAGGTGTGTCTAGAAAGGAATCAAGATTTAAAACACAAACTAAAACAAGAAAAGACTCATATCATACAAGACGCTCCAAGAAAAACACATAGTATGTGACAAATAAAAATATAGCTTCGAGTAAAATACCGATGGTCGTTAGAAGAAAGAGCGGATGCCACTCGGTGGCATCCCCAAGCTTAGTTGCTTGCTCTCTTTTGGATAATAGCTTGGGATGCCGGGGCATCCCCAAGTTTAGGCTCTTCTTACTCCTTGTTCCTTCATCCATCGTAAGATGACCCAAAACTTGAAAACTTCAATCACACAAAACTCAACAAAAGCCTTCTTGAGATCTGTTAGTATAAGAAAAAAATCACTACTATAAGTGTTGTAGTAAACCAGTTCATATTTTTTCTTGCATTATATCTACTGTATTCCAACTTTCTATGGAAAAAACTCATCAAAGAAAATCATGGAGCCATCAAAACAAGCACACAACACAAAGAAAACAAAAGCTGTCAAAAAAAGAACTGTCTGTAGCAATCTGGGTGTTTCGAATACTTATGTAACACCGAAAACTTTGAAAAATTAGGATTACCTCAGAATTTGTATATTGATCTACTGCAAAAGGAATGGGTACTTTATCGCTCTCTCGTTAAAAATAAGAATTATTTTAGTGAGCGCAAAAGTTTCTGGTTTTTTAGCAAGATCAAACAACTATCACCCAAGAAGATCCTAAAGGCTTTACTTGGCACAAACACTAATTAAAACATAAAAACACAATCATAACAGTAGCATAATTGTGCTAACACTCACAAACAGGAAGAAAAAAGCAAAAATAAATTTTATTCATTGGCTTGCCTCCCAACAAGTGTTATACTTTTACGCCCTTAGCCAGGCATAAAGCAAGGATCTATGTTTTGTCATCCTTCTTCTTAATTCCCATAGAGGTGTTTTCACCACGGGGTTTTGTAAAAACAACATAAAACATATTATCCATAGAAACCTTAGCATTATTCAGTTGCCCATTTATCATAACCACGTTGATTTCTGGCAACAATCCAACAGTAATGTTGATTAACATTATTGAAAACTTGTTGGATTATATCTAAAACAGGGACTTCTTTTTTAAGGTTCTCATCAAAGATTCTATTATCCCCAAGAAGATGCCTTAACGTATAATCACTATTGTAAAGAATTTCATCTATCACGGGCTTTTCATGATTCATAGCATAAAAATCAAAGATTTCCCTAGCTTCCCGTATGATATAGTCGAACTCATTCATAAGAACGAGAGTGGCCAACTTTTTAGCTCGAGGATTCTTTATAACGGGGAGCTCAAAAAACAATCTTTGCAAAGTGGGATGCGTACGGAAAAATTTAATTTGAAGTTTCCGAACTAGTTCTGAAATAGAATCCACATAAGATCTAGTAGTTCCAAGTATAGGATCATCATCAAGACTTAGATTTCCCACACAATTGAAAAATTCTTGGATACGTTCCTTTCCCATAACATTCCCTTGGCCCAAGATAAAAGTTTTAGAATCCAGATTGCCCGTACATCCAATCTTAGGAGTTAGGCCATCATCTGTTGGTGCCATACCGAAATCACACATGGTAACAAGCAAAGGATAGATCTGACGAGAAAACGGTGAACGAAAAAGAGGGGCGAATAAAACGGAAATTTTTTGCGAAGTGGGGGAGAGGAAAATGAGAGGCAAATGGAAATTAATGTAAATTGCGAGGAAATGAGATTTGATTAGGAACCTGGTATATGTTGAAGATCCTCCCGGCAATGGCGCTAGAACTTTCTTTTGGTGTCGCTTGAAGCTACGTCGATATTTCCCCAAAGAGGAAGCGATGATGCAGCACAGCGGTGGTAGGTATTTCCCTAAGATGTGAAACCAAGGTTATCGAACCAGAAAGAGAACCAAGCAACACAACATAAATAGCACCTGCACACAAATAACAAATACTCACAACCCGACTTGTAAAAGGGGTTGTTAATCCCTTTCGGGTAGCGGCGCCAGAAATTGGCAAACAGACGTGAGAAAGTTACAAATATTGATAGATCGAACGGCAAATAAAATAAATTGCAGCAAGGTATTTTGTATTTCTGGTTTAGTAGATATGAAAATTAATGGCAAATAAAATAGATTGCGTAGGCAAATAACATGAGAAAGAGATCGAGGGGCCGTAGGTTTCACTAGTGGCTTCTTTAGAGAAAAATAGCTAACGGTGGGTAAACAAATTACTGTTGGGCAATTGATAGAACTTCAAATACTCATGACGATATCCAGGCAACGATCATTATATAGGCATCACGTCCAAGATTAGTAGACCAACTCCTGCCTGCATCTAGTGTATTAAGTTCATGGGGAAACAGAGTAATGCAATAAGAACGAAGACATGATGTAGACAAGATCTATCTATGTAGAGATAGACCCCATCGTTTTATTCTTAGTAGAAACGATACATATGTGTCGGTTTCCCTTCTATCACTGGGATTAAGCACCGTAAGATCAAACCCACTACAAAGCACCTCTTTCCACTTCAAGATAAATAGATCAAGTTGGCCAAACAAAACCCAAATATCGGAGAAGAAATACGAGGCTATAAGCAATCATGCATATAAGAGATCAAAGAAACTCAAATAAGTTTCATGGATATAAAATGATAGATCTGGTCATAAACTTAAAGTTCATACGATCCCAACAAACATACCGCAAAAAGTGTTACATCATATGGATCTCCAAGAGACCATTGTATTGAGAATCAAACGAGAGAGAGGAAGCCATCTAGCTACTAACTACGGACCCGAAGGTCTACAAAGAACTACTCACGCATCATCGGAGAGGCACCAATGGAAGTGCTGAACCCCTCCGTGATAGTGTCTAGATTGGATCTGGTGGTTCTAGACTCTTCAGCGGTTGGAATTGATTTTTGTTGACTCCCTGGGGTTTCTGGAATATTGGGGTATTTATAGAGCAAAGAGGCGGTCCGGGGGGCACATGAGGTGGGCACAACACACCAGGGCGTGCCTGGACCTCCTGGAGCACCCTAGTGGGTTATGCTCTCCTCGGATGTCACATCCCTAGTTCTAGTATGACCTAGGCTAGCCTTCTTGTGAGCATCATGTTTAAATTTCATTTAAATTTGAAATGGGGATTGGTGAAACCATCAGAAATCATTTCTGGAAATAACCCAGATAAAAATTGCTCCAAAAAGGTCCAAGAAAATGTTCATGTTGCTCTCTGAAAATATTTGTCAGAGGTATAATTCAAACAAATATTTTCAGGAGCTCATAAATATTTATTTTGGCCATTTGGAATTAATCCAGTATTTATTTGCATTGGATAAATATTTTTATATATACACAATATTGTCCAATATTTCTAAATTTGGTGAGGGGCTTTGCAGTGGTCCAACTAGTCCCTACTAAAATTTACAGAATAAAATAAGTTGATTTACTATTTCAGTAAGTCAAAACAAATGTCAGAAAAATAGAAAAGAAAACAAAAAAAAGGAAAAACCTTACCTGGACCTACCCGCGGCCTAGCACTGTGCGGCCCAGCAGGCCGGCCTAGCCAGCTGGTCGCGCCAGTCGTCCCCTTCCTCGTGCGAGGAGGACAGGGGCACGCGCTCGCCGCGCGCGGCCACGCGCCCGGCCACCTCCTGCCTACCTGTTCCTCCCCCTCATCGCCTGGATGCCCCGCGTGACGCCACGCGCCGCCCCGCACCTCTTTCACTCTCTCTCGTGGTCATTCCCTCCTCTGCCGCTCTCCCTCTCAACTGCCCGACCACTGCCGTCGCCGCCGCTCGCCGTTGCCATAGCTACCGCCACCCCCTCGCCTCTCAGACAAGTCCAACAGCTCCGCGCCGTCGTCCTCGTCCTCTCCGTCATGGCATCTGTTGCCGGACACCACGTGGAGCCGTCACCGCCATCTTCTTCATCATTAGCCGCCGGAGATCGCCGCCGACATCCCATCGCCTCCAAGCCGTCCCCGAGCGCGCTGAGATCACCGAAGGCCTCGCCGTGAGCTCCTCTACGAAACCCCTCTTCTCCCCCTCGTTTTGCGCATTCCAGCTTTGTTCCCCGCCATGGCCCTAGCTCTTCACCGCCGTCCGTGTCGCCGCCGTCGCGCTAGCCGCTACAGCTCACAACCACGCGCGTCACAGTGCTCCTGGTGACGCCAGGAGGCCGTCGAGGCACTCCGCAGCCCCTGCCGTGCCCCGTAGCTCGATCCCGCCCGAACCCACGCCCCGGCCGCCGCCTTGTGCTTCGCTCTGGTGCTCTGGCCACCCTAGTTCCTCCTACCTTCTCCACTGGATGCGCGCGAGCCTGGGCTTCGCGTAGCTGGTCTCTGCCGCCTGAATGGTCGCCAGAGCGACGAACCCGAGCCCTCCGCCGCGTCTGTGGACGCCGGCGACTAACCGCCGGCGGGTTTGACCCCGCTGACCAGGATGTTTGACCTCCCGTCGGTCGCTGCCAAGTGGGCCCTGGCCCCAGCTAATCCTAGTTTAGTTTTTAATTAAGTTTAATTAACTCCACTGACATTTTAGTTAGTAGGAGCTTAACACTAATTAAATTAGATTAGTTAGTTAGTCACTGACGTGTGGACCCCACACGTCAGGTTTGACCCGGGTCAACCTAGTTGACCTGCTGTCGCAATGCTGCTGCCATGCTGACGCAGTAATGGTTTTCTGGATTTAAAATAATTCAGAAAATTCTAGAAAATGTTATAAACATCAAAAAATCACAGAAATTCAACCGTAGCTCATATTGAAATAATTTATATATGAAAAATTATCAGAAAAATTCAATCTATCCATCTGTACCATTTTCATGCATGACAAACCAACCTATACATGCTGTATATATGGAAACACACTTATGGCATTTAAAGGGACTTAAATTAGAGTTGCATTTGAACCTTTGGTTCAAATGGACCTCTTCCAAGTTGAATGCTAAATGCATTAGCTCAAACAACATCACATCTTCATGCCATGTTCATGCATCATATTGTTGCATATGCTTGTGTTCTGATTATCGACACCGTTCCTTCTCGATAGGTCCTGCTCCGTAGACCGATCCAGAGTACCTGTCAGTGGAGCAGTGCCCCTCTGTTGATCTCCCAGGCAAGCAAACCCCCTTGTTCATTCCGATACAATCCTACTCTCTCACTCCTACTCTCATTTATTGCATTAGGACAACAACGATTCAACTGCTACTTTATGCTGCGGTAGTTAAACCCATTCCTCTGCATGACCTGTCATTGCCACAGTAAATAGTTAAAACCCACTAGCATGTGTAGGAGTTGATTGAGCCATGTTGTGTTCCTACCATGCCATGCCTGCTATTTCTTAGAGTTGTGTCATGTCTGATTCATTGGGAATGGATTGGAGTGTTAAGATATGTTCTTGTGCTGAGAGTTAAGCGTGTGAACACGATTTGGTAAAGGTAGCGGTGAGAGGCCATGTAGGAGTACATGGTGGGTTGTCTCACTTGAACCATCCTTAAGCACTGAGTTCTGTGTATGTTGTCCAATGACTAGCTACTACCACATGTTGGGTTCGGTAACTCGACCCCTCTTGACTTATTAGCCAACTTGATCTCTGTCTAGGAGTTGCAACTAGTTTCTGGTGTTTGTAGGTAGTGCTATTTTTCTACCGAGTGGCACTCGGTAGGGTGGACTTGGGATAGACTAGGCACACGTGGCCCGGTGTACCGAGTGGCACCCGGATGGTGGGCTCGGGAACCCTGTACACATCGTTTGGGGCCGTGAGCGAAACCCCAGCCGGATCTCCTTGCGGATGGAACCCGAATAGGCAATAAACCTGGACTAGAGTCTTGTGTGGTTAGTCAGGTCGTGGCCGACACCCTCGCCAGGCTTCCGCTTGAAGGTTGCCGAGATACATGACGTGTACATGGTGATAAGTGGTGAGAGCATGTGTGAAGAAGTACACCCCTGCAGGGTTATCATGATCTATTCGAATAGGCGTATCCTCGTTTATGGACTTCTTGGATGCTTACGTGGTACATAGACAACTTAAAGTGGATACTCTAAAATTCTCAAGAAAAGTGTGAGTGCTATGGATGGCCTTCTCATAGAGAGACGGGGATGAATCCATAGTAGTGTATTGATGTGGTGATTAGTGGACTCGTGTGCGCTGCCTCACCTCAAAGAAGTTTCTCGTTGTCGTAGAACATGATAGCCACTAAGTCAAAGCTGGCTTGCTGGAGCTAAACCCCACATTACCTTCTTGATACAAATGCATGTATGATAGGATCTGATGTAAGTCTTGCTAAGTACCTTTGTACTCACGTTGCTTTATATATGTTTTGCAGGCGAGACATCTGTCTCACGAGTAGTACCGCGTGGACTTCGACGAGTATCTTGTTCCCTCAGCTACAATCTTGTACCCTTGGGAGGGACTTGTAGATAGTCAGGCTTCTCAGCCTTTTTCTTTTGTAGTTTTCTGTACTCAGACATGTAATGCTTCCGTTGCTTCTATGCTCTGAATGATGGGTCATGAGACCTCTTTTTGTATTAATGCTATGTGGCTCTTCTGGGCCTTTATCTATATGAGTTTGAGTTATGTTGTGATGCCATGTTGTACAACACATACTTGCATGTTATGCGTACGTGTGACGTGTATTGCTATGTGTGGGATCCGACAACCTAGTTTTTATCCTTGGTAGCCTCTCTTATAGGGAAATGTAGTCTAGTGTTTCCACTGAGCCATGGTAGTCTGCTACAGCCCGGTTCACCGGAGTCCTGCTAGCCCAGCACTACTGCTCCGGAACACTTAGACTGGCCGGCGTGTGATTCACATCGTTCATGTGTCTGTCCTTTCGGGGAAATGTCACGCGGTGACTTTCGGAGTCCTGCTAGCCTGCTACAGCCCGGATTCCCGGAGTCCTGTTAGCCCAGTTGCTACAGCCCAGATTCACACGCTGCTGACCGACATGCTCGATGTTGTTTCATGTATGCCTGTCCCCGTAAGTTAGTGCCACTTTGGGTTCACGACTAGTCATGTCGGCCCGGGTTCTCTGTCATATGGATGCTAGCGACACTATCATATACGTGAGCCAAAAGGCGCAAATGGTCCCGGGCCATGGTAAGGCGACACCCGTGGGGATACCGTGCGTGAGGCCGCAAAGTGATATGAGGTGTTACAGGCTAGATCGGTGTGACTTAGAATCAGGGTCCTGACATCGAAGCACCCCCCAGGCGCAGCCTTGGCCCATTAGTTGTCTTCTGGTCCATAAAAAATATTCATAAAGTTTCGTTGCATTTGGACTCGGTTGGGATTGATTTTCTGCGATGTAAAAATATGCAAAAAAACAGCAACTAGCACTTTGGAGACGACAACGAACATGCAAAAAAAACATGTCAATAGGTTAGTACCAAAAAATGATATAAAATGACTATAAAATGATTATAAAACATCCAACATTGATAATATGACAACATGGAACAATCAAAAATTACAGATACTTGGGAGACCTATCATGCGGGTGCAAGGTTCCTCTTTTCCATCCTTTCCCTTCGTCAGCAGCCAAGCCGCTTTGACCTTGGCGTCACCAATATCGATGGCTACAGCACGATACTCGGTTCAACATTTACCACATGTTGGGAGCTCCTGAGTGGAGCGTTGGTATGAATCCATTGGTCGATGCCCCGGCAAGCGCACTCCGGCAAGGCCGTCTGCATTGGCGTGGTCCATGCGACACTATTGCCAGACTGCTCGAAAGGACCGGGGGAAGGGGAGTGGGACCAAAAGAAGCCCGGCGCAATATCCCACCGCCCACCAAGCGCACACGACATGTATTGGTCCCTTCCGTGGACCAGAAAATCATTAATTTGATTCCCCTCATTCCAGACATCGCGGGCGCGCCCTACACATGTAGCCCGGTAGGATGAAAAGTAGCAAAAACAAAAGGTAAGTGCACGCCATCATTTCTTGTTGATGTTTGGGAACACAGTAGTTTCAAAAAAAATCCTACACACACGCAAGATATATCTAGGTAATGCATAGCAACGAGAGGGAAGAGTGTTGTCCACGTACCCTCGTAGACCGTAAGCGGAAGCGTTATGACAACGTGGTTGATGTAGTTGAACGTCTTTACGATCCGACCGATCCTAGCACCGAAGATATGGCACCTCCGAGATCTGCAAACGTTCAGCTCGGTGACGTCCCGCGAACTCTAGATCCAGCTGAGTGTCGAGGGAGAGTTTCGTCAGCACGATGGCGTGGTGACGGTGATGATGAAGCTATTGGCCCAGGGCTTCGCCTAAGCACTGCAATGATTTGACCGAGGTGGATAATGGTGGAGGGGGGCACCGCACACAGCTAAACAATGTCAACTTTTGTGTTCTTGGGTGCCCCTGCCCCCGTATATAAAGGAGCAAGGGGGAGGCGGGTCGGCCCTTGGGGCACCCAAGGAGGGGAGGAACCCTCCTCCTAGTAGGATTAGGATTCATCCTTTCCTAGTCCTACTAAGAGGGGGGAGGAAGGAGTGGGAAAGGGGAAGGAAATGGGGGGCGCCGCCCCCCTCCTAGTCCAATTCACACTCAAGGGGTAGGGGGCCCACGGCCTGCCCTGGCCGCCCCTCTCTCTCTCCACTAAGGCCCATCTAGGACCATTAGTTCCCTGGGGGTTCCGGTAACCCTCCGGCACTCCGGTTTTATCCGAAACAACCCGGAACACTTCCGGTGTCCGAATATAGCCGTCCAATATATCAATCTTTATGTATTGACCATTTAGAGACTCCTCGTCATGTCCGTGATCACATCCGTGACTTCAAACTACATTCGGTACATCAAAACACATCAACTCATAATACCGATCGTCATCGAACGTCAATCGTGCGGACCCTACGGGTTTGAGATCTATGTATACATGATTGAGACTCATCTCCGGTGAATAACCAATAGCGGAACCTAGATGCTCATATTGGTTTCTACATATTCTAGAAGATCTTTTTCTATCAAACTG
The DNA here is from genome assembly GCF_003073215.2 of Triticum urartu. Taxonomy (NCBI): domain Eukaryota; kingdom Viridiplantae; phylum Streptophyta; class Magnoliopsida; order Poales; family Poaceae; genus Triticum; species Triticum urartu. The sequence continues at coordinate 186,149,134 of NC_053025.1, read as the reverse complement.
CATAACAACATACGTTGTTCCCTTTGTCATCGGTATGTTACTTGCCCGTGATTCGATCGTCGGTATCTCAATACCTAGTTCAACCTCGTTACCGACAAGTCTCTTTACTTGTTCCGTAATGCAACATCTCGGAAGTAACTCATTAGTTACATTGCTTGCAAGGCTTATAGTGATGTGCATTACCGAGAGGGCCCAGAGATACCTCTCTGATATACAGAGTGACAAATCCTAATCTCAGTCTATGCCAACTCAACAAACACCATCGGAGACACCTGTAGAGCATCTTTATAGTCACCCAGTTACGTTGTGACGTTTGATAGCAGACTAAGTGTTCCTCCGGTATTCGGGAGTTGCATAATCTCATAGTCATAGGAACATGTATATGTTATGGAGAAAGCAATAGCAACAAACTAAACGATCATTGTGCTAAGCTAATGGATGGGTCAAGTCAATGACATCATTATCTAATGATGTGATCCGGTTAATCAAATGACAACTCAGGTCTATGGTTAGGAAACATAACCATCTTTGATTAACAAGCTAGTTAAGTAGAGGCATACTAGTGACACTTTGTTTGTCTATGTATTCACACATGTACTAAGTTTCCGGTTAATACAATTCTAGCATGAATAATAAACATTTATCATGATATAAGGAAATATAAATAACAACTTTATTATTGCCTCTAGGGCATATTTCCTTCAGTCTCCCACTTGCACTAGAGTCAATAATCTAGAATACATTGTAATGATTCTAACACCCATGGAGTCTGGGTGCTGATCATGTTTTGCTCATGAGAGAGGCTTAGTCAACAGGTCTGCAACATTCAGATCTATATGTATCTTGCAAATTTCTATCTCTCCCTCCTTGACTTGATCGCGGATGGAATTGAAGTGTCTCTTGATGTGCTTGGTTCTCTTGTGAAATATGGATACCATTGCCAAGGCAATTGCACCAGTACTGTGACAAAAGATTTTCATTGGACCCGATGCACTAGGTATGACACCTAGATCGGATATTAACTCCTTCATCCAGACTCCTTCATTTGCTGCTTTTGAAACAACTATGTAATCCGCTTCACACGTAGATCCCGCCACGACACTCTGCATGGAACTGCACTAATTGATAGCTCCACCATTAAATAAAAATACGTATCCGTTTTGTGACTTAGAGTCATCCGGATCAGTGTCAAAGCTTGCATCAACGTAACCGTTTACGACGAGCTCTTTGTCACCTCCATAAACGAGAAACATATCCTTAGTCCTTTTCAGGTATTTCAGGATGTTCTTGACTGTTGTCCAGTGATCCACTCCTGGATTACTTCGGTACGTCCGTGCTAAATTAATAGCAAGCTACACATCAGGTATGGAACACAGCATTGCATAATGATAGAACCTATGGCTGAAGCATAGGGAATGACTTTCATCTTCTCTCTATCTTCTCCAGTGGTCGGGCAATGAGTCAGACTAAACTTCACACCTTGTAACACAGGCAAGAACCCTTTCTTTTCTTGATCCATTTTGAATTTCTTCAAAACTTTATCAAGGTATGTGCTTTGTGAAAGTTCAATTAAGCGTCTTGATCTATCTCTATCGATCTTGATGCCCAATATATAAGCAGCTTCACTGAGGTCTTTCATTGAAAAATTCTTATTCAAGTATCATTTTATGCTATTCAAAAATTCAATATCATTTCCGATCAGCAATATGCCATCCACATATAATATCAAAAATGCGACAGAGCTCCCACTAACTTTCTTGTAAATACATGCTTCTCCAAAAGTCTGTATAAAACCATATGCTTTGATCACACTATCATAGCATATATTCCAACTACGAGAGGCTTGCACCAGTCCAAAAATGGATCGCTGGTGCTTGCGAACTTTGTTAGCACCTTTTGGATCGACAAAACCTTTTGGTTGGATCATATACAACTCTTCTTTAAGATATCCATTAAGAAATGCAATTTTGACATCCATTGGCCAAATTTCATAATCAAAAAATGCCGCAATTGCTAACATGATTCGGACGAACTTAAGCATTGCTACGGGTGAGAAGGTCTCATCGTAGTCAACTCCTTGAACTTGTCGAAAACCTTTCACAACAAGTCGAGCTTTGTAGACAGTAATATTACCGTCAGCGTTAGTCTTCTTCTTGAAGATCCATTTATTCTCTATGGCTTGCCGATCATCGGGCAAGTCAACCAAAGTCCACATTTTGTTCTCATACATGGATCCCATCTCAGATTTCATGGTCTCAAGGCATTTTGCGGAATTTGGGATCATCATCACTTCCTCATAGTTCGTACGTTCGTCATGGTCAAGTAACATGACCTTCAGAATAGGATTACCGTACCACTCTGGTGTGGATCTTACTCTGGTTGACCTATGAGGTTCATTAGTAATTTGATCAAAATTTTAATGATCATCATCATTAGCTTCCTCACTTACTGGTGTAGGAATCACTAGAACTGATTTCTATGATGAACTACCTTCCAATAAGGGAGTAGGTACAATTACCTCATCATGTTCTACTTTCCTCCCACTCACTTCTTTCGAGAGAAACTCCTTCCCTAGAAAGGATCCATTCTTATAAAAGAATATCTTGCCTTCGGATCTGTGATAGAAGGTGTACCCAATAGTCTCCTTTGGGTATCCTATGAAGACACATTTCTCCGATTTGGGTTCGATCTTATCAGGTTGAAGCTTTTTCACATAAGCATCACAGCCCCAAACTTTAAGAAATGACAATTTTGGGTTTCTTGCCGAACCACAGTTCATAAGATGTCGTCTCAACGGATTTTGATGGTGCTCTATTTAACGTGAATGCATCCATCTCTAAAGCATAACACCAAAACGATAGCGGTAAATCAGTGAGAGACATCATAGATCGCGCCATATCTAATAAAGTGTGGTTACGACGTTCGAACACACCATTACATTGTGTTGTTCCATGTGGTGTGAGTTGCGAAACTATTCCGCATTGTTTCAAATGAAGACCAAACTCATAACTCAAATATTCACCTCCACGATCAGATCGTAGAAACTTAATTTTCTTGTTACGATGATTTTCCACTTCACTCTGAAATTCTTTGAACTTTTCAAATGTTTCAGACTTATGTTTCATCAAGTAGATATACCCATATCTGCTTAAATCATCTGTGAAGGTAAGAAAATAACAATACCCGCCGCGAGCATCATACCTCATCGGAGCGCATACATCAGTATGTATTATTTCCAACAAGTCTGTTGCTTGCTCCATTGTTCCGGAGAACGGAGTTTTAGTCATCTTGCCCATGAGGCATGGTTCGTAAGCATCAAGTGATCCATAATCAAGTGATTCCAAAAGTCCATCAGCATGGAGTTTCTTCCTGCGCTTTATACCAATATGACCTAAACGGCAGTGCCACAAATAGATGCACTATCGTTATTAAACTTATATCTTTTGGCTTCAATACTATGAACATGTGTATCACTACTATCAAGATTTAGTAAAAACAGACCACTCATCAAGGGTGCGTGACCATAAAATATATTATTCATATAAATAGAACAACAATTATTCTTTGATTTAAATGAATAACCGTCTCGCATCAAACAAGATCCATATATAATGTTCATGCTCAACGCTAGAACCAAATAACAATTATTTAGGTCTAAAACTAATCCCGAAGGTAGATGTAGTGGTAGCATGCTGATGACGATCACATCGACTTTGGAACCATTTCCCACGCGCATCGTCACCTCGTCCTTAGACAATCTTCGCTTAATCCATAGCCCCTGTTTCGTGTTGCAAATATTAGCAACGAAACCAGTATCAAATACCCAGGCGCTACTGCGAGCATTAGTAAAGTACACATCAATAACATGTATATCAAATATACCTTTCACTTTGCCATCCTTCTTCTCCGCCAAATACTTGGGGCAGTTCCGCTTCCAATGACTAGTCCCTTTGCAGTAGAAGCACTCAGTCTCAGGCTTAGGTCCAGACTTGGGCTTCTTTGAGCAGTAACTTGCTTGCTGTTCTTTTTGAAGTTCCCCTTCTTTCCTTTACCCTTTTTCTTGAAACTGGTGGTCTTGTTGACCATCAACACTTGATGCTCCTTCTTGATTTCTAGCACTGCAGCCTTTAGCATTGCGAAGAGCTCGGAATTGTCTTATCCATCCCATGCATATTATAGGTCATCACGAAGCTCTTGTAGCTTGGTGGCAGTGATTGAAGAACTCTGTCAATGACACTATCATCAGGACGATTAACTCCCAGCTGAGTCAAGTGGTTGTGGTACCCAAACAATCTGAGTATATGTTCACCGACAGAACTATTCTCCTCCATTTTGCAACAGTAGAACTTATTGGAGACTTCATATCTCTCAATCCGGGCATTTGCTTGAAATTTTAAATTCAACTCCTAGAATATCGCATATGCTCCATAACGTTCAAAACGTCGTCGAAGTCCCGGTTCTAAGCCATAAAGCATGGCACACTGAACTATCGAGTACTCATCAGTTTTGCTCCGCCACGTGTTCACAACATCTGGCGTTGCTCCTGTGGCGGGTTTGTCACCTAGCGGTGCTTCCAGGACGTAATTCTTCTGTTCAGCAATGAGGATAATCCTCAAGTTACGGACCCAGTCCGTGTAATTGCTACCATCATCTTTCAACTTAGCTTTCTCTAGGATCGCATTAAAATTCAATGGAACAACAGCACGGGCCGTCTATCTACAACAACATAGACATGCAAAATACTATCAGGTACTAAGTTCATGGTAAATTGAAGTTCAATTAATCAAATTACTTAAGAACTACCACTTAGATAGACATCCCCCTAATCATCTAAGTGATCACGTGATCCATATCAACTAAACCATGTCCGATCATCACGTGAGATGGAGTAGTTTTCAATGGTGAACATCACTATGTTGATCACATCTACTATATGATTCACGCTTGACCTTTTGGACGTAGTGTTCCGAGGCCATATCTGCATATGCTAGGCTCGTCAAGTTTAACCCGAGTATTCCGCGTGTGCAAAACTAGCTTGCACCCGTTGTATGTGAACGTAGAGCTTACCACACCCGATCATCACGTGGTGTCTCGGCACGACGAACTGTAGCAATGGTGCATACTCAAGGAGAACACTTGTACCTTGAAATTTAGTGAGAGATCATCTTATAATGCTACCGCCGAACTAAGAAAAATAAGATGCATAAAGGATAAACATCACATGCAATCAATATAAGCGATATGATATGGCCATCATCGTGTTGTGCCTTTGATCTCCATCTCCAAAGCACTGTCATGATCACCATCGCCACCGGCTTGACACCTTGATCTCCACCGAAGCATCGTTGTCGTCTCGCTAACTATTGCTTCTACGACTAACGCTACCGCTTAGTGTTAAAGTAAAGCAATTACATGGCGATTGCATTTCATACAATAAAGTGACAACCATATGGCTCCTACCAATTGCCGATAACTCTGTTACAAAACATGATCATCTCATACAATAAAATTTAGCATCATGTCTTGACCATATCACATCACAACATGCCCTGCAAAAACAAGTTAGACGTCTTCTACTTTGTTGTTGTTGCAAGTTTTACATGGCTGCTACGGGCTGAGCAAGAACCGTTCTTACCTACGCATCAAAAACCACAACACGGTATAGTGATTGCTTTTTGATCTTCAGAAAGAACCCTGTTCATTGAATCCGATTCAACTAAAGTTGGAGAAACAGACACCCACCAGCCACCTATGTGCGAAGCACGTCGGTAGAACCAGTCTCGTGTAAGCGTACGCGTAATGTCGGTCTGAGCCGCTTCATCCAACAATACCGCTGAATCAAGAATCAACTAGTGACGGCAAGTAATATGTATATACCCATGCCCACAACTCCTTTGTGTTCTAGTCATGCATATAACATCTACGCATAGATGTGGCTCGGATGCCACTGTTGGGGAACGCAGTAATTTCAAAAAAATTCCAACGCGCACGCAAGATCTATCTAGGTGATGCATAGCAACAAGAGGGAAGAGCGTTGTCCATGTACCCTCGTAGACCGTAAGCGCAAGCGTTATGACAACGCGGTTGATGTAGTCAAACGTCTTTATGATCCGACCGATCCTAGCACCGAAGGTATGGCACCTCCGCGATTTGCACACGTTGAGCTCGGTGACGTCCCGCAAACTCTAGATCCAGCTCAGTGTCAAGGGAGAGTTTCGTCAGCACGACGGCGTGATGATGGTGATGATGAAGCTACCGGCACAAGGCTTCGCCTAAGCACTACAACAATATGAGCGAGGTGGATTATGGTGGAGGGGGGCACCGCACACGGCTAAACAATGTCAACTTGTGTGTTTTAGGTTGCCCCCTGCCCCCGTATATAAAGGAGCAAGGGGGAGGCATGACCAGCCCTTGTAGGATTAGGATTCATCCTTTCCTAGTCCTACTAGGAGGGGGAAGGAAGGAGTGGGAGAGGGGAAGGAAAAGGGGGGCGCCGCCGCCTCCTAGTCCAATTCGGACTCAAGGGGGAGGGGGCACGCGGCCTTCCCTAGCCGCCCCTCTCTTGATCCACTAAGGCCCATCAAGGCCATTAGTTCCCAGGGGTTCTGGTAACCCTCTGGCACTCTAGTTTTATACGAAACCACCCGAAACACTTTCGGTGTCCGAATATAGCCGTCCAATATATGAATCTTTATGTCTCAACCATTTCGAGACTCCTTGTCATGTCCGTTATCACATCCGAGACTCCAAACTACCTTTGGTACATCAAAACACATAAACTCATAATATCGATCATCATCGAACGTTAAGCGTGCGTACCCTACGAGTTCGAGAACTATGTAGACATGACCGAGACTCATCTCTAGTCAATAACCAATAGAAGAACTTGGATGCTCATATTGGTTTCTACATATTCTACGAAGATCTTTATCGGTCAAACCGCATAACAACATACGTTGTTCCCTCTGTCATCGGTATGTTACTTTCCTGAGATTCGATCATCGGTATCTCAATACCTAGTTCAACCTCGTTACCGACAAGTCTCTTTACTTGTTCCGTAATGCAACATCTCATAACTAACACATTAGTTACATTGCTTGCAAGGCTTATAGTGATGTGCATTACCGAGAGAGCCCAGAGATACCTCTCTGATATACAGAGTGACAAATCCTAATCTCAATCTATGCCAACTCAACAAACACCATCGAAGACACCTGTAGATCATCTTTATAGTCACCTAGTTATGTTGTGATGTTTGATAGGACACTAAGTGTTCCTTCGGTATTCGGGAGTTGCATAATCTCATAGTCATAGGAACATGTATATGTTATGGAGAAAGCAATACCAACAAACTAAACGTTCATCGTGCTAAGCTAATGGATGGGTCAAGTCAACGAAATCATTCTCTAATTATGTGATCCCGTTAATCAAATGACAACTCATGTCTATGGTTAGGAAACATAACCATCTTTGATTAACGAGCTAGTCAAGTAGAGGAATACTAGTGACAATTTGTTTGTCTATGTATTCACACATGTACTAAGTTTCCGGTTAATACAATTCTAGCATGAACAATAAACATTTATCATGATATAAGGAAATATAGATAACAACTTTATTATTGCCTATAGGGCATATTTCCTTCAGTTAATGCATGTTAGATTTTTGCGATCATTTATCTCTTAACTTTAGATTTTTGCGATCATTTATCTCTTAATTATTTTTCCAACTAGGCCGAAGCCCACCCAGCCGCGCCTCCCCACAGCGCACTTCCCTGCGCGCGCGCCCGCAGCAGGCCGCGGCCGAGCCCACCTCGCTGTCGTCTCCCTCCCTGTGCCAGAGTTTCACTCCAACACATCGTCGGACGCCGCCGTAGCCCCCGCGGACTCCTCCACTCCGGAGCCAGAAGCTGCCGCCGCGCCATTGCCTCCCCACCGAGCGACCCAGACCACCTGGTCCCTCTCCGAAGCCACCACCACAACTCCCCCTCTCACCCGCATCTCCCCCGTGCCCTCGCCTAAGTTTCATAGCCACTGGAGCCCCGTCGCCATCGTCTCCGGTAGGCATCTCCGCCTCGAGCTCGCTGTTGTCCTCCTGCTTCCACCTCGGACGCCACCTCGACCACCACTGGACTCGCCGTCAACCGCCGCGGTAAGCGCCTCGTCCATCTGATCTACTATCGACGGTCCGGATTAGATCTAGGTTTCGTTTTTATTATTATTTCAAACCGGTATGTTTAGTTAATAAACATTCGTTCGTTTAGCGTTGGCAGTGGACTTTTTCACTATATAAGCCTCGGCAGTGAACGTTCATATATTAGATTTGTTTTTCTGGCCGGGGACCCGTTTGTAAGTATTTTAATTGCAGTATAGCCCTTGGTTTTCAAACACTCACAACTTTTTACTCACTTGTCCAAATCCAACGAAACCAATGCCCACTTCTTAGTTATGATCTCCTCTAACTAGTAAAACAACTTAAACATATTTTTGAAAGTTTCAAAATTTGAATTCAAACAAATTTGCATTTGGAGTTCGTTCGATCGTAACTCGAGTTTTATAACTCTGTTTGAGTTGATTCTTTTTGCAAATAGAAGCTCTTGACCTAAACTTTCTGATAAGACCAAATTCACCAAATTTTGGTACTGTTAGAGATTGTTTTATGTTGCAAGAGTTATTTGCCTGTTTTCGAAGTTCTCTATGATCTTTTCTTCGAATCTTTGCGTGATTGCTTATGTGTGGTTACTATTGCTTGCTCACGATAGATTGACCGAAGTGTGACGCATAGAACTATCAGGAGTTATGAGTGTGAATCATCTTCATCAACTGTACAAGGGAAGTTCACACTTTGATCATACCTTTTCATACCTAGTTTTACTTGCATTAGTTTCACCCTCAAACATTGCATGGTTAGGATTTTATTAACATGTGGGTAATGGGAAGTAGTTGATGAGGTAGGAACCTATTGCCCTTTTATTATCAAACCCCGGGAATTTACTTCTATGTTATTCTCATGTTGCTATGCTATGTGCATACACATGGATTGGGTTTGAGTGAATCCATGACAGATGTGAGAGTTATTATTAATGGTTAAACTTAAGGTGGATACTTTATTACACATTTGGGTGGATTGGTGATACGTCTCCAACTTTTCTACTTTTCCAAACAGTTTTGCCCTTGTTTTGGACTCTAACTTGCATGATTTGAATGGAACTAACCCGGACTGACGCTGTTTTTAGTAGAATTACTATGGGGTTATTTATGTGCAGGAGCAAACATTCTCGGAATGACCTGAAACTTCACGGAGCCACTTTTCAGAAAATAAGAAAAATACCTGCAAAAGATGAAGGCCAGGGGGCCCACCGTCTCTCCACGAGGGTGGGGTGCGCGCCTGCCCCCCTAGGGCATGCCCCCTACCTCGCGGGCCCCCTGTTGCCTCTCCGACGCTAACTCCAACTCCATATATTGAGTTTCGGGGAGAAAAAAAATCAGAGAGAAGAAATCATTGCCTTTTACGATACGAAGCCGCCGCCAAGCCCTAAAACCTCTCGGGAGGGCTGATCTGGAGTCCGTTCGGGGCTCCTGAGAGGGGAATCCGTTGCCATCGTCACCATCAACCATCCTCCATCACCAATTTCATGATGCTCACCGCCGTGCGGGAGTAATTCCATCGTAGGCTTGCTGGACGGTGATGGGTTGGATGGGATCTATCATGTAATCGAGTTAGTTTTGTTAGGGTTTGATCCCTAGTGTCCACTATGTTCTGAGATTGATGTTGCTATGACTTTGCTATGCTTAATGCTTGTCACTACGGCCCGAGCGCCATGATTTCAGATCTGAACATATTATGTTTTCATCAATATATGAGTTTTCTTGATCCTATCTTGCAAGTCTATAGTCACCTATTATGTGTTATGATTCGTTAACCCCGAAGTGACAATAATCGGGATACTTACCCATGATGACCGCAGTTTGAGGAGTTCATGTATTCACTATGTGTTAATGCTTTGTTCCAGTTCTCTATTAAAAGGAGGCCTTAATATCCCTTAGTTTCCGTAAGGACCCCACTGCCACGGGAGGGTAGGACAAAAGATGTCCTGCAAGTTCTTTTCCGTAAGCATGTATTACTATATTCGGAATACATGCCTATATTACATTGATGAACTGGAGCTAGTTCTGTGTCACCCTGGGTTATGACTGTTACATGATGAACCGCATCCGGCATAATTCTCCATCACTAATCCATTGCCTACGAGCTTTCCATATATTGTTCTTCGCTTATTTACTTTTCGTTGCTATTGTTATCATCACTACAAAATACCCAAAAACATTACTTTTACTACTGTTACCTTTTGTTACGTTATCACCACTATCATATTACTTTGCTACTAAACACTTTGCTGCATATATTAAGTTTCCCCTTGTGTCGAATCAATAAATTTGGGTTGAATACACTACCCTCGAAAACTGTTGCGATCCCCTATACTTGTGGGTTAACAAGACTATTTTCTGGTGCCGTTGCTGGGGAGCATAGCTCTATTCTTTGAGTCACTTGGGATATATATATGCTTATCATTATGAAGAACTTGAGAGATCCAAAAACCAAGATCTATCCCTCAACTACGAGGGGAAGTAAGGAACTGCCATCTAGCTCTGCACTTGATTCACCTTCTGGTATGAGTAAGTTTGCGACACCTACACGTCCTTCTGCTATTCGTTCTGATATGTCGCATGTTATTGATGATACCACTTCTGCTATGCATGATACTTATGATGAAACTACCTCTATGCCTGATACTTCTATGACACTTAGTGATTTTCTTGATGAACAACTTGCTAGGGCTACATAGGTTGAAAATATTGAATCTGATGATACTGATGAAAGTGATGATGAAGAATCACTTGTTATTCCTAAGGGTTATGTCTTTGATCAAGAAGCTTCTTTAGCTATTTTAGCTTGCCAAAATAGAAATGAACTCAAAAGATTATTAGCTAAATGGAGTAAGAAATCTCTAAATGCTAGAATGAAACCTGACCCTGCTTTTGCTACTTCACCTATCTTTCTCACTGATAAGGATTATGAATTCTCTGTTGATCCTGATATAATTACTTTGGTTGAGTCTGATCCTTCTCATGGTTATGAATCTGAAACTGTTGTGGCACATCTTACTAAATTGAATGATATAGCCACCCTGTTCACTAAAGAGGAGAGAACTCGTTACTTTTATATCCTTAAAATATTTTCGTTCTCATTAAAGGGTGATGCTAAGATATGGTTTAATTCTCTTGATCCTGGTTGCGTGCGTAGTCCCCAGGATATGATTTATTACTTCTCTGCTAAATATTTCCCTGCTCATAAGAAACAAGCTGCTTTATGGGATGTATATAATTTTGTGCAAATTGAAGAAGAGAGTCTCCCACAAGCTTGGGGGAGGCTTCTCCAATTACTTAATGCTTTGCCTGATCATTCTCTTAAGAAAAATGAAATACTTGATATCTTTTATAATGGACTAACCGGTGCCTCAAAAGATTACCTAGATAGTTGTGCTGGTTCTGTTTTCAGGGAAAGAACACCAGATGAAGCTGAAATTCTATTGAATAATATGTTGGCAAATGAAAATAATTGGACACCTCCGGAGCCAATTCCTGAGCCTATTCCTAAACTAACTCCGAAGAAGAGGGGTATTCTATTTCTCAATCCTGAAGATATGCGAGAGGCAATGAAATCTATGAAAGAAAAAGGTCTTAAAGCTGAAGATGTTAAGAATTTACCTCCTATTGAAGAAATACATGGTCTTAATTTACCGCCTATTGAAGAAACATATAATCTTAATCTATTACCTATTGAAGAAACTCATGGTCTTAATAACCCGACACATGTAGTAAAGGTAAATTCTCTCTATAGATATGATAAAGTTGTAAGCCCATGCTTAGATGAGTTTGATAAATTTACGGCTAGGCAAGAAGACTTTAATGCTTATTTTGGTAGACAATTGAAATACAATTCAAATATGCTTGAACACTTGGGTGATTATATGGCTAATGTCAAAGGTGAACTTAAACTTATTAGTAAACATGCTTCTATGGTTACCACTCAAGTAGAACAAGTACTTAAAGAACAAAATGATTTGCTCAATGAATTGAATAGTAAAGATAATGATTATGCTGTTAGAGTGGCTACTAGAACTGGTAGAATGACTAAGGAACCTTTGTATCCTGAAGGCCATCCTAAGAGAATTGAGCAAGATTCTCAGAGAAATAATATAGATGCACCTAGTTCTTCTAAAAAGAAGGAAAAGAAAAATGATAGGACTTTGCATGCTTCTAGTGATCCAATTGTTGAACCACCTGAGAATCCAAATGATATTTCTATTTCTGATGCTGAAACACAATCTGGTAATGAACCTGAAACTAGTGGTAATGTTAATAATAATGTTCATGATGATGCCCAACCTAGTAATGATAATGACATAGAAATTGAACCTGCTGTTGATCTTGATAACCCACAATCAAAGAACCAACGTTATGATAAGAAAGACTTTGTTGCTAGGAAACATGGTAAAGAAAGAGAACCATGGGTTCAGAAACCCATGCCTTTTCCTCCCAAACCATCCAAGAAAAAGGATGATGAGGATTTTGAGCGCTTTTCTGAAATGATTAGACCTATCTTTTTGCGCATGCGATTAACTAATATTCTCAAAACCAATCCTTATGCTAAGTACATGAAAGATATTATTACAAATAAAGGAAAGATACCAGAAGATGAAATTTCCACCGTGCTTTCTAATTATACTTTTAAGGGTGGAATACCAAAGAAACTTGGAGATCCCGGTGTGCCAACTATACCATGCCCCATTAAAAGAAACTATGTTAAAACTGCTTTATGTGATCTTGGAGCCGGTGTTAGTGTTATGCCTCTCTCTTTATATCATATACTTGATTTGAATAAGTTGACACCTACTGAAATATCTTTGTAAATGGCTGATAAATCAACTGCTATATCTGTCGGTATTTGTGAGGATGTGCCTGTTGTAGTTGCAAACGCTACTATTTTAACGGACTTTGTTATTCTTGATGTTCCCGAGGACGATAGTATGTCTATTATTCTTGGAAGACCCTTTTTGAATACTGAAGGGGATGTTATTGATTGCACTAAAGGCAATTTCACTTTTCATGTTAATGGTAATGAGCATACAGTACACTTTCCGAGGAAACAACCTCAAGTTCATAGTATCAATTCTATTGGAAAAATTCCATTGAGTATATTTTGAGGTTTTGAATTTCCTCTCCCTACTTTCAAGAAGAAATAAGATATTCTTATTATTGGGGATGTGGATATCCCCGTTGAGGTAACATAGTGTTATTCGAAATTTCTCCGGTTCCATGTTATTCGGAATGAGTTCGTTAACAAGACTTGATCAACCTTGTTAGTGGATTCCTTTTGATGACCATGAGATGGAAGAAATTAGAAGGCACAACCTTATGTACCCCACTTTTACTTTCTGTTATTTATATTAAATAAAATAAAAATAAATATTTTTCTATCTGTTATCTGATTATCCATGCAATATAAAAATACCTCAAAAATAAAAGTTCTCCAAACACCCTGAAATTTAAATATGTTTTTTTTCTAGAATATTTGAGAATATTTGGCACTGAGAACACAACCGGGGGGGGGGGGGGTCAACCACCTGCCCACGAGGGTGGAGGGCGAGCCCTACCCCCCTCGGTGCGGCCCCTTGCCTTGTGGGCCCACGGTGGCCCTCCTCAACTTATTTCTGCACCCACACACTTCATCTTCCTCCCAGAAACACGAATATCCAGCTCAAGCATGAGTTCTAGCTCACTTTGCTGCCATTTTCGATCTCCTTGCTCAAAGCACCGCTCACAAAACTGCTTGGGGAGATTGTTCCTTGGTATGTGACTCCTCCATTGGTCCAATTAGTTTTTGTTGTAGTGCTTTATTCATTGCAAATTTTTGCTTCTTAGGTGACCCTGTTCTTGAGCTTGCATGTCAAATTTATATGGTTCCAAGTAGTTTTGATGCATGATATAGGCCCTAGGCACTTGGAGGAGTAGTTGCTATCAATATTATTGAGTTTGGTTTACTTTTATTTCGAAGTTACTAAAAATTTCAGAATTTTTCAGAGGAAGAAAAATGCTTACGAAAATGTTCCAAGGAGGTTCCTCAAGGAAGCAAGGACCCAGGCTTGCAATGCGTGATGCTGATGAAGAGCCACCAAGAGACGCTCCAGTGCGTCCTTGTGAATGGCCTTCTGAGAACTTTATGGATCGAGCGGGAATTAAGGAAGAATTCAACGCATATTTATGTAACGCTGATCTCATGAGCTTCAAGGAAGAGAAGTGCAGCCAGTATCACAACCTCACCAGTACCTTTATGAGGAGGTTTGAATTTTCAACTTCACGTAATTCTCCAACTGTCCTGTTTGATCTTTATGATAAATCTTACACTATGGACTTAGAGGATTTTACCACTGCTTGCAAACTTCCACAATGGGGTAGTATAAGGGATCCGCGCAAATCTGACTTTAGAGATTTTCTTGCTAGCATAACTGTAGGAGAATCTAGAGATATTACACAAGCTACCATAGGGAGCATTCACTTTCCTGCTATACGTTATTTTGCTCTCTTCATAGGTAGATGCATAAATGGTAAAGATGAGGCATGTCACATGTGTGTCCCTGACCTCAGTATTCTTAGGAGTGCTGTGTTAGGAGACAAATCATATAATTTGGGAGCCATTGTTGAACGTAGGTTGCATCTTAATAGACTTAATGGAGATTTCTTTGGTGGAATTTATGCAACCCGCATAGCTAATTTTCTTGGTATAGCCATACGCGAAGATGATATTGAATAACCTCCTGCTTATCTAGATTTTAATGCTATGGTTCACCACCAGTTTGTCGAGAGAAACGAATCACCTCTCCAGTATCGAATAATCTTTGACAGATGTCGTGCTGTCTATATTACTCTCCCTGCTCCTGCCTTCTTTGATTATTAGGCAAGACGAGGATATACTATTACCAGAGAGGAGGCAGATGAGTACGAGAGTAGAAAGGAGGCCACTCGTCGCCACGTTGCAGCTCAGCAGGCGATAGCTGCTGCATCGCAGTACGACCCCAGCTACTTTTATGGATATCCGCCAGGCCAGCTGTGGCCATAGACCAACTTAGGCCAAAAGCCTAAGCTTGGGGGAGTACGTATTTCCCACCGACATTACATTTATGTTCACACACTCATTTCTAGATGTCGGTGCTCATACTTTTTCATTATACCATACACGCTAGTTTATTTTCCTTTTTATGCTTTCTTCTTGTGTGTTTAATAAACCTTAAGAAAAAAGAAAAAAAATTAGTTGTAGGTTTTAATCATTTTAATTTCCATGCTTGTAGTAGTAATTAAAAAAGAAAACCCAAAAATATTTCCTGTTCTTCTTTTGCTTGTTGGGAGCTTTCCCGTGTAAATAGTTTTATTTCTTTTATTTTCTTTGGGGTCGATAGGAGAAGACCATAATTAAATTGTTGAAGTGGCTCTTATATGCATTATTGTTTATCTGACAAAAGAGCCCATATTGCCTTGTCTTCTCCTGTTTATTGAATGCCTGCAGATTCCAGCTTAGTCCAAAGCACGTGCACTATTATTATCATTCACATCATTCGATCGTGCAAGTGAAAAGCAATTATGATGATATATGATGGACTGGCTGAGATGAGAAAAGCTGGTATGAACTCGACCTCTTTTGTTTTTGTAAATATGATTAGTTCATCGTTCCTGATTCAGCCTATTATGAATAAACATGTTTGCAATGACAACTAGAGATCATAGTTTCTTATGCCATGCTTGATTAGCTATGAGTTATAATGGTTTACCTTGCATGCCAACATGCTATAAATGGTTAAGATGTGGTATGATAGGGTGGTATCCTCCTTTGAATGATTTAAGTGACTTGACTTGGCACATGTTCACGCATGTAGTTGAAACAAAATCAACATAGCCTTCATGATATTTATGTTCATGGTGGATTTTATCCTACTCATGCTTGCATTCGGTGTTTATTAATTTTAATGCATGTTCATGACTGTTGTCGCTCTCTAGCTGGTCGCTTCCCAGTCTTTTGCTAGCCTTCACCTATACTAAGCGGGAATACTGCTTGTGCATCCAAACTCCATAAACCCCAAAGTTATTCCACATGAGTCCACTATACCTACCTATATACGATATCTACCTGTCATTCCAAGTAAATTTGTATGTGCCAAACTCTAAACCTTCAAATAAATATCCTGTTTTGTATGCTCGAATAGCTCATGTATCAACTAGGGCTTTCCGTATCTTCCATGTTAGGCGGGTTATTCTCAAGAGGAGTGGACTCCGCTCCTCACTCATGAGATAAATGGCTGGTCACCGGGATGCCCAGTCCCATGCTTTATGCAAACTAAATAAAAATAATTGCAAACAAAACTCCCCCTGGGACTCTTGTTAGTTGGAGGCACTCATCGTTTCGAGCAAGCCATGGATTAATGCTTGTTGGTGGAAGGGGAGTATAAAATTTACCATTCTGTTTGGGAATCGCCTATAATGTGTGTAGCATGGAAGATATCGCCATCTCTTGGTTGTTATGTTGACAATGAAAGTATACCGCTCAAAATATTATTTACCTCTATTTCAAAACCGAGCTCTGGCACCTCTACAAATCCCTGCTTCCCTCTGCGAAGGGCCTATCTATTTACTTTTATGCTGAGTCATCATCCTCTTATTAAAAAGCACCAGTTGGAGAGCACCGCTGTCATTTGCATTCATTACTGTTAGTTTACATTGAGTATGACTTGAATGGATCTCTTTTACCATGAATTACAATGTTTAGTCAGTCCTTGGTCTTTAAAGGTGCTCTGCATTTATGTTTTGCGGTCTCATAAAGGGCTAGCAAGATACCATCTTGTTATATCATATTATGATTGTTTTGAGAAAGTGTTGTCATCCGAGATTTATTATTATGGCTCGCTAGTTGATTATGCTATTGATATGAGTAAACTTGAGACCTATGCGTTATTGTGAATGTGGTTATTATAATCTTCGCTGAAAACTTGAATGCTAGCTTTACATATTTACAACAACAAGAGCAAACAGAGTTTGTAAAAGTTTTTCTTTATCACTTTCAGTTTGTCAAATGAATTGCTTGAGGACAAGCAAAGGTTTAAGCTTGGGGGACTTGATACGTCTGCAACATATCTACTTTTGCAAACACTTTTGCCCTTGTTTTGGACTCTAACTTGCATGATTTGAATGGAACTAACCCGGACTGACGCTGTTTTCAACATAATTACTATGGTGTTATTTATGTGTAGGAGCAAACATTCTCGGAATGACCTGAAACTTCACAGAGACACTTTTCAGAAAATAAGAAAAATACCCGCCAAAGATGAAGGCCAGGGGGGCCACCACCTTGCCACGAGGGTGGGGAAAAGTGCGTGAAATCCAACGGAGGAGATCGAGTCTTGTGGGGAAAAGTGCGCAAACCTCCACAGAGTGTACAAACTAATCATGGTTAGCTGTGTCCCCGGTTATGGACATCTTCAGTATCTTGTTCTTGGATTATAATGTTGATCTCATCACTTTACTTAAATAATTTGTTAGGTTATAATTATTACTTTGGGATTGAGTTGGAGGAACCTTCTCAATGTTTTCAACCAACTTTGTAGTTAAATAAAATATATTCCTTTGAGGTAGGGAAAAATTGGCTTTATGCAAAAAGTAAACCTAGAGCTTTCCACCAGCCAAATATGCATGTAGTGATAGCTATTATTCATCATTATCCTATGGTGTGAATTTTCCAGTACATTCAATGTACTGACCCTTTGTGGCTGCAACGTCTCATGTTGCAGGAATCTTACAACGAGTAAGTGATACGTTAGGGATTATGATTTCTACACTCAACTTTGTTATTGGTGTTGTTGGAATCCACAACCTTGTTGTTACTTCCGCTATTTGGATTGAGGTAATAATATTTAAGTTACTTTATACATGTGATTTACCTGTGTTATAAATCCTCAAGTACCGTGTGTGTCAGCATACCGATCCAGGGATGACACTTAAGCACAGAGACTTGACCGTTTGAGGTCGGGTCGCTACAAGATGGTATGAGAGCACATGTTGACTATAGGACGTGACCCCTAGAAACAGGCAAGCCCATGGAAAATATTTTTCTCTACAACTTTGTTTTCAAAAAGATCTTTTACCTCTGTTCTCTTCTAAGCGTATTCAAAAATTCCCTTTTAGTGAGACTATACCCCTTTCCCCTTTTGACCACGCGAAGATTCGATTGATGAGATCACTCCAAGAAGTACAAGATATCGGACAACTAAAACCACATTGGAATGAAGAGGATTTTACTGTGCATTATAGTAATGGAAACTATAATGGTTGAAGATTCCGAAGACTAGGAGAATTTGAAGACTCTAAAGAAATTCCGGAGTGAAGCAATTTGGAAGGCTCTGAATATGGATCCACGTAAGTTATTCTCAGACCCTTCTGAATTTCTTTACCGAAGAACCCTTGGCTTACATATTTTAGATGAGAGCTTCACCCTGAACCAAAGATAACACTACAAAGACTTTTCCTATGATCTCGCCTTTTGGAATTTGTCAGACTATGGAAGCTGTCAATAACCAAGATCAAGCTGTATGAGAGAAAGACCAGAACATGGAGCATTAGAACTCAAAGTTTTGTCAAGAAAACTCTAATGGAGGAGATATCAACTATGGAATGATAGCTCATGGAAATGAAAGAGTGGAAACACGGCTATCCATGATGTTATCGCCCTCTTATGTTATTGTCACTATGCTGAGTTAAGCATGCATTTCTTCGAAAGGATTGGATGACAAAAAGGGCTAATGGAGCATCTATCAGCAAAAGATGAAGTTTTAACCTTAGCTGGTGTATCACCAAGATCTGGAGTATTACATAAAGAATTTGAAGATGGACCTGCAGGAAGCCGTATTTGACAAGAAATCATTTCGTTAAGAACTTAGGACCTAGAAGCTAGAAGTGGCCAAGCTGGAGGAGTAAAACCTCGAGACAACAAAGATTTCGTCAGGAGCTGAAGGACAATAGGATCATGTTTCATGTCAAGGATGTTGAAACCCATATGTTTGGAACACAGCCCTGGAATATTAAAGGACGTCACGAGAGACCTTGGGTCAACCGAGATGATCTGGCGAAGGAACTTGAGAAGGACAAGCATGATCGAAAGAAGCCATCGGAGACATCAACAAGACTTGAAGAGTTTGGTAACTTTGAATATTTATTGACATATAGAAGACAAAACCCATGTTATATACACTTACGTTAGATGCGACAATTGTGAGCTGTCATTTGTTTGATGTTTTCCCGACAGCCACAAGATAAAACATGTCTCTTCAAAACTATTGTTTGTATTGTGTGTATACCCCTCTATCTCTCTCATCTGACCCCAAAACTCATGGACCCAATAGAGGACGAATAGAGATAAACTCACATTTCCGGGACCGATAAGTCAAATGGAGACGGACCAATGGATTCAGAACATGGAAGATTTCATGAAGAATAACACTATAGCTGGAAAGGATATGGCCCAGCATGCACTTTAGTGCTTTTGAAAGAGGTGCTTCTACTTGGTGGAGGATGTAACAAACCATCAATGGATGGCAAGGAGTAACAACTTGGGAGGAATTTAAGTTGACTCTGCCAAAGTCTCGGTTTGTGTCCCAGAAATAAAAGCCTTATGGAAATGATATGAAGAAAACTTGTGCATGCAAGCTCTATGGAGAAATAGGACACAACCATAAAGAACACAAGGGTGAATGCCCTAATTGTGAAGGAAGTCACCCAGCTGAAGAATGCCCAACTAGTCAGATTACTTGTTTCTTATGTGAAGGGACTACCCACTACCCTGCTTAGTGTCACAATTACCCCATGGTAAAAAGAACCATCCAGCAGAAGAAAGAAGCAATGAAAGGAGACCTCATGGAAATTTTAGAAGAACCAGTGATGAAGGAAGAGGTGGAGGACACACCCGAAGAAGACCCAATTAAACACTGCACCAGGTCATGCTATTCGTGTGGAGAAGAAGGACACATCTCCCAAAATTTTCTGAATGGGGATCTAGTAGAATTCCTGACAGAGGAAGTAGAGTATGACCAATAGGAAATAGAAGCCCTGATGGGAACGGAAAAGTCCTTGTTTGAACCGTAGAATGGAGACCTCATGGTAAATCTGAGTGACTTTCCCATAGTAGAGAGACGACGATCAAAACCTTGTTTGAACCTTAGAATGGTATGACAATTTTCCCTTGTACAAGGCAGCTGTTGCAAATCGTAGGACATACGGTGAGGTTGAAGCCCAGACCCATTTACTGCAGCAGAAACCATAAATTGATGACCACCATGAGATATCGATAGTTGTTCAGTATTGGCGCCAGACCTGTCACGTAAGAAGACCCAGTCACAGAAGAACCTTACCAAGATGAAAGGACACAAAAATTTAGGAAAAAGGGGTAAGCCACTACCGGAAGTGCCCAGACAAGAAATGCTCATGAAGATGTGAGAAGACCGACCCTGTGAACAATAAGGATGGAGTATATGAGTTTTGATGGAACCGTAACCATGCTTCTAAGGGTGGTAGCACTCCAGACCCCCTGTGACGATCGATGGATTTTGAGAAGACCCCCAAACCCTAACCTATTTCTTTCTAGCCTCTCCGAATCTCGAGGACGAGATTCATTTTAAGGGTGGTAGGTTTGTAACGTCCCAAAATTCTAAATTTTGGAATGTTATATTAAATAAATAGTTTTGATTGATTGTTTGATTGCTTAAGTGAAATTGAGTGAAATTCGAAACTTTTTGAAAGTTAAATGAGAGGGAATGAAATGACTTTCCCAAACTTTCACCCTTGCTTTATGATTTCCATGAATTAAAATTCTTTTCAAAATACAAAACCCTAGAGTGAAGATGATATGACTTCTTCCATTTAAATAAATGAAAAGGGTTTTTGAAAAATATTTGAATTTCATTTGGAAATATTTTTCCAACTCAGAAACTTTATGCAACTCAATGATTTTCACGAGAGAAGATAAAATTACTTCTTCAAATTATATGAAATATGAGTTGGAACTTTCAAAGAAACCAAATTTAATGCCCCTTTGAAATCATTTTCAATTTGGAGTTATTCTGGGTTTTATTCAAATTTTTTTCTCCAAAAATAAAATATATGGAAATTAGGTTAAAATGATTCCCTACATTATTTTGGTATTTTCAAAATGATTTTTATTGGATTTTATTGCAGAAGTAGCACCATTTACTTTATTTAATTTTTTTCTCGAATTTATTTGCCGTTGAAAAAATGTTCAAGTTGGAGAAAATCTCTGAAAATTGTGATATATTATATGCCTATATAATATATTTATTTCCTTTTGTTTTATTCTTTTTGTCGGACCATTTAAAAAAACTTCTTCTTCGGACCGGGCCAACTGGGCCAAAGCCTAGCCAGCCGCGCCTCCCCGCAGCCCACTTCCCGGCGCGCGTGCCTGCAGTAGGCCGCGGCCCAGCCCACCTCGTAGTTGCCTCCCTCCGCGAGCTGGAGTTCGACTACTGCACGTCGCCGGATGCCGCCGTAGCTGCCGCTGACTCCTCCACCGCCTCGACCTCGCCCCTCCTCCAACTCTCCTTCCCCCCATATAGTACCAGACCCCCGGTCCCGTTTCCCTCTTTCCCCTCGCCGACACCCTCTGCCCCGCCGTAATCGCTCACCGGAGCCAGAAGCTGCCGCCCCGCCATTGCCGCTCCACTGAGCGACCCAGACCACCTCGCCCCTCTCCGAAGCCACCACCACAACTCCCCCTCTCACTCGCATCTCCCCGTGCCCTCGCCTAAGTTTCATAGCCACCACAACCCCGTCGCCATCGACTCCGGTAGGCATCTCCAGCTTGAGCTTGCTGTCATCCTCCTCCTTCCACCTCGAACGCCACCTCGAACGCTGCTGGACTCGCCGTCAACCGCCGCGGTAAGCGCCTCCTCCGTCCAATCTACAATCGATGGTCCGGATTAGATCTAGGTTTCGGTTTTTTTATTATTTCAAACCGGTATGTTTAGTTAACGATCACTTGTTCATTTAGCATTGGTGGTGGACGTTTTTCACTATAAAAGCCTCGGCAGCGAACGTTCATATATTATATTTGTTTTTCTGGCCGGGGACCCGTTTGTAAGTATTTTAATTGCAGTATAGCCCCTGGTTTTCAAACACTCACAACTTTTTACTCACTTGTCCAAATCCAACGAAACCAACGCCCACTTCTTCGTTATGATCTCCTCTAACCAATAAGACAAATTAAACATATTTTTGAAAGTTTTAAAATTTGAGTTCAAACAGATTTGTATTTGAACTTCGTTTGATCGTAACTCGAGTTTTATAACTCCGTTTGAGTTGATTCTTTTTGCAAATCGAAGCTCTTTACCTAAACTCTCTCATAAGGCAAAATTCACCCAATTTTGGTACTGTTAGAAATTGTTTCTGTTGCAAGAGTTATTTTCCTGTTTTCGAAGTTTTCCGAGATCTTTTCTTTGAATCTTTTGCATGATTGCTTATGTGTGGTTACTATTGCTTGCTCATGATTGATTGACCGGAGTGTGACGAGTAGAACTATCAGGAGTTATGAGTGCGAATCATCTTCATAAACTGCCGAAGGCAAGTTAACACATTGATCATACCTTTTTCATACCCAGTTTTACTTGCATTAGGTTCACCCTCAAACATTGCATGGTTAGTATTTGATTAACATGTGGGTATTGGGAAGTAGTTGATGAAGTAGGAACCTATTACCCTTTTATTATCAAACCCTGGGGAGTTACTTCTATGTTATGCTCATGTTACTATGCTATGCTCGTAGACGTGGATTGGATTTGAGTGAATCCATGACAGATGTGAGAGTTATTATTAATGGTTAAACTTAAGCTGGATACTTTAATACACATCTGGGTGGATTGGTTGGGGCACCCTGGAGCTCCCGGTGTGTTTGCCCAGGCACTTGGAGAACCCAGTGCTTGCCCAAGGGGAAACCGGAGGACCCATGTGATCGCCCTATGGAATGCCACCTAGGCTCAAAGGGATCATAAGATTATTCATAGTAGAAACTTTCGTGTGTAGACACAAGCTATTATGGGTTGTAGCATAGTTTAGTAAGTTGCATGACCTCTTCCAGTGGTAGGCTAGAAGATGTAGGGGATGTAGGTTGGTACGGTCTACCCGGGGTTAGAGTTAATGCTTCTGAAAGACTCTGTCTCGGTCATCCGTTCTCAAACACCATGTAGTGTGAGAAATCCAACGGAGGAGATCGAGTCTTGTGGGGAAAAGTGCGCAAACCTCAGCAGAGTATACAAACTAATCATGGTTAGCCGTGTCCCCGGTTATGGACATCTTGAGTATCTGGTTCTTGGATTATCATGTTGATCTCATCACTTTACTTAATTAATTTGTTGGGTTATAATTATTACTTTGTGATTGAGTTGGAGGAACCTTCTCAGTATTTTCAACCAACTTTGTAGTTAAATAAAATATATTCCTTTGAGGTAGGGAAAAATTAGCTTTATGCAAAAATTACACTTAGAGCTTTCCACCAGCCAAATATGCATGTAGTGATAGCTATTATTCATCATTATCCTATGGTGTGAATGTGCCAGTACATTCAATGTACTGGCCCTTTGTGGCTGCAACATCTCATGTTGCAGGAATCTTACGACGAGTAAGTGATATGTTAGGGATTACGATTTCTACACTCAACTTTGCCGTTGGTGTTGATGGGAATCCACAACCTTGTTGTTACTTCCGCTATTTGGATTGAGATAATAGTATTTACGTTACTTTATACATGTGATTTACCTCTATTATAAATCCTCAAGTATTGTCTGTGTCAGCATACCGATCCAGGGATGACACTTAAGCACAGAGACTTGACCATATGAGGTCGGGTCGTTACACTGCGTCAAGAGCTACCTAGGAAAAACATGCCGGGACGCATCCACGCCAAGATGAATGTTAAAGGCCTAACCATTACGACAATCGCGACAATATGATACCGGCAAGCATCCAGAACATACATTGGGACTAATAGTACGAACACAAGTGTATAAGCTCAAAGGGATAAACACACATTTAAAATTCTACATAGGGCATCAGTTCCACGCAAGCATAGATAGTACGGTACCTAAACCCCAAGCATATGTCATGCCTTGTTACAGGATAACACGAGAAAAACAAGGGCTCATCACTTGGTCTAGCGGCTCCGTCATGTCTTTGGAATGCGGAGGACCTTGGTAGCGCGATAGGCAGCTTTCTCCTTGGCAGCTGCGACGTCAGCACCCGCTGACGGCTTCCTGAACCCATCGTCAAGGTTGAGATCCGGATGGCGGCAGGAGAGGTTGCTCAAGACCAAGAGGAGGGCATCATCGGCAAACCTCCGAGACTCGACCTCAAAGCACTTGGCTCTCCCCTACTCGTGCACCTTCAGCTTGTCGATCAGCTCGTTGAAGAAGACTCCCAGCCTGGTGCTAGGGACCTCTTACCTGTTGATCAAGAAAGTTCGGCCATCCAAGCCCATTGCCATAGTTTGGGAAGCGAGGTGCATGGCGATGTCGATCAAGCTCCGGATCCAGAGATTGGTCTGCTCGGATTGGGACGCCATCCGGTCTTCTGCATCTTTCTGGAGACGCTTAGGATTGTCGAGATCTTTTGTCAGCAGCTGTTGTCGGGCTTTATTGGACTCTACCGAGCTTTCCAAAGTGTCGATCCTGGACTTCAGATCCGTGATGGTGCCATTGGCGGCCTCAAGAATCTGGAATTTGGAGGAGAGCTGTGACTGCACGTCATCCAAGAGAACCTTCGCCATCGCTGCTTCTTCTTTGAGAGCCTCCACCTCCTTGGTGCTCCCGGCAAGGTCCTCAGTCAGCTTAGCCACCTGCCGGTCAAGGTCAGTCTTGGCGGCAGATGTGGCAGCCAGGTCTTCAGTGAGCTTCTTCAAGTGGGCGGCAGAGTCAGTGGCAAGGGCATCTACGGCAGCTTCATGCTTGTATTCTAGCTCCTTGGTAAGATGTTGCACAAGAACCTCCAGCTCATCATCCTTGGCGCGAAGGGTGGTTTCGAGCTTCTCCTTCCGGAGAGAGATCTCCTCCTCCCTGGCATCCAGGAGTGCCTTGTGGTCTGCCAAGCGCGTCTCGCGGGCCATGAGATCTTCCATTGTCATCAGGAGCGTCTCTTGCTGCCTCATGAGCACCTTGAACTATTTGCCATGCCATTCGCGGAGCTCCTAGCATTTGTCCTTCGGTTTTTGCTCCACCCTACTGGCGGACTCACGCCGATCCTTGAGCGTGTGCCACTTCTAGTCGTGCCGGGTCTGCATCTCCTTTAGGCCCATTTCCATGGACTCCACGAAAGACAAGTGCATCGCGACGGCGGTTGAATCATCTGCCTCTCGAGCTCCTTGGTACAACGGTGCCAGGAGATGTTGGAGCTCTTCGTCGAGCTCCGCGCCCGCCATCATAGATGGGATGGAGGCTCCAATCCCAGACTGCGCCAACACCATTGCTAGATGATCTGAGGAAGGTGGCGGGGTCACCATAACGACCCCAGAGTAGGAAAGAGGGTCCATGGTTTGGAGAGGAATCTTTCCCTCGACCACTCCTTCCTACTCCAGGGTGTTCTCCAAGGAATGCTCCACCACCGCTGAGGCATCTTGGGCACGTTCAGCTACAAGGCCCTGCTCCTCCGTTGCCGCGATCTTGGCGGCCTCATCTGCAGCAACCATACCTATGTTGGCCACCTCTTCCAACAGATCTGGCTCTTCGGCCTTGGGGGCTGCAGGAAAGAAAATAGGCGGATAGTAGGGAGACAGAAGTTTCAGATAAATTGGGATATAAGGGAAGGTAATCTGAACAATAAAGGAAAAAAGGGCATGAGTTGGTTACTTGGATAAGTCTGCCGGGTAGAAGCCTCTGTTCCCTGGAAGCATCTATTGTCGGGCCGTGTGTTCCAACATCTTCCGTGACAGTCCACTACTAGGAAAAGGGCTATAGATAGGATTGACACTAATGGCGCACCAGGGAAGTAGTGCGCCACTACTATATACTAATGGCGCACTAGTTGGTGATGCGCCATTAGTGTGGAAGACACTAATGGCGCACCAGAAAACTGGTGCGCCACTAGTGAATTTTTTTTTCATTTTTACATACATACTAATGGCGCATCCTACCTCTGGTGCGCCATTACTAGTTCTAACTAGTAATGGCGCACCAGACATGGAGTGCGCCAGTACTGAATTTTTTTTATTCTTTTTTTTGCAAAACTACTAATGGCGCACCGCCTCACAGTGCGCCATTACTAGTTTAAACTACTAATGGCGCACCCTGTAAAAGTGCGCCATTAGTATATATATTTTTTACTTTTCTTCAAAACTACTAATGGCGCACCACCTGCAGGTGCGCCATTAGTAACCAGGGTTACTAATGGCGCATTTGCAGGTGGTGCGCCATTAGTAACCTGGGATCCCAACAAGATATTTTGGACAGCCCCACACCTACCCACTCATTTTCCCCACTTCATTCCCTCCACCTCCTTTTCCAAGCTTTCGGCTGCCTCCTCCTCCTCACCTCATTTCCACCATAGATTCATCAAAATTAAGTGGTGAAATTACCTTTTTTTTGATAGGTAAGTAAGGGGAAAGCTATCTTCATGATGTAGATCTACTTTTTTTCTCCCTAGCTCGCTCCAACAACGTGCACATGCACTTTTTGTGGCCTAGCTAGATCTATGTATGTTTGTGGTGTTGCATGTGTTTGTGGTGTTGCATATATGTTTGTGTTTGCAGGTACCGGTATTTGAAATGCGATAGTTGCCAATATTTTGCCGGAATGTTGATTCATTTCCGTTTCAGCGAGAATTTGGCACTATGCATTCTTTTTGGTCCTATTTTTAGGGAAGGTCATGCCAAATTTTTTCTTGGTTCTAAAATATTGTTTTGCTCTACCCCGCAGGCGACCATAGTCCGCACGATGACCGAAGGCATCGTGAATAGGTTTTTGGGCTCCGTGAAGGCCGAGATGCTTCAAAAGAATGAGACGGAGATAAGATGTCCGTGTCGAAGATGCAAGCTGAAGAGCCTTATTGCGGACCCGGATTCCGGGCAGGTGCGGGACCACCTGCTCTTGCGTGGTTTCATGGATGGCTATCGGTGGCAAGGTGATGAAGATGACTATGAAGTCGTCCATGGGGGCTGGGCAAGAAATGAGGAAGGGCAACAAGACAAGTACCACCGCGGCGAGGGCGGGCGAGAAGACGAAGAATCTCCGGGACATGATCACGACGGTGATGCTATACACAGTCATCATGTAGAAGATGTCGTACATGATGATGAGGAAGATCAAGACGAAGGGCATGATCATGAAGATGAAGATGCCGGAGCAGACGACGATGGAGGCTGGGTGCAGGATCCTCATATTCAAGAGCTGCTTCTCAAGCAGACGGATAACGCAAGAGCTGCCGCCCGAAAGAAAGCCAAGCTGGATCAACTGGAGATAGACGCGGTTACTCCATTGTATGAAGGATGCAGGCCCGAGGATACCCGCCTGAAAGTAACGCTCATGGCTCTGGAGATGAAGGTAAAACTCAAAATGACCGACGCATGCTTCGACGAGAACATGTCATTCTGGCACGAACGTCTTCCCAAGGGGAACAAGTGCCCGACCAGTTTCGAGGAGGCGAAGAAAATCGTGTGTCCTCTGGATTTACCGCATGTGAAATACCATGTGTGCATGAACAATTGCATCATTTATCGGGACGAGCACGCGGAGTCTACCATATGTCCGGTGTGTGGCGTCACTCGATACAAGAAGAGGAAGAAAGCTCCTCGAAAATTGGTGTGGTACTTTCCGATCACTCCTCGTCTGCAGCGGTATTTCGCGGACCCTAAGGTAGCAAAGCCCCTGCATTGGCACGCGGATAGGGAGGAGAAGAAGCGGGAAGATGACGGAAATGATCCAGAGATAAATAAAAAAGACAAGATGCTGAGTCACCCTAAGGATGCGAGCCAGTGGTAAGCGTTGAACTTCGAATACCCAGAATTTGGGAAGGATCCGAGGAACATCATGCTGGGTGCGAGCACCGATGGAGTCAATCCGTTTGGCAGCCAGAGAAGCACACATAGCATGTGGCCTGCGTTTGTGTGGATGTACAACCTTCCCCCCTGGTTGTGCATGAAGAGGAAGTACATTCACATGAGTATGCTAATTGAAGGGCCGAAACAACCAGGGAACGACATCAATCTGTATCTGGGGCTGCTGAAAGAGGAGCTAGACACGCTGTGGAAAACACCAGCCAATACGTGGGATGCCGCAGAGAAAGAATATTTCCCTATGAGAGCCGCACTGCTCACAACGGTGCACGACTATCTCGGTTACGGATATCTCGCGGGGCAGGTAGTCCACGGATTTTCTGGATGCGTAAGGTGCATGGATGACACAACGTATCGCCAGCTAGATAGAGATCCTGGATCTTCGAAAACCGTGTTCATGGGACATCGAAGGTGGCTTCGCGACGATGACCCGTGGAGGAAACGCAAGGATCTGTTCGATGGTGAAACCGAACCCAGAAAACGCCCGCGTACGAGGAGCGGCGAGGAAATAGACGAGCTGTTGAAAAATTGGATAGATTGCCCACTGCCGGGAAAGAAGCAAAAGGCGCCAGAGCTAGGAAAGAAGCGAAAGGTGCCAGAGCTGCTGCTGAAGGTGTGGAAAACAAGGTCTGTTTTCTGGGACTTGCCGTACTGGAAGATCCACCGTGTGCCTCATAGCCTTGATGCCATGCATATCACGAAGAACGTATGCGAGAGTCTGCTTTGTACCCTGCTCAAATGCCAGAGAGGACCAAAGATGGGCCGAAAGCAAGGGCAGACTTGAAATCAATGGGCATCAGGCAAGAGCTTCACACTAAAGATGATGATGACGATGATGATGATGATGATGATGATGATGATGCGAAGCAGGACATAGAAACTCGTCGCAAAGGCAAAAAGGCCAAGAAGACTGGAAGTGACTACCCTCCCGCGTGCTTCACTCTAAGTCAGGAGGAGATCGAGCAGTTTTTCACCTGCCTCGTAGGAGTAAAACTTCCTTACGGTTACGCGGGGAAGATAAGCAGATACCTAGACCCAGTGAAGCAGAAGTTCAGCGGGATGAAGTCTCACGACTATCACGTGCTGATGACGCAGATACTTCCAGTTGCAATCCGTGGGATCATGGACGCGCACGTTCGTGAAACGCTATTTGGCCTATGCAGCTTTTTCGACGTCATCTCTCAGAAGTCGATTGGCGTGAGGCAACTCAGAAGGCTACAGGAAGAGATCGTGGTGATACTATGCGAGCTTTAGATGTACTTCCCGCCCGCATTCTTCGACGTTATGGTGCATCTGCTGGTCCATATCATGGAGGATATCATCCAACTCGGGCTGACGTTCCTGCACAGCATGATGCCGTTCGAAAGGATGAATGGTGTCATCAAAGGATACGTTCGCAACATGTCACGTCCAGAGGGAAGTATAGCCAGGGGCTTTCTGACCGAAGAGTGCATCTCCTACTGCACGAATTATCTAAGCATCGAGAACCCCATTGGTCTGCCCGTCAACAGGCACCTCGGCAGGCTCGTTGGATGGGGTCACCCTGAGCGTCGCCGTGAAATGCATGTCGACTTCGAGGGTCGACTCGCCGACTTTGAAAGAGCAAACCTAGTCGCGCTACAACACATAGACGTGGTCGATCCTTGGGTGGTAGAGCACAAAACCTTTATTGAGAAGACGTACAATGACCGAGGCCAACAGAGGACGGACGGAGATATAATCAAAGAACACAACTCATGTTTCACGCATTGGTTCAAGCAGAAGCTTCTGTCGTACCCTTTCCATGAGGATTCTTCCGCGGAAGAACAACTCATATTCGCCTTGTCACAGGGCGCCGAGCACAACCTGATGACCTATGAGGCGTACGATATCAACGGCTACACATTCTACACCGAGGACAAGGACATGAAGAGCGATGGTTATCAGAACTCCGGGGTAACGATGGAATCCTACACCAGTAACGACAAGGACAGATACTACGGAAGGATCAAGGAGACCTGGGAGCTGAGCTACGCTGGAGAGAAGGTCACGATGTTCCATGTCAGATGGGTCAAGAGCGTCCTAAAAGAAGACCGGTATTTCACCACCATGGTTATACCCGAAGCCAAATCCAAGACCGCGGGCGCAAACGTCACCACCAAAAATGAGCCATGGGTACTGGCTTCCCAAGTGGACCAATGCTTCTTCATTACCGACCCGTCAAAGCCCAGTCGTGTTGTCGTGAGGAGAGGCAAAAGGAAGATCATCGGAGTGGATTGAGTAGCCAATGAGCAAGACTTCGACAAGTACGGCGACCCGAAGATCAAACATGACGATGACGATGAAGTAGCAGCACACACCACAAGAAGAAGCAGGACCACCCTAGCTAAAGGACGTCTGTTCCATAGAAGAACTCCATTTGCGAAAAAGAAGGGCAAGAAGATTGTGAACAGATAGCTAGCTAAGATCGATTGTATTTAAATCGTAGTCTTCATTTCTTGATTGTATTTCATGGGCACTTTTTGATATCATGAATATTTTTAAATTTCACGGGCACTTTTTGAATTCATGAGGACACTCGATCTCGATCCCCCTCCACCGCCGCCGATGAGCACCCGGCCCCCCGCACCCTCCCCCGCTCCACCGCCGCCAACGGGCACCCCCCGCACCCACCCCCGCTCCACCGCCGCCGCCGATGATATTTTCAAGTAACAAATTAGAATATATTTTTTAAAAAATTATTACTGTTTTTATAAAAAAATATTACTGTTATGACTTAAACAAGTTTGAACATATTTAAACACAAATAAATATCAAACAGCATTTAAAGTGCAAAAAAAATGTTGTGGAGCCTGGGAATCGAACCCAGGACCTCCTGGTGTGTGTGCTGCGTGCTGACTAGTCGGGCTAGTGGGCGGGTTCTTATGTGGATTGGGTTAGGTGCAATATAACCTGTGCTCGAACTGTAATAAAAAAAATTCTAATGGCGCACCACTGTGGGGTGCGCCATTGCTATCTAAAAAACGATATCTAATGGCGCACCGCTGTGGGGTGCGCCATTGCTATCTAAAAAAAAGATTTCTAATGGCGCACCGCTGCGGGGTGCGCCATTGCTATCTAAAAAAGATTTCTAATGGAGCACCGAGGTCTGGTGCGCCATTAGTAAGCTTCCCCCTAGCTATCTCCTTCGACCCTCTCTCCCTCGCCACCAGATCCCCATCGATCAATCGACCCTCCCCAACCCAACCCCAGAAGCGAGCGAGCGACCGCCTAGGGTTTCGACCGCCGCCGTCCGCCGCGCCTCATCCTCCCGTCCGTTGCCTTCGCTGCTCTGTCGCCCCGTCGCCCTCGTCGCTCCGTCGCCCCGTCGCCCTCGCCGCTCTGCCCCAACCAAGGTGCTCCCTCCACCCCGCCTGCCCCTGCCATCCTCCGCCACCGGCCCCCTGCTATCCTTCGACCGCGGCGAGCGAGGAACCGGACGAGCTCGGACCCCGACCCCGACCCCAACCCCTCCGGCGACCAGGTACCTCTGCTCCTTCCTCCTTCCTCCCTCTCTCCACCATTCCCCATTCCCTCCCTCCCCTCGACCGTGGCAGTCTATGGTTGCAAGATTGGGAGGGCCTCCTCCTTCCTCCTTTTCCACTGCTCATGGCAACATCCTCAACCCCCCGTCTTTTTTTCATTTTTGTTAGTTTGATTATCTGTAAATTGATGTGCCATGACCCAGTAGAGGCACATCCGAATTTTGTGTTTAGTTTTCTCACCCAAATTGCATCCCATGACCCAGGAGACTAGTACAGATGACATGCCATGACATAGTGCACTAGTAGAAATGTCATGGCAAATTTCACCACCATTCTGTACCATGGTATTTTTGTGATATGTAGTTTTTGATTTGGTTCAGAACTGGTAGGGGTATTCTAGGGCAATTTCCAATATGCATTGAATGGCAAATTTAGATTCGTTCCACCACAATTTTTCCATTTTGTTTTTAGGGAGAACCAAATTTTGCCGCGGCAAATTCATACGTTCTGCCATCACTACATATGAGTTCTTTCTTGCCATGTCGTAGTTGCCATCAAGTTTTACATTTCTGTCATAGTTTTGACGAGTCAATCGCATTATTTCTTCAAGCTGATGCATTGAATATGCCTTTGAGGCAGTTAGTTAACCTCTCACCTATGTTCATGCAGGGATATTATTCTTGGAAAAGCCACTGTTGGTGACAGAATAGAATGATAAGCAGGTACCTATTTTCAGTCCCAATCTAACAGGGTAGTCCATGGATTCAAACTAGCTAAAGGAGATTCAAACTGCCGAACCTTTAGGTTAACAAATCAACACAAACCAATCCCTGAAAGCAAAAACTCAACACAAACCAAGTGCATTATTTTTGTGACTGTTTTCATGTTTGCAGAACCAATATTTTTGTGCCAACAATCAATTTACTCCCTCATGCCAACAACCACTCATTTTTCAGTTAACTCCTTACAGTTCAGATCATATTTTGATTGTCAACAATAGTGGACTTTTAAGGCTTTTTTAGAGGCAATACTAGTGGATATTAGGCCTTTTTACAGGCAATAATAGTGGAATTTTCGGCTTTTTTTTGGAGGAGTGTGTTTCATGCTCGCCTACAGTGATGAATTAGTCAGAATTGTGTATGATTGTGCCTAAAGTAGATAATCTAAAGATACAGACAAAATAATTAGGGGAGCATGTGTGAATCTAGAGTATATTGTCAACTTCCAACATTTGCTCTGTTGTCCATGTGGTTGAAGCAATGAAGTTGAGTGTGTCATTCTTGAGCTGAAATATAACTTGACAGCCTGTACAGTGAATATATGCAGTGAACAGAAATTGACAGGTTTTCTTGACTGAATTCAGTCCTGTACAGTGAATATATGTAGTCAATATACAATCATTGTAATTTTTGGGAGTAATTTTTGGTGTCAAATCACTCAAGCAGTAACTGAATTTTCAAACTGAACTTGACACAATACTATTCAGTTAATTTGCTTGGACAGTAGTATGTATGCTCATCACTTTATGTATGGTGTTATGCCCTATTATCTCTGTTCAGTTGACTAATGAAGCACTAGGCTCATCCATGGTACAAGTTCACCTGTGAACACTTGAAATTAGTTAGGACATCCCGTACTGATAGATGTAAATTGTGTCCGGTAGGCTTTGAAGCACCGGTTTTTCATGTTTCTAACTCTGAATCTGATATAAACCATACTGTTGGCATAAGTGGTCTTTTGTATATGTGCTGATGCTTTGTTAATATAAAGCTATAGATGATGTTGTACTTGTGATGATGCTACTTGTGATCTTCTGAAATAACCCATTGGCGACTTCATTACGCGGGGATAATGATATTGTAGGTATCCCGAGAGGCCCTTGAGTTTGCCGGAATGTCGATTAACTTCCATTCCGGCAAATTCGGGTACTCCATATGTCCTATTTTCAGCAAAGGTCATGCTGAAATTTTCCATGAATTTTAGCATGACTTTGCTAAAAATAGGACATATGGGGTACCTGCGACTAATGCATGGGCCGGGGTATCTTAGTACTTAGTTAAGTAGGATCAACTGCCCCGCCATTCTTGCTGCATAGGTGGCAATAGAGCCAAGTGATTAGTGCCAAGTAATTAGGCCCAACCTAGGGTGCCTCAGCATCGATAAACCCTAAATGATGAAAATTTAACTTAGCATTTAGGGTGCCTCGGCGTCGACAAACCCTAAATGATGAAACCTTGGCTTCTATAGGGTGCCTCGCTGTCGATGAGGACCTAAATGATGTACGCTTAGGCTTTTAGGGTGCCTCGGCATCGACAAACCCTAAATGATAAAAGCTTAGCTTTTAGGATGCCTCGGTGTTGACAAACCCTAAATGATGAGACCATGATCTTGTTCCTTGACAATAACCAACTTTTTGACCAAAATTTTTCCCTATTTAGAGCGAAACATGGCCCACAACGATGAGGCCAGCGGTTCAGGCGGCAAGCAATTCTGGGAGCTGTCCCAGGAGTTGGAGGAAGAACCTCACCGCTATGAGGACACCGCGGAAGACACCGATCCTGACTACACAACCCCTAGTGGCATCAGGGATGACACCACTTATGATGGCGCCGCGGATGCCACCACTGATGATGGCAGCGCATGCACAGATGGCAGCAAACCGAAGAGGCAACGGAAGGACCGGCGCCCGAACGTGCTCGGCACCGTGAGGGAGGAATTTACTGAAGTGAACTCCGACGGGCATCCGACAGCGCCCAAACACGTAGTCAAGGGGTACTCGATTCAGCTCGGGTGCATTCTCCGGAGCACCGCCTCGATCAACACCGAGAACCTAAGGCATAAGGACCGAGGGAATTTGCGCAGCCTCCTCTTCACAAAGCTGCACGAATGATACAAGTTCCCCGCTGAGTTCGCAAACACACGCCTCTCGGGTAATTAAGTGAACTGTGCCACCTCACGACGATGAGCACGGCCCTGTCTACTTGGAAAAGCATGGTGAAGGCAATGATTGACAAAGGTGATAGTTATGAGAAGATCAAGGCGAAATATCCTCTGATGAGCGAAGATGACTACAAGGAGTTCAAGATCAAGTGCGAGAGCCCCGCAACCTCCGAATCAAGTCAGTGGGGGAAAGAAATGCGGCAGTTGAACATAGGGGTCCACCAACTCGGTCCCGGCGGTTATAGAGTGGCAGAGCCTGTATGGGACAAGGAGGATGCGGAGCGTGCCGAGCAAGTCCTACCGCCCCGCTTTGAGAAATACAGTGACATGCAGACCAGGAACTTTCTCAGTGCCCGGTACAAGGAGGACCCGGTAAGAAAGGAGCTTACCACGGATCCAAAGACCAAGGAGCTTGAGCTTGTTCTGGTAAGGAATACACCCCCGCGTAATTAGCTCCATATGGTTGCATTCTAATTAATCCCCAATATTTCTAAATGGTTCACGTTCCTTCCGCAGGACAAAGAAAGCAGTAGCGCGGGGTCGTCTCAGAGCTCCCCTTTCGACACCCCTTTGAATAGGGCATTGAACGTAATGAAAAACAGGGATAAGCTCAATAAGCCGACGTCAGCTGGTCGTGTGGCCGGCAAAGGCTTGTCCATAAAATGGTCGCCATACTATGGCGCTGGTAGGCGAAAGGAGAAAAAGACCAGCTCGGAAAGCCAGTCGAGCGAGGTTGAAGCACTCAAGGCGCAAGTGGCGCGGATTCCGAAGATGGTCCAAGAGCAAGTGCAACAACAACTGGGATCGACGCTTACTGGCATTATGCCTACCTTGATTCATGGGATAACGACGTGGATTGCGGGTGGTCAACAGGGGCCGCCCCCGATTCCAAGCTTCATGGACAGCAACTCACACAACGTGCAGGCGGCGCCATTGGTGTCTCCGGCGGCGGCGGTATTGGTGTCTACGGCTGCGGTGCCATTGGTGTCTCCGGCGGCGGCGGTATTGGTGTCTCCTACGCTGGCATTGGAGCTTAATGCAGCTGGGTGTACGCCGGCCGGCACCTCACCAGCAAGCTGCCCCTCCGTCAGTTGCACGCCCACCGTTGGCGGTGCCTCGACATTCGCCGAGCTTGACGGCATCACGGTGACTAAGCCTCTCAGCCGAGGACTTCATCTCCTTGCCTTTGACTGGGCATCCCTGACGCCCTACATGTTTTCGCAGGGAGACACCAATGTTCCTTGCACTCTCCTGCACTTCGTGGGCGGCGAGTTGGTCGATGTCGCCAAGGGCAGAATCATTCAACCGGGCAACCCCATGTTCCATGGTAATCCGATGCCACCCACAATGTATAGGGTTGAAGTGGTTTGGGTGCTGCCAGGCTGCGACGAGCTGTTACTTCCGATTTGACCCGCTGGGGCCGACGAAGAAGATGAGATGACCCTCAGCGCCTGCGTAAGCTGGCCCCTGCTTTGGCTGAAGAGCTAGATTCATTTGGGGGCAGGGGACACCACCCCACAGACAAGACCACAAGTCGTGCCGGCGCCAAGCCATGGCAAGAACGCCACAACGCTACCGGACATTTCGGACATCCCTATGGCACAGGATTCGGACATGCATATGGCACAGGATCCGGACGACGACGACAACGACGATGGTACATTTGCCAACGTCGATAAGTACTTTGCCGAACATGGGTACGGTGACGAGTTCTGCGGGCCTCCTTCTCAAGAACCCAAACAAGACGACCGCGATCTAGCTGGTACGACGGAGAAACCCAATTGCATCAGGCATCGTCTGGCGTTCAGTTCTCAGGAGACGCCTCTAGCTGCCGCCTTCACCGAGCCTTAGATAGTGGAGGTGCCAAATATTATCAGCCCCAACACGCTCAAGAAGGCGGTCTGTGAGCAGAACTCGGTCCCATTACAGCAGATCAAGAAGAAGGGCTGGAAACGGCCGACTAAAAAGGCCGCCGGTGCGAGCCAGCCGGCACCGAGTACGATCCGTGCTCAGGACGGGCCACCTTCACCTAAGGATATCTCGAGGAGGATGCATGTGGCGGGTAGGGCGATGCTACCGGCAAATATGCTCAGTGCTGCAACTGGTGCTATGCGGAGTCTGCACGACAGTGTTCTTTCTTTGGAGAAGCGGCGTCTCAGAGAGAATGATGTGGCATACCCGGTTTTCGTGGCCAAGGTGCCAGAGGGCAAGGGCTTTGTGGATGGCGCCATCGGGGGTACGATCGTCCTGCGGTTTGATGACATCTTTGCTATGTTCAACCTTCATCCTCTGCACTACACCTTCGTTCGGCTGTTTTCGCTGAGTATGGAGATGCGGATCATTAGAGACAAGACCTCGGACATCATGATCGTCGACCCCTTCTACATGCGTGCCAAGCTCTTGAGCAGCGCTGGGGACCGCCAAGTCGCGAGTTCACACCTCGAAGACGTCATTCTGGCAAACCCAGATAAGGATAACTTCCTTGTGCCTTACTTTCCCGAGTAAGTCATTCCTTAACCGCCCCGTAACATATGATTTCTTAGATTTCGATCGTTCTTTTTTTTCTAACATTCCGTGTTCTGTGCAGTGACACACATTGCACACTCATCCTCTTAAGCCCGAAATATTCCATGGCCACGTATTTCGACCCGAACCATAACTCCAAGATAGACTACACAAATATCAAGAAAGTTCTTGATGATGTTCTCCCTGGCTACGCCAAATCTGGAGGCACCTTCATCAGGGCAGTTCGTAAGTACGGCAAGCACGTGTTCGCCCACAATACGACATTCTGCTGCGTCAAGCAGCCGCCTGGCGGTCAGAAGGATGCCTACTATGCCCTCCATCACATGCGGGCGATTGTAAGGGACCATCATCACCTTCTGCTACCAAATAATCTCAAAGATTGGGCCGCCAGCTTGTCGGCAATCCAGGACGCGGACATCAGACAAGAATTCTTTCGCATCCAGTTGGATTTTGCGAACATCATCCATCAAGATGTCCTTCATACCTCGGGGCGGTTCTTGCTCAGATATCAAGCGTCCAACATTGAGATAGACGGAATGCTACAAATGCAGGCTGACAACGCCCGCGATTTCATGACCATCACGACAGACGGCGGCTTCATCCACGCTCCTGTCCATGAGTCGATTCAAAAGTAGTGATGTGTAGTTCTGAAACATTGATTGGCTCATGTTGTAATTAAACTTTAATGAATTGTATGTCTCTTTGGTTTGGACAGTCGTTCAACTTAGATGTAATCAATGTTATTTATTAGTAGGACCATGAATCATGCTATCAATGTCTTGCTTTTCTCTTCCGATCATTTTGTTGCATAATTATATATTGCTTATGTATGTATTGTCTGTTGTTTGACTTGTACATAGAGATGCCGTCGTATGTCGTGTACAAGGGTAAGGTTCCCGGAGTCTACAACGACTGGGAGGAGTGTCAGAGACAGGTTCACCGTTTCAGCAGTAACAGTTACAAAGGGTACACCACTAGGGCGGAGGCCAAATCTAGATACGCCCGCTATCTAGCGGGAGAGAGGAGGGAGCATTGGAGGAACTGGATGAAGACCAGTTTGATCGCGATGATGCTCATCGTGATGACCGCAGCTCTCTTCTATGTGATGGTAGTTTAGATGATTGATATCGACTTGTAATGTGAAGACAAACTCGATACTCGCGGTCTCGAGACTTGTAATGTTTTATCTTTGTTCAGCCTTTTGAATTCGGAGACTAATATGATGAATTGTATTCGGACACTAATCTTCTATTGTATTCGATGAATCTGCTGTTGTTGTGTGCTACTGTCTATATTCTGTCAAATAATATATTTTGTAACCTGCGCAAAAATCAGAAAAGTAAAAAAAACCAAATATTCATACTAATGGCGCATCACCACAAGGTGCGCCATTAGTATGCCAGAGGATACTAATGGCGCATCAATACAGAGTGCGCCATTAGTATGCCAAAGGATACTAATGGCGCATCAAGACAGAGTGCGCCATTAGTATGCCAAGTATACTAATGGTGCATCTATCCGCAGTGCGCCATTAGTGTGCCAAAGCACATGGTTAAATATGGCCCCTGGGAGGCACACTAATGGCGCATGGTGTTATATACTAATGGCGCACTGGATGGTGCGCCATTAGTATACCAGATACTAATGGCGCACCAGTGGTGCGCCATTAGTAAAAATTACTAGTGGCGTGCTAATAATGGCGCACTGGTGATGCGCCATTAGTAGGCAAAACCGGTGCGCCATTAGTAGGCCTTTTCCTAGTAGTGGTCATGGTGGCTCCCTGCACGGTCTCGTCCATAGAGGGCTTCGTTGGAGGTTCTTCCGCTCGATAGGCGGAGAAGACATGCCCCTCCAGGGTGGCTTGCTTTGCATCGTCTCTATATCCCCTCCGGCTGATGGAGTAGGATGGCCATCCCCATCACCTTCAGCGGGAGAGGCCGGTCAGCCGCTTCCGTGCCCAGGACTGGGCTAACGGCTCGGCACAAGATCCTTTGTGTCACTTCCCATCGGGGCCGGGTCCTCCACAGTATCCGGCGACCCGACGCGCCGAAGCCTCTTCCGCAGCCGGAAGATGAGGGATTCCGCTTCCCCCTCCCCACCCCCATGCCAGTGACAACAAGAAAAAAGGTTTGTCGGCAAAGGTAATCAGATTTTCCAAAGATATTTACAAGGGGAAAGTCTTCCTTACTCTGCCTCAATAAGCATGGAGTTTAAGTTGATCTCTATGGGAGGCGAGGGCTCCCTTCTTCTCTTCGGAGGTGGAAGGGTAGAGCTTTCCAGTAGCTCTGGCGCTAGATGAGGTGCCGGGGGCTCCGACGGAGGTGAGCTCTATGAAGAGCTCAAGCCGGAGTGGGGCTGGAATCGACTCCCAGATCAGCAGATTGCTTGGCGGGGGAAGCCTTGATCCTGGCAAGGCGAGGGGATTGGCGGCATGCCACATCGGTCATCGCGACCTTGAAGGTGGTCTTCTTCACTCTCTTGGCGGTAGGCGCAGGGTTGGGGGCCACCACCCCCGATTAGCAGCACGCCTGCGGGGGCACTGATCTGGAACCGGGTTGAGGGCTTGTAACCCGGCCGCCAGCCAGTCCACCTCGAGCTTTGCCATCACGCCGATCTCCTGCTCCTCTTGGAGCTTCATTGCCGCTATGGCTAGGGCATCGAGCCTGGCAAATTTGTTCCCGGCAGGAACGTCCCCGGCAAGTTCCTCCTCGACAACCCCTCTCGTGGCCTGCACCCTCGCTGCCACCATGATAAGAACTCTCATCCTTAGCATTCCCCTTGCCCTTCCTAGCCTTCGAGGCCATTGCCATCTCTGCAAGCCGGGAAGCCTTGTCCTCCTCAACCCTCTTTAGGATATTGGCCACTTCCATGGAGGAAGTGTGCTTGTGCATTCCAGCCTTAACCCTAGTGGCCTTGTCCACCAGAGCATTGGACCACGCGAGCTCATCATCAAGAGTGGGCATCCACCAGTCACATGCCACACCCTAAGCATTACAATCCGGCATCCACTTTAGTATCTGATCCCGGTCTGAATTGATGTTCAGAGGGATAACGGTTGCCAGGAGCTTCAACATCTGAAAGCGACCAAAAAACTGATCGCACAACCAGGCGTGGCCATAGATCGATAAGTTATTGGCCAATCCTAGTAGCAAACTCATCCTGTCCCCGGCATCACCATACAACCAGGCGGGTCTGTCCCTCTTCTACAGTGGCAAGATGCGGCGAAGAAGAAAATCCACCCCCACATGCTCAACGGTTAGCCCGACAGCCTTCAAACGGGTAATCCTGTTTATTGCCGGGGCAACCTATCATCAGTGAGGCCATGGGCGCTCCATTCCTTGCCACGCTCGACACATTTTATCCGTGCTTCGCAGATTTTTGGGGCTTCCTCATCCTGAATCCAGCTCCAATCCCCTCTCCACTCATTCCACCTCTTCCGCTGCTTGCCAAGGATATAATCCCAGAGCTTCCTTGCTACCCATGACATCTAGCAGATGTTCCCGGACTGATGACCCTTGTTCTCCACCCGTGGAACAAAGTAATGCCTAAACAGATCCACATTGGGGGCGACTCCGATGAAATTCTCGCACAAATGGGCAAAGGTGGCCATGGTCACCATTGCATTCAGCGTGAAGTCGAGGAGGTGGAATCCGTAAATGGTCATGATCGCCTCAAAGAATTCACAGAAAGGGGGACAGAGGCCGCAGAAGAAATAAGCACAGATGAATCGGTACGATTCTGGCAGATCTTCTTTCCCCTCCGCCAAGACATTGGGCTCTCCATGCCCTTTCGGGACAGGCCTCCCCCATAGATACCCGTACTCGCTTGAAGAACTGGACCGTCTAGATTCGATGGAATAAAAATGACGTCTCCCCTCTTCTTCTTATTCAGCTCTGCCGCCCTCTTGCTCCCATGGTGACTACCTCCTTCGCCGCGGCCATCTGCTTCCCTTTCTCTCTGGGTTTTTCCCCATTTCTGTGGGCGACGATGCGAATGGGGGAAGGAGTCTCATGACAGGAGCGGCGGTGGACAAGGGAAAGGGGGAGGAACTGTTGGTTCGGCTTGCAGAGGAGGATGATGGAAGGGCGAGGCTGGCGAAGAGTTAATCGAGCTATTCCGCATCTCCCTCTCTTTAAGGGGAGAGGCCCGTAGCGGAGGTGTGATGCTTCAGAAAGTTGCTGTTTTACCTTAAATGCAATAGTCCCACGAACCCACGACGCGTAGTAATTGCGGGAAGTGGATGGTGGATTGACCAGTTATCATGGCGAACCGGCATAAGCAGCCTTCTCCTGCCACGTGTCTATGCACTATTTGGGGCCTAACCCAACGTGTCGTGCTACACGTATGGCTCAGGCCCGGGGGCTTATGTTGGGGAAAACAAATAGGGCCATATATTTTTCCCTGACTAGTGCACGGACAAGTAAGGATACATGCGCGAGTACAAGAAATCAAGGTTTTCAGAATACCAACATGCAGATCAAGAGGACCAGGTCCAAGCTAGAAAAGTAAGAAACCACCAGGAGAAAATCCTCCCTTGCCGGCCAGGCGAGCCCTCCAAGGACGGGGTCATCCCCAGAAGAAGATCTCCAAGACTCCCCCCGACAAGGCCTGCTGGGCTCACGAAGATGCAGCC
The DNA here is from genome assembly GCF_003073215.2 of Triticum urartu. Taxonomy (NCBI): domain Eukaryota; kingdom Viridiplantae; phylum Streptophyta; class Magnoliopsida; order Poales; family Poaceae; genus Triticum; species Triticum urartu. Next base: position 186,107,329 of record NC_053025.1, on the reverse strand, counting down.
ACCTCACTATACCACTTCACCATGACGCACGTCGTCAATCAGTGCGGTGTCAAGCCGCAGAGTGACTAAGTGGCAGCCATCTGCCACATGGAAGCCTCTTTATACTAGGAATATCCATAGATGACACCCATCCTATGACATGTCAAGCAAGCAGGCGCGATGCTAGCAAAACTGCCCGGCAAGGCTTGCCGGGCAGGCGACAATGTGACGTCGAGCGGCGCATTTAATGCGCTCTGTCAGCCTGCGGAGTTAGGTATGATAGCACTGTTTTCTATCTTATCAGTGTGTAATGACTGATTTGCCACTATGGTGACCCCTTTACCTATAAAAGGAGGCCTGAGGCAACCTTAGAAAGGGTTGGAGACTGGATTAGCGAATCCACTTCCCCTCATATTTCATACGCTCATAGCCGTTTCGCCCAAGGCGACCCTACCGGGAAAACGCACTATGACCACCACCTTTTTTCCACCATCAATCCACCAAAGCAGGGGTAGGGTTTTATGCCTCACGGCGGCCTGAACCTGGGTAAAATTGCTCATGTGATCTCTGTCATGCCGCACCACGCTCTTCTGCTCTTTGTGCAACGTGGCATCCCCCTGCCGAACCAGCAAGGGACCCTTGGTGCCATAGGTGGCCATGGTTTTCGGCGGCACCTGCTGGGTGGAGCCAATGTGTGCCAAGGCGTCGGCTGCTTCATTGTTGGCCCGTGGAAAATGGATGAACTTGATCCCATCGAATTGCCTGCTGATCCGTAGGACGAGGAAGCGATAGCTGGCCATGTTGGAGTCCTCGATGTCGCAGTCACCAGAGGACTGTTGGACCACAAGGTTAGAGCCCAAGGCGTCGGCTGCTTCATTGTCGGCCCGTGGAAAATGGATGAACTTGATCCCATCGAATTGCCTGCTGATCCGTAGGACGAGGAAGCGATAGCTGGCCATGTTGGCGTCCTCGATGTCGCAGTCACCAGAGGACTGTTGGACCACAAGGTTAGAGTCGCCATAGCACAGGATGCGGTGGATGCCTATCTCCTTGCCCAGCTGGAGCCCATGGATGAGTTCCTTGTACTTGGCGACATTGTTCGAGGCGGCGAAGTGGATATCCAGTGTGTAGTTTAGCTTGTCACCTTTGGGAGAGGTGAGGATGATGCCGGCTCCTAATTCGGTGCGCATATTCAAGCCGTTGAAGTACTTCCACCAATGCATGGAACCTGGCGCTAGCAGCGGGTACTGGGACTCGGCCCAGTCAACAAGGAAGTTGGCCAGTGCTTGGGACTTGAGGGCAGTGCTGGGCTGGTAGAGGATGGTGTGGGGGCATCTTTGTTGCCAATAATCTCCGCAAGAGGGGCAATGCAGACGACCGTGATGGAGTGCTCCTAGAAGTACTGCTTCGGCTTCTTGGCGGTAAGATACATGCCGTAGCACATTTTCTGGTAGTGGGGGCAGTTCTGCTTGGAAGCGGTCAACACCTAGCTCAAGTAATAGACCGACCTCTGTACCGGCTGCGCCTTCCTGGCTTCTGGGCGCTCTACAACAATCACCATGCTGATGACCCAGTTTGTTGCGGCGATGTAGAGGAGCATTGGTTCTTTGGCGGCCGGAGTGGCCAGAACAGACGGCATGCACAAGATCTACTTGAGCTGGAGGAACGCCTCGTCCGCTTGGTCAGTGTCGGATTGTGGGTTCCGGCTAACCCTTGAGGTTCGAACACTGGGGTGCGCACGAAGTACTCATCCTCTCTAGTTCGGTGGCTCGACGATCCCACGGACTAGCTCGACGAAAACCAAGGAACACAAGACAGAGATGTTTATACTGGTTCGGGCTCTAATGTGGTGGTGGTGGATTGCCTCGAGGGCTAGGGATGAAATAGTACAACGGATGAACTGCCTCCTAAGGAGAGGTGTTCTTGAGCTCGATGAGCTGATGTGGGTGAGGGTGATCCGCATGATCCGTCCCTTGCTACGGTGGTGGCTAGCCCTATTTATAGAGGTCTTGGTCCTCTTCCCAAATGTTAGGCGGGAAGGGATCCTACAACGGCCAAGTTTGAAGGGGTACAACTAGTACAAGCATTCCTGACAAAAGGTGGTCTTTGCCTGCCAAAGACTCTGGTGGTGACGCTGATGTGGGCTCCATGGTGACCTCCGTCCTACCGTCCTGCTGGCCTTGGTCTTGTTGCACCGATATGGAAACCTTTGCCTGAAGCCTTGGGACTCCTCGCCTGTGCCTGCCTCTTTAGAACCAAAGAGGAAACTGGTACACTGCACCCACTGGCGCCCGCCTGGCCTTGGTCATCATGGCTCACGTCACGTGAACCTCGCGAGGTACCCCTTGCATAGATATCTCTGCTCCTCGGGAGCCAGCCTACTGAGGTTGCCCCTAGGGAGGTCTTGGCATTGTCTGCCTCGCGAGGCTTGGCCCCTCGTGAGGGTCTTGAGTTCTTGCTGCAGATGATGCGCTATACCAGGCCGCTGGTGGAGCCACGTCGTGGGCCGCAGGCATGCAAGTCTGGGTACCCCCATTCCTAGGATGCCGACAGTAGCCCCTAGGCACAAGGCGCGCTCGAACTTGGCTTCGAGGCAAAGGAAAAGGGCAAGTGCGGAGCGCCGCGGGCCCCAACCACCTGTGACCTTGGTCGTCGCGTGGTGATTGATGGGACATGGGCGCCTCCGCTTCAAAACGCTGCCTTGATATTCGTTCGACTTCATGAGTTTCTGCTGCATGGAGAAGAAAACCATCAGTACCTGCGATCGTGGAGGCCAGTTGTTGGCCTCCTTATGGCTATAAATGAGGAGGGGTGTGGAGCCGAGTTGCTCATCTCTTCCTACATTCCGCCTGCTTCTTCTTCCTCCTCACTTCGTCATCTTGCCGCGACACCCATGGCTCCGATAAGGATATTCTCTGCCGTCGAGAAAGGGAAGGCTCCCCATGAAGAGCAGGGGCCTCTTTCGCCGAAGAAGAGGTTGGTCCCCTCCTGCGACATCATCGTGAGGCAGGAATTGACGAGGCCATGGTACGAGTGGCCTCCCCCTGGCTACCCGTTGCCCTTGTACACCCACGCGCAAGGCTCCGGAGGAGGAGGCAGCGCCTCACGCCGCTCGCTCCACGGCCGCGGTGGCCAAGCCATGGAGGCATGCGCTGCTAGCCTGCAAACTCACGCCGAGGGCTCCTCGCGCGAGCTCATGGTGTTGGCGGTGATGCAACCGTGCACATGGATCAAGTTCACATAGTTGATGCCGCCGAGGGGGCTGCTCGAGCTGTGGCTGCAAAACTCCGAGTGCAGCACCCTGGCAACGGGAGCAGACGTCGAGGTCATCTCCCCGGGCAAGATCTTCATGACCCGGGGATGGGGCGAGGTCGCCCGCGTCTGTCATGCTGAGGGGGCCCTCGTCATCCATTTCGAGTATGATGATGCCTCCATGTTGTTCTTCAAGGTCTTCGACGGGTAAGGCCGTCGCCTGGAATGCTACCCTAGAGGGGGTCAACAAGACGACGCGGAGGCTAGCGCCGGGCCCGCCCTTGGCCCTATCAATAGCTCCTCCAGCAGCAGCGGCAGGTCCTGGGAGTCCAGCGACTCTCCCGAGCCTGACGAGACTCCGGAGACGAGCGGCGACAGCTACGTGCCCCCGAGCTCTCGCCGTGCCCGGAGCGCAGCAATGACGTCCGCTCGTCGTCATCACTGAACTGGACGGGGTTGGAGTCGGCCCCTCGTGGTCCACTATTGATGATGGCGTCGGCGGAGACGCTAGTAGATATGACTCTAGGAAGCATTCTATTTTTTGTTCCCTGCGAGGAATTGAGATGAACCCCGTGGGTGTGTGTAAAGGATTTGTAGTGTTTTGGCGTCAATATTATTCCATTACAAAATTCATGATTGCGCATCTTGCTTTGACATTGTCCCCCCTTTTTCGCCCCTGCGGTAGCTTAGTGCCCTACACCGACAGGTCCCAGTCCTTAGGCAGGCCTCCGCCGTCGCTGGTATGCCAGGTCGCGATGCCACGGTCAAGGACAAGAGGTGAGCGGGCTGAGGTCCGGTAAGAGCTCCAGAGGCGAGATGCTCAAGACCTCCCCCTTGGCGTCCAATTAGCTCCCTAAAGGTAGAAAAGGAAGGCGATATTGCCGGAGCAAGGCTGCAGGAGCCAAAAATCGTAAGTCACGAGCTGGGATGCCTTGAATACGTGACTTATCTTGAGTGCTATGCGTCCATAATCGATTCCTTGCATGGCACATGATTTACTCGCCGCTGATGGCGATACTGCCAGGTTATGTCCATGCCAGCTTCCCCCATTCACACTCTCCTGAGTGCTATGCGTCCTCGAGTCCCGACCCTCGAGGGAGCTCAGCCGCCGCTGGTATGCCAGGTCGGGATGCCGTGGTCAAGGCCAGGAGGTGAGGGCTGGAGAGGCAGTAAGGACTCTTGAGGTGCCTGATACGTCCATTTTGCATCATGCTTTTATATTGATATTTATTGCATTATGGGCTGTAATTACACATTATGTCACAATACTTATGCCTATTCTCTCTTATTTTACAAGGTTTACATGAAGAGGGAGAATGCTGGCAGCTGGAATTCTGAGCTGGAAAAGGACCAAATATTAGAGACCTACTCTGCAAAACTCCAAAAGTCCTGAAAATTACCTTATCACAAAACTATCTGTTACCGATAATTTCAGTGCTTGAAGAGAATACCTTACTAAAAAAATGCTTATCATTTCCTTCTGCTCCTCGTTGGGTTCGACACTCTTATTTATCGAAAGGACTACGATAGATGCCCTACACTTGTGGGTCATCAATACTCTTTTCTAGCGCTATTGCCGGGGAAGGAAGTGCCTTTGGTAGGTGGAATTTGGTAAGGAAAATTTTATATAGTGTGCTGAAATTTACTGTCACTTGTTACTACGGAACATAATCCTTTGAGGGGCTTGTTCGAGGTATGTTCACCCCTACCAGTAGAGCAAAGAGTTGCTCCTCAACCTACTGAACCTGTTGAAAATGTTTACTTTGAAATTCCTTCGGGTATGATAGAGAAACTGCTAGCTAATCCTTTTACAGGAGATGGAACATTGCATCCCCATTTTCACCTAATCTATGTGGATGAAGTTTGTGGATTATTTAAGCTTGTAGGTATGCCCGAGGATGTTATCGAGAAGAAGGTATTCCCTTTATCTTTGAAGGGAGAGGCATTGACATGGTTTAGGCTATGTGATGATATGGGATCATGGAACTATAACCGATTGAAATTGGAATTTCATCAGAAGTTTTATCCTATGCATCTTGTTCATCGTGATCGTAATTATATATATAATTTTTGGCCTCGCGAAGGAGAAAGCATTGCTCAAGCTTGGGGGAGTCTTAAGTCAATGTTATATTCATGCCCCAATCATGTGCTCTCAAAAGAAATGATTATTCAAAAATTTTATGATCGGCTTTCTCTTCGTAATCGCTCCATGCTTGATACTTCTTGTACTGGATCTTTTATGATGAAGACTATGGAATTCAAATGGGCTTTATTGGAAAGAATTAAATGCAACTATGAAGATTGGGACCTCGTCAAAGGTAAGGAGTCAGGTATAACACCCAAGTTTTATTGTGTTAAATCTTTTGTGGATAACGATGCTTTCCGTGAATTTAGCACTAAATATGGACTTGACTCTGAGATAGTAGCTTCTTTCTGTGAATCCTTTGATACTCATGTTGATCTCCCTACGGAGAAGTGTTTTAAATATAATCCTCCCATTGAAGTAAAAGTAGTTCCACCTATTAAAGTCGAAGAAAAGACTATCACTTATAATGATCCTGTTGTTCCCACTACTTATATTGAGAAACCACCTTTCCCTATTAGAATAAAGGATCATGCTAAAGCTTGAACTATGTTTCGTAAGAGCAATACTAGAAGACCCACTCCCTCTGAGCAAATTAAAGTTGAACGTAGTGTTGCTATGGCTAAAGATCTCTTGGCCGATAATATTGATGGGCATGTTATTTACTTCTGTAATGAAGCTGCTAGAATTGCTAAACCTGATACTAAAAATAAACATAGACCTGTTGTAGGCATGCCTGTTATTTCTGTTAAAATGGGAGGTCATTGCTATCATGGCTTATGTGATATGGGTGCTAGTGCAAGTGCAATACCTCATTCTTTATACAAAGAAATTATGCATGATATTGCACCTACTGAGTTAGAAGAAACTGATGTTACAATTAAGCTTGCCAATAGAGACACTATTTCACCCGTTGGGGTTGTTAGAGATGTTGAAGTCTTGTGTGGGAAAGTTAAATATCCTGCTGATTTTTTTGTTCTCGGTTGCCCACAAGATGACTTTTGTCCCATTATTTTTGGTAGACCCTTCTTGAATACAGTTAATGCTAAGATAGACTTCAATAAGGATATTGTTTCTGTTGGTTTAGGGGATATGTCTCATGAGTTTAATTTTGCTAAGTTTCGTAGACAACCCCATGATAGAGAATTGCCTAGTAAATATGATATTATTAGTCTTGCTTCTATTGTCGTGCCTCCTAATGATCCTTTAGAGCAATATTTTCTAGACCATGAAAATGATTTGTTTATGAATGAAGGAAGGGAAATAGATGAAGTATTCTTTAAACAGGGACCTATTTTGAAACACAACTTGCCTGTAGAAATCCTAGGGGGTCCTCCTCCACCCAAGGGTGATCCCGTGTTTGATCTTAAACCTTTACCTGATACTCTCAAATATGATCATCTTGATGAGAAAGAGATATATCCTATTTATTATTAGTTATAACCTTTCAGAGCATGAAGAAAAGAAATTATTGAAAACTCTGAAGAAGCACTATGCTGCTATTGGATATACTCTTGATGATCTAAAGGGCATTAGTCCCACTCTCTGCCAGCACAAAATAAAATTGTAGAAAAACGCGAAACCGGTTGTTGATCACCAACGACGGTTAAATCCTAAGATGAAAGAAGTGGTAAGAAAATAAATATTGAAGCTTCTGGAGGCAGGTATACTTTATCTCGTTGCTGATAGTCAGTGGGTAAGCCCTGTTCATTGTGTCCCTAAGAAGGGAGGTATTACTGTTGTTCCTAATGATAATGATGAATTGATACCACAAAGAATTGTTACAGGTTATAGAATGGTAATTTATTTCTGTAAACTAAATAAAGCTACTCAAAAGGATCATTACACTTTACCTTTTATTGATCAAATGCTAGAAAGACTATCCAAACATACACATTTTTGCTTTCTAGATGGTTATTCTGGTTTCTCTGAAATACCTATGTCAAAAGAGGATCGAGAAAAGACAACTTTTACTCGTCCTTTCGGTACCTTTGCTTACAGACCTATGCCTTTTGGTTTATGCAATGCACCTGCTGGTTTTCAAAGATGTATGACTGTTATATTCTCTGACTTTTGTGAAAAGATTGTTGAGGTTTTCATGGATGATTTCTTCGTTTACAAAACCTCTTTTGATGGTTGCTTAAGAAACCTTGATCAAGTTTTGAAGAGATGTGAAGAAACTAATATTGTCTTGAATTTGAGAAGTGCCACTTTATGGTTAATGAAGGTATTGTCTTGGGGCATAAAATTTTGAAAGAGGTATTGAAGTTGATAAAGCTAAAGTTGATGCTATTGAAAAGATGCCATGTCCTAAGGACATTAAAGGTATAAGAAGCTTCCTTGGTCATGCTAATTTTTATAGGAGGTTCATTAAGGAGTTCTCTAAAATTTCTCGGCCTCTGACTAATCTCTTACAAAAAGATGTTCCTTTTGTCTTTGTTGATGACTGTGTAGAAGCATTTGAAATACTTAAGAAAGCTTTGGTTTCTACACCTATTGTTCAACCTCCTGATTGGAATTTACCATTTGAAATTATATGTGATGCTAGTGACTATGGTTTAGGGGTTGTTCTAGGACAAAGAGTTGATAAGAAATTAAATGTTATTCAATATGCTAGTAAAACTCTAGACTGTGCCCAGAGAAACTATGCTACTACTTTAAAAGAATTTTTAGTAGTTGTATTTGCTTGTGATAAGTTCAGACCTTACATTGTTGATTCTAAAGTAACTGTTCACATGCTGCTATTAAATATCTTATGGAAAATAAAGATGCTAAACCTATACTTATTAGATGGGTTCTCTTACTACAAGAATTTTATTTGCATATCATTGATAGAAAGGGAGCTGAGAACCCCATTGCGGACAACTTGTCTAGGTTAGAGAATGTTCTTGATGACCCACTACCTATTGATGATAGCTTTCCTGATGAACAATTAGCTGTCATAAATGCTTCTCGTACTACTCCATGGTATGCTGATTATGCTAATTACATTGTTGCTAAAAAAATTATACCACCTAGTTTCGCATACCAGCAAAAGAAAAAGTTCTTCTATGATTTAAGACATTACTTTTGGGATGACCCACATCTTTATAAAGAAGGACTAGATGGTGTTATTAGATATTGTGTACCTGAGCATGAACAGTGACTGATCCTGCGCAAGTGTCACTCTGAGGCTTATGCAGGACAACATGCTGGAGACAGAACTGCACATAAGGTATTGCAATCTGATTTTTATTGGCCTACTCTCTTCAAAGATGCCCGTAAGTTTGTCTTGTCATGTGATGAATGTCAAAGAATTGGTAATCTTAGTAGACATCAAGAAATGCCTATGGATTATTCACTTGTTATTGAAACAGTTGATGTTTGGGGCTTTGATTATATGGGACCTTTTCTTTCTTCTAATGGGTACACACATATTTTAGTTGTTGTTGATTACGTTACTAAGTGGGTATAAGCTATTCCAACTAGTAGTGCTGATCATAACTGTAACATCTCAAATTTTCAAGTTGGAATGTTATACGTTAGATCATCATTGCATATCATATTTTATTTTTGCCTTTGGTTTGATCCTAGATATTTCTACACAACTCAAGGACCCAAGGAGAGAGTTGGGAAATTCTTTATTTTCATATTTCAGTTTTCTCAAATTTTGAGAATAGGATCATTTGATTTTTATTATTTATCATCAATTATTTCTGTTAAAAAATATGAGAGAGGGAATAAAATGACTTTCCCAAAATAAAGAAATATTGAGGATTTAATAATAAAATCAAATAAGATTTTGTTTCAGAGTTTTTCGTTATTTTATTTGAATTTAGGAAAAATGTGCGTTTTTCAAAATTGCATTTAGGCCCCAAATAAATGTTCACCTTGTGAGGCTTGATTCTAGAAGCCCGGGAAAATTTATTTTGGGATTTTGGACTCCGTTTAGTATTTCTTTTTATTTTTCTTCTGTGCGTAAGTATTTAAAAAAACAAACCGACCTACGGGCCGTGTCCGACCGGGACTCCGGCCCGCTAGGCTTTATAAGCCAGGGGGGAGCCCAGCCGAAGCCAGCCAGCCTGCGCCCCGAAAACATAGCCGCCGCCTGCCGCCGCCGCCGCCCGCCACCGCCGCCGCCGCGCCGCCACCTCGCCGACTCGCCGCCAAGGTTGCCTCGAAATCTATGCCGTTTTTTTATTTTATTTTTTCGAAAAACCATTCTGTTTTTCCGTCGGTTTTTCGTCGTTTTTTAGTTTCAGTTTTTTTAAATAGATCGGTTTTTCCGATTTATTTAAATAACGAGCGTTCGTCCGTTCGTTCGTTCTAGCGAACGTTCGTTGTTTTATTCTTTTTCTCGGATTAAATCCGCGATTTTTCTGATCGCGATTTCAGATCCGATTTTCGTTTTAGTATAATTTTCACTCGTTTATCGGAATCAGGCGATTCAAGCGCCTGGAGTTTCGTCTCGAAACCATCTATCTGTTTAACCAACTTAAACAAGTTTTTTGCTACTGTAAAAAATTACCTTAGATCCAGATTAGTAGAACGAAGTTGTTTTCTTTCGCCATTTGACTTCCGTTGCTTCGTTCGATTTGATTGTTTTTGCAAACCGGAGTTCTTAAGTTGAACCTTCTGGTTAGATCTCTTATTCGAGTTTTACCTGTGCATTAGAGGAGTACTTATTGTATGCTTGTTTGTTTGTTTGCGATAGAGTACCCAGAGTGCGCCGCTTGTTACTTCGAATCGCTAGGTTTCCCGGATCATCAGCAAGGCAAGTAACACTTTGATCATACCTCCTACTACTCAGTTTTATTGCATTAGATCAATCCTCACACATTGCATGATTAGGATCTAATTAAATTGTGGGTTTGGGGAGTAGTTGAGGTAGAACCTATTACCTGTTTATTATCAAACCTTTGGGAGTTACTTCTACGTTTGCTTACTGTGCCAAGCTATGCTAGTAGACGTGGATTGGGTGAGTGATATCCATGAAAGATGTGAGTATTGTTAATTAATGGTTTATCTAAGGTGGCAACTTAAACACACATCTGGGTGGATTGAGGTACCTGGGTATTCCAGGATTGCCTGTTTCTTTTTGGACCGCCACCCAGGCTCAAAGGGATCATGAGATGATTCATACTAGAAACTTCCGTGTGCAGCCACAAGCTATTATGGGCTCTAGCATAGTTGATTAAGTCGTGCGAACTCTTACAGGGTATACTAGCAGATGTAGGGGAAAGTAGGTGTAACGGTCTATCCATCGTAAGGTGCTTGCGCTTCTGAAAGACTATGTCTCGGTCATCCGTCTTCTCAAACACCATGTAGTGCGAGAAAACAAACGGAGGCGATCGAGTCTTGTGGGGAAAAGTGCGCAAACCTCTGCAGACTGTAATAAACTAATCATGATTAGCAGTGTCCCCGGTTATGGACATCTTAAGTATCTAGTACTTGGATTATCATGTGAATCTCAACATGTTACCCTAAATTAATTTTGTTGGGTTTTGTTAATGATGATGCTTAATTGGGATTGAGAATGCTGTCAACCATTCTCAGTGTTTAACAACCACCATTATAGTTAAATAAAATTTATTCCTTTGCAGTAGGGAAAAATTGGCTTAACGCAAAACTGTAACCATAGAGCTTTCCACCAGCCAAATATGCATATAGTATAGTTGTTTCATTCCATTATTCTCTATGTGATACTTTGCCAGCATATTCCATGTGCTGACCCGTTTCGGGCTGCAACGTTAATGTTGCAGACTTTTCAGACGACGACTAAGGAGTTTTAGGTCGTGGTTCTATACTCAGTGATGCCGTTGGAGTTGATGGACTCACTAATCTTCCAAGCCTTCCGCTGTTATTGATATTAGATGGCCTTAAGCCATATTTATTGTAATAAGTTCTCTATTGAGACACTCGTTGTAATAAGTGTGTGATTTCTACTCTGTTATAAATCCTCCGAGTAATGTGTGGTGTCAGCATTATTGATCCAGGGATGACACCGGAGCACAGAGATCAGACTGTTTGAGGTCTGGTCGCTACAGAGATGGTATCAGAGCACACGCTGACTGTAGGACACGACCACTAAGCTAAAGACCTAGATCACTATTCATTCTCTTCTTTTCTGACCTCTCCTCTTTTGTACTCTTTAGGATGGTGGATGCAAAGAACAAATTCACGCAACCGGATGATGATACACTTTTGGACGTCACTTGAAGGAAGTCACTAGATACCTGAACATAGGAGTACCAAGCTTCACCGAAACCTACAGCGCCACTTTACCTGAAGAAGAGCGCTGGATGATTCAAGTTCAAGTTCCAGGAAGGACGTTCATGCCAGTCACTGAGCCCATAGAGTTTTCTTTTGATGCACCAACTTGGAGTCTAGGAAAGAGCATGGCGGCTCACATCGCCATGGGACGCATTGGAGAAGTCTACTGCAATGATCTCAAGGATACTATCTACCAGATTTGTGGGCGCAGAGATGAGCACTGGGAGATGATCAGCACCAAAAAGGATAGATCAATTGCAGCTTTTATCCAGGAATTAAACCAACACATTCGACGACAGGAGAATCAGATGTGCGCCGGCATGATAGATCTGAAGAAGGCTAAGACAAGAATCAAGGAACTGGAGGAAGAACTCAAGGCTACACGTGCAGATTATGAAGAGGAAATAGGAGTACTCGTGGATAAGAATGCCGACCTAACAATGAAGCTAGCAATATTTATGGGAGGCCCTACACTAGTAGATGAAGACGAAGAACCCCAGGAGATTAGCCCGGAAGACTACATCATCATCAACGACACCGACTTGGATCCCGATGATAGTGATGATGACTATGTTGATGAAGCTGGAGCAGATATCATGGAGTCTGCAACCGAAGAATATTTCTAGTAGACCACCTCATCAGTAGTAGTAGTCCACCATGTAAATACAGTAGTCCGAGCACTTTTGCGATAGTTAGATCGATTGTATGCCCTTGTTTGATTGAATTAAGTGAATTGTTTGCTTTTGCCTCATGTGCATGTGGGTAGTGTTTTCTCTTTAGACCCCCTCTATTCTTAACTCTCATCTTTTCTAAACCCTCAGATGCCTCCGAGACGTGACCCCGGATTTACCTATCCACCGGAGCTCACCTAGTTGATCCATCAGCAGAACACATTGATGCAGTTGCTAGTCCAGAATCAGAATCAGGGGAACAATAACAACAACCCACCACCACCACCACCTGTTGATCACTCTGTAGTTTTCCAGTAGCACCGAGCCGATAGTAGCAGATGATTGGCTCCGCAAGATAGCTAGAGAGTTGACCACATCAGGATGCACAGATGCGGAGAAGGTGAAGTTTGCCGCACATCAGCTTGAAGGACCGGCAACATCATGGTGGGAGAATTTCACAGCCACTTTCCCTGTCGACACTGTCACATGGGACCAGTTTCAGCAGGCCTTTCGTACTGCCCATGTTTCAGCAGGAGCTATGTCCATGAAGAAGCGTGAGTTTCGCAATTTGCGCCAGGGAGGACAGACACTTGTCCAGTATGTGGAGGACTTTAGTAAGTTAGCACGTTATGCCCCAGATGATGTTGCTACGAATACAGCTAAGCAGGAGAAGTTTCTGGAAGGACTGAATGATGAGTTGAGCATGCAGTTCATGGTAGCAACCTTAAACAACTACCAGGAGTTGGTAGACCGTACTCTTATGATTGAAGGCAAGCAGCAGCAAATTGAGAACCGCAAGAGGAAGTATGGACAAGGAAAGTACAATTCAGGAGCTCAGTGGAAGCCACGTTTTACCCCTAGATCGGGAGGACATTTTCAGCATACCCATGGAGGAGGTAGCTCGCACAATCACAATGGCACCAAGGATGGTAATGGCAATGGAGGAAGCAATGGCCAGAATCGCACCAACCCATCAACGCAGTCAAGAAGGACCTGAGCCAAGTCACATGCTTTAAGTGTCAGAAGACCAGACATTATGCCAATGAATGTCCTGAAGGCCAAAATGGCAATGGAAGTTCTGGAAAGAAGCCGAACACTTTCAACAGGGGACAGGTGAACCACGTTAACGTGGAGGAGGTTGAAGAGCAGCCGGATGCCGTAATCGGTAAGTTTTTGGTTAAGTCATTTACTGCACTCGTTCTTTTTGATACTGGTGCATCGCATTCATACATATCAAGGGGATTTGTGGATAAGTATAACCTGCCCACTAAGGTTCTTAGAACAACTATGCTAGTAAGCTCACCGGGAGTGGAGTATATGGCTACTCAAGGATGTTTTCAAGTGCCAGTGAGTATAGGTAGGCATGTGTTTCCCTCGGATTTGATCATTTTGGAATCACAAGGATTGTATGTAATTCTGGGTATGGATTGGCTGTCGAGGTATGGAGGAAACATCGATTGCGCCAGTAAGCCAATTTTTCTTACCACCCCAGAAGGGAGAAGGATCAAGTATGTATCTCAGCATGTGCCAAAAGGGACTCAAGTAAATTGTTTAACATGAGTTGTACAGGAGGAAGTACCAGTGGTAAGGGATTTCCCTGAAGTATTTCCAGAAGAGTTGCCAGGCATGCCACCGGATAGAGATATTGAGTTTTTGATTGAGCTATTGCCTGGCACAGGGCTAATATCAAAGAGACCATACATGATGCCTGCAAAGGATTTGGTGGAAATTAAGAAGCAGATTAAGGAGTTACTGGATAAGGGATATATTCGCCCAAGTTCTTCGCCTTGGGGATCGCCAGTACTTCTTGTGGAGAAGAAGTATGGATCGTTAAGGATGGTTGTTGATTATCGAGGATTGAATGAAGTAACCATCAAGAACAAGTACCCACTACCAATGATCAATGATCTGTTTGATCGATTGCAAGGAGCTAAGGTATTTTCCAGGATCGATCTACGATCAGGATACCACCAGTTGAAGAATCGAGAACAGGATATTCCTAAGACAGCTTTTACCACCAGATATGGGCAGTACGAGTATACCGTTATGTCATTTGGTCTGACTAACGCACCTGCTTATTTTATGAACATGATGAACAAAGTGTTTATGGAGTTCTTGGATAAGTTCGTCGTGGTGTTCATTGATGATATCCTGGTTTACTCGAAGAATGAAGAGGAGCATAAGGAGCATTTGCGTTTGGTACTTGAGAAGCTCAGAGAACATCAGTTGTATGCCAAGTTCAGCAAATGTGAGTTTTGGTTGAAGGAAGTAGGATTCCTCGGACACGTTATATCCGGAGAAGGTATATTAGTAGATCCCACTAAAGTTGATACCATGACCAAGTGGGAAGCACCAACCACAGTTGGAGAGATACGGAGTTTTCTTGGACTCGCAGGATACTACCGAAGATTCATTGAGAATTTCTCCAAGATTGCAAAGCCTATGAAGGTGTTATTAAAGAAGGATACTAAGTTCAAATGGACTGAGGAGTGTGAGGCTAGTTTCCAGGAGTTGAAGAAATGCTTGGTTACTTCACCAATGTTGATTTTACCAGATCAGACCAAGGACTATGAGGTGTATTGCGACGCTTCACGTCGAGGACTTGGAGCAGTGCTTATGCAAGAAGGGAGAGTTGTTTCATATGCCTCAAGACAGCTTAAGCCTCATGAGTTGAATTATGCTACTCATGATTTGGAATTAGTAGCCGTAGTGCATGCACTGAAGACTTGGAGACATTTTCTGATTGGAAATCATTGTGAGGTTTACACGGATCATAAGAGTTTGAAATACATCTTCACACAGAAGGAGTTAAACCTCAGACAAAGGAGATGGTTGGAGCTCATCAAGGATTATGATATGAGATTGCATTACCATCCCGGAAAGGCTAATGTAGTAGCTGACGCATTGAGCCGTAAGAGCCATGTCAGCACCCTAATGACGGGTGATTTAACAGGGGAGTTAGCCGAAAATCTACGAGAGCTACGCTTGGAAATAGTTCCAAGAGGCTATGTAGCAGCATTGAAGATTCAGTCTAATTTGATGCATAAGATCAGAAAAGCTCAAAGGACTGACAAGGAAATTGCTTCTATTAAGGAGAAAATGAGAAAAGGAAAAGCTAAGGGATTTCTTGAGGATGAGCACGATACCTTATGGTTTGAAGACCGCATCTATGTACCAAATGATCCGAAGATTAGGAAGCTAATTCTGCAAGAGGCCCATGACTCACCATACTCGATTCACCCAGGAAATACCAAGATGTATTTGGATTTGAAGGATATTTTCTGGTGGACCGGAATGAAGAAGGATATTGTGGAGTATGTAGCAGTTTGTGATGTATGTCAGAGAGTAAAGGCAGAGCATCAGAAGCCAGCAGGATTGTTACAACCATTGCCGATACCCGAATGGAAGTGGGATAAGCTAGGCATGGATTTTATTACATGATTGCCCAGAACACGTTCAGGCTATGACTCGATATGGGTTATAGTCGATCGTTTGACAAAGATAGCTCATTTCATTCCAGTGAAGATTACCTATACCAGTGCAAAGCTGGCAAAGATATACATGACCAGGATCGTATGTCTGCATGGAGTTCCAAGGAGCATTGTATCAGATAGAGGAATCCAGTTTACCTCAAAGTTCTAGAATCAGTTGCATGAGACTTTGGGAACCAGACTGGAGTTTAGCACTGCTTTCCACCCGTAGACAGATGGACATCCCGAGAGAGTCAATCGAATTTTGGAGGATATGCTAAGAGCTTGTGTGCTAGATTATGGATCTAGTTGGGATGAGAATTTGCCATATGCAGAGTTCTCTTACAACAACAGCTATCAAACCAGTTTGAAGATGGCCCCTTTGGAAGTCTTGTACGGAAGGAGGTGTAGAACCCCATTGTCCTGGGATGAAGTTGGAGATCGCCAGTTGTTTGGACTGGATCTGATAAAGGAGTCTGATTAGAAAGTGAAATTAATTCGCGATAGGCTGAAGGTAGCTCAATCCAAGCAGAAGAGTTATGCAGATTCTAAACGCAAGGAGACAGTTTACAAAGTTGGAGACCGAGTTTATCTTCGAGTATCACCACTTCGAAGAGTTAAGCGCTTTGGAGTTAAGGGAAAGCTAGCGCCGCGTTTTGTAGGCCCATACCAAGTTTTGGAGCGTACGGGAGAAGTAGCCTACAAGTTGGAATTACCCAGCCTACAAGTAGCCAGTTCATGACGTGTTCCATGTATCCTAGTTGAAGAAGTGCCACGCAGAGATGGCCGACATACCGCCGAGAGATACGGTACCACTGGAAGCAATTCAGTTGGATAACGATTTGACTTATGAGTAGAAACCAATTAAGATTCTCGAGTTTGCCAGCTGAGTCACTCGCAGCAAGGTTATCAAGTTTTGCAAAGTTCAGTGGAGCCACCACACGGAGGATGAAGCCACTTGGGAACGAGAGGAAGATTTGCTCAAGGACCACCCTCACCTATTTTCTAGCCAACCCGAATCTCGAGGGCGAGATTCATCTTAAGGGGGTAGGTTTGTAACATCCCAAATTTTCAATTTGGAATGTTATACATTAGATCATCATTGCATATCATATTTTATTTTTGCCTTTGGTTTGATCCTAGAAATTTCTACGCAACTCAAGGACCCACGGAGAGAGTTGGGAAATTCTTTATTTTCATATTTGAGTTTTCTCAAATTTTGAGAATAGGATCATTTGATTTTTATTATTTCATCATCAATTATTTCTATTACAAAAATATGAGAGAGGGAATAAAATGACTTTCCCAAAATAAAGAAATATTTAGGATTTAATAATAAAATCAAATAAGATTTTGTTTCGGAGTTTTTCGTTATTTTATTTGAATTCAGGAAAAATGTGCATTTTTCAAAATTGCATTTAGGCCCCAAATAAATGTTCACCTTGTGCGGCTTGATTTTGAAAGCCCGGAAAAATTTATTTCGGGATTTTTGGAGTCCGTTTAGTATTTATTTTAATTTTTCTTCTGCGCGTAAGTATTTAAAAAAAACGAACCAACCTACGGGCCGTGTCCGACCGCGACTCCGGCCCGCTAGGCTTTATAAGCCGGGGGGAGCCTAGCCGAAGCCAGCCCGCCAGCGCCCCGAAACCCTAGCCGCCGCCTCCCGCCGCCGCCGCCTGCCATCGCTGGAGCCGCCGCGCCGCCGCCTCGTCGACTCGCCGTCGAGGTCGCCTCGAAATCCGCTCCGTTTTTTTATTTTATTTTATTTTCGAAAAACCGTTCGGTTTTTCCGTCGGTTTTTCGTCGGTTTTTTTAGTTTCGGTTTTTCTAAACAGATCGGTTTTTCTGATTTATTTAAATAGCGAGCGTTCGTCCGTTCGTTCGTTCTAGCGAACGTTCGTCGTTTTTTCTTTTTCTCGGATTAAATCTGCGATTTTTCTGATCTTTTTGCTCGTTTATCGGAATTAGGCGATTCAAGCGCCTGGAGTTTCGTCTCGAAACCCTCTATCCATTTAACCAACTTAAATAAGTATTTTGCTACTGTAAAAAATTGCCTTAGATCCAGATTAGTAGAACGAAGTTGTTTTCTTTCGCCATTTGACTTCCGTTGCTTCGTTCTTAAGTTGAACCTTTTGGTTAGATCTCTTATTCGAGTTTTACCTATGCATTAGATGAGTACTTATTGTATGATTGCTTGTTTGTTTGCGATATAGTACCCAGAGTGCGCCGCTTGTTACTTCGAATCTCTAGGTTTCCCGGATCATCAGCAAGGCAAGTAACACTTTGATCATACCTCCTACTACCCAGTTTTATTGCATTAGATCAATCCTCACACATTGCATGATTAGGATCTAATTAAATTGTGGGTTTGGGGAGTAGTTGAGGTAGAACCTATTACCTGTTTATTATCAAACCTTTGGGAGTTACTTCTACGTTTGCTTACTGTGCCAAGCTGTGCTAGTAGACGTGGATTGGTTGAGTGATATCCATGACAGATGTGAGTATTGTTAATTAATGGTTTATCGAAGGTGGCAACTTAAACACACATCTGGGTGGATTGAGGTACCTGGGTATTCCAGGATTGCCTGTTTCTTTTTGGACCGCCACCCAGGCTCAAAGGGATCATGAGATTATTCATACTAGAAACTTCCGTGTGCAGCCACAAGCTATTATGGGCTCTAGCATAGTTGACTAAGTCGTGTGAACTCTTACAGGGTAGACTAGCAGATGTAGGGGAAAGTAGGTGTAACGGTCTATCCATCGTAAGGTGCTAGCGCTTCTGATAGACTATGTCTCGGTCATCCGTCTTCTCAAACACCATGTAGTGCGAGAAAACAAACAGAGGCGATCGAGTCTTGTGGGGAAAAGTGTGCAAACCTTTGCAGAGTGTATTAAACTAATCATGATTAGTCGTGTCCCCGGTTATGGACATCTTGAGTATCTAGTACTTGGATTATCATGTGAATCTCAACATGTTACCCTAAATTAATTTTGTTGGGTTTTGTTAATGATGATGCTTAATTGGGATTGAGAATGCTGTCAACCATTCTCAATGTTTAACAACCACCATGATAGTTAAATAAAATATATTCCTTTGCAGTAGGGAAAAATTGGCTTTACGCAAAACTGTAACCATAGAGCTTTCCACCAGCCAAATTTGCATATAGTATAGTTGTTTCATTCCATTATTCTCTATGTGATACTTTGCCAGCATATTTCCTGTGCTGACCCGTTTCGGGCTGCAACGTTAATGTTACAGACTTTTCAGACGATGATTAAGGAGTTTTAGGTTGTGGTTCTATACTCAGTGATGCCGTTGGAGTTGATGGACTCACTTATCTTCCAAGCGTTCTGCTTTTATCGATATTAGATGGCCTTAAGCCATATTTATTGTAATAAGTTCTCTATTGAGACACTCGTTGTAATAAGTGTGTGATTGCTACTCTGTTATAAATCCTTCGAGTACTCTGTGGTGTCAGCATTACTGATCCGGGGATGACACCGAAGCACAGAGATCAGACTGTTTGAGGTCTGGTCGCTACAATAACACCTCTATTAAGATGCTTAAAGAAGTTATTTTTTCGAGGTTTGGAGTCCCTAGATACTTAATGACTGATGGTGGTTCACATTTTATTCATGGTGCTTTTCGTAAAATGCTTGCTAAGTATGTTGCTAATCATAGAATTGCATCTCCATATCATCCATAGTCTAGTGGTCAAGTAGAATTAAGTAATAGAGAACTTAAATTAATTTTGCAAAAGACTGTTAATAGATCTAGAAATAATTGGTCCAAGAAACTTGATGATGCATTACGGGCGTATAGAACTACATATAAAAATCCTATGGGTTGGTCTTCGTATAAAATGGTTAATGGAAAGCATGTCACTTACCTCTTGAACTATAACATAAGGCATATTGGGCCATTAAAGAGCTCAATTATGATTTCAAACTTGCCGGTGCGAAGAGGCTTTTTGACATTAGCTCACTTGATGAATGGAGAGCCCAGGCTTATGAGAATGCCAAGCTATTTTAAGAAAAAATTAAAAGATAGAATGACAAAAGGATACAAAAACGTGAGTTTAATGTAGGAGATTATGTGTTATTATACAACTCTCATTTAAAATTTTTTGCAAGCAAACTTCTCTCTAAATGGGAAGGTCCATACGTTATCGAGGAGGTCTACCATTCCGGTGCCATAAAAATCAACAACTTCGAAGGCACAAATCCGAGGGTGGTGAACGGTTAAAGAATATAACATTGTATCTCAGGTAATCCCATAAATGAGGAATACATAAGGGACACTTTCCAGAATGTTTCAGACTCCGAAAAGGAATAGGTATGTGGTATAGTTAGTAAACCGACTCCAAAACGGTTCTAATAGCAATTTTTCCCCATTTTGGAATATTTAAGAAAATAGGAAAATAAGAAGTAGTCTGGAAAGGACATGAGGCTTCCAAGGGGGTGGAGGGCGCGCCCTACCCCCCTGGGCGCGCCCCTTGCCTCGTGGGCACCTTGTGTGCTCTCCGGACTCCGTTTTCTTGCATGATACTTCTTTTGGTCGGTAAAAATTCACTATATAATCTCCCGAAGGTTTTGACCACCGTACCATGCAAATATATTCTGTCTTTGTTTCGAGTTGTTTCTGCTGCAGATTTAGAGCAAGATGTCTTCTCAAGAGTCAGTCGGGGAGAGTCGGGTGTCTCATCCGACACCGGGGCCAAGAGCAAACATCGATGCTGACCACTTTGGTCCATCAACCGAGGAAGAGATGGAGGCCGACTTGAAAAGGATAGATGCCATGGAGGAGGATCAAGAAGTTACTTCTCGTTTTTGAGCCGGATTCATGATGGGGGAACTACAAAGCTCTACCATTCCAAACTCGGTCGTCTCTTCCAACGTTAGATTTCTTTCTTATGAAAATATGAAAAAGAGTGTTACTTGTTCTCCCGCAGCTATGCAACATCCTTGGGTGAAAGGAGATTTAGCCATCACGGGGAAGCATGGTAAGGAAATAATGGACCTCAAGAAGCAAGTCAATAAGCTTGAGGAAGAGAACCGTATCCTGAGGGGCATCATCACCAAGAATATCACATCACCACCCCCGAAGAAGGAGACATAAACACATGGGTATGGGCATTCCCCTTGGGAACTGCCAAGATTGGGGGAGTGCCCTGGTATCGTATCACCATCACACATTTAAATTTACCATTTTTCTTAGTTCGATCCTTTTGGTAACATCTTGTCTAGTAGAATAAAGTTTTAGTGTGATCTAGTTTTGAGTTTTGCTTTATGATCCTTCTATGTAATCGAGTCCGTGAGCTATATATAATAAAGATTAGTGTTGAGTCAAGGGCTTGGTTATTTTTCCATGATCTCAAGGGAATAAAATAAAAAAGAAAAGAATAAAAATAAATAAAGAGATCATATGGATCTTATGGAGAGTAGTGACTTCACATATAAAGAGTATGATGAATAAAAGTTGTTGAGAGTTGACAAACATAGTTTTGGTCATCGTTGCAATTAATAGGAAGTAATAAGGAAAGAGAGGTTTCCACATATAAATATACTATCTTGGACATCTTTTATGATTGTGAGCACTAATTAAAATATGACATGCTAAAAAGTTGATGTTGGACAAGGAAGACAACGTAATGGATTATGTTTCCTTACATCTGAAATAAATTATATTGTCATGGATCATCCAACATGTTGAGCTTGCCTTTCCCTCACATGGTAGCCAAATTCTTTGCACCAAGTAGAGATGCTACTTGTGCTTCCAAATATCCTTAAACCTAGTTTTTCCATTAGAGTCCACCATATCTACCTATGGATTGAGTAAGATCCTTCACGTAAGTTGTCATCGTTGCACGCAATAAAAATTGCTCTCTAAATATGTATGATTTATTATTGTGGAGAAAATAAGCTTTATACAATCTTTTAATGTGGAAGAAATAAAAGCGACGGACTGCATAATAAAGGTCCATATCACAAGTGGCAATATAAAGTGACGTTCTTTCGCATTAAAATTTTGTGCATCCAACCATAAAAGCACATGACAACCTCTCCTTCCCTCTGCGAAGGGACTATCTTTTATTCTTGTCTTATAGTTCATGCAAAGGGTCACGGTGATCTTCACCTTTCCTTTTTACATTTTATCCTTTGGCAAGCACAATGTGTTGGAAAGATCCTAATATATATAGCTAATTGGATGTGAGTTTCCATGAATTATTATTGTTGACATTACCCTTGAGGTAAAAGGTTGGGAGGCAAAACTATAAGCCCTTATCTTTCTCTGTGTCCGATTAAAACTTCATAACCATACATATCGCGTGAGTGTTAGCAATTGTGAAAGACTAAATGATGGTTGAGTATGTGGACTTGCTGAAAAGCTCTTATTGACTCTTTCTGATGTTATGATAAATTGCAATTGCCTCAATGACTGATTAGAGTTTGTTGGTTTTCAATGAAGTTTATGATTCATACTTGAAATTGTGATTGAATTGTTACTTTAGCATAAGATATCATATGACAATATATATATATGTTGTTTTTCTAAGAATGATCATGATGCCCTCATGTCCGTATTTTATATTTACCGACACCTCTATCTCTAATCATGTTGACATATTTTTCGATTTCGGCTTTCGCTTGAGGACAAGCGAGGTCTAAGCTTGGGGGAGTTGATACGTCCATTTTGCATCATGCTTTTATATTGATATTTATTGCATTATGGGCTGTTATTTCACATTATGTCACAATAATTATGCCTATTCTCTCTTATTTTAAAAGGTTTACATGAAGAGGGAGAATGACGACAGCTGGAATTCTGGGCTGGAAAAGGAGCAAATATTAGAGACCTATTCTGCACAACTCCAAAAGTCCTGAAACTTCACGGGAGCACGTTTTAGAATATATAAAAATTATTGGGCAAAAGAAGTACCAGAGGGGGGCCACGCACAGTCCACGAGGGTGGGGGGCGCGCCCTACCCCCCTGGGTGGGCCCCCTGCCTCGTGGGCCCCCTGGTGGCCCTCTGATGCCCATATTTGGCTATATGCAATCTTTCGTTGCGGAAAAAAGTCATAAGCAAGCTCACGGGACAAAACTCCACCGCCATGAGGCAGAACCTTGGCGGAACCAATCTAGGGCTCCAGCGGAGCTGTTCTACCGGGGAAACTTCACTACGGGAGGGGGAAATCATCACCATCGTCATCACCAATGATCCTCTCATCGTGAGGGGGTCAATCTCCATCAACATCTTTAGCAGCACCATCTCATCTCAAACCCTAGTTCATCTCTTGTATCCAATCTTTGTCCCAAAGCCTCAGATTGGTACCTCTGGGTTGCTAGTAGTGTTGATTACTCCTTGTAGTTGATGCTAGTTGGTTTACTTAGTGGAAGATCATATGTTCAGATCCATTATGCATATTAATACCCCTCTGATTATGAACATTAATATGCTTTGTGAGTAGTTAAGTTTGTCCTGAGGATATGGGAGAAGTCTTGCTATAAGTAGTCATGTAAATTTTGTATTCGTTCAATATTTTGATGAGATGTATGTTGTTTCTCCTCTAGTGGTGTCATGTGAACGTAGACTACATGACACTTCACCATTGTTTGGGCCTAGAGGAAGGCATTGGGAAGTAATAAGTAGATGATGGGTTGCTAGCGTGATAGAAGCTTAAACCCTAGTTTATGCGTTGCTTCGTAAGGGGCTGATTTGGATCCATATGTTTCATGCTATGGTTAGGTTTACCTTAATACTTCTGTTGTAGTTGCGGATGCTTGCAATAGGGGTTAAATATAAGTGGGACGCTTGTCCAAGGAAGGACAGTACACAAGCACCGATCCACCCACATATCAAGTTATCAAATTACCGAACGCGAATCATATGAACGTGATGAAAACTAGCTTGACGATAATTCCCAAGTCTCCTCGGGAGCGTTTTCCTTTATATAAGAGTTTGTCTAGGCTTGTCCTTTGGTACAAAAAGGATTGGGACATCATGATAAACCTTATTTACTTTTACTATTTGTTACCTGTTAAAAATTACCTTATCACAAAACTATGTCTTACCAATAATTTCAGTGCTTGCAGAGAATACCTTACTGAAAACTACTTATCATTTCCTTCTGCTCCTCGTTGTGTTCGACACTCTTACTTATCAAAAGGACTACGATAGATCCCCTACACATGTGGGTCATCAGTGCCATGCTTAGAACCCTCCTTTACTGCGCAAGTGAAGAGCATGAAATTGTGCAGACGGCAGGGTCACCTATAGCTAGGCTTCGGAGATTCCTGCGGGTTTGTGCGAGGAGAGAGAGAAGCCCATAGCCGCGCTTGCCATCCTACCATTGCTCCTTCCATAAGAAGATGAATTCACTTCGGATCTGGTGAGGTGACATGTGCAGAGCGGGCCGTGAGCTAGAGCTCGATCTCACAGGTTTATCGGCATTGCAGGGACGGACCCGAGCACAAATGCCATGCCAGCATGTGAGACCCCCATTGCAGGATGAGAAAGTGACCGATCACCAATGTGGGAGGCCGTGATGAGCAAGCACCAGGTAAGCAATGATTATAAAGAAATTCATGCGAGGAGGCAAGCTAGTTCAAATATATGCAAGAGCGATACATGCCACCGGGACGGACCCAAGCAGCCTGGGGATGATGCAGCCCGAGGGGCACCCCCAACTGAGTAAGCTAAAGATGCAAAAGGATACGCGTCGTAGGGACATGCTCGTGCGACCTGGGGATGATGCACCCCGAGGGGCGCCCCCAGCTGAATGAACTGGAAAGAGTCACCTGGTACCATTGCTGAAGAGGTGTTGGAGTAGCTGAAGATGGGTGCTGAAGAAGTTGCTCCTCATGAGCCGCCGGCGGCTGATTCCCAGGGGACCCCAGAGGTTCCGGCTCCTTCTCCCCTAGGATGGCTTGGCGCCTAGCCTCCTGAGCCGCCAGGGCAGCCTGCATGAGCCAGTGGAAGGTGATAGCTGCGTTTGGCAAGCCGAAGGGCATGCGAATAGAGTTGTCAGGTGAACCCTCGCACCAACCAATGCTCGATGGCCAGAAGTGCCCCTGAGATGCGGCCCTATTGAGCCCTAGAACGTTGACACTAACATGCAGCTCGCCGTCCTAGAGTAGACGTTGGGCTGGGCCAGGTGGTGGGCGGCGGTCGCCGCGCATGATCCTTGCTTCCTGAAGCTCCTCGGTTGCCTTAGTGATGAACTCCTGAGCACTAGGCATTCCATGCCTTGTGCCCTCTTGTGGGAAGCGTGCAGCGAAGCACGCCTCCAAGTGGTGCCCGAGCGCCTCCCTCACGATGTTGGCTAGGTCTGAGGCCCTTAGAAGAGAGCCGCCGAGCCCAGCCCAAGGAGGGCGCTGGGCATGCCTTCCTATGCGAGAGAGGGAGGCGCCCCATCTGTGGGCAAAAGTCCAGAGGTGGTGCCGCTGGAGATACCGCTCTCCTGAGGTCCTTGGTGGAGCAACTGCTTCTTCTTCTTGGAAATGGCCTCAGGAGGGTACATGGCGCCTTCGTTGTCTGGGTCTTCGGCCGCCACTGCCTGGTAAGCGCGCTCAAGGGAGCACACCGCGTCCTTCTCTTCGCAGGCGATCGAGATGACGCTGCCGCTCCCTGGCATCTTAAGGATGTTGTAGCCCTGATGAGTTACTACCATGAACTTGGCCAGGGATGGATACCCAAGGATGGAATTGTACGGTAGGTGGATGTGGGCAACGTCGAAGTCGATAAGCTTGGTGAGGTAGGTGGACCTGCCCTATCAGGGTGGTAGAGCCGTCGGTCACTCCTGAGAAGGGCTTGGAAGCGGTCAAATGTCTTGACGGACAGGCAGTTGAGCCCTGCACCGCCGTCGATGAGGGTCTTGGTGACTTGGACGTTGCTAATGATGGGTGAACAAAGCATCGGAAGGGCACCGGCAGTTGCTGCGCACTTGAGCTGGTCTGACGAGCTGAAGGTAATGGCATAGTTGGACCACTTGAGCGGGCGCGTGGCCTTGAGCCTGGGGAGAGCCGCGTTTACCTCATGGGCGAACTGCTTGAAGATGCGCTGGGAGGCTGGGGCCTGGGCGCCACAAAGGATGAAGGCGATGGCGCGCGGCTCTTGGAAGCCCCCAGCCCCCTCGTCTTGATGATGTTCGTCGTTCCTCCTTGGTGGTGGCGGTAGTGGAGGGAGGCCAGCCTTTGCCCTGAGGTCGGTCCTCACAAGGCTGGTCCCTCCAGGCTCCCTAGCGAGGCTGGTCCTGCCAGCGGTCCTCACGAGGCTGGTCATGCCACTCCTGGCGAGGGCCTCGGTCGTCCCAGTGTCCTTCACTTTGTCCTCCTCCTCGTCCGTAGCCTCGGTCGTTGCGCTCAGGGCATTGACCGAAATGCCCATCACGGATGGCCCTGAGCTCTTGACAGTCATTGGTGTTGTGGTTGTGCATGTTGTGGAAGGCGTAGAATGGATGGATGCCCTTCGAAGACTCCGGGTGGTCACGACCGCGCTTCATCTCTGGCTCATCTGCAACCACGGCCGCTCCCGTATGCTTCACATCCTTGGCCTTGGCCTTCTTCTCTTCTCGGTCATTAGTAGGGAGTTCGAGAGGGAGAGACACCCCTCCTCAGCTCTTAAGCACTTGGTTGCCATGCTGAACATTTCCAAAGCCATGCATAGGTCTTTGTGGATGGCGAGCTCCTCCTTCATCTTGACTTCACAAACGCTATCGAAGAACGCAGAGATGATGGCCTCGTCCGTCACGTTAGGGATATTGAGGCAAACATTGTTGAAACGCTGGATGTATTTCTCTAGGGTTTTCCCTGGCTGCTGTTTCATGCTTCGCAGGCCACCCGCGGCCGGGGGGCGGTCACGCGTGCCCTGGAAGTTGGCGACGAAGTGATCGCGCATCTCGCCCCAGGAGGAGATCGATCCCGTGGGCAGGTTCAGGAGACACGAGCATGCGCCATCCTTGAGGGCCATGGAAAACCAGTTCGACATGACCTTTTCGTCATCGTTGGCCGCTTCTATGCTTAGCTCGTAGAGCTGCAAGAACTCAGCAGGGTCGGGGTTCCGTCGAAGCACGGAGGCAGATCTGGCTTGAACTTGTCGAGCCAGACAACGCTACGCAGCTCAGGCAGCCTGCTGTAGTCATTGGAGCCCGTCGCAGGGGCGGAGCCTAGTCTGGGTATCCGTGGGCCGCCACCGCAGGTGGTGCACGGTCTTGACGCGGTGGTGCTAGGAGCATTTTCTTGTTGCGGCTGAGGGACTTCTTCGCAGCTTCCTTCTTCATGCGCAGGAGCCCTGCGTGGCGGGTCACGCTGCAGGGCCACGCGTCTTGGTTTGAGGGTGCCGTCTTGATGCGAGGTGGTGGAGGCGCTCCATTGGCCACGTCGCCCGCAACAGGAGACGGGCGAGGCAGCCAGAGGGATGGGGAAGGAGAGCCCCCAGCGGCGCTGAGAAGGTCGGTGATGTGGTCCAGCCAGTCGTCGTAGAGGTCGTCGACGGGGCGGTAGTGTAGGAGCTCGCGTGCCATGAACAACGTAGCATGCGCATCCGTGGGCACACGACGAGCGTGTGACGACGAGACAACCGGAGTCAGTGACGGGGTGGCGGTGCGTCCGTCCCTCCACACAGAGGGGTGCAGTGATAAAACCTGCCGCTTGTTCGCCACCGGGGCGGTAGCGGCGTTGGTAGCGGGCGATGGAGAGCGATGAGGAGGCCCGCTGACGGGCGTCGTTTGAGCGACGCGAGCGTTGAGAGCGGCTCGGCGATCCGCGCGGGCTCGATGAGCATTAGCCATTAAATCGGTGGAGCGCTGGAGCATGGATCGTCGGAGGAAAAGCTTTGGCTCAACCCCTACCTGGCGCGCCAAAGGTCGGATTGTGGGTTCTGACTAACCCTTGAGGTTCGAACACTGGGGTGCGCACGAAGTACTCTTCCTCTCTAGTTTGCTTGCTCGACGATCCCACCGCCCAGCTCGACGAACCCAAGGAACACGAGACACAGAGATTTATACTGGTTCGGTCCACTATTGTGGTGTAATAACCTACTCCAGTGTGGTGTTGGTGGATTGCCTCGAGGGCTAGGGATGAACTAGTACAATGGATGTACTGCCTCCTGAGGAGAGGTGTTCTTGATCTCGATGAGCTGATGTTTTTGAGGGTGATCCGAATGATCCCTCCCTTGATACGGTGGTGGCTAGCCCTATTTATAGAGGCCCTGGTCCACTTCCCAAATGTTAGGAGGGAAGGGATCCTACAACAGCCAAGTTTGAAGGGGGACAACTAGTACAGCTATCCTGACAAAAGGTTTTCTTCGCCTACCAAAGGCTCTGGTGGTGACACTGTTGTGGGCTCCGTGGTGACCTCCGTCCGCCGTCCTGCTGGCCATGGTCTTGTTGCACTGATATGGAAACATTTGCCTAAAGCCCCGGGACTCCTTGCCTGTGCCTACCTCTTTAGCACCAAAGAGGAAACTGGTACACTGCGCCCGCTGGCGCCTGCCTGGCCTTGGTTGTCATCGCTCACGTCAGATGAACCTCGCGAGGTACCCCTTGCATAGATATCTCCACGACTCGGGAGCCAGCCTAGTGAGGCTGCCCATAGGGAGGTCTTGGCTTCGTACGCCTCGCAAGGCTGGGCCCCTCGCGAGGGTCTTGAGTTGTTGCTGTAGATGATGGGCCGTACCAGGCCGCTGGTGGGGCCACGCCGTGGGCCGCAAGCAGGCAAGTCTGGGTACCCCCATTCCCAGGATGCCGACAGTCAGTCCACTCAAAGCATGTGGTCTTCTTCATTAGCTAGTACAGAGGGAGGGCCTTCTCGCCCATCCGGCTGACGAAACCACTAAGGGATGGTAGGCGCCCAGTGAACTTCTGGACGTCACGTAGCTTGTTCAGTCTCTTCATCCGCTCAATAGCCTTGATCTTCACAGGGTTGCACTCTATCCCCCTCTCAGAAACAAGGAAGCCAATGAGTTGGCCGGCTGCACTCCGAAGACACACTTCTCCGGGTTGAGCTTGATTTGGAAACAACGCAGATTGGTGATGGTCTCCTTGTGATCCTCCAGAACAGTTCCGCGCTTATCCATCTTCACCACTATGTCATCCACGTAGACGTGGGCATTCCTTCCAAGTTGCTTCAAGAGGCACTTCTGCATGCAGCGTTGAAATGTGGCATCGGTATTCCTCAATCCGAACATCATGGTGATGTAGTAGAACATGCCAAAAGGAGTGATGAAGGCAGACTTCAGCTGATCAGCCGGGTCCAGCTTGATCTGGTGGTAGCCGGAGTAAGCGTCCAAAAAGGATAGCAGCTCGCAGCCGGCCATGGATTCAATCACTTGATCAATCTGGGGCAAGGCAAACGGATCCTTGGGGTAGGCCTTGTTGAGGCTCGTGTAATTGATACACATGCGCCACTTGTTGTTTTTCATCAAAATGAAGACTAGGTTTGCAAGCCACTCCGGGTAGAACACTTCCATGATGAGGCCAGCTACCAGATGCCGGGCGATTCTTCACCAGTGATCCTTCTCTTCTCTTCTGATAGGCAGCATAGGGGTTGCTTGTCAGGCTTAGCATCCGATCACACATGCAGCTTCTGCTCTGCGTACTCCCTCGGAACACCGGGCATGTCCTTGGGGGACCATGTCAAGATATCCTGATTCTCACGGAGGAAGTCGACGAGCTCGCTTTCCTGTTTGCTATCGAGGTTGGACCCCACGACAGCATACTACTTCGGGTGCGTCGGGTCCAAGATGATCTTCTTGGTTTCCTTGGCCGGCTAGAAGGAGACCTCGCCTTCATCATCCTTGGGGTCAGCTGGCATGGCTGACTACATGCTGGCCATGGCGACAGCAAGCTCAAGGAGGCGCCTCTCTTCGGCTATTTAGAGGGACGCAGCTAGCCGGGAGCTGGCTGTGGTGCACACGAGCGAATTCTTATAGTCGCTGGCTATAGTGATGATGCCCTTGGGACCCGGCATCTTCACCTTCAGGTACACATAGTGCGGAACCATCATGAACTTGGCTAATGCTGGCTGGCCCAAGAGCGCATGGTAGGGTCTGTTCAAATCAACCACCTCAAACTAGATAGGCCCTTGACAGAAGTGGGTCTTGTCGCCGAACAAGACGTCGTTCTTGATCTTGCTGATTAGGGAGAAGGAAAGCCCAGGGACAATGCCATGGAACACGCTCTGGCTTGGCTGGAGTTGCTTTTCCTTGATGCCCAGCTTTTCCATGGTGTCATTGTGGAGGATGTTAATGCTGCTACAACCGTCTATTAGGATCTGGGACAAGCGGCATGCCCGCCTCTTGGTTGAGAAGGTGGAGTCCAGCACCATGGCATAAGCACCCGACGAAGGCATCACGGCCATGTGGTCGTCACGGCTCTAGGTGATGGGCCTCTCGGACCAGTGCATCAATTGGGGGACCTCTGGAATAATAGCATTCACCTCGCGGTGCTGCTGACGCCGACTGTGCTTGTTGCCGGCTTCACTGGTGAAGACGACTAAGTGGCGTTGTCGTTGGGGAATTCATCTTGGAGCATGCTGGCAGGGAGGGCCGGCTACCGAGGAGCCAGAGCCCCCAGGGCGGCTGCAGGGGGCGGCATGCCCTCACCCTTGGTGATTCGGGTGAGCCAGCTGCACTACCAGGTCGTATGGTTAGACAGCTTCGCGCCGCTATGCAACTTGCATGGTGCGTCGAGGACTAACTCAAAGGAGAAGGCTGGTAGGCAGGCACCCTTGCCGCCACGCTGATGCTTAGGGCCGGGTTGCATGGCCGGCTGTTGGCCCTCTACGGTAGCCACCTGCTAGCTGTTAGAAGCCGACTATTGGACCTTGCGCTTGATATCGTTCGGCTCCTAGAACCGGTTGGAATGACCAGCCGGCGTTTGAGAAGCCGACGGGATCACCTTCCCGGACGCATCAATCCGGATCTCCGACTTCATGGAAGAGTCGGCCGTGGCGTACTTGTCCGCGACAACCAGGACCTCGTCCAAGGTAGCCACCTCATCGCACACAAGCTTGTGCTTGAGCATGGTGCCCTTTCTCCACCCGAAGGTGAACTACTCGATTGCATGCACCTCATGCACCCCTTCACAAGAGTTGCGTAACTCGGCCCAATGCGTCAGGTAGTCGCCAGTGGACTCAGTCGAGCCCTGAACGCACATGGAGAGCTAGCGAGGCTTGGGGGGGCTTATTGGTGTGTGTTGAAGTTGCGTACAAAGACTTCGCTGAAGTCTAGCCAACTATTGATGATGTTTGCTTTCGGGCTGTTCAGCCATGTTCGGGCCATGCCCTCGAACATGAGCGGAACATACTTCATGGCAACATGCTTGTTGCCGTTCGCTATGCTGACTGTCGTGGCATAGTCGGTCAGCTAATCTTCCGGCTTCATAGCGCCGGTGTTACTTGAGAGTGTCGCGAGGGAGCGGGAACCCTTTGGGAAAGGGATCATCGCGGATGCAGGGGCCGAAGTAGGCCGGGCCGACTATATCCTCGTCCTCCACTATCGTGGACCGAGCTAACAGCTTAATCCGGTGATGAGCGTCATTCTCGCCAACTGCTTCTCGGGGGCCTAGCCGGGCCCCTAGAGTCGGTTGGTCAACCGGCGCCGGAGAAGCCAGCCTCTCCCTGCGGGGGGAGGCGGACGTTCATCCTGCTAGTGCCAGTCCTCCACCCTCTGAGGAACTTGTCGGCTGTTCACAACCATCTCATGAGAGCACCGGCTGCGGCTAGCTGCCGGCTCCGTGTTCCACTGGGCATTTTTGTGATGGGGTGGAGCATTTTCGGCTTCCTGGCTTGCTCCCACCATGCGGTTTCCCACGTCTTACTGCGTTTTCGCCGTGTTCAGGAACTCCTAGAGGCGGTCCAGCTGGCTGCACCGTTCCTCAGCCTATAGGTTCTCGAGTTCTTCTGTTGCCGCCTGCGCGGTGCGCAGGTTCTGCAGAGGGGTGTCGTAGATTGGATGTCCGACTCCCAGCATGCTGGCGATGGACGCGCCCCATTGTCGGACAGTGCCGACTTGGCTGGGCTCGCCTACAGCCGGTGTGCTGTCCGCTATGTGGTCGATCTCGTGCTGATTGGCCTTAGCGCTTCGCTTCATGGCCACCATCTCGTTGGCACTGTCAAGGAGCTTGACACGGATTTCTTCTAGCTCCGATGGGCCGGCGTTGACACCGACGGGAGCAGCCAGGTCTTGCATTGCTGCTCGCAATGGGTCCCGGGCGGCCCCGCCAGTGTGCTGGCTGTTGCCAGTGACCATCACCTCCACGAAGATGCCAACGTCATGCGTGCTAGCAGAGGCATTGATCACGACAGGAGGGAGCGGATCGTCGATCACCACCACATCGCCGGCGAACCAGTCGGAGGTGAGCGCATCAGAGAGGGTGAGCTTCTCGAAGAGGTCAGTGAGGCTGCTCACAGAGCAGGTGGCTCTCGCGTCGGTGGCGACCGCAACGGAAAGGCTGAGATTCCAGAAGAGGTCGACGAGGCAGCTTGCGGGGCAGACGGCTGCCGCATCGGGCGATGCGTCGGTGCAAGCCCAAGCGAACACATCGGGCTGGTTGATCAAGCCAGACATGATGCGCTCGCCGGAGGGAACGGTGGGTCCTGTCCGGAATGCAACTCTGGCCGACGCCGCGGATGGCCCCATAGTGGGTGCAAACTATCGTGGTAATCTCACGTCAGATGCCAGGGGGTGGCTTATCATGGGTGGAGCCATCAGGACATCATCGGGTTTCGGAAGCGAGAGTGAGCACGAGCTCGGGAGCACATGAGACGTACCCAGGTTCAGGGATCTCCGGGGAGATAACACCCCTAATCCCGCTGCAATTACTATGATCGATAATATACAAGGTTCCTCCTGGAGTTGTATGGTTAGAGGAGGAAGAAGGGTAGGGCTTTCCCTCTTCTCCTAGCTATGGTTTGTGTGTGTGTGGAATGAGAGCTGAACCCTTTGCATGGGTGAGCTTGGAGGGTCATATAGGCCGACCACCCAGGGGTACAATTGTAATACGGCCGGGTGTAGGACCTAGACGTCGGTGTCTAAGGTCGCCGGGTTCTCCGCCGGTGACTGGGACCCAGTGCTGGAGGGCCCCGCCGGCTGCCAAGAATCCGGCCGACACGTAGGGCCTGCCGCCTGCGGGCCTTGCTGATTGCATTTCGCTGTAGTCTTGTCCTTGCTGAGGAGGGCCGCGTCATGTGTCGTATGGTTACAGTCCTGCGTCGTGCGGGTAGGTGGCCGCCTGGTCATTCCTCATAGTAGCCACGCCCTTCCGGGATTTGGGGGGAGTAGGCGGCACTGTAGCTACACCCTGTCTTGTCGTAGTGGGTGAGTGCAAAGTCTGAGGAGGAGGGGCCGGCTACTAGAAGCTGGCCTACCCCCAAGCCACCTTTTAACAGAGCGCGATCTTCTGGAAGCCGGCCGCATGGTATTGACCGCCTTCTAAGGGCACACCGTCTTTTGGAAGCCGGCCGCGCAGTTAGTCAGCATGAGGGGCTATGCTAGTCCCAATGTCCTGAAATATTATTGGGTGCGTATGAGGCTACCCAGGGTCCATCCCCCCGACAGCTCCCACGAAGGAGGAGGTGCCATTGATCCTTGTTTTCGAGCCTCAGGCTCCTACTTGGGCACGACACATAGTCCATTTCCTCCAAACTGGAGAACTTCCCGAAAAGCAAGAAGAAGTTGAGAGAGTAGCCCAGAGGGCCAGTATGTATTAGTTTGTCAACAACACGTTATACAGAAGGAGGCCCAACGGTGTGAAGTGGGAGTGCATTTGCCGGGAAGAAGGGAAGGAATTGTTGGTAGAGATACATAAAGACATCTGCATCTCCAATATTGGATCAAGAGCCTTGGTTGGAAAAGCTTTCCGACAAGGTTTCTACTGGACCACGGCCCGCCAAGATGCAATCGAGCTCGTCACCAGATGTGAAGCCCGCCAGTTCCATTCCAACAACATCCATCAACCTGCTCAAGCTCTCCAGATGATTCCTTTATCATGGCCATTTTAGGTCTTGGGGCTCGACAACTTGGGCCATTCCCCCGTGCTATCGGGGTCTTTGAATTCCTGTACATCGCAATCGACGAGTTTTCAAAGTGGCCGGAAGTGGAGCTCATGAGGAAGGTGACCACACAATCAGCTATCAAGTTCTTGAAAGGATCGGTGTGCCGTTTTGGAGTACCCGCTAGAGTCATCACTAACAACGGCACCCAACTCACAAGACGTGCCTTCATGCAATACGTTCAAGCCCTCGTAAGCAAGGTTTCGTTCACTTCTTTTGCCCATCCTGGAAGCAATGTAGAAGCTAAGAGGGTGAACGCTGAAGTGATGCGAGGACTCAAGAGAAGAACATTTGATAGGCTGCAAAAGTGTGGTAGATGCTGGATGGATGAGTTGTCGGTGGTTCTTTGGTCCCTCCGTACGACACCAAATCAAGCTACCAGCTAAACTCCCGTCTCACTAGTCTATGGGGCAAAAGCAGTGATACCCACAAAACACATGTATTGGTCACCTCGAGTATTTGCCTATGATGAAGTAGAGCAAGAGCAGCACTGGTATGACGATGCCCTGCTCCTTGAGGAGAACCGTCTCCGGGCTGCTACGCTTGCTGTATGCTACCAGCAAGCCCTGCGTCGCTATCACACCCGCAGGGTTCATGCCCAAAGCCTTAAGGAAGGCCACCTTGTCCTTAGGCGTGTTCAGTCCGCCAAGGGTGCAAACAAGTTGACGAAAAACTGGGAAGGCCCTTACCGGGTAGTACGAGTCACTAGACCCGACACAGTCTGTCTGGAGAATGGAGATGGCATTCAATTGAAAACCTCATATCACATGGAGCATAATCGTAAGTTCTACCCGTAAGGAGCAGCTGCCCGGCCCTTCCCGGCGACCACACATTTGTACAAGCTTTGCCGATGTGCATGTAACCCTTTGTACAAATATAGGCTCAAACCGTGAGCACAGACAATAAAACGAAGCACTGGGAGCTCTTAAACTTGCATGCATGCATAGCATAACATGAACTTTCCATGAGCATGTAGATGAGATCATATGTTGTTATTGCTTCCCTCTGCACTTACTGCGGGACTCTTGCCACGGACTCGGTCCCGAAAAGAAGAAAAGGGAACAAGCCTCCATACATGTTGCTGTAAGGAGCAAGCTTGCGCATACAAAAAACTCATCACCTTCGAAGCATTTGTGCTCCCATCCTTTGACACGAATGTTGCTTCGGTCAAGATGGTTGTAGTGGCTCTTGACGGAGAAGGCTCGACGTCGCTGGTCCCATTCCATAGTTTGAGCCTAGCAGGCCAAGCCTCGCGGCAACGGACGGAGGGAACCGACAAGATAGCTTGCCGGTGAGACTTGTTTATTTAAAGATATAGAGGCAGTCCCCTCTACCTGTATGTAATACATGCACAAGTACCTCGCAAGACCGACTTTTTTCATTAATATGCAAGTAAGCAAGTACATACCTTAAAGAACACAAACATGAATAAAATAGATTACATGGTTGAAACTAAAGTTTGGCAAGTGCCTACATGTTTCAAACTAAAAAAGATAAGTGCCCCATAATTGCTTTCTTGTCCCTCTCCTAGGAACTATAGTGTAACACCCACAATGCGGCTATATCTCCCACGTGTCGGGGCATGACTTAGAGGCATAACCGCATGGTAGGTTTGTCACAAGAGGGGTAATCTTTACACATCCCATGTACTGAATAACAAAGGAATAAAGAGTTGGCTTACAATTGCCACTTCACATAATACATAAATAACCCATGCATCATCCAAGGTACAATCAAAGGTCTGACTACAGAACCAAAATAAAGAAAGTCAACCCTAAATGCTAGATCCCCGATCGACCCGACTGGGCTCCACTACTAATCAATAGGAAACAAAACAACACAACGAACAAGATCTTCATCGAGCTCCCACTTGAGCTCGATTGCGTTCCCTGCACTGTCATCATCGGCACATGTAACTGTTTGGAAGTATCTGTGAGTCACGAGTACTCAACAATCTCATACCCGCGAGATCAATACTATTTAAGCTTATGGGTAGGAAAGGGTAGTGAGGTGGAGCTGCAGCAAGCACTAAGCATATATGGTGGCTAACTTACGCAAATAAGAGTGAGAAGAGAAGCAACACAACAGTCATGAACTAGAAGGGATCAAGAAGTGATCATGAAACTACTTACGTTCAAGCATAACACAAGAACCGTGTTCACTTCTCGGACTCCACCGAGAAGAGACCATCACGGCTACACACGTAGTTGATGCATTTTAATTAAGTTAAGTATCAAGTTCTCTACAACTGGACGTTAACAAATTCCCATCTGCCACATAACCGCGGGAATGGCTTTCGAAAGTTCAAACCCTGCAGGGGTGTCCCAACTTAGCCCATCACAAACTCTCATGGTAAACAAAGGATATTCCTTCTCCCGTGAAGACCCGATCAGTCTCGGAATCCCGGTTACAAGACCAGCAAAGTCGCCCGATGTGCCGACAATCCCAATAGGAGCTGCACATATCTCGTTCTCAGGGCAACACCGGATAG
Source organism: Triticum urartu (assembly GCF_003073215.2). NCBI lineage: Eukaryota > Viridiplantae > Streptophyta > Magnoliopsida > Poales > Poaceae > Triticum > Triticum urartu. The sequence continues at coordinate 186,071,079 of NC_053025.1, read as the reverse complement.
GTCAAGCTACGAGTAAAATCAACCCTCAACTTTCCCTGAGGTGGCCCCGCAGGCTGCCTGGTTTGGACCAACACTTAGAGAAGCACTGGCCCGGGGGGGTTAAAATAAAGATGACCCTCGGGGGCGCGACTCCCAAGGGAAAAGTAGGTGGTGGTGAGGAAAATGGTAAAACCAAGGTTGGGCCTTGCTGGAGGAGTTTTATTCGAAGTGAACTGTCAAGGGGTTCCCATAACACCCAACCGTGTAAGGAACGCAAAATAAAGGAACATAACACCGGTATGACGGAAACTAGGGTGGCAAGAGTGGAAGAAAATACTAGGCATAAGGCCGAGCCTTCCATCCTTTACCAAGTATATAGACGCATTAAAGTAAATAAGATATAATAATGATATCCCAACAATATCCATGTTCCAACATGGAACAAACTTCATCTTCATCTGCAACTAGCAACGCTATAAGAGGGGCTGAGCAAAGCGGTAACATAGCCAGACAATGGTTTGCTAGGAAAGGTGGGTTAGAGGCTTGACATGGAAATATGGGAGGCATGATATAGCAAGTGGTAGGTGGCGTGACATAGCAATAGAGCAAACAACTAGCAAGCAAAGATAGAATTGATTTTGAGGGTATGGTCATCTTGCCTGCAAAGTTCTCAGAGTTGATGAAAGCTTGATCCTCGTTAGCGTACTCAACAGGTTCCTCGATCCCGTACTCGTCTCCTGGCTCTACCCAAAGCAAGAACAAAAGCAAAGGACCAACAATCAATCACGGTGCAATGCACAAAAAACATGATGCAAAACATAGCATGATATGCAAGATGTGATATGCAATGCATATGCATGCTCCGGAAGGGAAAGAATGATCAAGGCATCAACTTGGCTAACCAAGCATGCCACTGGAAAGATGAGATGGTTTCGGTTGAAATCTATATAATGATCACCGGAAATGGATGCACGGTTTGCAAATGGAAAGCAAAACAATAATGGCACAATTCTGCGATTAACAACATGATGCCATCTAGGATGCAACAAGAAACTAAGCTACTGCACTCCAACATAACAACAAAGCATATGGAAGTGATTTACTCAAGATTCTTGACAAAACATCAACACTGAGCTACGACTAAATCACAAAATAGCAGGTTCAAACAAGCATGGCAGAAGTGCAAAAGATATCAGCATCACAGACTTAGTGAAAATACTAACATGCCAGAAATAACATTAGGAAGCCATGTTTAGAGCAAGAAAACAACATACTACAGGAACATATCATAGCAAAACAAGGCATGTCATTAATCTACTAACTGCATAGATCAAAAGTCCCTTACAGAACATGAGCAAAAAAGGCACGGAAGATATGATGGAAACCATGCAAACATAGCAAGTTTTATCAACAGTTTCAGACTTAGCAGAAAACATAGCATGGCATAAACAGAGTTATGAAGACAATTTTGAGAGCTCAAAACACTCACCAAAAAGCATTGCATGACAAAACAGGCATACATACAGCAAGATGACATGTTCATGAAGCTAACCATGGCAAGATCAAGTTCATAGCATGCACGTATCAATAGCAAAAACCATGGCAAAATTGATTAACATGTAAAAAATCTGCGAGGAACATTCTATAGCAAAAGTAGAGGAAGAACAAGACATGCTAGGGCACTCCATAATGGCAAACATGGGAATGGATGGATATAGCATAACGATATGTCCGAAACACCCTTAATGAAGATACTCAAAACAAGCATGGATCTCATTGTAGCATCAAGTTTACATGGCATAAAAAATAACAAAAGAACAAGGACTTAGCAAAATCCAAAGTCCCTGAAATCAGCAATATCACGATGCCTAGTTTGCATGCTTCTGCTAGTCACCACATAGATTAAAAAAGTACATGTCAAGCACCTATGTAAATATGGCATGTTGTAGATCAAAATACATGTAGAGCTCATGCCCATATGATGCACACATCAAATGTGACAAAAATAACAAATCACCCTAAACTGATAAGTAGCAGCAGTAAACAACTTATAGCACTCTTGCATAAACCATTAGGGAATCAACATAAACTCAAACAGGCATGCCACAATGGAATGAAATTAGGAGTATCTCACAATGAACATTTTGATATATCACATGCATGAAACGAAGCTACAGTCATGGAGATATGATATGATGAACAGGGGCATAAAATAGCATGGACTTCCGAGACTTAGAGAAAAAAAAGGAGGTCGAGCGATAGATAGCATAACTAGTGCTCAGGCGGGGAATAGGGTGGCGGTGCTCACCTAGCGGGCTTGGCCCAAGTCGGTGGTGGAGCAGGCCGGGCGAGCTGGGTCGGTCAGAGAGGCCCACGTAGCCCACCCAGTGGTCAACGGGCACGGCTCTCCATCCTCAACCGAGACGAAGCAGGCGGCGGCCATGGCCGTCGTCGGACGTGGCCGGGACCAGGCGGGAGGCCGCTGGCGGGAGCGAGACGGGGTAGATCAGGTCGGGGAGGCGCAGATCCGGCCGGCCGGTGCCGGTGCCGGATCCGGGCGCCGGCGAGCCGGACGGAGCTTGGGCAGGGCGCTGCGCGTGGAGGCGGCGACGGCGGCGCTTGGCGGCAGCGGGGAGGCGCGTGGCGCAGATGAGCGTGGGAGGCGAGCGGATGCACTCGGGTGGATCGGGCCCGGAGGGCCAGATCCGGGTCCCGGCGGGCCGGTGCGGTGCAGGGGAAGCGGCGAGACAGGTGGCAGCCGGTGAGTGGAGGAGGGAGGCGGCGGTGATGACGTGGCAGCGTCGGGTTGGTCCAGGCTACGTGGAGGGGAGCGACGGACATGTCCGGCGCGGCGCAAACGCGTTCGGATGCGCGGAGGAGGAGTGGATCTAGGTTTGGACGCGAAATTTCGGAGGGGAGGTGTTTATATAGGTACAGGGAGTTAGGAATGCACAAATGAGGTCTAGTTTTCGCCCACACGATCGTCATCCAACAAAGTAGGACATGGAAGTGGTTTAGATGGGTTATTGGGCTGTTTTGGAGGGGTCTTGGGCTACAACACACACGAGGCCTTAGCGGTTACCCGGTTAACCGTTGGAGTATCAAACGGACTCCAAATGGAACAAAATTTGACAGGCGGTCTACCGGTGGTGTATCAAGGCCACTTGGCAAATCTCGGTCCATTCCAAGAACGTTTAATACCCGCTCACAAAAAGAGACAAGAGGGGTGCGCCGGGTGCATGTAGGAGTGTCGGATTGCAAAACGAACAACGGGGAAAATGCTCGGATGGATGAGACGAATACGTATGCAAATGCGATGCACATGATGACAAGATATGAAATGCATGACATGAACAAAATGCAAAATGAAGACAAGAACCCAACCATGAAGGAAATAACATATCACATTTCTGGAAAAAGCAAGAGTTGGAGTTACAAATATGGAAAGTTACATCTGGGGTGTTACATGCAGTGGGACACGAAGAGGGCAAAAGGGGTGCCTGGGCAGAAGCCCTGCCTGACCTTGTCAGGGCCCACCGGGAGCAGCCTAACAAGATCGCCGGAGAAAGCAGTTGGGCGGTGCCCTGGTCACCACCACCAGGACCAGCGTGACACACCAGCATGGACATAGGCAGGGAAAGCCTGCCGGGGCCCAGCTGGAAGACTGCTGGAGGAGGCGAAGGCACCAAGAGATCATCCACCCCCCCGGCAACTGCTTGGAAGAGGCTGGTGATGATGGTGCCAGACAGGGTGGCCGAAAAACGAAAGACAGGGCAGCTGGCAGGCAGTACGAGACGAACACGTCGGTGCCATCGTACTTTGACCTGACAGCCTACCCCCCGCCTTCGTCGTCTTCGCCCATTTCTACCTCGTCACTATCACTCCGGGAGGAAACCGGGCCCGGGCCCGCCGCCTCCCACGAAGGAGTGGCTGACGGTGGCGACGATACCCGAGGAATGCGGGGAGCGTCACTCCCCACCTTGGCGGGCAGGAGGGCGCAACAATCTACAGCGTCATCCCCGGACTCGCCTGAGAGGGCAGTGCTCGGATGACCGAAGATCCCGGGCACAATCTCGTGGGCAGGCACTAGAAGCCTTGGGGACTTTGCCGTTGGGTTGACTAGCTCCAACAGCTCGCGGCGGAAGCGACACTTCCTCCCCTGGTGGTGAGCTTGCATGGGAAGGACGACCGCTCTGCCATTGTGGAGAAGCACGACACCTTTCGCACCAGGGTCAGTGTGGCATTCATAGACCCACTACCGTGAACCTCTGTCGCCCCTACCATGGCCAGTACACCTCTCGCGGCCCCAGACTAGACTCACTCCCCAGGTAGCAGCACCGGCTTTCAAGATCGCCACACTAGGTTTGAGGTCCGGGGCCCAGCCCTAGTTTCTCCCCCTATACATGGCAAGGAAGAAAGCGAGGAACAAGAAGAGGGAGGTGCATGAATGAGTGCCTCCTATCCCCCTCGTGTCCCCTTTTTATAGGCGAACTGGGCAGGGGATGGAGAGGGACTGGTTCTCCACCTACTCCCAAGAGCTCCTTCGGGTTCGGACCGGGCCGCGGATGGCGAACGAGCCCATCGACCGCTCGCTTGCACCAATCCAGAATATTTGGGTTTCTGTCATAACACTCCTTCTTGCACCATATGCCTCCATTACATACCCTGCACGATGCACACAGCATACGTGGCACAGGATAAGGGCGTGGTGGGATGAGTGAATTGGCAGTTACTCTCCCGTGGGATAAAGTCATTCCCGGGCCATTACAGAAGTGACCCACCACGTTGGCATCATGCGATGCGCGGGAAAACCGGAAACTGACTCGAGCACTGGTTAATGAAGACGCAAGGAAAATATCAAGGAATAAGCTACCACAAGCCCCCGTACCTGTGTACCTAATGGGGCCTACCCCAAGGATGCTCAGCAGCATGTTTGGGCCAGGCCCTGGGGTTCCTATCGGTGTAACAAACCATGGCATCTGTTGCCCAGACTGTACACAAGCACAGAGGCAAGATTGCAGCGACAAGGCAAGATCAAGCCAGAGAGAGGTAGCTCTTCGAGAAATCAAAGGGCTGATCAAGAAGACCAAGACAAGCCGAAGAAGCACGATATCACTAAGGAAAAACCTCCATTGTTCGGCAGCCGATCCTGGTCAAGTCGAGGCCACCCTAAAGACAAGTCCCAAGACTACCGAGGAAGGGTTGTCGGGGCCGCTGGCAGTCCACTTTCCCGCCGGACTCCAAGATACCACCGCTCCACCACATCGCAATGCAAGTCATCCATCGATGCGCTGTCGAGGCACGAGATAGCTAAGTGGCTGTTTTTTCGCATGTGGCAGCAATTTAGAAGGGAAATTGTGACGCCCCGAGTCTGATGCGCTAGGTGTCTTCTAGTTATGTGCCTTCGTTGCCATGTCTTTTGCTTGCGTGTTGCATCTTGCCATGTCATCATGTGCATTGCATCATCATGTTTTCAAAACATGCATCTGTCTGGGTTCCCCCAGTTCTCTCTGTTGTCTGTTCTGAGCCCAGGCACACTCGTATGCACTAGTGGCACGTCCAAAATAGTATTTTATAAGTGGCATAAAAATATTCTCGGAATGGGATGGAAGTTGGCATGCGGTCTTATTATAGGGTAGGTAGACCGCCTGTCAAGTTTTGGCGCATACGGAGTTGGTTTGATAGCCCAACTATTAAACTTATAGCGGCATTATATTCGGTTTATTCGTCGCACGCTTTCGGTATCCGGAAACAGTTGCCAAGCAGCATTTCTCAGCCCAACCCTCCTACACAATCCATCTAGCCCACCTACACTAACCCTCCGACCGGAGCCGTCGGATCGTGATCGGAGGGCTCCAAGCGGCCTCAAACCCCCTCAAACCCTAGCCCCTAGCTATAAAAGGAATCCTTCCCTTCCATTTTTGGCAGCAGGCAACTCCCTTCTCGAAATCAATGCCGCCACCCTCGTTTTCGCACCGGCCGAACCCCTCTCCGCCACTTGTTGCCGTTCCACACGCGATCGCCGCCAGCTTCAGTGCGCAGGAAATCAGAGCCGTCCACGCGCCTCCCTGCGCGTCCCCGCCGCCACGGTCCTGCAGGCCCGCATCCAGCCCACCGCTGCCGCCCTGGGCCCGATCGCCCCTCATCGTCTCGCTCCCTAACTCCCGATCTGGATCGAGGGGAGGAGCCCTTGGACCCCGACCCCGCCGACTCGCCAGTGTTGCCGCCGGCGACCTCCTCCAGGCCAGGCCGCCCTCGACACTACCCTCTTTCTTCTCCTTCCCCGTGCTCACTCCATCTTGACTCTCTCTCCACAGGAATGCCATGGCCGCCCGAAGCTTCCCACCCGTCCGGCTGGAGCTCCATCCCCGTGCCGAGATCCGTCGGACCCTGCCGTCCCAGTCCCTTTCTGGCCGGTCCCCGCCGAGGCTGCCTCACCCGAGCCCTCGCCGGTCTTCGCGCCATCGCCGGAGCCCTCTCCAAGGGGTTTCTTTCCAAATAAAACATTCAAGCCTCGTGTGTGCCGCTGCATCTTGGATCCAACGGCTCCCCGTTTCTTATATTAGGTGCTCCCCGTAGCTTAATTAGCCGCTACGGTGATACGAGCATCTAGGTCGTATGATCTATGATCAGATGCCACATGCATAGTACTTGTACTTTCTGTGCAATTCCCAAACTCTCTTAGGCGTATATTTCAAACACATTCAAACCTACTAATGTGAGCCATTAGATCTCTATGAACTTGTAGGACCATAGAATCTATGCTGCGGGAGCACCTCATATTCTCCCGTGCGAGAAAACATCAGGTGCTCTCGCAGCTTGGATGCTACGGTGATACGAGCTACGAGGTTGTTTGATCTGAGATCCAATGGCATCTGAGCAATCTTTGTGCTTGTAAGAAGTGGCCAAACTCTTTGGGGGCTTTTCTGCAAAAAAACATTCAAACCACCGAGGAGTTGTCGGATCACAAATCCAACGGCTCTGAAGAGATTGTATTACCAAAGCATCTAAGGTGTGGTAGCACATGATATTCTTACATCCAGTAGAATATGAGGTGCTCCTTCATCTTAGATACGCTGGTGATACGAGCTTCGAAGTTGTTGGATATGGGATCCGAGGGCATTTGAGTAGTTTTTGTACAAATTGTGTCCAAGCAACTCGTATCATCATACATCATCTAATAGCCAAAGGTGGCTGAAGGACGTACCAGGACAGCTTACTTAAGCAGAAGAACTCGACGAGAAGCCTACATGGACAAGCTTCGATACTCGCCTAGATGAAGACCCACAAGCAACCGAACATCACATACTTTAAGGAAGTCAACGATTCCCCTTCAAGGGAAGGTGATACGTCTCCAACGTATGTATAATTTTTGATGGCTCCATGCTATATTATCTACTCTTTTGGACATTATTGGGCTTTATTATCCACTTTTATATTATTTTTGGGACTAACCTATTAACCGGAGGCCCAGTCCAGAATTGCTATTTTTTGCCTATTTTAGGGTTTCGAAGAAAAGGAATATCAAACTGAGTCCAAGCGAAATGAAACCTTAGGGAACGGGATTTTCTCACCGAACATGATCCAGGAGACTTGGACCCTACGTCAAGAAATAAAGGACGAGGCCACGAGGTAGGGCGGCGCACCTACCCCCCAGGCGCACGCTCCACCCTCGTGGGCCCCCTGTTGCTCCACCAACGTACTCCTTCCTCCTATATATACCTATGTACCCCCAAACAATCAGATACAGAGCCAAAACCCTAATTCCACCGTCGTAACTTTCTATATCCACGAGATCACATCTTGGGGCGTATTCCGGAGCTCCGCCGGAGGGGGCATCCATCACGGAGGGCTTCTACATCAACATCATAGCCCCTCCGATGAAGTGTGAGTAGTTTACATCAGACCTTCGGGTCCATAGTTGTTAGCTAGATGGCTTCTTCTCTCTTTTTGGATCTCAATACAATGTTCTCGCCCTCTCTTGTGGAGATCTATTCGATGTAATCTTCTTTTTGCGGTGTGTTTGTTGAGACCGATGAATTGTGGGTTTATGATCAAGATTATCTATGAACAATATTTGAATCTTCTCTGAATTCTTTTATGTATGATTGGTTATCTTTGCAAGTCTCTTCGAATTATCAGTTTGGTTTGGCCTACTAGATTGATCTTTCTTCGAATGTGAGAAGTGCTTAGCTTTGGGTTCAATCTTGCGGTGTCCTTTCCCAGTGACAGTAGGGGCAGCAAGGCACGTATTGTATTGTTGCCATCGAGGATAACAAGATGGGTTTTTTAATCATATTGCATGAATTTATCCCTCTACATCATGCCATCTTGCTTAAGGCATTACTCTGTTTTGATGAACTTAATACTCTAGATACATGCTGGATAGCGGTCGATGAGTGGAGTAATAGTAGTAGATGCAGGCAGGAGTCGGTCTACTTGTCTCAGACATGATGCCTATATACATGATCATACCTAGATATTCTCATAACTATGCTCAATTCTGTCAATTGCTCAACAGTAATTCGTTCACCCATCGTAAAATACTTATGCTCTTGAGAGAATCCACTAGTGAAACCTATGGCCCCGGGTCTATCTTCATCATATTAATCTTCCAATACTTAGTTATTTCCTTTGCTTTTTACTTTGCTTTTATTTTACTTTGCATCTTTATCACAAAAATACCAAAAATATTATCCTATCATATCTATCATATCTGACTCTCGTAAGTGACCGTGAAGGGATTGACAACCCCTTATCGTGTTGGTTGCGAGGAGTTATTTGCTTTGTGCAGGTACGAGGGACTCGCGTGTAGCCTCCTACTGGATCGATACCTTAGTTCTCAAAAACTGAGGGAAATACTTATGCTACTTTGCTGCATCATCCTTCCCTCTTCAAGGAAATCCAACGCAGTGCTCAAGAGGTAGCAAGAAGATTTCTGGCGCCATTGCCAGGGAGTCTATGCAAAAGTCAACAGACCAAGTACCCATCACAACCCTTATCTCCCGCATTACATTATTTGCCATTTGCCTCTCGTTTTCCTCTCCCCCACTTCACCCTTGCCGTTTTATTCACCCTCTCTCTATCCTCCCTCTCTTTCTCTATTTTCCTCTTTTTACCCGCTTGCTTTTTGTATGTTTGTGTGTTGGATTGCTTGCTTGTCACGATGGCTCAAGATAACACTAAATTGTGTGACTTTACCAATACCAACAACAATGATTTATTAGCACTCTGATTTCTCCTCTTACCGATGCTGAATCTTGTGAAATTAATGCCCCTTTGCTGAATCTTGTCATTAAAGATCCATTTTCCGGCCTTCCTAGTGAAGATGCCGCTACCCATCTAAATAGTTTCGTTGGTTTGGGTGATATGCAAAAGAAGAACGATGTGGACAACGATATTGTTAAGTTGAAACTATTTCCTTTTTCGCTTAGAGATCGTGCTAAAGCTTGGTTTTCGTCTTTGCCTAAAAATAGTAAAGATTCTTGGAACAAGTGCAAAGATGCTTTAATCTCTAAGTATTTTCCTCCCGCTAAGATCATCTCCCTAAGAAATGATATTATGAATTTTAAGAAACTTGATCATGAACAAGTTGCACAAGCTTGGGAGAGGATGAAATTAATGATACGTAATTGCCCTACTCATGGTTTGAATTTGTGGATGATTATACAAAAAATTTATGCCAGATTGAATTTTTCTTCTAGAAAACTTTTAGATTCGGCCGCGGGAGGCACTTTTATGGAAATCACTTTAGGAGAAGCTACTAAACTCCTAGATAATATTATGGTTAATTATTCTCAATGGCATACTAAAAGATCTACTAATAAAAAGGTGCATGCGATAGAAGAAATTAATATTTTGAGTGGAAAGATGGATGAACTTATGAAATTATTTGCTAGTAAGTGTGTTTCTTCTGATCCTAATGATATGCCCTTATCTACTTTGATTGAGAATAATAATGAATCTATGGATGTGAATTATGTTGGTAGGAACAATTTTGGTAACAACGCGTATAGAGGAAATTTTAATCCTAGGCCTTATCCTAGTAATCCCTGTAATAATTATGGTAATTCCTACAACAATTCTTATGGAAATTATAATAAGATGCCCTCTGATTTTGAATCTAATATTAAAGAATTTATTACTTCACAAAAGAATTTCAATGCTTTGATTGAAGAAATATTGCTTAACATTGATGAGTTGGCTAGGAACGTTGATAGAATTTCTATTGATGTTGCTTCTTTGAAACTTAGATGTATTCCTCCTAAGCATGATATCAATGAGTCTCTCAAAGACGTGAGAATTTCCATTGATGAGTGCAAAGAAAGAACCGCTAGGATGCGTGGCAAGAAAGATGCCTTTATAAGAGCGTGTTCTTCTAGTTCCACCTTTACATAGAAGGCGTTCCAAAAATTCGGAGTTTTTAGATCTTGATGCTAAATTTGATGAAAGTGGGACTGAAGAAATTAAAACCCTAGATGTTGCTAAACACATTATTTTGGATTTCAAGGAATTTAATTATGAAAATTGCTCTTTGATTGATTGTATTTCCTTGTTGCAATCCGTGCTAAATTCTCCTCATGCTTATAGTCCAAATAAAGCGTTTACTAAACATATCGTTGATGCCTTGATGCAATCTTATGAAGAAAAACTTGAGTTGGAATTTTCTATCCCTAGAAAACTTTATGATGAGTGGGAACCAACTATTAAAATTAAGAATAAAGATCATGAGTTCTATGCTATATGTGATTTGGGTGCTAATGTTTCCATGATTCCAAAGACTTTGTGTGATTTGTTAGGTTTCCGTGATTTTGATGATTGCTCTTTAAACTTGCACCTTGCGGATTCCACTATTAAGAAACCAATGGGAAGAATACATGATGTTCTTCTTGTCTCAAATAGGAATTATGTGTCCATAGATTTTATTGTTCTTGACATAGATTGCAATCCTTCATGTCCTATTATTCTTGGTAGACCTTTCCTTAGAACGATTGGTGCAATTATTGATATGAAGGAAGGAAATATTAGATTCCAATTTCCGTTAAGGAAAGGCATGGAATACTTCTCTAGAAATAAAATTAAATTACCTTATGAATCTATTATGAGAGTCACTTATGGATTGCCTACCAAAGATGGCAATACCTAGATCTAACCTTGCTTTTTATGCCTAGCTAGGGGCGTTAAACGATAGCGCTTGTTGGGAGGCAACCCAATTTTATTTTTATTCCTTGCTTTTTTCTCCTGTTTAGTAATAAATAATTTACCTAGCCTCTGTTTTGGTTGTGTTTTTTGTGTTTAATTAGTGATTGTGCCAAGTAGAACCATTGGGAAGACTTGGGGAAAGTCTCGATATCTTGCTGTAAAAAACACAAACTTTAGCGCTCACGAGAACTACTGCCATTTTTATTTGGAAAGTGATATTTAGTTAATTCTTTTTTAAGATGATTAATAGATAAAATCCTCACGTCCAGAAATTTATTTTTGAAGTTTTGGGGTTCCAGATCTTGCGCTAGATACAGATTACTACAGACTGTTCTGTTTTTGACAGATTCTGTTTTTCATGTGTTGTTTGCTTATTTTGATGAATCTATGGCTAGTAAAATAGTTTATAAACCATAGAGAAGTAGGAATACAGTAGGTTTAACACAAATTTAAATAAACAATTAGTTCATTACAGTACCTTGAAGTGGTCTTTTGTTTTCTTTCGCTAACGGAGCTCACGAGATTTTCTACTTTAAGTTTTGTGTTGTGAAGTTTCATGTTTTGGGTAAAGAATTGATGGATTATGGAATAAGGAGTGGAAAGATCCTAAGATTGGGGATTCCCATGGCACCCCCAAGATAATATAAGGACACCTAAAAGCCAAATCTTGGGGATGCCCCGGAAGGCATCCCCTCTTTCGTCTACTTCTATCGGTAATTTTACTTGGAGCTATATTTTTATTCACCACATGATATGTGTTTTGCTTGGAGCGTCTTGTATGATTTTAGTCTTTGCTTTTTAGTTTACCACAATCATCCTTGCTGTACACACCTTTTGAGATAGCCATGCATGATTTGGAATTTGTTAGAATACTCTATGTGCTTCACTTATATCTTTTGAGTTATATAGTTTTGCTCTAGTACTTCACTTATATCTTTTAGAGCACGGTGGTGGATTTGTTTTATAGAAACTATTGATCTCTCATGATTAACTTAGATTATTTTGACAGTCTTAAATAGCATGGTAATTTTCTTAAATAATCCTATGAGTGTTTTGAATACTAAGAGAAGTTTGATGCTTGATGATTGTTTTGAGATATGGAGGTAATAATATCAAAGTCGTGCTAGTTGAGTAGTTGTGAATTTGAGAAATGCTTGTGTTGAAGTTTGCAAGTCCCGTAGCATGCACGTATGGTAAACGTTATGTAACAAATTTGAAACATGAGGTGTTCTTTGATTGTCCTCCTTATGAGTGGCGGTCGGGGACGAGCGATGGTCTTTTCCCACCAATCTATCCCCCTAGGAGCATGCGCGTAGTGCTTGGTTTTTGATGACTTGTAGATTTTTGCAATAAGTATGTGAGTTCTTTATGACTAATGTTGAGTCCATGGATTATACGCACTCTCACCCTTCCATCATTGCTAGCCTCTCTGGTACCATGCATTGCCCTTTCTCACATTGAGAGTTGGTGCAAACTTCGCTAGTGCATCCAAACCCCGTGATATGATATGCTCTTTCACACATAAACCTCCTTATATCTTCCTCAAAACAGCCACCATACCTACCTGTTATGGCATTTCCATAGCCATTCCGAGATATATTGGCATGCAACTTTTAACCGTTCCATTTATCATGACACATTCATCATTGTCATATTGCTTAGCATGATCATGTAGTAGACATAGTATTTGTGGCAAAGCCACCGTTCACAATTCTTTCATACATGTCACTCTTGGTTCATTGCATATCCCGGTACACCGCCGGATGCATTCATATAGAGTCATCTTTTGTTCTAGCATCTAGTTGTAATCATTGAGTTGTAAATAAATATAAGTGTGATGATCATCATTTTCTAGAGCATTGTCCCAAGTGAGGAATTAAAAAAAGGAGAGAAAGGCCATAAAAAAGGAAGGCCCAAAAAAAGAGAGAAAAAGAGAGAAGGGGCAATGTTACTATCCTTTGCCACACTTGTCCTTCAAAGTAGCACCATAATCTTCATGATAGAGAGTCTTTTGTTTTGTCACTTTCATATACTAGTGGGAATTTTTCATTATAGAACTTGGCTTGTATATTCCAACAATGGGCCTCCTCAAGTGCCCTAGGTCTTCGTGAGCAAGCAAGTTGGATGCACACCCACTTAGTTTCTTTTGTTGAGCTTTCATAAATTTATAGCTATAGTGCATCCGTTGCATGGCAATCCCTACTCCTTGCATTAACATCAATCGATGGGCATCTCCATAGCCCATTGATTAGCCTTGTTGATGTGAGACTTTCTCCTTTTTGTCTTCCCCACATAACCCCCATCATCATATTCTATTCCACCCATAGTGCTATGTCCATGGCTCGCGCTCATATATTGTGTGAGAGTTTATAGGTTTGAGATTACTAAAGTATGAAACAATTGCTTGGCCTGTCATCGGGGTTGTGCATGATGAGAGCATTCTTGTGTGACGAAAATGGAGCATGACTAAACTATATGATTTTGTAGGGATGAACTTTCTTTGGCCATGTTATTTTGAGAAGACATAATTGCTTAGTTAATATGCTTGAAGTATTATTATTTTTATGTCAGTATGAACTTTTATCTTTAATCTTTCGGATCTAAATATTCATACCACAATTAAGAATTACATTAAAATTATGACAAGTAGCACTCCGCATCAAAAATTCTATTTTTATCATTTACCTACTCGAGGACGAGCATGAATTAAGCTTGGGGATGCTTGATACGTCTCCAACGTATCTATAATTTTTGATTGCTCCATGCTATATTATCTACTGTTTTGGACATTATTGGGCTTTATTATACACTTTTATATTATTTTTGGGACTAACCTATTAATCGGAGGCCCAGCCCAGAATTGCTGTTTTTTTGCCTATTTTAGGGTTTCGAAGAAAAGGAATATCAAACGGAGTCCAAACGGAATAAAACCTTCGGGAACATGATTTTCTCACCGAACATGATCCTGGAGACTTGGACCCTACGTCAAGAAATAAAGGAGGAGGCCACGAGGTAGGGGGCGCGCCTACCTCCCCCCCAGGAGCGCCCTCCACCCTCGTGGGCCCCCTGTTGCTCCACCGATGTACTCCTTCCTCCTATATATACCTACCTACCCCCAAATGATCAGATATGGAGCCAAAACCCTAATTCCATCGCCGTAACTTTTTGTATCCACGAGATACCATCTTTGGGCCTGTTCCGGAGCTCCACCGGAGGGGGCATCCATCACGGAGGGCTTCTACATCAACATCATAGCCCCTCCGATGAAGTGTGAGTATTTTACCTTAGACCTTCGGGTCCATAGTTATTAGCTAGATGGCTTCTTCTCTCTTTTTGGATCTCAATACAATGTCCCCCCCCTCTCTTGTGGAGATCTATTCGATGTAATCTTCTTTTTGCGGTGTGTTTGTCGAGACCGATGAATTGTGGGTTTATGATCAAGATTATCTATAAACAATATTTGAATCTTCTCTGAATTCTTTTATGTATGATTGGTTATCTTTGCAAGTCTCTTCGAATTATCAGTTTGGTTTGGCCTACTAGATTGATCTTTCTTGCAATGGGAGAAGTGCTTAGCTTTGTGTTCAATCTTACGGTGTCCTTTCCCAGTGACAGTAGGGGCAGCAAGGCACGTATTGTATTGTTGCCATCGAGGATAACAATATGGGGCTTTTATCATATTGCATGAATTTATCCCTCTACATCATGTCATCTTGCTTAAGGCGTTACTCTATTTTCATGAACTTAATACTCTAGATGCATGCTGGATAGCAGTCGATGAGTGGAGTAATAGTAGTAGATGCAGGCAGGAGTCGGTCTACTTGTCTCGAACGTGATGCATATATACATGATCATACCTAGATATTCTCATAACTATGCTCAATTCTGTCAATTGCTCAACAGTAATTCGCTCACCCACTGTAAAATACTTATGCTCTTGAGAGAAGCCACTAGTGAAACCTATGGCCCCCGGGTCTATCTTCATCATATTAGTCTTCCAATACTTAGTTATTTCCTTTGCTTCTTTACTTTTCTTTTATTTTACTTTGCATCTTTATCACAAAAACACCAAAAATATTATCCTATGATATCTATCAGATCTCACTCTCATAAGTGACCGTGAAGGGATTGACAACCCCTTATCGCGTTGGTTGCTAGGAGTTATTTGCTTTGTGCAGGTACGAGGGACTCGCGCATAGCCTCCTACTGGATTGATACCTTGGTTCTCAAAAACTGAGGGAAATACTTACGCTACTTTGCTGCATCATCCTTTCCTCTTCAAGGAAATCCAACGCAGTGCTCAAGAGGTAGCAGAAGGAACACCAATACTATGACTCTTCTAGACTAACGCGATAATTTACGAAGACGCTAACCAGCATGGGTAACCTCCAGGGCCAACACAAACACACTAGTTTTCTGTGTATTCCGACTTTGGAATACGCACACCAGCCAGACCCTTGGCCGAACCTCGTTCATCGAGCTTTTGACAACTAGCCAAACCTAACAAGAACCTGATTCACATCTTGGATGAAGCCAAGAGATGCACTGGAAGCTGTATCATCAAGCACTTGAAGATCCAGTGGAGAAACCACACCGAGGTAGAAGAAACATGGAACGTGAAGACTACGTGACCTTCGAGTTTCCGCACCTCTTTACCGCCTAGTCTAGGAATCTCGAGGCCGAGATTCTTGCAAGGGGGGTAGGTCTGACACACACTAATTTTCATACCACATCATTTAAGTTAATTAAGCATAAAAATTTGGACCAACAAAAAACTTTTTTGTGATTTGGCTTTATTTTTATTCGGGTTTATATTGCTATTTTCGAAGTGCTCTTAAATCATATAAAATCCCCATGTCCTGTACTTTATCTCCTTGATCCAAAAGTTTCCCCAATGATCATGCCATGTGTATAGGACAGAATAGTATTTTCATACAAAAATAACTTTGCCAAAAAGTATTTTCAAATTAGGTTTTCCACAAACCCCTGAGTTAAGGCTTAAACTACAAGAACTTAATTTAGGTTGATAAAAATCTTTCAAAAATTATATTGGAATCCTATTAGCCAAGGACTCCCTGAAGCGACAAAAATATTATTTAGGTTCGAATTATTTTATTGTTTCAGACATATTTAAAGGCATTTTGCTATTTTGCTATTGTTATTTTGAATCCTATTGTCATTTTGCTATTTTACTAAAAGGCATTTTCTTAAGGCCAAAAATGGACTTTAATAAGTTAAAATTATTTTATTGTTTCAGAGATATTTAATAAAATTAGGGAAACTAAGTGGACATATATTTTCCATATATATGAGTTTCAACACATGGTCATGTTCAAAATATTGGACAAAACCCTCCAAAATTATTTTTGCATATTTCAAGCATTTGAAATATTTCTATAAGAAATATTGCCAAATAAATACAGGATGATTCTAGAAAGTCAAATATGCATAATGTGATGATCTTGCAATCTTCCTTTCCAATCAAAATATTTTTGGTTCACAAAAGAGCCCAAAACCATCCCTATCCAGATACAAGTTTGAGCAACTCTACATTGCCAATTGTCTCATTTTGATTTCAATTTTTGTGGAAATGCTATATCCTCTAAATGATGGCAGTACACCAAGTGATGCATCAAGGAGAATAGATTTGCATGATTAAATCTTCGGAAACCCATTTCTATTGATTTCTAGGGTTTGCCAAAGTTGCATTGTCAACTGTCTTATAATGAGCTCAAACTTGGTGAACAATCTCATCTCCATGTGCCATTTGACACTATTAAATTCCATGTCAAGGAGAATCAATTCACTAGCCCGAACCCAGCACAAACACCTTCTGTTGAATTGCCAATGTTACTAATTTAACCCCTTCCACTATTCTTCATGGGCTCAAATTTTTACCAGAGATCTCCCTAGTCATCTACCTCCAGTAATTCTTGCTTGCCCATAGCTCAATTATTGGTGGGTAAAAACCCCATTCTCCCCCTCTAGATAGCCCTCGTTCCTCTCCCTCTCTCTCTCTCTCCACCTCCTCTCCCACTTCAGAAGCTCTACAAAGCATCCAATGCTTTCCCCCACTTATTCTACCCCTCCTAGACCTCCTAGACACAAAGGGACACGAGCATGGCACTTAATGAATGCCATGCCATGGCATGAAGAGCTCGCGCTCTGGAGCATGCTACAGTGCTATTCCGCACTATAGCTCACCCATTCCGAGGGCATGCGACAACCTTGGGCGTCGGGATGATGTCTCCCGTCATGGCCTCGACGTCCGGGACATGCCTCGCTGTCGGGCCTCTCCTCCCTTGCCCTCCTTATCCCCCTACTGAGCTCGCTCGACGCCGCCCATCTCGGCCAGTGGGAGCACGAGCTCGGGGCCCTCCTGAAGCTCGCCCTGCTCCCCCTCTCCTCTCCCCTCATCCCAAACCATGCTCCACCCTAGGCACGTGCCAGAGCGCCCGCTTAGCCTCTGGCGATGCCCCGGGGCGTGGCCGTGCACCCCGCCTACGGCACCCCCCAGTCTCACCCATATAAGGCCACCAACATGCCCCTCTCTACTCCATTTTCCTTCTCTACCTCCCGCTCATCCTCTGGACCAAGTCATCCTTCTCCCTGTTCCCTCCTTGCACTTCCATGGACGGAGCAACGTTGCCGGCCTCCACCTAAATTCGCGCCACCGAGAGCCCCTCCTCTCCACCTCCTTGTTCTAGAGTATCACCAGCACCACCGCAGACTCGCCCCGCACCCCGTTTTCTCCTCCCTGTTCTTTCCATGCCATGCCCGAACCTTGAAAAATCCCATCCGCGAGCATCAAGACCACCGTCGTCTCGGTCCTCCCCAGCCAGCGTGAGACCCATGAATGGGCACGGCTCGGCCTCCCGAGTTCGTCGGTATGTCGAACACCCCTGGGGATGGCCGGAGTCGCTGGGAAGCGTGACAGCACATCGTTCGGCCTGCCTCCTCTGCCCCATGCACGAGGAAGAACATGACCTGCGGGCGGGGCCTGCGAGTTTAAGTGGACACGGTTTCTTCGCGAGTCGTCTCCCCGCGGCGAAGACGTACTCCGGGAGGGCGCTTTCGGCGTCACCACCTCCCTCGCGCAGCTGAGCCACTGGGCTGAGCCTAGTAGGTGTTGTTTAGCTGGGCTTCGCCCAATGCACGTTATAAGGTTGATTTCTTTTCTTCCCTTTATTTTCCAGAAATATTGTAAAATCCATAAACAATTCAAATGGAATCCAAATTTGTTGATTCAAATTTCTACCAGTTCATAAATTCATTCTCTATCACATGGTACAATTTGCACATTTTTCTGGAAACGTTTTCTTCACAAATATTTATCAAATCTTATTTTGCCATTTTTATGATGAACTTTAGAAAATCACAGAGAGCTCATATCTGATCCGAATGCCTTCATTCAAATTCCTAGACTCTTCTAGGTTCATAACTTAGTCTTTGAACATTTTCCCCAATACTTTTTCTACAACATCAAATATTGGTCCATTTCTCCATGTATAGAAAATTTTGCAAATTCCTCAGAAATTCATTTCAACTCCAAATCCAATGAAGCCAACTCCTATGTGATTCTAAATTCATTATTTGTTAAATGGGTGCCTTTGCTCATTTTTCAAAATAATGTTTCCGATGACTTCTTGCATATCCATTAATCTCCTAATTCCATCATAATGAAATGTTCAAAAGTATCCATTGATCCACTTCCAATGATCACCCCGTTGGTCATTTTTCATATGACGAGAGGTATCCTAGAAAAAGTCCAACTCGCATTTTAGAGCACTTTTATTTTTGCCTTGTTGTGTTTCTTATTTTGGTTTTTTCGGACGTTAGTTGACGAAGTAGACGGAATACTCGGAGATGGACCAGAAGGATTGAAGAACTTGCGGAGCCAGGAAAGCAGCCCCTTGACCATGTTGATGAACCCTTTTTATGCATGTCATATAGCACTTTTTTATTGTTGCATCGGAATCATGATGAGATGGTAACCACTTTGATGGGTTGCCTTCATTATTTCCTTGTTGATACTTGCATTGTGCATGACCCTACCTTCCTATGAGGGTTATGCGGGTGGGAGTAGATAGGATGCTAAAGTAGTTACTACACGAATGGGACGGGAATATGCATGGTGATGGAGACACAAGTATTTTCAAAGAATTTTCGAAAACCCCGCCGGGTGCCGCTAATGCCCGAGGGAGATGTTGAGCGAGGTAACCTCTTGATAAAGAAGTAGGTGTACCAAGGTAGGTGAGTGTGTTGTTTTCGAAAACAGATTGGTTTAAGTTGCGACCATTACTCCAGCCTTACATGCGCAACCATGCTACCCTTATATGGGAAAGGGCATTATTGATTACCTAGTTCATGGTAGCATGCATGCCCGCATTACTAGTGACGGGGGTGGCGTGGTCACTCTCGGGACAGGGTTGTGCCTGGTAGGGCGGCCATGACTGTTTTTATAGGGCACCGGACACAACATTGGTACCTCCGTGCGTGGTTCTGCAATATATTTGGGAGCAAGGCTCCGAAGAAAATGATATTATTGTGAGAATGTTGGCACGGGGGCTGTTACCAATTGAGTGGACTCTATGTTCGTGACGACTTGGGAAAGATAGTGATTGGGTGCTCACCCAGGTTACCTGAGGTACCGCGAGTCGTGGTTGACACGGGAGTTCACTAGATCTTGTGGGTAAAGTGTGCAACATCTATAGAGTGTAAAACTAATCGAATAGCCGTGTCCACGGTCAAGGACAATTGGATAACCGCTCTTGGGCTACGTCCATTGTTTAGAAGAACCTGTGAGTGTGTGTGTGGGAGAAAACTACTTGAGTTCAGTTGAGTGACTTGACATGTTGATTAAGTTGGAGGTAAACCAAACTCTTTTTATGTTGATATCTATAATATATTCACACGGATATCTGAATTCTTATGATGCATACTTTACAAGTTGTTAGGACATGTCATTCCACTCAAAATTAGCTTTTTGCAAAAAATTCCTGCTTAGTGTTATATCATGCATTGTCATACCTTGTCCCAAAACATGGGTTGCTTGCGAGTACATTCAAACGTACTCGTTCGCTTGTCCCGAGCTATTAACTTGGTCAGGCATGGAAGAACAGGAATATGAGGAAGATTTGTTCTATGAAGAACATGTGAGCTAGGACGCTTCCCAGTTAGAAGGCTTGTAGGGTTAAGGCAGATGGCATGGGTTGATGCTGCCATTGAAGATTTCAGCTGTGAGTTTATGAAGACTTGGCCATAAAGGTCATATTTGAGTAAAATGGCATGTACTGGATTTAAGACTCTTGTTACTCAGTTTATGTGTGTTCACTGAGCATTAATCCTTGGGATCACTGTACACATTCATTCGGTGATCATGACATATGAGTTGGGGTCCCAGAAGCCCCCAAGGGCCGGGTTATCATGGCAATGATAATCCAGTTATTCAAATGTATGGTTGTGGAAAGAAATGCCATGTAGCCCCAAGATCCGAGATGAGTCGGGTCTTTTAAGTTAATCCACTTTGAAAAGATAACATGTAGCCCCCAATGGCCGACTCATTTTTACAAAATGAGTCGGGTGTTCTTGTAATCTTAAGGAATAAAAATGGCAAGCATTAGCCCCCAAGTGCGAAGCATATTGCTTGCAATCTTCTTGGGACTTTAACAATAATAAGACGAATTTGCTTGCCATAGTCCCCATGTACCGGGATATGGATTGTCACTGGCTTAGGATCTGTAAAATGGCTAAGAAATAAATTATCTCCTTGTCTTGCAGGAAGCTTTGAGTACGGTAGAGTCAAATTTGACCAGCTTGAGAAAAGAACTTGAATCAGAACAAGCTCTGCGAGCCAAGGCTGAATCAAGCTTGTTATCTTCTTTGGAAGAATTGGACAAAATCAAGGCGGGCTTTGACACTACAAAAAAATACACTTCCATGATGATACATGTTTGTCACAGTAGGTCACATTTTATGTCATGCATGTACATCCATGACAAATTTGTGACAAAATCAAGATAGTCATACCTGTGCTATCGTAGAAGTGTTCCATGACATTACCAAAATTATCATCACGGAAGTGTCCACTTCCCTGACGATAAATTGCGCATCACAGAAGTGCTTTTGTCAAGGGTGACCGACACGTGGCATCCACCGTAACGGAACGCCGTTAAGCTATCGGGTCTGGTTTTGGATCCGATAAACCGTTAACAGCTAGGACCAATGGGGATTTTCCATGTGTAAAATCATCATTGGCCGGAGGAAACACGTGTTGCCTCACCGTTGGGACAGATATCATCAACTCATTGGACATGAGGCACCTATGATAGGTTGACACATGGCGCGGCCCAACAGTGGCCCATTCCGGTAAGAAAGGCCGGCCCAGTAAAAAATAGCAGGTCGGCCCATATAAGGCCTACTTGTGTCAGGTCCATTTAAGCCCACGGCCCATATGAGATGTGCTCATTCGGCCCGTCAACGGCCCGTTAAATATTTGACACCATTGCAGCCCATCGTCAGTTTGAGCTCGTTAACAGCCCGCTATATGTTTGGGATCAATATCGGCCCGATGAGATTTCAGCCTGTTAACGGCCCATTCACTGGATCAGCCAATTTTCACGATGTACATCTTTCGGCCTTTTAGCGACCCATTTAAATATTAGGCTAATTTCCGGCCCGGTGTGTCTTTCAGCCTGTTGACGGCTGATACGTGTCCAACGTATCTATAATTTTTGATTGTTCCATGCTATTATATTATCTGTTTTGGAAGTTTATGGGCTTTATACACTTTTATATTATTTTTGGGACTAACCTGTTAACCCAGAGCCCAGTGCCAGTTTCTATTTTTCCTTGTTTTAGAGTATCGCAGAAAAGGAAAATTAAACGGAGTCCAATTGACCTGAAACTTCACGGAACTTATTTTTGGACCAGAAGAAGCCCGCAGAGTATTGGACATGGACCAGGAGAGTCCCGAGCTGCCCACGAGGGTGGGGGATGCGCCCACCACCCCTGGGCGCGCCCCCTCCCTCGGGGACAGTCCGGAGATTCAACGACGTACTTCTTCCTCCTATATATACCCATATACCCTAAAAACTTAGAGGAGCATAATAGATTGGGAGTTCCACCGCCAGAAGCCTCCGTAGCCACCGAAAACCAATCTAGACCCGTTCCGGCACCCTGTCGGAGGGGGAATCCCTTTCTGGTGGCCATCTTCATCATCCCGATGCTCTCCATGACGAGGTGGGAGTAGTACTCCCTTGAGGCTGAGGGTATGTACCAGTAGCTATGTGTTTGATCTCTCTCTCTCTCTTGTGTTCTTGAGGTGATACGATCTTGATATATCGCGAGCTTTGCTATTATAGTTGGATCTTATGATGTTTTCCCCCTCTACTCTCTTGTAATGGATTGATTTTTGCCTTTGAAGTTATCTTATCGGATTGTGTCTTTAAGGATTTGAGAACACTTGATGTATGTCTTGCGTGGGATACCCGTGGTGACAATGGGGTATTCTATTGATCCGCTTGATGTATGTTTTGGTGATCAACTTGTGGGTTCCACCCATGAACCTATGCATAGGGGTTGCCACACGTTTTCGTCTTGAATCTCGTGTAGAAACTTTGGGGCACTCTTTGAAGTAATTTGTGTTGGTTTGAATAGATGAATCTGAGATTGTGTGATGCATATCGTATAATCATACCCACAGATACTTGAGGTGGCATTGGAGTATCTAGGTGACATTAGGGTTTTGGTTGATCTGTGTCTTAAGGTGTTATTCTAGTATGAACTCTGGGATAGATTGAACGGAAAGAATAGCTTCGTGTTATTTTACTACAGACTCTTGAATAGATCGATCAAAAAGGATAACTTTGAGGTGGTTTCGTACCACACCATAATCTCTTCGTTTGTTCTCTGCTATTAGTGACTTTGGAGTGACTCTTTGTTGCTTGTTGAGGGATAGTTATATGATCCAATTATGTTATTATTGTTGAGAGGACTTGCACTAGTGAAAGTATGAACCCTAGGCCTTGTTTCCTACCATTGCAATACCATTTGTGCTCACTTTTATCATTAGTTACCTTGCTGTTTTTATATTTTCAGATTACAAAAACCCTTATCTACCATCCATATACCACTTGTATCACCATATCTTCACCGAACTAGTGCACCTATACAATTTACCATTGTATTGGGTGTGTTGGGGACATAAGAGACTCTTTGTTATTTAGTTGCAGGGTTGCTTGAGAGAGACCATCTTCATCCTACGCCTCCTACGGATTGATAAACCTTACGTCATCCACTTGAGGGAAAATTGCTACTGTCCAACAAACCTCTACACTTGGAGGCCCAACAATGTCTATAAGAAGAAGGTTGTGCAGTAGACATCAAGCTCTTTTCTGGCGCCGTTGCCGGGGAGGTTAGCGCTTGAAGGTATATCTTTAGATCTTGCAATCGAATCTTTTAGTTTCTTTTTTTATCACTAGTTTAGTTTATAAAAGAAAACTAAAAAATGGAATTTAGGATGCCTCATATGCTTCATCTTTTTAATGTCTTTCGTGAGAATAAGGATTCCGATAATTGTGCTCAAGTGCTAGAAGAAGAATGCATTAGAATGTTTGGCACTAAATATTTGAATGATGAGCATGATTGCAATGTTGTTAGTATGAATTCCTTGAATATCCATGATGCTAATGATATGCAAAGCCACAAGCTTGGGGAAGCTAGTTTGATGAAGATGCTATTTTTTGTCCCCCATGTTTTGATGAGCAAATTTATTATGATGAAAGCATGCCTCCTGTTTATGATGATTATATTGATGAAAGTGGATTTGGAGAGGTCATGACTTTATTTTGTGATGAATCCACTATTTCGGAAGAGGTTCCAATTGATTATGAGAACAAAGTTGCTATCTATGATGATTATTGTGATGACTTGTATGCTATAAACAATAATGATATCCATGAAACTTGTCATCATGATTTTAGTTTTCAATTGCATTATGCCTCACATGATAATTATTTTGTTGAGTTTGCTCCAACTATTATTCATGAGAAGAATTTTGCTTGTGTGGAGAGTAATAAAATTTATATGCTAGTAGATCATGAAAAGAATGATTTAGGTGCTGGTTATATTGTTGAATTCATTCATGATGCTACTGAAAATTATTATGAGGGAGGAACATATACTTGTAGGAATTGCAATAATATCAAGTTATACTTGTTTTGCCCTCCTATGCTAGTTGATTATTGTTCCCATAAGTTGTTTGCTCACAAAATCCCTATGCATAGGAAGAGGGTTAGACTTAAATGTGTTAGTCATATTCTTCATGATGCTCTCTTTATGTTACAATTCTTATCCTTTATGTGAGCATCATTGAAATCATCATGCCTAGCTAGGGGCGTTAAATGATAGCGCTTGTTGGGAGGCAACCCAACTTTATTTTTGTTCCTTGCTTTTTCTCCTGTTTAGTAATAAATAATTTATCTAACCTCTGTTATGATTGAGTTTTTATGTTTTAATTAGTGTTTTTGCCAAGTAGAACCATTGGGAAGACTTGGGGAAAGTCTTGTTGATCCTGCTATAAAAACCAGAAACTTTAGCGCTCACGAGAATTGCTGTCATTTTTTATTGGAGACTGCTATTTAGTTAATTATTTTTGAAGATGATTAATAGATAAATTCCTCACGTCCACCAATTTATTTTAGAATTTTTAGGGTTCCAGAAGTTTGCATTAGTTACAAATTAGTACAGACTGTTCTGTTTTTGACAGATTCTGTTTTTCGTGTGTTGTTTGCTTATTTTAGTGAATCTATGGCTAGTAAAAGAGTTTATAAACCATAGATAAGTTGGAATACAGTAGGTTTAACACCAATATAAATAAATAATGAGTCCATTACAGTACCATGAAATGGTGTTTTGTTTTCTTTCGCTAACGGAGCTTACGAGTTTTCTGTTATGTTTTGTGTTGTGAAGTTTTCAAATTTTGTGTAAAGATTCGATGGAATATGGAATAAGGAGTGGCAAGGGCCTAAGCTTGGGGATACCCAAGGAACCCCAATGTAATATTTAAGGACAACCAAGAACCTAAGTTTGGGGATGCCCCGGATGGCATCCCCTCTTTCGTCTTCGTTCATCGGTAACTTTACTTGGAGATATATTTTTATTTACCACATGATATGTGTTCTGCTTGGAGCGTCATTTTATTTATTTTGTTTTGCTTGCTGTTTGAATAAAATACCAAGATCTGAAATTCTTAAATGTTAGAGAGTCTTCACATAGTTGCATAATTATTAAACTACTCATTGATCTTCGGTTATATCTTTCGGAGTAGTTTGTCGTTTGCTCTAGTGCTTCACTTATATCTTTTAGAGCACAATTCTGGTTTTATTTTGAAGAAACAGATGAACTCTCGTGCTTCACTTATATTATTTTGAGATTCCTAAACAGCATGGCAATTTTCTTTGGTTATGAATTTAGTCCTAATATGATGGGCATCCAATAGGGATATAATAAAAACTTTCATATAAAGTGCATTGAATACTATGAGAAGTTTGATACTTGATGATTGTTTTGAGATATGAAGATGGTGATATTACAGTCATGCTAGTTGAGTAGTTGTGAATTTGAAGAGATACTTGTGTTAAAGTTTGTGATTCCCGTAGCATGCACGTATGGTGAACCGTTATGTGATGAAGTCGGAGCACGATTTATTTATTGATTGTCTTCCTTATGAGTGGTGGTCAGGGACGAGCGATGGTCTTTTCCTACCAATCTATCCCCCTAGGAGCATGCGCGTAGTACTTTGTTTCTATAACTAATAGATTTTTGCAATAAGTATGTGAGTTCTTTATGACTAATGTTGAGTCCATGGATTATACGCACTCTCACCCTTCCACCATTGCTAGCCTCTCTAGTACCGCGCAACTTTCGTCGGTACCTTAAACCCACCATATACCTTCCTGAAAATAGCCACCATACCTACCTATTATGGCATTTCCATAGCCACTCCGAGATATATTGCCATGCAACTTTCGACCATTCCGTTTATTATGACATGCTTCATCATTGTCATATGGTTTGCATGATCATGTAGTTGACATCGTATTTGTGGCAAAGCCACCGTTCATAATTATTTCATACATGTCACTCATGAGTCATTGCACATCCCGGTACACCGTCGGAGGCATTCATATAGAGTCATATCTTGTTCTAAGTATCGAGTTGTAATTCTTGAGTTGTAAGTAAATAAAAGTGTGAGCATGTTCATTATTAGAGCATTGTCCCAGTGAGGAAAGGATGATGGAGACTATGATTCCCCCACAAGTCGGGATGAGACTCCGGACGAAAAATAAAAAAAGAGAGAAAAAGAGGCCATAAAAAAGAGAAGGCCCAAAAAATGAGAGAAAAAGAGAGAAGGGGCCTTTCTACTATCCTTTTAGCACACTTGTGCTTCAAAGTAGCACCATGATCTTCATGATAGAGAGTCTCCTATGTTGTCACTCTCATATACTAGTGGAATCTTTCATTATAGAACATGGCTTGTATATTCCAATGATGGGTTTCCCCAAAATGCCCTAGGTCTTTGTGAGCAAGCGAGTTGGATGCACACCCACTTAGTTTCTTTTTGAGCTTTCATACACTTATAGCTCTAGTGCATCTGTTGCATGGCAATCCCTACTCTCTCACATTGATATCTATTGATGGGCATCTCCATAGCCCATTGATACGCCTAGTTTGTGTGAGACTATTTTCTCCCTTTTTGTCTTCTCCACAACCACTATTCTATTCCACCTATAGTGCTATGTCCATGGCTCACGCTCATGTATTGCGTGAAGATTGAAAAAGTTTGAGAACATCAAAAGTATGAAACAATTGCTTTGATTGTCATCGTGGTTGTGCATGATTTAAATATTTTGTGTGGTGAAGATAGAGCATAGCCAGACTATATGATTTTGTAGGGATAGCTTTCTTTGGCCATGTTATTTTGAGAAGACATGATTACTTGGTTAGTATGCTTGATGTATTATTATTTTTATGTCAATTTTAAACTTTTGTCTTGAATCTTATGGATGTGAACATTCATGCCAAAATGAAGAGAATTAATTAGAGAAATATGTTAGGTACCATTCCACATCAAAAATTCTGTTCTTATCATTTACCTACTCGAGGACGAGTAGGAATTAAGCTTGGGGATGCTGATACGACTCCAACGTATCTATAATTTTTGATAGTTCCATGCTATTATACTATCTGTTTTGGATGTTTATGGGCTTTATTATACACTTTTATATTATTTTTGGGACTAACCTATTAACCCAGAGCCCAGTGCTAGTTTCTGTTTTTTCCTTGTTTTAGAGTATCGCAGAAAAGGAAAATCAAACGGAGTCCAATTGACCTGAAACTTCAAGGAACTTATTTTTGGACCAGAAGATGCCCACGGAGTATCGCAGATGGACCAGGAGAGTCCCGGGCTGCCCATGAGGGTGGAGGGGTGCGCCACCCTGCCTCGTGCATAGCCTGGAGATCCACTGACATACTTCTTCCTCCTATATATACCCATATACCCTAAAAACTTCGAGGAGCACAATAGATCGGGAGTTTCGCTGCCAGAAGCCTCTGTAGCCACCGAAAACCAATCTAGACCCGTTATGGCACCCTGCCGGAGGGGGAATCACTTTATGGTGGCCATCTTCATCATCCCGGTGCTCTCCATGATGAGGAGGGAGTAGTTCTCCCTCGGGGCTGAGGGTATGTACCAGTAGCTATGTGTTTGATCTCTCTCTCTCTCTTGTTCTTGCGGTGATACGATCTTGATGTATTGCGAGCTTTGCTATTATAGTTGGATCTTATGATGTTTTCCCCCTCTACTCTCTTGTAATGGATTGAGTTTTCCCTTCGAAGTTATCTTATCGGATTGAGTATTTAAGGATTTGAGAACACTTGATGTATGTCTTGTGTGGGATACCCGTAGTGACAATGGGGTATTCTATTGATCCACTTGATGTATGTTTTGGTGATCAACTTGCGGGTTCCACCCATTAACCTATGCATAGGGGTTGGCACACATTTTCGTCTTGACTCTCCGGTAGAAACTTTGGGGCACTCTTTGACGTACTTTGTGTTACTTTGAATAGATGAATCTGAGATTGTGTGATGCATATCGTATAATCATACCCACGGATACTTGAGGTGACATTGGAGTATCTAGGTGACATTAGGGTTATGGTTGATTTGTGTCTTAAGGTGTTATTCTAGTACGAACTCTAGGATAGATTGACCGGGAAGAATAGCTTCGTGTTATTTTACTATGGACTCTTGAATAGATCGATCAGAAAGGATAACTTTGAGGTGGTTTCGTACCCTACCATAATCTCTTCGTTTGTTCTCCGCTATTAGTGACTTTGGAGACTCTTTGTTGCATGTTGAGGGATATTTATATGATCCAATTATGTTATTATTGTTGAGAGGACTTGCACTAGTGAAAGTATGAACCCTAGGCCATGTTTCCTAGCATTATAATACCGTTTGTGCTCACTTTTTTCATTTGTTACCTTGCTGTTTTTATATTTTTCAGATTACAAAAACCTTTATCTACCATCCATATACCACTTGTATCACCATATCTTCGCCGAACTAGTGCACCTATACAATTTACCATTGTATTCGGTGTGTTGGGGACATAAGAGACTCTTTGTTATTTGGTTGCAGGGTTGCTTGAGAGAGACCATATTCATCCTACGCCTCCTACGGATTGATAAACCTTAGGTCATCCACTTGAGGGAAAATTGCTACTGTCCTACAAACCTCTGCACTTGGAGGCCCAACAACGTCTACATGAAGAAGGTTGTGTAGTAGACATCAACGGCCCATAAATCAGTTGGGCCATTTGTAGTCGGACCTGAGTTTCGGCCTTTTAGCGACCCATTTAAGTGTTGGGCCAATTTCCGGCCTGGTGTGTCTTTTAGCCTGGTGACGGCCCATATATCTGTTGGGCCATTTGTAGTCGGACCTGAGTTTTGGCCTTTTAGTGGCCCATTTAAGTGTTGGGCCAATTCCCGGCCCTGTGTGCCTTTCAGCCTGTTAACGGACCATAAATGAGTTGGGCCATTTGTAGTCGGACTTGAGTTTTGGCCTTTTAACGACACATGCCCTTCATGGTCCAATACCAGCCCGGTTTCCCTTTCGTCCTGCTAAAGGCCGACAACACAGTTGGGCCATTTACAATACGACCTGACGTTCGGCCTCTTAGCAGCCCATGCTCTTCATTGTCCAGTACAAGCCCGCTGTCTCTTTCGGCCTGCTAAAGGCCCACAATATAGTTGGACCATACGTAGCCCGAACTTAGTAACGGCCTGTTAAGGGCCCGTGAAATCAATTGGGCCCACCTGTTGCCCGCTTCAATGTCAGCTTGTTAACTACTCGGGAGTTAAGAGGGCGACCATTAACTTTCGGCCTGGTAATAGCCCATTAACTTAATGGGCCCACTAAAGTTTGTACATGTCTTTAGGCCAAATTAGATAATTTGAGCCCATTACGACGAGCAATTATGCACATGACCAAAACCGATCAAGAAAAGGTACAGCATACAGGGAAAAACGTTGCACAACGAGCATATATTACAGGAAATTACATCCACTGGGCAATCAAAGATTGATGCTAGTGCAAATAAATGAACAGAACCTAACGATCTACAACGTCACAACCTGCAACCACAGCATGGATGACGCCCATAAGCATGTGCGCAAGTTCTTGCTGCTTTGCTACACTATCTCTGAAAACATTGATTAGTTGTTGTGTCACACGACTCTGCACCTCTGATTCCTCCACCATTTCCGTCATTCCTTCAGCCATTAATTGGTTCACAAACATACATTTTTTCCGTTGCATTCGAGACAGAGGATACTGAACAGATTCAGATGGCGATTTTGGCAGGCTTGTATTATCGATAGTGGAGAATGTCTCGACTGCTGCATCATAACATAAATTAGGAGGGGAACCAAATAGATTAATCATGAGTTATTGGCATATTACCTGGCCTAGATTTATTGGAAAGAAACAACGGGTTTGCCTTGCTCTTTTTAGAGTTTGTCTTCTTATCTTCAGCAGCTTGCACCAAATTAAGACACTAGCATTCTATCATTGGCCAACTCAGATAATAGGAAAGGAAAATTGGCACAACGAACGTTTGGGCAACTAGCCAATACCAAATTAACGCAATATGGCACAGCTATCAACAGCCAGGTAAGGTAATACGAAAGCAACATTAACACAATGAATGAATGGGCAACTAGAGCAGCACTATAATTCATTAATGTGCATGATATGAGATAGTACACTCATACAACTTAATATGAAAAACTACCAGGCAGTTTTCTTTACAAAAATCTACATTGGCGCCTTTAACATTTTGATACAACTAATTTTAGAACAGACAAAGGTTGGATTTACGTCGATTAACAAAATACATGCTGATGTAAAAATATAGTGATATACAATAGGTACTTACATCAGCATTGGAGCACAGAGAATTCCCGCAAGATATTTTCCTCGAATAGAATCCCAATGAGGGAAATCTTCTATCATTTAACCTTATCTTCTAAAAGAGAAAAGGGTAAGAAACATGTAGAAAATATGATCAGAATGCTATAAAATTTCATGATGCGAGGATATGCGCACACTTCTTAGAATGGAGTTGACATTCTTTTGCTGGACTGGAGCGGACTAGTTCTGTGGCTACTGGAATCTGCTTATTATCAATGGGAGTTAGGTTTCTCTAGGCTGGAGCATCTATGAAAAATGGAGTTGGTTTATTATCTACTAGCGATTGGATCTTTTGCAAAGACCTGGTTTGTAACCCTTCATATTCTAACATAACCGTCTTCCCCTTGCATGCCTTATATAGAAGAATGGTGCTTCAATTATAAAACATGCTACAGCAGAGGTGGAATAGGTACTGAAGAATAGAAAGGCATGACATATTGACATGTATTCCTTCTATCTGGAAATAAATGGATGGGTCTAGGCGTATTTCAGTTCTAGATACATCCTGTTTTATCCATTTCTGCGACACGTAATCCGGACAGAGGGAGTATGATGTAAGAGCTAGGGATACGACAGGACAACACAGTAAAAAAAACTGAAAACCCACTGTAGAACCAAAGTAATCAAACCCACTTAGATGAGATAGTACACTCATGCAGTTCATGATGCAAAACTACCAGGCAATTTTCCTTACAAAAATCAACATTGTGGCCTTTAATCATACATTTTCCTACAACTAAATTTAGATCAGATAAAGGTTGGATTCACGCCGATTAACAAAATACATGCTGATGTTAAAATATAGTGATATACAACAAGTACTTACATCTGCACTGGAGTACAGAGAATTCATGCAAGAATCTTCCCTCACAGACGAGACCAGTGCAAAAATTCTTCTATCTGTTAAGCTTATTTTCTACAAGAGGGATGGGTAAGAAACATGTAGAAAATATGATCAGCATGCTAAAAAATTTCATGATGCAAGGATATGCATACGCTTCTTACAATGGAGTTGAAATATTTTTGCTGGACTGGAGCAGACTAGTTCTTTGGCCACTAGAATCTGCTTATTATTAGTAGGAGTTGGGTTTCTCTGTGCTGGAGCAGTATCTATAAAAACAGGAGTTGGTTTATTATCTCCTGGCGTTTGGATCTTTTGCAAAGACCTGGTTTGTAACCCCTCAGATTCTAACATAGTCGTCTTCCCCTTGCATGCCTTGTATAGAAGAATGATTCTTCAATTATAAAACATGCTACAGCAGAGAGATGGAATAGGTATGGAAGAATACAAAGGCATGAAATATTGACATGTATTCCCTCCATCCGAAAAAATGGATGGGTCTAGGCGTATTTCAGTTCTTGATACATCCTTTTTTATCCATTTTGGCAACATGTAATCTGGACGGAGTGAGTATGGTGTAAGAGCTAGGGATACGATAGGAAAACACAGTAAAAAAACACTAGTTGAATGTAAAACTGCATGCTAGCAAAATACGTATAGAAAAAACTAAGGCAACATACACGTGTATGATTGGGAAACTAAGATGGCATTGGAACAGAGCAGTAGAACAACACTTCAATGTAAAAAAACATGGTATGGTTGATAGATGAAGTACATACTGATGAATAACAATGCATAAGATATTCAAAAGCATGACGTCCAAATTAAGAAGATGGCATTGCGATAGAGTAGAATGACAGTACTCGAACTTGAAAACATGTTATAATGAATGGAATAGGTACTGAAATACAAGAAGGCATGACATATTTACATGCATGATCAACACACTAAGCACATGGCATTGCAACAGAGTAGATACACTCCAAGAAATTATATGCATGTTCTACCCATATCACGGGCCAAGTTAGAGCAAGGACCTTGTGGGGTGAATAGGATTCAACATCTTTCTGCAAGTCTTCTGAAGAACTGCCTTTAGATGTTCCATCATATTGGGTATCATTGACATCGAGTTTATTGGCCTTTACATTGCTCGGGGAGGTTCTTGTGTATATATCAGTGTGTGCAATTATATCTGACATGCATGGAAGACAACTAGTAGTTAGATTTATGTAATGAGTGCCTGTAGGAGACGACATAAATAGTAGGACTGGGGTTAACTAGCAGCAACAAGTCTCAAAAACTAAAGGGAGAACACAGATGAAAGCTACAGAATATGTATCGTTTCTACTCGAGATTAACTAGATGGCACACAAAAGTATTAAAGAACAACATAGGTAATACTAGAAGTGGTATAATACTATAATCACCAGCCTGTGGGATAGCAATGGTTGATGGATGATAACTATGGAACATCGTTACCTAAAGAACAAGTATCTTAGCTGAACTATGGAACATCGTTAACTCCTGAACAAGACCCGTAAGAGATCAGCATGAATATACAGTGAAATGTGATAATCTATTTTCCATGCTTAGATGAATAACAAAGCCATAAATGTTGCACGCAAGTAAGATGAGGGTACAACTTATCTGGCTGCCATCCATAGGAGTGAGCATCATGTGCTGACTTGTCCATGGCCCTGCAGTTGTTGTGGCAGTCCATATCGACCACGCACATTCGATGCAGGGAACTATTGAGTGGGGACTATAGCTCCCTTCTGGTGTATGCTTCCCTTGTTGGACCAGCTGAAGTGAGTCGGAACACGGTGTGGCTGAAGATGCAGACAACGCATAATGTTAAGAATGACACATCTCTTTGATCTGAAGAAATACACTAAGAGATCAACAGCAAGGTATGAGAGTGGTCACACGTCTGTTGACTGAGACTAAATTGGGGTCACATGATTTTATTTTATTTTGGTACTGTCCGATCTACGCCGGATGGCTTGAGGGTCGTCTTGTGCCTCCTGGCTGACACTATTAGGAATCTTCCCCGAAGAGCCAGCGACCAACGGCAGAGCAGCTTGCCTCCGCCGTCCGTGGCCCTGGCCAACACCCCGCTCCCCGCCCCACTGCACTGCCGTGGTTGCACCACCCCCGGGATAATCCACAAATACTCCCCGCCATCCAGATCCAGTGGCGGAAGTACCTTGAACCCCCGCAACTCTAAGATAGCCATCTAAGCGCTGCTTCCATGGCGAACTTGCGGCCCCGCACCCTTACGTTAGACACCAGCCAACCGACAGCCTAGGAGCTCCGCCGCCTCGATGGTGCCGCTTCCCATTGGGAATAGATTGGCCCAGAATAAAAATCCAGACAACTGACGCCTAAATAAATTGATTTGAGATGAGGGTGCGACCTAGCTGGCGGCATGGTGAAATAGGCAGGTCCAGCTGCCGAGTCGGTGAGGCCGGCGCGGTTGTGGTGGCCACCGGTGGCAGGGAAACATCGATGTCGCGACGGTCAACGGCTACGGGGAAGCAGAGCCGGGACTCTGGACGGATCCGAAGTTGGAGCCGCTCCGGCGCCGTGAACAACGGTGGGGGTGAATTGGCTCTGGTACGGTTCACGCGGCCGTCGTCGAGGCAGCTCCAGCAGCATGGAGTAAGAGGCACACGGCCCAGTGTATGACGGCAAATGGACAACGTCTCCGGCATTAGGGAGGAGGGCGGCTGTGAAATTAGTGTGGTGGGGGCGCCATGGATGAGGGGCTGAGGTTTCGTGGCTCGGGAGAAGGGAGCTTCCGAGGAGAAGGTGATTTGGTGCCCACGAGGTATGAATGGGGGAGGGGAATTGGGAGGGGAGTGGAACCATGTTTTACAGACGCATTTGTCTGAAATGTGAGGGGGAGTTACAGTTCTACACCTTACTTTAGGCTTCTCGGCTTGGGTCTGTGTACTGAGGGTCGGTGATAGTAGAGTAACTTTGCTTCTCCCCAAATAGTGGGCGGGAGCGATTTCGGGAGAGGAGGGCATGTTTTGAAATATAGTGGGCGCGAGCGATTTTGGGCAAGGAGAGCGTGTTTTGAAATAGTGGGTGCGAGCTATTTTGGGTGAGGAGAGCGTGTTTTGCCGACCATGGTTTATGAATTATTTGGCACATGTCATTTCGTCCTAGGAGAAGGTGCGCTTGGATGAAGTTACGAACCTACCCTCGATGCACAATGGGCCAATTAATGCGTCTCCCACATAGGACGGTAATTTCGCGTCTCCCATTTATTTGCCCCGGTGAATTCTACCGAGCAGAGGATGTTTAACAGTTTGTTCAAAATTTGGTAGAACGAGCATCCACGTCTACCTTACCAAGTCGATTCGAATCAAATTTAGAAATATTAGCTTGCCACTTCCTTTTTAGATGGAGAGATGATGCTTAGGAGTAATGTGTTTTTACATGCTCGTTGTTAGCGATTTACTACATGACAAATAGTTGACCCACTCAAAAACGGGAATCAGACCCAAAATGAAATATCTCGATTCAATGAAATAGCTCGTTCACCAGGTCAAAATAGTGAACTAAATCCAAAATCCAAAACCTCAATCGAGTAGCATGTTGTACAGTATTATAGTACACCATGAACATGTTGAAAGTCAAAGTAATTAACTTGTTTGATATACGCATATATCCGTTCATGTCTGGATTGCAGACAACATGTTCTCCAATTTAAATATTTGAATTCGAGTTTATGTCGAAACATGGTTTATATCAGCCTTTCATGCATAAAACACGACCTCCCCCTCTCCCGGACTCCTGCTCTCTCTCTCTCTCTCTCTCTCTCTCGCCAACAATCTTCAATTCCGTCGCACACATCCAACACACAAACCTTGTTGGTCCTGTCTCTTTCTCTCCATCTCTCTCTCTCTCTCTGTGTGGGGGGTCTTTCTAGTTCGCGTGCATATATACTCCATCTATAGGTCTCTCTCGCACACCATGTATGATTCTCTAGTCCAAGCTAGATATCTTGGGTGCACTCATCGTATGCACACAAATTCCTTGGCTCATTGCCCGTAACTCTCTCACGCACCACTCTGTCGTCTCGGAGCTCTTCCCCCTCTCTCAAACTCTCCATCTACCTGGATCACACATACACATGCATATCTCACTCGCACTCGATAGGCCCATCTAAAAGTCTATCTCTCTCCCTTGTTCTCTCTCCATCTCACACGCACACACACACAATCTCATGCCTAGCTAGCCAAGTATGATGGTCTCTTACTCAATTGTAGGCACATGCAGTCCCCCCTATATGTATATGACTAGCTAATCTTAGTCTCCATCACAAACATGTGCATGGTCTATCTCGATTTCTCTCGGGGCATCTTTCTATCGCGCATGCACCTCCCTCGATCTCCCACCCATATAGTCCCCTCACGATCTCGAAGGGGTCTCTCTATCACAAACACACCCTCTCGCCGTCCCCATGTGTCCATGTTCTCCATGTGTCCCTCTCGACCTTTGTTCCTTGTTGGCCAGACCTCTATTGGATATGTGCTATAGGGGTGTCTCTCTCCGTTGCAAACAATCACACACTAGCTATCTTCGTGTATCTCCTCGCCTCGCTTTTCTATCTCGGAGATGCATGCTTGATATGTTCGCCTAAGAAACAAAAAACACACTCTCTCTCTAATTTATCGTTTGTTGTCACTTTCTCTTTGACACACATACTCTTTTTGCACACTTACTCATTCTCCTTCACACGCACTTGATCCCTCTCGACTTAGGCACTTTCCTCGGTCCATAGCATATTGATTTATTGAGAAGTCAAACATCACAAAGGTTGACCATGTACGTGGGGAAGAACAATTACATCTGGAACGACAAACATATACCATTAGATTCACCATGAGATGTAGTTTCGTATGATGTATCTTTGGAATTGAAGATACAAATAACACTTGTGTAAACCTGATCAAAGTTTCCAAAGTTTGACTTCTAAAAAAATTACATACACTGCATTATCGAGCGGATGCAATATCTCTTTCCCCCTCTCAGCTATCTGACGCACCACTCAGCCTTAT
Source organism: Triticum urartu (assembly GCF_003073215.2). NCBI lineage: Eukaryota > Viridiplantae > Streptophyta > Magnoliopsida > Poales > Poaceae > Triticum > Triticum urartu. The sequence goes on along the minus strand of NC_053025.1, from coordinate 186,034,446 downwards.
CGGGGCTCCTCAATCTCTGTCAAACTTTATATCTCCCTGGTTCACACAAACACATGTCTCGCTCGCGCTATACATATAGACCCATCCAACACTCTCCGTCCTTGTTCTCTCTCTATGTGACACGCACCCCCCTAATAAGTACCATAATCCCTCACTCCATCTTAGGCGCAAGCACTCCCCCCCTAAGTATGATTATCTCTCACTAGCCATCAGGAACACACGTATTGTCTCCTTCCATCCATACGTCTATCTCGATATCTCTCGGGGTATCTTCTATCGCGCACACACCTTGTCACTCGATCTCACACCCATGTAGTCCCATCACGATCTCCAGGGGATCTCTCTATGACAAACATACACTCTCTCCTCCACATGTCTGCATTTTCACAGTCCGTCTCTCTCGACCTCTCTCCCTTGTTTGTCAGACCCCTCTTGGCGACATGCTAGGGGTCTTGCTCTCTCGGTTGCAAACAACCACACACTATCTCCTCACCTTGCTTTCATTGTCGAATATGCATGTCTGATATGTTTGCATAAGACACACACGTTTTTCTCGACTTTAACGAGTGTTGTCCATGTCTCTTTCACACACGCACACACACTTTTTTCACTCACTCTTTTTATTTCACACACACTCTCTCTCTCTCTAGTTAGGGACTCTCTCACGTCCATAAGCATATGGATGTTTTGAAAAGTCAAACCTCATAAAAGCTTGACTAGGTATATGTGGAGAAATTTTTTTACATCTGGAATGATCATTAGATTCATCACAACATGTACTTACTTCATACTATCATTTATCTTTGGTATTATAGATATAAGTAATTTCTTCATAAACTTGGTCAAAGTTTCAGAAGTTTGACTTTTAAAAAAATGTTGGAACTACATTATCGAACGGAGGGAGTAGCTCTTTCTCTCTCTCTGCTATCTCTCGCGGGCCTCCCCTCTCACACGAACACTCTATACCGACGGATTATACGCTTATTGTGTCAGCATATAGCTCCATATATTGTTTAGTTGACCGGTCAACCAGTCCACTTGCTACCTTGTCAGTTCGTGTTCTGTATCTTCGTGTGCTGGCCCATGTGGCAGTGGGTGAAAATAAGTAAATTAGAGGCCCATCTGACACGCGGTGAAGTAAACAAAGTTGAAACCACTCGGGGTAGCTGTAGCGACCAGACCTCAAACAGTCTGATCTGTGTGCTCCGGTGTCATCCCTGGATCAGTAATGCTGACACCACACAGTACTCGGAGGATTTATTGCAGAGTAGCAATCACACACTTATTACATCGAGTGTCTCAAAAGAGAACTTATTACAATAAATATGGCTTAAGGCCATCTAATAACGATAACAGCGGAAGACTTGGAAGATAAGTGAGTCCATCAACTCCAACGGCATCACTGAGTATAGAACCACGACCTAAAACTCCTTAATCGTCGTCTGAAAAGTCTGCAACATTAACGTTGCAGCCCGAAAATGGGTCAGCACATGGAATATGCTGGCAAGATAACACATAGAGAATAATGGAATGCAACAGGTATACTATATGCATATTTGGCTTGTGGAAAGCTCTATGGTTACAGTTTTTGCGTAAAGCCAATTTTTCCCTACTTCAAAGGAATAAATTTAATTACTATCATGGTGGTTGTTAAACATTGAGAATGGTTGACAGAATTCTCAATCCCAATTAAGTAACATCATTAAAACCCAACAAAATTAATTTAGAGTAACATGTTGAGATTCACTTGAAAATCCAGGTACTAGATACTCAAGATGTCCATAACCGGGGACACGGCTAACCATGATTAGTTTATTACACTCTGCAGAGGTTTGCACACTTTTCCCCACAAGACTCGATCGCCTCCGTTTGGTTTCTCGCACTACAGGGTGTTTGAGAAGACGGATGACCGAGACATAGTCTTTCAGAAGCGCTAGCACCTTACGATCGGGTAGACCATACCACCGACATCCCCTACATCTGCTAGTCTACCACAGTAAGAGTTCGCACAACTTAGTCAACTATGCCAGAGCCCATAATGGCTTGTGGCTGCACACGGAAGTTTCTAGTATGAATAATCTCATGATCCCTTTGAGCCTGGGTGGCGGTCCAAAATAAAACAGGCAAGTCCTGGAAACCCCAGGTGCCTCAATCCACCCAGATGTGTGTTTAAGTTGCCACCTTAGATAAACCATTAATTAACAATCTCACATCTGTCATGGATATCACTCACCCAATCCACGTCTAATAGCATAGCATGGCATAATAAGCAAACGTAGAAATAACTCCCAAAGGTTTGATAATAAACAGGTAATAGGTACTAACTCATCTACTTCCCATCCCACAATTTAATTAGATCCTAATCATGCAACGTGTGAGGCTTGATCTAATGCAATAAAACTGGGTTGTAGAAAAGGTATGATCAAAGTGTTACTTGCCTTGCTGATGATCGGCGAAACCTAGAGATTCGAAGTAACAGGCGGCGCACTCCGGGTATTCTATCGCATACAAACAACAAGCATACAATAAGTACTCATCTAATGCACAGGTAAAACTCAAATAGAAGATCTAACCAGAAATTTCAACTTAAGAACCCTGGTTTGCAAAAAGAATCAAATCGAACGAAGCAAAAGAAATCAAACGGTGAAAGAAACAACTTCGTTCTAGTAATCTCGATCTAGGGCAAATTTTAAAGTAGCAAAAACATGTTTAAGTTGATTATTCGGAAAGAGAGTTTCGAGACGAAACTCCAGGCGCTTGAATCGCCTGATTCCGATAAACGAGCGAAAAGTTATACTAAAACAAAAATCGGATCAGAAATCGCGATCAGAAAATAACCGCGGAAAATCCGACGAAAAAGAAAAACGACGAACAGATTTTTTTTTTAAAAACAGCACGGAAAACGAGGCGGCAGAGAATCTCGGGCGACGCGCTGCTCCGGCGAGTCGGCGGCGGGCGGCGGCGGCGGCGGCTGGAGGCGGCGGCAGCGGGGCTGGCCTAGGGTTAGGGTTTCGGCTGGGCTCTCTCTCTCGCCCGGGGCGGCGGCTTATAAAGCCTCGGCCGGCGGTGTGCTGGCCGAGTACGGCCCAAAGTCGGTTCCGCGTTTTTTTTAAATAATTCCACTCGGAAGAAAAATAAAAAGAAATACTAAACGGACTCCAAAAATCACGAAATAAATTTTGCCGCGTTTCTAAAATCAAGCCCGATAAAGTGAACATTTATCTGGGCCCAAACTACAACTTTGAAAAACACGCATTTTTCCTAAATTCAAATAAAAATACCGAAAAACACCGAAATAAAACTTATTTGATTTTTTTATTAAATCCTCAATATTTCTATATTTTGGGAAAGTCATTTTATTCCCTCTCTCATATTTTTGTAATAGAAATAATTGATGATAAAATAAATAAAATCAAATGATCCTATTTACATAATTTGAGAAAACTCAAATATGTAAATAATGAAATCCCCAACTCTCTCCGTGGGTGCTTGAGTTGCTTAGGATTTTCTAGGATCAAAACCAAAAGCAAAATAAAATATGATATGCATGATGATCTAATGTATAACATTCCAAATTGAAAATTTGGTATGTTACAGTAGCACCCCGCATGCTAGTAAATTGAGGGCGCATTGAGGACACACTTCTTCCGCGTGGAGGATGCACTCGCGCACTATTCACCACGGCGCGACGGCATGCACAGAAGGACGCTCTCGCGCACACCCAGCACACAACACACACCAGCACACGTATACACCGGCGCCGCCGCCGGTTGAGATGGACGGTCAGGCAGCCAACAAGCGGAAGCGGCTTGAGCCAAAACCGCATCCGGCGAGCCTGGACTTCATCAGTAGCCTCCCCGACGACATGCTGCTCATCATCATCGGCCTCCTCCCCACCAAATATGCCATGCGGACCGCCCTGCTCTCCCAGCGATGGCGCCCCCTCTAGCGCCACGTCCCCCTCAACCTCAGCGTCGATAGCTGCCTCTGCGACGGGGATTGCAAACACATGGCCGCAGTCTCCAAGATCCTTTCATTGCACCCTAGGCCAGCCAGACGCATTGACATCCGCATGTTTAGTACCAACTGCAAGGTCCAACCCAAGTTCGACAAGTGGTTCTTATCCCCCACCCTAGATCAGCTCGAGGAGCTCAGCTTTGAAGCTGGACCATGTCGCTCTCTGCCGCTGTCCGGGCTCCGCCTCGCGCCAACGCTGCGCCGCGCCAGCTTCAGCTCCTGCTATATTACCCGGATTAATGTTGCACCCGCCCTTCTTCTCCCTCAACTCAAACAGCTCGACCTCTTCAACGTTGTCATCCCGAAGAAGGCTATGGAGCACCTGCTCCGCAACTCTACTGCGCTCGAGTACCTTCGTCTTGACTAGATCCACGTTTTCATTAGCCTCCACATCGCCTTGACGAATTTCCGATGGATTTATGTGTCTTGCTGGCCCCGCAGCAAGACGTCAATTGGGAAGAGATCACTCCAGCTGTTCCACGTTATGGTCATTGAGAATGCGCCTTTCCTTGAGATATTGCTTGTATCAGATCTAGAAGGTCCAACAAAAATCAGGGTCATTGACACGCCGAAATTGACAGCGTTGGTGCACATGTCTACCAAATTCTCCAAACTCTTTATTGGATCCATAATCGTTCAGGTACAACACTCATATTCTTCTCTATCTTCTTGAAATTCACATTTTTAAATTTCTTCTTGATGTACTTACGACCGTCTTCGAGAAAATGATTCCCACAAGCTTGACCCAGTCTATGCGCACAGTGAAGATCTTGGCAACAAAATCTATCGGCCCCAATTTGGATCAAGTTGTTGGATTCCTTACACGCTTTCCGTGCACGGAGAAGCTACTCATCGAGGTGAAAGTTCTTTCCTATTAGTAAACGGTAATCACAATGTAGCTCAAATTTTTCGTAATTTTCCCAAATTATGATGACAAGTGTAGTGTTCAAAACTGCACCTACGCACTGCACCGAAAGAAATGTTTTTAGTATTTTTTCTCACGTGATCACCTGCATCATTTTGTTGTTGTACTACTATAGTACCCTAGGCTAGTCATAGTGGAAAGTAACTTAGACTACTGCAGTAACTCTATGGTTATCCTAAGAGCAAGTGCTACCTCTGTCCTGGTTTACTCTTCCTATTTTTTAGTATCAAAATTTGACCATAGATTTAACTGACAAAATGTTAATGCATGTCACTAAGAACTATATCGTTGGATTCGTATTTCAACATAATTTCAAATGGTGTATTTTTTAGTAACATGCATTGGCATTTTCTTACGTAAATCTATGGTCAAAATTTTATACTAAATAAGAGGTAGTACAAAAGTGGGCTATAACGGCCCTCCACTATGTAGGGAAAAACACGTGCCAAATTCACTTGTCATGCATTTCGCATCGATGCCCCTCCATTGCTCACCTGGTGCCCCAATCTGGATCACCTACTTTGCTCCAGTGCCAAATTAATAACTCACACAATGAAAAACACTTGCGTGGGAGAGAGAGAGGACTGAGGCAATAAAAAACACTTGTTTGGGAGAGTGAGGGGCTGGTGTAGTTGGTTTGACTGATTTTTTTATACATGTGGGTCTGTGTGCACAGCGGTGCCGACTCTCTCACATCGCGAGAGCGGTGCCAAAATCTTTTGATTTGACATCGATGCGTATTATGTGGCATACTTTTGCGAAATATGGCATCAGCCACATAGTGGAAGGCAACAAATTGCCAAGCTCTTCACGTACTCCTGGGTAAATGAGAGGAAAGAGAAAGAGAGAGAGAGAGTGAAAAAAAGATCACTAGCCAGCCAACCCTATCGTATGAGCGAATGATATTGGTACCTCTTGATGACACATCAATCTTTTACAACCAGCTGCTCTAATATGTTGTCTTCTTTTGCAGATAAAAAAGACCCGAAAGTGCAAAATGTGCTGCACTATAACGATCTCATTGAATGCCTTGATCTCCATCAAACATAAATTGATTTGATCGACTACTGAGGCGGCACATTTGAGATTAAATTGGCCAGGTTCCTTGCTCTGGAGGCAAGTGTGCTCAAGGTAATGAGGTTTGGCGTTCTCTGGCGTAACAATGAATGGCGTGCTGATCACCGCAAGCGTCTAAGCCTAAATGACAAAGTCTCCGCAGAAGCTGAATTTGTTTTTGAAACATCAAGTGGCCAGAGTCTCGAAAACTTATTTGCCCATTAGTGACTTGTCAGGGCGGTGGATTTTAGTTTGTACGATAATGCTGCATCCACCTAAAGTAACGAAAGTTCTTATGTAAACTTCCTAGTAATTCCCTCTTCGTAGGTGCAGCATTACTCCTAACATTTGTAATATCAGTTTGAAACTTGTAATATTACCGTGTCCTATTCCTATGTTTTCAAAATCCTGCGAATCAAACAGGTCCTGAGTTGGTGATGATGTTGTGCCTGCCATCTTTCACCCATAGCCGTCGGATCTAGATTTGACGCATACAAACCAAACTTCTCCAGTTTTGCAAAAAGATGCCCACACTTATTCCCTATTTACAAACAACTCCTTGTCTCTCACAATCAGCCTTATGTCCTCCCCACCACATCTAGAAGGCCATAAAAAATCTAGTGCGATGGTCGTTGCCTGCGTCGTCCACCCCCAATCTTGGTGTTCCGTGCAATGCACAGGCATCTACGCACGGGGAATTATGTCGAACACGGCTAGTTGTAAGCAGGCTAGGTCTACAGCCATGATGATAGTGACTGCAGATGGTGAGGTTGACTATGGTATGCCGAACACGGCGCCTATACTCAGGTGTCATCTCCGGCGTAGGGTCTTGTCACTTCACTGTGAGGAGCAGCACGTAATAATTTGACCAACAGGTAGTACAGTGCTACTACATTGGTAGTACTACTACTAGTAGTACTAGCATCACCTTCTGGATTTAGTAGTACTACCACGTCCATCTAGATTTAGTATTTGACTAGCAATATCTAGTAATGCATGTCAAAAAAATGTACTACTCCCTCTGTAAATAAATACATGGTGTATTGTTTTATTCCTATCGGCGAGATAACTTAATGTCTTTTTGCTAGTTAATAGGATTACATGCAATGAACTAACCACCGCATGTGATGTTTGGTAGTCTCAAGTCAATGAAAGCATGCACGAGCACGGAGGGGACGTAGCTTCATTGATTTATTGCACCTGCCTTTGGGTGTATGACACGTGGGCCCAACGGGTGGCTGGCCAACCTGTCATAGAGCCAAAGGGAGGTGAAGTAGAGGGGCGAGGAGTAGATGGCAACACACACGTGAATTGAACGCTGTCTACACTTCTCATATAAAGGCTCCCGCCAGTCCAATCTACGAAATCCTACGCACCTACGCACACAAGGGCAAGAGTGATCAATCCAATCGCAGGATAAGTTGACTAGAAGCTAGACCCATGGATGCGATGAGCGCGAGCATCAGCTGGCTGTGCCAGATGGTCCATGACGCCGGCCTGCGGCCTGGCACCGAGGAACCTCTCCAGGTAGTGCTTGAGGCTGCCAGGGCGAGGGGCCGCTTGGAAGACAACTTCATCTCCTTGTTCGATGAGGTCCTCGTCGGCTTCCTCGACAAGTTCACCGTCGTCAAGAAGCTCGCGGACAACCTTGACGTACGCCTCTAGCCCACGCGCCCAGGCTCTGTGATGCCTGCCACCCTCAACGGCCTCTATGGTGACAACCTCTTCGACGCACTGGTGGCCCTGTGACTGCCCGCCGTCACGCCGGGGAATGTCCACCTCGAGGTCGTGCTCGCCGCGCAGCGGCTGAGTAGCAAGACACCATCGACATAATCACCCACGTCTACGCGCAAATCGTCCACAAGGACTACTACATGCAAGAGGAGGACGATAGGACGCTGGCCTTCTTGGACCGTAGGGCAACCTTGGACGACATTGTCCAGAAGCACGTTGAGATTGCCGCCAATGCCGTTGCTCCTCACACGTCGGTTGGTGACCCGGTGCACTAGGGCGTGAGGATGTCGTTGATGGATCTGTATGTATCTTTATCTTTCTGTCAAATCCATGTAGTAGTATATGGTACTACTAGTAATTATCTTACCTTTCGCATCAACTACATAATTTTCCTACGTACTCCATGCATGAACTGCGCCAGAACCAAACTTCTCATCACTTCAGGAAAAAATGTTATTTTTATCTATCGGTCGCACCATGGAGTAGAACCAAATTTTACAAGATACAAGTTCAAAAGAAAAAGCCTATCGTGTTCGCGTCGTACCCCCACACAGTTGGTCCGGCATGCCGCTCAAGGGGGAATGCGTGCTGTGTTGCATTTTCACATACAAGTGGGACAGCAGTTGAGCAAACCGACTATCGCAAACCCCCACCCCGCCCACCGCGCGATGGCTCAGAAAACAGGAGGGAAAAGAGATGGTTGTAGCATGGACTCCAAGAAAATTGGTGTCAGATGGGACTCATGTCGGTGGCGTGTGCCATACTACTAGACATGAATGCTAGTTATGGCCCATGCCACCCCACTATATCGAGGTGCTGGTTACGTAGAACAAATTTCCTGGAGTCCATGCTCATCCCTCCTATATCTCTCTTCTCAGCCAGCCAGCAGATGCGCGGAGCCCATCGTCTGTCTGCTCATATGCGGTCCCACATGTCAGTGAAAACACAAGAGGACCCACTGAACTTGCACATCTTTCACCTCGATGTGCTGGTGATGAAAAACAAATCCAATAAAGATCTTCGGTGGCCGCTTTTGGAGTTACTCAAGAGTAGTAAGATTCTATTTACAGTTTAACCCAAGATGCACATCATGTGGCTTCAACTACCACTCTATTTTCTTGCATGACATGACCTGGATGTTGGATGTCCCATGTGTCGGCAAAAGGAGGAAGAACTCGACCAAATCTTCGGCTGTGCTCTCGGATTAGACTAGTTGTGCTAACATAAAATTTTATTGTGTAGAATGGATGCAAGATTTGGTATTGGGAAGAAGAGTAAAACGATATATTGATAGAGCACAATTTAGTAGATGTTCTAGCACTTTTAGCTAGCATAGAGGCTAGAGATGAGACTAGTACACCTGTTGATAGAATAGAGGCTAGACACGTCTACTTCTTTACACTCGAAGAAGAAAGAAGCACACAGGATTGAGCCTCCGTAGATCAACAATGAATGCATCGAGAAGGCACTAATCCAACTTAGTGGAGCAGCTATGGAAGTTGGATATCTTCTAAAATGTATTCTTGTGGTCCTTGTTTTTCAAGTCAAAATTTTGGTGATGTATTTCAATGTACCAAAAAAATCAATGATGAAAAAAAGATATGGGTTTGCAAAGAAAAATGTATGAGGCCCGGACGCGTCCGCGCATTCAGTGCACGGCCACCGCATCCGAGAAATGGCCCGGACACGACCCCATTGCCCTACCCAAATGGACAGAATCCGGGCAAAATGGAGGTCCGTTTGGGGTCGTGCGTTGGAGTTGGCCTTACAAGTGGGACCGCAGTTGAGGAAACCGACTATCGGCAAACCCCCACCTCGCCCGTCGCGCGATGGCTGAGTTAGAGAGATGACGAGATTGAAGATATTGATGTAGCACGGACTCCAACGAATATGGTGTCAGATAGAAGTCGTGCTGGTGGCGTTTGCCATACTCCTGGACGTGAATGCTTGTTCTGGCCCATGCCACCCTACTACTCCTACTACTTATAGTAGTAGTATCGAGGATTTGAGGTGCTAGTTACGTACAGCGAACACATTAACATATGGCCCACCTCACACTGTGGCCAAATTTTCTTGAGTCTGTGCTAGGTACAATTATGTATTCGGAAAATATTTTTTTGCCTCATCGCAGCACCCACTCAGAGAAGCGACTCGAAAGCCATTCATAAATTTAGTAAGTTTATCACAGGCATATCATTTTATTACATACAACAGGTCATCAACCCACAACGACAACGAGGATACATTATAAATACTAAAGTTTTCGTCACACAACAAATAACAAGCAATGGAATGAACTTCAACTCAACCAATCCTCAGCGTTGGAAATGCTTGCTTTGAACCACAAGTTATTCTTTGGGAATGGCCAGCTACTGTGAATCTCGAGACCAACGCAGGACTGATCATCTAGGCTGAAGCGACCTACTATATAACGACCAGGGTAGGGAACCACCGCAATGTCCGACGTATAGATACAGTTGCTTCTCATAAATGGTAGTAATGTTGTGTCAATAGCAGTTGGATCGCCTTTCACCATCATTGTATAGTTTTGCCTAATGAAGAGCGAGTTTGCTCCAAGACTATCAATACTGTACCAGGGAGAAGGTGTTGGCGCTAGCATAGTAGTATCCATCCCGAATACCATACAACGGGTGTTGGTATAGGTCCGGAGATTGCGACTATGGGAGCCAACACCTGCTTCCTTAGTAGTAACATCAGCAGTGGGTTGTATACAGAAAAGAAGGAGTGATCCATCGGAAGTTGCCAGGCGCCACCGAGTATATCGGCCCTCCTCTTCCTCATCTCCCCCTTGGTTATAAAAATTTTCAAGTATAGGTGGTGGAATGTCCATAGGACCTTGGAAACACAAGAACAAGGTTAATTAGTAGAGAAGGGAGACTTGCTAACTCGCATTCATGTGGATGAAACAATTATAATTATGGTGGAACACAAACATATCGAAACTACGAGGATCCCATGCAAAAACAGTGCCACGAGTGGTGGCAGCAAACACAAGACCCTCGTATTCAATTGCATCACAGTACACATCCTTGTATAGAAACTGATTTTTGAGCAATATCCATCCAGTCGAACCATGAAGGACGGCAACAAAGTTGTCAAAGATAGCAACAACTTAATATTTCCTGTAATTCCAAGAGCGATTGGGAACTCGAGAAATTGCTATCTTCCATAGACGATGCTACCTCTTGAGCACTTGAATTGGTTTTCCCTTGAAGAGGAAAGGGTGATGCAGCAAAGTAGCGTATGTATTTCCCTCAGTTTTTGAGAACAAATTATCAATCCAGTAGGAGGCCACGCACGAGTCCCTCGCACCTACACAAAAAAATAAATCCTCGCAACCAACGCGAGAAGGGGTTGTCAATCCCTACACGGTCACTTACGAGAGTGAGATCTGATAGATATGATAAAATAATTTTTTTGGTATTTTTATGATAAAGATGCAAAGTAAAATAAATGGGAAAGGAAATAACTAAGTATTGGAAGATTAATATGATAGAAAATAGACCCGGGGGCCATATGTTTCACTAGTGGCTTCTCTCAAGAGCATACGTATTTACGGTGGGTAAACAAATTACTATTGAGCAATTGACAGAATTGAGAATAGTTATGAGAATGTCTAGGTATGATCACATATATAGGCATCACGTCCGAGACAAGTAGACCGACTCCTGCCTGCATCTGCTACTATTACTCCACACATCGACCGCAATCCAGCATGCATCTAGAGTATTAAGTTCAAGAGAACAGAGTAACACTTTAAGCAAGATAACATGATGTAGAGGGATAAACTAATGCAATATGAAATAAACCCTATCTTGTTATCTTCGATGGAAACAATACAATACGTGCCTTGCTGCCCCTACTGTCACTGGGAAAGGACACCGCAAGATTGAACCCAAAGCTAAGAACTTCTCCCATTGCAAGAAAGATCAATCTTGTAGGCCAAACCAAACTGATAATTCAAAGAGACTTGCAAAGATAACCAATCATACATAAAAGAATTCAGAGAAGATTCAAATATTGTTCATAGATAAACTTGATCATAAACCCACAATTCATCGGTCTCAACAAACACACCGCAAAAGAAGATTACATCGAAGAGATCTCCACAAGACAAGGGGAGAACTTTGTATTGAGATACAAAAAGAGAAAAGAAGCCATCTAGCAAATAACTATGGACCCGTAGGTCTGAGGTAAACTACTCACACTTCATCGGAGAGGCTATGGTGTTGATGTAGAAGCCCTCCGTGATCGATGCCCCCTCCGGCGGAGCTCTGGAACAGTCCCCAAGATGGGATCTCGTGGATACAGAAAGTTACGGCGGTGGAATTAGGGTTTTGGCTCCGTATCTAGTAGTTTGGGGGTACGTAGGTATATATAGGAGGAAGGAGTATGTCGGTGGAGCAACAGGGGGCCCACGAGGGTGGAGGGCGCGCCTGGGGGGGGGGGGGTAGGCGTGCCCCTACCTCGTGGCCTCCTAGTTGATGTCTAGATGTAGGGTCCAAGTCCTCTGGATCACGTTCGTTCCGAAAATCACGTGCCCGAAGGTTTCATTACTTTTGGACTCCGTTTGATATTCTTTCTCTGCGAAACTATGAAATAGGCAAAAAATCACCAATTCTGGGCTGGGCCTCCCATTAATAGGTTAGTCCCAATAATAATATAGAAGTGTATAATAAAGCCCAATAATGTCCAAAACATAATATAATATAGCATGGAACAATCAATAATTATAGATATATTGGAGACCTATCAAGCATCCCCAAGGTTAATTCCTGCTCATCCTCGAGTAGGTAAATGATAAAAACAGAATTTTTGATGTGGAATGCTACTTGGCATAATTTGAATGTAACTCTTCTTAATTGTGGTATGAATATTCAGATCCAAAAGACACAAGATAAAAGTTCAATATTGACATAAAAATAATAATACTTCAAGCATACTAACTAAGCAATTATGTCCTCTCAAAATAACATGGCCAAAGAAAGTTCATCCCTACAAAATCATATAGTTTAGTCATGCTCCATTTTCATCACACAAGAATGCTCTCATCATGCACAACCCCGATGACAAGCCAAACAATTGTTTCATACTTTAGTAATCTCAAACGTTTTCAATCTTCACGCAATACATGAGCGTGAGCCATGGACATAGCACTTTAGGTGGAATAGAATGGTGGTTATGGAGGAGACAAAAAGGGCAAAAGTCTCACATCAACGAGGCTAATCAATGAGCTATGGAGATGCCCATCAATTGATGTTAATGCAAGGAGTAGGGATTGCCATGCAACGGATGCACTAGAGCTATAAATATATGAAAGCTCAACAAAAGAAACTAAGTGGGTGTGCATCCAACTTGCTTGCTCACGAAGACCTAGGGCATTTGAGGAAGCCAATTGTTGGAATATACAAGCCAAGTTCTATAATGAAAAGTTCCCACTAGTATATGAAAGTGACAAAACAAAAGATTCTTTATCATGAAGATTATGGTGCTACTTTGAAGCACAAGTGTGGTAAAAAGGATAGTAACATTGTCCCTTCTCTCTGTTTCTCTCTTTTTTTGGGCCTTCTCTTTTTTATGGCCTTTATCCTTTTTTTCTCCTTACTTGGGACAATGCTCTAGAAAATGTTGATCATCACACTTCTATTATTTTACAACTCAATGATTACAACTCGACACTAGAACGAAGTATGACTCTATATGAATGCCTCGGGCGGTGTACTGGGATATGCAATGAACCAAGAGTGACATGTATGAAAGGATTATGAATGGTGGCTTCGCCACAAATACTATGTCAACTTCATGATCATGCAAAGCAATATGACAATGATGAACGTGTCATGATAGACGAAACGGTGGAAAGTTGCATGGCAATATATCTCGGAATGGCTATGGGAATGCCATAATAGGTAGGTATGGTGGCTGTTTTGAGAAGATATAAGGAGGTTTATGTGTGAAAGAGCGTATCATATCACGGGGTATGGATGCACCGGCGAAGTTTGCACCAACTCTCAATATGTTGAGGCCCCTTTTGTTTCTTCCTGGGTATGATGAGGCCCCTTTTGTTGAGGTAGTGTTCCCACTATACCTTCTATAACTTCATGTGCAATATGGGGATCAATTTCAATAAAATTGCCTTTGGCAACGCAATCCAAGAGTTGTCTATGAGACATATTCAATCGAACATAAAAATTGCGAAGCAAAATTCTAAGGTTCACTTCAAAGGTACAATTTCGGTAACACTCCATCATTCTAGACCAGGCATCTTTGAAATTTTCTCCTTGTCTTTTATTGAAGTGAAAGACTTGATACTCAGGGGACAACGGAGTAGATAAGGGACTAGCCATAACGACAAGCAAGCCATCCAACACAAGAGCAAACAAGAGACGGGCAAAAAGAGGCAAATAGAGAAAGAGGAGGACGGAGAGAGAGAGGGCGAATAAAATGGCAAGGGTGAAGTGGGGGAGAGGAAAATGAGAGGCAAATGGCAAATAATGTAATGCGGGAGATAATGGTTTGTGATGGGTACTTGGTGTGTTGAGTTTTGCGTAGACCTCCCCGGCAACGGTGCTAGAAATCCTTCTTGCTACCTCTTGAGCACTTGCATTGGTTTTCCCTTGAAGAGGAAAGGGTGATGCAACAAAGTAGCGTAAGTATTTCCCTTAGTTTTTGAGAAACAAGGTATCAATCCAGTAGGAGGCCACATACGAGTCACTCGCACCTACACAAACAAATAAATCCTCGCAACCAACGCGATAAGGGGTTGTCAATCCCTACACGGTCACTTACGAGAGTGAGATCTGATAGATATGATAAGATAATTTTTTTGGTATTTTTATGATAAAGATGCAAAGTAAAATAAATGGCAAAGGAAATAGCTAAGTATTGGGAGATTAATATGATAGAAAATAGACCCCGGGGCCATAGGTTTCACTAGTGGTTTCTCTCAAGAGCATAAGTATTTATGGTGGGTAAACAGATTACTGTTGAGAAATTGATAGAATTGAGCATATTTATGAGAATATCTAGGTACGATCATGTATATAGGCATCACGTTCAAGACAAGTAGACCGACTCCTGCCTGCATCTACTACTATTACTCCACACATCAACCGCTATCTAGCATGCATCTAGAGTATTAAGTTCAAGAGAACAGATTAATGCTTTAAGCAAGATGACATGATGTAGAGGGATAAACTCATGCAATATGAAATAAACCCCATCTTGTTATCCTCGATGGCAACAATACAATACGTGCCTTGCTGCCCCTACTGTCACTGGGAAAGGACACCGCAAGATTGAACCCAAAGCTAAGCACTTCTCCCATTGCAAGAATGATCAATCTAGTAGGCCAAACCAAACTGATAATTCGAAGAGACTTGCAAAGATAACCAATCATACATAAAAGAATTCAGAGAAGATTCAAATATTGTTCATAGATAAACTTCATCATAAACCCATAATTTATCGATCTCAACAAACACATCGTAAAAGAAGATTACATCGAATAGATCTCCACAAGAGAGGGGGAGAACTTTGTATTGAGATCCAAAAAGAGAGAACAAGCCATCTAGCTAATAACTATGGACCCGTAGGTCTGAGGTAAACCACTCACACATCATCAGAGAGGCTAGGGTGTTGATGTAGAAGCCCTCCGTGATAGATGCCCCCTCTGGCCGAGCTCTGGAACAGGCCCGAATATGGGATCTCGTGGATACAGAAAGTTACGGCAGTGGAATTAGGGTTTTGGCTCCATATCTGGTAGTTTGGGGGTATGTAGGTATATATAGGAGGAAGGAGTACATTAGTGGAGCAACATGGGGCCCATGAGGGTTGAGGGCGCACCTGGGGGTAGGCACGCCCCCCTACCTCGTGGCCTCCTGGTTGATTTCTTGACGTAGGGTCCAAGTCCTCTGGATCACGTTCGTTCCGAAAATCACATTTCCGAAGGTTTCACTCCGTTTGGACTCCATTTGATATTCTTTTTCTGCGAAACTTCGAAATAGGCAAAAAATAGCAATTCTGGACACCAGTTCCAAATCGAGAGGGTAAGGCAAAGAGTCGGTGGACGGTTGCCAGTTTGCCACGGTACATGAAGAGGCACCTCGACATACACGTCCTTTCGGAAATTGTACAAAAGGACTCGCCGTCGTCTCACTGACATGTTGGAACCAGACCACATGTCAACGAAACATGGTGTGTAATTTCTCGTGCAAAATGCGATCTGGCCGCGTTGGCCCGAACTGCCATATGATTTCTCGACATTATTTTTTTATGGCGTACCATTCAGTTTTGAAGCACAACTAACTGGTACTGTTTGCAGAGAAAATATAAGCTACTCTAGCAGTACTCCACCTCTAGTACTAGTAGGATAAAAAAGATATATAGGCTAGAGCTTCAGAGCTTTCTTGCTAAGGGCTGCCCACTTGCTTCTCACACTATCACCCTCTCTCGAGATCTAAAAAGACGGCCTCTCTCTCCCTCCTCACCGGTGGTCACAGATCTGTCGGGGAAGAAAAGGACGTGCAGCGTTGACGCACTCGTCGTCGGCGAGTGAGGCCACGCACTAACAATAAGGCTGTCCTCTCAGACCTAGCGCCCGCGTGAGATGGCCTCCGTCCCCAAGCTTGCTGCCGTTGTGCGTGCAGAGGACGACAACCACGAGCGAAGCCACTTCCCACCGACCCATAGGTATGCTACCTCCTTTCGAACCATACCCTTGTTCTATTGCCCCATCTGCCATGTTGCTGCATGTGGATCTTTTTCCACTCCACCATCTTCCCAATTTGCTATCCTCTGCTCTATTGGTCACGCAAACGAAAACCTTAATTTGCACTATTAAAGGAAACCCTACTTCATGCAGACTAATCCATGTCTGGGTTGAATAAGGAAAGGAAGGGAGACTGTACTGTCCAAGAGAGTAGGCATCGAACCCGCATCTAGGTTGAAAAGGGGAAAATCAGTAACTAAGGAACGGGTCTCGTGTCTCTTGGTTGAAGAAGGGTAGAAAGGCATGACAACGCAATAGAGAATGACCAGGTCGATCGGTTTGTTGTCCTCACATAGGAAAAAGGTGGCTAAACGTAACAAAACTGAGACGTAATCGACATATGCTGCCTGGATATTTGTTGCTCTAGGCAACCATACCTCCCTCACCACTCTATGCGTCCGTAGAGGTACGTGGTACTGGTGCGCCCACTGTCCGAATGGGCCTCCCATGCTCTTATTGTCACATTTTTGCTGTTAGTATAACGCCAGCAGTCAAGTCAAGCAATGCTACTGCTAAAGTGATGCCACATTCAACTAATGCCGCCCTTAGTCTAATGCCACCAATAAATTTAAGCAATGCCATTTAATGTCACTGGATTATTTCAGGGTTAGCTATTGATTGTGGATGTATTAAAGATTTTTCAGCTAAGGCATTCTAATGTTGTTGCACAACTAGTATACCAAAGATGAAACTTGTTACTACCTTCAGATTTTTGCACTGTTAATGCTTATAGATTACATACCGCACTTTCATGAGATAAGTTAAATTTTTTGTACAGTGTCACCAAAATGCCAAGGCGCTTATGTCATTTTATTTTGGTTAAACTACACAAATTTTTTTGAAGACAACAGGATAGGTCAAGAGTGGGCACCTCCTCCTCCGGCTGTTCTCTTGATTCGTTTGATCAAGTTTTTATGTTTGACCGATTATCAAGATTGGGATAGCAATTTTTAAGGTCCCCCAAGTTCGAAATGATATTTACCTTAGAGGTACATGGTTTCAATGTTTTTATACTGTCATTACTTAATAATGCTAGTTACCTTCAGACTTTTGTATTTGGTTTAATGCTCATGCACAACTAGTATACCAATGCTGAAACGTGTTACCTTTACATTTTGTATTGTTAATTCTTATAGAAATCTTCCAGTGACATTGTTTATTGAAATCTGTTCAGTAAAACCATTGTACTCTACCTTGTAATAAAATACCTACTCTCCTGTTGCACTAGCCACTGGATTAGTGTATATTTGTAGTATTCGAAATTTCGAATGGTGTTGCATTAGCGTATGGACATAAATAAAGTGTGGCAAGCTTTCCCAAATATGTGGTCAAGAAAACTACTACATGTTTTTCTAAATACTAGACATTTGGGTACTTTAAACTTAACCGCGAAAATGTCTTATATTAAGGAACATAGGGTGTAGAGTTCACTCAAATTATCCCGGTAAAGCTAGTCACACCTTTGTTAAAATTAATGTTCATTATGTTATCGGAGGAGGTCTGTAAGTTTGTCTCTAATGCCTGCCGACTACATACCTGACATCATGATGTAATGTTAAGTCATTTCCTTTTGTACAGTGTCACTGAATTGTCAAGGCGGTGATGGCATTTTATTTTAGTTAAACTACACAAAATATGGTTAAAAGAAGAGGAAATGTCAGGAATCGATCATTCTTTCAGAAAGAACTATATATCCCTTTCTGACATCACCCGCTGTTGCCTTATTTATTCCTTCAAACAGGTGGTTAGAAACAATCTTGCTACCTTTTCCCATTAAGAAATTGGAATGCTTATAGTTGTGAGTCTATGCTTCAACTAGTGCCACTTTTATAGTAATCACACTTTCAATATCTATGCAAACAGGGATGCTCGATTTTAGTGGAACTGCACAAAAAGTCCAACTGGTTCAACATTAGGAGCATGTTTTCTTCCAAACCTTTATATCCAATTGGTGGCACTATGAGCTGTTCATTAAGAAGGTACATGGTTTGCTACTATCTTGCTACTCTTTTTGTACTGTCATTAGATAGTAATACTAGTGGTTTGCATGTGAATTTACTGGCAGGGTGGACCTACGTTGGAGGTGCAGGACAAGATTCAATGATTGGATGCTCAATTTTGGTTGTATCGATTTCACCTCTTCCATCACTATGAACCTGGATATCCTTGGTCTGATGAAGAATAGGTGCTATATTTCTGCTCTGAACAAGCAAATCAATTCAGTATGACATTGTCTAGGGCAAAATATGACTATATGAAATTGTCCAGTGCAAAACATGACATATGCTAAGTGGAAGAGACATTTTAAACCGAGAATACCAGGTGGGGTATATGTTTACTAGCTGCTTGATATTTGTGCAGACAAAGATGTCTGCCCGTTGCTATTTGTCAAGCACACAAAGTGACCGCAATTTTGGTTGAACTGCACAAGAGAATAGTATAGTCACCGGATGCAATGCCATTTGAAAATAGACACCGAAATATTGGATAGTCACTTCATGGACTGCAGAAAAGTAGTATTGTACTATTTATTGGCCAACACTAGGTGCTTCAGTGCTTTGGTCTGATTATACAATGGGCATCATTTTGCCTAAGTTAAAGTTTGTATTCCGAAAATAGTCTCGCCGTGTGATCGAGAGAACACCAAATCATATTGTAGTGGATGTTCCTCCATCATGTGTGGTTCATTCTCATGGTTCCATCTGTTGGTGAAATCACTTACGTCTGCAAGAGGAATTTTAGACTTCAAAAAAAATTTGTCTTTCAGTTTGTATTGAATGTTGGCCAAGATAATCATACATGTTAGTAGGAAGAACATATGTTTTTTCTAGATCTTTGCTTTTGGAGCTACATTTTTGTATATGATATGTGAATCATTGAGATGCATTAAAATGTTGATCTTTTGTATGGGAATCATACTAGTTGGTTTCAGTTGTGGGTGATCTTTGCTTTTGGAGCTACATATTTGTATATGATCTGTGAATCATTGAGATGCATTAACAGTTCCTTATATCTGTTCGCTCAGTGTTTACAAGTTACTGATCGATCACTAGCTAGCCTACTAATGCCTTCCTGGCAGTTTTAGTTGCGACGCAAGATCCGAAGTGGCAGTTTTTTTGAACAAAAATGCTTTCCTCTGAAGAAACTGACAAGCTGCTCTGAAGAAATGCCATGCGAATCTGAAGAAACTGCCAGCGAAAACGTTCGCAAATGCCTTATCTCCCAGCTAAAGTTCATCAACTAATGCCCTTGGCTACGACTCATTGCACGCTCCTTCATGTACTGGCTACGAGTGATTTTTGAGTACTTGCATGCAGCCGGCTATAATTAAGGCAGCTAACTCATGCGAAAAAAGATGCGCTTTAATTGTTGCGGGCCTTTTAAATCCGTGGAATCATTATTGACAAGGAGGGAGATGATTCGAGTGCACTCCTTTGACCGTCATGCCGGTGTGTGACCCAGCACAAACGGGACTGGACGACACAGTCAGAATTTCAGTTTCTCAAGTTTTCCACGGCAAGCTGGCGCGCTAAGCCATGCCTGCTTAATTATGCATTGAATTCCGATGACCGTCATGCTACCTTCCGCCTATAAGTAATGTTTACCGGCCATCTTTGGTGACACCGTGACCCAACTCGCCCTATCCTCATAAGCCCCCACCGGCCCGATGTCGCTCGCCACTTATCCTCGCTCTCGCCACGTTCGCAATGCCCCCGCCCGTCCATGATAGGCGAGGCCGGAGGCGGTCACCGCCAGAACTAGTGTTCAGTTTTTCACCAGAAGGTAGACGGAGGGAGGAGGCATTCTATCGGTCTTTAGATGGCAATGCGGAGATTGAGGACTTGTTGGAGTGCGACCGCCTGGCGGAGGAGCAGGATTTGTTGCAGCGCGACCGCTTGGCGGAGGAGTAGCGTATTGCCAATTTGCATCGCCAGCGGGACATGGAGCAGCAGTGCACCGACGCTCTGAGTCGCGAGCAGAGCGCCCGCAACTGGGCTGACTACGTGGAGGACGGCGTCCGGCAAATAGCCCTGGAGGCTGTCGGGCACACACGCGTTCGTGACGCCGATTTTTACTACCAGCTCGTCAAGTGGGTTTCCCTCTTAGAAGCCGAAGCTTCGGTGGACCACGCCGACATGGAAAGGGCCAACGTGTGCGAGCACTATGCCCTATAGCACCACTTGGAAGTCCGAGGCGAGGCTGAGGACTCCGGTGCCGGCGTTTAACGTGTACCGCAGATGGCGGCCGGCATCGTCTAGTTAGCTAAGAGTAAGTTAGTACTTCTACGCTACTAGAGTATTAGTGGGAGTAGATAGTTAACTTGGCTATGATGGTTGTCAATGTGGAAGTTCAGTACTCTATATGTGGATCAGACATGTTACTTTGCTCTGAATGTTGAACTTTCTGATTGAACATATGGAATGGGCTGTTTTTTTTAAATGGGTTGTATTTGTCCTCCAGGGGTTTAGAGCTGACTTGTGGGCCTACCAAGTTGACGCGTACACAATCAGGAGATGATTGTACGTGGAGAGGATGATAGCAGTGGCCCGCCAAGGTCATGGCAGTACACAAGCAAGTGCCTCCTTATTTCAAGCCAATAAAAAATGGCTCATCCTAATGGATTTATGACATCTGGGTCCCATGCCATTGTCAACGTAGTCAATAAACGAGAGAATTGCACAACGAGCGGCTGACACCATGGACCCAGCAGCTCGCCCAGTTATTTTTGTTTTGGGTTAATTTGATAAATGCCACTCCTAATCTGGTGTTTCTGAGAAATGCCACTGCAATTTCCAAACTTTGAAAAATGCCATTTCATGTCATTTCCAGTGGCATTTTTCGAAGTCTGGAGTGGCATTTTTCAAAGTTTGGAGATTGCAGTGGCGTTTTGCAAAGTTTTGCACAAATTGAAGTGGCATTTTTCAAAGTTTGGAAATTGCAGTGGCATTTTATGAATCGCCATAATAGGAGTGGCATTTATCTAATTTGTTTTTGAGACGGAAGCAGGGTGTCAACTGGGCTGTGCGGGGCACTCTGGCCTATATAGACAGCCTTCTCTTTTATGTTTACCACAGACCAGCCCAGTAGTTTTTCTTTATTTTTGAAAATGGCTAGCCCAGTTTTTTTGTGATTTGCCGGGTAAGTCGCTTTTTCAGTCATGTTGGGCTGCAAATCTTTCAAGACGAGGAGAGCTTCATTCGGTTGGACGAGAAAATGGCCTATCAGTAATGAGAAATGGGATGTACATTTTTAAAACACATCAAATTGACAATTAGTTTCAATTTTCTTTTTTTCATTTCGAGATTTTAAATTGCATTTAATTTTTATGCGTGGACAATTTGTTGGATTTTATATTGATATACATTTATTTTTAAAATCAGTTTGAATGTGACTCGAAATGTCAGGATTAAAAACAGTTCGGACCGCACCGAAATATGCAAAATTTCATATAATTTTTTAACCGTGACCACAATATGGGCTGTAATGCTAACAAAAAGAATATGGGCTCCAAAAAAACCTTAAGAATTAGCAAATGGGCTGTAAATTATTTGAAATAATGGTAGATGGGTTGTATGCTGTTTTCCACAGATTTGAGGCTTTCCTAAAAAAGTTGATGCACAAGGAGTGACTTTTGGATGTCCATCCAATGGCCGTCGTGCTTCTTCAATCTCCGCTCTTCCTGCTCTGCCTGCTCCCTCCTTCCCGCGCCCGGCTATGCTGCCGCGTAGGCCTCACCGCCCCACCGTACTCCCATTGCTGGCCTAGCCATCCCTCTGCTCACCCACACTTGTTGTTATTCTCCGGCGACGGCAGACGAACCAGTAAACCCTCATACAGTCATACTCCTCTCCGCATGGGAAACAACTACCAAGTCTTCCCTGCCTCCGTGTCATTCCCTTCCTAGGCCTCGCCGTCATCTACCGCCCTGGTGCTCTCAGCGCGGCCTGGTCAACATGGTCAACGATCGACATGCATCTGAAGTGGACTGTACGTGGAGAGGCTGACAGCTGGGTCCACGGCCGCACACAAGGAAATGCCTCCTTATTACATGCAAAATAATGATTCCTCCACCTGACATCTGGGACCCACCGAAAGGGCCTCTGTATTTCGCGAAAAAAAATTACTGACGCTGACAGCTCGGACCCACCAGCTATATCTTCGCACGCAAGGAAGTGCGTCCTTATTACGCAGAAAAAAATGAATACTCCGCGTGCTAGCTGGGACCCAGTATAGTGGGAGGCTGACTTGTGGGCCTACTAAGTTGATGGGGACGGAGGGCTTTGTCAACTTAGTCAATATGCACGATTCTAGCTCCAGTCACCGTACGATGTCCATCCAACGGCCGTAGTGCTTCTTCAACCTCTTGTCTTCTTGCTCCAGCCGCACAAACCAGTGCCGGTCGTGCCTCGTGGTCCTGCCTCCCGTGATCGGCTGTGATGTGGCGGAGGCCTCACCGCCCCCTACTACTCTCACCGCTGGCCAGGCCATCCCTCTACTCACCACACCCCCCTGTTATTCTGCAGCGACGGTAGCCTCACACCGCAGCGAACCAGTGAACCCTCATACTCCTCTACACGTACGTGGGCATCCACTGCCGCGTCTTCCCCGGCTCCGGATCGTTCCCTTCCTAGGCCTTGCTGTCGTCCACCACCTTGGTGCCCTCGGTGCGGCGTGGTCAACATGGTCAAGGAACGACTTTCATCGAAAGAGTATTGTACGTGGAGAGGCTGACAGATGGGTCCATGGAAGCCGAAAGGAAGTGCCTCCTTATTAGGGAGAAAATAATTATTCCTCCACCTGACAGCAGGAACCCAGCGGACGGGCCACCGTATTTGGTGAAAAAAACATTTCTCCCATGACTGCTGGGACCCATCGGACGGGCCATCGTATTTCACGCAAAAAATGTTCCCCCGCTGTCAGCTTGGACCCACCGGAAGTGCCGCCTTATTACGCACAAAAAAATGAATACTCCGCCTGCTAGTTGGGACCCACCTTGGTGGGTGGCTGACTTGTGGGACTCCTAACTTGACGGGGACGGAGTGCTTTGTCAACTTAGTCAATATGAACGATTCTAGCTCCAGTGACCATACGATGTCCATCCAACGGCCGTAGTGCTTCTTCAACCTCTGGTCTTCTTGCTCCAGCCACCCAAAGCAGCGCCGGTCGTGCCGCATGCTCCTGCCTCCCGTGGCCAGCTGTGCTGCCGCGGAGGCCTCAACTCCCCCTACTATTCCCACCGCTGGCCAGGTCCTGCAGTGACGGCAGCCCCACACCACAGCCGAACCAGTGAACCCTCATACTCCTCTCCGCGCGGGCTTCCACTTCCGCGTCTTCCCCGGCTCCGCATCGTCCCCTTACTATCCCTCACCGTTGTCCATCACCTTGGTGCTCTCGGCGCGGCGTGGTCAACGTGGTCAAGGAACGACTTCCATCAGAAGAGTACTTTATGTGGAGAGGCTAACAGTTGGGTCCACGGCCGTAGCAAGGAAGTGCCTCCTTATTACGCGCAAAATAATTATTCCTCTACCTGACATCGGGGACCCATCGGACGGGCCACCGTATTTCGCGAAAAAAACGTTTCCCCCTGACTGCTGGGACCCACCAGCTACATCTTCACACGCAAGGAAGTGTGTCTGGGAAAAAAATGATACGCCCACCTGACTGCTGGGACCCACCAGCTACATCTTCGCATGCAAGGATGTGCCTGACAGTCAGGACCCACCTGGTCGAAGCGTACGTAGCGTTGTCATTCGGGTTGCGAATGTGTACGTACATACTGGTCGATGTAGAGGCGCGCATGTGTCGTACTAGAGGAGCGCACGTAGCATGTACACGTACATACAGCGGCCAGGGTGCAAGAAAGTAAATACTACCACGTACGTACATACGGGCGGGGTCTCGAACGCCTACTCGCGCGTACGTACGGCCAAGGCTCGCGTACATGGCTGGGCCAGAATGGAGAAACTGCGTCATCGTCATGTTAATGGGGAGGCAACGGAATGCGTCATGTTCATCAGGAGGCAATGGAACGCGTGGGAGCCAACAGGCTTGGACGGAACAGCCGATGGAAACGAGGCCTGGTGTACCGCTGAACGGAGGAAACGGCCTTGTGTTCGACCGGCCACGTTCGAAATGGGATCCTGTTCATCGGGAGGGGTTTGGCATACTGCAAAACGGAGGAAACGGACCTCCTACGATCTAAACGGGGGTACTGTTGATCGGGAGGGGTGTGGCGTACCGCAAAACGGAGGAAACGGACTTTTGTTGGAGCGCTACGATCGAAACGGGGGTCCTGTTCATCGGGAGGGGTGTGGCGTACCGCAAAACGGGACTCCATGAGATACTGTTCATCTCCACTGTCGACCCCCTCCAGCCTCCACCTGCGATTGTTCATCCACGGGCTCCTATTCATCCAGCCTCCATCGTGCGCTACTCCACCGGCTACTGTTCAACTAGCCCTCTCCACGGGCTCCTGTTCAACTACCCCTCCATGGGCTACTGTTCATGCAGCCCTCCACCATCTACTATTCATCCTTCCCTCCACGGGGTGGTCATGTTCATCCAGCCCTCCACGGGGTCCTGTTCATCCAGCCCCAACCGACTCAATCGATCGGGGTCCTGTTCATCCAGATGCAACACCACGGGGTCATGTTCATCCACCCCCACCGGGAACTGTTCATCCAACCCCCCCAGCAATGCTCACTGTTCATCTAGAGGCAACACCACGGTATCCTGCTCATCCACCCCTACAAGGAACTGTTCATCCAAAGCCCCCAGCAACGCTCACTGTTCATCCAGAGGCAGCATCGATCGGCTTCAGTTAGCAGCAGTAGCGAAGGAATCGCTCGATCGGGTTCAGTTAACAGCCATTGATTGATCGCTCGGGTTTAGTAACACGTAGCCTGCAGTGCAATCGCTCGGGTTCAGTTAGAGCCCAACGCCTCGCACCCACGCACGTGCGTTTACGAGAGAAACGCTCGGCCCCGACCACCCACCGTAACTGGGAACACCCTGATATTTTCCTCGCCCTCGCTTCTACCACGGGTTTTTCCGTCATGCACGGCCAAAAGAATGTCATGCAGCTGCGTCTCCGGCCCGCCCAGGACGAAAATCCCATTTTCTGTCATGATTTTTTGTCATAGAAGTAGGACCCCACCACATCTATGATGATACCGGGTTTTGTCGCAATTATTATCATAGAAGTGTCATAAGTATGACAGAAAACAATTTCTTTTGACCCAAAATGTCACGGATGTGTCTTTTTTTGTAGTGTGAGACGGAAAGGAAGTCCTTTGGAACTGAAAAAGCCACCCTGTTCCAACGTGTCGAAGCTGCCAAAAGCCAATTGGCACCGGTTACTCAGGAGCTGGCCGGGTTAAAGCACCATATCTCTCCAATGACCTAAGCTATATTTGGTAATTAACTTTGTGAACTCATGCTAATAACTCACCGAACGAGTCGCGTACAGGCAATACTCATCATGCGACTTACACATTGCCACTGTTTGCAGGTGATAGAACCCGGAACCTCCAATATAAATTAACAAAGCTGAAGGCTGTGTACTCCCGCATAGAGCAATTATATGCTGGAAGCATGCATACCCTCAGGGCTATAATGTGCGAAAAAGACATGCCGCAATTCATAAAAGATGTGTTAAAGCGAGTGTCAACCATCCCAAAGAAGGTCAAAGAACTTAAGAGATTAGTCATCCGTGCAGGCGCAATGACCGCAGCTACCTCTTGAGCATGCGTTGGTTTTCCCTTCAAGAGGAAAGGGTGATGCAGCAAAGTAGCATAAGTATTTCCGTCAGTTTTTGAGAACCAAGGTAAAAATCCAGTAGTAGATAACATACAAGTCACCTAGTACCTGCACAAACAATCAAGAACCTCGCAACCAACGCGATAAAGGGGTTGGCAATCCCTTCACGGCCGCTTGCAAAACTGAGATCTGATAAAGATAATAAGATAAATATTTTTGGTGTTTTTGTTGTATATATTGAAAAGTGAAGATTGTAAAATAAATAGTAAACTAGAATCATAGATCGGAAACTTATATGATGTAAAGTAGACCCGAGGGGCATAGTTTTCACTAGTGGCTTCTCTCAAGATCGCATATATTATAGTGGGTGAACAAATTATTGTCGAGCAATTGACAGAATAGTGCATAGTTATGAGAATATCTAGGCATGATCATGAACATAGGCATCACGTCTGTGTCAAGTAGACCGAAACGATTCAGCAACTACTACTATTACTCCACGCATAGACCGCTATCCAACATGCATCTTGTACATATTGTACGATCGGGTAATCCTTGGAGTTTGATGGTATTGGTAGAGACAGAATGTTTCTGGAGCACATCTCATTGACCATAGACTAAAGAAGATCCACAACAATCACAAATAATAGCAGAGATAGTGGGTCTCCATGATGAACTCCCGATCTGCAGACAAAATGATTACCTGGCACCCCGTTTAAGAGAACAGAAGAAGAGCCCGTGGACAAGATGCTATCTATCCAGCCAATCCAACGATCATCAAAACCCTTGCATTGTAGGATTCCGAGGATGGCCTCATGCTCAGTTGTATTGAATGCCTTCGTGAAATCGAGTTTAAGGAGGATAATGGGGCGCTTAGATGCTATACATTGGTGAATGTACTCAGAGCACCAGGCAAGACAATCTTGAATAGATCGACAACGGAGAAAACCATATTGATTCGGATGTATACATCTCAGGATCACTTTTTGGAGCCGATTAGCCAGCAGTTTAGTCAAAAACTTCAAACATGTGTTGGTCAAGGATATGGGCCGAAAGTTTCTAACCACTTCCGGACTTAGCTTCTTGGGGATAAGAGTAATTAAGGAAGTATCAAGATATTCCAAATTGCACCTCCCCTCATAAAACTCCTTGACAAGTTGCATAAAATCCTCCTTGAGAATAGACCAACACTTTTTTAAGAAAAGACCTGTGAAGCCATCGGGGCCCGGAGCACGGTCAGGTGACATGTTCTTAATTACGGCCTCTACCTCAGAATCCGTGAACGATAATGATAAATCCTCCAGACCATCAACTCTCTCAATTAAAGTGTGTAGATCAAAACCCATTTGGATTCCTTTTGCTTGGCCCATACGCTAGTTGAAATCAGACCAAAACATGCCCGCCAACAATTGATGATCAGAAACAACCTCACCTGCCGAATTCTTGATTGAAGAAATTGTATTCCTTCGGTACTTTTCTGTGGCCATGGCATGAAAAAATTTAGAATTTTCCTCGCCCACCTTAATACTTCGAATTGTACAACGTTGCTTCCAATAAACATACTGCCAGTGTAAAATATCCTCCATATGCAACTTTACAATTCGCCTAAAATTGAATTCAGGACAACTTAACGGTTGGATCTCCTCCATCTCATCAAAGAAGAGGATTACTTTGTTGCAATAAAAAATGAGCGCCTTAACTGTGGACAGCTTTAAATGCCATTTCTTAAGGGCATACCTGAGAGCTTTGAACTTGGAAGATATAGTTAAAGCAGTCGTGGGTTTACCCACTGACCTGCCCCAAACCTGAGCAACACACTCATTAAAGCCAGAAAAACTTTAGCTTTAGGAATGGCAGTGGCAATCGTGACCACGCAGGGAACATTATCAGAGGCCGATCGTGCAAGAGGCAAAACCAAAGTGTTGGGATGATCCGAAGTCCATGCAACTGAAGTGAAAAACCAGTCAATTTGTTCAAGAAGGGGTTCAGTTTGCATGTTAGACCAAGTAAATTGCCTTCCCTTAATTGGTAGTTCAACAAGATCCAAGTGACCGATGATTTCATTAAACAGAAATATATTGTTGATATTACCACCACGCAGATTCTGGTTTTCAAGCGACCGCATAAAGTTAAAATCAACCAAAAGAAGCCAATTGTCATCACAATTAATGTCCAAGTTGTATAACCACTGCACGAACTCATCACGGGCTGGACCCTGACATGGGCCATAAACAGTAACTAGTGTCCAAACTTCAGATGTATGTTTGGAGTGAAATTCCACTATGATACCAAAAGGTTTAGCCACAATTGACATGCCCTCAAAAAAGGAAGAATTCCAAATAACCACCATACTAGCTGATGCACCCACCGAAGGCACATAAGAAAAATTATCAAAACGTCATGGACAGAATCTCCTAATGAACATCTGATCAATATGCATACACTTAGTTTCTTGGAGACAGACCACAGAACAACCACTTTCATCAATCTTCTGCTTAACAGAAAGTTGTCATGCTTCAGAATTAAGGCCACGTACATTCCACCACAGAACCTTCCAATCTTTAAACCCAGACTGATTCATTACAAACCATAATAAATTGCAGCAAAAGTAGATCACAGAATGAGCTACATAGACCAGCTAAGCATAGCGAAATGACATAGTTCCAAACATAAAGACATAAATAAAGATAGATGACGTTTAAAGTGGCACGCCATGTACCAGAAAGCTTCCTTATGCAATCAATCATCAGAACTCTTGCTGCTGGTAGATTTAGCTGGATTATCCACAAGCTTATCCGCGGTGATCTTCTCCGGAGCGATGCGCAGACGAGCCCCAATCCGCTGAAGATCAGTAATGTCAGTTGGTGGTGGCACTGTCGAAGCTCCATCAGACTGAGTCAACTTGGTCTTGCGCTTCTTCAGAGTGCGAGGAGACCTGTTCTGACATTTAGACTTGCTACTGCCACTGCTTGGCACATTACGGTAGCCTTCACATAAAGTACTGAGACGTGCACTACGACGAACTCAGTGTCCACCAAAATTGTATTCTTCTGCTTTCGGTAACGATTTAGAGTCACTTTTGGGGTAGTAGTGTACTCAAAGGATTCAGTGACAGGTGCAGAAAGATCGTCAAAGCAGAGAGCCCTTGCAACTGGCCTTTTAACTAGAGAAATACAACAAGTATTGGCGCTAGAAGTAGCAGGCACAGGTGGTAGAACAAAGCTAAGATCATAGCCACTGTCCCAAATGTCCCAAGACTTCTTAGCAAGCAAGAGGGACCAAATTCCAGCCAGGAACATGAACTTTGGGATTTCAGCAAGGCACATAGATAGCATCAACTTCTTAAAAGAACGCTACCATTGCATGGCAGGAGGCAAAACAGGACCAAAGACTGTGAACACCTGCCCAATATACAAAGGAGGCCGATGTGGTCCCAGTGGGGGCAGGTAGACTACCACATCCACAGCATCAGGGGCATTGTTCACTGAATTATCAGAAACTTGCAGAATGATTGTCTCCTAGGATTGAACGTCCTCAACCTGACCATGTTGGACATCATTCATTGGCTGAATATCCTCCTGGGTTGCTCATTCATAGGCGGTGACACATCATTCCACCCCAGCTCAGGGTATTCCTGCATGACCTAGTTGTGGTTATCTAATTGCATATCTCCAAGCAGCGGGTGAGGGTTGCCATCAAAAGGCATGGGATCCTCATCGGCAGGCAGAATATCAGCAAACTGAGTAGTCAAAGTGTAAACAGGGGCAATCCAAGATATCCTAGCCCCACCAAAGTCGGTGTACTCATAGTAAACCACATCCGTGGGCACAAGAGGTGGAGCCCGAAACGACACATATGATAAATGTGCGGACTCGCATCGGATCATCTTGGTCCAGTGATGGAAACGGCCGAAAGTGCTAACAGCATCAGCAAAATATTGTGTGCGTCTGTAGTCTAATGGCACACCTAGCATCATGATCCATCCACGACGAAAACCCTGGGCTGCTCTGAAGTTCCGACCCTCGTCATGTGGAACAAATCTAACGAATCTATCATTGCCCTGATCAAAGGGAGGATGATCAACTAGAGCTTTCCTAGCCACAGCACTATGAAAACGGAAAAGACCAACACCTTGAATCCATGGTTGTGCCTCCAAAACGGCCCTTCCCAGAGTGTTAACAACAAAGTCACTGACCATGTTTCTGAAGATGATAACACCCGCAGGCAGCAGAGCTGGCTCAACATTGGCGATTGCGAAGTCCTCATGCTGACGATCTGGAGCTCCCGCTAGCGAGAAGAATGTGCAGGGAAGGCGGAGAGGGACGCCCCGATCACTTCAAAGCCTGGAGGAGCAAACTCCATAGGATCGAGAGGGAAGTTGGCCATCGATGGCGACGGGACAACAGCTGGGGTGGAAACTAAGCTCAAATCTGCGGTGTGGCAATGCGGAGATGTGGCCGGCGGTGGTGGTCTGGGCGGTGGAGGTGGGGTTTTGGGTGGCTGCTCTACAGGTAATGGTGGAGAGGATGGGGTGGCAGACTTGATGGGACTGGGCAATGACCCAGTTTTACGGGCAACGATAGAAACCGAGGCGTCGGACGGAGATATTCCTGCTGACCGACCCGGAGAGTCTGCATTGACCCGTGGGACCCATTTGTAAGTTGGAGAGGCGGTAGAATCCGAGCAACCCTCGGCCCGGTGACCCAGTCGAAAACATCTGCGGCACCTAACTCGATTAGTACACGAGTTGGTTAAATGCGCCATTGATAAGCAATTCTGACACCTCCAAACTTTAAACACCATATCATCAACCAGATCATTAAACCGACGCGAATCAGTAGTGGAGTCCGTTATAATATTATCTTGGAGAAACTAATTGTGTGTGGCAATAGGAGACGATATAATATCCTCCTCAAACAAAGAATTAGGAGATTGGACATCATGTGATATGGTTTGGGCTGTGTCCGCTACGTTGGCTGAAGATCCAGGCCCACCGGAGTCCAAGCTAACGATCTCCCCATGCACATGTTGATTCACATCCAAGACAGTTGGAGCAGCCACTGATTTTCGGGCCGAAGAAGTAGCATGGAAGTTAACCGTTCCAAAAATGATGGGTGGCGACGCCACCGTCCACTGGAACTCGGTCGCCGGCGGCGAGGGAAGAACGACCTTCTCACGATCATTAAGGGAATTACCAGCATCAACATTTGTATCAACACACCGTTGCGTAGCTGGGTATCTATGGCCCTTGCAAACGTCATATTGTTGAAATGTGGCAAAAGAAAGTTTCTTCTTTGTTGAAGATCCAGAATACAAAAAAGATTTCCTAGGAGGCTTATGCATGGCAATCATACCAAGGGCAACACGTCTTTTGGAAGGACTTATTAAGATCCACTCCGCATCACATTCTTTCTTCCAAATGATAAATTCACGTTTCCAATTAGGACCACCATTTCCCCACACATGGAAATGACATTTCAATTGCGGGCAGGCAAATGAACGTAATTGCAGAATAAAAAGTCCAACCCTTTTGCAAGAAACAACGAATGAAAATACCTTATCTTTAATGAGCTGAACAAACAAATGAATAGCAGATCCACCAATAGCTGATTCCAAAGCCGCCACCACTGAATCTTCATTAGGATGGAAGATATGCCTGCTGAAAGACACAACCAGAATGAAATGGCCCGTGTCATCCGTTGGGTGGATGCATTTCCCACAAGATCTGAAAACCTCATCTGCAAAAGCCAGCCCTTTGGAGAAACCAAGATCCAAAGTAGATCAACCATGAGAACCCATGTGAGATGGGTATGAGAGGGTAGATCAGAGGACGCCGGAGGAGATGAGCGAAAAGATACCAATATTCACTGGTTGGAGAGGGAGATCGCCGAAGAGTGTAGTGCGTGGGTGGGAGGGGAGGTGGGAGCCATCCTATGCCTCAGATATACATCGTTCATAGATAATCTTGATCGTAAACCCACAAGTCATCGGATCTCGGCAAACACACCTCAATAAGTATTACATCGAATAGATCTCCAAGAGCATCGAGGAGAACTTTGTATTGGTAACCAAAGAGAGTTAAGAAGTCATCTAGCTAATAACTATGGACCCGAAGGCTGTGGTAAACTACTCACACATCATCAGAGAGGCTATGGTCTTGATGTAGAAGCCCTCCGTGATCGAATCCCCCTTTGGCAGATCGCCGAAAAAGGTCCCCAGATGGGATCTCGCGGGTACAGAAGGTTGCAGCAGTTGAAAAGTAGTTTCGTGGCACTCCAGATGTTTTTAGGGTATAAGAGTATATATAGGCGAAAGAAGTAGGTCGGTGGAGCTACGAGGGGCCCACGAGGGTGGGGGCGTGCCTACCCCCCTAGGCACGCTCTCCTGCCTCATGGCCGCCTCGTTGCATTTCTGACTTCCACTCCAAGTCTCCTAGATTGCATTTGTTCCAAGAAAGATCCTTGCAAAGGTTTCGTTCCGTTTGGATTCCATTTGATATTCCTTTTCTGCGAAACACTGAAATAGGCAAAAAAATAGCAATTTGCACTGGGCCTTCGGTTAATAGGTTAGTGCCAAAAATAATATAAAAGAGTATATTAACGCCCATTAAACATCCAAAACAGGTAATATAATATCATGGAACAATAAAAAATTATAGATATGTTGGAGACGTATGAACATCCCCATGCTTAATACCTGCTCGTCCTCGAGTAGGTAAATGATAAAAACAGAATTTTTGATGTGGAATGCTACCTAACATAATTTTCAATGTAATTCTCTTTATTGCAGCATGAATGTTTAGTTCCAAAATATTCTAGACAAAAGTTTAATATTGACATAAAAATAATAATACTTCAAGCATGCTAACCAAGCAATTATGTCTTATCAAAATAACATAGCCAAAGAAATCTTATCCTTACAAAATCATATAGTTTGGCCATGCTTCATTTTCATCACACAAATGCTCCCATCATGCACAACCCCGTTAACAAGCCAAGAAATTGTTTCGTACTTAGCCTTTTACAACTCTTTCAACTTTCACGCAATATATGAGCGCGAGCCATGGACATAGCACTATGGGTGGAATAGAATATGATGATGGAGGTTGTGTGAGAAGACACAAAAGGAGAAAGTCTCACATTAACGTGGCTAATCAATGGGCTATGGGGATGCCCATCAATTGATGTCAATGCAAGGAGTAGGGATTGCCATGCAACGGATGCACTAGAGCTATAAATATATGAAAGCTCAACAAAAGAAACTAAGTGGGCGTGCATCCAACTTTCTTGCTCACGAAGACCTAGGGCATTTTGAGGAAGCCCATCATTGGAATATACAAGCCAAGTTCTATAATGAAAAATTCCCACTAGTATATGAAAGTGACAAAATAAGAGACTCTCTATCATGAAGATCATGGTGCTACTTTGAAGCACAAGTGTGGAAAAAGGATAGTAACATTGCCCCTTCTCTTTTTTTCTCTCATTTTTTGGGCCTTTTTCTCTTTTTTATGGCCTCTTTTTATCGTCCAGAATCTCATCCCGACTTGTGGGGGAATCATAGTCTCCATTATCCTTTCCTCACATGGGAAAATGCTCTAATGATGAAAATCATCACACTTTTATTTACTTACAACTCAACAATTACAACTCGATACTTAGAACAAGATATGACTTTATATGAATGCCTCCGGCGGTGTACCGGGATGTGCGATGAATCAAGAGTGACATGTATGAAAGAATTATTTAGGTGGATTTGCCACAAATACGATGTCAACTTCATGATCATGCAAAGCAATATGACAATGATGGAGCATGTCATAATAAACGGAACGGTGGAAAGTTGCATGACAATATATCTCTGAATGGCTATGGAAATGCCATAATAGGTAGGTATGATGGCTGTTTTGAGGAAGATATAAGGAGGCTTATGTGTGATAGAGTGTATCATATCACGGGGATTGGATGCACCAGCGAAGTTTGTACCAACTCTCGAGGTGAGAAAGGGCAATGCACGGTAGCGAAGAGGCTAGCAATGATGGAAGGGTGAGAGTGTGTATGATCCATGGACTCAACATTAGTCATAAAGAACTCACATACTTATTGCAAAAATCTACAAGTCATCAAAACCAAGTACTACATGCATGCTCCAAGGGGGATAGATTGGTATAACCGCCTTTTACACATAGATGCACTATGCCTCGGCCCGTTCTCACACACGCACTATATATCTCTCTATCTAACGCATAAGTGCACACGCTTTATACACATCGGCATTTCTCGTTCACACATGCTCACAATCTCTCCCGGGGTGTTCGTGTGTCTCACGCACACACTCTCTATATATCCCCCTCTCTCTTTCTGACTACTATGTACCACTCTTTTCACTAATCTCAGTTGGAAACCACTATTTCTCTCACATGCATATATACACACGCACGGTCTCTACTAGCCCTCTATATGCACATATATGCGCCTACGTGTCTCCTGCATGCACATTATATTTAGGCCTCACTAGCACACATTGCACCCCCCCACAGACACACCCTCTCTCTTAGTAGTTGGCAGATATGATTCCATCAGATCATTCGGTAGGATATCCCTGACTATTATGTTGGATGCTAATACGAGGCAAAGTTTTACCCAAGTCCGGGCCCTTGCAGTTGAGGAAAAAGCCTACTCCTGGTACTGTATATTAGTGATAGGGGTCTATGCAAAGTACACGTGAATACTAGGCACTGTGCATGTGTGTGTATACTATCGACGAACTAGCCCTCGGGCTTCTATAACATACTCGTGGCCTAGGGATACAAATCATATATAGTCGGCATATCATCAGTGGGGATAGGGTCCTCCACTACTCTGGTAGCTTCGTCTTTTATGCCGAGTCCTCCACATGGGTCTTCGTATAATGCATCTCGGTCCAACCTATGTGGCGTAGGATGGAACCGACCTATGAGTCCTCATGTTGACCCACCACAACTAGAAATGATGTGCCCATCCCAACTTGAAATGATGTGCCCTCCACACCACACACGCAATCGGCCACTAAGAAAATAAGCATATACAATAGTACAATGTTATACATGAAAGTTAATTGCATGGTGCATCCAAAAATATTTGTTCTGCATTGTGAATGTTTATATTTTCTCCTAAAATATTAGTCACGGGAAAGAGAAACGAAGGGCATATCTCTCCTAGTCTCCACTGGACACCCCCTCTTTCTACACCACTTTCACGTACGCACACAAACTATCTCTTGGCCCTCTAAAAGTATGCATGTACATGACACATTCACGCGTGAGAGTCACTGTATTTCAAGTGAAAGCACTATACGGTCACTGGACTTCAGAATATTCTCATTACGGTCACCGTATACATTCTCGGGGTGATCATACGCTATCTAGCTCACAATACGTCTCCGTATTTTGTTGATGACACTGACGGACATTGTATTTGATGCGTGCTCCGTATTTTGTTGGCGACACTTATGATAATTGTATTTGAAGCGAAAGCACGATATGGTCACTGGACTTCACAATAAGCTCATCACGGTCAACACATATATTTTGTGTTGCTAACCAACCTGTGGTTGGATGGTTAGGAGGATAGTGGTTTCTCGAGCCCACCAGGGTTAATGTCCTGGTGCTCCCATTTATCCTGGGTTAATTTCAGTATTTTCCAGCGATGTGCATTCAGTGGGAGGAGACGTTCCCCTCGACTACGAGGCACCTATGGTGAGTTCATAAAATCTCGAGATCATATGCTGGCTCACTCTCTCAAAGGTGCTCATAGGGGTAGGGTCTACGTGTGTGCGCTTATAGCAGTGAGTGCTTGCGCGTATATATGAGCGCTTGTGTCCGTACCGTGTTAAAAATACATGTCGTGATTATACGGTCACTGGCTCACGCATACAACGCCATATTTTTTTGATGACACGATCAATTGACCACTCAAACATTCCACGTGGCGCAACTAGTGTTGCACCATCGGCGCATGTAACTGTGGGCCCACCTGTCAACGCGTATATGAAAGAAAGAAATGGTAGTTTGAGTCTGTACTTTGTTAAATGGTCACTGGCTCACCATACAGCTCCATAATTTCTTGATGACACGATCAATTGACCAGTCTAATGGTCCACATTCAGCAGCACACATTACCATAGGGCCCTCCCATCAGCGCGTATAGGAAAGACAGAATTGTAATAAATTAGTGGTCGGTGGGGAATCGAAGTCATGAGACCTCTGGTTGGCAGTCGTTGGTGGTACAGGGCGCGGTGATTGGGCGATGGCGTGTGGATCACCGAAGAAAAAGCTTGGCGCAGGGGGGCTAGAGGGATGGCCGAGGCGGTGGCAGACCGGTGGTGGGGAGTGGTTTCGGGGCTGGCGGGGCGGCGAGGTGGCGCGGGCCGGCAGTTCGGCCGGTGGTGGCTGGTGCCTCAGGGCGTTGAGGTTGAAAATAAAATGCAGGCCCTTGATTTCGTATCCAACGCCTGGAAAATCAACTGACTAGAGATGAAAAAGTCGGTCGACTGACGTGTAGCCTCACCCCACACGTACACATGCACGCATGCAACACGCAACACTCACACAAACACACACACGAATGCAGGCGTGCAACACTGGCACGTACACATACTTAACACACACATGCATGCAGGCATGCAACACTGACACATACACATGCACTCACGAATGCACGCACACACACATGCACGCAACGCTGAAACGTACACATGCACGCATGCAACACTCGCACGCCTGCATGCACACATCACACGACGCAAGACACACGCTCAACCTATACGTGCATGCACCCTTTGTTAAGGACATGGATTGTTACGGGTATTAATCAGTCTTATCTGTGATAAGCAGAACATTGATGTTTGCAGCGGTCTTTTTGAATCACAACGTATCGAACGTGCTATCAAGGTATATGTGAAAATTTTAAAATTCTCTTACATTATATAGTAGGCTTATCTACATGAAATAGATGACGTCACAATCAATGAACAATATCGGTTTATGAAATGCCCGCTTCTGACCACCCTGGCCCACCAAAAGTTCCTCTGCCGTGCACTGCCTGCCTTGGGTCACTGACATGCATGCCATGTACCGAAAGAGCCCACACGTCAGTGGAAGAACGGAGCACTGTCATACGTCAGAGTCGAGGGCGCCGCTCGCTGCACGCCCGGCTAAACACACCTCTTTGCCGCATCCAAACGCCTCCATGAACCCGTGTGGAAGCCGAGAAACCCACTCTGGACACACGTCCGTTCATGATCGGGCTAGCATTAAACGCAACGGCGACCGAGCTCCTCCCATCCGCCGTCTATTTAATCTCCTATTTAAACGAGGCTAGACGCTGGCCAAGAAATGCATACCTCCGCTGCTCCCCTATCTCCTCCTTCACCATTTTGTCCACTCTTACAATGGCTTATGAAGAGTAGTTTATCCGACATCCAAGCCGGTTGGGTGGCCCACCGAGCCCGCTGGATACACCCTATGCAGCTCGCTGATCCACCTCCCTCCCCTCGCCCGACGGAGCTAGTTGCGGCCCCAAGCCGGCGCGTGGTTCAGCACCTCACCGCTCTAGGCCAGCTCGATGAGGAGCGGCGAGCTGCTCCACGTCGGCACGGCGGGGAGCACGAGCGTCATCGCTACCTTCCACGCCGCCACCTCATACCGCGCCTCCCGTGTCTACGATCGTGTGTCCCGTTTCTGTGGCTTAGACTCCATGCCTTCGGCTGCGCCATGCAAGCAGAGATAGAAGCCAGGTGTGTGGAGAGCGACGAGTCGGTTGCCAGTGCCTCCGCGTCCGCCGCCATCATCGAGGAGAAGTAGAGCACGGAGGCCACCGCCGCTTGGGTCCCATGAAGGCCACCACGGAGGTGACACCGACGTACACAGCAGGTGTCTTGCCGAATCCTTCCGTTGTGAGGACCTTCGTCGACCCCGCATGGGCTCCACGGAAGCGGAGAAGCCCGCTTCCACCTCCATCTTGGGCATCAGCCAACGATGTCAGTTGGGCAGTGGGGAATCGAGCCATCCTTCGCGCTGAAGCATATACCTCTGAGGCTCCCAACGGTCTGATGATCGTGCTACCGAACATGAGGAAGACAAATGGATCTGCGGCCGACCATTTAGGCTAGGTATTATTATATGTGCTGTTCAGAACTAGCACCGCTTAGTTGATTTGAATGTAATGAAATCCGTCATGTTTTATGAAATTCCGGAATGTATATGAATTCCGTCATTGTTTACATGAAATATGAAAGCACAAGTGCTCCCTAGGTGGTTTTGATAATTGATGACAACGTATCTCTTGTTGGACTAACATTTCTATCTAGCATGTTTCAGATAAGTTCAACAATGGAGTGGCATGGACTAAAGGTTGTGGGAACTCCTTCAAGATGCTAAGGACAAAGGATTGGCTAAAGCTTCAAGCTCAAGACTCTTCATTTTACATTTTAGTGATCCAAGATCACATTGAGTCCATAGGAAAAGTCAATACTATCAAGGAGGGATGAGGTGTTGCTTAATGAGCCTCTTGCTTCATGTGCTTAATGATATGCTCCAAAATCCTCAGCTACTTTCCCACTTCCACATATGACCTAAACCCAAAGCCAAACTCGGACCTACCGATTATTCCTATCCGGCGCCACCGAGTTTCACTTGTCATAAGCCACTGCCAAACCCTAGCAATTCGGTTCTACCGATAGGGATCTCGGTCTCACCGAGATGGGATTGCAAACTCTCTGATGCCCTTTCGTAACTTTTCGGTCTCACCGAAAGAGCGAATCGGTCCCACCGAGATTGCAATGTAAACTCTTTGTTTCCCTTTTGTAACTTTTCGGTCTCCCCGAAAGAGCAAATCGGTCCCACCGAGTTTGCCTGACCAACTCTCTGGTTAGCTTTTTACCAAACTCGGTCTCACCGAGTTTGTGTAATCGGTCTCACTGAGATTACGTTATGCCCAAACCCTAACCATATCGGCCCTACCGAGTTGCATGTCAGTCC
This sequence comes from Triticum urartu, assembly GCF_003073215.2. Classification (NCBI taxonomy): domain Eukaryota; kingdom Viridiplantae; phylum Streptophyta; class Magnoliopsida; order Poales; family Poaceae; genus Triticum; species Triticum urartu. The sequence continues at coordinate 185,995,149 of NC_053025.1, read as the reverse complement.
CACCGAAAATCTCTAACGGTCACTAGGTTTACCTTTTCGGTCCGACTGAGTTTGTTGATTCGGTCCCACCGAGATTGGAAAACTGTGTGTAACGGTTGGATTTTGTGTGGAGGCTATATATACCCCTCCACCTCCTCTTCATTCGTGGAGAGAGCCATCAGAACACATACACAATTCCAACTCATATGTTCTGAGAGAGAACCACCTACTCATGTGTTGAGACCAAGATATTCCATTCCTACCATATGAATCTTGATCTCTAGCCTTCCCCAAGTTGCTTTCCACTCAAATCTTCTTTCCACAAAATCCAAATCCTATGAGAGAGAGTTGAGTGTTGGGAGACTATCATTTGAAGCACAAGAGCAAGGAGTTCATTACCTACACACCATTTGTTACTTCTTGGAGAGTGGTGTCTCCTAGATTGGCTAGGTGTTACTTGGGAGCCTCCGACAAGATTGTGGAGTTGAACCAAGGAGTTTGTAAGGGCAAGGAGATCGCCTACTTCGTGAAGATCTACCGCTAGTGAGGCAAGTCCTTCGTGGGCGATGGCCATGGTGGGATAGACAAGGTTGCTTCTTCGTGGACCCTTCGTGGGTGGTTGCTTCTTCGTGGACCCTTCGTGGGTGGAGCCCTCCGTGGACTCGCGCAACCATTACCCTTCATGGGTGGAGCCCTCTGTGGACTCGCGCAACCGTTACCTTTCGTGGGTTGAAGTCTCCATCAACGTGGATGTAGGATAGCACCACCTATCCGAACCACGGGAAAAACATCCGTGTCTCCAATTGCGTTTGAATTCTCCAAACCCTTCCCCTTACATTCTTGCAAGTTGCATGCTTTACATTCCGCTGCTCATATACTCTTTGCATGCTTGCTTGATATGTATTGTGTATGTTGAAATTGTGCCTAAAACTCCACTCAAACCAAAAAGGCCTAAAAATTTCAACTTTAGCACTAAGTGTCTAATCACCCCCCCTCTAGACACATCTACTTCTAGATCCTACAAAATATCACCGTGTTTGCATGAATTTCGTCAGTTGGTTGAGTTGTTGTCAGAATGTGTCCAGCTTGGGCGGCATGGTAGGACAAAAAAAGCACAGCTCGTGCGAGCTTGTCTCCAACGTGCGCACTGGAGGATGCATGACCACCCGAGCTATTCCTCGTTCATCGGTGGCAAAGGCACTGGTGGACAAAAGTGTCGCCAATATTTTGGCTACCCCGGTTAAGATCCAAACAGCCCCTCCCAGCACATTCATCCCTTGTTCGCCGTGAAATTTTGCCATGTGTTGTTTTCATGGACTAGCAAGATGCCCGTGCATTGCGGGGAACATCAAGATGCATTTTTTTACAAAACACCTGTTGTGATTGACCCATGCAAGAGTGATCCTATGTGTAAAAACTAATGATATCTTGAGAATTTTATTGGAAATTGGTATCTCGAGAGTTTCATCGAAAAAAGAAAGGTGAGGTGGAGTGGGTCGTGGTGGTGACTGGTGGTCGGACTGGGTGGAGGCATGGGGATGGACGGGGAGATAAGGATGAACGAGGCAAGGACTTATGTGTAAATGTGGAGAGAGGTGCGGGTATCTTTTGTAAACTTGTCATAGTTTGGTTTCTATCTGTCAGATATAGATCGGACGGTCTATGTTACAAGATGGCAGGCACACCATCATCACCAACTCGGTTTTTTATAAGAAGTAGAGAGTAGAGAGTAGAGATATTTCGTTGTGTGAAAACAATTTTAAAGATGAATGAATGATCTGGGTTTTTTATGGCCGTCTTCTGCCGGGAGCCCGGGACATAGTTGGATGTCCTCATAGTAGTAGTAGTGTAGAGTACTACTAGTACTACTAGATAGTAAGTGTTTACTATTGTATCTACGCAATTATTGCAACACATGCATGTGTTAGCAGTATAATGACCACGTATGAATTTGATGGTAAGATTTGTGTAAGTTGGATGTCATATTATTGCTCTAACATGTGGTCAAAGTTAGCCTTTAAAACATATTTTATACCATATACGGATTGAGGGAGTACATGCATTGCCGAGGTTTCTCTTAATCCTAGCGTGCTTTATGAAAGCTTGAAATGTGAACAGTTGAATGGGAGGGACTACTACAACCCTTCCAAAAGAACTGTAGTACTAATGTTATCGTATTCCCTCCATTCACCAGCAAGTGATGTGGGGCTTACCTTAGAGGCAAGGCTCTATACAGTGGAGATGCTTTGTACTTTTTATGTGTCCCGTCAAATCACAGAACAAGGAGAAGCTTGCTTAGTACGCCGTTTCCCCTGCCCACGGGCAAGGTGGCTTGGAGAGTCGTAGGACAAGGAGAAGCTTGCTTACTACGCCTACGCCCGCTCCCTCGCCTACGCGCGCGCTGGCTTGTAGGACGAGGAGAAAATTTTACTACTCCCTCCGTTTAATCCTCGTCTCTACCTTGGTTAGAGAGATTATCATATTGTTTGAAATATGTCTTTTAGTAGTAGGAGTAGTACAGTGGTACATAGTAGTAGTACTATAGCAATTTCCTGGGAGTTTGTGGTGCAACAAGCTACACTAGGCTATGTTACTACTCCCTCCTTTCTGGTGTATGGCTCAATTTCAAAATCTCTCCAACCAAGGTAGACAGTGAGTGGTGTTATTAATTTTTTAGTTTGCACAAGTAATTAGTAAGCACATTTTTCTCAAGAAGTTATGTTTACCGAGGCATTAATTACAACGAATGCATGCATGACCACCAAATTTCCATGAACTTCTACATGCATTGTTGAGTTTTCTCTTGGCACTCCTTGCATCAGGTGATTTAACGCACCTCGAAATCGAAACATGTGATGGTAGTACTACTAGTAGAATTGATACTTATAAAACGGAACAAGATTTTTTTAGATGAGCCCTATAAACCGGAAATGAGGGAGTAGTAAGTAGTACTACCTCCATAGTGGGTACGTACTCTGTAAAATCATATTTTCCCAAAACTATGTAGCTCAACCTTTATTTGCTTGTTTACCTTCATGCCTCGTTGCCTCGAATAGACTATGCCAAACTCCCCCGTCTGCCACACGGGAAAAGACCCACCCTCGCCTTTTTTAGTCCGGGTTTGTATCGGTGGATCACACGAAGCAGCAAAAACCAAGTCGTGTCTTGTACTCCTCCGTCGACGCTCGCTTTCATGAATTCTGTACTTCCTCTCACCGACACGTGGGACATATAGCAACTGGGTCGACGTGTCATGCAGCAAATAATAGTGTAGAACAGCAGGGGGACGCACCCTATAGTCGTACTGCCCTAGTAGTAGTAATTAGCAATGAGACGTCAAATCACAATGCCGCACCTTCCCGGACGGACGAACCAACCATTATTTCCCACTTCACTGAATCCACTTCGCCATCATCTCCTTCAAGAAAACCACATATTGCTTCTTCCATTGTTCTGCATCAAGAGGGACACGCATCGCCTTGGTACATCATGACACGTGGGACCGCATGACGGGCCATGCTCCCCCGCCCACCGCTCGGTAAAATCCCCTCATTTTTCCTACTTCCTTCGTATCGGTTTACAGGGTATGCACATCGTTCTAGGTTGAGAATTTAACTGGCTATATATGTTATGAACAGTATATGTCTAGAAACTACATCCGCTTAAGAATCCAATGATAGTACTTTTTGTGACATAGTAACTCATATTTAGTCAGTTAAATGGATGACCTAGAACTACGTGCACGCCCTATAAACCGAGACAGAGGGAGTAGTATCTTTTTAGATCAATATAGTCTGGATTAACCAAGTAGGAATACCAAGTGGTAGGTTGCTCCTGTCGTGTTGGCATTGCAACTCAAGAAGGGTCAGTCCGCAAACGAAATGTTGACACACTTAACAGGACCCCTTTGGCCAACATGTGGCTTATCCACTGTCTTGTTCCGCGTGCGATGCACCAAATTATAGTTTGGAGCAGCGGTTGGACTTGGAGGCACCCCGGTCATAGCGCTGCAGTAGTAGTAAATGAGCGATGAAGGGTCGAATCACAAAGGCCCCCCATTCCTGCATCAAGCTGGACGGACGACCAAACCATCATTTCACTCTAGGGTGCAAGAGCATAAAGAAAAGAGAAAACCAATGATGCGTGCGGCATCTACGTAGGGCACCCTAGGGTAGGAGCCTCCACAACAAATCCTTTTTTTGGAAGTGCCTCCACTACAAATACGCTTCTCCCTCGTCATCTTGAAGAAAACCGATGATGTGTGCGGCGGTAGGGTTTGTAGGAGTACTACAGCATGCGGGGCCATGTCATAGTAAACGAGAGAGGGATTTATTTCAATTCGATGCCTTAATATGTGTGGGATGCTTGGTTTTATAGGAGCGAGGCAACATTTTGGGTTCGGGGACCAATGGAGATATACGTACAAAAAATTGTGGAGGTAGGTTCGATTGAAGGGCAATGATGCATGGGCCCTGCATTTTGAAATACCCGCGGCCGCGTGAAATTTGCTACTATACTCAAAATAATTCATGAAAGTTCCTCCAAAAACATCTATAACTAATGGGAAGTGAATGTATGCTTAAAATGAAAATGTAATACTCCCTCCGTCTAGGTGTATAAGTCATCTTAGGTTTTTTTGCTAGTTAATAGCATTCCATGCAATGAATTAACCACTTCATGTCATTATTCAAAGTCTCAAGCCATTGAAAGCATGCACAGCCCACATCTCTTATTGGTTGATATGTCATGAAACAAGAAACGAGGAGGGAGTTAATGTACTGTGCCTAATTGTTTTGGGATTATTTGGTTTCCGGAAGATGACTTACAGACCTAGACGGAGGGAGTACAAAGAGAAAAAATGAATTGAAGTTAAAAGAATGACATTTCTAACAAAAATGTGAATGTGAACTACATATGTGTGCACGTGACCAACACATACATTGTCAATACAAAATCTAATGCAAGAAGTAACTTGTGAGTAACATGCACGAATTGATGATGTGGTGCTTGCATGCATAGAGTACAAAAACAATGTGATTTATGACTTGCAGGCATGACGTGTTCTTGTGCCATTGTTGCATGTCTAGGAAAAAAGTGACTGGTGGGTTGTACTAGCTATTTAGGAATGGAAGATGTATACATGGAAGTTGTAGGGAAAGAGATGACATGTATCTCAATTCCTATGAGTAGGGATTGGAAAAGAGATGTCATTTGGTTCACATCATAGGAACTTTTCTATTGAATCTCAAGATGACACACTGGTGCGCGTCAGTCCTAAACAAACAGTTTTTAACCCCTTTCCGCGATAGCTTATGGAACCGTCTCCAAGTGAGTGTGGGTGATAGGGGGGTCCTTCCCACACGACCAAGAAACCGTCGGGGATAGGGAGCCTTGATGCATACAGTTGTCCATGTATAACCATTTCCGATATCTCGAATATCCCAAACACTTCATCCTTGCAACTCGTTTGTGCTCGCACAGCCATCGCAGTCGGAGTTTTGTGGTTCTGCCTAAAACCAGGCAGATTCCAGGCATGGCAGTTTTCTAGGCAGATTCTAGGAACGGGAGATTTACAATGCCTGGCACATAACAAACAGTTCATGATTATGAACCGTGTACGATAGGTAGCAAATCACACACATTTAGTTTTCCCGCACCGTATGTGATAGTGTTTGACATCACACACGCTTCACAAACGACAACTGTGTGCATGCTTGCACATGTTTCCTCTCTGTGAACCGTCTCAGATGATGGTGTATATCGCAAATGTTTGTGTTTACCAACCGTGTGTGCCGTAATGACCTGCACAACGTAATTTCGCCCTAATTTAATTGCTACTATTTAAAATTGTACCCAATTTAAACTTTAAAGTAGGCTATAGCTCTATTCATAACCATCAGGTTCAAACAACCAATGCATTATTCTATTCACAGGTACATATGTTTAAGAATTACAGAAGCACAGAATAAAGAATGATGTACGAGGGTTCTATACTTGTACTATTACAGATGGTAAAGAAAGAGGCCACAAACATTCTAGTTGCTGAACAAGGTGAAGTGGAATGGCCCTATTGTGCTCTCCTAGATGGAGAAGGCATGCATGACTCTAGTCCAACCCCTTGTGATGGCTGGCCGCCAATCATGTAGTTTGAGAGGTAATCTTGAGTAAACTGCTTCAGGATCCACTGCAAAAGAAAAAAGATTCGGATATTGTCATCTACCACAACTCATTACGGGCAGTAAAAACAAGGCTATAGGGTTCTTACTTACCATCCTGAAGTTCACTGTTGTCTTGCATAAAGTGTAAACAAATAGTTCGATTGACATCTTTTGACCCATTTCAGTAACAATCTTATCAGTTTCCTCACATGATGCGGGTTCATGAATATCTCATTGCCCCATACGCAGAAAGGGTCGAAGTGTGGATCTTTGCCAATGATATATGTAACTAAAAGTACCAAGTTTATATTATAAGCTAAACAACAATTGAAAATTGATGTAGTACAACACTCCACCCGTCCCATTATATTAGATTTTATTACATGTATATCTAGACATCATCAGAACATTAAGGTAACACTCTTACTTGTTGCTATGTAGCCTGGGATTGCATATTTAGTCATTCAGTACAATGCATGTTGCTAAACAACAATTGAAAAACGAAATGGCATGTTAACTGCAATATCCTTAACAACAACCAAATATCGTAATTCATAGTGGTATTGTTGAAACTACTATTAATGAAATTGAACTACACAGCAAAGAGTTGCACATATAGAGCATCACATTGTGAAGAAATGAAATAAAAAAGTCATAAGGACATCTCTAGGCGATCCTTAAAAAGTTAAAGGACTAAAACCATTAGTGGATATATATATACTCGACTTAAGGTTGTAAACTTCAATTTGATCAAGTTCAAAGCAGGTTCAACCGAAAGTAGCATGCATTCAAACATAAACATACATAGTTTTGCATAACCGAACATAAAACATAAATTTAAACTAAGCTAAACTACTTTCGGTCGAAGTAGAGGTTGAGCCAATCCCTCCTCGTCGTGTACGGTGTGCTGCAAGCCGGGTCTGGGCTAGTACCGTCGTCGAGGTCATTGGGGAAGGCACTCCTCCATTCGTCGAAGTTGATCTCCTCATCCTCGGGGCCCACATTGACTCCCTCCACGCCGCCGTCGCCGCCGCCTTCGACCTCGTCATCAGAGGAGAGCACGATAACCTCGCTGCCCTCCACGTTGTCGTCCTTGCCGCCTTCGACCTCATCATCAGAGGAGAGCGTGATAACCTCACCGCCCTCCATGCCGGCGTAGATCACCCGCTCTGCCTCCACGAGCTCCGGGTGCTGTCGGTGGAGCTCTTGCATGTAGGCCTCGTCGGCGGCCTCGGCCTCGAGATGCTCCCACGCCTCGTGGTCCTCCGGCGCCATAGCCGAGCTCCCCACCCTTGGCTCCGGTGGAACTAGGTGGACCGGACGTGTGCCGAAGGGGAAATTGAGCCTGGTCGTCGTGCCGTCGTAGTGGACATGCCAGCGGTCATACTCCATGGCCGCGAGCTCGGCCGTGTGGAAGCTACCGAGCCACCAGTGGGTGTGGGTCTCTCAATCTATCATCTCGGCGTCCCATGTCCCCAATCACCGCTGCTGGACCCTGAAGTAGGACTTCGTCAGCTGCTGGGTCCAGGGGTGGACGGGGAAGTCCTCGAACTGACGTAGGGTCTCGAAGGCGGGCGGATCGGGAGACTGACGATGGTGGATCAGGCCCGCGGAGGACGACGGGGACACCTCGGCGGCCACCTCGCCTGCGTCGGGCGAAAAGGCCGGATAAACCTCTTTTTGGCCATTGGCTAATCAAGCTGCCTGGCACACATGCATAGGTTGAGGATGGAGGCGCCGGCGATGGCGGCAACCTACCAATAGTTTCAAGGGTTCTGTGTGTCTGTGTGAGGGAGGTTGTGTTTGAGGAAATATTGCGGCAATTGAAAATTTTACTATGAGGGATTAACAAGGTGGGGCTACTGAAAATTTGGATCAAGGGCGAGCAGATATTTTTGAGATTGCGAGGGATGCAGAGGTGGGACATCAACATGCATGCAATCATGGAAATTTGGATCAAGGTTGTGTTTGAGATATTTTTCAAAACTTGGCATGCAATCATGGAGCGACATCAACATGCCGTGGTGAAAATTTTGTCCCATTTGGGGCAGGTTCGGGTATAAGCTTCTCACAAAGCAGAGCTGCTCACAACAAGCATGATGGTTTTGATAGGGAATGTACCACCTCTGGTGATGCGACAATATCCGTTGCCTCTTATTGCTTTCAAAAAATTACTAGTGTAAACATAGAACAACAGGAGTGTTGTGTTCAATCCTGGAATTTTGTAGGGTTCGTTTGGCCTTTTTTATACATTAACTGTGTTTTCTAGGCATTTTATGTGCATAATTCAAATTTGAACTAGAAGCACATGCTCCAATGCACCAAAGTTGGTTGAAAAATCACATGTGTGTCCTTGTGTAAATTTCTAGGTCCCATGCAATACATGGGAATGAAATTCAAATACCAGGGCACTATTGATTGCTGGCAAATCGTTGAGATGCCTGGTTTTTAAATTCTAGTAAATCCAAAACTCGTATGAAATTCATGAAACTTGACATGCTATCATGGAGCGGCATCAACATGCCGTGGTGAAATTTTTCTTTCATTTGGGGAAGGTTCGGGTATAAGCTTCTCACAAACCAGAGCTTCTCACAACAAGCATGATGGTTTCGATAGGGAACGTACCACCTTTGGGGACTGGACGATATCCGTTGCCTCTTATTGCTTTCAAAATTTTTCTAGTGTCAACATAGAACAACAAGAGTGTTGTGTTCAATCCTGGAATTTTTGAGGGTTCGTTTGGCCTTTTTTATAAATTAACTGGGTTTTCTAGGCATTTTATGTGCATAATTCAAATTTGAACTACAAGCACATGCTCCAATGCACCAAAGTTGGTTGAAAATTCACATGTGTGTCCTTGGGTGAATTTCTAGGTCCCATGCAAGACATGGGAATGAAATTGAAACACCAGAGCACTATTGATTGCCGGCAAAATGTTGAGACGCCTAGTTTTTAAATTCTAGTAAATCCAAAAATCGTATAAAATTCATGAAACTTGACATGCTATCATGGAGCGGCATCAACATGCCGTGGTGAAAATTTTGTCCCATTTGGGGCAGGCTCGGGTATAAGCTTCTCACAAACCAAAGCTTCTCACAACAAGCATGATTGTTTCGATAGGGAATGTACCACATTTGGGGACGGACGATATCCGTTGCCTCTTATTGCTTTCAAAAATTTTCTAGTGTCAACATAGAACAACAGGAGTGTTGTGTTCAATCTTGGAATTTTTTGAGGTTCGTTTAGTCTTTTTATGCACTAACTGGGTTTTCTAGGTATTTTCTGTGCATAATTCAAATTTGAACTACAAGCACATGCTCCAATGCACTAAGGTTGGTTCAAAAATCACATGTCTGTCCTTTGGTGAATTTCGAGGTCCCATGCAAGAGATGGGAATGAAATTCAAACACTAGGGCACTGTTGATTGCCGGCAAAACATTGAGATGCCTGGTTTCTAAATTCTAGTAAATCCCAAACTCGTATGAAATTCATGAAACTTGGCATGCTATCATGGAGTGGCATCAAAATGTCGTGTTGAAAACATTGTCCCATTTGGGGCAGGTTCGGGTATATGCTTCTCACAAACCAGAGCTTCTCACAACAAGCATGATGGTTTCGGTAGGGAATGTCCCACCTTTGGGGACGAAACGATATCCATTGCCTCTTATTGCTCTCAAAAAATTTCACGTGTCTACATAGAACAACAGGAATGTTGTGTCAATTTTTGGGATTTTTCGGGGTTCGTTTGGACATTTTTATGCATTAACTGACTTTTCAATGCATTTATGTTCATAATTCAAATATAAACTACATGCACAAGCTCCAGTGCACTAAGGTTGGTTGAAAAATCTAATCTTTGTTTTTGGGTGAATTTCTAGGTCCCATGCAAGAGACGGGAATGAAATTCAAAGACCAGGGCACTGTTGATTCCCGGCAAAACGTTAAGATGCCTGGTTTTTAAATTCTAGTAAATCCAAAACATGTTTGAAATTTATGAAACTTGGCATGCTATCATGGAGCGGCATCAACATGCCGTGTTAAAAAATTTGTCCCATTTGGGGCAGGTTCGGGTATATGCTTCTCGCAAACCAGAGCTTCTCACAAACAAGCATGATCGTTTCGGTAGGGAACGTCCCACCTTTGGGGACGAAACGATATGCATTTCCTCTTATTGCTTTCACAAAATTTCATGTGTCAACATAGAACAACAGGAATGTTGTGTCAAACTTTCGGATTTTTCGGGGTTTGTTTGGACATTTTTATGCATTAACTGAGTTTTCAATGCATTTATGTGCATAATTCAAATTTAAACTACATGCACAAGCTCCAATGCCCTATGGTTGGTTGAAAAATCTAATCTTTGTCTTTGGGTGAATTTCTAGGTCCCATGCAAGAGACGGGAATGAAATTCAAAGACCAGGGCACTGTTGATTGCCGGCAAAACGTTATGATGCCTGTGTTTTAAATTCTAGTAAATCCAAAACTTGTCTGAAATTCATGAAACTTGGCATGCTATCATGGAGCGGCATCAACATGCCGTGCTAAAGAATTTGTCCCATTTGGGGCAGGTTCGGGTATATGCTTCTCGCAAACCAGAGCTTCTCACAAACAAGCATGATCGTTTCGGTAGGGAACGTCCCACCTTTGGGGACGAAATGATATCCATTGCCTCTTATTGCTTTCAAAAAATTTCTCATGTCAACATAGAACAACAGTAGTGTTGTGTCAGTTTTCGGGATTTTTCGGGGTTCGTTTGCGCATTTTTATGCATTAATTGAGTTTTCAATGCATTTATGTGCATAATTCAAATTTCAACTACATGCACATGCTCTAGTGCATATAAATTGGTTGAAAACCAAATCTATGTCCTTGGGTGCATGTTTAGGTCCCATGCAAGAAATGGGAATGAATTTCAAACACCAGGGCACCGTTGATTGTCGACAAAACATTGAGATGCCTCGTTTTTAAATTCTAGTAAATCCAAAACTCGTTTGAAATTCATGAAACTTGGCATGCTTTCATGGAGCGGCATCGACATGCCATGGTAAAAATTTTGTCCCGTTTGGGGCAGGTTTGGGTATATGCTTCTCACAAACCAGAGATTCTCACAACAGGCATCATGGTTTGGGTAGGGAATGTCCCACCTTTGGGGACGAAACAATAACCACTACCTCTTATTGTTTCCAAAAATTTTCTCGTGCCAACATAGAACAACAGGAGTGTTGTGTCAATTTTTGTGATTCTTTGGGGTTCTTTTGTACATTTTTATGCATTAAGTGAGTTTTCAATGCATTTATGTGCATAATTCAAATTTGAACTACATGCACATGCTCCAGTGCATATAAATTAGTTGAAAAATCAAATATGTGTCCTTGGATGCATGCTTAGGTCCCATGCAAGAAATGGGAATGAATTTCAAACACCAGGGCACTGTTGATTGCCGAGAAAACATTGAGATGCCCGGTTTTTAAATTCTAGTAAATCCAAAACTCGTCTGAAATTCATGAAACTTGGAATGCTATCATGGAATGGCACCCGACATGATGTGGTATTTTTCGTGTCCATTTTGAGAGAAGGCGCACTCAAATAATGACAATCAACAAAGGCATTTTGAAAAAATAGCTGCCACTTTAATATCTCAAACGTTTGTATAATTCAAACATGTGCGTTTTGTTAACCATTCTCGTGATGCCATGTGTCTTGGTTTTAATGGTTGTAGGAGGTGCCGTGCAGACAGCTGCTTGACCTTGACTGCATAGGAGGCGTGTGAGCGCAGTCCCGTGCGTAGGCTGATCGAGAGGCGTGCAAGCTGTCCTCCAATGCGCAGGCTAACCAGGAAGCGTGCGAGCTGTACGCTGCGTAGGCTCACTGAGAAGCGAGCCCTTTGACTTCCTTGGCCACCCGCCTTCCTCTCCATTAATGGCCCCGAGCCGGTGTTTAATACGGGCGGCCTTATTGTTCGCCTCCCATTCCCCCTCCACCCGCAGACCTCCACCGCCATGGCGCAGAATGATCATTTGCCACTAGTCTTCAAGTTTGGTGAAGTCGACTCTGAGCCGGAGGAGATAGAAAATAAGGAGGAATGGGGCCTCATGGACATGGCCTAGAGAGAGCTGGCCGCGGCGTTTGCTACCCCTGCTCCCGTCCTAGCTCCAATCACCGCGCCCGCGCCAACGACCATCCCCGTAGCATTGACGGGCTTGTCACCTAGCACTATTGCATAGCTGGAAGCCGCGGGCGCCAGCGAGGTCTCGGCGGACCCGCACGAGCTCGTGTACATGCCAGTGCCGGCACCCGTGCCCGTGCGCGCCCCGCCACCCACCGTGGCGCCGGCCCCGTGCGTTTGGCTGCACCCGCCACGCCCGTCCACGCCCATCCACCGACTGCGGTGCCGGTCCCCAGGTGTTTGGCTACACCCTCCACGCCTGTGCCCGTGCGCCCCCCTCGGCGGCATGGGATACTGTCGTCGACCGCTACTCTCAGCGGCGCCAGTTGCCGTCCTCCCGCGCTCCGCCCGTCGATCGCGCGACGACATGATGTTTGATTTACAAGTGAAGAACATTTGGTGCTGCCTTGAAGACTTCAACAATGGCATCCCGGAGGATGACAACGTGAAAAACGGTGCGGCACGCCGCCTCCGCCGCCGCCGGAAATTGTTTTTTTGGGGTTTAATACTATATCTCGAATTCTCGATCATAGCATATAAATTCGAGTGTGACTGAATGAAAGATATGGTGTGAACAAACTTGCATTTTTCTCTCTTAATGTACAGACTTATCAAATGTTTTCCTTAAAAAAAACATCAACGATTTTTAATTATAAAACACTGATCGCAACTGTTTTAGTTAGAACACCCGTATGCAAACCGACAGCTTCCCCAGGAAGCTAAGGGAAAATGTGTTGAGCAGGATTTCTGCATCCCTTCAACACAAACGGTTGTTTTGCATGACCCGTGTGCAACCACGTACAGACAATTGGGTAAGATTTGCATATCTTTCATTTTGGGTATGTTGCCATTTCTCAAACTGGAAAGATTGACATTTGTTTATCTAGTAACATTGCCATTTGTCAACCTTGTAACACTGCTATTTATCAAAATATGCAGCTACAAATCACTAGCACTATCTAATTTTTGCAACTAAAATCACTAGCACTGTTCATATGGACACCACTAGCAGGCGTGAGTTTGTGGACGCATATGCAAATGTACAATTGATTACATACAACAAGTCATCAACCCACGACGAGAACGAGGATACAAGTTGGAATATAGATCATTTCCAACAAAACATTCTAGTAAAGTTTTTATCACACAACAAATAACAAAGCGATGAAATGAACTTCAGCTCAACCACTCGTCGACGTTGGAAACACTTGCTTTGAACCAGAAGTGATTCTTTGGGAAGGGCCAGCTACTGTCAATCTCGATACCAATGCAGGACTGATCATCCAGGCTGAAGCGGCCTATTTCACCACCCATATTGGGATGGTATGGAGGCACAGTAATGTCCGAGGTATAGATACAACTGCTTCTCATAAATGGTAGTAACGTTGTGTCAACAGCAGCTGGATCGCCTTCCACCCTCATTAGATAGTTTTGTCCAAGGAAGAGCGAGTTTCCTCCAAGACTTTCAATACTGAACCAGGGAGAAGGTGTTGGCGCTAGTACACTAGTATCCATCCCGAATACCTTAACGATTGTTGGAATAGGTCTGGAGAGTGCAACCATAAGAGACAACACCTACTTGCTTAGTAACATTAGCAGTACCCCATATACAGACAAGATGAGGTGATCCATTGGAATAAGTTGCTAGGCACTACTGAGTATATGGGTCCTGCTCGTCCTCATGCTCGTGAATAAAATTTTCAGGTATAGGTGGTGGAATGTTCACAGGACCATGGAAACACAAGAAGGTTAATTAGTAAAGGGAAACTAGCTAACCCGCATGCATGTGGATGAAACAATTATAATTACAGTGGAAGACAAACGTACCGAAATCATGAGGATTCCATGCAAAAACAGTGCCACGAGTGGTGGCAGCAAACACAAGACCCTCATACTGAATTGCATCACAGTTCTCATCCGTGTATAGATACTGATTTTTTAGAAATATCCATCGAGTCGAACCATGAAGGACGACAACAAGCTTGTCAAAGATAGAGACAATATAAGCATTCCTATAGCCCCAAGAGTTGTTGAGAACTCGACAAATTGCTATCTTCCGTAGACGACACTCAGCATGATCGTATTTGAACTCACATAGAATACCGGTGTACTCAACCTCTGGGCAGTCGTCTGAGATTTTTCAAAGTGGAACCCGGTGATGAGTGTACACATTCACAAGTTACCACTCGCAGTTGTACCCAATATAAACAAACCAATCTCCATCTACGCCTGCCCAAGCCTTGCCCTCAAGCGATGGCATCTTAACATCATACATATCATTATCAAGCGGCATTAACTTACACAAGGCGAGGCTTCCCCCGTCCCCGCGCTAGTCAGCAAGGTCACGGCGAAGAAGATAGGGGAGATCAAACCGCTCCTGAACCCTTGGGTTCCTTGTAATGATGTTATTAGTTGAGTCAAGAATGGTCTTGAACGAACCTGCCATGCTAGCCGAGGTGATGACATCACACCGATCAATGAGTTCCTCCACCGTGTTATCATTCGGTTCGGGGCAAGAATAACGGGGTCATTTTCGGCTTGTTCCCTCCATGGAGAAGATGATCAAACAATGGGAGAAGGAAGGGTGAAGGTAAATGGAGGAGGGAGGAAGAGATAGCGTGCGACCATAGTGCCAAATCGAGAGGGAAAGGCGAAGAGTCGATGGACGGTTGCCACGGTACATGAAGAGGCGCCTGGGGAGCGAAAGGTTGCCACTGAGGTCACACACTGACGACAACGGCCAAGTGAACCGCATGCAATCCCATCGCACAACACGCTTGTCTTGTTAAGTTGAACCGTTTCTGCTCTCTTGTGTCAAAGCAAATAGTTCATCCGAGTGAACCGCATTCCGTATATCACACACACCTTGATCTGGCTGACTGTTTCTTTTGTGTTGCGTAATCACAAACAGTTCATCTGAGTGAACCGTATGCTGTATATCGCACACACCTTCATCTGGCTGTCCGTTTCGTTTGTGTTGCCTAATCACAAATAGTTCATCCGAGTGAACCATATGTTGTGTATCGCACACGCCTTCATCTGGCTGCCCGTTTCTTTTGTTCCTCCTGATCGCAAACTTTTAATTGAACTGAACCATATGCCCTTCATCGCACACGAAACTAAAATCTAAACCGTGTTTGATGCATCCTCCATCGCATACGTTTTCACCTTTTTTGAGGGTTTTCATACACCACCGTTTGCGATTATTGCATCGCACACAGTTTCTCGAAGGGTCTCTGATTGTAGTGTCGCATTAGCAGCATCCTGCAGTAGTGACATGTATCTCAATTCCTATGAGGAGGGATTAGAAAAGAGATGTCATTTGGTTCACATAGGAACTTTTCTATTGAATATATGCTAATGTTTATTGTCCTTTCAAATTGTGGGAGTATAGGAATCCATTCATATGAACCAAGTGACTCTAAAGCTATAAAAATGATATCACATTTATTTGCCTTTGAAATGTGGAATATATGAATCTATTCCTACGAACCAATTGGCTCAAAGGAAAAATCCTATAAAAATCATATCATATAGAGTTCCTATGATATTCCTCCACGCCAAAGGATGGTTGAAATTGCTGCACGTGATACGACGGTCTTTCTATGAAGACTCCTCCCCCATCTTTATATTTACCTCTCGAATATGAATGAAATGATATATACAGGGTATTCTATATGTGCATTTTGGTACACGAAAACTCGGTAAAAGTTTGCGAGGTTCGAATTTTCAATAAATCTATATGCACTACATTTTGGAATGGAGGGAGGAGCATACGGCAGTTGCTAACACTTGCATGGAAGATTTGTGTGTCGGAGGAGTGGCTATTCTGTTGAATGACATGGCAAAACTGACACTGTCAGATGCTAATCTAACGGTTCTTACGTCGTTTGTTAGGAAACGACATGTGGGGAACGTTAGTCATATATGATTTACGGACACAAGCATTGCATTGATACGTGTCCCCTCTCTCTCACGCACACACGCACCCTCACGGGTCACGACTCTCCCGAGTCCTCTCACACCCACCGTCTATCTGCAGGTAGACGTCACACACATATGTGTTCTTCACACCCTACCCTCAGAACTTCTAAAAAAGAAAAGATGTCGCGCAACTTTTATTTTAGCTCACACATCACACACTTATACTATTACTCTTGTGGTGAACATTCTTTGGGCATAGTATATTGTACTGTCACGAAGAGAAGTGATGCACGCACGCACTAGTTCTCTCACACCCACTCGCGCTTAGACCTAGGAGCACATTTTTTGAAGCTGGTAGAACAAAATCACTCCACAATATATATAAGCAGGAGCCTTAGCGCTTGCTTTACTAGGGTTCCTCTCTTTTCACTCTCCCATGCTCTCTAGATCTAAGCAAGACATAGGTGGCCACACTCTGTCTCTGCTCACGGCTTGTCACAAATCCGGCTGGACCACCTCGACCAGGGCAGGGGTGTAGGTGCATCGTTCATACTGTCATCGACGGCGAGGGAGGAGACCAATGGCTGCCAGCGTGTCCCAATCAGCAGCCGTGCCGTTCCTTTGAGAGAGCACTAGCTCGGGAGGGCCTCTGACCCTGTCTTCCTCCCTGCGGTATTGTGGCCAAGATGCGGCTTCCCGACGTCGTCTTTGCCACATGTCGACGACCCTCAGGTATATATTCCTTCGAAACCTGCCTTGCTCTATTGCCCCAGCTCCGCACGTGGCTGCGTGTGGATCTTTTTCTACTTCCGTCGGCTGTTCCAAAGCCACCTAGACTTTTACTATTGTTAGAGGAAAAGCTAGTTCATACAGTCGAATCTAAGAGTTGGTTCAAACAGGGAAGAAAGTGGGAAAGTTGTAGCATGAATCTATAACTTGGTTCTAAGAGGAAACAGGGGAAAGTAGTACATATTGGCTTCCCAACCAGTCTCTTCATTGAAAAGGCAAAGAAAGCAAGGTGGATGGTGAAGGGTGGGGGAAGTGGACCCGTCTCTTGGTCGAAAAAGGAAAGAAAGTGAGGGGTGTTAGGGGACAACGCAAATGAGAATGAGCAGGTCTAGATTTCCTGTGCTCACATAGGAAAATGTCGATGAGGAGATAGAAAATGGGACAAATGCAGACATGCTGCCTGAGTGTTTCCCACTCTCAACAACCACATCTGCCTCACCACTTTATGCCCTTGCTGTCCCTATGCCCATATCACTACCGTTAATGTAAAATCACATGAAGCATTAAGGAATGCCACCTAATGTCACTATAAGTAATGGTCTAGTGCCGTTGATAAATTGAAGCAATGCCACCACCATTTTATGAAGTGCTTCCATCTTGCTTTATTTTCCCATGAATTGTGTTTTTGTAGTTACACTTAAATCTCACACCGCTAACATTGCTTCATCCAAGTGGAACTGCACAAATTTGATTGCACATTTACTGACCATGTTCTACTCTCATGATAGTAACACTAATGTTATTATTCTGCATGTTAATCTAGTGGTAGTGTTGATGTGATGTGATGATACTTACTTAAGGGAAATTTCATACTGTCAATGTAGTGCCAATTATAACACAATAGATGTTGTTGTTAATCATATGCCACTTCAAATAACTGTCACCGTTTAAATAGCCGTATTTTCGTATTTGCGCAAACATGGATGTCTGTCTCCATATTGTTTCTATCTGCGCAATCAAAAGTACACACCTCGATTTTAGTAGAACTGCACAAAATGAGATGGCTATTCCTAGTTGTCGTCCTCTAACCACCCGTCTTCCAGGTATTCCATCATTGGTAGCAACTAGGTAGAATGACCAACTTAATCTAAAAGAAGATGATTTGTATGTTTTACTTCCTGATTGCAGTGCAGGGATGACCGAAAATAACTACATCCTACTCCAGAATGCCCTTTCTACCAGTTCATCCATCGACCAAGGACTAGCTGGCACAGCTGCACGGAGATTTTTGGGATAGTTGCGCAGACAAGAGGCATTGTGGTCTGCTTATTTCTGCAAATAGCGGCGCTTAAATTTAGTGGAATGCGCAAGAATCTCAGATGGTCAGTACACTACATGGTTCAGTTCAGCATTCCAGCTGAGAACACATTTATAATTGGTTACTCTAGAGTGAGAGACATATCCCTAGATGGTGGCAACAAGGAAAAACCAGAGTGAGCTCTAGGAAATTAAAGCCTGCCTAGGGAGGCCCTTTGTTCAGAGAAGCCTTACATGATTTTTCCTGATTTGTAAACCTTCTCACAACTTTGTCTTTTGATGTGGACTAGTATATGTTTATTATGTTCTGTGGATCATTGAGATGTATAAAATTTCTTAACTTATGCTTTTCGAATTTTTTATGAAGCCGAGTTTAATGTGAGTGTTCCACATGAACGCTAGACTAGGTGTGAACGTTTAGAATTTACATTGTGGCCTCAGTTAACTGGATGAACCACTGTAACAAGATACGTAGTTGATTATATGTCAGACAGCAGATTATTGTTTGTTAGCTGGTCGATAGCCTAGTGTTGAAGCGAGCTGAGCCAATGTGGCGTGTTTTGCACAACTGCTTACAAGTGGGGTAGCAGCAATAGTGTTTGCATGTACTTATGTATATGTAGGCTCACAGTTCTCGAACGAGTAATCTATTTCATCAAACACAAACTACTCGTATGATAAACCGTGACACCTTTTGTCCTACCATGCCATATTCATGAAAACTAGTGAGGACACATCTATTTCAGCAACAATTACGATGATTCTCACATGATTCACGTGCACACAAAAGTAGCAGCACTTCCCATAGACGGATTCAAACAGAGTACTAGCCCTAGAGGGCTCGATAATAGGCAAGTTTCGGATAATTAGACTCAATACAAACTACTATTAAGCACTAGGTGGGGCAACTATTTCGATCTAATTTGGGTTGGACACAAGATGGACCATGCCATGAACATCATCGAGGATGTCCGGCAGTATCTCAATCCTATGAACCTTCCTGAAGATAACCTTGTGGCCTTGCCACTCATAAACTTGTTTGTGGAGGCATGCCACGTCATCTTCCTACGTAAGCTTGACAAGAACTGTATGCCTCACAAATGAAGGAGTAGCTTTGAACTTCCGTGCTTCAGTACACCCTGCACAACAAGCCTGACAATAGTGAGGCTGGAATACAACTCGACATTGGTATAAACGCAAATGGTTTATAGGATCCAACAGCCTAAGAACTCTGTTTACCCAGTGCATATATTCAGGTCATTCGCCTCATAGCTAGTGACATGTACAACCACACAATCCTTGTCTGCATCAGGGCTCTAATTGAAATAGAAACAAATTTTGAATTACTTTCTAGTATAAGAAACATAAGTTATTTAAACCATTATGTATAGCATGGCATCGAAGCAAATAAATATTTGCATTATTCATCACCACATACTTAGATGAAAAACCAAAATCGAGATCGGCAAAGAAGAAAATCACTTTGGGCAGCTCAGCGAGGGAGGGGGGACACATCATCGATGGGGGAAAACTGATCCTACATGGCCACGGGGGTTGTAACCTCAAACGAGGCATTGACCATCTCAGTTGTGGCCGTGAGCGTATCTGGTTACGGCTCGGGGGCTCCCTCCATCTTCTTGGAGCTCTCTGTCTCGTGGGGATCAGCCTCTCGCGTCTGCTCCAATATCGGCAGATCTTTGCCTGGTTCTCCTTGGTCCATCATGGAACAGACAAATACTAGGAGAGCACTGAAAGGAAAACACAATCGCAATGACAATGAAACAAAAAAGAGAGTGAGGATCGATAACTGCTTTTCAAAAGTTTTTTTTTCTCAGAACGAAAATATACCAGCATCACGGATCCACTTACGTCCCCTTTGTGGGGAGATAAGAATAGTGGCAGATGCTAATGTTGGCTTTCTTGAAGACGGTGGGGGAGAAGGGGATTCAGCGAAGAGTGAAATGATGGTTGCTTCGTCCGTCTAACTTTGACTGCAAGGATGTCGGGTTTTGTGATACGACGGCTCGCTACTGCCGCGCTATGATCGGGGTGACTGTCGGCCTGCATACTACCTTCTAATTTGCTGCATGGCATTTGGGCCCGCGTGCTGCGTGGCCCGCATGTCGATGAAAAAAAGTAAAATGGCATTCAGTAGAGGGAGACGTTTCGATGACCTCGGAGGAGCCAGAAGCGGTAGTGTATCCATTGTACTAGTAGTAATTGTTTTTCTCGGTAGCTGTAGAGTTTCCACTTTACTAGTAGTAATTATTTCTCTGGCCCTAGGACAAAACAGCCCATCCACCCTAGTAAATAATAAAATCAATTCAAAATCCCATATATTTACTTAATGAGAGGCGCTACCAAAACCCAGCACACTACCCCCCAGAAAAACCTAGGTGCTTTTATTCCTCCTCACACCCACCCACCTCACGTCAGCTTGCTCCACTCGTTCCCCCAAATTCCTCACCTCACTCCTACAGAAAACCCCAGCTCCCCTTCTTCCTCACTACTACAGAAACCCCAGCTCCCCTTCTTCACTCTCTCTACAACTAGGCTTGTCATTGGTTACTCTGCTCAAATCCGTGAGCTCGACGCGACACCCTCGAGGAAAATGGAGTCGGCTGACCCCGGCACCAAGAAGATGAGGCTCTTGCCAGCGGCGACGCCTGTTGTAGATCTCGCACTCGGCAGCGCTGGGGGAAGTGGCGAACCCGCCCCCACCGTATCCCAGGAACCCATAGAATCTCGGGTGGACCACATCAGCGATCTCCCAAACGCCATCCTTGGGGAGATCATCTCGCTTCTCCCCACCAAGGATTGCTGCCGCACCCAACTCCTCTCAATTAGATGCTGCCCTCTATGGCTCGCCATGCCCCTTAATCTCGACTGTCGTCAACTATCTCTCTTCAATAATTTTGAACTCCCCAGAGCCATCATCTCCTCCCACCAGGGCTCCGTTTAAAGCCTCTACATCATGTCATGCTACCTGAGCAAGCATACCATGCCCTGCACGGTGGCCGCCTGGCTGAAATCACCTGAATTCACAGAGCTACAACTGCTTGAGTTCTAATATTCCCCAGGAAATCACGAACCAGATACCGAGCGCCATGTACTTGTGCCCTCAGCACCGATGTCCATCTCGTGGTTTTCCTCCTCTCTCCACACCACCACCTTTGCACTGTGCTACCTACCATACAATCTGGTACTAAACCTTCGACTCACATTTCTCAAGAAACTTTCACTTGTGCGGGTTCATATATCGGAGACCTCATTGCACAACATCATCCACTCCAGTTGCCTGCCCTGGAGTGCTTAGTGTTTCTTTTCACGGTTAGAATTGGTTGTCTCCAAATAAGGTCTTCTAACCTTGTAAGAATTGGAATTTCTTTTGACGAAAGGCATCTCATCATCCAAGATGCCCCTTCACTTCAAAGGTTGATCCTTGATTCTAGTTATTCAACGTTGCAAATAACCGTCCGCTCTACGCCTAAACTGGAGACCTTGGGTGTAACTCATGATCTCTGTGCTCATTTCAAGATGGTGTTTGTCTCCATAGTTCTTTAGGTACTTTATATTATCATCTACACTTGTAACCATAAGCTGCATTTTAAATTTTGTACTAATATTATGTTCTATGCTCAATGAAGAGTTTCTCCATGGATAGGCTATCAATGTTGCTGGATTCTGTAAAGATCTTATATATCCAAGTGAATAGTTTTGATTTGAATAAGATTATTGGCTTGCTGCAATGCTTTCCATGTCTGGAGGAGTTAAATATAAAGGTGATAATTTCACGCACATTGGAAGACCGCATATAGTGTACTAGAATTAATTGTTCAGCTGTTTTCAATCTTCATGTTTTTTTAGACCTTAACTGTTT
Organism: Triticum urartu; assembly: GCF_003073215.2. NCBI lineage: Eukaryota > Viridiplantae > Streptophyta > Magnoliopsida > Poales > Poaceae > Triticum > Triticum urartu. The sequence goes on along the minus strand of NC_053025.1, from coordinate 185,972,996 downwards.
TCAATCTTCATGTCTATTTAGGCAACAAGATGGGGTAAGAAAGTTATAAACAATCGACGGATTCGTATGCACCGAGATTTTCTCACTTCTCATGACATTCGATTGAAGAGAATAATGCTATAACGATATGTAGCCAACCAAGCAAACACTAGATTTGTCACATTCTTCCTACTGAATGAGTGGTTACTATTGTCCATCAGGCTTAAGTTTATCAGCAGCATGGCTTTGACGGATGGGTATGTCGAAGAGCAAAAAAAGGTGTTTTAGGTGGACAAAACACCTTCTGAACGTGTCGGGCTTCTATTTATAACATATTGTGGTCATAATCCAGTAAATCTTACGACCCAGGATGTCCATTCTATGGACCTGACCGATCCATTTGACTGTGACTGCCGAAAATAGTGCTGGAGTTAGATGTTGTTGCCCTTTTCAATCTGTGTTTTGCCTAAACCTGATGAAAAATTAACCCTCGTCCTTTTGTATAGTTTGTATGCTGGATTAAGATGTTCTTGCCTTTTCCAACTCAGCTGTGACTGTCATATTTTCTTTGAAACAAGGCAAATGGCTTGCCATTCGTTTAATTTAGAGTGAAATATTTTAACAAATCCCAACCAAGGGAAATAACATCACTCTCACCGACTGCTTGAGCTCACTGTGCATTACATAAGCCAAGTGATTAGCCCCCACAAGCACCCACAAACTTATTTTGAAGTAGCACACCAAGGGGCTGTAAATTTTCATAAGAAAGGCTACATGACTGTGTAAGATTTGGATTCTGACATTTGGGACCCATGAGGAAATAGCCTATCCAAGGTGGTGTCGACTTACTAGCTAATCAACAAATGATTCTGCCTATGAGCTGTTGGATTGACATCCAACATCTGTCATGTATCTTCTATCTCTTGTCTTCTTCCTCCAGCTGCCCAAACCAAACCACCCCGTCGGGTCCGCCTGCTCCCGCCTCTCATGGCTAACTACGCCTCCTCCGCCCTACCTTACCCTCCAATGTTAGCCAGTCCCTCCCTCTATTCCCCCAAATGTCCTGTTATTCTCGGGCGACGTCAGCGCCAACATGCTCCCACACCTGAACCAGTCAACCCACGTACTCCCCCCCGCCGGCGACTGGCCGATCCATCTTCCATGGCTCCTATTCGTTCCGTCCGAGGCATCATCGTCGTCCTCCGCCTTGGTTCGCTCGCTGTGCACGGTGCGCTACCCTCTTGCGTTGTCAAAGTCGTCAACAACTGAGAGGAACAAGGAGATGACTGTACGTCGAGAGGACGTCAGTTGGGACCCACCATAGTCATGGCAGTACGCAAGCAAGTGCCTCATTATTACAAGCTCAAAAAAATGGTTCCTCCTAATGGTTGGACATCTGGGCTCACGCCATTGTCAACGTAGTCAATAAACGAGAGAATCACACAACGAGTGCCTGACACCAGGGACCTAGCAAGTCGCGCAGTTGTTATTTACTTTTTTTGAGGAACAAGTAATTGTTATTTATACTAGTTTTAGTGACGGATCAGGGTAACAACGGGTCTGTGCGGGGGCTGTGGCCCATCTAGCCACGGTTTTATTTATGTTTACCAAATCATGAGCCCAGTTGTGTTTTTTTCTTGCTAAAAATGGCTAGCCCAGTTCTACTTTTTTTAAAGAAATACCCGAACGAGGCCTACTTGCTTTGTTGCCCTGCTGGGCTGCAAATCTTTCAAGATGAGGAGAGTTTCATTCAGTTTGCCCAGAAAATGGGCTATCAGTAATAAGAAATGGGTAGTACATTTTTAAAACACATCAAACCGGGAATTGCCTTCAATTTTTTTTCATTACAAGATTTTAAATTCCATTGATTTTTATGCGTGGACAATTATTTGGATTTTATATTTATATAGTTTGAATGTGACTCGAAATTTCAGGATTAAAAATAGTTGACCACACCAAAATATTAAAAAATTAGTATAATTTTTAACCGTGGCCATAATATGGGTTGTTATGCTAACAAAAATAAGATGGGGTTCGAAAAATCCTTAAGAATTAGCAAATGGGTTGTAAATTACTAGAAATAATGGCAGATGGGTTGGATGTTGTTTTCCACAGATTTGAGGCTGACTTGTGCGCCTACTACAGGTTGATGACGCGTAAGCTTTCCTAAAAAATGGTTGATGGACACACAACACTGTGTCAACTTAGTTAACACACGAGAGCAATGACTGATGGATGTCCATCCAACGGCCGTCGGGCTTCCTCAATCTCTCCTCTTCCTGCTCTAGCAGCCGCTCAGACAAGCGCCGGTGGGACTGCCTGCTCCCTAATCCAGAGGCCGCCTGTGCTGCCGCGCAGGCCTCACCACCCCACCATACTCCCATCGCTGGCCTAGCCATCCATCAACTAACCTGCACCTGCTGTTATTCTCCGGCGAGGGCATACGAAATAGTAAACCCTCGTACTCCCCTCCATGTGGGAAACAACTGATGAGTCCTACCTGGCTCTATGTTGTTCCCTTCCTAGACCTCGCCATCGTCCATCGCCCTAGTGCTCCCGGCGTGGCGTGGTGAACGAACGACATCCATCGGAAGTGGACTATACGTGGAGAGGCTGACAGCTGGGTCCATGGCCGCACGCAAGGAAATGCCTCCTTATTATGCGCAAAATAATGATTCCTCCACCTGACAGTTGGGATCCACTAGAAGGGCCTCTATATTTTGTGAAAAAAGTTCCTCCCGCTGATAGGTCGGATCGACCAACTATATCTTCGCATGCAAGGAAGTGCCTCCTTATTACGCATAAAAAAATGAATACTACCCCTGCTAGTTGGGACCCACCAAAGTTGGAGGCTGACTTGTGGGCCTATTGATGCAGACGGAGGGCTTTGTCAACTCAGTCAATATGAACGATTCTAGCTCCAATGACCCTGCAATGGCCATCCAACAGCCGTACTGCTTCTTCAACCTCTGGTCTTCTTGCTCCAGCCGTCCAAACCAGCGCCGGCCGTGCCACCTGCTCCTGCCTCGAGGAGCCGGTTGTGCTGCCGCGGAGGCCTCACCGCCCCCTACTACTCCCGCTGTTGGCTAGGCCATCCCTCTACTCACCGACACCCCCTGTTATTCTCCGGCGATGGCAACCTCACACCGTAGCCGAACCAGTGAAACCTCGTATGCCTCTCCGCGTTGGCATCCACTACCGCGTCTTCCCCGGCTTCGCGTCGTCTCCTTCCTAGGCCTCGCCGTCGTCCACCGCCTTGGTGCTCTCGGAGCGGCGTGGTCAATGTTGTCAAGGAATGACTTGCATGGGAACAGTACTGTATGTGGAGAGGCTGACAACAGGGCCCACGGTTGCATGCTTGGAAATGCCTCCTTATTACGAGCAAAATAATGATTCCTTCACCTGACAGTTGGGAACCACCGGAAGGGCCTTTGTATTTTGCGGAAAAAAATTCCTCCCACTGATAGGTCGGACCCACTAGCTACATCTTTGCACGCAAGGAAGTGCCTCCTTATTACGCACAAAAAAATGAATATTCCCCTGATACGTCTCCAATGTATCTATAATTTTTGATTGTTCCATGCTGTTATATTATCAATCTTGGATGTTTTATAATCATTTTATAGTCATTTTTTTATCATTTTTTGGTATTAACCTATTGACATAGTGCCAAGTGCCAATTGCTATTTTTTTGCATGTTTTTACATTAAAGGTAATCAACATCAAATGGAGTCCAAATGCAGTGAAACTTTTTGTGGATTATTTGGACCAGAAGACAACCAATGGGACAAAGAAGCACCTGGGGGCTACTCTGAGGGGAGCACAACCCACCAGGGTGCGCCTGGAGGCCAAGGCGCACCCTGGTGGGTTGGGCCCACCTCGGGTGCCCCCGGGACCGCCTCTTTACTCTATAAATACCCAAATATTCCCGAAAACCTATGGGAGTCAACGAAAATCAATTCCAGCCGCCACAGAGTCCATAACCACTAGATCCAATCTAGACACAATCACGGAGGGGTTCACCACTTCCATTGGTGCCTCTCCGATGACACGTGAGTAGTTCTTAGTAGACCTCCGGGTTCGTAGTTAGTAGCTAGATGGCTTCCTCTCTGTCGTTTGATTCTCAATACAATGGTCTCTTGGAGATCCATATAATGTAACTGTTTTGCGGTGTGTTTGTTGGGATCCGATAAACTTTGAGTTTACGATCAAATATATCTCTTTTTATCCATGAAAGTTATTTGAGTTTCCTTGATCTCTTATATGCATGATTGCTTATAGCATCGTATTTGTTCTCCGATATTTGGGTTTTTTTCCAACTTGATCTATTGATCTTGCAACGGGAAGAGGTGCTTTGTAGTGGGTTCGATCTTACGGTTCTTGATCCTAGTGACAGAAGGGGAACTGACACGTATGTATCGTTTTTACTAAGGATAAAACGATGGGGTCTATTTCTACATAGATAGATCTTGTGTACATCATGTCATCGTTCTTATTGGATTACTCCGTTTATCCATGAACTTAATACACTAGATGCATGCTGGATAGTGGTCGATGTGTGGAGTAATAGTAGTAGATGCAGGCAGGAGTCGGTCTACTAATCTTGGACGTGATATCTTCATGATTATTTGAATTTCTATCAATTCCCCAATAGTAATTTGTTTACCCACCATTTGCTATTTTTCTCGAGAGAAGCCATTAGTGAAACCTACGGCCCCCGGGTCTCTTTCTCATATTATTTGCCTTTGCGATCTATTTTATTTGCCTTTTATTTTCAGATATATTAAACCAAAAATACAAAAATATCTTGCTGCAATTTATTCTCATTTATTTTATTTGGCGTTCGATCTAACAATCTACTACAATTTATTCATGTCTGTTTGCCAATTTCTGGCGTCATTACCGGAAAGGGATTGACAACCCCTTTAATACATCGGGTTGCGAGTATTTTTTATTTGTGTGCAGGTGCCGTTTAGGTGTTGTTGCTTGGTTCTCTTACTGGTTCGATAACCTTGGTTTCATCACTGAGGGAAATACCTACCGTTGCTGTGTCGCATCATCCCTTCCTCTTTGGGCAAATACCAACATAGCTTTAGGCCGCATCATCCCCCTGCTAGCTGGGACCCACCGTAGTTGGAGGCTGACTCGTGGGCCTACTGACGCGGATGGAGGGCTTTGTCAACTTAGTCAATATGAACGATTCTAGCCCCAGCGAACGTACGATGTCCATCCAATTGCCGTAGTGCTTGTTCAACCTCTGGTCTTCTTGCTCCAGCTGCCCAAACCAGCGCCGGCCGTGCCGCCTGCTCCTGCCTCCCTTGGCCGACTGTGCTGCCACAGAGGCCTCACCACCCCCTACTACTCCCGCTGATGGCCAGGCCATCTCTCTACTCACCCACACCCCCCTGTTATTCTGCGGCAATGGTAGCCTCACACCGTAGCCGGACCAGTGAACCCTCGTACTCCTCTCCTCGTGGGCATCCACTACCGCATCTTCCCGGCTTCACGTCGTCTCCTTCCTGGGCCTCGGTGTTGTCCACCACCTTGGTGCTCTTGGCGCAGCGTGATCAATGTGGTCAAGGAACGACTTCCATCGGAAGAGTACTATACGTGGAGAGGCTGACAGCTGGGTCCATGGACGTGGCAAGTAAGTGCCTCCTTATTACACGCAAAATAATGATTCCTCCACCTGACAGCAGGGACCCACCGGACGGGCCACTGTATTTCATGAAAAAACATTTCCCCCTGACTGCTGGGACCCACCTGCTACATCTTTGCATGCAAGGAAGTGCCTCCTTATCCTCCATGATAGTCGGGACCCACCTGGTCGAAGCGTACGTATTGTTCTCATTCTGGTCGCAAACGTGTCCGTACATACTGGTCGATAGGTCAGTCTGCAGGCTGTAGCGAGGAACCGTGGCCGAGTGAGGAAGGGCACTTGTCATAGTAGAGGCGCGCACGTAGCATGTGACACAGTACCGTTAATATCATGTACAAGTACGTACAACCATGGTGCAAGAATGTAAATACGGCCACGTATGTACATACTGGCGGGGTCTCGAACGCCTACTCACGCATATGTATGGCCAGGGCACATGTACATGGAGAGGCAGTGACGACGTCCTGTAGATCGGCAGCCAATCGGCTGGGCTGGAACAGAGAAACTACGTCGTTGTGTTCATTGGGAGGCAATGGAACGCGTGCTATTCATCGGGAGCCAACCGTCTTGGATGGAACAATCGATTGAAACGAGGCCTGGCATACCACAGAATGGAAGAAACGTCCTTCTGTACGATCGCCTGCGGTCGAAACAGGATCCTGTTCACTTGGAGGGGTGTGGCATACCGCAAAACGGAGGAAACATACTTATCTTCGACCTCCTGCGGCCGAAACGGGGTCCTGTTGATTGGGAGGGGTGTGGCGTACCACAAGACCGAGGAAACGTACTTGTGTTGGAGCGCTACAGTTGAAAAGGGGGTCCTTTTCATCGGGAGGGGTGTGGCGTACCGCAAAACGGGACTCCACGGGCTACTGTTTATCTCCACCGTCGACCTCCTCCAGCCTCGACGGGCTACTGTTCATCCACCGTTGACCTCCTCCAGCCTCCAGCTGCAACTGTTCATCCACGAGCTCCTGTTCATCCAGCCTCCACCGCTCCAGCACCGGCTACTGTTCAACCAGCCCTCTCCACGGGGTCTTGTTCAACCACCCCTCCACAGGCTATTGTTCATCCAGCCCTCCACCGGCTACTGTTCAACCAGCTCTCCACGGGGTCCTGTTCGTCGAGCCCTCCACAGGGTCCTGTTCATCCAGCCCCAACCTGCTCGATCGGGGTCCTGTTCATCCAGCGACAACATCCTCTACTACCACGGGGTCTTGTCCATCCAACCCCCATCGGGAACTGTTCATCCAACCCCCTAACAATGCACAGTTTTCATCAAGAGGCAGCAGGTTCGATTGACTTGAGTTAGCCGTAGTAGCGAAGAAATCGCTCGATCTGGTTCAGTTAACAGCTAGATCGATCGCTCGGGTTTAGTAACGCAGAACCTCCAGTGCAATCACTCAGGTTCAGTAGGTGAACGCCTCAATCGGGTTCAGTTAGAGCCCAACGCCTCGCACCCACGCGCGGACGTGTACAAGAGAAACACGCATTGCTCAGCCCCGACCACCCACTGTAACCGGGAACTCCTGGATATTTTCCTCGCCCTCGCTTCTACCATGGTTTTTTCCGTCATGGATGGCCCAAAGAATGTCATGCAGCCGCGTCTCCGGCCCGGCCAAGACGAAAAGCCCATTTTCTGTCATGATTTTTTGTCATGGAAGTACGATCCCACCACATCTATGATGATATAGGGTTTTGTCACAATTATCGTCATAGAAGTGTCATAAGCATGACAAAAAAATTTCGTTAGGCCCAAAATGTCACGGATGTGTCTTTTTTTGTAGTGGGAGGACCTGGCCACGAGGGCTTGCCGGCTCGTCGAAGAGAGAAGCCGGGGCCTTCTCGGGCGTGCATTCTCACGAGTCTTCAGTCAACTTCTCAACCGCGATCCCCATTTTGACTTCAACGACGCGATAGCCCCCGTGCCCCGGGTCATCCAGGGCAATCTGGCAGACTGGGTGGACGACCATTGTCACAGCCCTAGATCAGTCTTTGTTTGTCTTTGCTTGATCACCATGTCATCATGTTTAAATTCAAATCAATTTGAATTGGGGATGTTCAAACCCTACCATCAATCGGAATTCAAATAGGTTCAGCCTAAAAAAACTTTCAATGAACCTGAAATGCCCTTCATAAATGTTCATCATTTTTTTTGGGTCCAGATCCTCTGTCAAGAATGGTGCACATATTTCTAAGATATTTTGGATTTTTGAATTAACTCATATTGTATTTGAATTGGAGCTATTAATTCCGATAAAATATTTGGTAGCTCCAAATATTCTGAAACTTGGTGAGGGCCTCTGGTTTAAATCAGATAGTGACCACAAAAGTTTTCAGAATTTTATAAAGTGGTTTGGTATTTAAACTAAATCAAAAACAAATTACAGAAATAGAAGAAAACAGAAAAAGTAAAGATAGAGAGGACTTAACTGGCTTACATGCAGCCCACCTGGTGGCCCAGCTGTGCAACCCAGCCCACCTGGCCTTGTGCCAATCGTCTCCCACCTCCTGCCAGTGGGCAGGAGGGCGCATGCGCGACGTGCACGGGCACACGCCCTCCATCTCCTGCTTGCCGCCGCTACCTGGACGCGCCTACGAGCACCACACAACCCCCTAGGCACTCTCACCCTCTCTCCCATGTCTCTCCCTCGTCCACCCCTCCCCCCGAGCACCACCAAGTGGAACTCGTCGCCGCCACTCACTGCCACCGCGTCCACCGAGCTCCCCTCGCCTCCTCTCCTTTTTCCAATGTGTCTGCATCGATGCCGTGGAGTACCTAGATGAAGCACGCACTTGCGGGACGCCTGAAACGATGCCCTTATCGCCATCTCCATCCTCGGGTGCTGCCGTTCATCATCGTCGATTTGCTCCGGCCAAGTCGTCCTCGAGCCCGCTTCGACGCCATCTACATGCACTATGAGCACCCGCGTCTTTCCCCTCTCTCCTCGTAGTCAAACTCATCCTCTAGCTAGCTCCATAGCCGGACCCGGGAGCTCCCTGCCACCCGCCCTTGTCGCCGCTGTTGCATGAGCTCGAACGGGTCGTGCTCGTGCACCACACCGAGCTCCTGGTGACCCCAGGAGGCTGCCCAATGCTTCACTTTTCCCGCCCATAGAAGGTGCGTCCGGACGACGTGATATGGGTCGGACTAATGGGCCATGAAGATACAAGATAGGAGACTTCCTCCCGTGTCTGTACGGGACTCTCCTTTGCGTGGAAGGCAAGCTTGGTGTTCAGATATGAAGATTCCTTCCTCTAAAATGACTCTGTACAACCCTTGACCCCTCCGGTGTCTATATAAACCGAACGGTTTTGTCCATAGGGGCGATCACGATCATACAAGCTAGACATCTACGGTTTAGCCATTATGATCTCATGGTAGATCCACTCTTGTAAATCTCATATTCATCAAGATCAATCAAGCAGGAAGTAGGGTATTACATCCATCAAGAGAGCCCAAACCTAGGTAAACACTGTGTCCCCTGTCTCCTGTTACCATCGACCGTAGATGAAAAGTTCGGGACCCCCTACACGAGATCCGCCGGTTTTGACACCGACATTGGTGCTTTCATTGAGAGTTCCATTGTGTCGTCATCAGAAGGTTCGATGGCTCCATTAGTCATCTACAACAATGCCGCCCTGGGGGAGGTTTTTCTCCCCGGCAAGATCTTCGTATTCGGCGGCTTCGCACTGCGGGCCAACTCGCTTGGCCATCTGGAGCAGATCGATAGCTACACCCCAGGTCACCAGATTAGTTTTGGAAATCTGGACTATGTCGCTGATATCCGAGGAGGCTTGATCTTCCAAGGGTTCACGACCCCAACCTCCGCTCTGGCATTAGATGCGGAGCGCATCGCCAGGTCCGAAGACGGGATTCTTGAGCCTCCCGGACTATCTGCGGCCACTAGGCCCAGTATGGGAGAGCAGGAGGAAATAGTGTCGTTGGCAACCATCATGAAGCCGGACTCTTCTCCGGACACTGGCTTCGAACCCTCGGCGTAAGCATCGTATGATCTCGGTCAAGGAGTCTCCCTCCCGCCGTACCCCATAGACTATGTTCTCCCTGGCCAAGTCCCGCCTTTAAGCGAGCCTTTGGATTGATGCGATCCCTCGTCATTACAGAGGAGCAACGTCCGAAGTATGCTAAGCCCGGACTAGGGGCTGTGAACGGGGAATTTCACGTCCCACCCACCACCCACTTCATAGCCATTGTCGAGAATTTAACTGACATGCTCAATTATGGCTCCGAAGACATCGATGGTATGGACGACAATGCCTGAGAAGAGCAGGCCCAAAACCCGCGGTTTACTAGAGCTGGATGGCCACCTCTTCGTATGACGTGTACATGGTGATACACCCAAGGAGGGTAACGGCGACAATGTCAAAGATCCAGTAGAGGATAAACCTCCTGAGACACAGCCAAAGCGTCGACGTCAGCGCCGCCACTCTAATTCACGCCGTGGAAAACACAACGATCCCGGCACGAGAGACAACAATACTCTGGACGAAGCAGAAGACAAAGAAGACCCCGTCGATCCAACCTCCGAACAAGATGATCGGGAAGATGGGCAAGTTAGGCCTGATGAACAGGGCGTAAACGAGGACTCGGAGGAAAGTAATTATCTTCCATTCTTCGAGGACAAGGTGAGCCTCGACGACGAAGAATTTACTGTGCCTAAGGAACCCCTCGAGCATCAGCGCTTTAAGCACCGGCTAATTACCACTGCAAGGATCTTGAAAAAGGAGCGGCAACAACTTCAAGCTAATCAAGACCTACTTAACGACAGGTGTACTAATGTCCTGGCAACCTAGGAATATTGCCTCGAGCGCCCAACCAAAAGTTACCTGAAGCGTAAACTACTACCTCAATTCGACGACGAGGCACTTGGGCCTGTACCATCAGCGCGTAACTCAGCTGACCGACCACCACATGGCCGGGACAAAACGACAACTCAAGCCGAACAGTCCCGAGGTGATGATCTTCATGCCATCAAATACCTCCCGCTAAAACTCAAGGGACCAGCTCGGCACTGGTTGAACAGCCTCCCAGAAAACTCCATTGGCAGCAGGGAAGACTTGGAAGATGCCTTTCGCGAAAACTTCCAAGGTACATATGTCCGGCCTCCGAACACCGATGACCTCAGTCACATCATCCAGCAGCCCGAAGAATCAGCCAGGAAACTTTGGACTTGGTTCCTAATTAAAAAGAACCAAATTGTCAATTTTCCAGATGCTGAAGCACTTGCGTCCTTTAAACATAGCGTCCATGATGAGTGGCTCGCCCACCACCCCGTCCAAGAGAATCCAAAGTCCATGGTAGCTCTTACCGCACTAATGACCCTCTTTTGCGCGGGAGAAGCAATAGCGCGAGCGATCCGGGCACTTGCGAAGTCCTCCAAAGTCAGGGACGGCAATGGCAGGCCATGATGCAATAAAAACATGCGTCGCAGCAATAATGAAGGAACCCAAGACATAATGGTCAACACTGGATTTAGTGGCTCGATAGCCGGTCAACGGAAGAAGCCATTTAAGGCAAACAGAGATGGGCCATCCGGTCTAGACAAGATATTGGATAGACCCTGTCAGATCCATGTAGCCCCGACAAACCCGCCAACCATACCAACAGAAATTGTTGGGTTTTCAAACAAGCCGGCAAGCTCAATGCTGAACACAAAAGGAAGGGGCCGCCAAGTGACAGTGAAGAAGAAGAGGCTCACCTCCCGAGCACCGAGGGATAGAAGCAATTTCCCCCCAAAGTAAAAATAGTCAACGTGATATACGTGACGCATACCTTTGAAAGGGAGCGCAAGCACGAACTATAAGATGACCACGCCATAAAGCCGGACGCCCCACAATTCAATCCATGGGCGGCCTGCTCGATCACTTTTAATCATGAGGAACACCCAACCAGTTTCCGTCACGGAGGTTCGGTAGCTCTGGTCCTTGATCCATTTATCGACGGATTCTATCTTACGCGAGTCCTCATGGATGGCGGCAGTAGCCTCAATTTACACTATCAAGACACTGTCCGCAAAATGGGCATTGACCCTTCAAGGGAGTAATACCCGGCGTAGAAGCTCACAGCACTGGCTCAATCTCACTGGAAGTCGTCTTTGGTTCACCGGAAAACTTCTGACATGTGGACTTGATCTTCGACATTGTCCCATTCCGCATTGGCTACCACGCACTGCTCGGGCGGACCGCTTTCGCTCATTTCAATGTGGTCCCAAACTACGCTTATCTAAATCTTAAGATGCCCGGTCCACGCGGCACCATTACAGTCAATGGAAACACGGAATGCTCCCTTCGCACTGAGGGGCACACTGTGGCAATCACAGCCGAAGTACAAAGCGGCCAACTCAAGCCGCATATCTCATCGGTCATTAAACCGCCGGCCTCTGCTACATAGGACTGATCAATTTTAGAGCTTGATTAGCAGCTCCGCCTCCGTCGTTCGTCCTATATACCCGTGGAGTTTGTACCGCGCATACATAATTATGCACTCAAAATACCTTGGTCAACGGCAGAGGCATAATACGGACAGGCCTAGAAAGCGGTTTTTCCAGACTTTAGCCTTTTCTCTTTTCCGAACTATTTTCTTCTCTTTTTTCCACTGGTGAATCAATACCTGTCCGTCCTATGGACCTGGAAGGACTCTTTACGAGCCCGGTTTCCATAGAAATAACCGGGGACTGCTCCCTTCAACGAGGCCTTTTCATGGAAGCATAGGCAGCACAGACGTGCGACAGGAGGTCCAAAAGATTTTTTGTAGGCCAAAAACTCTATTGGAAACCTGTACAGAGCCTTTTCCCTCAGCCCTCGACACCTAGGCACAAAATCGCCAGGGGCTTGATACGGCAACATACGGGTTGCTGAAAAGATGCGAACAACCCTATATCATACTTCGACGTCACGAGTTTGGCATTATAGGCATCAACTCTGAATCATGTCTTTGGTCAATAGTTGGGTTGGCCGGCTCCTATGCTTGCTACCCTACGTTCCGTCTTATCGGCTAGGGTAGTAAAGGGAGAACTACTGTGATTGTGTTTCCAGTTCACCTAGTCAAACACCTCAGTAGTGAAAGCCGAAAACTAAGTGCCATGAAGCAGCGAGAGCTGGTCAATCACTCGGTGACTTCTCAGAATCATTTGCGATTTCTTCTGTATTACACGAAGGACCATTTTTTCTTTGGTCACCTACGCAACGCAACTGGATTCGGATAACTGTGTGCATACCAGGGGCTACATAGTAGACCCGCTATAAAATTCCTATGGCCAAGTGAAGGTGTTAAAGCCCTATAGTCCGATTGCCTAGTTCGCGGCACCGGCACCTCCATTGCGGACCAAGACGTTGGGTCAAGAGTGATCAGGTGCTATTCCGAACACCCCCGCATTTTATGCGAGGGGGCCGAAGCCGACGACTCGCGAACTTTCAGGTTATAAGAAATGGCTGCATAGGAGGAAATAATGGCAAAGGTATATAACACAACTTTAACGTATCATAATATTCTTTTTCATATTTTTGGTACATTTATTCAAATATAATATCCTTCGAGCACTGACCTTGTATCAAGCAGGCGCCCTCTAGGAGGTCCTTGAAATAATGCTCCGGCGTGCGATGGTCCTTGCCTCCAGGCGGACCCTTAGTTGCAACATCGGTGGCCTTCATCTTTGCCCAGTACATCTTGACGTGGGCGAAGGCCATCAGGGCACCTTCTATGCACACCGACCGCTTGACGGTGCCAACATGCGGTAGTGCATCGACAAGCCGCTGCACCAAACTGAAATAGCTGCTCGGAATGGGTTCGGCCGACTGCTACCTCTTGAGCATTGCGTTGGTTTTCCCTTGAAGATGAAAGGGTGATGCAGCAAAGTAGCGTAAGTATTTCCCTCAGTTTTTGAGAACCAAGGTAGCAATCCAGTAGTAGACTACACGCAAGTCCCTCGTACCTACACAAACAAATAAGAACCTTGCAACCAACACGATAAAGGGGTTGTCAATCCCTTCACGGTCACTTACGAGAGTGAGATCTGATAGAGATAATAATAAGATAAATATTTTGGTATTTTTATGATATAGATAGAAACTAAAGATTGCAAAATAAAATAGATGGGAAACTTATATGATAAAAGATAGACCTGGGGGCCATAGGTTTCACTAGTGGCTTCTCTCAAGATAGCATAAGTATTACGGTGGGTGAACAAATTACTGTCGAGCAATTGATAGAAAAGTGCATAATTATGAGAATATCTAGGCATGATCATGTATATAGGCATCACGTCCGCGACAAGTAGACCGAAACGATTCTGCATCTACTACTATTACTCCACACATCGACCGCTATCCAGCATGCATCTAGCGTATTAAGTTCATAAGAATAGAGTAATGCATTAGGCAAGATGACATGATGTAGAGGGATAAACTCAAGAAATATGATATAAACCCCATCTTTTTATCCTCGATGGCAACAATACAACACGTGCCTTGCCGCCTCTGCTGTCACTGGGAAAGGACACCGCAAGATTAAAACCAAAGATAAGCACTTCTCCCATTGCAAGAAAGATCAATCTAGTAGGCCAAACCAAACTAATAATTCAAAGAGACTTGCAAAGATAAAAATCATACATAAAAGATTTCAGAGAAGAATCAAATATTGTTCATAGATAAACTTGATCATAAACCCACAATTCAATGAATCTCGAGAAACACACCGCAAAAAGAGTTACATCAATTAGATCTCCAAGAATATTGAGGAGAACATTGTACTGAGATCCAAAGAGAGAGAAGAAGCCATCTAGCTAACAACTATGGAGCCAAAGGTCTAAGGTAAACTACTCACACATCATTGGAGGGGCCATGGATTTGATGTAGAGGCCCTTCGTGATCGATTCCCCCTCCGGCGGAGCTCCGAAAAAGACCCCAAGATGGGATCTCTTGGGTACAGAAGGTTGCGGAGGTGGAAATAGGGTTTTGTGGTGCTCTTGGATGTTTTCGGGGTATATGAATATATATAGGAGGAAGAAGTAGGTCGGCAGAGCCACGAGGGGGAGGGTGCGCCCCCTGCCTCATGGACTCCTCGTTGGTTGCTTGACGTCCACTCCAAGTTCCCTGGATCATGTTTGTTCCAAAAATAACCCTCCCGAAGGTTTTATTCCATTTGGATTCCATTTGATATTCCTTTTCTGCGAAACACTGAAATAGGCAAAAAAACAACAATTTGCACTAGGCCTTGGGTTAGTAGGTTAGTCCCAAAAATAATATATAAGTGTATAAATAAGCCCATTAACATCCAAAACTGATAATATAATAGCATGCAACAATCAAAAATTATAGATACGTTGGAGACGTATCACTGGCCATAGCCGAACCACAATGTCCTTCATGGCAGCTCCGGGCATCTTGTGTAGCTCGGCCCACTAGGCCATCTGTTCGTTCAGCAACGCCGGACGCCTTGACACGTTGAATTGCAACCTGAAAAACCTCTCCGTAGCACGTCCTTCCTATGCTTGGAAGAACTGCGCTGCGTCAGAAGCACTCCTCGAACGCGTCTGGAGAACTCCACATTTGGTTAAGTAGAGCATACTTTGGGTCGCCGAACTTAGTCTATAAAAGAAAGGGCTTACCAACCGCTATCTCCCAAGCCCGTCGGATCTCCTCCCAAGCAACTCTATATTCGGATCGCACTTCTTTCGCCTCTAGTAAGACCTTGTTATCCTCCTCGAGAGATTTGCACATGTTAGTGACATCCTTCAGCTCCCGCTCCATAGTTGATATTCTCTCCTGGCACTGGCGCCGAATGGCCTTTTTGGCATTTAAATCCGCAGCCGCCTTCTTGGTGGCTGCGTCGCTCACTCTGGCCTGCTCCTTGGCCCGGGCAATTTCAGCCCAAAGGGTCTCAACTGCGGCAACACTATCTGTAGTTATGCATGTCACTGTATATGATTTTCAGCCTCTTGCACATACTAGTATACATGCATAAACAAGCTGCCCCAACATATACCTTGTGCCTCATCGAGTCGCCTGTTAATAAGAGTTATGTCCTCATCCGCTAACTCAAGTTTCCGCTTTAGATCTGCAAATTCCGCAGCTTGGGCAGTCGCCATCGATGCAACAACCTGTGTTTGAATTAATTAGGTTACTTCCTGAGCATATATTTTTGATCCTCTGATCGCCTCCATGTGAAGGCCGACCAGAGTCTTAGGGGCTAATCCTGTACACGGCTGCATTATGCGTATAAAAATAGTTAAGCTATTGCTTTGCATACCTCGAAGCATCTCAACAGGCCCAGGAAGGCTTCATTTAATCTGCTTCTCACGGACAGAACCCTTTCAACTACCGTACCCATTAAGGTATGATGTTCCTCTAAGATGGACACACTTTGTAATGTGCCCATCATAGTAACCGGCACCTCCGGATTCCTGGAGGCTACTACGAGAGTATGCATTCCCTTCCAAGGGGTACATTGGCTCGACCCTAGAGTCGTCTTCGGCTATAGGCCAGATAGTTTGGCGCCTTCATTGCTGGCCCCCGTAGGGGCTGCACCCCCCGGACCCTTGCTGATTGAAGTACCACCCTCGGGCGTTGTTTTCATTGTCCCCCACGCCACTTGATGGCCAGGGGAGATTCCCCGGGAGGACACCTCGAAGTCGTCCGCCCTAAGAGGCGAGGAAGCATGAGAAGGCGTCTCGCTTTCGATAATCCCCGGAGATAAGACCCCAGATGAGGAGGACTGTTGGGGTGGACTGTGGGCCGAACTTCAAGCATATAGTTTAAATGTTACCCCTGCAACTGGAAATAAAACGAGGTATGTCTAGAGCATCCTTGTTGACTTACGGCTCGGCAAGGGGCTTGTCCCTATCGAGGTTCCTTGCGATGACATCGGCTTCAGAACCCGAACCATATGGTAGGGATACCTTCCTTTCTTGGGTGCTCCCACCTCCAGGTCTTCAGATGCAGTCCTTTTCCTCCCATGAGGGGAAGGGTTATCACCTTCTCCTTCCCCTTCATCTTTCGAAGAGGGAGCTTCAGTCTCCCCGGACATAGTGTCCAGCATACTTGCAGAGTGGAGGCCGCTTTCGGCCACTTCGCTCTTCTTCTTGTCCTCTTGCACTAGCACTTGATACGGCACCGGTACCAGCATCCTCGTCAACACAGGATCTGCGGAGTCTTTGGGAACTGGAGCTGAACACCTCATTCGCTCTGCCTTCTTTATCCAGCCATGGTCAAAGAAAGAACTCTCAGTACATCGTGATAGCATAATCAACCGAGTTGCGGTCAGAAATTGGGTGCTTACCGAGGTATCCGGATGGTTGCAGTCGAGACCGATGTCCTCTGACGTGTTCGGCCACTGCTTTCGAGTCTTGAAGAACAGTTTCCACATCCCTTCTTGTGTTGTGCCGAAGAACTGCTGAAGGGTCAGCGGTCCTTTAAGATTGAAGTCCCACATGCGGAGAGGCCGTCGCTGGCATGGGAGGATCCAGTGGACTAGCATCACTTGGATCACGTTAACAAGTCCAACGTCCCTTTTGGAGGATACTCCGGATACAACTTCGCAGCGTCTGTACTTCATCAGCTGATCCCGAGTATAGCCCCTTTTTATCCATGATGCGAGCCACAATGGACGGTCGGATTGGAACATAGGTGCGGCTGCCCCTTTGGTGCCGCGAGGTTCGGTGACATAGAACAACTCTTGTTGCCATAAGTTGGAGGTTTCCGTGAAGGTGCCTTTTGGCCAGCTAGTATTGGCAAGCTTGGTCACCATAGCACCGCCGTACTCCGCTTGCTCCCCGTTAACCAGTTTCCTCTTAACATTGAAGGTCTTGAGCCATAGGCCAAAGTGTGGGGAGTGCGGAGAAAGGCTTCACACACGATGACGAACGCCGAGATATGGAGAAAAGTGTCTGGAGCTAGGTCGTGAAAATCTAGCTCATAATAGAACATGAGGCCGCGAACGAAGGGTTGAAGAGCGAACCCTAGCCCATGGAGGAAGTGAGAGATAAATACCACCCTCTCGCCGGATTTTGGTGTAGGGATGGCCTGCCCTTTAGTAGGGAGTCTGTGGGGGATTTCCGCAGTCAGGTACCTCGCCTTCCAAAGCTTCGCGATATCCTCCTTGGTCCACCTACCTTGGGAGATGGATCCCGATATAACTAGAGGGCCTGGTAACAATGGAAGAAATCGAATCCTGGGCGCTGGAGCCTAAGGTTGGGGAGGTTGAGGAAGAGGTAGGTGTGGGGGGAGAAAGACGGGTCTGTACCCCTTTATAAAGGTGAACAATATCGAATGCCTCCTCACGTTCCTTAAAGCTCCCCTATTCCCAAGGAATCGCCAACAACACGGTTGGATTACCCACGCCCATATTGATGAGGAACCCGTTATAAGGGGACACAATCTCTGCTTCGACCAGATGTGCCGGCGGAAACCGCACCTCAAAACACGGATCGGGAGGCTAAAAATGGTTTGAAATAATGACCGGGTGGAGACGTGGCGTCTCACTACAGAAGATGGCAATAGATGGGACTTGTTAAATATTATACTCTTTGCGGAGCTTCTTTTGCAGAGCCTGACACGTTCTTTGTGTTCAAGGACTACGTTGAAATATTTGGAGGAGGAACCCGCCTTGCAATGCCGAAGAAAATCTGCGCGCTGGATACATCATCATTGAAGCCTGGTTCAGGGGCTGCTGAGGGAGTCCTGGATTAAGGGGTCCTCGGGCGTCTAGACTACGTGATGGGGGCCGGACTGATGGGCCATGAAGAAACAAGATAGAAGACTTCCTCCCGTGTTCGGACGGGACTCTCATGTGCGTGGAAGGCATGCTTGGCGTTCGGATATGAAGATTCCTTCCTCTAAACCGACTCGGTACAACCCTAGACCACTTCGGTGTCTATAAACTGGACGGTTTAATCCGTAGGGGCGATCACGATCATACAAGCTAGACATCTAGGGTTTAGCCATTACGATCTCGTGGTAGAGCAACTCTTGTAATCCTCATATTCATCAAGATCAATCAAGCTGGAAGTAGGGTATTACCTCCATCAAGAGGGCCCGAACCTGGGTAAACATCGTGTCCCCTATCTCCTGTTACCATCGACCTTAGACGCACAGTTCAGGACGCCCTACCCGAGATCCGGAAGTTTTGACACTGACAGCGAGCTCCATTCCGGTGAGCTCCGGCCACCCTAGCTCCAGCTGCCGCCACCTCTGGATGCGCCGCAAACCGGGTCTGAAACCGTCCCCTGTAGCGCCTTCCCGCGACGTCTCCGCCATCGGTTTTGGTCGTCGCCGGCGGAACTCCGGCGAGAGCCGACGTGTCACGGTCATTAGCGCTAATCCCGGCAAGCTAAACCGCCCTCACGCTGACAGTGGGCCGCGCAGCGAGTCAAAGCGCGAGTCAACACAGGATTAGCCCCTCTGTCATTGACCAGTGGGCCCTACAGGTCAGGTTTGACATGGACCGACCCTGTTGACTTGCTGACATCATACCTATGTCCTGTTGACACAGTAAAGGATTTTTTGGACTAAAACTAATTCAGGAAATTCCAAAAAATGACTTAAAGTTCTAAAAATCATAGAAATTAGTCTGTAACTACAAATGAAATAGTTTATATATGAAAAATGATCAGAAAAGTCCAATCTTTCCATCTATACCATTTTCATGCATGTTGGAGCAACTTAAAGTTGCTGAATTGTACCAAAAAATAAATGGCATTTGAATTTCACATATGGAGTTTGAGTTTGAACCTTGGGTTCAAACCAACTCCATTTAAATCATTGCTAGCTGCATTAGCTCAAATCACAGCATATTGCCATGTCACATTCATGCATCATATTGTTGCATTACATTGATTGTGTTCCCGCTCATTTGCCGGTGCTTGTCCCCTCTCAGTAGACGTGGTTCCGATGATGAGTTCGATGACACCTATAAAGAGCTATACTATCCTTAGAAGTGCCAGGCAAGCAACCACCTTTGAACATTCCTATACAATCCCACTCTCTCGCTCTTGCTCTCTTTTACTGCATTAGGACGCAACGTTCCAACTGTTACATGTTGCGGTAGTTGAACCCCTTTCCTCTCCATGACCTGTCATTGCCACAGTAAATAGTTGAAACCCACTAGCATGAGTAGCAGTTGTTTGAGCCATGATGTGCCTACTCATTCATGTTTTGCTTGTTATGCCTGCTATGGTTAGGGTCGTGTCAGGTCTGATTCATCTGGGATGGATTTAAATGGTGATGAACATGTCTGACTATTGAGAGCTATATGTGTGAACATGATTTGGTAAAGGTAGCGATCAAAGGCCATGTAGGATTACATGGTGGGTTGTCTCGTTGAAACCGTCCTCAGGAACTGAGTTCTGTGTTTGTGATCCAAGAACAGGTACTACCACACGTTGGGCCCTGAAATATGACCCCACTCGACTTATTAACCCCCATGTCCTCTATCCAGGAGTTGTAAGTAGTTTCTGTTGTTTGTAGTATGCTGGAGGCCGTGTGTAGCACTGACCCTAGGGGTGGGCAATGCTGTGGTAGGCAAGTGGCACAGTGTACTAGAGCACCCGTTTGGTGGGCTCGGGAACCCTGCACACATCATTTGGGGCCATAGTGGAAACCTCGGCCGTACCCCTGCAGATGGAACCTGAATAGACGATAAACCTGGACTAGAGACTTGTGGGGTGAGTCAGGTCGTGGTCTACACCCATGTCAGCTTTCGCTTGAAGTCTGCCGAGCACATGTCGTGTGCAGATGCTAAGTGGTGGAAACATGTGTGAAGAAGTACACCCCTGCAGGATTATAAATGGTCTATTCAAATAGCCGCGTCTACAGTAATGGACTACTGGGTTGCTTATGCACTTCATAGACAAGTGAAAGTGGATACTCTAAAATGCACAAGATAAGCATGAGTGCTATGGATGGCCTTCTCGTAGGGAGACGGGAGAGGTTCCATAGTGGTATATTGATATGGTGAATATGTGGACTCATCTGCACCACCTCAAAAGAGTTACCAGTAGGTGTAGTACAGGATAGCGACCGAGTCAAAGCTGGCTTGCTGCAGTTAAACTCCACCCCCTTTGTTGATACTGATGCATATGTAGCTAGTTCTGATGTTAGTCTTGCTGGGTACATTTGTACTCAAATTTGCTTAATTTATGTTTTTGCAGAGATACTTCATTCTCACTAGTAGTTCCGCATGGACTTCGACGTTTAGCTTCTTACCTCAGCTACGATCTTGTATCCTTGGGAGGGTCTTGTAGATAGTCTGGCTTCTCAGCCTTTTTCATTGGTAATTGTTTATACTCAGACATGTTGTGCTTCCATTGCCTGTATGCTCTGTGTGTTGGGTCATGTGACCCATGATTGTAATTCTTACTATCTATGACTCTTCGGAGCCTTCTGAATAAATACTTTGAGTCGTAGAGTTATGTTGTGATGCCATGTTGTACTTGCACATAACGAGCATATTGTGTGTATGATTTTGAAATTCTTGGTATGTGTGGGATTCGACAACCTAGTTGTTTATTCTTGGTAGCCTCTCTTATGGGGAAATGTCTCCTAGTGCTTCCACTGAGCCATGGTAGCTTGCTACTGCTCCAGACCTTTTAGGTTGGCCGGCATGTGTCCTTCTTCGTTCCTATGTCTGTCCCTTCGGGGAAATGCCACGAGTTGTTCCTTTAAGTCCTTGTAGCTTGCTACGACTTGGGTTCGTACATTGATGATCGACACGTTTGTTGTTGGGTGATGTATGCATGTCCCTGTAAGTTAGTGCCTGATAACCCACAAGTAAAGAGGATCGCAACAGTTTTCGAGGGTAGAGTATTCAACCCAAATTTATTGATTCGACGAAAGGGGAGCCAAAGAATATTCTCAAGTATTAGCAGCTGAGTTGTCAATTCAACCACACATGGAAACTTAATATCTGCAGCAAAGTATTTACTAGAAAAGTAATACGATAGTAGTGGTAATGGTAGCAAAAGTAATAGTTTTTGTTTTATAGTGATTGTAACTGTAGCAATGGAAAAGTAAATAAGCGAAGAACAATATATGAAAAGCTCGTAGGCAATGGATCGGTGATGGATAATTATGTCGAATGCAATCAATCATGCAACAGTTATAACATATGATGACACAGAACTAGCTCCAGTTCATCAATGTAATGTAGGCATGTATTTTAAATATAGTCATACGTGCTTATGGAAAAGAACTTGCATGACATCTTTTGTCCTACCCTCCTGTGGCAGCGGGGTCCTATTGGAAACTAAGGGATATTAAGGCCTCCTTTTAATAGAGTACCGGACCAAAGCATTAACACATAGTGAATACATGAACTCCTCAAACTAAGGTCATCACCGGTAAGTATCCGATTATTCTCACTTCGGGGTTAACGGATCATAACACATAATATGTGACTATAGACTTGCAAGATAGGATCAAGAACTCACATATATTCATGAAAACATAATAGGTTCAGATCTGAAATCATGGCACTCAGGCCCTAGTGATAAGCATTAAGCATAGCAAAGTCATAGCAACATCAATCTCAGAACATAGTGGATACTAGGGATCAAACCCTAACAAAACTAACTTGATTACATGATAAATCTCATCCAACCCATCACCGTCTAGCAAGCCTATGATGGAATTACTCATGAAATTGGTGATGGAGGAAGGTTGATTATCAGGGGGCCCACGAGGCAGGGGGCGCGCCCACACCCTCATGGACAGGGTGTGGGCCCCCTCACTTGGATTCGTTCACCAGCATTTTTTATATATTCCAAAATAATCTCCGTTGATTTTCAGGTCATTCTAAGAACTTTTCTTTCTGCACAAAAATAACACCATGGCAATTCTGCTGAAAACAGTGTCAGTCCGGGTTAGTTCCATTCAAATCATGCAAGTTAGAGTCCAAAACAAGGGCAAAAGTGTTTGGAAAAGTAGATACGACGGAGACGTATCAAATCCCCCAAGCTTAAACCTTTGCTTGTCCTCAAGCAATACAGTTGACAAATTGAAAGTGATAAAGAAAAAAATTTACAAACTCTGTTTGCCCTTGTTGTTGTAAATATGTAAAGACGGCTAGAGAGCGACAACAGTCATGAACATGCATTAAAATTAAGCAGGTTTGTGGAATTGGATGCACAAGCAGTATTCCCGCTTAGTACAAGTAAAGGCTAGAAAGAGACTGGGAAGCGATCTGCTAGAGAGCGACAACAGTCATTAACATGCATTAAAATTAATCAACACTAAATGCAAGCATGAGTAGGATATAATTCACCATGAACAAAAATATCGTGGAGGCTATGTTGATTTTGTTTCAACTACATGCGTGAACATGTGCTAAGTCAAGCCACTCGAATTGTTCAAAGGACGATACCACCCTATCATACCACATCACAACCATTTTAATAGCATGTTGGCACGCAAGGTAAACCATTATAAACTACTAGCTACTTAAGCATGACATGAGCAACTATAATATCTAATTATCATTGCAAACATGTTTCATTCATAATAGGTTGAATCAGGAACGATGGACTAATCATATTTACAAAAACAAGAGAGGTCGAGTTCATACCATCTTTTCTCATCTCAATCAGTTCATCATACATCGTCATTATTGCTTTTCACTTGCATGACCGAATAGTGTGGATAATAATAATAGTGCACGTGCATTGGAATAAGCTGGAATCTGCAAGCATTCAATAAATGGGAGAAGACAAGGTAATATGGGCTCTTTGTTAGATCAACAATAATGCATATTTGAGCCACTCAACAATTTCGTCGTGGTCTTCCCCTCTCGACCCCCAAAGAAAAGGGAAAGGAACAAAACTATTTACATGGGAAAGCTCCCAACAAGCAAAAGAAGAACGAGAAATCTGTTTGGGTTTTCTTTTTAATTACTGCTACTACAGGCATGAAAAGTAAACTAGCTAAAAGCTACAACTAATTTTTTGGTTTTTCTTAAGGTTTTTTAAACACACAGGAAGAAAACTTAAAACAGAAAACAAACTAGCATGGATGATACAATGAAATGTATGAGCACCGACAACTGGCATGAGTGTGTGAACATGAATGTAAGGTCGGTGAGAAATACGTACTCCCCAAAGCATTGGCTTTTGCCCTAAGTTGGTCTATGCCCATGGATCAAAACTGCTCTCTCCGGTGTACTGAGGAGGATCCTCAGGCTGCCACTGGATGGCGATCTCCTCCGGGTTCCACTGATAAATAGACTGACGGTGAGGATCAAGTGGAGGCTCCGGCTCGGGCTCTGGAGCTGACGTCAGGCTCCGGTAGGCATGAATGGCCTACGGAAGAACAAGGTACATGCTTGAAAATATGTTGAACAAAGAGGGCGCAGGCAAGGTAATAATCTCACAATATTTTTTGTTAAATATCAATTTATATTTGAGTATCTTCTTCTTATCCTTAACAATAAACTCATGTGCTACCATACTCTTATAATCTAGAACAATAGGAGGCAACCATTTTTCCTCTTTCTCATAATGCCTGATAGGTATGTTAAAGTGTGCAACAAGGCGCGAGGCAAAGATGCCTCCGAGGACGGGACCCTTAGTACGGTTCAGATTTAACCATTTATCAACAATAGCGCCTAAACTGAAAGTAGTGTCATGAAACAAGGCATGGCGCAAAATAACAATATCAGGAGCACGAAGGTTTCCACAGTTCCCGCGACCAATTAAGCATCTACTAGCAAATATTGCAAAGTAACGTAGAATAGGAAAATGTATGCTCGTGATTCTCGCATCGGAAACATTCCTCGTTTCCCCTACAACAATCATATCAATAAATCCCTCCACATCATTACGATGTGGTTCCTCTATGCTCCCTCAAAGGGTATCTTATAGACCCGGCAAAAATCATGAAGTGACATCTCCTTATGCTCATCATATAAATAAAATTCCACCGAAGGTGGCAATCTCCTAGCATGGAAATGAAAATTTTGCACAAAAATATTGGTGAGTAAGAGATACTGTTCAAGTCGGTCATGGAGGAAGTCGGTGAGGCATGCATTCTCAGCCAAATAATAAAAATCTTCATAAATCCCAGCTTCTCTGAAGAACTCATCACAAGGCCATTTACACGGCCGAACCTCCGCAGTACGAGGGAGATTATACTTGGGCTTCTTGTTTTCTTCACTTTGCTTATCCTTCGAGCTTTGGCTCGAAGAGCCCCTCAAAAATCTTTTCATCTTTTCTGAATTTTTTTGAAAATTTTATTAACTTAAAATAAAAGTGAACCAAACTCAAGAAAATTTCTAGCAACTACTCCTACAAGTGCCTAGAAGCTATATCATGCATTAAAACTACTTTTGACCTCATAAATTTGACATGCAATCTCAAGAACAGGGTTACCTAAGCAGCAAAAATTTCCAATGAATAAAGCACCGGAACAAAAACTAATTGGACCATTGGAGGAGTAACATACCGAAGAACAATCCCCCAAAGCAGTTTTGTGAATGGAGCTTTGAGCAAGGAGATCGAAAATGGTAGCAAGATGAGCAAGAACTCGGGTTTGAGATGGAGGGTGATTTTATCTGGAGCAAGACGAAGTGTATGGGTGCAAGGATAAGCGGAGGGGACCCACGTGGGGTCCATGAGGCAGGGGGCACGCCCAGGTGGTAGGGCACGCCCTCCACCCTGGTGGGCACGTGGTGGGTCCCCCTGATGTGTTCTCAGTGCCAGATATTATCAAATATTCTAGAAAAAAAATCATACTTCATTTTCAGGGCATTTGGAGAATTTTTCTTTTCTGGTTATTTTTATTGCATGGATAATTCAGAAAACAGACAAAAAAAATACTATTTTTGCTTTATTTAATATAAATAACATAAAGTAAAAAGAGGGTACAAAGAGTTTTGTTTTCTGAATTCATCCATCTCATGCTCATCAAAAGGAATCCACTAACAAGGTTGATCAAGTCTTGTTAACAAACTCTTTTCAAATAACATGAAACCGAAGAATTTTTGAATAACACTAGGTTACCTCAACGTGGGTATGCATGTGCCCAACAATAAGAATATCATATTTCTTCTTGACAGTAGGAAAAGGAAATTCAAAACCTCCAATTATAATCGTTGAAATTTTTCCACTAGAATTGATACTATGGACTTGAGGTTGTTTCCTCGGAAAGTGTACTGTATGCTCATTACAATTAACATGAAAAGTGACATTGCCTTTGTTGCAATCAATAATAGCGCCTTCAGTATTTAAGAAGGTACTTCCAAGAATAATGGACATACTATCATCCTCGGGAATATCAAGAATAACAAAGTCCGTTAAAATAGTAACGTTTGCAACCACAACAGGCACACCGTCACAAATACCGACCGGTATAGCCGTTGATTTATCAGCCATTTGCAAAGATATTTCAATAGGTGTCAACTTATTCAAATCAAGTCTACGATATAAAGAGAGAGGCATAACACTAACACCGCCTTCAAGATCACATAAAGAAGTTTTAACATAGTTTCTTTTAATGGAGCATGGTATAGTTGGTACCCCTGGATCTCCATGTTTCTTTGGTATTCCACCCTTAAAAGTGTAATTAGCAAGCATGGTGGAAATTTCAGCTTCTGGTATCTTTCTTTTATTAGTAACAATATCTTTCATGTAGTTAGCATAAGGATTCATTTTAAGCATATCAGTCAAACGCATACGAAAAAGATAGGGCTAATCATTTCAGCAAAGCACTCAAAATCCTCATCATCCTTTTTCTTGGATGGTATAGGAGTAAAAGGCATTGGTTTCTGAACCCATGGTTTTCTTTCTTTACAGTGCTTCCTAGCAACAAAGTCTCTCTTATCATAATGTTGATTCTTTGATTGTGGGTTATCAAGGTCAACAGCAGGTTCAATTTCTACATCATTGTTACTGCTAGGTTGAGCATCAACATGAACATCATCATTAACATTATCACTAGGTTGATGTTCATTACCAGATTGTGTTTCAGCATCAGAAATAGAAATATCATTGGCATTCTCAGGTGTGTCAACAACAATTCACTAGAAGCACGCAAAGTCCTATCATTTTTCTACTTGTTCTTCTTAGAAGAACTAGGTGAATCAATATTATTTCTCTGAGAATCTTGCTCAATTCTCTTAGGGTGGCCCTCAGGATACAAAGGTTCCTGAGTCATTTTGCCCCCTCTAGTCATAACTCTAACAACATTATCATTTTTCTTATTATTTAATTCATTGAGAAAATCATTCTGAGCCTTAAGTACATGTTCTACTTGAGTGGTAACCATAGAAGCATGTTTACTAATAAGTTTAAGTTCAGCTTTAACTCTAGACATATAATCACTCAAGTTTTCAATGATATAAGCATTATGTTTCAATTGTCTACCAACATAAGCATTGATGTCTTCTTGCTTAACCATAAAGTCATCAAACTCATCCCAGCATTGGCTAGCAAACTTAGTAGATGGGATTTCACATTTATCAAATCTATAGAGAGAATTTACCTTTACTACCTGTGTCGGGTTATCAAGACCATGTATTTCTTCAATAGGTGGTAAATTCTTAACATCTTAAGCTTTAATATCTTTTTCTTTCATAGATTTCTTTGCCTCTTGCATATCTTCAGGATTGAGAAATAGAATACCCCTTTTCTTCGGAGTTGGCTTAGGAGTTGGTTCATGAAGTGTCCAATCATTTTCATTACTGAACATATTATTCAATAGCAATTCAGCTTGATCAACAGTTCTTTCCCTGAAAACACAACCAGCACAACTATCCAAGTAATTTCTGGAAGCATCGGTTAATCCATTATAAAATATATCAAGTATTTCATTTTTCTTGAGAGGATGATCAGGCAAGGCTTAAAGTAATTGAAGGAGCCTCCCCAAGCTTGTGGGAGGCACTCTTCTTTAGTTTGCACAAAATTATATATTTCCCTTAAGGCGGCTTGTTTCTTAGGAGCGGGGAAATATTTAGTAGAGAAGTAATAAATCATATCCTGCGGACTACGCACACAACCAGGATCAAGAGAATTAAGCCATGTTTTAGCATCACCCTATAAGGAGAATGGAAATAACATAAGGAAAAAGTAATAGAGAGTTTTTTCTCATGAGTAAACAGGGTGATTATATCATTTAATTAATAAGATGTGCCACAACAGTTTCAGATTCATAGCCATAGAAAGGATCGGATTCAAGCAAAGTAATTAACTCAGGATCGATAGAGAAATCATAATCCTTATCTGTAATAAAGATATGTGAAGTAGCAAAAGCAGGGACATATTTCATTCTAGCATTCAAAGACTTTTTCTTTAAGCTTAGCTAATAATTTCTTAAGATCAGATCTATCATTGCAAGCTAAGAAGTCTCTAGAAGTTTCTTTATCCGTAACATAACCTCAGGAACAACAGTCAATTCATATCTAGGGGGAGAATCTTCATCACCACTTTCATCAATATTATCAGTTTCAATAATTTCATTCTCTCTAACCCTAGCAAGTTGTTCATCAAGAAATTCACCTAACGGCACAGTATTATCAAGCATAGAAGTAGTTCCATCATAAGTATCATGCAAACCAGAAGTAGCATCACCTATAACATGCGGAATATCAGAATGAATAGCAGGTGTAGGTGTTGCAAGTTAACTCAAAACAGAAGGTGAATCAAGTGCTGAGCTAGATGGCAATTCCTTACCTCCCCTCGTAGTTGAGGGAAAAATCTTGGTTCTTTGATCTTTCAAGTTCTTCATAGCGACCAGCAGATATAAATCCCAAGCGACTCAAAGAATATAGCTATGCTCCCCGTAACGGTGCCAGAAAATAGTCTTCATAACCCACAAGTATAGGGGATCGCAACAGTTTTCGAGGGTAGAGTATTCAACCCAAATTTATTGATTAGACACAAGGGGAGCAAAAGAATATTGTCAAGTATTAGCAGCTGAGTTGTCAATTCAACCACACCTGGAAACTTAATATCTGCAGTAAAGTATTTAGTAGCGAAGTAATACGATAGTAGTGGTAACGGTAGCAAAAGTAATAGTTTTTGTTTCATAGTGATTGTAATAGTAGGAACGGAAAATTAAATAAGTGAAGAAAAATATATGAAAAGCTCGTAGGCAATGGATCAGTGATGGA
Organism: Triticum urartu; assembly: GCF_003073215.2. Classification (NCBI taxonomy): domain Eukaryota; kingdom Viridiplantae; phylum Streptophyta; class Magnoliopsida; order Poales; family Poaceae; genus Triticum; species Triticum urartu. Next base: position 185,944,248 of record NC_053025.1, on the reverse strand, counting down.
TAATTATGTCGTATGCGATCAATCATGAAACAGTTATAACATAGGGTGACACAGAACTAGCTCCAGTTCATCAATGTAATGTAGGCATGTATTCCGAATATAGTCATACATGCTTATGGAAAAGAACTTGCATGACATCTTTTGTCCCACCCTCCCATGGCAGCGGGGTCCTATTGGAAACTAAGGGATATTAAGGCCTCCTTTTAATAGAGTATGGGACCAAAGCATTAACACATAGTGAATACATGAACTCCTCAAACTACGGTCATCACCGGTAAGTATCCCAATTATTTTCACTTCGGGGTTAAGGGATCATAACACATAATAGGTGACTATAGACTTGCAAGATAAGATCAAAAACTCACATACATTCATGAAAACATAATAGGTTCAGATCTGAAATCATGGCACTTGGGTCCTAGTGACAAGCATTAAGCATAGCAAAGTCATAGCAACATCAATCTCAGAACATAGTGGATACTAGGGATCAAACCCTAACAAAACTAACTCGATTGCATGATAAATCTCATCCAACCCATCACCGTCCAACAAGCCTACGATGGAATTACTCACGCACGGCGGTGAGCATCATGAAATTGGTGATGGAGGAAGGTTGATGATGACAATGGCGACGGATTCCCCTCTCCGGAGACCCGAACGGACTCCAGATCAGCCCTCCCGAGAGATTTTTGTGATTGACGGCGGCTCCATATCATAAAACGCGATGAATCCTTCTCTCTGATTTTTCTCTCCCCAAACACGAATATATGGAGTTGGAGTTGAGGTCGGTGGAGCGTCAGGGGGCCCATGTGGCAGGGGGCGCGCCCAGGGAGGGTAGGCGCGCCCCCCCCCTCGTGGACAGGGTGTGGCCCCCCTGACGTGGATTGTTTCGCCAATATTTTTTATATATTCCAAAAATAATCTCCGTTGATTTTCAGGTTATTCCAAGAACTTTTATTTCTGCAGAAAAATAATACCATGGCAATTCTGCTAATAACAACGTCAATCCGGGTTAGTTCCATTCAAATCATGCAAGTTAGAGTCCAAAACAAGGGCAAAAGTGTTTGGAAAAGTAGATACGATGGAGACGTATCAATGCCTCTCTGGGTTTACGACTAGTCATGTTGGCCCGGGTTCTCCGTCATATGGATGCTAGCGACACTATCTTATACGTTGGCCAAAATGCAAAAACGGTCCCGGGCCAGGTAAGGTGGCACCCGTGGGAATACCGTTCATGAGGCCACAAAGTAATATGATGTGTTACATGCTAGATCAGTGTGACTTAGGATCGGGGTCCTGACAACCACGTGGATGACCTAGTCTTGGAGTTTGCTCCTGAGGACGACGCGGCTGTGATTGCGGCCGACAAGGGCGATGCGGATGATGGTGATGAGGACGACGCCAGTGACAATGCAGTCGGTGGAGACGATGACGACGAGGACGACACCAGTGACAACGCAAGCGGCTAAGCCTGCATTTCCCGCTTTGTCCTGCCCTATACGGAAAAACCTTCAGACACAACCCTGTAGAGCGTGAACGCATTTTTGAAAGGCAGGGCGCCCTTATAATGTATTACATGATGCTATGCTTTTCGGAGAAGACTTGAAACGTGCCGTCGTGAGCCCGGAGGGATAATAGTAGTTCAGGCTTATCTTCGGTTTCGTAGGTCCTGAGCGGTTCCTGATGTTGCGGAAGTGCCCTTCTCCCGAGGTGAGCCCTCCCTGCTGGCCTGCCCAAGAGAGGCTCGCGAGGAGCTGATTGCCGGATTACGGTAGAGTGTGCGCACAGTGATCCCGCAAATTTGCATTCCTGACCCCAAGGGGGCCTCAATGTCTCCTGAGCTAGCCCGAGCGTGCTCGACGCGCGCATGCTACGCCTAGCCCCCGCTTGCGGGGGGCTCACAAGGGGGGGGGGGTAGCAGCCATCAGACTTACTGTTAAACACGAAGCCAGAAAGAGAGAAATCACCACGAGCCAAGAAAAACTCCCCCCGTTTTATATTTTGACAAACACAAGAAACTACAAATCTCATTCCATAATACTGCAAGTTGGATTACAGAAAGAAGGGTGAAATCAAACGGCCACATCTGGCACCTAGCTCGTCTTCTTGTCATCTCACCAGCTGGAGATAAGTGCTTCCACTAGGATTGGGCATAGTCATTGGTAGATAGTTTCGACGGACAGCGCGGAGCGTGGTGCTTACACTTGGACGTGGGTGGGATCCCCCGTGAGGCCCGAGGGCGGCACTCAGGAGACTCCGGGGTGTGTACAACCCCGACTCATTATTATGTGAGAGTGTCATGAGTGGAGACCTTGATGTATATCCATGACGCCTGACGAGGGCCTCGCCCTGCGCCTTCCCTGACCACCGTTGGGGCGTCCAGAAACCAGGATGAGACCAAGGGGCAAGGGGGACGCTAGCGGAGCCCCAGAGACCGCAGTCCCTCTGCCAGGGGGAAGGGCGACACCTTCCCCGGCAGGGGACCTACCTTCGTGCATCGCCTTGCCCCACGCGGTGCGGAGGAGGCCCTAGCACCGGGCTCCCCCCAAGTAGTCCACAGTGCACCCTGTCCGCCTGCAGCGGGGCCATCATCCTGGGGTTCCTGGCTGCTACTGTTGCTTGGTTCAACTGGGGTCCATGGTTAACGTAATCGTGCTCCTGAGATATCGGTTGTACCTAGTGGCTATTGTCATTGAAGGTGTCGGTTAAGCTCCGGGGCGGCTCACGGGGAGCCTCGGCTTCACGTGCCCCCGAGACCCAGCCTGGTGAGGGGAACGGGCAGGGGCCTTTTCTTGACGCGTACAGCAGGTCCATCATGGGAGGTACGTAGGTGTCTGAAATTGCCGCACTAGAGTCTGTGCTTCGTCGTCCCACGTCGTTGGTCACCAGGCTCGCCGCCAGGTTCCGATGGCCGTAGCGTGGTATCTCGGCACGGCCCCAAGAGGGACCGCCCGAGCTTGCCTCGCCCAGGGGTAGTGCCGGTGTTCTGGGAACGGGGGTACCCAGAGTTGCCTACATGCGGCGCAAAACATGGCTCCATCGACGGCCTAGTACGACCCACCTTCAGCATCAACAACTCAGGACCCTCGCGAGGGGCCAAGCCTGGCGAGGCAGACGACACCAAGACCTCCAGAAGGAGCAGCCTCCTCAGGCTGGCTCTTGAGGAGCGGAGATTTCTATGCGTGCCTCACCATGTGAGGTTCAGATTACATGAGCCATGACGACCAAGGCCAGGCGCGCACCAGCGGGCGCAGGACATTAGTTTCCTCTTTGGTGCTAAGAAGGCAAGCGCAGGTGCAGAGTCCCGAGGAATCAGCCAAAGTTTTCTATTCCCATGCAACAAGACCAAGACCGCCAGGACGGCAGAACAAAGGTCATCGCCGAGCCCACCACGGCATCATGACCAAAGGCTTTGCAGGTGAAGAACACTTTTGTCAGGATAAGATGTACTAGTGTGTCTCCCTTTGAATTTGGCCGTTGTGGGATCCCTTCCAAGATTCATTTGGGAAGAGGACCAAGGCCACTATAAATAGGACCTAGCCACCACCATAGAGGGGGACCGGATCCAGATCATTTGGATCATCCTCTCCCCCACCAGCTTAAGAACACACCTCCTGAGGTCATTCTTCCACTGTACTAGTTCATCCTCAGCCCACCTCGAGGCTAATCCACCACAAAGCAGGAGTAGGGTTTTACACCACAAGGTGGCACGAACCTGGGTAAACTGTTGTGTCCTCTTTCCTTTTAGTTCGTGGAGCTAGGCCATGGGATCGACAGGTTGGCAGACTAGGGAGTTTGAGTTCTTCGCACGCACCCTAGAGTTCGAATCTATCCAGGGTTTGAGGAGCCCGAAATCCGACATTTCACGCGCTAGGTAGGGGCGCGTTGGAGCCTCTCTTCTTCGAGTCGATCCGCCACCGCCCCGCCATTCTCATGGCCGACACTCGAAGGGCTCACGTTGAGCACTGGGCTGCTCGGCCTACCCGAGCAGTGCCGTCCGCCTAGGAGGATCTCCACTCCATGCTCCTTGTGGCCCGCATGACGCCCAGTGTCACTGGTTGCGAGCAGCGCGGGCCACCTCCGCCCGCCCCCACACCGCGCAGTAACCGTGCCATCACAGGATCTTCGAGCTATGCTGCAGAAATGGCACCGCACACACGCCGGGAGCAGGCGAACATGCGGGCTATGCTCATCGTTGTGCGGGAGCTGCTGCAATGTAGGTTGGTAGAAGGCAGCAATGATCCCTGCTGGAGTAGGTCGCCGAGCTGCTTGATGTCGCCTGCAAGGGTGCGACACCTTTCTGCACCCTTCCTACGTCGCGAGCGGTGCCTGAGGAGCGTGCCGGCCCCCGCCACGCCCGCGTTCCCCTCCTCGGAGCACCTGGGGGACCTAACGGCGCCAACCAGGCCCATAGTGCAGCTCATCCTACCCAAGCAATGCTACCCCTGGGCGAGGTAAGCTCGCACGGTCCCTCTTGGGGTCGCACCGAGACGCCACCTTGGTGCACAGCTTGGTGGCCAACGACGCGAGACGACTAGGCGACCACTCTGGCGCGACTATTTCAGACACCTGCGTACCTCTCATGATGGACCTGCTGTACGCGTCAGGAGAAGGCCCCTGCCCGTTCCCCTCACCAGGTTGGGTATTGGGGGCACGTGAAGCAGAGGCTCCCCGCGAGCTGCCCGGAGCTTCACTAACACCTTCAACAACAATAGTCACTAGGTACAACCAGTATCTCAGGAGCACGATTACGCTAAACGTGGACCGCAGTTGAACCAAACCACAACAGCAGCCAGGGATCCCAGGATGATGGCCCCGCTGTAGGCGGACATGTGCACTGGGGGCTGCACAGGGGGAGCCCGCTGCTAGGGCCTCTTCCGCATCGCTTTGAGGAGGGCACTGCACGGAGGTTGGTCGCGTGCCGGGGAAGTGATCGGCGAGCCCTTCCCCCCTGCATAGGGCCTGAGGGCCCCGGGGGTACCGCCAGCATCCCCCTTGTTCCTTGGTCTCGTCTTGGCTCCAGAAGCCCCAACGGTGGTCGGGGGAGGTGTAGGGCGGGGCCCTCGTCAGGCGCCATGGAAATACGTGAAGGTCTCCGCTCGTGACACTCTCCCGTAATAATGAGTTGGGGTTGTACATGCCCCGGAGTCTCCTGAGTGCCGCCCTCAGGCCTCAAGGGGGCTCCCACCCACATCCAAGTAGAAGCACCATGCTCCATGCTGGCCATCAACACTCTCCCAAATCACTATGGCCACGCCTAGTGGAAGCACTTAGACCTGTGCTGGTGAGAAGACAAGCAGACTTTCTAGGTGTCGTAGGCGGCCGTTTGATTTTGCCCTTCTTTCTGTAACCCAACTTGTCGTCTTTGGAATGAGATTTGTAGTTTCTTGCATTTGTCAAAAGATAAAATGGGGGGAGTTTTTCTTGGCTCGTGGTGATTTATTGCTTTCTCGCTTCGTGTTTAATAGTAAGGCTCATGCCTGCTACCCCCTTGTGAGTGCCTCGTGAGCGGGGGCTGGGCGTGGCATGCATGCATCGAGCCCGCTCGGGCTAGCTTAGGCGACGTCGAGGCCTACCTGGGGTCAGGAATGCAACTATCACAGGATCACTGCGCGCACACTCTGCCGTAATCCAGCAATCGGCTCCTCGCGAGGATCTCTTGGGTGGGCCAGCAGGTGTCGGATTACGGGTTCTGGCAAACTCTTGAGAGTTTCGAACTCTGGGGTGCGCATGAAGAACACTCTCTCCCCGACTCACATGCTCAACGATTCCACAGCCTAGCTCAATGAACCCAGAGAACAAGAGACACGGGGGTTTATACTGGTTCGGGCCACCTTGCAGTGTAATACCGTACTCCAGTTTGTGGGTGGATTGCCTCGGGGGGCTGAGGATGAACTAGTACAGTAGATGAGCAGCATCAGCAGGGAGGTGTTCTTGAGCTCGATGGGCTGGTGGTTGAGAGGGTGATCTGAATGATCCATCCCTGGATGGGTCCGTCCCACCTACTGTTGTGGATAAGTCCTATTTATATTGGCATTCGTCCTCTTCCCAAATGTTTAGGCGGGAAGGGATCCCACAACAGCCAAGTCTGAAGGGGGACAACTAGTACAAGCTATCCTCACAAAAGTAGTCTTCGCCTGCAGAAGGCTATGGTGGTGACGCTGCCGTGGGCTCCGCGATGACATCCCTCCTGCCGTCATGCTTGTCTTGGTATTGTTGCACCAATATGGAAACCTTTGCCTGATGCCTCGGGACTCCTCGCCTGCGCTTGCCTCCTTAGAAGCAAAGAGGAAACTAGTACATTGCTCATGGCTCACGTCACTCGAACCTCGTGAGGTCCCCTTGCATAGATATCTCTGCTCCTTGGGAGATAGCCTAGCGAGGCTGCCCCCAGGGAGGTCTTGGTGTCGTCTGCCTCGTGAGGCTTGGCCCCTCGCGAGGGTCTTGAGTTGTCACTATTGAAGCTAGGTTGTACCGGGCCATTGATGGAGCCACGCTCTAGACCGCAATCAGGCAAGTCTGCGCACCCATGTTCCCAGGACGCCGACAGTAGCCCTCGGGCCCAAAGATTGGCTTCAAGGCGAAGCCAAAGGGAAAGTGCGGAGCACCCCGAGCCCCAACCACCTCCGGCCTCGATTGACGCGTGGCGATTGATGGGACGTGGTCGCCCCCACTTCTCCACGCAGCCTTGATATTCGCCCGGCTTGGTGGCCGCTGCCATCGGCTCAGCTCTAATATGTCCCCAACGTATCTATAATTTTTTATTATTCCATGCTATTATATTGTACATCTTGGATGTTTTATATGCATTTATATGCTATTTTACATGATTTTTGGGACTAACCTATTAACCTAGATCCCAGTGCTAGTTTCTGTTTCTTCCTTTTTTCAGTTTTAGAGAAAAGGAATACCAAACGGAGTCCAATTAATGTACCAATATATTATGATTTTTTATGGACCAAAAGAAGCCCCCGGAGAAAAATAGTTCGGCCAGAAGAGTCCCGAGCCATCCACAAGGGTGGAGGGCACGCCCAACCCCCATGGGAGCGCCCCCTACCTCGTGGATGACTAGGAGACCCCCGTGATGTGAGACCGACGCCCAAAATTCCTATAAATACAGAAACCCCTGAATAGAAACCTACATCAGGAGTTCCGCCGCCGCAAGCCACCGTAGCCACCAAAAATCAATCAGGACCCTGTTCCGGCACCCTGCCGGAGGGGGGAATCATCACCGGTGGCCATCTTCATCATCCCAGCGCTCTCCATGATGAGGAGGGAGTAGTTCACCCACAGGGCTGAGGGTATGTACCAATAGCTATGTGCTTGATCTCTCTCTCTCTCCGGTGTTATTGATTTGGCACGATCTCGATGTAGCGCGAGCTTTGCTAGTATATTTGGATCTAACGATGTTTCTCCCCCTCTACCTTCTTGTAATGGATTGAGTATTCCCTTTGACGTTATCTTATCGGATTGAGTCTTGCAGGATTTGAGAACACTTCATGTATGTCTTGCGTGGGATACCCATGGTGACAATGGGGTATTCTACTGATTCACTTAATGTATGTTTTGGTGATCAAGTTCTGGGTTCTATGACCTTGGGAATCTATGCATAGGGGTTGGCACACGTTTTCGTCTAGACTCTCCGGTAGAAACATTGGAGTGACTCTTTGTTGCATGTTGAGGGATAGTTATATGATCTAATTATGTTATTCTTGTTGAGAGAACTTGCACTAGTGAAAGTATGAACCCTAGGCCTTGTTTCGAAGCATTGCAATACCGTTTGTGCTCACTTTTATCATTAGTCACCTTGCTGTTTTTATATTTTCAGATTACAAAAACATATATCTACCATCCATATTGCACTTGTATCACCATCTCTTTGCCGAACTAGTACACCTATAAAATTTACCATTGTATTGGGTGTGTTGGGCACACAAGAGACTCTTTGCTATTTGGTTGCAGGGTTGTTTGAGAGAGACCATCTTCATCCTACGCCTCCCACAGATTGATAAACCTTAGGTCATCCACTTGAGGGAAATTTGCTACTGTCCTACGAACCTCTGCACTTGGAGGCCCAACAACGTCTACAATAAGAAGGTTGTGTACTAGACATCAAGCTCCATCTTCATTGCTCATCGTGAGATTCCTCGGCCCCTCCACCTTCTCAGTTCCTCCTTGTCGCCATGGCGCCGAAGTCTGGAGGGAAGAAGAAGATGAGCCACGCCCTGGCCGAGCCTTCACTGGCCTTCGAGCCTGCGGTTGGTGGTGGTCAACCTGGAGATGCTGGACAAGGTTCGACAGTGCTCGCCTCAAATTCCACCGAATGGGGGGGCGATGGTGGCTTGGCCTGGCTCCCGCGCCACGATTGATATGATAGCCACTGAGATGCCCAATCATCTTCATGCCCTCTGGGCCGGCCTGATTCCCCTTTTTCCGCTTTCTTCAACGCTGCGCTCTCGCATTACCAAATCCATGCGCTGCATCTGGATCCCCAATCTATCGTACTCCTTGCTGTCTTTGCCTTCGTCTGCGAGGACATGGTGGGCATTGCTCCTTCCTTGGCCTTGCTTTGCCATTTCTTCTCTCTTCATCTGACCGATGGCCGCCAGCGCTCGGACGTGTGACCTTTCAGGCCGTAGCAGCGATGGCTGGCTTGGGAATTGATTTCGAGCTCTCGCCGGTTGTAAGCGGGTTTCAGAAGCAGTGGGTGTTTATGGATGCCGGTGTGCTCTCCCCCCTTCTCTTAATCCCACGGGCACCAGCCGCCCCAAGCTCTGGCTGGGGGCATGCGAGGCTCATCGACCAGCGGCTCCGCCATGTTTGGCGCTGGCTGACCAAGTTGAAGGATCTTGGGGTCACGGTGCCCATGGTGGTGAAGGAGTTTATCCGGTGCCGCATTGCTCCGCTCCAGCGTCATTCTCGGCCGATGTGGACCTTCTCCGGTTGCGGGGACCCCATGAGGCTTCATGCGTCTGCCCTTCCTCCCGAGGCGTGGCATACGATGCTCGAGCTCCTGATAGGCGACCCAACGCCAGCCAATCTACCGAAGGAGGGTTGCCTCTTGTACTACTGCTCAAACAAGGTGGAGTTCATGAAGCAGATGCCCCCTTTCGACGAATGGGGACTACGCCCAGTCGGCCTTGAAGGGCCCCACAAGAGCCCCGTTCTTGTGGTTCCCTTGCTTGCCGTCGCCTCGGCGCTCACCCCGGAAGCGGGTGCAGGGAGCGAGCACCATCGAATTCCAGTGATGTGGCTGCCAAGGATGCGATGTCGGCCGTAGCCCTGGAGGTGGCGGCTCCTGGGGCTCGGGTGAGCTATCCCGAGGCGGCGGCCGTGGGGTCGGCGCAGTCCGAGGCTTCTGGGGTGAAAGCCCCCGAGGCTCAGGCGAGCTGTCCTGAGGCGGGGGTTGAGGGGCCGATGCAGCCTGACGCTCGTGAGGTCACCACCACAGGAGCCCCGCTAACTGCCCCAGGCAGCGGAGATCGCACACAGGGCTTCGGCTAGCTTCGCCTGAATTTCACGGCACTCTACAAGAGGAAGCTGCCTCCAAGCTACAATGGTGGTGCCTACCGGCTGTTGAAACATAGGAAATACATTGCCATAGACGAGTAAGTATCTCATCTCCGTCGTTTCATAAGTGTTGCCTCCTTTTCTGACCATGCACTACGAAAAAAGACACACACGTGACATTTTGGGCTGAACGAATTTTTTCTGTGATACTTATGACACTTCTACGACAATAATTGTGACAAAACCTGGTATCATCATAGATGTGGTGGGGTCCTACTTCTATGATAAAAAATCATGATAAAAATGGGCTTTTCGTCCTGGGTGGGCCGAAGACGTAGCTGCATGACATTCTTTGGGCCGTCCATGACGGAAAAAACCGTGGTAGAAGCTAGGGCGCAAAAAATATCGGGGAATTGCCGGTTACGGTGGGTGCTCGGGGCCGAGCGATGCGCATTTCTCTTGTACGTACACTTGTGTGTGTGAGGTGTTGGGCTCTAACTGAACTCGAGCGATTGCACTACAGGCTACGCATTACTGAACCTGAGCAATCGATCGATCCCTTGCTGTTAACTGAACCCGAGTGATTCCTTCGCTACTGCTTCTAACCGAAGCCGATCGAACACTACTGCCTTCGTTCCTTGATGAACAATGAACATTATTCAAGGGGTTTGGATGAACAGTTCCTGATGGGGGGTTGGACGAGAAGGACCCCGTGGTAGTAGAGGCTGTTGCCGCTGGATGAATAGTACCCCGATCGATCGAGCCGGTGGATGAACAGGACCCCGTGGAGGGCTGGACGAACAAGACCCCGTGGTGGCCTGGATGAACAGTAGCCGGTGGAGGACTGGATGAACAGTAGCCCGTAAAGGGGTGGTTGAACAGGACGACGTGGAGAGGGCTGTATGAACAAGAGCCCATGGATGAACCATCGCAGGTGGAGGCTGGAGGAGGTCACCGGTGGATGAACAAGAGCCCGTGGAGGCCGGAGGAGGTAGACGGTGGAGATGAACAGTATCCCATGGAGTCCCGTTTTTTGGTATGCCACACCCCTCCCGATGAACAGGACCTCCGCTTCGACCGTAGCATTCCAACACAGGTCCGTTTCCTCCGTTTTGCGGTACGCCACACCCCTCCCGGTCAACAAGACCCCATTTTGACCATATGAGGTCTGTTTCCTCCGTTTTGCGAGACGCCAGACCCCTCCCGATGAACAGGATCCCGTTTCGACCGTGGTCGGTCGAACACAAGGCCTTTTCCTCCGTTCTGCGGTACGCCAGGCCTCGTTTCCATCGCTTATTCCTTCCAAGCCAGTTGGCTCCCGATGAACACAATGTATTCCGACCCACTCGGTTGCCTCCCGATGAATAGGGCGCTATTTCTCTATTCCGACCTAGCCGGTTTGCTGCCCGATGAACAGGACGTCATTGCTGTCATCCGTTGCCTCTCTATGTACACAAGCCCCGGCCGTCCGTATATATATACATATATATATATATGCGTGAGTAGGCGTTCAAGACCCCGCCCGTATGTATGTACGTGGCCGTATTTTCTTTCTTGCACCCTGGCCGCTGTACGTACGTGTACATGCTACGTGCGCGCCTCTACTACGACGCGTGCCCTTCCTTACACGACCATGGTTCATCGCTATGGCCTGCAGACAGAATGACAATGCTACGTACGCTTCGACCAGGTGGGTCCCGACTGTCAGGCACTACTTTGCATGCAAAGAAGTAGCTAGTGGGTCCCAGCAGTCTGGGGGGCAAATCATTTTTTGCCCATAATATGGATGCACTTTCTTGAGTTCGAAGATGTAGCTGGTGGGTCCCAACAGTCAGGGGAAACGTTTTTTTGTGAAATACAATGGCCCGTCCGGTGGGTCCCTGGTGTCAGGTGGAGGAATCATTATTTTGCGCGTAATAAGGATGCATTTCCTTGCTGCGGCCATGGACCCAGCTGTCAGCCTCTCCACACACAATACTCTTCCGATGGAAGTCGTTCATTGACCATATTGACCACGCCGCACCGAGAGCACCAGGGCGGTGGACGATGGCGAGGCCTAGGAAGGGGACGATGCGAAGCCGGGGAAGACGCGACTGTGGATACCCACGCGCAGGGGAGTATGTGGGTTGACTGCTTCGGCTGCGGTGTGAGGCTGCCATCGGTGTAGAATAATAGGAGGTGTGGGTGAGTGTAGAGGGATGGCATGGCCAACGGTGGCAGCACAGCCGGCCACAGGAAGCAGGATTAAGAGGCACGGCCGCTGGAGCAAGAAGACCAGAGGTTGAAGAAGCACTACGGCCGTTGGATGGACAACGTACGGTCACTAGAGCTAGAATCGTTCATATTGACTAAGTTGACAAAGCCCTCCGTCCACATCAACTTAGTAGGCCCACAAGTCAGCCTCCCATTATGCTGGGTCCTAGCTAGCAGGGGGAGTATTCATTTTTTGTGCGTAATAAGGAAGCACTTCCTTGCGTGCGAAGATATATCTGGTGGGTCTGAGCTGTCAGTGGTTGGAACATTTTTTTTGTGAAATACAGAGGCCCTTTTGGTTGGTCCCAGATGTCAGGTGTATGAATCATTATTTTGTGTGTAATAATGAGGCATTTCCTTGTGTGCGGCCGTGGACCCAGCTATCAGCCTCTCCACGTACAGTCCACTTTCGATGGATGTTGTTCGTTGACCACGCCGTGCCGAGAGCACCAGGGCAGTGGATGACGGCGAGGCCTACGAAGGGAAAGACACATAGTCGGGGAAGACACGGCAGTGGCTGCCACACGGTGGGGAGTACGACAGTGACTGGTTTGGCTGCCGTCACCAGAAAATAACATGAGGTGTGGTTGAGTAGAGGGATAGCCAGGCCAGGGATAAGAGTATGGTGGGGCCGTGAGGCCTGCCCGGCAGCATAGTCGGCCACGGGAGGCGGGAGCAGGTGGTTCCGCCGGTGCTGGTTTGGGCGGCTGGAGCAGGAAGATGAGAGACTGAAGAAGCATAGATGCAGTTAGATTGACATCTAACAGTTTGACGCTGGTAGAGTCGATTGTTGACCAAGTTTATTTTTTTGAGAAACCTTGTGTACGCATGAACTTAGTAGGCCCACAAGTCAGCCTCCAAATCTGTGGCAGACAACATAGAGCCCATTTTCTATTTTTTAATAATTTTTAGCCCATTTGCAAATTCTTAAGTAATTTACAACAACCCATTTTCTTCCCAGGACCACGGTCAAAAAGTTCAACCTTATTTTACATGTTTCGGTGGAGTCTGAACTGTTGTAATCCCGAAATGATAAACATTTTTTAAGAACTTATTGATTTGCCAAAAAATCGTTTTGTTTTTGTAAGCAAACAAGACGTGGAATAATTGAGTTGGTTCAAGGGAAAACCAGTGGTAAAAAAATAGCACAAGGAGGGAAAACAACAACAAAAATAAGGATGTAAATATGAAAAGGGAACTTTATGTATTTTCAATATAATGATACGTGTATATGAACTAGTAAAACTATAGGTAGAGATTAGAAAGCGGAAGTAGGACATGGCATTTCAAGAGGAAAATAGAACTGGGCTGTGTGTTTGATTCACTAAAAAAAACTGCCTGCGGATGTTGTAAGACAAAATATAACTAACACTGGCGGGCCAGAGGCCAGTAGATACCTGCTAGATCTTTGTGCCCCGTTGTCCTTATGGGCTAGGCCTGTTAAAAACAAAACAAGCCTGGGCAGTCTACAACCTAGATGAAACTTGCTCGACCAGAAAAAACAATATACCTGCTCAGTAAAAGAGAGAGAATTCTGCAAGTACAGACTAATAACTGGGATGCAGCAGGTATATTGTTTTTTCATCATGATAATAATTGCATGCACTTGTTTCGAAAAATTTGGAGAACTAGGAATTCAAACGGCAGGTGCTTACGCTACCCATCAAATAAAAATCAGGTGCCTGAAAATTCATTTTGAATCAAATGATTTAGCTTTATATCCACGTCGACCCTCGGCGTGATGGTTGGAAGCAAATCCAAGTTCATACCGAAAGATCGTTAATAGCAATACCAACTTGCAGACTACAAGGTAGTACAAGTACCAATACAAAACTAACTTACAATCTTTTTAGTCCTGGCCCTAGTGTTCTTCTGATAGAAAATCTTGCAGAAGACCAGCTCCCGCTCCTTCTCTAGCTCCAGGTCTGCGAGGTGGTACTGGTGCATCACTCAGTTGGTCCTCTGCTGGTCGAAGTTCTTTTTTTATTTCTTTTGCGGGAATGGTTGAAGTTCTTGTTGGTGTGCAGCACCACAACCTTTTTGCTTCTCATCTGCCGGCCATTGACCATCACCGGCAAGGTATTGCCGGTCTTGTGCCACATCGCGTGCATGCCACACTCTGACTATATCTTGCGACGCATCCACGTGCCCCCTTTGAACGCCCTGGAATTGCGCTGGACGAAATGCTTGCTTAGGCCACTCAGTGTGATACCTGCAATATTGTCGAATACAGGTTTTAGTGTACGAAGTTGGCATTTTCATAATATCTTTGGCATGTTGAAGTCACTTGTTTCACTTTTTATTAATTGTAAAATTGTCATTGCTTCACAAGGTCTACGTCTAAAAAGAAAAATAGAGCTACAAACAAAGGAATATGTTTGTGCAAGTAGACGGCTGATCGGTGTCTTACCTGGAAGTTTCTCAGGATGGGTGTAGCATATGCCATGCTCACTGTTGATAGTTGGTATGAACAAATCGATGAGAGGGTGATATCTCGCGCTGTCAGCACTCACTTTGTCCTCAAGGTGCTTGATCAGCTCCTGATCCATGGGATCGAACTTGACGCCAGCCGGCAACACCGGCCAATCCTTCTTGGAGTTGCATCGGTTAATTCTAGTTATATGGTACTCAATGTATGATCAAATCGACTTTTTTACATGAATGATGAAATATTTCGACAGATAAGTGGCAGTACTCCACATCTGAAGTCCACAATACCCGAACACGCCACTGGGATTCTTGTGTCACCTCACGCGCAGCATGTTGTCACATCAATTCAATGTGTGGACATGATGAAAAATTTGACCGACGTATACTAGTACTACTACTGTACTACTTACTATTCGTATTTAGTGTCACATTTTAACTATAGGTTTAACGAACAAAATGTCAATGCATGTCACCGAAATTTATTCCATTGGAAACTATGTTCAAATACAAATAAAACGATATAATTTTTTGTGACATGCATTAACATTTAGTTAGTGAAATTTCTGGTCAACATTTGGCACAAATGACGAAGGGGACCAGTAAACCAGGAGGGAGGTAGTAGTACGAGTAGCACAAAATACGGTATAGAGGACTAGTACAAATTTAGAAATGGGGTAAGAAGTTACAAGGCTGTGCGACAGACTTTGTAGGCTACATGAGTAATACTAAATATAATTCCCATTGGACAACACTTTGACCAACAAGTATATATATGGCTTCTGCACAGCATCTCCATCATCATTATCAGTACATCCTACGCAGGTGAGTTAGGATGCACTTGATCCCAGAAAGGTATCTATCCTTCAAACCAGAGGAGTGCTTCAAACTAACAAGAGTACATAATATCCAACAAAAGAGGGTCATGCTACAGCAGCAGGATACATGGCTCAGTCTAGATATCAGTACGAATCAAGTTATGCATATTTTTGTTGGCATGAAACACATCGCCGCATGTAGGGTTTGCAAAAGTCATCCATCACATGGAAGCTTGATGCCTTTCACACACTAAAGATTATTTGGCAACAAGTTGTGTCGACGAATCTCTGGATATGGTGATTCATGAAACCCATGGTATGATGTGTAAACACAGTTCCCCCTGGCGAATGGAGGTTGCATAGCACGGTAATCATCACACAAGTTAAAATAATAAGCCAATGGCTTTCATATTCTCTACTCCTATAAAAGACTCAGTTAGTGATGATGGTGTGCTTGCCGTCCGTCATTTCTGTCCATCAGATCAGCATCTAACGACTATGATGTAAGTCTTGGCATTTTTACAACAAGACCCCACTACTCTGCTCCAATTTGCAGAAACCCCTTAATATCTTGGAACCAACCACATCCCTCCCCCACCTCATCAAAACAGCCACAAGGAATATATTTTGAGTGAATCCTAATACGAGAATATTTTTAGTGATATATACACAAAACTATAGTGTTTTTTTTCAAGTTTGTGAACATGTATTATTCTATTT
Organism: Triticum urartu; assembly: GCF_003073215.2. NCBI lineage: Eukaryota > Viridiplantae > Streptophyta > Magnoliopsida > Poales > Poaceae > Triticum > Triticum urartu. The sequence continues at coordinate 185,928,520 of NC_053025.1, read as the reverse complement.
TGGATCCGTTGCAACGCATGGGAACATTGCTAGTATCGCAATATATCATGATTCGAACATCATGTAACAATGAGAGGAAAACAGATATGACAGGGCCTACTCATATTCTACCATAGCACTTACTACAATTATCATATCAACTCTAAGCAATAACATGCGTTGTTATAAAAATCCTGGAAATGAGAGTAACATATAGCGATCATGAGGTTATACTCATAATATCTATTCTAACAATCATTAGATGCCAATTGTTCTCATATCAATTCTAACAATAACATTTGTGGTCATAAAACTCTAGGAAATGAGAGGAACATATAGCAATGATGTTGTTATAGACACACTATATAATCTAAATTTGTAACAATGAACAGGCAGTCGTATTCTTAAGGTAAAGATGAGATGAGATAGAACAATTACATGATGATAGATTCCACCAGTATTGTCAGCCAATCTGTGCGTCGACCGCATAAACGATGCCATCATGCACTATAGCATCAGACAGAAATGTTGGGTGAAGAGGATAGACGAAGAGCCATAACCATCTATGGCAACCGGATTCCAGATAGACTAATCCCATGTTGAACACGACAATGAGATTGTAATCCATGTAGTCTTGTGATGGTGTGGGCACTTCACAGATTACAACCTTCAGCAAACAGAGGTCGAGCCAAAAGCTTGATGCGTCTCGTGCGTAGTAGGCAGGAGTGTCCGGTGGGCCATGAGGCTCGATGGTGGCGGTATCCAACGATTGAAGGGTGATCTCTCGCTGGGTGTCGATATCCACGAGACGCAACGGACTACCGGATTGGTGGATGAGGATGATCCAGTTAGCCTTCATGCCTGCCCAGTAGTGGCTGTGCATGAAGGACAAGTGGACGGGTAGTGGTAGCATGTCTAGGGGCACCACGACAACCTCCGTAGGATCGTCAAGTCAGTGTATGGGCCACCTGCGAGGATCAGGCATCAGCAAGCAGGGTGTCTTGAAAAGAGCCGACTGGTTGCAAACGAGTAGGCGATACAAAGACACCGAGCATGCAGCCAAACGGACGGTGCTGAGCAGGTCCATACGGTTACAAATCTGCTCCAAGAGAACATCAGGGAGGGAATTCCAATCATGGCTCTTCGTGTCAGTACGTTCTGCCATATCATTTTTGTTGGGGATATTACTACTGGATGTAAACCAGCCAGGGGCAGCCGGATTAACCTTATGAAGATTAGAAGCCCATGAAGACGTAAGAATGATGGCGCTTTATGAAGGCCCAAGGCCCAGAGGCGAGTTAAGGCCTGTAGATGTAAACTGACCTTGTTATGTAACTTGCATTGTAAGATAGGAAGGATAGAGACCGAACCGGACACGTTTATGATCCGGCTTCGGGGCTCTGTAAACTGGCGGGCGTCAACCTATGTATATAAAGGGATGACCCGACAACGGTTTAGGGACAACGGACAACAACTCGAGAGCCACATAAAGCGGATTTGCTCCCTGGCCTTCGAAACCCTAGCAGTACCAATCAGAACTAGACGTAGGCTTTGACCTTCATCAAGGGGCCGAACTATTATAAACTCCCCGTGTCCCCTTGTCCGGTTTAACCCCTTTAAGCTAACCCGTTGTGATGGCTCCACGACTAAGTCCTTTCACAAGGACATCTACCATGACAAACCCACGACAGTTCGCACCCACCGTGGGGCTATCGCACGATGGTTTCGAGTTCTTGAAGGGAAGCTTTGATGGACTCAAGGGATACGCTGTGGGCCGGATGACGAAGAGTCGTCGCGGCAAGCTCTACATCGACAATGCAGGATGGGGTCCCGAGGCCGATTCAATCGAATACTGGTACCGGGTCCCCTTTGGTGGGATTCACGTCTTCATCGACAAGATTGGCGAACTCGCCCCTGAGCCGGACATCTGCACTGACATCATCGAGACGGCTCAGCGTGCAAGTCCTTCGCCGGTTTGGCCCGTGGCAAAGCATGTCTTCGTAGGCATCATCCATGGGGCGGAATACGAGGACGGACCGACGTCCGATGGAGAAACCGTTGTCTGCTCCGACGACGAGTCTTCTGGAGAGACCGAATCGCTCTATCAGTTGCAGGATGGCCGGATTAGCGGAGGATCCGAGGGCAACTGTATTCCAGACTCCCCTGATCTACCAAACCGGACCACTATCTTCATGGCCGGTACACAGTCGGCACCTCATTCGTCAACTGCCGCAGCAATACTCTCCGGTTCAACAACAGCCACGCCGGCACGGGCAGGAAGCTCTATGCTGCCTCCGGCTCAAGTCTTGTCTGACTTGTTCGACGCTTTGGCAACATTGATGGCTGCAGAGGTGGATGCAGCAGCCCAGGATGAGCACAACGCTGAGATTGCAAAGGTGAAGGATCAGATAGCTCAAGCCAAAGCGGATCTAGCGGCAGAAACCGCTAGGATGGCTACAGAACGGGCCGAGTTGGAAGCTGAGGCCTACCAGATTAGGCTGGATCAGAACGCTTCCGAAGAAGTCATGAGTAGAAGGTACCAATCGCATCTCCCGTCGGGTTACGAGCCACGAAATCTGTTCAATACGCCAGGAGCAGGAACTAGTAACCAGCCAATATTAAACTGGACGGAGGTACCAGGAACAGGAGCGCCGGTTCAACCGCGCACGATGGACCTGCCTCGTCAGAACAACATCGTGCCGCAGTATGTTACAACACCTCCTGAGCATTACTCCAACCCGTTGGACAACATTGTGGCCGCCGCATCACGAGTGGCAGCCCTCCCGACCGACGGCGAATCACCAGTTGCAATTGAGGCACGACGGGCCAGAGATCTCCTTCAAACAACTCTAAACCAGCAGCAGGCATATTCACACAGCTGTGAGAGGATTCATTCCACCCCCGTCCAAGCTGGAGCTATAGCAGGCATGTTGAGGATGAACCAGCCGTATCAAGCAGCGCATGTCACCTTAATCCGCAACGAGGGCACAACCCGGCAGGGGAAGGTGCTAATGTGCAGGATGTGTTAGACCATGGCCGCGCGCGTCGAGGGGCCGAGTTAGCAGCTCTGCACGGAGCCCGTCAATCTACTCCAGTTCACCCTACCGCTTCAGTGGAGCCAGGTGTGGTGTTCAGTTCCTTAGGGGTGCCGTGTCTTACCACCACTTTGCGTAATGTGAGACTGCCCAAGGATTTCAAGGGACCTCATAAGGTACCTAATAACACCGCCGATCTACATCGAGAAGCATGGGTTGAAAGCTATGAGATGGCAATGGATATGCTAGATGTGGATGAAGCGGCATGTGCTAAATACTTCACCATGATGTTGGAAGGAACATCTCGTACTTGGTTGAAGAGCTTACCAACTAACTCTGTCGGATCATGGGCTGAATTGAAGCACCGGTTTATCCAGAACTTCAAAGATACTTGTAAGCAGCCCATGTGAATCGTTGATCTGGCCGCTTGTGTCCAAGAGGAGGGGGAGTCCACGACCCATTGGGTCAAGCGGGTCTCAGCAATTTTGCATTCATCGGATCATATCAATGCGGATACCGCAGTGCTGACGTTGGAGGGCAATTGCCGTTTTCTGCCACTCAAACAGAAGTTAGGAAGGCTCAAACGTCACTGCAATGATATGTCAACACTTATGGCCGCTTTGGTTAAGTACGCCGATTCAGATAATACCAAAGACCCTGACTCAGAGGAGGACAAATCGGGGAAAGGGAAAAAGAACGGCAATACCAAGGGTCAGCAGCATAATCCGGCAGGCCATGGGAACAGTGGTAAGCGCAAAGCAAACAACAGCTTGGACTTTGTCGCTAACACCAATGCTCAACAGAATGGCCAGCGCCGTAAGGGCAAGAAGCCCCAGAGGGGCGGAGGTTCAGGCCCCAATTTGGAGCGCCTATTAAATCAACCCAGTCCAAAGCATGGATCAAAGGCCAAGCCGGCGTCGCATCTTTGGAAGGATTGTTATATCATGTGAGATTTCAAGAACTCCAATATGTTCCAGTACAATAATGGCCCGCCCGGTGGTTCAGGAGGTGGTTTCCACGGGCCGGGTTATGGAGGTGGCAGTTCCGGTTCAGGCTTTCAGGGTAATCAAACCGGACACATCAATCAAGGGCACCAAGGCAACCAGGGAGGTTACAACCATCAGGGGAACCAGCAGCAATAGTCGGGTTATCGTAGCAATACTAAGCAGTTAAATAGTGGGCAATATCATGTCTTCCCCACTAGCTTGTGTAAACGTGATCATAAGCTTCACAAGAGGGCAGTAAACTTTGTTGAACCGGCGGTGCCTCAGTATTTGCGGTGGTCTGAGCAACCCATTTTGTGGAGTAGAGAGGATGTCCCACCCTGGGTTGACAATCCGGGTCACTTGGCCTTGGTGGTGGCCCCTCAAGTTGGGGGATAGAAGTTCACTAAGGTACTCACGGACGGGGGAAGTAGTATCAACATTCTATATTATGATACATTCCGCCGCATGGGGCTGACAAATAAAAATCTTAAACAGTCAAATATCGTTTTTCATGGTGTGGTGCCTGGCAAGTCTGCATGTCCAGTGGGCATGATAGCCTTAGAGGTGGATTTTGGAGATGATTATGATTCAAGGTCAGAAACATTGACTTTTGAGGTTGTGAAAATCAAAAGTCCGTACCACGCTTTGTTTGGGCGGCCGGCTTATGCTAAGTTCATGGCGAGGCCGTGTTATGTTTATCTACAGCTTAAAATGCCAGGTCATAAGGGGACTATCATAGTACACGGGAGCAGAAAGATCGCTTTGGATTGTGAGGAAGGTGATGTGGCTTATGCTGAGTCGGTTTGTGCCACGAAGGAGTTGAAGTTCTATAAGGAGCAAGTTGATCTGGCAGATATGACCTCTTTGAAAAAGCCAACTACGAAACATGATCCGGTGTTGAAATTCAAATCGGCCACAGACACTAAGATGATTGATTTTGTTCCTGGCGATTCATCCGAGCAGTTCAGCATCAGGGCTAACCTGGATCCCAAATAGGAAAGCGCGCTCATCGAGTTCATCCGTGAAAACCCGGACATCTTTGCATGGAAACCTTCTGACATGCCAGGTGTACCGAGGGAACTCGCTGAGCACAAACTTAATATTGATCCTATGTTTAAACCGGTCCGGCAGTTTCTTCGCCGCTTCAATGAAGAAAGGCGTAAGGCTATCGGTGAAGAGGTAGCTCAGTTGTTGGCCGCAGGGTTTATCGCGGAAGTCTATCACCCAGAGTGGTTGGCTAATCCAGTGCTGGTTCTTAAGAAAAACGACATTTGGCGTATGTGTGTAGATTACACAGACTTGAACAAAGCTTGTCCTGCGGACCCCTTTGCCCTCCCTCGTATTAATCAGATCATTGATGCTACGGCGGGTTGCGACCGTTTATGTTTTCTGGATGCTTACTCCGGTTATCATCAGATCAAAATGGCAGTTAAGGACCAGGAGAAGACAACTTTCATAACTCCCTTTGGAGCCTTCTGCTATGTCTCCATGCCCTTTGGACTCAAGAGTGCCCAGGGGACTTATCAACGCTGTGTTCAGAATTGTCTTCATAAGCAGATTGGGCGCAATGTTCATGCATATGTGGATGATATTGTGATAAAGTCCAGGAAGGAGGAAACATTGATAGATGATTTGAGAGAAACTTTTGACAACCTCCGGGTTTACAAGATGATGCTCAATCCGGAGAAGTGTGTCTTTGGTGTCCCGACAGGAAAGCTCTTGGGTTTTCTGGTGTCAAACAGGGGCATTGAGGCCAATCCGGAATTTTTTTTAGCAATTACATATTTGGCTAAACCGGCCTGTATCAATGACGTTCAGCGTCTGGCCGGCCGGATTGCGGCTTTGAGCCGGTTTATCAGTCGTCCTGGGGAGAAGGCTATCCCTCTATATCAGATGCTCGAGAAAACAGATAATTTTGTCTGGAGCGAGGCAGCTGATAAAGCGTTTGAGAATCTGAAGAGGCCGTTAGTTGAACCGCCTGTGTTTGCAGCACCGATCGATAAGGAGTCGTTATTGCTATATGTGGCTGCTAATGCCTGAGCTGTTAGCGTGGCTATTGTGGTGGAGTGCAAGGAAGCTGGCAAGGAAGCTGGCAAGAAGCAACGGGCCAGATTGCCAAATGGGCTATTGAGCTTGGACCTCACGGGCTCAAATACATTCCTCGCACAACGATCAAATCCCAAGCACTCGTGGACTTCATCAATGATTGGACGGAGTTACAGGCACCAGAGGAGAAGCTAGATAACACGTATTGGACTATTCACTTTGATGGATCCAGACAGTTGGAGGGCTCGGGGGCAGGAGTCATACTAACTTCCCCATGAGGTGACAAGTTTTGTTATATCCTCCGTTTAATGTTCCCTTATACTAACAATGCAGATGAATATGAGGCCTTGCTCCACGGTCTTCGGATGGATAAGGAGATGAACTTAAGCTGGGTTAAGTGCTTTGGGGATTCAGATTTGGTAGCCCAACAGGTGTCTGGCACTTGGGATTCTAAAGACCCACTCATGGCTGCATATCGATGAGAGGTGGACATAGTGGCTGGTCACTTCAAGGGTTATCAGGTGGACGATATAGACCAGCGAAAGAATGAAGCAGTGGACGCTTTAAGACGCCTTGGTTCTCAGCGTAAACTGGTTCCACCAAATGTCTTTCTTGACGTGCTGCATAATCCGTCGGTCAAAGTACCAATAGAGGAGGAGTTGGCTATTCCTGACCCGGAGGCTCAATTGGTGGCAGCTTTGCATGTTATACCGGATTGGACAATCCTATACCTAGCTTACATGAACCGGGGAGAGTTACCAGAGGATGAAACCTCGGCTCGACAGGTAATTCGGTGTTCCAAATCGATGACTATAATCAACGGAGAATTGCATCGTTACAGCGTTTCAGGGGAAATTCAGCGTTGTGTTTCTCCTCAGGAGGGTTGTGAGATTTTGCGAGAAATCCATGAAGGGGATTGTGGTCACCATGCCGGTTCAAAGTCCTTGGTGGCTAAAGCTTTTTTGCCATGGTTTTTACTGGTTAACAGCTCATGCTGATGCGGAGGATTTAGTCAAAAGATGTGACAGTTGTCAAAAATTTGCACGCCGGGCTCACATTCCGGCTCAGGAGTTGCGGATGATTCCAATAACTTGGTCGTTCGCGACTTGGGGGCCGATATGGTTGGACCCTTCAAGCGATCCAAGGACAAAAAGACCCACTTGTTGGTGGTAGTTGATAAATTCACCAAATGGGTGGAAGCAGAGCCAGTCAGTAAGTGTGATGTGGCCACGATGGTACAATTCATCAAAAAGGTGATATTCCAATTTGGCTTTCCACACAGTATTTATAACTGATAATGGTACTAATCTGTCAAAGGGAGAGATGGAGGAATTTTGCCAACGTGAGCACATCCGGCTTGATATAGCATCGGTGGCTCACCCTCAGTCTAATGGTCAAGCGGAGAGGGAAAATCAAGAAATTTTGAGAGGTATTAAACCCGGCTTATGGTTCCTTTGAAGCGGACACCTGGTTGTTGGGTGGAGGAATTACCTTCTGTGTTATGGAGCATCAACACCACACCTAACAGATTGATGGGTTACACACCTTTCTCCATGGTTTACGAAGCGGAGGCGGTTCTCCCTTGTGACATCCGTCACGACTCGCCCCGGGTGGCAGCTTATGTTGAAGAGGATAATGAGACAACACGTCAGGATTCTCTGGACCTGTTAGATGAGGAGCGCGATCTTGCAGCAGCACGTTCGGCGATTTATCAATAGGATCTCCGACGTTATCATAGCCGCCGGGTTAAGACCAGAACCTTTCAAGAGGGCGATTTGGTGCTTCGGCTCATCCAAGATCAAAATGATATGCACAAATTATCCCCACCTTGGGAAGGACCTTTTGTGGTCAGCAAGAATCTGCACAACGGGTCATACTACCTCATTGATGTTCGAGAGCACCAAGACTCACGTAAATCGGAGGAGGAGACCAAGCGACCATGGAACATAGCTCTTCTTCACCCTTACTATACTTGAGACACAGGCTCTTCATATGTACATATTTATGACAATGTATATATTATATAATAAACCGGAGCCTCCATTAAAGCAGGGTCTCTGTTCTTTTTACAGCATGTGTGCGCTTACAAGAATTTCTACTGACATAGCGGAGTTTTTTGTTAAACCGGTCTCTATAGCCGCACGGATATAAATAAAAATCACTAGGGGGCTTGGTCATATCTGAACCATAGCTACACCTCTTGATCGGTTTTAAACCACAAAGGGATATCACTAGGGGGCTTGGTTGTTATCACACCATAGCTACACCTCTTGATAGGCGTTTAGCCACAAAGGAAATTATGTGGGGCCAAAGAGAGTGTTGCACAAAGCACAAACTCAAACATGGGCACCCACTGAGCATAGCTAACAAAGTTACTTGGGTGCTCTTTGTGCAAAGCAACAAAGAGTTTGAAAGGACCCTTTTAATTGGCTATCAAGCCACGGCTTGGAAGCCTGGTGTATTCACCTAAAACTCCGGGTTAACCTGCCTTCATCAAGTAAGCCACTCCTGTCCAGGTAATCCTGGTATGACCCGCCGAATGTTTGACAAGTCAATCTTATATAGATCCTAAACTTGTCAAAGTTAAAACAACGATTGGTTAATTGGAGGCCCATCTTAAAAGGCTTTGTCAAATGCTTTAACTCAGAGGCCTGGCAGCCCATGAAAAGCCTCGATTTGGAGCCTGGCAGCTCGTAAAAAGTCTTGCATATTTCTTTTTTGACTCTTATTTGTTAAGTTTTTTGATTTTATAAAGGTTCATAATGTCTTCTGATAAACCGGTGTCCTTGACCCGGCTTGGCTCTCAACTATAAGTTGTCGGTACATGATCAGTTATAAACCGGTGTTCGTTACCCCGGTCTGGTTTTGACTAACAAGTCGCCAGTGTTATAAGGAAAACCCGGTGTTTATTATATACCAGTACTGTTTATTATCATAATCCGGCGAATTAAGGATGGAGTGATCACTACTCCGGATTCGTGTTTACACCTTTACCAACGAGGTATGTTACACATGTTATTTTTATATACAAACTTTCATTATCCATCCAAGTATTGTCTATTCTTGGGCATCATGACCCGTCCAGTGGTAAACCACTAGGACACATTTCACGTTCTTGTATCCAGGAACACAATTCATATGGGTTCAGCATAAATATATCCTAAAAGGTGGAGCAAGTTTTCACATTGTCAAAGCGTCACAAAACATGCTCGATGGCATGACAGATAAAGGAGTTTTTGCTATCCTATTACATGAAGCTTTCAAACGGCTCCAATTGAATAGTTGTTTTTAAGCATTGGCACACAATAGTTGGTAAACTGGCGGCCGGTTTAAGATGCTTCGTCTGGATGGTTTGATGGTTGAGGGTCAGTTGGTGCGATCACTTCTTCTTCATCCCTCCCCAGACACTGGAAATCAACCGTCGACCATTCTATTCCAGTTAACGCTTGAAACACAGCCTCTTCATGGATAAGGCTGGAAGGGTTAATATCAGGAGCGTAGGTATGCTTACGAATTGGAGGTACAAGTTCTTCGACTTCATGGATTTCGGCAAGCTGTCTCTTCCCTTCAGCGTCATAAGCCGGTTGGAAATGAGACAAGTCTGTGTCCTCGGCCAACTTGCTAGCTATTGGCCACATTTCTTTGGTCAGCCTTCAGAGGTCATCATTGTCGAAGTTTGAACCGTCCCCTTACACACCTAGATGTCCTTTGATGATGTCCTCCGCTTCAAGATCTGGAATCCGTGCCCTAGCACGCATTATGCGGTTAATGCTCCTGCTCTTGCAGCTGCCTTCTTCAGTTCGGTAATCCGGTCTGGTAACATGGCCAGCTTCTCAAGAGTTTCCGTTATCAGTGATGGCGCCGGTTTATTGTAAGCCGCAATACAAATCGCACGCTGGGACCTAGAGTACAGCAGTTCAATAAGGGTATAAGCCACTTTAAGCTTCATCCGCATATCTGTGCCCAGATGAGCAATACGAGTGCCTGTTATGGTTTAAAATCAGCGTTCTGGTCAATGATAAGGTTTCATGAATTGGACAAACTTCATAAAGAGATACTTACCAAAGATAGCGGAAGTCATGGCATTTATTTGCCGTTTCAACCTAGTTAGTTCATCCATAACTAGTTTCAGGGCCGCTTCAGCATCTTCAGCTCTTTTGGTTAAACCGGTTTTCTCGGTTTCCCAGTCAGCATGATCTTTGTTAAAAGACTCTTTCAGCTTTTCCATCGCTGCTAGGGCCTTGGTCAGCTCCTCTTTAGCTTTTGCGGCTTCTGCTTGTTGGGACTTCACATTCTCTTGCAAATCAGCAGTCCGGGCATCTCTATTGCTTAGTTCGTCCTACAATAATGAAGAAATGTCAAACAACAGGATAGATATTTTCTAAAGTACAAAGCATATAACAAGTTATGCACTTCGTACTTGGGGGATAATGACTATTTGCTCTGATTCACTACATCTTTTATAAAGTCTCCAAAACAATCCAAGCATTATCCTTGACACTTGGGGTGCTAATGTACATCTGTTCAAAACGGACGCATGGATTAAAACCCGGATTACCTTGTAAAGCTAAACCGGCCTTTGGGGCCTACGCTGAGGAAAGATATATCATTACATTGGTAAAGTATCGGCCTTGATTTTCACTCAAGACCTAACATTTTGAGGGTCAGTGGGAGGCTTAAAGTATTACAAAGACCTGGTTCATGATTACCATCATAAAACGGCCCTTGGGGGCTACTTGGGCTGGCATTTCAACTTTGGAATCAAGAAGTAAAGGGAGATGAAAATACCTCATAGTGTTCCTTCATCAAATTCACCAAACCGGCTTCATAGTCACGGTTTGAGTGCAGACGGTTTAAGAAACCGGAGTGAAGCTCTTCAGCGTTGAGATGGGCATAACTTGATAAGTCAGTACTCCATTTGCCCTTCTCCCTAGCAGCACGCTCTTCTTTGGCACTATGTTGGGCCAAAATTACGGGATGGCCAGGAGAGCTGTGGCCCATACCAGTAACAATAACATCATCTCCTTGGCCTTCAGTGGTTTTTGCGGGTGATGACGGAGTTTCAGTATCTGTCATTGGACTAGCCCGGTTTGGAGATGCCGGTTTAGTGTCAGGCACGGCAGGGTCAACTTCTGGTGGTTCATAAGTATTCCGATCTTGAAGGGGCAGTTCATCAGCGGTGGTTTCAGGATGAGGACCCTCCCGTTCACGAGTTTGGTCTGGTTCACCTCTCTGCTCTTCTTGAAAAACTGCCTGCTCTTCTGACGGATTGTTGACCTGAGCTTTCTTGCTGGGTCTGGCTTTGGCTCTGCAAGTAAAATAAAAGAGGGTTAGCATCTTATTCAAGATTTGTAGCGCATAGGAAGAAAGAGTTTGAAAACATACCCAGCCACAGTTTTTAGAGGAGGGAGCTGGGTTGCTGTCGACTCGCCAGAGGATGAGGGAGGTGTCACCTAATAATTTGAATTGGATGGATTAAGAGGTTGTCTGAAATAAGCTGCCTTGGGATAACAATTGTCAGAAGTGGAAGAGACCTCAGACCAGCACTTCCGAGCCGGGGTATCAGGTAAACCGGCCGAAGTGACCTGTTGGCCACTGTGCCGGGTTGTCCGGCGAGCTTCATTCTGCTGTGTCTTCAAAATAAATGTTGGGTCCAAGTAAGCAAGAGGATGAGAAAATCTTACTTTCCGGACTGCTTGACGGGTTTTTGTGTTGGCATAGAGTCTGAACCGGAGGAAAGGGTAATTACCTCTACATCATCACCTTGGCTGCCTTCTACGTCCTCTTGATAAAGATCATTGTTAATGAGGTGCATGAAAAGGGAGCCAAGTGAGTCAAGTTCTACCTCAACTTCCGATCATCGACATCTTCATCAAGTTCCATGTTGATCCGGTCAGCTGTCTTCCGCTTTGAGGTCCACTTGACGGCTTTGGTTTTGGGACGAGATGGTTTGACCGCTTTATCCCCGGTTGGCTTTACCGCTTTATCTACGGATTTCCATTTCCAGAAGGGATCATCACCCTATACATACATACAGAGAAGAATGATTACAAGTTGAACAAATTAAAGATATCAAAGATGAAAAGGAAGTGTAGTGCTTACAGCAGGCGGTTTGTTCTTAGTATTGAAGGGGTTCAAGCCGGTTTGACTACAGACTCATTTCGATTCATTCAAAATTTTCATAAAGATTTCAGTGACCTCTTCGTCGGTCACTTGAATGTTGCAATGGTGTTGAGGGTCTCCAACATCACCGGTGTACTCACACATTAAACCGGGGCGGCGGCTTAGCGGCAAGAGGCTCCAAGATATCCAACAGCGCACGAAATCAACGCCTGTTAAATTGTTGGCCATAAAAGCCCGGAGCTTGGCGAGTTGAGGGGCATATTTGTCCCGTTCTGCCGAACTTAAGCATTGCGGCATTGGATGGGTGTTGGAAAGCCGGTGATTACGATAGCCTGGGAGGGGATTCTCATCTTCAGGAGAAGTATCTCTGCAGTAAAACCAAGTCTGGTTCCATTCCTTAGGGTGGCTATGCAGATTGGCATGAGGAAATTCAACTTCCTTCTGGTTCTGAATTGAGACACCACCAAGTTCAGTATTGGGGCCATTTACAAATTCTGTACGCCGGTTCAGATGAAAGAAGTCCTGGAACAGCTCAGCAGTCGGTTCTTCTTGTAAGTACACCTCACAGAAGACCTGGAATTTGCATAGATTGGATACCGAGTTGGGTCCGATCTCTTGAGGATGAAGTTGGAAACTAGCAAGCACATCTCGGTAAAACTTTTACCTTGGCGGTTTGGAACCACGACCTATGTGGTCGACAAAGACCACAACCTCACGCTGCCTCGGGGTCGGAGGATTTTCTGCTCCTGGAACTCGCCATTTAATTTCAGTTTTCTCAGGCAAGGTGCCGATGCTGACCATTCTGTTCAACTGTTCCTCGGTGACCTGGGAACGAGTCCAATTGCAAGCGGCAAACTGTTTGGCCATCGTGAAAAAAAAAAGCTGGAAAAGAAAGGCCGGTTTACAAATCATTCACGATGGTATACAAGATGCAGTGGAATAAAAATATACAGATATGTGAAATTGCATAAACCGGAGGCGAATACAATAGTGAATGGCAAGGTCATATCAAGGGCATACATGTGTTGTTAAACCGGACTATTACGATCAACATAAAGAAGGTTTGCTGGTTTACTAGGGGACTAATGGTATGAGATAGATTGTTTTTAAAAAGGTAAACCGCCTACGTAGTACAGAGGATATAGATCTAAGGCGAAAATGGCTAAGTAAGTAAAAACAAGTTTCACAGGATTACATGGGAATTTTGGATCTACCAGAGACAGAAAGGCAAAAATATTTTGACCTAAAAAGGGTAGGACCCGAAACAGTTTATGAAGGACTAGATCAGTTTTTTGCGCATAAGGGTTTGTGGTGGTAACAGAAGATTAGCCACGGCAAGGGATACGTCAAGCGTCAGGTGACCATCTACAGACTAAAGGAAGAACAGGGAAGAACAACACCGAAGCACTAATGAACTTCAGAAGAACTGCGAAGAAGAGGGAAACCCTAATGAATCTAAGGAAGGAGGAAAGGACTTACTGCGGCCGCGAAAGCAATGGAGGTTTGCTGCAGAACTCTGGTATGAACAGGTTGATGCAGCGGCCAATGATGAGGCAGAGGCGAGGCTTGACAATGGCGGTGGCGCTCAGGTGCGGAGGTGTCGCGAGGAGGAAGAAGCGAACGAGACGAGGGGAAAAATGATAAGGTCCCGTGGCCCTATTTATAAGGTGAAGAGATAAGGCGACAAGTGCGGGAATCGAGAAGCTCAAAAATGGATAGTAAATAATGGTGCCACTCCAATGACTGGATATGCATTAATGAAGGTAATCTTCAGCTTCAACGGATAGATGACGTCAGGGCGGTTTATCATGGTCCTGAACTATGATGTCACGGCGGTTTACCAGATAAAGATGAAGATACAAGGGAGGAATTTTTCTAAGTATTGAAGATTGACATGAACAAGTTCAAACCAATCTGGGGCCTAATGTTGGGGATATTACTACTGGACGTAAACCGTCCAGGGGTAGCCAGATTAAGCTTATGAAGATTAGAAGCCCATGAAGATGTAAGAATGATGGCGCTTTATGACAGGCCAAGGCCCAGAGGCGAGTTAAGGCCTGTAGATGTAAACTGACCTTGTTATGTAACTTGCATTGTAAGATAGGAAGGATAGAGACCGAACCGGACAGGTTTATGATCCGGCTTCCGGGCTCTCTAAACCGGCGGGCGTCAACCTATGTATATAAAGGGACGACCCGGCAGCAGTTTAGGGACAACGAACAACAACTCGACAGCCAGATAAAGCAGATTCGCTCCCAGGCCTTTGAAACCCTAGCAATACCAATGACAACTAGACGTAGGCTTTTACCTTCATCGAAGGGGCCGAACTAGTATAAACTCCCCGTGTCCCCTTGTCCGGTTTAACCCCTTTAAGCTAACCCGTTGTGATGGCTCCACGACTAAGTCCTTTCACAAGGACATCTGCCGTGACAAACCCATGACAGTTTTTAAGGCGCTGAGTGACTAGGGTTTTCGGTTCCTGCGAGCCAGCGGGGAACTAGATTCGGGCGGGCGAGCGAAGAAGATGGCGCGTGTGGCCGAGTAGTGAGTGGGGGATATGGTACGCGCGAGCTACCAAGGAAGAAGGCGCGGGCAGGCGAGCAGTGAGTGGGGGGAAATGGTGTGCGACCCGCGATGGGGAAGAGAGGAGGAAGAAGAAGAGTGAAAGATGGGGAAGAAAGTGAATTAAATCTCAATTCTACAAGTACTATTACTAGGATATACCATCCTTCGGAGTGTAAATAGTTACGCCGATGACATGTGGGTCTACCTCAAGAGGGCCCATATGTAAGTTAATGGAGGAGAGAGGTCTGTGTTCGTATTTGCGGAAGCGTGCTCCGCTGGCAAACATGATGGTTGTACTAGGCAAGGCTGATTTAGTAGCACCAACATGCTGGTTCAGCTTATTAATCAAGTTTCCAATCTGCTGCAGTGTGTATTTGTCACTTCACTGTGAAGACTAGTTCAATAGTTCTCTCTGACCGAGATGGGGAATAATGGATCGCGAAGATTTCCTATCTACATTATTCCTATGCCTGTACGCGCGGTGACCCCGGTACTAAGCGCGAGAACCTAGACAAAAGACTTAAATGGAAGAATCCCACCAATGCATGAAGAAATTTAGGTACAAAATCATTAAATAAAGGATGCTTAGCACCAACAAGTTAAGCACCTGTACATGTATGCATTGGGAGCTTTTGTTGCTAAATTTTTAATGCACCCCATGTAAGCACCGATGCATCTTGTAGGAGTACTACTACTACCTCCTTTCCGGTTTATAGGGCTCAATTCAAAAATCTTATCAACCAAGGTAGATGATGAGTGGTGGAATTATTTTTGTAATTTGCAAAAACACTCAATTAATGCACTCGTTTTCCTCAAAATATTATGTTTACCAATGCATTAATTTTGTGTCAAACTTTGACCATCTACTCCCTCCATCCAGGTGAGTCATCTTTGGTTGTGCACCATAACCAAGGAGGGAAAAACAAGAGAACTTAATGTTTATTTGCTACTCCCTCCATTCCTACATATTGTCTTTTTAGACATTCAAATGTAATACAACATACGGGTGTATGTAGACATATTTTAGAGTGTAGATTCACTCATTTTGCTCCGTATGTAGTAACTTCTTGAAATCTCTATAGAGACAAATATGTTGGTGTATCAACCATGCATATTCATTTCATAATATCATAATGAAAATTGGTGTATTTAAACTGGAGACAAATATGTTGGGATTCAAATATTTAAACTGGAGATCACGACATCGATAATATCATAATGCAAATTGGTGTATCAAACATGCATATTCATTTGAATTGGGGGACACGTGTAATGTTATATAGTTTATCAATATTGGTGATCCATAGATTCTTTAATTAGAAACAATGCATGGTTCATATGCAATTAATGTCTAAATGGGCTTACACTATATGTTGTGTGTGTGAAACACATTATACATGTTTGAGAAGTACAAAAAACCCCGCATGGAACACACATTAATTGGAGACAGTTAGCGAGGAATGCATACATTGGATTTCGACATAAAGTGGTTTCAAATATTTGAAAATCCAAATTGATTGATACAACCTTATGAATCTGAGATCATGCCATTCGTAAATCATATTTATGTATAAAGGGTGTTGTGCTTTTGAAAGTATATATAAAAAATGATGTATATAGGATTTTATTCCATTGGAAAATGAATTGTGCCCGAAGAAAAATAGAATACAAACGAGATTCAAATTGAGTTGGCACAGTAAACGTGCACTCTGCAAAATTTGAACGAAGCTGGGAAAGTCGCAGTAACTGCCCGAAATCAAAATCTGCGAGATGGAAATTACTACTGGCTATCGCTACCACGCAAAGCCTATCTGCTCGATTTCTATAGGTTTCGATAGGGGTTGGTTTGTAATTTCACTCAAACGTGACATAACCGCCTCTCACCCGGATTCATACACGGTGGCGCCAAAACATAGTGTGTCCTCGGCCGAAATCGACTCCCTCCCCGATTCATACACGGTGGCGCCAAAAACAAACTCTCGTCGGCAAATATTCAGTGTATGCAAGATTACCGTCCTATCCCCAAATGACTAATATTTATGTGTTGTAGGAAATTTGAAAGGGGGGTTATGTTTGTAAATTTCCTCTCATTTGAGACGAGCGCGCCTTGAAGACATGGTTCCCCCTTCCTCTCCACCTCCATTTCCCCATTCGTACTCCGTGGGCGCCAAAACACCCCCTCCACCCCAGCCTCCTCCATCCGCCACCCCATCCACCGCCGTCCTCCTCCACCATGCCAGAGCTGATACCCCGCCGCCGCCGTCCATTACAAGAGATCGACCTCTCTCATCCACGGCTTCGGACCGGGATCCTTGCATCCCATCCTCTCGCTTCATCCCCGCCGTCTTCCACCTTGCCGGAGCCGCTCCTACGACCGTCTTGTCCATCGCGCCCCGCCGCCACCGTCTACCCTCCTAGATCTGCTTCCACGCCGCCGCCAGCCATCGCTACCACAGCACCGTCAAATTCTCAGCAGATGCATACACAGCGCTGCACAAGAGGCGGTACTCTTTCGTATCTGCTCAACTTATTTATCGCAGCAAGAAAATAGATCGCCATTGCTTTATTCTGATTTCATGTCCATCACTTACTTGCTAGTTGCAAGCAAACATTGCTTCGAAGTTGCCTTTGTCCTGTTTGCACCTTCAGATCCGCCATGGAACGCTCAACACTATACTCGCAATGCTTATGGTTTTCCCCTTTTTTATTCCACACTAGTTCAATCACAGTAGACTAAATTTCAAAATTGGGTCAATCGATTTTTTAGAGCTCGCCGGAGTTCGCCAGCACGAACGAAGGGGCTCAGGTGGGAACTTTGGTTGTGTGGGGGGGTGGTGGGGCCTCGCCAAATGAAGAAAACTCGGGGGGGGGGGGGGGGGGGGGGGGGGGGGGGGTGGCGAAGGAACACAGGCGGTGGGGGCCGGTGGTCCTGCCGGCGGCCCGTGCGGTCTTCTTTATGGGAAGAATCAGAGACGAGGAAGAAGAAGGGTTAGGAGATGTAGGATCTTCATCCAACCACCTGAAATGGTCGACTGACCCAAATGACAAAAGTAACGCGACTTGCATGCAGACATGCCTTTATATTCAGTACCATCATTGTACCTGCTTACCACTGCTCCCGAATCCATCAAGCTAAACAATGTGCCACTCATAATTCCGAACTTGTTGCTCAAGTACGAAGCTGATATGATGCTGATATTACTAAAACAGATAAAATTTAATTGGTCAGCTAATGTTCCTACTTTACTTTTGAAAAAGCATGTGCACCACGTATAGAGAGACATCAGGGATTTGCTTTCTTAATGCGCTCTGGTTCATCATGTGTGGGCACTGCGCAACGAACATTTTTTATCCAAAATCAGCTTGCTCTTCTTTAGCATGTTCCTCTTCCGTTCTTCTTTAATTAGTACTTTCTTTGTTCCTAAATACATGTCTTTGTATAGATTCCACCATGGACAACATATGGAGCAAAATGAGTGAATCTACACTCTAAAATGTATCTGGATACATCTGTATGTGATCCATAGTGGAAATCTCTACCAAGACTTATATTTTGGAATGGAGGGAGTATGATAGTAGTATAGTATGTTCCTTGTAGTGAAGATGAGTAGGGACATTTGCAGTGTAGAGGTCTATATGGTCGGTTGGTAGGGACACTTTGAACTCTTCGGGCCTCTTTGATTCGTAGGATTTTGTAAACATGGGAATAGGATTTGTAGTGGCCTGCCCACTTGAATCCTATAAGAATAGCAAGGAAATGTGGGGAGCTGTGTCGCCTTTGAGAGTTACACTGATATTAACAGTACCGCACCTTCAGTTGAAGAGAGCTGGTATCCGAAGCCTTTCTAGCCGTACCGACAATACTAGCACATTTATTCCAGCAAGTTCCACTTTTCTGATTTTACTCTGACGCTTACGGTTTTCCCGTTATATCTACACTGTGATCTGTGTAGCTACTTTGTGTCGCACTAGCAGCAGTCCACTCTTGAAGCTAAACACTGCAATGACTTACAAAATTGGAACCAAGGCATTGAGTGCCATTCTGGATGCAATGAAACTCATACGCTCCCCACCAGTTGACTCTTGTTTAGAATATGATCCTAATGACTGTTGTTCAAAATTGCCACATATAGAGAGACAACATGGAATTGCATTTCTTTGGGCGATGTGACTCATCATGAGTGGACAACCAACATTGTACGCAATTAAGCGGAACCTCAAGAATATGCTTACTCTTTTATTCTTTAACATGTTCCTCCTTTGTTATTCTGTATTTAGGACGTACAGTATGTTCATTGTCAGGAAGGGGACCAGGGACATCTGCAGTCAACAGCTGATAGAGATGGCATGTACTTGATCGACAGGCTTTCAATTACTAGCGGCAATACAACACCGTATTTTCAAGCCGGTTCCTCTTTCCCGATTTATATATCGTGGTTATGGTGTACCCCTTTTATGTACACTATGATCTGCCTAGTTTCTGTGTGCTCTTGTTATCATGGTTTGGCAATAAACTTTCTAGACATTATATTTTGAACCTATCATCTACCAACTATCCTTACTTCTGGAGCCTATTTTTTGTGTACTTGTGCCAGATTATATAAATGCACGCACCATATTACAGCACACATGAGCTCTCTCATTAGAATCCAGTGATAGCACACAAGTGTTTACAGGGGCGCCCCTATATTAGAATATCCTCTGCATTACAAAGGTAATCTCACAACTATTTATGTTTTCATGGTTCTCAGATATTATATGTAATTACATTGAATATTAGAATCCACGCATCAGAAGAATATTGTGGAACACTGCAATGACTTACAAAATTGGCACCAAGGTATTGAGTGCCATTCTGGATGCAATGCAACTCATACGCTCCCCACCTGTAGATTCTTGTTCAGAATATTCTAACCTCGAGGAGTCAAAGGCAGATAGCCTGTCATGTTCACCCATCAAGGTGCCTTCTCTAATTTGGCAAGGTTTTATTGATTGCGCGTATCTCACATATGTTGTCTTGCATTTCTTCTACTTTGTTGCACCGCCATCTGCTTAGTTTACTCATCATATATGTCGAGATGCCATGCCCATCCATTATCAATACATATTCCATTTGTCATCATACCATGTTTTTCCACTCAAATTCTGTTCTTGTGCATCAGACATCAAAAAGGAAGAGGGTGATTGCTGAACCTAAAGGAGCACCAGCAAAGTCCTTGAAAAACATGGTTGTGCCGGAGAAATCAGACAACACCCCACTTATATTGGTTGTACAACCAGTGACACAAAACGTAGGACCGACTCCAGCAGACTGTACCTATATTACACTCGCCACACCACTAGGCCCACCACACAGTACCTGCACTCTAGCAAAAGGTATGACGATTTCAGTTGCCATAGCACCAGTCGTACCACAGAAAAATCCCACTCCAGCAAAAAGTACAGCAAGTCCACTGGTCGAAGACCTATCCCAACTACAGAGATGCCCAATTCCTGCAGATTGGAACCCCATTCCAATTATTCCCAGTTCAAAAGATAATGCTTTCAATGTTGTTAGGGACTACATGCATATATTCCCATCATTGGAAGATTATAGTGAAGACAAACACCATTTTCACATCTTCCTATCCCACTTACGTGTAAGTGCTATTATTCATGGTGATTATTTTCCTGTTTTCTGCTAATTGAACACATCAATGATTTACATTAAATTGTTGTAAGTAGGCGAGGGTCAGTCTGGATAGTCATGACGAGCAAAGCTTTCTTGCGCTTTTAAAGGAAGCATTGCAGCAGTATTGGTGTTACCTGAGGAAATCACACTTTGATGGCAAGTCTATAGTCAATTTCCTGTGAAGTCTCCTATGCTAAATTTAGAATTTAGAAGACATTGAATGGAAAAACCTTGTTATGCATTGGTGTTATTCCGAGGATGAGGTACTATCTATGATATCGCATGACAATTTGAACTTCTACTTTTCCCCATGTGCCTTACGGATCTTTTTTGCAGGAAATCTGGTCGACAAAGAATTACGGTTTGAAAACAACGACAGAATATCACAAATATGTTGCCCGCTGCTTTGCTCTTGTTCGTACCTGTTGACCTGTATCACTGTACTTGCATACATACCTGGTTCATTATGTGACAACAGTATGCATGATAGCTTGTTATCAATTGTTCGCTCCAAATTTTCCGATCTATAGGAATGGTTACTTTAGTGTAGAATATATATATATATATATATATCCAATGCCAATGAAATTTTTTAGCTCTGCATTGTTCTTGTAAGTACCTGCTGTCCTTTATCAGTGTACTTATATTGACAGCTAGTTGTTCATGTACCATTATTCTGCGGCTTATTTAACTTTGCCCTCCATTTTCTACACATAAGATCTATATTTAGTCTTACCATAAGGTTGGATAACACAGATGGTACTGAGGAAGTTTAGCTCTGCATTTCTCTTGGTTGTACCTTTTGCCTGTATCGATGTACTTACATTTATAGCTACTTGGTTATGTAGCATCACTGTTCATCTTATCTTAAATATTCTCCATTTTTTCTTATATTGTCACATCTATATTTACTCTTAACAAAATGTAGAATAAAGGCAATGCTTACGAAGAAGATTCTCTGGTAAACTTCTTGAATTGCCCCCCCCCCATCAGCATGGAGAAGGGCTTTACAGAGCCTGCCTTCACCAATAATGTAAGTTTGTCCTTCTCAAGCCTTCAAACTTTGTTGGGTATATTTGGTTAGGCATGACTGCAACAACTGTTTATTTTTGGTGTTTGCATCAAATTGCATGTTTAAAGTTTATTATGTACTCCAGTTCATAAACAAAAGTTTGTCCTTCTCAATTTAAGTTTTCAGTTGTACAACCAAGTTCCTTCTTCATACCATGTAAATTAAACTATACAGAGCAAGTGATCTTATTTTGCCAAGCTGAAATGGGATAACTTGACAGCACACTAACCATTGATACTTATGAGTTCTTGATCTGTAATCTAGTGGTGTCATGAAGCTGCCAACTCCTTCACAATGTCATTTCCTGCCATGTCTTGACCAGAACAATACCATATTGTGTTAATGCTATTTTAAACTGTGTCACTTTATTCGTCAGTAAGAAATGTGATGAATTGTCAACACTGATACTTATATGTGCAAAATCTATCATCTGTCTTCTTGTTTATCTTTCAGAGTGAGGAGGATATAAGTGTCAAACAAGTGCAGTCTCACCAGCTTGCTCAGCCGCTTGCGCTGCAGATCCCGAGCAGGGTAACCTTTCTTGAACTCTATTGAATAGATGTCAGTTTTGTATATTATTTTGTTGGCGTGTTTAGTTGCACCGGTGGCGATCTTTGATGCCCAGTGTATGTAATCTGCTGTCTGCTTGTGCTTTATTATCATAGTGGAGAACTTTGATGCCTAGTGGACGTAATATGCCCTAATTTCTTTATTGTACAGTCTAGGTTTTTTTCTTATTCACGATGCTGCTGTTATTTTACTGTATATATATCCTGTCTTCGCAGTAAAATGGCCTACCCGTAAAATAACGGTACATAATCGGGCCGTCATGCAAATCACCATGTATGATCCGCATCATGGGCCCCGTCATCTTGTCCCGTTAATAGGCCTAAATGTAAACTGGCCCACTAGTAGATTCGGGCCTTTAATAGGCCGAGTAAAGCGCTGGCCCTATTTTCCCAAGAAAACTCAATGGGCCATTAGGAGGCTGAAAAGTAGGTTGGGCCTGAAACGTGCCGAACAGCTCACGGGCCGGCAGCAGGCCGAAATAGACCCCGGCCCATGAATGTCCCAATCAAATCATGGGCTTATAACAGACCAAAATTGTCTCGGTCCTTGTTTGGCCCAACCAGATTATCGGCTGCGAGCAGGCCAGATACAAACCGGGCCGTAGTTAGGCCCAACTATATGATGGGCTTTTAACAGGCTGAAATTAATATAGGGCTGAAATGTTAAATGGGCCCTTAACAGGCCGAAACTAATATCAGATCGAATTACTAAATGGGCCTTTAGCAAGTGAGCCCAAAAGCATAGCGTACAGTTGAGGGGCCGAATCTGATATGGGCCATTATTTTGCCCAATGCCTCTTAAAGGGCGGACCTGATCCGGGCCATAATTTGGCCCAAAACGTGGTAGGCTTTTAATTGGCTGGATCACATATGGACCATTATTAGGCCCGGAACATGGCAGGCCATTAATTGACCAGATCAAATATGGGCCGGCATTTGGCCCAAAACATGGCAACCAGTTAATGGGCCGGCCTACTAGGGTCCTCAAAATCTTGTGGGCCTACAGCTGGGCCGGCCCATTAATGTCTGTGAAATCTTGTGGGCCTTTAGCTGGGCCGGCCCATTATGGTCCACAAAAATCTTGTGGGCCTTCACCTGGGCCGGCCCATTATGGCCTGCAAAAATCTTGTGGACCTTTACCTGGGCCGGCCCATTATGGCCCGCAAAATCTTGTGGGCCTTTAGCTGGGCCGGCCCATTATGGTCCGCAAAATCTTGTGGACCTTTAGTTGGGCCGGCCCATTTAAACTTTATGGGCCACTTTTGGGCCGGTCCACGTGTTAACATATCATAGGCACATCTCGCCCATTGGATGAGTGACAACTGTGCCAACAAAGAGCTGACACGTGTTTCCTACAGCCAATGATGATTTTACATGTGGAAAATCCCCATTGGTCCGGGCTGTTAATGGGTTATCGGATCCAAAACCGGACCCGATAGCTTAACGGTGTTCCGTTACGGTGGATGCCACGTGTCAGTCACCCTTGACGAAAGAACTTCTGTGATGCGCGATTTATCATCGTGGAAGTGGACACTTCCGTGATGATAATGTTAGTAATGTCATGGAACACTTCTACGACAGCACAGGTATGACTACCTTGATTCTTTCATAAATTCGTCATGGATGTACATGCATGACAGAAAACGTGACCTACTATGACAAACACATATCATAACTGAAGTGTATTTTTTTGTAGTGATAGTTGGTGTAAGAACAATGTGCGAGATTGAGAATGATGATACATTAGGGAGCTATGGAAAGAGTCACGGCATATATGTATACATGGAAGGAGCTGAGGCGGGTCTGCATGTGGGAGAGATAGAAAGAGGAGAGTGGTGCACAAGGACACAAAGTGTGGTTGTTTGCAGTGGGGTGCTGTGTCAGGTGAGTGTGAGAGAACCACATAACTAGGGAGATAGACGTTTGGGGGCGACGTTTTCTGTGTATGATAAATATACACTCTACTTAGTGCGTGTGCTTGGGAAAGAGAGATGTCGGGAGACCTGGAGAGTGGGGGAAGAGATGTGTGCATGCCCGAGAGTCAAAGTGATAAGAGACCTATATTGGGGTCCGGACTTTAGAACAGAGGGGGTGTTAATGTGCCCATGTGTTCATGTCTGGGGGAGGGGGGGGGGTGTGGGGGGGGGGTGGGAGGGGATGTGGGTGGGGGGGTTGCCTTCAGATAATGAGTTAGGTGTCTAAATTTGAGGGACTTTAGCATAATTGGGATATATATGGTCAATAGTGTGTGCACTCATGGTTGATCAATTTGTTTCACAGTTTGGACTATGAGATAACGATACTTTTGAACATGCGTGATATACCTTGATGTACCGGAATTACAAACCTAAAATTGGAATTTCGGAATTCGACTCCATCATTAGCTTTTGTAATTAATTTAAACAGAGGTACATTTTTAAGCCGGGATTTCGTGATTTCAAATTCATATGTCAAACCAAGAGATATACACATACGGGTCTGTTCAAACTTTATAATCATCCACTTTATTCATACACATACACATTTTTGCTTTTGTCATCATATTTAGGATAAACACATTTGGAATTTCATTTGAATTGGACCATATGATGGTATTTACTTGTACTAGCTCAATGATCCATATTTGAATTGAATGGACAATCTAAGTTTTGAGTTGGAGACATTGATTTTCAAAACTAGCACTTTTTTGGGTGCAAAACAAAAAAATTCTCGGTCGTACAACAGCAGAACACTTATAATTTCAGGCGCCAAAAGCTTTCAAAATTCCCGCTCACATCAAAATATCTCGCGCCCGAAAGTTTAGCCCTGCGATATTCCTGTTTTACCCCTGCCACATGAATGGAAAAGGACTGCTTTGGTAACTCCACTATTTCCCCAATTTGCCCCCAACATTCTTCCCCAGAGCCCCTCCCCTTTCCCCTCCCCAACCCCTCCCAAGCATGGCAACTGCCGAATCTAGTCCTCCGCCGCAGTGGTGGACCTCACACACCGTCGGATCTACCTTCCGCACCTTGGAACCCCCAACTGCCAACTCACCACTTCACCGGAGCCGCTTCAGCGATTGGCTTGTCCACCGCTCCAAATCTCCTTGACCACCATGATGGTCCACTGCACTAGCTCTGCTTAACCGGCGCCCTCGTCCACCACAGTGTAGGCTCTTCACTTACTCCCTTGTCCGCCCCATCGTTGGCCTTTCATACAAGCCCTCATCTGCCGCAACAGATCCACCTCACCGAAAGAACTATACACTGCGCCCGCGGAAGCCTTCGTCCACTGCAAAGGACCCGCTCCATGGACGCCATATTCAACTCCACCGGCCCTGCTTTACTGATGCCACAGCCTCATCAGTTTATTTCGATTTGTACTACTTCGGGTTTTCTCTTCTTTAACGTGCAACTGTTCACTTACCACATATGAGCTTTCTTGTATGTCGACAGGCGCCGCAACCGAAGCACCGGAGCCGCTTCAGCGATGGCGACAGCCAGCCCAAACTCAGCCGCAACACGAGAACCATCGATGATCCTTAGCTATCAAGTATGAAAATGATACCCATATGTCGCCGAGAATCAGGTACTATTATCCAACGTCTGGCACCTACATTCACTTTCTTAGCATAAGCACCGCACCTTTGAATTTCTTCAGGGCATCATTCAATTTTTCATGAGACGCGTTATTCTGCTTGCACCTGTAGGGCCATACTTCTGGCAGTGAACATGTTACATGTGCTAAATTACATACCAGTGCACATATAGTTAATATGCTTTAGTTTTGTCCTAAGTATTACTGTACTTCCTAGTATTTTACTTCTTGCATGCTATATTTAAGATAATGGTGTAGTTCTGATGCCACCTATTGGTTCCATCAGACTGCTTCATGTTCTCGATGCTTAATTACACAAAAGTAAACAAGCATGTGGTTCCACTGCTTTTTGTTCATTTTACCCTATATTTTCTAATGCTAGCTATTACATCACTGCTCCGAGCCTCTGTTCATTACTTTTTTGTGCGTTCTTGATCTTCCCAAGTTGCATGACTAATTAAAAACTAGCCAATCTTTTGGGTATGAAACCCATTTGGGCGAGAGTAGTACTAGGATGGATGACCTCCTAGGAAGTCCTCGTGAAAGGGTTTCATATCTAGCCTAGTCAAACTTGTTTGGGAGAACAAGCTTCATAAGTAAGGATTAATTATGGAGCTACCAACCCCATCAAGCAAACTATGTTTTCTTCTGGGGCTGGCACCTCGAACAAGCATAAAAATATACTGATATATTGTCATGTAAGCACACACCCTTCTTTCATTAGTTTAGATGAAACATTGATGATCAATTCAAACCAGTGCATGCGATTAAAATTAATTTTCCCTAAATATAGGGTGCAGAATAAACTACAACAACTAGATTTGCAACCACGTGATGCTGACGATATCTTCAAAGAACATTGCAACAGCACCAAGGCTTCACAACAACATATGGTAAGCCAGTGTGTTTTAGTACATGTGAAATGTAATGCGTGTGGGATGATTTCTTGGCTTGTGCCCTCAACATGTAATCCTACAGAATTACAAATAGTTCAGTTGTCTTCTTTGCTACATTGCTTGATTCGAATGCTTGTTTGTTACTTGTTAGGCTATACCTAATTTGGCCAATATGTTATCAGTGCTTGCTGTACTATCGTAAAGAAATGCGTGCCTAGATCATTTGAGTCCTTAACTTTTCCTCTGAACTTCATCACAAGAGTGTCTTCATAGTTTATATGAGGCCACACTGCTAAGTGCTTTCTTAGATTATTTGAACTGGTTAGATGCCTTGGCAACTTAAATATAGTGGTGGTACACTCCCTTTCAAGTTTCATCTTACCATTTTAATTTATTTTCGGCTGATGCTGCTTTGAACCATTTAAATATAGCTTGCCATGCTCGTCAATAATTCATATGTCGTTTACCATGTAACCTTACCGTCGTAATCATGCGATAACTATCTCTTACTTATGTCCAGCAGAAACCTTTTAGGATGCCGTTCACACTAGGACACAATGCACAACCCCATAATTTATTTGTGGAAGCAGTGCGCCATCCATGTTACTAGATGGTAGCACTTCAGAGGCAACACCCCTGGAGAGCAGTCTAAGCACAAATATTATAGTTCTTGAGGCTCTACTAGAGGCAGAAAGAGATGGTGTGGCTGCCATGAATGAGGTAATCTTGATCTTGAGGCTGGAAATTATGCAATTAGTTGCACACATCATGCAAGCAACCCAAGAATTGGAGGAAGTAAGAATGTTGCATTTGAAGACAGAGGAGGTCCTGCTGTTTCTGCTATCTGAAGCCCAGGGTAATCCCAGTTCTTCTTTAGATACCAGTTGAAATTGTCAATAGATTATTGTACTTGCATGTTGTGTCATGTCTCTGAATGGATTATGTTGTAAGACCGCCTATGTTTTCCATGTATTGTAATGATCCGAATTTTTTAGGCGAGGTAATCCTCAGTACTCGTATGATTGACATAAGGTGAACTGTTTTTCGTGTGAGCATATTGTATTGGATGAAATAACTGTTTGACTCAAAGAGTATCCAACCTACTGAATTTGAAGATCACGACATTTCTAAATCATAATCATATATAAAGGTGGAATAAATCTTTGTTGTGGTTTTGAAGAAATAAATAACAAAACGTAGAATTATCGGTGGATATTCGTAATCGAATAAAATTGGATTTGAATTTAGTTGCTAGGGCCAAGGGCAAACGTGAATGCTAATTCTCCCAAGTTTTGAAAGAAGTGGCTAAACACACACTATAATTTGTGGGCTCCCCAAAGCAAGTGTTTGTGAGATGGAAATTACTGTCTACCCCTCACACTTTGACATCCTTATCGACCGGATTTACACAGCCATCGATAGGGCTAGACTAGTAACTTCAATCAGACGTGACACGA
This sequence comes from Triticum urartu, assembly GCF_003073215.2. Classification (NCBI taxonomy): domain Eukaryota; kingdom Viridiplantae; phylum Streptophyta; class Magnoliopsida; order Poales; family Poaceae; genus Triticum; species Triticum urartu. The sequence continues at coordinate 185,900,542 of NC_053025.1, read as the reverse complement.
CCACCTCTGTACACATTACGATGCGGTGGGCGCCAAACGTGGGCGGAAAAACACATTTGATTCAAGCTCGTCCGAAAGACCTGTGTCTCTCCCTCCATTTCCCCATTCATACACAGTGGGTGGCAAAAAAACTCTCCTTGCCCGAATCGATGTAGGCAAATATTTTAAATAGGGGCAGATGTGTAACTTCCCTCAGATGTGACACAACCGCCCTACCTGTCAGCCCCGTTCATACACCATGGGCGCCAACCATGGGCGGCAAAACACACTCTCCTCGCCTGAAATCGCTACCGGCCAATATTTTGGAGATGCGAGATTACCGTCCTATCCCCAACCGACATGATGTCCGAAATTTTAAACGGGGGATAAGTTCGTAAGTTTCCCACATTTCAGACAAGCGCGTCCCAAAGTTTGAGATCCCCCTCCCCCTCCATTTCCCCATTCATACACCGTCGGCGCCACCACAATCTCCCCACTGCAGCCAGCCTCCTCCCTCTGCCACCCCATCCTCCACCTCGCCGGAGCCTCTACCCCGTCGTCCACTACAAGAGATGGACGTCTCTCATCCATGGCACCTTACCAGGATCCATTCATCGCGTCCTCTCGCTTCATCGGCGCTGTCGTCCACCTTCCCGTTGCCGCCCCTACGACCGCCTCATCCAGGGCAACAAGATTTATCCCCCGACACGGCCGTTTTCCATCTAAAGTCTTCTTCCCCGCCGCCGACAGCCATCGCACCCGCAGCACCCTCAATGTATCAGCAGGGGCCTACACGGCATCGCAAGAGAGGTGGTACTCTTCCATATGTGTATAAGTAATTAATCTCACCCGGAAAATAGATCATAAATTGTTTATTGTACTTTTCTTGTCCGTACCAAATCATAGTGGCTAGTTGAAAGAAACATTGGTTGCGAAGTAGCTTTGTCTGGTTTGTACCTTCAGATCCGCCATGGCACGGTCACTATTGTAACAGCCTGGATTTTGGCCCTTTTCTTTTTCTTTTGATTTATTTGGTTTTTGCCCTGTTTTTCTTTTTGGAGTGGTTATGTGGCCTTGCTACCTGGGAAATCACCTTCATTTCCTCTCCCAAGTGGCTCATCATTCTCAAAACCTTGCCAAAATCAGGTCACTCCACTGCTTGACCAAACCCTAAAATCTTTTTCTAGGAAATATTCCTTTTTCTATTAAAGGAATAATCCTATCTGCCCTAGGTTGTGAAGCAACCTATATTTCTGTCCATCCAAAAATCTCCAAATAATTCTTATAAATTGTTTGGGTCATATCTTCCTCAAATATGGCAAAATATTTCATTGGACATATTTCTCATTATGCTCAATAAATTCATTTCCTATTCTGTCCTAAATGGCACATTGTGAAGCAAGTGCTATTTATCTTTGCGCATTTGCCCCCTAATTTTTTTAACATGATATATAATCCAAATTATTGACTTGTGCCAAAATTCAAATTTATTTGTCTAGCCAAACTTCCTCAGTGATTTTTCAAAGTTCCTGTCTGAGGGAAGCCTTTGTGAAGGAAGTGCTAGCTAGGGTTATCCAAATGAGTTGAAATTTTGCACACTCCTTCATGTGATCATTTTATCCCAGTCCTACAAATTTAAACTCCATCCCTTGATCTATGTGAGCACAACATCAAATCTTTGTTTCTGTCAATATTTTCAGGTTGTGAAGCAAGTATATTTTATATTGCTTCATTCTGCCTCAAAATTTACCAGAGCATTCTCCTACCCAAAAAACTTCTCTCCACCAAATTTGGCATCAATTATTAAAGCCAATATTTCTCTAGAATTTTTGCAAGTTTCGGGACAGGGGGAATAGCTGTGAAGGAAGTACCATTTTAGTAAAACCAATTGGTATGAAATTGTTACAGCACCTTTATCTGGCCAAATCACTAAGCCTTGAAAAATTTCATCTCCATTGGTTACTCTGTGTGAGTGAACCATCATGATTTTGATTCTGGACCAATAATGGTAGTTACAGAGCAACCATATTAATTAATGGTACATTTCCCCTCAAACTCTCCAGAATCATTGTCCTTAAGCTAATCATCTCAGAAAAATCCTTTTGGCCTAAGCACTTCCCTGTTGATCACCAGTGCATGGTCAAATTTACTAAAGTAAACTTCAGGCGACGATTACCATTTAACCTGACCACTTTTCACTGATCTACCACCTCAGTTGCAACCTCCCCTGGATGGACTATCAGCTAGACAACGTTTTGGGTGCTGTAGAGCATTGAATGCCCCGGTTCACATGGTGACTACGATGATGGCACCACAGTCCGCGCACTCTGCTGCCGTTGGCCGCGCCCTGGATGGCTTCTTGCTCGGGCCCTTCCCCCTCTTGTTGTCTTCGTGCGTGTGAGTGTGCCCAGCAGCTGGCCTGCGTCGTCGAGGTCCTCCTGGAGCCACTTCCCCCTCCGTAAGCCCACCGTCAGCTCTCATCGCCACGCGCCCACAGATGTGCAATAACCGACCGTCGTTTCCCTCCCCGGTGTCCTCGATGAGCTCGTTAGAGCCTCGGCCGGACGTGCCTGGCGGCATCCGAGCCCGTGCCCTTTGCCCGGCTATAAATAGCCATCCTCGATCGCTCCTGAGCTCACCAACCGCTCCCCCTCACTTCACTACCCCTCCCTAGCTACTCACCCAAGCTCCAGAGCCCCTCATTCCTCCTCCATGGCCGCCATGTCCACCTCGGTTTTGGCCTAAATCGGCTCAAGCCCGAGCTTCTCCCTCCACTCTACCACCACCAGAGGATTCCCCGTAGTCCGGGGCCCCTCCTCCACCCCTTAGTTCGGCACCGGAGTGATCGTGGCCGCGAGTCCCCTAGTCCGGCCGGCACCATGGATTCTCTACCACCACGCGGTGCCGCGGCCACACCCCTCCCCGGCGCCTGCTTCTGCTCCAGGCGGGAGCAGCTCCTCTTCCCGCACTCACAAGTACCTACAGCTTGGCCGGAGGTGGCCGGGAACGGCGGTGCCAGCGTCACGCGGCCTCGTTTCTGCCTCTACCCACCACGGGGAAGAAGTAAGCAGGAGGGAGGAGAGGAGTCAGTCATGGGCCCCACCTGTAAGCCACACAGCATTGACCCCGCCCGATCCAGCGTGGATAAGTGACGGGCCCCACCCCGTGGGACCCTCACGTCAGCGACCCCACGCCCGGCCCCGTCACTGTCCATGTGGTTAAGTGGAAGCGTACTTCAGAAAGTACGTTTTCCCGCAAAGTAGGCGTATTCCGCCTCTGCTTTATTCCAAAATGCGCTTTCTCAGTTCTGAAGACGTATCTCCTAAAATGTGTTTTCTGTTTTCTCACTCAGGGGCCTGTTTGCAGGAATCTTTTCAAAGATAGGTCCCCGGTAGAAAACACTTCATAACTTTTCAACCGCAACTTCAAATCAGGTGATTCCAATGCCCACTTCTTTGTTTCGTCGAGCCATTTCAAATGGAAACATTTTCACCATGTTTTGACATTCTAAAAATGACCATTTTTCCCTTCCCTTATTCGGCCCCCTCCGAGAGAGTACGTTTTCCGGCGATTCTTTCCACGAGCATCTCGCACTTCTTCTCGTTGATTTCTTCCACCCCAAGCAAGCCACACCCTCCATTAGCATGATTGCAATGTAGTGACATGGTTTAAGTTATTTGAACTTGTTTAAAATATTGCATTAGCTATGTATGATTTGTTCATGCCATTTCTTGGAGTATTGTTTTGATCTTGATATTGCCATGATATTGGTTGGAGTTCTAGGGCTTATAGTTTGATGATTACTTTGGATATCATGTGCCTTTGAATCCTTAGTGGCTAGTATGATTATTTTCATGATGGTATCTAGTATTATCTTGGAGCATTACTTTGGATATCATGTTGCCTTTGGATTATTAGTGGCTAGTGTTATTTTCATCATGATGCTAAATGATATTATGTTTTGGAGTATGATGTTGGAGATGATCCTTGCTGTGGATCATAGCTGGATATTTAGTTCTTGGTATTTGAGTAGTCGTCTTGTCATTATTGGATTCATCATGATTGTAGTGTTATGTTGTCCTTGGAGTATTTTGGAAATATGATATTCAGCTTTGGATTATTTTTTGGATATTGCTATGACTTGGATCATAGGTAGATAGATGATATCAGAGTATCAGGCATTACTATTATATTTTGGGGATAAATTCCATCATTAAGTTGGTCAGGTGCCACCGAACCGGGCTTTTTCAAGCGCAACCACATTTGCCTTTTATGGGAAGGCCCTAATGCGGTCTATTGTCGTGCCTCTCACCGGTGCCTCCAACGAGGGATGGTTATGGGCGTGCGGTACCCTAGCCCGGTAAGCAGACATAACCTTGTGTTCCTGTTGTTGTTGTTATGTGCACGTGTCCCTGTTTGGGATGGTTTATTGTTTTGGCCACGACGGTGGTCGTGTGTCTTTGGTAGACCCGCCGTTGGTCCACCCGAATGGGAGTGCAAGGCCATGGGTTCCATGGTGTGGGTAAAGTGCGCCACCTCTGCAGAGTGTATTTAAACTATCGATAGCCGCATCCTCGGTCATGGGCATGGGTTCATACTAGGTCACACCGTTCGATCAACACTCACATGACGGGATGACTTATAGGTGATTTATATGTTGATATTTTGAGCAGTAAAGATTGGTAGTGATCGCCAGAAATATCACCGTTTGAGACCAAGTGTTGGTCAGGGTAGTGATCGCCGGAAAGATCACCGTTTGAGACCAAGTGTTGGTCATGGTTGTGATCGCCGGAAAGATCACCATTTGAGACCAAGTGTTGGTTAGGGTAGTGATCGCCGGAAAGATCACCGTTTGAGACCAAGTGTTGGTCATGGTAGTGATCGCCGGAAAGATCACCATTTGAGACCAAGTGTTGGTCATGGTAGTGATCGCCGAAAAGATCACCGTTTGGTTTGGATCACGAGGTGATTGAGATGGTATATTTCTTGGCCAGTTAGCCAAGAGTGATGTGGTTATGGAGATCTCAGATGGTGATTTATTAGTATTGTATCAGTTTCATACCATGCTTAGTAGTTGTTTCATCATAATAGTTGTTAATTTAATTAACCTGTTAAATGTTATGTTATTGTCTTGCCTTGATGTTTATGGTTGTTGTGAGATTGCAAGTACATTCAATGTACTGACCTGGCATGTCATGCCAGATTGCAGGTGATGCCATGATTGCTTGATTGCTTGTCGATGGTTACCGTGCGTGCGAGCTAGATCGTGTCCCAGCCAGAGTCCTTGCGGAGTGGAGTTCACCACCTTCACCGTTGTTCCGCTGCTAGAAGTATTCCGCTGCTACGAGTTGTTTCGGTGCCAGCATAGAGCAAGTGCAGTATCGCAGACGTAGTATCACCGTGCTGGTGTGCATCTTTGTAACATCAGACCCTTGTATTATTATTCTTTTAATAAGAGCTGATTTGTTCTATGTCAAGCAGTGTCGTATTCCAGAGACTTCTCCTTGATCTATGGGCTAGAATACGGGGCGTTCCGGTTTCTCTGAGCTGGGGTGCCACAACTATACTCGTAAAGCTTAGGTGTTGAAATACGAATCTGATATGATGCTCATATTACTAAAATTGAGAACGTTTAATTGATCACCTGACGTTCCTATATGCGTTTCGAAAAGCATGTGTGCCACCCATTGGTCCAACTAGTTCCACTTTCCTGATTTTATTCTTGATGCTTAGGGTTTTCCCCTTTTATCTACTCTACTATGATCTGCGTAGGTGCTTTCTGTCGTACTAGCATGATTCCACCCATCAAGCTAAACAACACAGGGCTTAGTTGTTCAAATATGATTGTGATATGATACTAATATTAGCTAATAGACACATTTAATTAGTTAGCTAAAGGTCCCACTTGAGTTTCCAAATGCATGTCACGACATATGGAGAGATAGCAGAATTGCATTCCTTTGTCACTTGTTGACTGTACTTTATTGTCCATGCCCAATCTTAGTTGTTATTTCAAAGCAAAGATCGGTTGCTAGCTACCCTTTGCGCGGTTTGCAACTTCAGATCTGACATCCCATTACCACGGTCAACACTATACTCATCATGCTTACGGTTTCCCCATTTTATGATGACCATGATCAGCCTACGTGGTTCATGTCGTAATAGAACTTCTCCACCCATCGAGCTAAACAAGCTTAGTTGTACAAATTCAAATTTGATATTATGCTCATATTAGTAAAACTGAGAGATATTTAATTGGTCAGCTAAATGTTCCTACTTTAGTTTCGAAATGCATGTGAGCCACATATGGAGAGACCGGAAGGAATACTATTTCTCTATGTGCTCTGGTTCATCATGGGTGGGCAACCGACATTGTATAGAAAGACTAGTAATATCTTCAATCTGCCTGCTCTTCTACTCTTCTTTAAGATGATCCTCTTCTCTTCTTTAATAAGTATGTTCCTTGTTGGGAAGAGTAGCAGAGATATTTGCGGTCAACTGGTCAGGTCGAGTTGTTCTCCCTTAGTATATTTTGAATCTTTCAGGTCAGGTCGACTTGTTTTTCTTTACTATATGTTGAAGCTATCATCTGCGAAGTATCATCACTTCTGGAGCTCTCATATTTTGAGTAGTAGGCCACATTATATTAATGCACACACCAAGTTACAACATGCGTGGCATCTCTCAGAAGAATTGCACAGATAGCCCAACGGGTTTTACAAGGAGACAGTATTGGATTAGAATCACTTCTGTATTACAAAGATAATCTCACTTGTTTTTATGTTTTCATGCATGTCATGTAATGAACATTATCGAAATGAATATGAGAATGGGTAGACGAGAGGAATATTGTGGAACAATCCACTGGCTAAAAAACATGGCATGGTGGAGGATGCCTATCATATTCACCCATCAAGGTGCTTGCTCTAACATATTTTGCATCCGACCTCTTGCATTACTTCTACTTTGTTACACCATCTGCTTAGGTTAAGCATCATATATGAGTATATGCCATACCTATCCATTTTCTGTACCTATTCCATGTGTCGTCATACTATGTTTTTCTAGTCAAATGTTGTTCTTTCATAATAGATGTCCAAAAGGAAGAAGGTGAGTGCAAATCCTCAAGGAGTACAAACTATGTATTTGGAAAAGGTAGTGATACCTGATAAATCAGATAGATCAGCAGCCACAAAAAACACATGCCCAAATGTACCACACTCTACCCCTACTCCACTGGCCAAACCCCTATTAGAACTACTGACAACCCAGTGTCAGGTACTGTCTACGATATCAATTCAAAATTTGGACTCCTAAATTTCTGCATGTGCTCTACCTTCTCAATTTGTATGAAAACTAATTTCAGATGAAGCTCCTTGCTCAAAGGATCATAGGATCTCACAACAATACAAGGCTCTGCATTGCTCTTGTCAGTACCTCTTGCCCTTTGTCAGCATGCGTACACTCAGTGTTGTTTGATTATGTAGCATCACTGTAAATGTTCGCTTCTTTATCCTCCCTTTGCTTGAAATTATAAGATCTATATTTACTCTTAGATAAATGTAGAATTAACAAAATGGTTATGAAGTTTTGGATTGCTCATGTATGTACCTGTTGTCATGTACTCCCTCTGTATTGAATTAATTGTTGATCAATTGGATGTATTTAGAACTTAATAGTGCTAGATACATCGATTTGAGCAACAAGTAATAATAGACGGTGATGGTATTACTGTACTTGCATCACGAGATAGTTGATTGTCTAGCATTACTCTGCATCTTATCCGCCCTGCCCTCCACTTTCTCCAAATTGTCATATCTACATTTACTCTTACCAAAATATTGAATAAATCCAATGCCACTGCACACGTTGATGTCTGCATTCCTCTTGTCAGTACCTTTTGCCTTGTAACCCTGTACTTAATTAATTTCTATTTGATTATGTATCATCAGTCTACACCTGAGCTTCATTATCCTCTGTTTCTTTCGATATTATTTGATCTATATTTACTCTTTGCAAATTGTAGAAAAATGGCAACGCTTATAAAGAATTTTCTTTGGGGAATTTATTGAATTATTCTTCCATCAAATGGAGATGGGCTTTGTCCATCTCGTATTAACATGTAATGTAAGTTCGTCCTTCTCAAGCCTTCAAACTTTGTTCTCGTATAGAGTTGGATTGGCGTCATTTCATGCACTATTGTTTACTTTTCTGTTTACATCTGATTGGATGTTTGCAAAAGCTACCTGTTTTAAATTGTAGTTGTAAAAACATGTTCCCTATGTAGAACAGATCCATTTTTTGTTTATCTAATTGTGAAACATGTTACATGTCTCCTTTTTCTCTTTTAGAGTCACATCTCTTATGCCAGGCAGAACTTCAGGGAAGATAGTGAGGCAAATCATATTGAGGACAATGAGAGGACCCCAAGGTCCTGTCTTGATGAAGACAGCGAGTTGAAGCTACTAAACAGCAGGTGTGAGACAACCTCTCTGCAGTCGCTGCCTCAATCAGTTCGACTGCTTCAGTACCAACTTAAAGCAGAAAAGCTTGCTTCAGCTCAGCTCTGACTTGAAGTCAAAGATGCAAACAAGATGTCAGAGGACTGCCATGTGCACTATCGTGCCCTATAGCTAGGGATGGAGCATCTATCACTGACACAACTGAGATCTTATCAGCTTGTTCGGCTGCTTGGGGGGCCCATCCTATAAAGTCCTAGTGCCTTCTGAAGTGCTCTCAGTTTTGTATATTCTTTTGTCGGCGTGTTTATATGCACTAGTGGCGACCTTTGATGCCCGGTGTATGTAATCCGCGGTCACGTTGTGCTTTATTATCACCGGTAGGGAACTTTGATTCCCAGTGGATGTAATATCCCATAATATCTTTATTGTATAGTCTAGGTTTATTCTTTGTTCAGTATGCTGTAATTTGGGCCGGAAGGTTCAGTGGATCTCAGTGTTGTCGGTCTTCAGGACGGCCCATTACTCATATGGGCCAAAACATGGGCCTATAATCATCTTGGGCAATTAGCAGGTCTAAACCTACAGTAGTTTCTCACCTTTAACATGCCGAGTAAAGTTCTAGCCAGCTGGGCCAGAGAATACCATGGGCTTTTAATAGGCTAAAACCTAGATTGGGCCAGCGTAGGGCTGAAAAAATCACGGGCCAATATAGGCCGAAACTGCCTAAGGCCCATGTTTGGCCCAAATAGGACGACCAGTTAATAGGCCAAAATATATCTCGGGCCAATTTGGCCCAATAAAATTATGGGCTTTAAGCAAGCTGGTATCCACGCAGGCCATAGGCCCAAAAGTTTCATGGGCCATTATCAGATGGGCTATAAGCAGGCCTGATTCAACGCTGATTGTAATTAGGCCCAATTGTTCCATGAGCCATTAACAAGTCGATAGGCCTATTCGGCGGAAATTTATCCACGAAGACTACGGGTCCGTTAAGAGGCCTAAAGTTACTTCAGGCAAGAAATAGCCTAGTTTCTGGATGGGACATTAAAGGGCCTAAAGTTAAACCTGGCCGACAGCGTCCCAGATGCACCATGGGCCGCTAATAGGCTGAAATTATTATCGGGCCGAACTGGTTAACGGGCATTTAACAGCCTGAAATACAAACCTGTCTTAGAATGGGCCCAAAAGAACAGTGGCCTGTTAATGGGCCGTAATTTGGCCCAAAACACGGCAGGATATGAACGGGCCTGATCTGCGATGGGTCTCAATTTTGCCCAAAGGATGGCAGGCTATTAACGGGCCAGCCCACTAGTGTCTGAAAAAACATGGTGGGCCTTTAGCTGGTCCGGCCTTTTCACCGGAATGGGCCTCTATTGGTCCATGCCAAGTTAATGGGTTATCGGATCCAAAACCGGACCCGATAGCTTAACGGCGACCCGTTACGGTCGATGCCACGTGTCGGTCACCCTTAACAGAAGCACTTCTATGACGTCATGGAAGTGGACACTTCCGTGATGGTAATTTTGGTAATGTCATGGAACACTTCTACGACAGCACAGGTATGACTATCTTGATTCTGTCACAAAATTGTCATGGATGTACATGCATGACAGAAAACGTGACCTATTGTGACGAACATGTATCATCACGGAAATGCCTTTTTTGTACTGATGGCTCTTCAGGATCCCCTCGCATGGAGCGACGAGATCTCCTTAGGTGCGGTCCGCATCAGCCGTGGGCTCGCCATTGATCCTGAGCTCTGCTTGCCGGACTGCTGCATAGGGCCCCAGGTCCGCTCTGGAGCCGGACGCGCCGACCTAGGGCCTTGATCAAGCTTTCTTGGCATCACTTCTTGCACCCCGGCCTGGGGCGTAGCTGGCATGCCAAGGACTTCGCCAATGGTCATCGCCGACGGCTGGGCGACCCTAGCACCGGCTTTGTCTTTAGGCGGTGAGGCCGTGTCTCCCAGCACCTTTGCCGAAGATCGCAAGGTGGTAGGGAAGGTGCCGGCCTCAAGCTCCCTGCCTGGGGCAAGCGGGCCAGCTTGAGCTTCCCTAGCAACCCTTGGCATGGAGGACACACTTGGATATGCACTGGAGCTCGTGCACGGACGTGGCGTCATAAGCCACGAGCTCTTTCGGGTGCGCTGGATGCGTTGAGCCGCCTCAGAGAAGAGCTCATGGCATTTGACGCTCATGAGTGGCAACAATTGAAGGTCCCCATCAACCTTGGGCAGCTTCAGCACGAGTGTGACAAGGCAAAGGCCGCAGTGGCTCTCGCGGCCTCCCGCGAGGCTAGAACTCGGGCCTTCGAGGAGGCGAGGGAGGCCGATCACTGTCGCGAGAGCGCCAAGAAGCGGGTACACGAGCTTCTAGCCTTGAATGCTGCCCTCGAGCAGCTGATCAAGGCATGCAGGACCGTCTTGGCGTCGATGACGGGAGCTCCTTCCAAAGAGAAGGAGATCATGAAGCATGAGGAGGCTATTGCGCAGCCTGGAGCATGAGTGGCTGGAGGTGAGGGAGCGCCAAGTGGCCTCGACTGAGGATGCCGTCACCATGCGCGAGGCCCGGATTCCGGAGGAGGTTGACCAGAGGGTGCTGAAGGTTCGTGCACATCTTGCCAATGAGCAGAGCCTGAGGCTGAAGTTCCTAGAGGCCGAGGTTGAGGGCAGGACCGCCGCCCTCAGGACAAGGCTGGACGAGGCAGAGCGATGAGAGAAGGCCGCGGCGGCGGCTCAGGTCTCTGCCCAGGCCGACCTGGCCTCCGCTCGTGCCGATCTGCTCTTGCTACAACAGCAGATTGATGGCGCCGTGTCCCTCGCGCAATAGAACAGGGAGGAGGCGTGTTGTCTGCAGGCACTACAGCGTGAGCACACCCCCATGCTCCCTCAAGGAGAACGTCCACCATCCCCGCATGGAAGATTACGCCAGCCACCTCTGCTTCTTTACCGAAGTCGTGATGCACCTGGAGGATCATGCTGCAAGGGCTCGCGAGCTCGTCGAGGAGATGAGTCAAGGCCTCCTTGGGCGCGCATTCTCACATGTCTTCAGTCATCTTCAGAACCTCGACCCCCACTTTCATTTTGATGCCGCTATAACCCTAGTGCCCGGGGTTATCCCGAACAACCTGTCGCACTGGGTGGACAATCATGTGGACGCCCTGGTTAGGGCGTCCGCCACTGAGGATGACGCGGTGGTGGTCGCGGTGGATGCAGATGGCGCGGTCAATGACGACAAAGACGACGCTAGCGACAGCGCTAGCAGCACGTACGAGAGTGAACAAGGTGATGCCACGAGTAGCATGTCCAGTCAAGCCCGCACTTCTTCGCCTTGAACCTGCACGCAAAGACTGGCGCAAGGCCCCGCAGGGCATGAGAGCATTTTGGAGGGGGAGCCCCTCGTGTATGTAAATTAATGTTCTGTTCTTCTTTTTCTTGTTTTAAAATTGAACCTCAAACACGCTTTCATGAGCTTACCAGCCCCTGAGCAGGGTTGTCGCTGTGACTTATCTTGATCCTAGCTGGCCTTGAGTGGGTCGTGAGGTTGTTGGCGCGCCTTTCTCCTGAGGCAAACCCTTAGGAGCTCGCGGGCTCTGGGCCTCCCGAGGAGCCTATGGATCCTTCTGAGAGAGCCACGCCAGGAGCGTCCCGGAGACCTTATATAGTGGAGTGATTATCTTTTTCTCTCCACAACAAGTGTTTCAATTTGTGTACATGGCATTATAAAAAAGAAACTCTCTTTTTAAGGTGACTAACTGTCCTACTCCTACTTACCACTAGTAGTAATATTGTTCACTTGTGCTCCCCGGCCATCCATTCATTGAACAACCCCACGGGTGAATAAACATTCAGTACTAGAATTTATATAGAACGAACAAGGTCAAACTATTTTTGCGTAGTTAAATGTTGAGGGCGGGGCTTTTCCCGGGCAGTACACACGGAAGTTTCCGCATAGGCAGTTTAACAGAGAGGCGAGGAGGGTGAGGAAGTAGCGGATTGAACATACTTATTGCTGGAAAGGTCGGGTTGTGCGATTTTACGGTGCGTTACTGCTAGAAAGAGTTTTGATATCACTACTCACTATAGTCATGAATTACTGGCGCTATGACCGGGGTGATGCCCCCCTTATGTTCCGCACTCTAATCTAGTGCATGACACGTCGACCCGGATGCTGGCTCTCCCACATATCGGCGAAGTACATAGTAAGAAGGAGCAAATAATCATGTGGTATATACTAGTACTACTACTCACGTCGGATCAGTGCGAACCACGGTGTCCGAAGTGGGGTTCCGGCAAACCCTTAAGGTTCGAAAAATGGGGTGCGCGCGATGTCTTTCCTTCCCACCAATCGACGCCCTAGCTCACTAAGTCCAGTGTGGTGGTGGATTGCCTCTAGGGCTGATGATGAACAGTTCAAGGGAAGAACAGCCTCCTGAGGTTTAGGTGTGTTGTATGAATGATCCGTCCCCTTTCTAAGGTGGTGGCTAGTCCTATTTATACGGGCCCTGGTCCTCTTCCCAAATATCGAGCGGGAAGGGAGCCAACAATGGCAGGCTAATTCGAAGGGGGACAACTAGTACAAACTATCCTGACAAAAGTGGTCTTCGCCTGCCAAAGGCTCTGGTGGTGACGCCGTCTTGGGCTCCATGATGACCTCCATCTTGCCGTCCTCCTAGTCTTGGTCTCATTGCACCAATTTAGCAACCTTTGCCTGATGCCTCGGTACTCTTCGCCTGCGTTGGCCTCCTTAGCACCAAAGAGGAAACAAGGACGCTACGAGCGCTGGCGCTCGCCAGGCGCCATGCATCATGGCTCACGTCACGAGGGTCTCGCGAGGTTTGCCCCGCCTTGATATCTCCGCTCCTCGTGAGCCTGCCTAGCTAGGCTACTCGCGAGGAGGTCTTGCGTCGTCCGCCTCGCGAGGCTTGGACCCTCGCAAGGGTCTTGGGTGCTTTGTTGGTGAAGATGGGCCGTATGGCCTGCTGGCTTAGCCACGCCGTGGGCCACAGGCAGGCAAGTCTGGGGACCCCCGTTCCCAGAACACCGACAGTAGCCCCCGGGCCCAAGGTGCGCTCGGGCTTGGCTTCGCGATGAAGCCAACGGCCAAGTTAGGAGCACCGCTGGCCTCAAAAGCCTGAGGCCTCGATTGACGCATGGCGGTTGATTGGACGTGGGCGTCTCCACTTCCCCATGTTGCCTCGGCAACTGCATGACTTGACAAGTCCCTGCGACATGCAAGGAAACCATCATTACCTGCGATCATGGGGGACGCCGGTTGGCCTTCTCTTTCAATAAATGGGGAGGGCGGCGGAGCCCCCGTTTCCCATCTCTTCCTCGCTTGCTTGCTTTTTCCTCCTCGCTCCACTGCTGTCAACAATGGCGCCCATCAGAAAGTTTTCTATTGAAGAGAAAGGAGAGGCTCCCCGCGATGATCCGGGGCCTCTTACACCGAAGAAGAGGTTGATCCATCGCCGTCATGAGGCGGCGATGCAGCTGGTGTCGAGGCCTTGGTGCGAGCAGCCTCCCCCGGGGTACCCGCTACACTTGTATGCCCAAGCCGAGGGCTCGGGAGAACGGAGTGACGAGCAGCGCTGCCCATGCCGCAGACAGAGTCGCCACGCCATGGCGACGCGTGCCATCGCCCCTGGGGTTCACGTCGTGGACTCCTCACGCGAGTTGGTGCTGTGGGCGCCGATGCCTCCGAGCTCCTGGATCCGCTTCCCGCGGTTCTTCTCCAATGCGATGCCGTCGAGGGGTCCTCTCGAGCTCTGGCTGCAGCACGCCGACTGCAGCGCTCCAGCGACCGGAGCGGAGATCGAAGCGGTCCCCACCGGCAAGATCTTCATGACACGCGGTTGGGGTGAGATCACGTGGGTCTGCCGTTCGAGGGGCGCCCTCGTGATCCACTTTGAGTACGACGGCGTCTCCATGATCTTCTTCAAGGACTTCGATGCCGAGGGCCGCCGCCTGGAGTGCTGCTCCGGAGAGGAGCGCACAGCTGATGTGCGCCCCGCTTGCGACCACTCCAGCAACAACAGCCCTTGGTGGAGCCCAGCAGCTCTCCTGAGCTATATGAGACTCCGGAGACGAGCGATGATAGCTACGTGCCCCCGAGCTCTCACCGCGCTCGGAGCAGGGATGCGGCGTCCGGCCGGCGCCGCCACTGATATGGATGGGGTTGGCGCCGGCCTCCCGTGGCCCACTGTTGATGATGGCGTCCACCACGGGAAGATGTAGATAGGATTCCCCTTAGTATCGGCTTTTGTTTCCTACAATGAACCATGAATTAACCTGTGGGGGCATGTAAGGGTCCGTAATGTATTTTGTGCTTATCTTCCTTGTTATGAGAATTTGGTGAACGCATGTCCCGTTAAGGCTTGGTCCTCCCTTTCTCTTCTCGCGATAGCTTGTTGCTCTACACCGATAGGTATCAGTCCCCAGACAGGCTACAGCCATTGCTGGTATGCCAGGTCGCGTGCCATGGTCAAGGCCAGGAGGTGTGCGGCCCGAGGTCCAGTAAGAGCCCCTGAGGCGCGATGCTCAGGAGGTCCCCCTTAGCGCTCAAGCAGCCATGGTAATGTGAGAAAGGGTGTTGACGTGGCCGCAACGGGGCTGCGGCAAGGCGTGAGTGACCATTAGGCCCAAACATTTAGCCCATTCGAGTGCGGGACTTATCTCGTTGATTTCGTGGTGACTCCTGATGTTGCGCTAGGGTTGCGCGCCTATTTCGTGCGGCATAGCTAGGCTAGCCCATACGAGTTTCCCTCCCCTCATGCTCTCCTTAGTGCTCTACGTCCTCAGGTCCCGGGCCTCGAGCAAGCTCAGCCGACGCTGGTATGGCAGGTCGCGATGCCGTGGTCAAGGCCAGGGGGGTGAGGGCTAGAGAGCCAGTAAGAGCTCCCGAGTTACGATGCTCAGGAGCCCCCCTTTATTGCGCAAGCGAATTGCACGAGAGGAAAGGAGACTCGCAGTGCCGCCTGCTATTCTTCCCTCAGGATCCCTGCGAACAGGCACGGTTTGCCGTTACAGCTGTCGGCCTGCCTCTCGTTGCTTTGGATGAGGAGAAGGCACCGAGGGCTTCAACCTTCGGCCACTTAGTGAACTTGTCGATGGCGACGTAGAGGTATCTATAGCCCCCAGGCGCCCGAGGGAACGGGCTCAGAATATCCAGCCCCCAGACCGTGAACGGCCACGAGAGTGGAATGGTCTGGAGACCCTGAGCTGGCTGATGGATCTGCTTGGCATGGAATTGGCATGCCTCGCAGGACTTCACCAGCTCAGCCGCAGCGTTGAGCTCCGTAGGCCAATAGAATCCACTTTGGAATGCCTTGCCGACGAGGGTTCGCGACGATGAGTGGTGACCACAGTCCCCGTCATGTATGTCATCTATCAGCTCTTTCCCCTGCTCCATGGAGATACAACGCAGTGAAACGTCAATTGGTCACTTCTTGTATAACTCACCGGCCTGGAAGCAGTATGCTGTGGCCTGACGGGCCACGCGCTCCGCGTCCTCCTCCTTCTCCGGCAACGCCCCTTGCATCAGATATTCCTTGAATTCCTTTGTCCAACATCCCTCCTGGGGCTCAAGCGCCAGGAGTAGGCGCTATCCTGAGGACGGGCCACAGGCTGGGGTTCCTGTGGCAGGAGGTTGCGGGGTTTCCTCCCGAGGTTGAGCTGTTCTTGAAAGCGGTGGCGTTACCGATGGCTTGAAGAGCCGCTCCTCGAAGATGCCAGGATCCTGGGCGGTCGCTTGGACGCTCTTCTAGCGATGTCGTCAGCTTCCTTGTTGGCGCCACGGGGCACGTGCTGCAACTCCAGGCCCAGAAATTGCTTCTCCATCTTGCGCACCTCTGCGAGGTATGCTTCCATGTGCTCGTCCTTCGGCTTGTATACCTTTTTGGAGAAGTTGACGAGGAGCTGTGAGTCGCCCCAGATAGTGAGACGCTTCACCCCCAGCGCCGCCGCAGCCTTTAGGCCGGCTATGAGGCCTTCTTATTCTGCAATGTTGTTGGAGACCTTCTCGCCCTGCTGGAAGCAGAGCTGCACGACGTAGTAGAGCTTGTCCTCTGTGGGCGAGATGAGTACTGCTCCAGCGCGTGCACCCTGGCGCGCGATGGCACCATCGAAATACATGACCCAGCAGTCAGGCGCCTCGCTTCCCGGCGAGAGGGACCGGTCTTCGCCTTCTTCAAGCGCCGGGGCGTCTGTCCATTCTTCCACAAAATCAGTGAGCGCGGCACCCTTCATGATCCTGGTAGTACTGAACTCCAACTGGAATGCTTGCAACTTGATGTTCCATTCAGCGACTCTTACGACAGAGTTGGGGATCCTGAGAAGTCTCTCCAATGGTTAAGCTGAAATGTCCTTGATGGGGGGCCCCCTGGAAGTAGTGCCACAGCTTTCGCGAGGCCACTAGGAGCGTGAGTAGATGCTTCTGAGGCATGGCGTACCGCACTCTTGCGTCCCGCAACACTGTGCTGACAAAGTACACCGGGTGCTCGACGAGGGTTGCGTCTTCCGGAAGCTGGGGTGCCTCCCGAGGAGGTAGAGACCCCAACGCTTGATCGCTTGCCGAACTCGTTGGGAGTTTGGGGGCGTCGTCCTGCCGAGCCTGATCCTCTGCCGCTGCTGCTACGGCCCATGTGGCGCCCTTCTAGTCTTGCGTCGTCTCTGCTGGAGGTGCGGCACGGCGTGATGCGCTCTTGGCTTGGTGTTCTTCCCGAACTGCCACCAGAGCTGCGCTGGCTGATTATGGGGTGGTGAAAAGATAGAGCACTAGGGGCTCACGAGGTCGCGGCGCCACCATCACTGGAGGGCTGGTCAGGTATCTCTTGAGGTCTTGAAAAGCTTGGTCGGCCTCCGGGGTCCACTCGAATGGGCCCTTCTTTTTCATTAGCTTGAAGAAGGGTAGGGTGCGCTCTCCCAGCTTGGAGATGAAGTGCCCCAACACATTCACCCTACCAGCCAACTTGTGCATTTCCTTGAGGGTCTGTGGTGGACTCATGTCTTCAATGGCCTTGACCTTCTCTGGGTTGGCCTCGATCCCCCTGTGGGACACCAGCAAACCCAGCAGCTTGCCGGAAGGGACGCCAAACACGCATTTCTTCGGATTGAGCCGCTAGTCCACCTGGCGAAGGCCTTCAAAGGTCTTCTCCAGGTCTTGGATCAAGGTCCCCGCCTCCCGAGACTTCACCACGATGTCGTCCATGTAGGCTTCAGCGTTTCTCCCGAGCTGCCGCCCTAAGGCGATGTGCATGAGCCGCTGGAAGGTTGCGCCCGCGTTGCGTAGCCCGAACGGCATGCAAGTGTAGCAATACACCCCACATGGTGTCAGGAAGGCCGTATTCTCCACATCTTCTACCGCCATCTTGATATGGTGATATACTGAGAACGCGTCCAGGAAGTATAGCAAGTCGCACTCGGTGGTGGAGTCGACGATCTGGTCGATGAGTGGAATCAGGAATGGATCTTGGGGGCAGGCCTTGTTGAGGTTGGTGAAGTTGACGCAGATCCTCTACTTCCCGCCTTTCTTGGGGATGAGAACGGGGTTCGCTAGCCATTCGGGGTACCGAAACTCGTGAATGACACCCGCAGCCTCCAACTTGCCGGTTTCTTGGACGATGAAAGCTTGCTTCTCTGTGGACTGCCGCCTTGCCTTCTGCTTCACGGGGCGTATGTTGGGGCACACCTTCAGGTGGTGCTCTATTACCTCTCTTGGGACCCCTACCACCTGATCGGGCTCCTAGGCGAACACTCCCTTGTTTGCATGCAAAAACTTCACTAGCGCCCCCTCCTGAGCAGGATCGAGGTTGGCGCCTATGGTAAAGGTTGCCCCTGAGGACCCGTCCTCCTCGAGCAATAGTTGCTTGGTTTCTGCCTTGTCCTGAGGGAAGAACTGCTTCTTCTTGGTTGGTGCGGCTCCTTTCGCCTTGGAGGTGTCCGCGCTGGCGGGTCATGCTGTCGTGGCGGCCTTGAGGGCAAGCTTGAGCGCCGCCATGTCCTCCTTGGCATCCCATTTGATGGTGAGGACACCCTGGCTCCCCAGCATCTTCATGAGATTATATGGGAGGAGCTGGGTACCCGAGGATGGCGTTGTATGGGAGGCCAATGCGGGCGATGTCAAAGTCGATGAGCTCTGTGCGGTAGTTGCTGCTCGTGCCGATGGTCACGGGGAGGTGGATCTGCCCCAGGGAGCGGGCGGGGCCTCCGCCAACCCCCGAGAAGGGCTTGCTAGGGCGGACCGCTCGAACGGTACGTGAAGGAGGCGGAAGACTTCGACAGAGATCACATTGAGGCCGGTGCTGCCGTCGACGAGCATCTTGGTGATGGATATGTGGCAGATGGTGGGCGCGCATAGCATCGGGAGCGCACCCGAGCCGACGGTGGAGGCGGGATGATCCTCTGAGTCGAAGGTGAGGTTGGCCTTAGGCGCGGCCCAGCTGGGTGGAGCCCCCGGGCGCTTGGAAGCGGCACCGATCTGGCGAAAGTACGGCTTGACATGCCAATCTGAGGGTGGTGCCTGGGAACCACCGAGAAGGGCTGCGACGATGGGATCCGCCGGTTCCCCGAAGCGAATGATGAAGAGGTTGCGCAGCTCCTCGTAGGTGGCGACAGAAAACTTCGGCAAATGGAGGAGCCCCACGCGCGACGTGCCTATAAGGGCCATTGGGAACCAGTTGGCCATGATCTTGTCGTCGCCCCCGGCTTCCAGGACGGCCTTCTCGTATGCTAGCAGGAAAGCCTATGAGTCCGCCGCGCCGTCGTAGTGCGACAGCATCTCCGGCTTGAACTTGGGTGGCTACTGCACCTGCCGCAAAGGCGGGGGAAAGGGCTCGGAGCCCTCGAGCGCCGCCGTAGGCACCGTAGCTCCGGCTGCAGGGGCACCCGCCATGGGGAGCGGGCGTGGAGATGGTGGAGCGCGAGTTGACGGAAGGAAGACTCCGGCGTACCCTTACCTGGCGCGCCAAATGTCGGATCACGGGTTCCGGCAAAACCCTTAAGGTTCAAACTCTGGGATGCGCGCAAAGATCTCCCCCCTGCCGATCTACGTCCTAGCTCAGCTAAGATCTTACAAACTAACTTGATGAACTCGCAACACAAAGGACACAAGATTTATACTGGTTTGGGCCACCGTTGTGGTGTAATACCCTACTCCAGTGTGGTGGTGGTGGATTGCCTCTTGGGCTGAGGATGAACAGTACAAGGGGAAGAACAGCCTCCTGAGGTTCAGGTGTTCTTGTGCTTGGTGGACAAGGATGTGGTGGCTCCAATCTAAGATCCGGTCATCTCCCCCTAGGTGGTGGCTAGTCCTACTTATAGTGGCCTTGGTCCTCTCCCCAAATATTGAGCGGGAATGGAGCCAACAACGGCCATTTCGAAGGGGGACAACTAGTACAAGCTATCCTGACAAAACAGTCTTCGCCTGCCAAAGGCTCTGGTTGTGACGCCGTCTTGGGCTCCACAGTGACCTCCGCCTTGCCGTCCTTCCGGTCTTGGTCTCTTTGCACCAATACGGAAACCTTTGCTTGATGCCTTGGTACTCCGTGCTTGCGCTTGCCCCCTTAGCACCAAAGAGGAAACAAGGACGCTGCGCGCGTCGGCTCTTGCCTGGTCTCGATCGTCATGGCTCATGTCACGAGAACCTCACGAGAACCTCACAAGGGTTGCCTGCCTTGAACTCTCCGTCCCTCACGAGCCAGCCTGGTGAGGCCGCTCCTGAGGAGGTCTTGTGTGGTCCGCCTGGCTAGGCTTGCCCCTCGCGAGGGTCTTGATTCCTTGTTGATGAAGATGAGCCGTACAGGCCTGCTTGCAAAGCCACGCCGTGGGCCGTAGGCAGGCAAGTCTGGGGACCCCTGTTCCCAGAATGCCGACATGCATAACATACTAAACTCGGAGTACAAGTGTATGTGGGTGGCATCGACCTACGGAGGTAGAGATGGTGCGTGCGAGAAGTCCCAAGAGATAGGTGTAATGCGTCTGTAGAAAAGACTAGCCTATAGCTCGCCACAAGGCTATTCCTATCGAACGCCCCAATAACCGTAAGATATGTATCTGACGGTGCCAGTTATTGCACGTACACAATAGTAGAAAAGAACTACCATGGCATATGCTACACCATGGCAGAGAACACGTGTCCATGTTACACGATTCGGGAATAGTTCCGCACTTCGAAACTAGGACCGTGAATAAATTTTGAGCTTGCGTCTCGTCACATTCCAAAATACTACTACCATGCCAGATTTAATTGCAAACCTGTTCACAACGATCACAACCTAAACGGTTTCCCACTTAGGAGTGTATTAGTACTAGGTTATAAATACTACTCTACCAAGATGATTGCACATTCCTGCTCAACACCTCATCCATGGAAACAAACAAGTCATTCAGCATCCTTCCCTTGTGTCTATCATGGCCAGCGTGAGTTCTGGGTCGAGAGATTACCACCAGGAAGTGGCGAGCATCAAAGTGGAAGCACGAGAGATGTCCCGTCTCGCCGCGAAAGCAGCCGGCATGTCCCACCGCACGGAAGTAGTAGCATAGAGGTCCTACCACGCCGCTGAAGCAGCACCAAGGTCCCGCCGCGCCACCGATGCAGCACACTAGTCCGACCGCGCCGCGGAAGCAGCAGAGATGTCCCGCCGTGCCCCGGCGGCCTGGGAAAATGTCTCGCGGGAAGGCAACGACTCTTATAGCCGCATGCATGCGATCGTCCATAGCCAGATGGATCAGATCACCGGCTGGGCGAGGTTTCAGGATGACATGAAAGCCTCATTTGAACAGGCTACCGGCATCATTTGACAACTAAGGGAGGGCAATGAGAGGCTCCAGGCCGAGGGGGGTGATGGTCGTCTGAAGTGCAGAGCAGCAGGAGGAGACCAGTGCCTTGTTGAAGAGGACCGGCGTCATCCTCAAGAAACTTATGAACGAGAATGACATGCTCTGCATCGAGTGCCAAAGGGTGGTGGAGGAATCTGCGGATGCTCTCAAGTAGCGTCTTGAGGACACGAAAGAGCTCATCTCTGCTCGCCGCAGAAACTAATTCGCGCGGCCTGTAGCAACGCATCAAGAAAGTAGAGATCAGCGGTATAGATCGTTGTATTCTTTCTTCTTTTTCCCTTGTGTATTTCGGGCATAGCCGCATGTGGCTTTTTTTAACTATCTTCCTAATTATGTAAGACAATTATTATCCACTGTCGTCGTCCTTATATATTCATCAGTCTCTCTATAAGTCGCAGTAGATGCTATATAGGTCCGTTGGATCTTACATCAACATCCGTGCACAATTTTCTTTTTTCTCTCTTAAATCTCAGTCGAGTTAGACATAGCCATGCCATTAAACAGAGGCTCGGGCGCCATTAATGGAGACCTTGGGAGAGAGGTGGACGACAGATGGAGGTCAAAGGGCTCTCCTCCCAATAAGCAGGCATATGGGCATGATCACATGCCTCCTGTACTCAAATAGATACCCTGCACGGCATCTCATGGCTAATGGAAAAGGGACGCGTGGTGGCACGTACATGGTAAATAGAACGCCCACGTTTTCAATAACACTTGTGTTTCCGATTGTAACATGACAACAATTGTTCCAAAATGACTTTGTTGATTGTTAATGTGTGCGCCTTCGCAAATTGGATAGCAAAATTACCACATCATGTCGGTGCCATGTCATGACACCAAGCCAAGTTTCATGATTTCATGCTTGTTTTGGATTTAGAGGAATTAAGAAACCAAGTTTCTCAATGTTTCCAGCCGAGCCACGATGCCTAGATGTTTGAACTTCATTCCCATTTCTTGCATGTGACCTAGAGATTTACCCGAGGACACACATGTGACTTTTCAACCAACTTTGGTGCACTGGCGCATGTGCTTGTATTTCAAATTCACTAGTAGAAAACAGGGCTATGGTCCAGGCCGGCTCAGCCCATTAGTCCCGGTTCAGTCTAGAACCGGGACTAATGTGAGCAATTGGTCCTGGTTCGTGCGGCTAAGGCATTAGTCCCGGTTCAGTTAGACCTTTTTGTCCTGGTTGGTGGGATGAACCGGGACCAATGGGCCTCGCTCCTGGCCCACAACCATTTGTCCCGGTTCGTGCCACCAACCGGGACTAAAGATTAGACCTTTAGTCCCGGTTTGAGGCACGAACCGGGACTAATGGGGATGAGACCTTTAGTCCCGGTTCGTGCCACGAACCGGTACTAAAGGTCCCATTTTCAAACTATAAACCCCCCCCCCCCCCCCGTGGATCGCCTTTTCAGTTTTAAAAAAATAAAAGAAAATGATGGAAATTTAAGAAAAATAAAATAAAATAAGTTTCTATGTGATATGTGGTCTAGTTGTTGGGAAAATTTGCAAATGTGAATTTTGACTTTATTTGCAAAATCTCTCTGGAATTTGTAAAATGGGCATAACTTTTGCATACGAACTCGGATTAAAAAGTTTTTTATATGAAAAATCATCTACTCGAAAAGTTACATCCGATGGAGACCGCCTACGGCCTGTTTGCAAATTTCTAGAATCCTCAGATTCCAAAAGGAAAAAAAGTTATGCTCAAATTTCAGTTTTTTTAAATTTTCAGTAAATCTGGTCAAACTATGGTCAAACTACTTATTCAAGAAGTATTAGTGTTACTAAATAATTATTCAAGAATATTAGTGTTATTAAATAATTATTTCACCTTTTTTGAATTTTGGTCAAATCTGGTCAAACTATGGTCAAACTGTGGTCGAACTATGGTCAAACTACTTATTCAAGAAATATTAGTGTTACTAAAAAATAATTGTTTTTTAGAACAATAGTTTTAAACTCAAACAGTGAAATATGTGACTTCATGCTCAAGCTAAATTCCTGAGGGTTAATAGGATTGACATCTTACTATTGTCAGGAAAACAACAAGTGCAGACTTGGAAACGAGGGAGAATAGAACCCGGAAGTTAAGCATGCTCAGGCTGGAGTAGTGAGAGGATGGGTGACCGTTCGGGAAGTGAGATGATTTGGAATGATGAGGGGTGATTAGAGATTAAACTGAGCAGTGATGAGGGGTGATTAGAGATTAGAGGTTAAAATAATTCAGAAATTTGAAAATAAAAAAATTTCAAAAAAAATTCGAAAAAAATTTCAAAAAAAAATCAGAAAATTTCCTTTAGTACCGGTTGGTGTTACCAACCGGGACTAAAGGTGGACCGGCCACGTGGAGGGCCTTTAGTCCCAGTTCTGGATTGAACCGGGACTAAAGGGTCAGGGCATTAGTACCGACACTTTAGTCCCGGTTCCAGAACTGGGACTAAAGGCCCTTACGAACCGGGACTAAAGGCCCTTTTTCTACCAGTGATTTTAATTATGCACAGAAAGGTGACACGTTCCGGAGGGAGTCCTGGACTAAGGGGTCCTCGGGTGTCCGGACAATTTGATATGGGCCGGACTAGTGGGCCGTGAAGATAGAAGGCAGAAGACCTTTCCCCATGTCCAGATGGGACTCTCCTTTGTGTGGATGGCAAGCCTAGCGTTCATATGTATTATTTCCTTTCTCTGTACAGATGTATTATTTCCTTTCTCTGTAAACTGACTCTGTACAACCCTAGACCCCTCCGGTGTCTACATAAACCAGAGGGTTTAGTCCATAGAGGCTAAGACAAATCACATAGGCTAGACGTCTAGGGTTTAGCCATTACGATCTCGTGGTAGATCAACTCTTGTAACCCCTATACTCATCAAATACAATCAAGCAGGACGTAGTGATTTACCTCCATTAAGAGGGCCCAAACCTGGGTAAACATCATGTCTCCCCTGTCTCCTGTTACCTTCGATCCTCAGACGCATAGTACGGGACCCCTACCCGAGGTCGGCTGGTTTTGACACCAACATTGGTGATTTCATTGAGTGTTCCACTGTGTCTTCAATAGAAGGTTCGATGGCTTGCTCGATCATCAGCACTGATGCCGTTTCCGGGGAAGTTTTCCTTCCCGGCCAGATTTTTGTGTTTGGCGGCTTTGCTCTGCGTTCCAACTCAATTGGCCACATAGAATAGATCGACAGCTACGCCCTTGGTCATCAGATCAGTTTCGGGAACCTAAACTATGTTGCTGGTATCCATGGAGATTTGATCTTCAAAGGGGTCGCGGCCCCGATTACCACTATGGCCTTAGATCCGGAGAAAATTGTCGGGTCCGAAGATGGGAGTTTGAAGCCCGTTGGACTCTCGGGTATGAAACTCACAATCGAGGATCCAGAGGCAACTCTGCCTTCGGCCAGCCCAGAGTCAGGCTAGGTTCCCCCATTATGGAACGGCCGGACTCGCCCCTGGACTCTAAGTAAACAAGATGCAGAAACATGATAAACATCACATGCAATCAAATAATAATAGTGACATGATATGGCCAATATCACATAGCTCCTTTGATCTCCATCTTGGGGCTCCATGATCATCTTGTCACCGGCATGACACCATGATCTCCATCATCGTGTCTCCATGAAGTTGCTCGCCAACTATTACTTCTACTACTATGGCTAACGCATTTAGCAATAAAGTAAAGTAATTTACATGGCGTTTCTCAATGACACGTAGGTCATACAAAAAATAAAGACAACTCCTATGGCTCCTGCCGGTTGTCATACTCATCGACATGCAAGTCGTGATTCCTATTCCAATAGCATGAACATCTCATACATCACATATATATCATTCATCATTCATCACAACTTTGGCCATATCACATCACAGAACACTTGCTGCAAAAACAAGTTAGACGTCCTCTAATTGTTGTTGCAAGTTTTACGTGGCTGCAATAGGGTTCTAGAAAGAACGTTTTCTTACCTACGTGAAAGCCACAACGTGATTTGTCAACTTCTATTTACCCTTCATAAGGACCCTTTTCATCGAATCCGCTCCAACTAAAGTGGGAGAGACAGACACCCACTAGCCACCTTATGCAACTAGTGCATGTCAGTCGGTGGAACCGGTCTCACGTAAGCGTACGTGTAAGGTTGGTCCGGGCCGCTTCATTCCACAATACCGTTGAAGCAAGATAAGACTAGTAGCGGCAAGTAAGTTGACAACATCAACGCCCACAACAAATTGTGTTCTACTCGTGCAAGAGAACTACGCATAGACCTAGCTCATGATGCCACTGTTGGGGAACGTTGCAGAAAACAAAAAATTTCCTACGGTTTCACCAAGATCCATCTATGAGTTCATCTAGCAACGAGTGATTGGATTGCATCTACATACCTTTGTAGATCACGCGCGGAAGCGTTCAAAGAACGGGGATGAGGAAGACGTACTCAACGTGATCCAAATCACCGGAGATCCTAGCGCCGAACAGACGGCACCTCCGTGTTCAACACACGTACGGTCAGCATGACGTCTCCTCCTTCTTGATCCAGCAAGGGGGGAGGAGAGGTTGATGAAGATCCAGCAGCACGACGGTGTGGTGGTGGATGTAGGGCGTCACAGTAGCAGGGCTTTGCCGTATACTGTGAGAGAGAGGTGTAGCAGGGGAGAGGGAGGCGCCAAGACTCAAGGTATGGCTGCCCCCTCCCTCCCCCCCTTTATATAGGCTCCCCTAGGGGGGGCGCCGGCCCTAGGAGATGGGATCTCCTAGGGGGGTGGCGGCCAAGGGTGGAGTAGCCCCCAAGGCAAGGTGGGGTGCCCCCCACCCCTAGGGTTCCAACCCTAGGCGCATGGGGTGGGCCTAGGGGGCGCACCAGCCCACTATGGGCTGGTTCACCTCCCCACTTTGGCCCATGGGGCCCTCCGGGATGGGTGGCCCCACCCGGTGGACCCCCAGGACCCTTCCGGTGCTCCCGGTACAATACCGGTGACCCCGAAACTCTCCCGATGGCCGAAACTACACTTCCTATATATAATTCTTCACCTCCGGACCATTCCGGAACTCCTCATGACATCCAGGATCTCATCCGGGACTCCGAAAAACTTTCAGGTTACTGCATATTCATATCTCTACAACCCTAGCGTCACCGAAGCTTAAGTGTGTAGACCCTACGGGTTCGGGAGACATGTAGACATGACCGAGACGGCTCTCCGGTCAATAACCAACAGCGGGATCTGGATACCCATGTTGGCTCCCACATGCTCCTGGATGATCTCATCAGATGAACCATGATGTCAAGGATTCAAGCAACCCCGTATACAATTCCCTTTGTCAATCGGTACGTTACTTGCCCGAGATTCGATCGTCGGTATCCCAATACCTCGTTCAATCTCGTTACCGGAAAGTCACTTTACTCGTACCGTAATGCATGATCCCGTGACCAGACAATTGGTCACTTTTGAGCTCATTATGATGATGCATTACTAAGTGGGCCCAGAGATACCTCTCCGTCATACGGAGTGAAAAATTCCAGTCTTGATCCGCGTCAACCCAACAGACACTTTCGGAGATACCCGTAGTATACCTTTATAGTCACCCAGTTACGTTGTGACGTTTGGTATACCCAGAGCACTCCTACGGTATCCGGGAGTTACACGATCTCATGGTCTAAGGAAAAGATACTTGACATTGGAAAAACTCTAGCAAACGAACTATACGATCTTGTGCTATGTTTAGGATTTGGGTCTTGTCCATCACATCATTCTCCTAATGATATGATCTTGTTATCAATGACATCCAATGTCCATAGTCAGGAAACCATGACTATCTGTTGATCAACGAGCTAGTCAACTAGAGGCTTACTAGGGACATGTTGGTGTCTATTATTCACACATGTATTACGATTTCCGGATAACACAATTATAGCATGAATAAAGACAATTATCATGAACAAGGAAATATAATAATAATCCTTTTATTATTGCCTCTAGGGCAAATTTCCAACACAAAGCACCTAAGAATACTACATCACATACCTCAAAGCCTATTAATAGGCTGTTCAAGGTTTCATTCAGTCTGCTTTTGGCGTACTGAACCTTCTCAACCACCGTACCCATCAGGGTACGGCGATCCTCCACGGTGGAAGCACGTCGAAGTGCTTCCATCAAAATGTCTGGCGCCTCTGGATTGATGGAGGTTGCTGGTGGAGTCGGCACTCCCCCTCCTTCAAAGGGGGTTGCTCGCTTGATTCCGGAGCCGTATGGGTCTCTAGAGTGGTATTCGGTTCGGGATCGGACCGGACTGGTCCGGCCCCCAGTCATCAGTCTCCATGGGGGTTGTACCCCCCGTCTTCTCCGTGGCCGAGGCATTACCCTCTGGCACCGTCTTGGCGGCCTTCTGCACTTCTACCTGGCCCGGAGAAGTACTTTGGGATAACACCTCGGTGTCGTCTACAACATGTGGCGGAGAAGCTCGCGGAGGCGTCTAGCTCTCTGTCGGTGTCAAAACCGGCGGATCTCAGGTAGGGGTTCCCGAACTGTCCTTCTAAGGTCGATGGTAACAGGAGGCTGGGGACATGATGTTTTACCCAGGTTCAGGCCCTCTCTATGGAGGTAATACCCTACGTCCTGCTTGATTGATTTTGATGAATAGGAGTATTACAAGAGTTGATCTATCTCGAGATCGTAATGGCTAAACCCTAGAGGTCTAGCTGGTATGAGTATGGGAATGAATAATTGCCCCTCCGGACTAAGTCCTCCAGTTTATATGAGCACCGGGAGGATCTAGGCTTCCACAAAGTCGGTTACAAAGAAAGGAATATACATATCCAGTCGCCAAGCTTGCCTTCCGCGCCAAGGAGAGTCCCATCCGCACACGGGTACAGTCTTCGGTCTTCATATCTTCACAGCCCATCAATCCAGCCCATGGCTAACAGGCCGGACGCCCGAGGACCCCTTAGTCCAGGACTCCCTCAGTAGCCCTGAACCTGGCTTCAATGACAAGGTATCCGACGGGTAGATCTGTCTTCGGCATTGCAAGGCGGGTACATCCTTCCGAAATCCAAAACAGTCTTCGGACGTACCGGTGGGTCCGGACCGGTAACTCACATCACACACAACCATAGAGAGAATATAATATTTCACGAATCCAATCTGCTGACAATAATATGACATCACGTCTCCCCGTCACTATATCAAACCGTTTTGTCTGCCATCCCATGTTTCGAGATGTGATTTCCATTGGCATGTCTTGTCAGAGCAGAGATTGTGTCCCCTGATTGGGGGATTCTCATCAATACGGGCGTGGGTAACCCAACCGTGCCGTTTACACAGCCCTTGGGAGCCAGCGAATTTTAAGGCGAGTGGGGAGGCGTGCAATATTTACTGCCTTTATACGGAGATAAGAATTCCTTTTCTTCACCCACGCCTTCTCTCTTCCTCCGCACTTCCACTCTTGAGCTCCAGTGCCCAAGTTCTCATCTTCTCCGTCTCGAGCAAGCACTCAACCATGTCCGGATCAGGAGGTCAAGGCAAATGGACGGCCTCCTCCGTCCAGGAGGAGGACATCGCTGAGCTTTGGGCTGCCGGGTACCTGGCGAAAGGAATCGCCCACCGCCTTCCGACCCAGGGACAAATCATTCCCACGCCGAAGCCCAACGAGAGGGTAGTATTCAACCCTCGTTTCCTCCGCGGGTTAGGATTCCTGCTCCCCCCTTCGTCCGCGGGCTGATGTTTTACTATGGGATAGATTTCCATGATCTATCCCAAAACTCCTTCCTCAACATCTCGGCGTTCATCATCGTGTGTGAGGCCTTCCTTCGCATCCAACCCCACTTTGGGCTGTGGCTCAAGGTCTTCCACGTGAAGCCGAAGGTGGTGGATGGCCAGCACACGGAGTGCGGAGGTGCCATGGTTAGCAAGTTGGCCAATGTCTCCTGGCCGAAAGGCAATTTCGTGGAGACTGTAAAAGAATGGCAAAAACATTGGTTCTATATTACAGAGCCCCGCGACACCACCTAGGCCGCAACTGCCGAATTCAAGTCTGTCGCTCCCATGCGGCTCACCTCTGGGTCGAGAAGGGGGCAAACTAGTGTTCGTCAGATGAGCTGACAGTGGTGCAGACGCGCATTCAAAGCATGGTGGATAGATATATCAAACTCGTCGATATAATCCAGGTGATGCTAGTTCGCTGGATTCTTCAATGCCAAAGCCGAAGCCGCCCTCTCGGGGAGTTCAATCCGAAGAAGCACCGTACCTCGAAGAGGCTCTTTGAAACGAATCACGAAGATGCCTGGAGGTTGCTTTTTAAGGGCAACAAAACACCGCCAGCCATAGATTCGGACCACGGGCATGACATCAACCACCTCACCATCGAGGTATATTATTCTTACTGCATCCCTTACTTTGCTTGTTTAAAGGATGAGGTCTAAGCCTTTATTATCATGGCTTCTTCAGGAATGGACGTGTCAGGACCCCGATTCCAAGTCACATCGATCTAGCTGGTAACACCTCATATCACCTTGCGGCCTCACGCACGGTATTCCAATGGGTGTCGCCTTACCATGGCCCTGGACCGTTTGCGCCTTTTGTCTCACGTATATGATACTGTTGCTAGCATCCATATGACAGAGAACCCGGGCCGACATGACTAGTCATGAACCCAAAGTGGCACTAACATACGGGGATAGGCATACATGAATCAACATCGAGTGTGTCGGTCAGCAGCGTGCGAAACTGGGCTGTAGCACTGGGCTAACAGGACTCCGTTGAACCGGGCTGTAGCAGGCTAGGCAGGACTCCAGATATCACCACGTGACATTTCCCCAAAGGGACAAACACATGAAAGAAGTGAATCACATGTCGGCCAGTCAAGTGTTCCGGAGCAGTAGTGCTGGGCTAGCAGGACTCCGGTGAACCGGGCTATAGCGGACTACTATGGCTCATGGAAGCACTAGACTACATTTCCCCATAAGTTAGGCTACCTAGGATAAACAACTAGGTTGTCGGATCCCACAGATACCAAGCATTTCAATCATACACACAATATGCTCGATATGTGTAAATACAACATGGCATCACAACAAAACTCTACGACTCAAAGTATTTATACATTAGGCTCCGAGGAGCGAGATATTACAAACATGGGTCTCATGACCCAACATTCAGAGCATACAAGTCAAAGCACATGCGGAAGCTTAACATGTCTGAGTACAGACACCTACAAATGAAAAAGGCTGAGAAGCCTGACTATCTACCAGATCCTGCCGAGGGCACAAGATCGTCGCTGAGGTATCGAGCTAAACGTCGAAGTCCACACGGGACTACTAGCGAGACTGACATTTCTCTGCAAAACATAAAATAGGAAAACGTGAGTACAAATGTACCCAGCAAGACTTACATCAGAACTAGCTACATATGCATCAGTATCAACAAAGGGGGCGGTGGAGTTTAACTGCGGCAAGCCAGCTTTGACTCGGTGGCTATCCTGAACAACGAATGCAAGTAACTCTTTTGAGGTGGCGCACATGAGTCCACATATTCACCATATCAATACATCACTATGGATCCGCTCCCGTCTTCCTACGAGAACGCCATCCATAGCACTCACGCTTATCTTGCGCATTTTAGAGTATCCACTTTCACTTGACTATGAACTATGCAAGGGGTCCAAGTTTCCATATCCGAGGAATTCGACTATTCGAATAGATAATGATAACCCTGCAGGGGTGTACTTCTTCACACACGCTCTCGCCACTTATCGCCCTGTACACGTCATGTACCTCGGCAACCTTCAAGTGGAAGCCGGGCGAGGGTGTTGGCCACGACATGACTAACCAACAAATCTCTAGTCTAGGTTTATCGCCTATTCGGTTTCCATCCGCAAGGAGATCCGGTCGGGGTGTCGCTCACGGCCCCAAATGATGTGTGCAGGGTTCCCAAGCCCACCATCCGGGTGCCACTTGGTACACCGTGCCACTGTGCCTAGTCTGTCCCAAGCCCACCTGTACCGGGTGCCACTTGGTAGACTACTAACACTACCTACAAACACCAGAAACTAGTTGCAACTCCTGGATAGAGATCGAGTTGATTAATAAGCCGAGAGGGGCCAAGTTACCGGAACCCAATGTGTGGTAGTAACTATTCATGGATCACAAACACAGAACTCAGTTCCTGAGAACGGCTGCAATGAGACAACCCACCATCTACTCCTACATGGCCTCTCACCGCTACCTTTACCAAATCCTGTTCACACACTTAGCTCTCAACGGTAGGACATGTTCACCACGTTCCAATTCATTCCCGATGAATCAGACCTGACTCAACTCTAAACAGTAGCAGGCATGACAACAAGCATGAATGAGTAGGCACATCAGGGCTCAAACAACTCCTACTCATGCTAGTGGGTTTCATCTATTTACTGTGGCAATGACAGGTCATGCAGAGGAAAGGGGTTCAGCTACCGCAGCATGTAACAATTGAAACGTTGTTGTCCTAATGCAGTAAAAGAGAGCAGGAGCGAGAGAGTGGGATTGTATCAGAATGACCAAGGGGGTTTTCCTTGCCTGGCACTTCTGAAGATGATATAGCTCTTCATCGGTGTCATCGAACTCATTGCCGAAACATACACCTACCGAGGTGGAACAACCACCGACAAACAAGAGGGAACACAATCAATGCAATGCAACAATATGATGCATGATCATGACATGGCAATATGATGTGATTTGGCCTAATGCAAGTAGCAACACAATTAAGTGTAGTTGGTTTGAACCCAAGGTTCAAATTCAAACTCCACATATGGTTATTGAAATGTCATTCATTTGATTTGTCCTAAACAGTAGCTATAAGCTGTTCTAACATGCATGAAAATGGTACATATGGATAGATTGGATTTTTCTGATCATTTTTCATATATAATTTATCTTATTTGGAGTTACGGTTGAAATTCTATGATTTTTAGAAGTTTTAACTATTTTCTGGAATTTTCTAAACCTTTTCTGATTTTTTTCAAATTTCAGAAAATAGTTACAGCGTCAGCATGACGTCAAGATGACATCATTAGGTCAACACAGCTGACCGGGGTGAAACCTGAGTTGTGGGTCCCACAATCCATGTCACTGTGCTGATTAGGTTTAGATTTAAACTAATCCAAAACTTAACAGGGGCTTGTTCCACCTGTCATGGACCCAGGGGGTCATTAGGTTAGTGCCTAATGGCGTCTTCGCCGGAGTTAGGCCGCCGGCCATGGACAGACGTGGCGGTGGTGCTCGGGAATCGCCCACAGGGCTCGGTTCTAGGTGTGCTTGGGCTCGTTGGAGAGCCCTCGCTGGCGCGCGTTGAACGGTGGTGGTGGCTGGGCCTGTGGTTGCCGGAACCAACAACGGCGAGCTCGTGAGCGGCGGCCGGAGCTCTGGTGCGGTCTGGTTCGGTGCTGCTACTCACAAACGAGCGAGCTGAGGCGCTGGGGTTGCTCTACGGGTCGCGGAAAGCACAACGGGTGCACGCCCGTGACCAAATGGTCACCGGGGCTTCGCCGGTGATGAGCCCGTGCGGCGGTGGCTGCTATTAGCAAGGGGGCGGCGGCTACGACAATCAAACGGAGGCGGGGTTAGGGGGGAAATGACCGGGGTCTCACAGCGGTTGCAACGGGGCCTCGGCGAGCTCGGGGAGGGGCTGGTGACGTCGGAAGGTCGCTGGCGATCTCGGGGCAGAGGCGGCGAAGATGGCGGTGCAGAGGGTGATGCAGGGCGTCCAGCGTCGCATGACTTGACGGAGAGGCGTGGGAGATGGAGGTGGAGCCCGTGGACCGTACAGGGAGACGAGGGAAGCACGGTGGCTGCGGATTTACAGCGGCGCGGCTGCGTCAGCCATGGCGGAGAGAGGCGAGGGAGAGGAGCAGGGGGGAGTGAGGATGTCGGCCCAATCCAGACGGCAGCAGGGGAGGCCGAAGCGGCATCGACGTGGCCTCGGGAAGCAGGCAGGCAGGAGGCGTGGCGGCACAGCCGTGCACGCACGCCGGCCACACGCCTGGGCTGGCCGCCTGGTGAGCGCCAGGTAAGTGGGGCTGCCGCTATAGGTAAGTGGCCCGGGTGGTTTTCTCCCTTTCTTTTCCTATTTCTGTTTTGTTTCGTATTTTGTTCTATTTGTTTGATTTGGTTTAACTACCAAATCACTTTATAAACTTCTGAAATTCAATATGTGGACCTAGGGAACTAGTCCAGAGCCACATACAAACTTTGAAAATTATTGGACCCATATTTAATATATAACAAATATAAGTCCAATGCAAATAAATATTAGATTAACTCAAATTCCCAAAATAAATATTTCTGACATTCCAAAAATACTGGTTTGAATTTTACCTCTTGCCAATATTTTCACAGAATAACAGGAACATTTTCTTCGACTTATTTGAGAAAATTTTAATGTTGATCATTTTTAAAATGTTTCCGAGGCTTTGAAAATTCCCTCAATTCAAATTCCTTGAATTTTATAAAGATGCATGGATGCTCACAAATGCAATTAATTACAAGAAAGATCTAGGGCTGTGAAAACTCACCCCCACTAAACAAGAATCTCGCCCTGAGATTCAAGACGTGAGCTAAGAAGACAGAGGGGACACGGAACTGACACAGTCTTCACGATTCATGTTGCACTTCATAAGAACGTTGATTCGTCGCCATCTTTGTCTCGACGTATTGCTCTGAGAACTCCATCCAACACGACAACGAGAGGAAAGGGAGAATTTTAGACGATCATCTTGAGGTTCGAGCCACTTAGGATAATCTCAATGATCACAAGATCAACTCACGAAATGAGACGTAGAAACTTCTCTGGAGCTGAGAGGAAAAACATGCATCAGGAGGGACGGAAGAAACAATTTGACGAGGGTTTTCAAAGTAGCAAGGAAACAATTACCATGATCCCATAACGGGGCACCTTGGGAGAGGTGACTCATAGGAATATTCCCTTAAATGGCAAAAAGAATTACTTTTGATACAGAGATCATTGAAACTCTCTATACTAGCCTAAGGAAAATCATAGTTGATCATTTGAATGAATTCGAAAGAATGGCCTACGCAGTTTGGAGAGGAAACTAGAGTTATAGGACAACTCGGCCACGGAAGGCACATTCCAATTGACACCGAGGAAATAACCCAATGACTGAGCATGCTCTCAAGAACTTGAGAATTTCCATATTCATCAAGGTTTTACCAACATCCGTGCCGAGGATCCTGGCAACACATCATACTACCATGATGAATAGTGGTGGACAATGCAGATGCAAAGGAGGACATCATTTTCTCAGATTTTTCCTTAGCAATGCCAAAGAAGCAAATCTGGATGATCGACCGAGAGACATTTAGCACTCCGCTCCTAATATTCTCCTTGATGTACTAGGTACCACGGTCAATGCTTAAAAGCATCAACATGGCAATGAAGTAAAGGTCGGACTTCGGGAGCACAAAAATCCATAAGGAACAACTTGTGTAATAAGTCATACCAAATCCTCATGGAGGAGATGGTCGAATTTCTCATTCAAGATACTACAATAATAGATCTTCCGGCTAGGTGTGTCGGCCAGAACATCAACCTCGTCGGGACCTACATCATAGAACATGGAAATGTTCCAGCCATCATATCTGCCTGAGATTCAGATCTGGCTGGTAACAGGATTTTTTAGACAACATGTCTAGAAAAGAAAGGTTGCAACACAGGTCAACGAGATAACGTTGCGAGACTCTCGGGAGATGAACTACGATAACAAGCTCCAAAACTGAACATGTTGTCCAAGACAAGCATGACCATAGAGTAGTCTTACAATAAAACACTTCCAAAGTTCCGGCGAGGAACGATCATCGAGGATATCGAAGTCCTTACATAAGTCCGGATTAGCTCTTAGGAAGGAACTTCTTCTCCTTGAACAAATCAATCAGTGGCTTGGTGTGCTAGGGAATACATATGGAGTGGAGGTAATTAATCTACCAAACCATAGAATACTTCGCACGTATGCATGACTGATTTGGGATGATTCCAGAGGAAACAAAACAAACCTTTCTCAAATTCATGGCGGCAACTTACACCTAATGCACGTGAACTTGGAGAAAGTCACTTCTTTCACCAAAACATATACCTCATGAGCGGAACATGAAGGCAATGCTTACAAAGTTTCCAACACTAGCTCAACGTTCAACATGAATCATGGGGGAGACAAAATGTTGTTGATGGTCTCAATAGCAACTCATCGGAATTTCCATATCACTGGACTTCCACCATCATGTGAACACGGTGATAGCATTGGTCAGACCCAAAAGATATAATGGTGTATGCTCGAGGGATCAACCACGAGTAAGACAACATTATGAACATTGTTGGTTCTGATTTGATTTGATGATAGCCCATACTCAAATCAAAGTTTTGATACGACAATAGGTCCAACAACTGATCACGAGGACCAATCGATGAAGGTATCATCTTTCTTCAACACACACACACACAAAAAGATATCCATTAACATGAGCTAGGTCACACAAGCTTTTATCTTCCAACTCTCCAATTTATTGTTCAGCTTGACCAACTAACTCAGGGTATCCAACACAGATTCTTGGAGAAGGGGTGGTTTGTAGGAAAACCTACTTGATCACGAGCTCAACATAGAGGTCAGGTGACAACCTGGTAACACTTCCAAGAAGATATTCAGAAAATCACGAACCACCGATATGTTACTAGGCTCGAGAACAATCTTGCTTTTCAGGCAAGATGATGTGATCAATTAGGCAAGGATTGACACAATCCTAACTCTTGATTGAAGGGTGCACCAGGTAAAACGGACTAGGTGGCACTATCAATCTTAGAAAATGATGATTCAATAACCAACACGCTAAGGATGAAATTATTGTCCATCAATTACCAATCAACACAGTTGCTAGGAGTATTGATTTCACACATCATGATTCACTTGTCGGCATTCCGGTTGCGACAACACGACACCGAGGAATGAATAATGATGGCGAGAAGTATCACTGCGTCAAGAATTCATAAGAGGTGGTGCAATTCTCATGACACTCTTGACATAAAGATGGTAACACTCCAAGGTAGAGCAGAGTAGAAGCTGGATTGGCATTTTGACCCGCGGAGTACAATTGCTTTGACCCAATCGTATATATGGATGAGGTTCTGGAGTTTGTTTCTCCCATTCATTCTGAAATAGAACGGCTTGATGGACCACAAAAATAGTACGCATCTAAGAACATGAATGCACGACATAAACTTGACTATCAACTGATAGACAAGGATGGGAATACAACTACAGAGGGACAACTCAAAGGAACATCTGATTTTCTGAGTTGTGGATGCATAGATTAGTATGCCGAGCAAAGCTCAACGTTTCTTCCGGATAACCCATGTAGAAAGGTAGAACTGGCAGATTCACAATGTAGAACGAAGAACTCATCAAGAGCACTCTTATTGTGATCTTTTGTGTTCAAAGGAACTCCTGCCAAGGATGGTTCGTGGTATTTGGAAGAATTATATAGCATGGACCTCGAAGACTATCACAAAGGTTACTAATATCCTAAAGGTACGACAAACACTATCAACACGAGGTAAGTAGAGTGAATCTTGGGTTCAAGAACCCAGGAATAGAATGCCTACTAACTAAATGGCATCACAGGATGCTTTCCAGAATGGTGGCCAGAATCATCACGCTGAGAACACAAAACATGGCTAGATTACCTGGTGATCCTCTAAGACACATAGGGTCATAATACTTGCTCCAACATATATGTCGAGGCAATGAAGTACCTCAACACACTAGTTAGTGTGGTTGATCTGGCACAAAGGAACTTCAGAACGGTAAGAAGCAATTTACAAATGCATCAGACTATTTAGAAACCTTGGATGACTCGGACAGCATAATGGCTGTAAATGCTAAGAAAAGGATTTGAGACAGTCACAAGGATTTGCATAGTCACTTAACAACATCATATCAAGGTTCTGGTTCAGCTGACAACATACTAAAAGTAGTAGAAACTGAATTGAGGCCTGGAACCAACAATCCTACGAGTCTACAGATTAGTAACATGTGATCCTGATAGAAAGGTGAGAAGCCTAGTTCTTAATCCCCGTAGAAAAGAAGAGGGTGACTCAGATCAGAAGGGCATAAGGTATAAGGAGTAAAAAGAGCCTTACGTTCCCTTGCACAATCAATTCCTTTACATAACTAAAGCATTTCTAGACTCAACTTCGACCAGTTTGGCTTGGCAATCCTACAAGCAGTCAGGCTCTAATAGCAAAGCTGTCAGGACCCCGATTCCAAGGCACATCGATCTAGCCGGTAACACCTCATATCACCTTGCGGCCTCACACACGGTATTCCCACGAGTGTCGCCTTACCATGGCCCGGGACCGTTTGCGCCTTTTGGCTCACGTATATGATAGTGTCGCTAGCATCCATATGACAGAGAATCCGGGACGACATGACTAGTCGTGAACCCAAAGTGGCACTAACTTACGGGGATAGGCATACATGAATCAACATCGAGCGTGTCGGTCAGCAGCGTGCGAATCCGGGCTGTAGCGCTGGGCTAACAGGACTCTGGTGAACCGGGCTGTAGCAAGCTAGGCAGGACTCCAGATATCACCGCGTGACATTTCCCCGAAGGGACAGATACATGAAAGAAGTGAATCACATGCCGGCCAATCAAGTGTTCCGGAGCAGTAGTGCTGGGCTAGCAGGACTCCGGTGAACCGGGCTGTAGCGAACTACTATGGCTCATGGAAGCACAAGACTACATTTCCCCATAAGAGAGGCTACCAAGGATAAACAACTAGGTTGTCAGATCCCACACATACCAAGCATTTCAATCATACACACAATATGCTCGATATGTGTAAATACAACATGGCATCACAACAAAACTCTACGACTCAAAGTATTTATACATTAGGCTCCCAGGAGTGAGATATTACAAACATGGGTCTCATGACCCAACATTCAGAGCATACAAGTCAAAGCACATGCGGAAGCTTAACATGTCTGAGTACAGACATCTACAAATGAAAAAGGCTGAGAAGCCTGACTATCTACCAGATCCTGCCGAGGGCACAAGATTGTAGCTGAGGTATCGAGCTAAACTTCGAAGTCAACACGGGACTACTAGCGAGATTGACATCTCTCTGCAAAACATAAAATAGGCAAATGTGAGTACAAATGTACCCAGCAAGACTTACATCAGAACTAGCTACATATGCATCAGTATCAACAAAGGGGGCGGTGGAGTTTGACTGTAGCAAGCCAGCTTTGACTCGGTGGCTATCCTGAACTACGACTACAAGTAACTCTTTTGAGGTGGCGCACACGAGTCCACATATTCACCATATCAATACACCACTATGGATCCGCTTCCGTCTTCCTACGAGAACGCCATCCATAGCACTCACGCTTATCTTGCGCACTTTAGAGTATCCACTTTCACTTTCCTATGAACTATGCAAGGGGTCCAAGTTTCCATATCCGAGGAATACGGCTATTCAAATAGATAATGATAACCCTGCAGGGGTGTACTTCTTCACACACGCTATCGCCAGTTATCGCCCTGTACACGTCATGTACCTTGGCAACCTTCAAGCGGAAGCCGGGCGAGGGTGTCGGCCACGACCTGACTAACCCACAAGTCTCTAGTCTAGGTTTATCACCTATTTGGGTTCCATCCGCAAGTAGATCCGGCCGGGGAGTCGCTCACGACCCCAAACGATGTGTGCAGGGTTCCCAAGCCCACCATCCGGGTGCCACTTGGTACACCGTGCCACTATGCCTAGTCTGTCCCAAGCCCACTTGTACCGGGTGCCACTTGGTAGACTACTAACACTACCTACAAACACCATAAACTAGTTGCAACTCCTAGACAGAGATCGAGTTGATTAATAAGCCGAGAGGGGCCGAGTTACCGGAACCCAATGCGTGGTAGTAACTGTTCATGGATCACAAACACAGAACTCAGTTCCTGAGAACGGCTGCAATGAGACAACACACCTTGTACTCCTGCATGGCCTCTCACCGCTACCTTTACCAAATCGTGTTCACACACTTAGCTCTCAACGGTAGGACATGTTCACCACGTTCCAATTCATTCCCGATGAATCAGACCTGACTCAACTCTAAGCAGTAGAAGGCATGACAACAAGCATGAATGAGTAGGCACGTCAGGGCTCAAACAATTCCTACTCATGCTAGTGGGTTTCATCTATTTACTGTGGCAATGACAGGTCATGCAGAGGAAAGGGGTTCAGCTACCGCAGCATGTAACAATTGAAACGTTGTTGTGCTAATGCAGTAAAAGAGAGCAGGAGC
Source organism: Triticum urartu (assembly GCF_003073215.2). NCBI lineage: Eukaryota > Viridiplantae > Streptophyta > Magnoliopsida > Poales > Poaceae > Triticum > Triticum urartu. The sequence continues at coordinate 185,860,925 of NC_053025.1, read as the reverse complement.
GAGAGAGTGGGATTGTATCAGAATGACCAAGGGGGTTTTGCTTGCCTGTCACTTCTTCAGATGATATAGCTCTTCATCGGTGTCATCGAACTCATCGCCAAAACATACACCTACTGAGGGGGAACAACCACCGGCAAACAACAGGGAACACAATCAATGCAATGCAACAATATGACGGATGATCATGACATGGCAATATGATGTGATTTGGCCTAATGCAATTAGCAACACAATTAAGTGTAGTTGGTTTGAACCCAAGGTTCAAATTGAAACTCCACATATGGTTATTTAAATGACATTCATTTGATTTGTGTTAAAGACTAACTATAAGTTGTTCTAACATGCATGAAAATGGTACAGATGGATAGATTGGATTTTTCTGATCATTTTTCATATATAATTTATCTTATTTGGACTTACGGTTGAAATTCTATGATTTTCAGAAGTTTTAACTATTTTCTGGAATTTTCTAAACCTTTTTCTGATTTTTTCAAATTTTAGAAAATAGTTACAGCATCAGCATGGTGTCAAGATGACATCATCAGGTCAACACAGCTGACCAGGGTCAAACCTGAGTTGTGGGTCCCACATTCCATGTCACTGTGTTGATTAGGTTTAGATTTAAACTAATCCCAAACCTAACAGGGGCTGGCCCCACCTGTCATGGACCCAGGGGGTCATTAGGTTAGTGCCTAATGGCGTTTTCACCGGAGTTAGGCCGCTGGCCATGGAGAGACGCAGCGGAGGTGCTCAGGAATCGCCCACAGGTCTCGGTTCGAGTTGTTCTAGGGGTCGTTGGAGAGCCCTCGCTCGCGCGCGTCGAACGGTGGTGGTGGCCGGGCCTGTGGTTGCCGGAACCGACGATGGCAAGCTCGTGAGTGGCGGCCGGAGCTCAGGTGCAGTCTGGTTCGGTGCTGCTACTCACAAACGAGCGAGCTGAGGCGCTGGGGGTGCTCTACGGGTCGCGGCAAGCACAACGGGTGCACGCCCATGACCAAATGGTCACCAGGGCTTCACCGGCGACGAGCCCGTGCGGCGGTGGCTGCTATTAGCAAGGGGGTGGCTGCTACGGCAATCAAACAGAGGCAGGGTTAGGGGAAATGACCGGGGGCTCACAGCGGTTGCAACGGGGGCCTCGGCGAGCTCGGGGATGGGCTGGTGACGTCGGAAGGTCGCCGGCGATCTCGGGGCACAGGCGGCGAAGATGGCGGTGCAGAGGGTGATGCAGGGCGTCCGGCGTCGCGTGAGTTGATGGAGAGGCACGGGAGATGGATGCGGAGCCCGTGGACAGTACGGGGAGACGAGGGAAGCACGATGGGTGCGGCTTTACAGCGGCGCGGCTGCGTCAGCCATGGCGGGGAGAGGCGAGGGAGAGGAGTAGGGGGAAGTGAGGATGTCGGCCCAATCCAGACGGCAGCGGGGGAGGCCGAAGCGGCGTCGACGTGCCCTGCGGAAGCAGGCAGGCAGGAAGCGTGGCTGCACGGCCATGCGCGCGCGCCGGCCCCACGCCTGGCCGACTAGCGCCGGGAGGATGACGACGCTGATGGGCTGGGACGCCAGCAAAATTAGCAGGCCGGCTGCTGAGCGCCAGGTAAGTGGGGCTGCCGCTATAGGTAAGTGGCCTAGGTGGTTTTCTCCCTCTCTTTTCCTATTTCTGTTTTGTTTCCTATTTTGTTCTGTTTGTTTGATTTGGTTTAACTAGCAAATCACTTTATAAACTTCTGAAATTCAATATGTGGACCTAGGGAACTAGTCCAGAGCCACATACAAACTTTCAAAATTATTTTACCCATATTTAATATATAACAAATATAAGTCCAATGCAAATAATTATTAGATTAACTCAAATTCCCAAAATAAATATTTCTGACATTCCAAAAATACTGGTTTGAATTTTACCTCTTGCCAATATTTTCACAGAATAACAGGAACATTTTCTTGGACTTATTTGAGAAAATTTTAATGTTGCTCATTTTTAAAATGTTTCTGAGGCTTTGAAAATTCCCTCAATTCAAATTCCTTGAATTTTAAAAACATGCATGGATGCTCACAAATGCAATTAATTACAAGAAAGAACTAGGGCTGTGACAGGACAGAGAAGGCGAAGCTGATCCAATGTCCGGCTCCGTTGCCTGAATAACCAGTCATCCCGTGTTTACTGAACATGCTGGTACCGGCGCCTTATGGGCGCCGGAGAAGAAGGCCACATGGAAGGCCAAGGGGGTTCAGAGTGGCCCCCGCCGCAGGGGCGCTTCGGACGCGACGTCTTAAGATAAGACCCGCTCCTCCGCCGCCGAAGACTATGACGACAAAGAGGAGGAGGAGAATAACCCTCCCCCTGATGAGGGAAGGAAGAAGAGGGCGGCTTTGGCGAATCTGGAGGCGGAGACGTCCAAGAAAGGGAAGAGCTCCCTTGCAGATAACACCGCGTGGGACATCAGCAGTAGTCCGGAGAGACGCCCCCGCAGTAAGCCTCGGGCCACATCATGAGTGCTAAAACCCATATCTGCCCATAAACCAAGTATTTCCTCTTTGTTGTATTGATATAATCAGTTATGCCATTGCAGTCCAGCCCATGACAGTTCCCGGCGATCCTCATCACGAGTTTCGCTGGACTCAAAGGTGATGGCCAACGATTCACCGCTGGCCGCTCACTCCCCCATGGCCAAGGACGATGCGGAGGTGCTGTCCCAAAGGACTGTTCCAGACGGGGGAGGGGCTCAGGTGGCGCCAGAAGGAGAAACCCCCATCGCTGGACACCAGGGGTAGTCAATCCCCATGGAGACTGGCGGGGAGGGCCATATTTAGTTTGGCCCTCAGCCGGACTCGATTCCAGAGTCCAATGCAACTCCGGAATCCGGCACGCAACCTCCTTCAGAAGAATGAGGGATGCATGTTCCCCTAGTGACCCCTGTCCAACCAGGGGCACTGGATAATCTGTTGTGAGTGATGCGAGGCGTTTCCATTGTGGATGAGCAGCGTGTCCTTATGGTCACGGTAATTGAAAGGGTTCAGTCCGCCAAGAGCGGACTAACCAAAGCCTGCAGCAGCTTGTTGACAGGTTTTGAGGTAAGCGGCGCAAAAAGGAGAAAATCCCAATATAGACAGTAGCCCCTGAGACACTGTCCGGTGTCCGGAAAGAAAAAAAACCGGAAAGAGGATCAATCTCCTATTGAAGGAAACTAACTAAATTTGTCTGAAATGTATGCACAGGCGTCGCTATTGGCCGCGGCCTCCCATACTACCGAAGTCTCCGGACTGAAGCAGAAAATGGCGGAGCTCGAGGAGGAGCTGGGCCAGGTGAAGAGGCAGCTCCAGGAAAAACAAGGTAAGTAATAACCTGTTATGTATTCGAAAAGGGGAAAAATATGTGTAATGACCGAAATGCCATGATGTGTACAGAGGCGGCAACCGAGGTCGAGACCCTGAAAACGGCCCTGGTCGAAGCCGAGGGGAAGGCTGTCAAGGACCAGGCCGCCCGTAAGAGGCTCAAGGCCCGGGTCAACGAAGTCCAACAGGAGCTCCAGGACGCGGTGAGGAAGTGCGAGACCTTGGAGCACAGTGCGTCGGCTCAAGAGGCCGAACTCGCCAAGGCTCGTAAGAGTGCGGAGACAGCTCGGAGTGAAGCCCATGGTGCCCTCCAGGAGATCCAGGAGGCTAGGAAGATTGCGGCAGGTAAGGCAATCAATATGCAAAGCAAGAATGTGAAGGAAGTGTTCCTTTTACTTACCCGAATTTGGAGCTCTCCAGGGGCGTTTACGAATTTGCCGCGCAGCGTATCAGACGCTGCCGATTTCTATCGAGCCGAGGAAGGGAGTTCTACGGAGAAGCTGTTCTAGTCTCAATATCTTGGACCCAACCATCCGGTGTCCTTCCGCGACTAGCTAAAACAGCTAGTCGAGCCGCACAAGGCAGCCGACCTAGCCATGAAGGAGCTGATAGTCCGACTATGGCCTGCCACGCCGATAGCTAGCAGCTACTTTGGACTTGTGAAGCGGCTTGTTGATGCCTGCCCCCGTCTTGAGGTTATAAAGAGTTCGGTCTGTATCGAACATGCCCGCGTCAAAACACACTGTAAGGAGCACCGCCGACCCGAGTTGTATTTTGATGGTGTCCTGGAGGGATCCCGCATTGTTGCTGATCACTGTGCGAAAGACACTATCTTTGAATGAATGTATTCGAGCTCCCTCTGCCTTGTATGATGAAACAAAGTGTTTATGAAATATAATGCTTGTTATGTTTTTAAATTTTTACTTCCTATGCGGCCGTGTTGTATGAAATCTGAGGGTTAACCAGTCATCGGCTTTTGCCCCCACGTAGGTAGTACGGGGGTGTTCGGGATGGAATCTAAACAATCTTGATCCAATTAGATGGTCCTTGAAGGAGTTGTTTAGCTCAACGAACCAGGCAACCAGATTATGCGGCTGTAATGCCCTCACTTAGCCATAGGAGTGCGACAATAAAAACATGGGTGCAGCCCCTAATATCCGAACTAGAGTGCTATAAGCGTCTGATCGGGAAGTACCAATCCTTCGCATAATGCGGAAGAAATCTCCAACGATTTGCAACCTCCAAACAGCTGACCGGCTCTCGCCGCATCATGATAGTTAGTTTTCGGCTTTCTCTACTGAGGTGCTCCTTTGGATAAACCAAGGCACAATCGCAGTAGTTCTCCCTTTACTACCTTAGCCGATATAGCGGAACGTAAGGTAGCAAGCACAGGAGCCGGGCAACCCAACTATTGACCAAAGACATGATTCGGAGCCAATGCATATAATGCTAAATTCGAGGTGCCGAACTATACTTATAAAGTGTTCAGACTTCTGTTGCCGTAATGTGGGGTGCTATGAAGCCCCTAGTAAATATCAAACGTACCAAAGTGTACGGGTGCTACCTGATAGGGTTATCCATAGGGGAGCTAAAAAAGAGAGAGAAAACAAAAAAGGTACAAAGGTAAAAAGCTGCGGTCGTACAGCTCCAGTCGCAAACTGTTCTCATTGTAATTTAATTAGTACTTCAAGGCGCATTGATACAGGTAGTGCAATAAGAAACAGGTTATTTGACATGCCGAAACAAAGGGAGAGATGCATGTGGGTCCTGAAAAACAGGTAGAGTTATCGTTAAGGGAATCACCTAAAAAGACACCCATATGTCTACGTTTCTCATAGTCTTGGTGTGTTTATCCTTCAAGAGGACCGATGACTAGGCCACCAGATGGTGCCTATGGGATTGATACCTAAAAAGGAAACAAGTAAAAGTGAAATTATGTGTGTATCTGATGTTGGTTGAGTCGTACTATGGAACACAAGCGAGCTATGCCTCCGTCGATGCCCATGGGATTTTGAGTGCGTAATTATGTACACGTAGCACGAATGCTACCACTTCATCGGGGCTGAGACGGAGGCCGAATTGCTAGTTGAGCTCTCCCGCTGCAGAGTAGTTCAAACCCTCTTGACGGTGTCCGTGGGCTCGGCAGCCGAATTAAGGTTCTGCTTGAGAAGGCCGCTCTGTACTTCTGCTGCTAAGGCAGCTATGTGCTCTTCTGTACGGAGGGAGCGTTCCATATTTCCGTTGACCGTTATGATGCCACATGGACCGGGCATCTTGAGCTTGAGATAAGCATAGTGTGGTATTGCATTGAATCGAGCAAACACAGTTCGTCCGAGCAGTGCGTGATAGCCGCTGCGGAAGGGGACGATATCGAAGATTAACTCCTCGCTTCGGAAGTTGTCCGGAGATCCGATGATAACCTCTAGTGTGATTGAGCCCATACAACAAGCCGCTACGCCTGGTATGACTCCTTTGAAGGTAGTCCGGGTGGGCTTGATTCGTGATGGGTTAATGCCCATTTTTCACGTTGTATCCTTATAGAGCAGATTGAGGCTGCTATCCCGTCCAAAAGGATGCGAGTCAGGTGGAGCCCATGAATTATTGGGTCTAGGACCAGTGCGGCTGAGCCACCATGACAGATACTGGTCGGATGATCCCGGCGATCAAAAGTGATCGGGCATGATGACCATGGATTAAATTTTGGGGTGACTGGCTCTATCGCATAGACGTCCGTAAGCGCACGCATGCACTCCCTCTTGGGTATGTCGGTAGCGTATATCATGTTCACCGTCTTGACCTAAGGGGGAAACTTCTTCTGTCCCCCTGTGTTCGGTTGCTGGGGCTCTTCGCAATCGTCCTCGCTTTGTGATCCCTTTTCCCTATTCACGTCGTTTAATTTGCCGGCCTGTTTAAAAACCCAGCAATCACTATTTGTATGATTGGGTGGTTTGTCTGAGGTGCCATGAATATGGCACGGACGATCAAGTATGCGGTCCAAGCTGGATGGGCTTGAATTGTTCTTTTGGAATGGCATCTTCCGCACACTAGACTTAGAGCCCCTGAATCCGGCATTGACATTCGTGTCCTTGGTGTTTTCACTCTTGTTTCGACGCTTGTATCTATTGCGTCGAGACTTGTCTTTGCTAGTTTTAGCTTCAGGGGTGCCGGTGTGTCTTGCATTGTTTTTGCTACGGGCCAACCAATTGTCCTCGCCCGCACAAAAGCGGGTCATGAGTGCGCTGCCATGGATTTTGGCTTTTCTTGGCCGAGGTGGCGAGCTAGCCATTCGCCGCGGATGCTATGTTTGAAGGCTCCTAGGGCTTCGACATCCGGATAATCGATGATTTGGTTCTTTTTAGTTAAGAACCTAGTCCAGAATTTCTTGGCGGACACTCCGGGCTATTGAACTATATGGCTTAAATCATCAGCGTCGGAAGGTCGAACATATGTACCTTGCAAGTTATCGAGGAAGGCCTCTTCCAAGTCCTCCCAGCTGCCAATAGAATTTGCAGGCAGACTGTTGAGCTAGTGCCGAGTTGGCCCCTTGAGTTTTAAAGGGAGGTATTTGATGGCGTGGAGGTCATCGCCGCGGGCCATATTAATGTGGAGAAAGAAGTCTTCGATCCACACCGCGGGGTCTGTGGTTCCATCGAATGATTCTATATTCACGGGTTTGAACCTTTCTGGGAATTCGTGATCCATGACCTCATCAATGAAGCAATGAGGGTGTGCGGCGCCTCTATATTGGGCCGCATTGTGAAGTAGCTCTGATGGAGTCCGTCTGCGGTTTTCAGCCCGCGCATGACGCGCGTTTGTCACGTCAGAATAGGTGGCCATCGTCGCGTGTCGAGTCACGTCCTGGCGATCCGTAGATTGATCTGGTATGTCTTGCTTTATTGTTCAGGTTTTGCCTGAGGTCATATGTATGACCGTGGGCTAGTTTACCTCTACCTGTGCGATGAGGTGAGGCTGGCTGGTGTTCGGCATGAGTTGCCGTTTTGTCCCGACCACGTGGTGGTCGGTTTGCCACATTGTACGATGGAGGTATGTATTCCGGCGCCTCCTCGTCAAACTAAGGTAGCAATTTGTGCTTTGGGTAGCTTTTGGTTGGGCGTTTGAGGCCGTATTCTTCGGCTGCTAGGAGATCGGTCAACTTATCATTGAGCAGATGTTGGTCAGCTTGAAGCTGCTGCTGCTTCTTTTTCAGGCTCCTTGTAGTGGCGATTAGCTGGCGGTTGAAGCGCTCCTGCTCGAGAGGTTCCTCGGGCATGATGAAATTGTCGGTGCCGAGGCTCACCTCATCCTTGGAGAGCGGAAGATAACATCCATCCTCTGAGTCTTCATGCATGGCCTGCTTACCAGGGCTAGCCTATCCATCTTCCCATTCATCTTGTTCATTAGCTGTTTCAACGGGATCTTCGCTGTCTTCGGCACCTTCTGGAGTGTTACCTTCTCCTGTGTCGGTGTTGCTGTCTTTGCTGCAGTATGACTTAGAGCGGCGCCGCTTACGCTGGCGCTTGGATTGTATTTCGGAAGGTTTATCCTCAGCTGGATATTCCTTGTCATCGCCGATGTTCTCCTTTGGTGCATCCACCATGTATACATCATACAAGGAAGTGGACGTCCAACGTCCGGTGAACGACGGGTTCTGGGCCTCTTCTTCTCCAACATTGTCGTCCGTACCATCGATGTCCTCGGAGTCATAATCAAGTGTGTCGGTGAAATCCTCGATCGTGGCTATGAAGTGGGTGGCGGGTGGGAAGCAAAATTCTCCACCGTCAGCCCCTAGTTCGAACCGGATATAGTTCAGTTGTGAGTCCTCTGCCAAGGACATGTTCTTTAACGAGTTTGGCACATCACCAAAGGCGAGTGCTGGAAGATGTCTGCAGCGCTGAACTCGAAGATCGATAAGCGATCAAGTTCGGCGTCTGCGGGCTCACGTGGTTCGGAACTTACGGCCGGAGACGAGTCCAGAGTTCCGGTGATAAAGACGTCGTGAGAGGTTAAGTCTATGTGCGGCTCCAACACCCTGGAATCTGTGGCCTCCATGGTAGGGTTGATCCTCCCGTCCTCGGATGGCGCAGTCTGCTCCGGCTCTACGGCCAGAGCGGTTACAAGAGCGATATCCTGGATGCGGTCTAATGACAGATTTAGGTCATGATCATCGGGGTGACCGGGAGCGGTCGCCGTGGTCTCGAATCCGGCGAAGATTAAATCTTCATAGATGTCCACAATGTAGCTCAAACTCCCAAATTTGACCTGATGGCCAAGGGCGTAGCTAGCGATCTGCTCCAGGTGGCCAAACGAGTTGGCCCGCAGTGCAAATCCGTCGAACACGAAGATCTATCAGAGGAGGAATGTTTCTCCTTGGACAGCGTCACTATCGACGATTGAATGGGCCATCGAACCTTTCGTCGATGGTAGAGTGGAACTCTTAATGAAAGCACCAATGTTGGTGTCAAAACCGGCGGATCTCGAGTAGGGGGTCCCGAACAGTGCGTCTAAGGTCGATGGTAATAGGAGGCAGGGGACATGATGTTTTACCCAGGTTCAGGCCCTCTCTATGGAGGTAATACCCTATGTCCTTCTTGATTGATATTGATGAATACGAGTATTACAAGAGTTGATCTACCTCGAGATCTTAATGGCTAAACCCTAGAGGTCTAGCTGGTATGACTATGGTAATGAATAATTGCCCCTCCAGACTAAGTCCTCCAGTTTATATAAGCACCGGGAGGATCTAGGGTTACACAAAGTCGGTTACAAAGAAAGGAATCTACATATCCGGTCGCCAAGCTTGCCTTCCGCACCAAGGAGTGTCCCATCCGGACACGGGTACAGCCTTCAGTCCTCGTATCTTCACAGCCCATCAGTCCAGCCTATGGCTGACAGGCCGGACGCTCGAGGACCCCTTAGTCTAGGACTCCCTCACTCTCCACCATCTCCGGAGCCAGAGAGTTCCCCGTAGACGATGATTGTTGGGGAAGATCTCGAGTCGGACTGCCGCGCAAAATTTAAACGTGTTATAATCACAATCGTAAAAATCGAGTATGTCTGCGATATCCTTTTACACTTACGATGCGGCCAGGGGCTTCGGCCTAGAGCGCCACTCGGGGATCACTTCGGCGTCCGAATCTAAGTCGTCGGAAAGGGAAATCTTCCCCTTCTTCGATGCCTCCGCCTCTAGGTCCACGGAGGCCACCCTTTTCTTCTCCCCCCTTAACGGTAGAATTGCTCTCCTCCTCTTCTTCCTTATCTTCATCTCCCTCGTGGGAGGAGTGAGCTTCGGTATCTTCGGATGTAGCGTACGAAGTACATTTATGGTGGAGGCCACTTTTGGCCTCCTTGCCCTTCTTCTTGGTCTTCTTCTCCGGTGCCTAGTACGGTGCCGGGACCAGCATCCTCGTTAGCAGGGGAATGGCTGGGTCTTCGGGTAGCGGAGTCGGACACTTGATCCGCTCCGCCTTCTTTCTCCTTCCCTGAGAAAACAATGGAAAACTAAGCATACCCTTTGACTTAAGAGTTAAAGTTATGTTCGGAAATCAGAAAACTTACTGGGGTGGCCGGATGAGCATAGCCGAGACCGATGTCTTCGGTCGTCTCTGGCCACAACATCTGGTCCTTGAGAAGCAGCTTCCAGATATCTTTGTGTGGCGTGCCAAAGAACCGCTGTAGGGTCCGAGGGCTAGCCGGATTGAACTCACACACATGGAGAGGCCGGCGCTGGCAGGGGAGAATCCAGCTAAAAAGCATCACATTGATCACATCAGCAAGACTAGTGTTCTTCTCCATCATATTCTTGATGCGCTTCTGCAGCATCATCACCTCATCAGATGATGCCCAATCCAGGCCCTTGTTAATCCACGAAGTGAGCTGCATTGGGGGTCTGGACTTGAACTCAGGAGTGGGTGCTCATGTGGCGCCGCGAGGTTCGGTGATGTAGAACCACTCCTGTTGCCATCCCTTCACAGTTTCCACAAGCCTCCCTTGGGCCAGGTGACGTTGGGGAGCTTTCTCACCATGGCTCCGCCACAGTCCGCATGTTTCCCATCGACCACTTTTGGCATCACATTGAATACCTTAAGCCATAGGCCGAAGTGCGGGAGAATGCGGAGGAGCGCTTCGCATACGATGATGAACGCCGAAATGTGGAGAAAGAAATTTGGGGCTAGGTCGTGGAAATCTAGCCCGTAGTAGAACATAAGGCCGCGGACGAAGGGGTGGAGAGGAAACCCTAGTCCGTGTAGGAAGTGGGGGATGAACACCACCCTCTCATTGGGCTCCGGAGTGGGGATGATCTGTTTTTTGGTAGGGAGCCGGTGCTTCTCGGAGTTCCTTAAAGTTCCTATTCGTGACGAAGGAAGCCATCCACTTGCCCTGCGAGCCGGATCCGGCCATCGATGGAGGGGTCTGGTGGTGGAAAGGGCTGAAAGCTTGGGCGCTGGAGCTCAAGGACGGGAAGGCTAAGGAAGTTAGAAGGTGTGGGGTAAAGGATGGATCTTTATCTGCTTATATAGGCAGTGAATGTCAAGCACCCCCACTAGCCTTAGAACTTGCCTATTCACAAGGGGTCGTGCGAACGGCACGGTTGGATTACCCAAATCCGTATTTATGAAAATCCCTTAATAAGGGGCACGATCTTTGCTTTGATAACATGTGTAAATGAAGGCCACACCTTGAAACACGCAGCGGGAGGCCAAAAACAGTTAGAAATAATAAAAAGGACAAACATAACATTTCACCAAAAAAGCTGTCAGAAGATATGCATTATTAAACATTATGCCCTTGTGGTTTAGGGTTGTAGCTATAATGCGGAGCCGGATACAGCTCTTTTGGTGAAGAGACTTCTTTCTATGTGGAGAAGGAACCCGCCTTGCATTGCCGAAGACAATCAACAAGCCGAATAAATTGTCATTGAAGACTGGTTCAGGGGCTATTAAGGGAGTCCTGGAGTAAGGGGTCCTCGGGTGTCCGGAGAATTTTATATGGGCGGGACTAGTGGGCCGTGAAGGTAGAAGGCAGAAGAACTTTCCCCATGTCCAGACGGGACTCTTCTTCGCATGGATGGCAAGCCTAGCATTCAGATGTATTGTTTCCTTTCTATGTAAATCGACTCTATACAACCCTAGACCCCTCCGTGTCTATATAAACTGGAGGGTTTAGTCCATAGAGGTTAAGACAAATCACATAGGCTAGACATCAAGGGTTTAGCCATTATGATCTCGAGGTAGATCAACTCTTGTAACCCATATACTCATCGAATACAATCAAGCAGGACGTAGCGTTTTACCTCCACTAAGAGGGCCCGAACCTGGGTAAACATTGTGTCTCCCATGTCTCATGTTACCTTCGATCCTCAGACGCATAGTTCGGGAACCCCTACCCGAGATCGGCCAGTTTTGACACTGAGAGTTCCCTCTCAGAACCACGAGCCTTCTTGAGAAAAGCTCTGGTTTGCAAGAAGCTTATAGCAAAACTTGTTCCTATTCAGCCTAATCTTTTTACCACAGCATGGTAGTACCATGACATGACACCTTGCCAACTTTCATGATTTTCAGGCGTGTTTTCTGTTTACAAGAATTTTAACACCAAGTTTCTCAATGTTCTCGGTCGAGCCACGATGCCCAGATGTTTGAATTTCATTCCCATTTCATGCATGGGACCTAGAAATTCACCCGAGGACATAAAATGTGATTTTTTAACCAACTTTGGTGTACGGGAGCATGTGCTTGTACTTCAAATTTGAATTATGCACATTAAATGACCAAAAACTCAATTACTGTATAAAAAAGGCCAAACGAACCCGGAATAATTCCAAAATTTAACAGGGCACTCATGTAGTTCTATGTTGCCTTTGTAAAGAAACTCAAGGGGGGCAGCGTATATCGTTTCACACTCCAAGGAGACATGTTCCCTCTTAGAACCATGAGCCTTCTTTAGAGAATCTCTGGTTTCCATGAAGCTTATACCAAAACTAGTTCCAAATCAGCCCAATTTTTTACCATAGCATGTTAGTGCCCTGACATGACACCATGCCAAGTTTCATGATTTCCAGGCGAGTTTTGGATTCACATGAATTTAAAAACCAAGTTTCTCGATGTTCTCGGCCAAGACACCACGCCCAGATGTTTGAATTTCATTCCCATTTCTTGCATGGGACCTAGAAATTCACCCGAGGACACAAATGTGATTTTCAACCAACTTTGGTGTATGGGAGCATGTGCTTGTATTTCAAATTTGAATTATGCACATTAAATGACCAAAAACTCAATTAATGTATAAAAAAGGCCAAACGAACCCGAAATAATTCCAAAATTTAACAGGGCACTCATATAGTTCTATGTTGCCTCTGTAAATTAGGGGGAGGTAATGTATATTGTTTCACACACAAAGGTGACACATTCCCTCTCGAAGCCACGAGGCTTGTTGAGATAATCTCCAGTTTTGCAAGAAGCTTATACCAAAACTTGTCCCAATTTAGCAAAATATTATACATATGAAAATAGGGTTTAGATTATCCCGAACATCTCGCTACCTAGACCAATGTAATTTGATTTGAATTCAATATAAAGTGGGTACAAATATTTGAATTGGAGATCGTATGGTACATGTAGTTCATAGTGAAATATGATTACTACTATATGCATGTTTTTTATCAAGATAATATTTAAACGATTGCATAACTTGACAACAATGGTATTCAAATAATAAAAATTGATTCACATTTAGTCCACATGGTAGACGATAATATATATGTTCGTAGGGTGGAGTAAAATGTTCATATATGATGGAAGATCAAAATGTAGGACTACATCCATTATAAACCGCAAGGTCACCTAACGATATATTCGAATTCAACATAACATGGATTCAAAAATTGAAATTCGAGATCCTGGCATTTGTAATCATATAAAGAGGGACATGACTCTTTCTTTTGGTCGGAATTGATTTGTTTTTTGTTGTTGTTGAGGGAAGTGCGAATCAATTTGGTACTGTACAGGGTAATATTGTTCTCCCGAGTTTTTTACATTTTTCTTGTAGTTTTTTCAATGACATTTATAGAAATATAGTAAAAGGGGACATGACACTCTTGTGTCTTGTATGAATTGTTCTTTGTACACGTTAAGTTTGTTCTTCCGAACAAGGAATCCACGGCTTGTTATCCCAAAATTTTCAAGCTCGAGTATCTTTTGTCTAATCTACTTTGAAACTCCCGCCTCTTAAACCCGCGCCGCGCCTTGTTATGTCGAAATTTCGACGCACGCGAAAACTCCCTCCTCATCCGAAATCGGTCCCGCAGCCCAGACATGTGAAATCCCCCTTCTACCCTCCACCGGAAATATCGTGTCGACGTCGAGGTGTCAAAACCAATGGGGGTATGCTGGTAACATACCCTACATTTCAAACAAGCGTGTCCCTAAGCCATGGCTCCCCACTACCTTCCCCTTCACCCCCACCCCCGTTAGTACAACGAGGCCGCCAGAACCCGCGAAACCCCACACTCCTATGCCGACCTCCTGGCCGCCGCCCAGCCAGAGACTCTTCCCCGATGATGTTGTCCAACGCAACAGCTCGTCGTCCCTCATCCACCGCAACGGATGAGGATCCGTCGTCGATCTCGTCGTCCTGCCGGATCATCCGCCCCATCCTCCACCTCTAAGGAGCTGCCCCGACGTTCGCCTTGTCTATCGCGCCACCTCTATCCCTATAGCGCCGTCTTGACCTGCCCCATTAGAACCACAACACCCTCACCAATCCCTCTGATGAAGCTGAGGCCAACTCGGCGCCATCAAGGAGGTTCTGCACTCGATGCTGCGTTTTATCTTTTATTCAATCTCACGGGGCTGCCGGAGCTCAATACCGAGTAGCCATGGTGGGTCCCCATGTCGTTGCTTCCTCATTGGGGACTTCCACACCAGCACTAGCTGGTGCTGCTCCGGCTATCGCTTGCGCTGCTACTCCGGCTCTCGCTCACGCTGCGGCTCTATTCTTGAGGTTGGTCGCGCTGCTGGACTACTCTTGCTTTTGTTCATGATGCTGCTCTGCTATTGTTGTCGGTCGCGCTGCTGCTCCGCTCTTGCTCTCGTTCATGCTGCTACTCTGCTCTTGCTCTCGCTCATGATGCTCCTTCTATTGCACGACCATTGATAGCTATAGGAGTTGCTACTTTAGCACTCTCTCATGGTGCTGCTGCATGACTTGCTCTCTGCTAGTGTGTTCCCTGCTCAAGCGTCTGCTGATTTAGATCACTACTTCTCTGCTACTAATGCTCGAATGCCCTAAACATCTATTGCAATGCTCTACTACTAGTTCAATCAGTTTTGACAGTAAAATTCAGTTCTGACTGTGAAGTTCAGTTTCTTCAGTTAAGTTCAGAGTGAATAGCATTTACATCATCTGTCGGAGCGGCTGTGGTGCAGCTGATGCGTTTTGCATCTAGCACTTTTTGGTGATGTATTTTACATCATGTATTGTAGATGATATTAGAGTCCCACTTCAGATTAACGTCGTCTGTGTTGTCCTGCTTCAGTCTTGCCGTCGTACACCTCACCTGAGCTGCTCCAACGATGGAACCGTCCATCATAGCGGAGCAGTACCCTCAGCGTCGTTTCCATAGGCCTCAGTTCTTCTTCCCCGCCTCCGACAGTCACACCAGCATCACCATCCTCCACGTCCAACCCAATGATATTGAGGTCGACAAGGCTATGCCAAAGAGGTTGTACACTCGTCGCAACACTTTGTTACTCTGCATACAGGTCGATCCCTCGTGGATCCTTTGCTATGAAACTACTATGGTACTACTATTCGTGCATTTCGTTAGAAGTAGTGGAGCAATGGAAAACTGGGGGATTTTTTTCCTTTGGTGTCTCTTTCAAAGAAAAAATGTAGGAATTTTAATATCCACTTGGACGTCCTTTTCAAATTAATATGCATGAAGAACAGGACTAATCGCATTATTGTCTTAATAAGATTCTTATTTTTTCATTTTCACGTGGTTTGACTTTAATTTGACCATGTTTCTCCATTCCTGTGTTCTTACAATTCATGTGAACCAAACACCCAGGTTGACAGAATTCCTATGTTTCCAAATGCTCTGTTTTGCACGTGCATTCCTATCCCATTCCTATGTTTTTCCTGTCCCTGCATTTATAGAATCCTCCAATTCTAAGGAGCCCTCATAGAGTTACTTCATTTTAAGATAGGCGTCAAAGAAAACTCTGGGTGTTATGTCCTGCTCCTGCAGTGTCGTCATCCACCCCACCCGAGGTGCACCATCGATAGAAGCGTTCACTGCAGCAGAGATTCCCCCTACAGACTTTCTTTCGCCACCTTAGATCATCTTCCTTGTTGTCGGCAGCCACGCCAACTGCATTACCATCATCGACTAAGCAGATGAACCCGAGGACTACACAGTTCCGGAAGAGAGGTCGCAGTCTTTTGTGTTAGCTTATGTTATACATCAGTTATTATTACCTGCTACTTTATCGTTCAAACTTGTGTTTTAAAAGGCACGTGGGTCTCATATCGAGGCAGCAACAAACAGTATCTGTCTACTATCTGGTTCATCTGGGTGTTCTATGTGGTTCATGTTGGGTGGGCAACAAACAGTAGATGATCCATTGTCTATCTTTTTAAACTGAAGCTATAATCTACCTGCTATCATTAGTACGACGCCCCTCCCACACCCCTTAGTTCGGTGCCAGAGTGCTTGTGGCCGCGAGTCCCCGGCGCCTGCTTCTGCTCCAGGCGGGAGCAGCTCCTCTTCCCGCACTCACAGGTGCCCGCAGCTCGGCCGGAGGTGGCCGGGAACGGCGGGGCCAGCGTCGCGTAGCCTCGTTTCTGCCTCTGCCAACCGTGGGGAAGAAGAAGTAAGCAGGAAGGAGGAGAGTAGTCAGCCATGGGCCCCACCTGTAAGTGACCCTGCCCAGTCCAGCATGGATAAGTGACGGGCCCCACCCCGTGGGACCCGCACGTTAGCGACCCCATGCCCGGCCCCGCCACTGTCCACGTGGTTAAGTGGAAGCGTACTTCAGAAAGTACGTTTTCCCGCAAAGTAAGCGTATTCCGCCTGTGCTTTATTCCAGAATGCGCTTTCTCAGTTCTGAAGATGTATCTCCTAACATGTGTTTTCTGTTTTCTCACTCAGGGGCCTGTTTGCGGGAATCTTTTCACAGATAGGTCCCCAGCGAAAAACACTTTATAACTTTTCAACCGCAACTTCAAATCAGGTGATTCCAAAGCCCACTTCTTTGTTTCCTCGAGCCCGTTCCGATGGAATCATTTTCACCATGTTTTGACATTCTAAAAATGACCATTTTCCCCTGCCCTTATTCAGCCCCCTCCGAGAGAGTACGTTTTCCGGCGATTCTTTCCTTGAGGCTCTCGCACTTCTTCTCGTTGATTTCTTCCACCCCATACAAGACACACCCTCCATTAGCATGATTGCAATGCAGTGACATGGTTTAAGTTATTTGAACTTGTTTAAAATATTGCATTAGCTATGTATGATTTGTTCATCGCATTTATCGGAGTATTGTCTTGATCTTGATATTGCCATGATATTGCTTGGAGTTCTAGGACTTATATTTTGATGACTACTTTGGATATCATGTGCCTTTGGATCGTTAGTGGCTAGTATGATTATTTTCATGATGGTATCTAGTATTATCTTGGAGCAATACTTTGGATATCATGTTGCCTTTGGATTATTAGTGGCTAGTTTTATTTTCATCATGATGCTAGATGATATTATGTTTTGGAGTATGATGTTGGAGATAATGCTTGATGTGGATCATAGTTGGATAGTTAGTTCTTGGTATTTGAGTAGTAGTCTTATCATTCTCGGATTCATCATGATAGTAGTGTTATGCTGTCCTCGGAGTATTTTGGAAATACGATATTCAGCTTTGGATTACTTGTTGGATATTGCTATGACTTGGATTATAGGTAGATAGATGATATCGGTGTTTCAGGCATTACTATTATATTTTGGTGATAAATTCTGTCATTAAGTTGGTCAGGTGCCACCGAACCGGGCTTTTTCAAGTGCAACCACATTTGCCTTTTATGGGAAGGCCATAATGCGGTCTATTGTCGTGCCTCTCACCGATGCCTCCAATGAGGGAAGGTTATGGGCGTGCGGTACCCTCGCCCAGTAAGCAGCCATAACCTTGTGTGCCTGTTGTTGTTTTTATGTGCACGTGTCCCCGTTTGGGACAGTTTATTGTTGTTATGTGCACGTGTCCTCGTGTGTCTTTGGTAGACACGGGGCCACCCAGGACTAGCCCAGAGGGGAGTGAGTCGGAGTGGCCGGGAGAGTGTCATGGCAGTAGATCGGTTTTGTCGGAACACCGTTGGTCCACCCGAATGGGAGTGCGAGGCCATGGGTTCCGTGGTGTGGGTAAAGTGCATCACCTCTGCAGAGTGTATGTAAACTATTGATAGCCGCATCCTCGGTCATGGGCATGGATTCGTACTAGGTCACACCATTCGATCAACACTCACATGACGGAATGACTTATAGGTGATTTATATGTTGATATTTTGAGCAGTAAAGATTGGTAGTGATCGCCGGAAAGATCACCGTTTGAGACCAAGTGTTGGTCAGTGTAGTGATCGCCGGAAAGATCACCGTTTGATACCAAGTGTTGGTCATGGTTGTGATCGCCGGAAAGATCACCGTTTGAGAACAAGTGTTGGTCAGGGTAGTGATCGCCAGAAAGATCACCTTTTGAGACCAAGTGTTGGTCATGGTAGTGATCGCCGGAAAGATCACCGTTTGAGACCAAGTGTTGGTCATGGTAGTGATCGCCGGAAAGATCACCGTTTGGTTTGGATCACGAGGTGATCGAGATGGTATATTGTTTGGCCAGTTAGCCAAGAGTGATATGGTTATGGAGATCTGAGATGGTGATTTATTAGTATTGTATCAGTTTCATACCATGCTTAGTAGTTGTTTCATCCTAATAGCTGTTAATTTAATTAACCTGTTAAATGCTATGTTATTGTCTTGCCTTGATGTTTATGGTTGTTGTGAGCTTGCAAGTACATTCAATGTACTGACCTGGCATATCATGCCAGATTGCAGGTGATACCATGATTGCTTGATTGCTTGTCGATGGTTGTCGTGCATGCGAGCTAGATCGTGGCCCAGCCAGAGTCCCTACGGAGTAGAGTTCACCACCTTCATCGTTGTTCCGTTGCTACGAGTTGTTTCGCTGCCAGCATAGAGCAAGTGTAGTATCACAGACGTAGTGTCGCCGTGCTGATATATTTCTTTGTAACATCAGACCCTTGTATTATTATTCTTTTAATAAGAGTTGATTTGTTCTATGTCAAGCAATGCCGTATTCCAGATACTTCTCCTCAATCTATGGGCTGGAATATGGGGTGTTCCGGTTTCTCTGAGCCGGGGTGCCACAACTATACTCCTAAAGCTTATGATTTCCCCCTTTATATTCACTACCATCATCGTAGGTGCTTCGTGTCGTGCTAGCACTGCTCCTCAAGACCTCAACCCATCAAGCAAAACAACATGCCACTTGTAATTCCAAAGCTCAGGTGTTGAAATACGAATCTGATATGATGCTCATATTACTAAAATAGAGAATGTTTAATTGGTCACCTAATGTTCCTATATTCGTTTCGAAAAGCATGTGCGCCACCCACTGGTCCAACTAGTTCCACTTTCCCGATTTTCCTCTTGATGCTTATGGTTTTCCCCTTTTATCTACTCTACTATGATCTGCGTAGGTGCTTTCTTTCATACTAGCATGATTACACCCATCAAGCTAAACAACACAAGGCTTTGTTGTTCAAATATGATTGTGATATGATATTGATATTAGTTAACAAACACATTTAATTGGTTAGCTAAAGGTCCCACTTGAGTTTCCAAATGCATGTCAGGACATATGGAGAGACAGCAGAATTGCATTTCTTTGTCACGTGTTGACTATACT
The DNA here is from genome assembly GCF_003073215.2 of Triticum urartu. Lineage (NCBI taxonomy): Eukaryota > Viridiplantae > Streptophyta > Magnoliopsida > Poales > Poaceae > Triticum > Triticum urartu. The sequence goes on along the minus strand of NC_053025.1, from coordinate 185,841,633 downwards.
TTATTATCCATACCCAATCTTAGTTGTTATTTCAAAGCAAAGATCAGTTGCTAGCTACCCTTTGCGCGGTTTGCAGCTTCAGATCTAACATCCCATTGCCACGGTCAACACTATACTCATCATGCATACGTTTTCCCCATTTTATGATGACCACGATTAGACTACGTGGTTCATGTCGTAATAGCACTTCTCCACCCATCGAGCTAAACAAGCTTAGTTGTACAAATTCAAATTTTATGTTATGCTGATATTAGTAAAACTGAGAGATATTTAATTGGTCAGCTAAATGTTCCTACTTTAGTTTCGAAATGCATGTGAGCCACATATGGAGAGACCGGAAGGAATACTATTTCTTTGTGCGCTTTGGTTCATCATGGGTGGGCAACCGACATTGTATAGAAAGACTAGTAATATCTTCAATCTGCTTGCTCTTCTGCTCTTCTTTAAGATGATCCTCTTCTCTTGTTTAATAAGTATGTTCCTTGTTGGGAAGAGTAGCATAGATATTTCCAGTCGACTGGTCAGGTCGAGTTGTTCTCCCTTATTATATTTTGAATCTGTCAGGTCAGGTTGACTTGTTCTTCTTTACTATATGTTGAAGCTGTCATCTGCGAAGTATCATCACTTCTGGAGCTCTCATATTTTGAGTAGTAGGCCACATTATATTAATGCACACACCAAGTTACAACATGTGTGGCATCTCTCAGAAGAATTGCATAGATAGCACAAAGGGGTTTACAGGGAGGCATTATTGGATTAGAATCACTTCTGCATTACAAAGATAATCTCACTTGTTTTTATGTTTTAATGCATGTCAGGTACTAAACATTATCAAAATGAATATGAGAATGGGCGGACCAGAGGAATATTGCGGAACAATCCACTGGCTAACAAACATGGCATGGTGGAGGATGCCTATCTTATTCACCCATCAAGGTGCTTGCTCTAGCATGGCAAGGTTGTATTGGTCGCACATATTTTGCATCTAACATCTTGCATTACTTCTACTTTGGTACACCATCTGCTTAGTTTAAGCATCATATATGAGTATATGTCATACCTATCCATTTTCTGTACCTATTCCATGTGTCGTCATACTATGTTTTTCCAATAAAATGTTGTTCTTTCGTAATAGATGTCCAAAAGGAAGAGGGTGAGTGCAAATCCTCAAGGAGTACAAACTAGGTATTTGGAAAAGGTAGTGATACCTGATAAATCAGATAGATCAGCAGCCACAGAAAACACAGGCCCAACTGTACCACACTCTACCCCTACTCCACTAGCCAAACCCCTATTAGAACTACTGACATCCCAGTGTCAGATACTGTCTATGATATCAATTCAAAATTTGAACTCCTAAATTTCTGCATGTGCTTTACCTTCTCAATTTGTATGAAAACTAATTTCAAATGAAGCTCCTTGCTCAAAGGATCATAGGATCTCACAACAATACTAGGCTCTCCATTGCTCTTGTGAGTACGTCTTACCCTTTGTCAGCATGCGTACACTCATTGTTGTTTGATTATGTAGCATCACTATAAATGTTCGCTTCTTTATCAAAATGGTTATGAAGTTTTGGATTTCTCATTGGATAAATGTAGAATTAACAAAATGGTTACGAAGTTTTGGATTGCTCATGTATGTACCTGTTGTCATGTACTCCCTCTGTATTGAATTAATTGTTGCTCAATTGGATGTATTTAGAACTTAATAGTGTTAGATACATCCATTTGAGCGACCAGTAATAACGGATGGTGGTGGTATTGCTATACTTGCATCGCGAGATAGTTGATTGTCTAGCATTACTCTGCATCTTATATGCCCTGCCCTCCACTTTCTCCAAATTATCATAGCAACATTTACTCTTACCAAAATGTTGAATAAAGCCAATGCCACTTCAAACGTTGATGTCTGCATTCCTCTTGTCAGTACCTTTTGCCTTGTAACCATGTACTTAATTAATTGCTATTTGATTATGTATCATCAGTCTGCACCTGAGCTTCATTATCCTCTGTTTCTTCCAATATTATTTTACATATATTTACTCTTTGCAAATTGTAGAAAATGGCAACGCTTATAAAGAATTTTCTTTGGGCAATTTATTGAATTATCCTTCCATCAAATGGAGATGGGCTTTGTCCAGCCCGTGTTAACATGTAATGTAAGTTCATCCTTCTCAAGCCTTCAAACTTTCTTCTAGTATAGAGTTGGATTGGCATCATTTCCTCCACTGTTGTTTACTTTGCTGTTTACATATGATTGGATGTTTGCAAAAACTACCAGTTTTAAATCGTAGTTGTAAAAACATGTTCCTTATGTAGAATAGATCCATTTTTTGCTTATATAATTGTGAAACATGTTACGTGTCTCCTTGTTCTCTTTCAAAGTCATATCTCTTATGCCAGGTAGCACTTTAGGGAAGATAGTGATCCAAATCATATTGAGGACAGCGAGAGGACCCCAAGGTCCTGTCTTGATGAAGACAGTGAGTCGAAGCTACTCACCAGCAGGTGTGAGACAACCTCTGTGCAGTCGCTGCTTCAATCAATTTGACTGCTTCAGTATCAACTTAAAGGAGGAAGGCTTGCTTTAGCTCAGCTCCGACTTGAAGTCAAAGATGCAAAGAAGATGTCAGAGGACTGCCATGCGCACTATCGTGCCATACAGCTAGGGATGGAGCATCAGTCCAAACATTGAGCCACCATGTGTTTCCTCCGGCCAATGAGAATTTTACATGTGGAAAATCCCAATTGGTCTGGGCTGCTAATGGGTTATCGGATCCAAAACCTGACCCGATATCTTAACGGCGACCCGTTACGGTCGATGCCACGTGTCGGTCACCCTTAACAGAACGACTTCTACGACGTGTGATTTATCGTCATGGAAGTGGACACTTCCGTGATGGTAATTTTGGTAATGTCATGGAAGACTTCTATGACAGCACATGTATGACTATCTTTATTCTGTCATAAAATTGTCATGGATGTACATGCATGACAGAAAACGTGACCTACTATGACAAACACGTATCATCACGGAAATGTCTTCTTTTTTTATAGTGATGGCTCTTCAGGATCCCCTCGCATGGAGCGACGAGATCTCCTGAGGTGCTGTCCCCACCGGCTGTTGGCTCACCATTGATCCTGAGCTATGCTTGCCGGACTGCTGCGCAGGGCCCCAGGTCCGCTCTGGAGGCGGACGCATTAACCTAGGGCCTTGATCCAGCTTTCTTGGCGTCACGTCTTTGCGCCCCGGCCTGGGGCATAGCTGGCGTGCCAAGGTCTCCTCCACTGGTCATCGCCGGCAGCTGGGCGACCCCAGCACCGACTTCGTCTTCAGGCGTTGAGGCCACATCTCCCAACACCTTTGCCAAAGCTCGCAAGGTGGTAGGGAAGGCGCCGGCCTCGAGCTCCCTGCCTGGGGAAAGCGGGCCAGCTCGAGCTTCCCCAGCAACCCTTTGCGCGGAGGACGCACTTGGACATGCACTGGAGCTCGTGTGCGAACATGGCGTCATACGCCACGAGCTCTTCAGGGTGCGCTGAGCCGCTTCACAGAAGAACTCGCGCCGGTTGACGCTCACCTTGAGACGGAGGACCTCCGCCTGGCTCATGAGTGGCACCAATTGAAGGTCCCCATCAATCTTGGGCAGCTTCAGCACGAGTGTGACAAGGAAAATGCCACAGTGGCTCTCACGGCCTCCTGCGAGGCCAGCACTCAGGCCTTGGAGGAGGCGAGGGAGGCCGATCAATGTCCCGAGAGCACCAGGAAGCGGGTACACGAGCTTCTAGCCTTGAATTCTGCCCTCGAGCAGTTGATCGAGGCGTGCAAGACCGTCTTGGCGTCGATGAGGGGAGCTCCTTCCAAAGAGAAGGAGATCATGAAGCGCGAGGAGGCACTTGCGCTGCCTGGAGCATGAGCGGCTGGAGGTGAGGGAGCACCAAGTGGCCTCGACTGAGGATGCCATCACCATGTGTGAGGCCAGGATTCAGGAGGAGGTTGACCGGAGGGTGCTGAAGGTTCGTGCACATCTTGCCAATGAGCAGAGCCTGAGGTTGAAGTTCCTAGAGGCCGAGGCTAAGGGCAGGACCGCCGCCCTCAGGACAAGGCTGGACGAGGCAGAGCGGTGAGAGAAGGCTGCGGCGGCGGCTCAGGTCTTTGCCTAGGCCGACCTGGATGATGACCCACAAGTATGGGGGATCTAGCATAGTCCTTTCGATAAGTTAGAGTGTCGAACCCAACGAGGAGCAGAAGGAAATGATAAGCGGTTTCCAGCAAGGTATTCTCTGCAAGTACTGAAATAAGTGGTAACAGATAGTTTTGTGATAAGATAATTTGTAACGGGCAACAAGTAACAAAAGTAAATAAGGTGCAGCAAGGTGGCCCAATCCTTTTTGTAACAAAGGAAAAGCCTGGACAAACTCTTATAAGATGTAAAGCGCTCCCGAGGACACATGGGAATATCGTCAAACTAGTTTTCATCACGTTCATATGATTCGCGTTCGGTAATTTGATAATTTGGTATGTGGGTGGACCGGTGCTTGGGTGCTGTCCTTACATGGACAAGCATCCCACTTATTATTAACCTCTATTGCAAGCATCCGCAACTACAACAAAAATATTAAGGTAAACCTAACCATAGCATGAAACATATGGATGCAAATCAGCCCCTTACAAAGCAACGCATAAACTAGGGTTTAAGCTTCTGTCACTCTAGCAACCCATCATCTACTTATTACTTCCCAATGCATACCTCTAGGCCCAAATAATTGTGAAGTGTCATGTAGTCGATGTTGACATAACACCACTAGAGGAGAGACAACATACATCTCATCAAAATATAGAACGAATACCAAATTCACATGACTACTAATAGCAAGACTTCTCCCATGTCCTCAGGAACAAAAGTAACTACTCACAAAGCATAAACATGTTCATAATCAGAGTGGTATTAATATGCATATAGGATCTGAATATATGAGGCGAGGAGGGTGAGGAAGTAGCGGATTCAACTTATTGCTGGAAAGGTCGGGCTATGTGATTTTACGACGCGTTACTACTGGAAAGAGTTGTGATATCACCACTCACTGTAGTCATGAATTACTGGCGCTATGACCGGGGTGATGCCCCCCTTCCGTTCTGCACTCTAATCTGGTGCATGACACCTTGACCCGGATGCTGGCTCTCCCACATATTGGCGAAGTACATAGTAAGAAGGAGCAAATAATCATGCAGTATATACTAGTACTACTACTCACGTCGAAGGAGTGCGAACCACGGTAGCCCAGTGAACCAGCAATGCGAACCACGGCAACCTGGTGAACCAGCAGTAGAAAACAATGTGGTGATATGGCCATAAAAAACAATGTGCTACGGTCCAGACAGTACAGTACTACTCCTCTTTGTTTGGATCCCTGAGTTAGAGCTAGTTTGGGTTGAAATAGCATCAAATTATCCAAATGGGAGGGGTTAGTTTGAGCTAGTTTGCTCTTACCCAGCTAAAAAAACTAGCCTGGTGGAGAGGTTCTAATTGGGTTAGTTCTCCTTGGGCCCACTAAAAGAGAACTAAAAAAATCTCTCCTGCCTGCACCAGATCGCTCCCTCCGTCCCCCCACCCCCTCGCACGACTCCTCTCTGTTCCCCATTCGGCCGCCCTCCCAAGCGCTGCTCCGCCACTCGCCCTCTCTCTCCTTCGGCCGCCGTCTCCCTTCGGCCTTCGCCGCCCCCTCCGGCCGTCCTCTCCCTCTGTCCTTCGATGCTCGCCCACTCCCCCTTCACTGGTCATTTTCTCCCTTTGTCGTGCATGGCGGCAGAGCATCTACCAGGGAGGTCGCGAGGGGCGTGAGTTTGTTCGTTCCTTCTCTGTCTCACAGCCATATCATTGATCTTGCTCTCTCTAGCGCTAATTCTGATTTGGAAAAGTTGATCTTGATTAAACTTGTATCGATTTGTGGTGCACGCATGGAATTGTTTGATGCTGCTTGAGGAGGTAATAGATCTTTCTAGAGGCCCAAAGATTCAGTTCACCTGTCTAGTTATTTTAGTTTTAGGCTTGCATTATTTCCCGGGGCTTGGGCTCTACAGAGCCTTCCTCTGGATCGACGATGACGAGCTCCTCCCTGGGTGTGCGAGGGGATCCGGGCTCCCTCCCTATTGTAAATGTCTTCCGTGATGAGTTAGCTCATGCTTTGTTTCATGGAGTGTATTTTTTTGTCAAGCTTAATTGACGACTTGTATGTTTAAGTGGGATATCTCATTTGTATGGCCAAAGTAAAATTTATCATGTTTTGCATGCTTGATTTGTAAAGATGGTTCATATTGTCAATTGTGAGCGGGAGGAGGCCACATAAGAGCCGGCCACACCAAATCCGACAGGGAATAGGGTCCAAAGTAGTCAAATGATTGAGAAAGAGCATTTATTCTCAATCTAACCCTGCCATCCATACACCTCTTTGGTTTAGAGTTAGTTCATGGTTAGAATCTAACTCTAACCTCTAACTGAGTTAGAGTTCTCCTCGTCTTGGTTCATCTGCATCATACTTTCCCCATTCATGCATTTTCAGTATCCTGCAAATCAAAGAGGCCCTTAGACTGGTTTAGGTCTGGTCGTTTTTTATAAACGTGTCATGTCCAAAATTAAATGAACGTGCTCCAATTTCTATGTAAATAATCCGGTTTCATGTAGTAATTCATTTATTTATTTATTCTTCTGCGGGGTTTGCATGTAATTTGTGAGGTCTGAAATGTAAAGTACCCCGACATATGCTCCAAGTCATGCCTGCACTACGACCCAGATGCTCTATGTCCCATATGTCGGTGAAAAGGAGCATGTGGAAATAGCCTAGGAGTACATATAGGAGGATAAATGCATGAAAAAATATGTACTGTGAAGCGTAGCTACGGTTCAAACAGGAGACCTAAAGTGATGACAGGTATAGGTCGCACGCACCCAACTAGTGGTACTAGACATACGACTACTTTTTCCCTCAAAAAAAGAGGTACGAGTGCTCAGTACTCCTATTCTATCAACACGAGTCCCATCTGAGAACAGCGTCCGTGCTATAGCTAGCTCTTCTCTCTCGTTTCTCTCTTCTAATTCTAAACTCAGCCGACGCTCGGTGGGCGGGGTGGAGATTTTCCGATGGTCGGTTTGCTCAACTGCTACCCCACCTCACAATGAAAATGTTACGACTAGAATAAAAATGCCATATACTCCCTCTGTTCCTAAATCTAATCCTTTTAGATATTTCAAATGGAATACAACATACGGATGTATATAGACATTTTTTAGAGTGTAGATTCACTCATGTTGCTCCGTATGTAGTCACGTGCTGGAATCTCTAGACAGACTTATATTTGGGAACAGAGGGAGTACTATACTAATAAAACATTAAGGCCACGAAGCAATGCAGTGCTGGTTATAGGAAGCAAGAAGAAGAGATGCATCCATCGACGACGTCCACCTCCTCGACTTAGGGCATCGGCCCACCGAACGATGGCTAAGTAGGAGCGCCTTTTGTGGCCAGGTCGACGTGCTTCTGAATAATGGCGTCCAAAGATTCTGGCCGCTGGAAGGAGGCCAACGTCTTTCTGCAATCGTTGTCCTTGTAGTGGCCTATGTAGACGATTTCCTCGTTGACGTGGATGTGCAGGTCGACGGTTTCTTGCATGGCGAGGCGCTGCGCGGCGAGCACGGCCTCGAGGTGCACATTCTTCGTCGCGATCTCTTGCCCCTGCAGGGCCACCAGGGCTTGAAAGAGTTCGTCACCATGGAGGACAATGAGGGTGGGAGGCAATGAGGAGCCTGGGCGCGCGAGCTGGAGCAGTACAGCAAAGTCGTGAACGCGGTTCTTGATGGCGGTGAACTTGCGGATGGAGTGGATCATCATGTCTTCCATGCAAGAGGTGAAGCCAGTGTCGGTGAGGGGTACGACGCCGGCGGTCGCCAGCACCGTCTGGAAACGCTGCACAGTGCAGGGTCGCAGGCCGGCGTCTTGGATGATTTCGGACAGCCGACTGCCGCTCGCGTCCATCGCCTCCATAGGTGCTTCTGGCTTCTGGTAACTTGGTCATGGATTAGAGTGAGAAGTGTTGCGTAGAGACTAGGAGTAGATGGATTGGAGTGGTGGGCACCTTTATATGAGAGTCCAAACTCTGTTGCATTCACATCGTGCTGGCTCTATTCTGCTTCTCCAACTAATTCCCTCTCCATACTAATTGAGGATTCATCATTGACCGTCCAATGTCTCGGGAACCGCTACCCTCTCCCTCCTTGGCATTTAAGTCGTATCAATGTAAATGTGTGTCAGGTGACATTCCCGTCGACGACGAGGTGCCTATGGTGACTTCATAAATTTCAAGATGATATGACGGCTCAGTCTTTCAGAGGTGCTCATAGGGGTAGGGTGTGCGTGTGTGTGTTCACAAGGGTGAGTGTATGCGCATGTATATGAGTGCTTGCAGCTACACTCTGTTAAAAAATGTAAATGTGTGTCAAAAAGAGACTGGTCAGTACTAGTATACTCAATATTTTGCATCGCGACCAAGGCAGAGATGAAAACAAGAGAACTACGTATTTATTTATGGTGTAGATTCACTCATTTTGCTCCATATGTACTCTGTCTCGGTGTAGTCTAGTCACTTGTTGAAATCTCTAGAATGGCAAATACTCCTTTTTGGTTTACAGGGCTATACTAGCAAGTACTTCAATAGTGGGCTCACATAGCAATTTTGTCTCATACAAGAGCCTGGCTATATGTGTGCTCCAAGGTTCGCAACTGCCATGTTCGGGTTGCGCTTGGCTCTTCGCCTCTTCGACAAGAGAAACAATGATGTTACTACTACTACTTCTATAGTATCGAATCCACTGTTACATGTCCGACCACCGCGTGCTGGAGGGATAGCTTGTTATAAGGAAAAGCATGTCCTCATGTACGAGCCACCGCGCGCTTGGGCGAGGGAGAAGGTGTGTAGTAGTAAAATCAAGCTTCTCCTTGTTGTACGAGTTGATGCGACACATCATAGCACTGGCCCCACATGCTTGCCTCTAAACTTGGATGAAAGACCCGCAATATACAATATATTTGCTGCAACCTCTAACATTTACCCCACCACAATATATTCATGTCTTGACCAGATGAGCGTGCAAACTACAATCACCAGGATGACAGGTAGGGCCAAAAGATTATATTAATAAAAAATGCTTCGAGACACCCTCATAGCATGGAGCCGACCACAATGATTTTAAGCTTAGAGGTATGGTACACGCTATTCTAGGCTACTCTAGACATGAAATTGCCACACGAGCATTTAGGCTGCGCTTGGATCCTCACCTCTTCGGGAAGTTGAACAATCATGGAGTAATACTGCAGTGGAGGAGTACTGCAGTATGCTTCTAGCCATCTGACACCAAATGAACTGCTGCATGTCCACCGCGTGTGGGAGGGAGAACGTGGAGCGAAAGCTTCTCCTAGTCGTGGCAGCCACCATGCTTATGGGCAAGGGAGGGACGCGGCTTCTTTGACATATTGCTCCTGCCTTTGCGTGTATGACAGGTGGGCCCAATAGGTGGGTCGCCCACCTGTCATACATCCAAAGGCAGGTGCAGTTAAGGCACCGGAGCTCAGTCCACGAGGGAGAGGGAGTTGTAGTAATCAAACTTCTCATTGTTGTATGAGTTGACGCGACACATCAAAGCACTGCACTCGATATATTTCAATAATTTGCATTTACCGATGCATTTATTACAATGCATGCATGCATGCATGCTGTGACTCTCCTTTTGATACTTGCATGTGTTGATTTAATGCACCTTGAAGTAGTATCAATATGTCACGGTAAAGCTTTGTAATTCCCTGCCATAAAGCGAGAGATGGTTGTGCACGAGGAGGGCGAGATCATGCAGACTGAACATGACCCAATGATGTAGCTCGCTATGGTCTCGATGGAACTCACCTTGCTCCACTGCCCCTTGTGCCTCCTCCCCTTGAAGCCTCCAATGTATTAGGTTCGAATACACCTTGTCCGTTCGGCTGATCAAGCAAGGTGCAGGTTTCTTGATTGATGTGCTGTTTGATTGATTTGTGCACTGCAAGGGAGGGCGCCTGGCCTGTGCGGACTGCCGCGTCGAGCGCACTGGGAACCAGCGGCAGTGCCAGAAGTGCGAGCACGGAGGTGGCTTCGATGTGCGGAACACGGCTGTGGAGGTCGTCCTCTCCTCGGTGAGGGTGGAGTGCCCGCACGAAGGCTGTGGGCTCTACGTCACTTACCACAAGCTGGCCGATCACCAGAGCGTGTGTCCGCTTGCGCCCTACAAAAGCCCCATGCCCGTCTACGGCTACGAAGGCCCACCGCCGGCGCTCTCCCACCACATCAGGACCGTGCATCCCATGCCCGTGCACATGATCTAGTACCGCAAGGTGTCCAGCTGCAAGTGCCACTGTCGGAGCCACGACTCTTGATGTTCGTAGAGGAGGATGGCCGCGCGTTATGCTTGGTCAGAGGCGTGCTCGACATCGGCGCGCCTATCACCGTGTCGGTCATCTGCATTAGAGTGGGGGTGTCCCCACTGCCGCACTACGTGGCCAAGCTGTGGGCGAACAGCCCGCCAGGGGAGCCCAAAGGAAGGACCAAAGCCATCAAGTTGGAAATGGAGGTGAGAAGTAGCAAGGATACCGGCTACGTCGCCGTGCAGGAGCTTACCTTCTTCATAGTTCTGCCCAAGCTGTTGGCCGGGGCTCAGCTGGTGTCCCTCCACATCCAGATTGACAAGCTCATGTTCTAAATGATTCTACAATGCCTTCTGTTTATCTTAGTAATTTGCTAATATAGGGGTTAGCTTGGTGTACTTTAGCTTAAGAGATGGTAGGTTTTGGTGGTGATGCGCCAATTACTTCTATGTCAGATCAGCAGTTAAAGTAATTTCCAACAGTCGAATGGTATTTTGTGTCTGTTGTATATAAATATCCTTTGGGTAAGAAGTATAACGGCAATAACTTATATGCTTGTTTGTTTAGGAAGTGTTGCATACTTGTGCGAGTTGACGCGACACATCAAAGTAGTACTACTAATAGTAGTACTCCTTGTGATCCTAAATTCTCTATGCATAAGTCGAGGCGCAGATACCAAGGAGGGCATGGTTGTGTTTATACTTGGACAACTCATCCGTCTGTGCACGAGGTAGATGGAGCTCGTGTCGTGTTGGTGCCGTGTGCGGCCCGCACATTAACCAAAACCTCGCGCCTCCGGCTTATCCTCCATGTTTTAAACTTCTCAATCTCAAGGCCAGGTAGCAACGTGAAACCTATGATAGAGCCAATCGGATGGTTGAGAACACTATAATTCATAGCTACAGATGTGTGTGTGAGAGAGCACGAGTGCATGGGTGCACCTCTTCTCTTCCTGTATTGTTGGATCACGGGTTCTGGCAAAACCCTTAAGGTTCGAACTCTAGGGTGTGCGCGAAGATCTCCCCCCTGCCGATCCACGTCCTAGCTCAGCTAAGATCTTACGAACTAACTTGACGAACTCGCAACACAAAGAACAGAAGATTTATACTGGTTCGAGCCACGGTTGTAGTGTAATACCCTACTCCAGTGTGGTGGTGGTGGTAGATTGCCTCTTGGGATGGCGATGAACAGTACAAGGGGAAGAACAGCCTACTGAGCTTGAGGTGTTCTTGTGCTTGGTGGCCAAGGATTTCGTGGCTCCAATCTAAGATCTGGTCCTCTCCCCCTAGCTATGGTGGTGGCTAGTCGTACTTATAGTGGCCTTGGTCCACTCCCCAAATATTGAGCGGGAAGGGAGCCAACAACGGCCAATTCGAAGGGGGACAACTAGTACAAGCTATCCTGACAAAAGTAGTCTTCGCCTGCCAAAGGCTCTGGTGGTGACGCCGTCTTGGGCTCCATGGTGACCTCCGTCTTGCCGTCCTTCTGGTCTTGGTCTCGTTGCACCAATATGGAAACCTTTGCTTGATGCCTTGGTACTCCGTGCCTGCGCTTGCCCCCTTAGCACCAAAGAGGAAACACAGACACTGTGCGCGCTAGCGCCCGCTTGGCGCCCACGTGGTCTCGATCATCATGGCTCACGTCACGAGAACCTCGCGAGGGTTGCCTGCCTTGAACTCTCCGCCCCTCATGAGCCAGCCTGGTGAGGCCGCTCCTGCAGAGGTCTTGTGTTGTCCGCCTCGCGAGGCTTGGCCCCTCGCGAGGGTCTCGATTCCTTATTGACGAAGATGGGTCGTACATGCCTGCTAGCAAAGCCACGCCATGGGCCGCAGGCAGGCAAGTCTGGGGACCCCCGTTCCCAGAACACTGACAATAGCCCCCGGGCCCAAGGCGCGCTCGGGCTTGGCTTTGAGGCGAAGCCAAAGGTTAAGTGCGGAGCGCCGCAGGCCCCAATAGCCTGCAGCCTTGGTCAACGCATGGAAGTTAATTAGACATGGGCATCTCTGCTTCCCTACGCTGCCTCGGCAACTGCCTGACTTGACAAGTCCCTGCGACATGCAAGGAAAACCATCATGACCTGTGATCGTGGGTGGTGCTGGTTAGCCTGCTCCTGGTATAAATGGGAGGGGGGTGGAGCCCCCGTCGCCCATCTTTCCTCTGCCTCTTCCGCTTCTTCCCCTTCCTTACTCCTCTCCTGCCACCAATGGCGTCGTCGAGGAGGTTCACTGCTGCAGAGAAGGGGAAGGCCCCTCGCGAGGGGCCCGGCTCTCCGGTGCCCAAGCGTGGACGCGGCCGTCCACGCAAGCACACCACAACCCCCGCCGCGGCCCCGCGCAGCCATGGTGATGCCGCTTCACAGGTCAGGGGTTGTTCCGGTCGTGGCAGTCTCGTTGATGAAGGGAGACGTGTCGTGGTCATGCAGCCTGCCCTGTCGCGCTTCCACTCGGCGGAGATGCTGCCGAAGTTCGTCGTCTGGTTGGAGAACCCGGCCGACAACTGGCTTCAGCTCCCGTGCTTCTTCACCGACGAGCTGCCGGCCTCAGGTCCTGGCGGGCTTTGGATACAGGCAGACGGCTGCTGCAGCAGGGCTTCCTGAGTCATGGTCGAGGTCTCCGCCACGGGCAATGTAGCTCTGGCCCACGGTTGGCAGACGTTCACACGCGCGTGCGGCCTGGGCAGGCGGTGCACCCTTCACTTCAAGTACGATGATGACGCGACCCTCTATGTGAGGGTGTTTGGGGAAGATGGTCGCCGTGCCGGGAGCTACCCCGAGCTGAACGACGGCGAGGAGGTGCTCGGCCCTGGCAACGGCTGCGACGAGGATGAGGGCGAACCCGCCCTTGGTGCCGACCGCGTCTTGTCCAGCTACGGCAGCTCTTCCCCCAGTGACAGCTCCAGCAGTGGCGGCTACAACCAGCCGCCACGCTGCCGTGCCCGCTTCGAAGAGAGTGGCGGGTCGTCTCGTCCCCGTGCCTCCGTGAAGTGCGAGGAGGAGTCCTGCTGAGCACAGGAGGGCTCTGGGGCCTGCCCCCGTGGACCGCTGTAGGCGCCGCTTCTATTTTGTTCTTCTTTTCCTTCCTGCATCAGAAAGAAACCAGAACGGGCCCCGGAGGGGCATGTATCGAACTATGATCTCAATCGTTATGTTATATTTGTCGTTCCTGTGCTGTGTCGCAACATCGTCGTTTTATGTAGGGATAACTTAGCTCGGCTTGTTTTGACTGGCCTCCTCCTCACGAGGCGCTTGCTTCCTAGTACCTGTCGAGGACTCCTTGACCTGATATGCGCTTAGGAACTGCAAAAAATTCGCCAAGATGTTTATCGCTCACCCGGGGCTTGGTCATAGGCGCCGCTGGCCTTGACTCGGGGCTTCGCATCGCGATACCCATGGGGCACGGATTAGGAGAGGTGTGCTAGCTTGTGGGCTCGAATGAGGGTGCCTCGCGAAAATATAGAAGGAGGAAGCTCGCGAAGGTACCTGTTCAGCCCTCTCGCGAGGGACGTGAGGGAGAGTACAGGTCGACCAAAGAGGCCAAGGCAGAAAGCGATAAAACGGGACCAGCAAGAGACACCAAAAAGAAAATTTCAATTGAAAGAGGGGCGAGCCAACTTCGGAAAGAAAATGAAAATCCGCGTCTGGCACCTAGTCTAGTCCTCGACGTCTTCTCACAATGCGGAGCTAACTGCTGCCACTAGGCGTGGGAGGGAGCCCCCGAGGCCCAAGGGCGGCTCTCTTGAGGCTCCGGGGCGTGTACAGCCCCACTCCTTATTACGTGAGAGTGTCACGGGCGGCGATTCTTCATAGGCATGGGTCCTTGCTTCACAGGCACTGGGCCTTCTTCACATGCACTTGGCCTTTCTTCACAGACACTGGGCCTTCTTCATAGGCACCAGGGCTTCTTCATAGGCACTCGGCCTTTCTTCACAGGAACCGGGCCTTCTTCATAGGCACTGGGCCTTTCTTCACAGGCAGCGGGCCTTCTTCATAGGCACTGGGCCTTTATTCATGGGTAGAACTTCCGGAGATGTTGTATGTTCCAGGCGTTGTAGACGGGTACCCCGTCCTGCATCTCTAGCCGCGCGGCGCCAGGCCTGGAGATGTGGACGACCTTGAACGGGCCCTCCCGCATGGGTGAGAGCTTATGCAGCCCCTCCCTGGACTGCACCCGCCTCAGGACGAGGTCACCCACCTCAAGAGTCCTAGAGCGGACGCTGCGACAGTGGTACCGCCATAGCGCCTGCTGGTATGTTTCCGCCCGTAGTGCAGCCTCGCGGCGACGTTCCTCATCCCCCGTGTGGCGTCCTTCTGCGTCTAATCAAACGCCAGGACCCATGTGGAGCGATGCTTGACATCGTAAGGGAGGACTGCTTCTGCTCCATAGACGAGGAAGAACGGGGTTTCGCCCGTTGGCTTGGTGGTGGTAGTGCGTATCAACCACAGCATGGACTGGAGCTCATCGTGCCAGCCCCTGCTGCAGGCTTTGAGCTTCTTCTTGAAGGTCCTAGTCTTGAGGCCCCTCAGGACCTCCGCGTTGGCGCGTTCGGCCTGGCCATTGCTCCTGGGGTGCTACCGAGGCGCAGCAGATCTGCATTCCAAGGTTAGCACAATATGACTTGAAGAGATTACTAGTGAACTGTGAGCCGTTATTGGTGATGATGCGGTTGGGGACCCCAAAACGGCTCACAATGCCCTTGATGAACTTGGCCACTTAGTGAACTTGTCGATGGCGACGTAGAGGTATCGATCGCCCCCAGGCGCCCGAGGGAACGGGCTCAGAATATCCAGCCCCTAGACCGTGAACGGCCACGAGAGTGGAATAGTCTGGAGACCCTAAGCTGGCTGATGGATCTGCTTGGCATGGAATTGGCAGGCCTCGCAGGACTTCACCAGCTCAGTCGCGTAGTTGAGCATCGTAGGCCAATAGAATCCACTTTGGAATGCCTTGTCGATGATGGTTCACGACGACGAGTGGTGTCCACAGTCCCCATCGTGTATGTCAACTATCAGCTCTTTCCCCTGTTCCTTGGAGATACAACGCAGTGAAACGTCATTTGGTCGTTTCCTTTATAACTCATCGTCCTGGAAGCAGTATGCTGTGGCCTGATGGGCCACACACTCCGCGTCCTCCTCCTTCGCCGGCAATGACCCTTGCATCAGATATTCCTTGAATTCCTTGGCCCAGCATCCCTCTTGGGGCTCGAGCGCCTGGAGTAGGCGCACTCCTGAGGTCGGGCCACAGGCTGGGGCTCCTGTGGCAGGAGGCTGCGGGGTTTCCTCCTAAGGATGAGGTGTTCTTGAAAGCGGTGGCGTTTCTGATGGCTTGAAGAGCCACTCCTCGAAGATGCCAGGCTCCTGGGGCTGTCGCTTGGATGCTCTTATGGCGATGTTGTCAGCTTCCTTGTTGGTGCCACGGGGCACATGCTGCGACTCCATGCCCAGAAATTGCTTCTCCATCTTGCGCACCTCCGCGAGGTATGCTTCCATGTGCTCGTCCTTCGGCTCGTATACCTTGTTGGAGAAGTTGACGACGAGCTGTGAGTCGCCCCTGATAGTGAGATGCTTCACCCCCCGGCTATGAGGCCTTCGTATTCTGCAATGTTGTTGGAGACCTTCTCCCCTTCTGGTAGCAGAGCTGCACGACGTAGTAGAGCTTGTCCTGCGTGTGTGAGATGAGTAGTACTCCAGCCCCCGCACCCTGGCGTGCGAAGGCACCATCGAAATACATGACCTAGCCGTCAGGCGCCTCGCTTCCCGGCTAGAGGGACCGGTCTTCGCCTTCTTCAAGCGCCGGGGCGTCTGTCCATTCTTCTACGAAATCAGCGAGTGTGGCTCCCTTGATTTCCCTGGTAGTACTGAACTCCAACTGGAATGCTTGCAACTCGATGTTCCATTTAGCGACTCTTCCGGCAGAGTTGGGGCTCCTAAGAACTCTCTCAAATGGGTAAGCTGAGACGACCTTGATGGGGTGGCCCTGGAAGTAGTGTCGCAGCTTTCGCGAGGCCACTAGGAGTGCGAGTAGGAGCTTCTGAGGCATGGGGTACCACGCTCTTGTGTCCCGCAATAGCGTGCTGACGAAGTACACCGGGTGGTCGACGAGGGTAGGCTTGCTGACGAGGTTTGCGTCTTCCGGAAGCTGGGGTGCCTCCTGAGGGGGTATAGCCCCCAACGCTTGATCGCTTGCCGAAGTCGTCGCGAGTTTGGGGGCGTCGTCCTGCCGAGCCTGATCGTCTGCCGCTGCTGCTGCGGCCCATGTGGCGCCCTTCTGGTCTTGCATCGTCTCTGCTGGAGGCGCGGCACGGCATGATGCGCCCTTGGCTTGGTGTTCTTCCCGAACCGCCACCGGAGCCGCGCTGGCTGAGTACGGGGTGGCGGCAAGATAGAGCACTAGGGGCTCGCGAGGTCGCGGCGCCACCATCACTAGAGGGATGGTCAGGTATCTCTTGAGGTCTTGAAAAGCTTGGTCGGCCTCCGGGGTCCACTCGAACGGGCCCTTCTTTTTCATCAGCTTGAAGAAGGTTAGGGCACGCTCTCCCAGCTTGGAGATGAAGTGCCCCAATGCAGTCAGCCGACCAGGCAACTTCTGCATTTCCTTGAGGTTCTGTGGTGGACTCATGTCTTCAATGGCCTTGTCCTTCTCTGGGTTGGCCTCGATCCCCTTGTGGGACACCAGGAAACCTAGCAGCTTGCCGGAAGGGACGCCAAACAAGCATTTCTTCGGATTGAGCCGCAAGTCCCCCTGGCAAAGGCTTTCAAAGGTCTCCTCCAGGTCTTGGATCAAGGTCCCCACCTCCTGAGACTTCACCACGATGTCGTCCACATAGGCTTCAGTGTTTCTCCTGAGCTGCCGCCCTAAGGCGTTGTGCAAGAGCCGCTGGAAGGTTGCGCCCGCGTTGCGTAGCCCGAACGGCGTGCAAGTGTAGCAGTAGAACCCACACAGGGTCAGGAAGGCCGTCTTCTCCACATCTTCTACCGCCATCATGATCTGGTGATATCATGAGAACGCGTCCAGGAAGTATAGCAAGTCTCACTCAGCGGTGGAGTCGACGATCTTGTCGATGAGTGGAAGCGGGAATGGATCTTGGGGGCACGCCTTGTTGAGGTTGGTGAAGTCGACGCACATCCGCTCCTTCCCGCCTTTCTTGGGGATGACGATGGGGTTCGCTAGCCATTCGTGGTACCAAACCTCGCGAATGGCACCCGCAGCCTCCAACTTGCGGGTTTCTTGGATGATGAAAGCTTGCTTCTCCGTGGACTGACGCCTTGCCTTCTGCTTCACGGGGCGTACATTGGGGCACACCTTCAGGTGGTTCTCTATTACCTCTCTTGGGACCCCTACCAGCTGATTGGGCTCCCAGGAGAACACTCGCTTGTTTGCACGCAAAAACTTCACTAGCGCCTCCTCCTGAGCAGGCTCGAGGTTGGCGCCTATGGTGAAGGTTGCCCATGAGGACCCGTCCTCCTCGACAAACACTTGCTTGGTTTCTGCCTTGTCCTGAGTGAAGAACTGCTTCTTCTTGGTTGGTGTGGCTCCCTTGTCCTTAGAGGTGTCCGCGTCGGCGGGTCGTGCTATCGCGGCGGCCTTGAGGGCAAGCTTGAGCGCCGCCAGGGCCTCCTTGGCGTCCCCCTTGAGGGTGAGGACACCCTGGCTCCCCGGCATCTTCATGAGATTGTAAGTAGGATGGTGTTGTACGGGAGGCCAATGCGGGCGATGTCGAAGTCCATGAGCTCGGTGCGGTAGTTGTTGCGCGTGACGAAGGTCACTGGGAGGCGGGTCTGCCCCAGGGAGGGGAAGGGGCCTACGCCAACCCCCGAGAAGGGCTTGCTAGGGCGGAGCCACTCGAACGGTACGTGAAGGAGACTGAAGGCCTTAACGAAGAGCACATTGAGGCCGGCGCCACCGTCGACGAGCGTCTTGGTGATGGATACATGGCAGATGCACTACTAGGAAAAGGGCTATAGATGGAATTGACACTAATGGCGCACCAGACATGTGGTGTGCCATTACTATATACTAATGGCGCACCATCTGTTGGTGCGCCATTAGTGTGGAAGACACTAATGGCGCACCAGGCACACGGTGCGCCACTAGTAACAAAATGTTTTTTTTTTCATTTTTTCAAACATACTAATGGCGCATCCGGGCAGAGTGCGCCATTAGTAGTTAGAACTACTAATGGCGCACCAGCCATAGAGTGCGCCACTACTGTATTTTTTTTACTTTTTTGCAAAACTACTAATGGCGCACCGTTGCATAGTGCGCCATTACTAGTTTAAACTAGTAATGGCGCACTGTGCCACGGTGCGCCATTAGTATAGAAATTAATTTTTTTACTTTTTTGCAACACTACTAATGGCGCATGTCTGTGTGGTGCGCCATTAGTATGTTGGGTTACTAATGGCGCATGTCTCTGTAGTGCGCCATTAGTAACCTGGGTCCAGCTAGATATTTTTGGACAACCACACTTACACACTCACTTTCCCCGCTTCATTCCCCCCACCTCCTTCTCTAAGCTTGTCGGCTGCCTCCTCCTCCTCACCTCATCTCGATCGCTATCCCACCTCGCCAGATCCGGCCCCCCTCGCCGCCGAGCACCCCCCGCACCATCTCCCCCGCTCCACCGGCCGCCGCCGCCGCCCGCACCCTCCCCCACTCCACCCGCCCGACGACCCACCGCACCCTCCCCCGCACCCTCCCCGGCCCCCCGATCCACCGTCACAAATGAATGCAACTAAAATTGCAAAAAAAACAAATTTGATTATATTTTTTCATATTCTTAAATATTTTCAAATAACAAATTTGATGATATTTTTAAAAAAATTATTACTTTTTTTTATAAAAAATATTACTCTTATGATTTAAACAAGTTTGAACATATTTAAACACAAATAAATATCAAACAACATTTTAAATGCATAAAAACAAAAATTGGGGAGCCTGGGAATCGAACCCAGGACCTCCTAGTGTGTGTGTTGCGTGCTGACTAGTCGGGCTAGTGGGCGTGTTCTGATGGAGATAGGGTTAGGTGGAATATAACCTGACCAGTCGGGCTAGTAATTAAAACAAAATTCTAATGGCGCACCAGGGGGAGGTGCGCCATTAGAATTGTCGTACTTATGGCGCACTAGGGGGAGGTGCGCCATTGCTAACCCTCCCCCCACTCCACCTATTCCCCTCGCACTGTGGCCTCCCTTCCTCGCCAGATCCCCCATTCGACCCCAAACGTACGCCGCTGCCCCCTTGCTCCGCCCCCTCCGTCTGCCACGCCTGCACGCCATCGGCGCCACCGCCGCCGCTGTGGTCTTGCGCTGCACCAACACCGCCGCCCCGACCCCCGCGGGACTCCACCCCCGCCGCCGCCGCGCCCCCCGAATAGGATCGGCCGAGCGCGCGCTGCCCGCTCCTCTCCTCTCCTCCTCCCTCCGACGAGCGAGGGCCTCCTCCGGCCCCTACAGCAGCCGGCGAGCGCGGCCCCGACGCACCCTCCCCGCCTGCCGCTGTCGTCCTCCACCACCAGCCCCTGCTCTCCTTCGACCGCGGTGAGCGAGGACCCGGACGAGCTCGGACCCCGACCCCTTCGCCAACCCCGACCCATCCGGCGACCAGGTACCTCTCCTCCTTCCTCCTTTCTCCCTCTCTCCACCATTCCCCATTCCCTCCCTCCCCTCTCTCCGCCGCAGGTCCGGGCCTCCCGCGGTGCCCTGCTGCCGTTGCTGCCTCCGGCGCCTGCTCACTGCCTTGCACACCCGCGCACGCGCCTAGCCGTGCCGGCCCTGCTTGTCGTCCCGCGCGTGCCCCTGCGCCTGCCTGAGTTGCTTCTGCTGAAGCTCTTGCCCTGCTGCTACGCTAATACTGCTACTGCTTACTGTACTGCTAGCTAGCTTTTCAATTTTTACATTGACTAACCTCCTAGACAGACCCTAATCTATGGTTAAACAACTGGTAAAATGACTGAATAAAATATGAGTAGGTAGTATATGATCAATAGGAAATACTAGTGGATATTAGGCCTTTTTACAGGCAATAATAGTGGGTGATGTACCTGATGTCTGTGGGCGATGCTCAGGTGGTATGTATGATGTCTCCGCTAGTTCTGGTGAAAGCAAGTGGTTTTCCTGAGCTATGCCTTTGTTAGAAAATGATGCATGATGGTTTGTTCAGAAGAGGAATAATCCCAGGATAGCACGTATCATGGGGTCAAACCTGGGACCCCTATTGTAATTTGATTTTGATTATTAATTTTTCTGTGAGCATATGAATTATAGTGTTTGTGTTGTAATGAAACTTGAGCTGAAATAGAACTTGACAGCCTGTACAGTGAATATATACGGTCATTGTAATTTTTGGGAGTAATTTTTGGTGTCAAATCACTCAAGCAGTAACTGAATATTTAAACTGAACTTGACACAGTACTATTCAGTTAATTTGCTTGGATAGTAGTATGTATGCTCATCACTTTATGTATGGTGTTATGCCCTGTTATCTCTGTTCAGTTGACTAATGAAGCACTAGGCTCATCCATGGTACAAGTTCACCTATGAACACTTGAAATTAGTCAAGACATCCCGTACTGATAGATGTAAATTGTGTCTAGTAGGCTTTGAAGCACCGGTTTTTCCTGTTTCTAACTCTGAATATGATATAAACCATACTGTTGGCATAAGTGGTCTTTTGTATATGTGCTGATGCTTTGTTAATATAAAGCTATAGATGATGTTGTACTTGTGATCTTATGAAATGGCCCATTGGCGACTTCATTACGCGGGGATAATGATATTGTAGGTACCCCGAGAGGCCCTTGAGTTTGCCAGAGTGTCGATTAACTTCCGTTCCGGCAAATTCGGGTACTCCATATGTCCTATTTTCAGCAAAGGTCATGCTGAAATTTTCCGTGAATTTTAGCATGACTTTGCTAAAAATAGGACATATGGGGTACTTGCGACTAATGCATGGGCGGGTATCTTAGTACTTAGTTAAGTAGGATCAACTACCCCGCCATTCTTGCTGCATTAAACCATAGGTGGCAATAGAGCCAAGTGATTAGGCCCAACTTAGAATTCTCCTTAGCATCGATAAACCCTAGATGATAAACCCAACATAGGTGGCAATAGAGCCAAGTGATTAGGCCCAACCTAGGGTGCCTCAGCATCGATAAACCCTAAATGATGAAAACTTAACTTGGCTTCTATAGGGTGCCTCGGTGTCGTTGAGAACCTAAATGATGTACGCTTAGGCTTTTAGGGTGCCTCGGCGTCGACAAACCCTAAATGATAAAAGCTTAGCTTTTAGGATGCCTCGGTGTCGACAAATCCTAAATGATGAGACCATGATCTTGTTCCTTGACAATAACCAACTATTTTGACCAAACTTTTTTCCTATTTAGAGCGAAACATGGCCCACAACGATGAGGCCGGCGGTTCGAGCGACAAGCAATTCTAGGAGCTGTCCCAGGAGTTGGAGGAAGACACCGATCCTGACTACACAACCCCTATTGGCGTCGGGGATGACACCACTGATGATGGCGCCGCGGATGCCACCACTGATGATGGCGGCGCACGCACAGATGGCAGCCAACCGAAGAGGCAACGAAAGGACCGGTGCCCAAAGGTACTCGGCACCGTCAGGGAGGAATTTACTGAAGTGAACTCCGACGGGCATCCGACGGCACTCAAACACGTAGTCAAGGGGTACTCAATTCAGCTCGGGTGCATTCTCCGGAGCACCGCCTCGATCAACACCGAGAACCTAAGGCATAAGGACCGAGGGAATTTGCGCAGCCTCCTCTTCACGGAGCTGCATGAACGATACAAGTTCCCCGCTGAGTTCGCAAACACACGCCTCTCGGGTAATAAAGTCAACGGTGCCGCCCTCACGACGATGAGCACGGCCCTGTCTACTTGGAAAAGCACGGTGAAGGCAATGATTGACAAAGGTGATAGTTATGAGACGATCAAGGAGAAATATCCTTTGATTAGCGAAGATGACTACAAGGAGTTCAAGATCAAGTGCAAGAGCCCCACAACCTTCGAGTCAAGTCAGTGGGGGAAAGAAATGCGGCAGTTGAACATAGGGGTCCACCAACTCGGTCCCGGCGGTTACAGAGTGGCGGAGCCTGTATGGGACAAGGAGGACGCGGAGCATGCCGAGCAAGGCCTACCGCCCCGCTTCGAGAAATACAGAGACAAGCAGACCAGCAACTTGCTCAGGGCCCGGTACAAGGAGGACCCGGTAACAAAGGAGCTTACCACGGATCCGAAGACCAAGGAGCTTGAGCTTGTTCTGGTAAGGAATACACCCCCGTGTAATTAGCTCCATATGGTTGCATTCTAATTAATCCCCAATATTTCGAAATGGTTCACGTTCCTTCCGCAGGACAAAGAAAGCAGTAGCGCGGGGTCGTCTCAGAGCTCCCCTTTCGACACCCCTTTGAATAGGGTGTTGAACGTAATGAAAAACAGGGATAAGCTCAATAAGCCGACGTCAGCTGGTCGTGTGGCCGACAAAGGCTTGTCCACAAAATGGTCGTCATACTATGCCGCTGGTGGGCGAAAGGAGAAAAAGACTAGCTCGGAAAGCCAGTCGCGCAAGGTTGAAGCACTCAAGGCGCAAGTGGCATGGATTTCGGAGATGGTCCGAGAGCAAGTGCAACAACAACTGGGATCGACGCTCACCGGCATTATGCCTACCTTGATTCATGGGATAACGGCGTGGATAGCGGGTGGCCAACAGGGGCCGCCCCCGATTCCCAGCTTCACGGCCAGCAACTCGCACAACGCGCAGGCGGCGCCATTGGTGTCTCCAGCGGTGGCTGTATTGGTGTCTACGGTGGTGGCGCCATTGGTGTCTCCGGCTGCAGCGGTATTGGTGTCTCCCATGCCGGCATTGGAGCTTAATGCACCCGGGTGTACGCCGGCCGGCACCTCGCTAGCAAGCGGCCCCTCCGTCAGTTGCACGCCCGCCGTTGGCGGTGCCTCGACATTAGCCGAGGTCGACGGCATCACAGTAACTAAGCCTCTCGGCCAAGGACTTCATCTCCTTGCCTTTGACTGGGCATCCCTGACGCCCTACATGTTTTCGCAGGGCGCCGCCGACGTTCCTTGCACTCTCCTGCACTTCGTGGGCGGCGAGTTGGTCCATGTCGCCAAGGGCAGAATCGTTCAACCGGGCAACCCCATGTTCCATGGTAATCCGATGCCACGCACAATGTATAGGGTTGAAGTGGTTCGGGTGCTGCCAGGCTACGACGAGCTGTTACCTCCGATTCGACCCGCTGGGGCCGACGAAGAAGATGAGATGACCCTCAGTGCCTGCGTAAGCTGGCCCCTACTTTGGCCGAAGAGCCAGATTCGTTTGGGGGCGGGGGACACCACCCACAGACAAGACTGCCAGTCGTGCCGGCGCCAAGCCATGGCAAGAACGCCGCAACGCTACCGGACATGCCGGACATCCCTATGGCATATGATCCGAACATGCATATGGCATAGGATCCGGACGACGACGACAATGACGATGGTACATTTACAAACGTTGATAAGTACTTTGCCAAACATTGGTACGGTGACGAGTTCTGCGGGCCTCCTTCTCAAGAACCCAAACAAGACGACCGCGATCTAGCTGGTACGGCGGATGAACCCAATTGCAACAGGCGTCGTCTGGCGTTCAGTTCTCAGGAGACGCCTCCAGCTGCTGCCTTCATCGAGCCACAGATAGAGGAGGTGCCAAATATTATCAGCCCCAACACGCTCAAGAAGGCGGTCTGTGAGCAGAACTCGATCCCATTACAGCAGATCAAGAAGAAGGGCCGGAAACGGCAGACTAAAAAGGCCGCCGGTGCGAGCCAGCCGGCACCGAGTACGATCCGTGCTCAGGACGGGCCACCTTCACCTAAGGATATCTCGAGGAGGGTGCATGTGGCGGGTAGGGCGATGCTACAGACAAATATGCTCAATGCTGCAACCGGTGCTATGCGGAGTGTGCACGACAGTGTTGTTTCTTTGGAGAAGCGGCGTCTCAGAGAGAATGATGTGGCATACCCGGTTTTCGTGGCCAAGGTGCCAGAGGGCAAGGGTTTGTGGATGGCACCATCGGGGGTACGATCATCCTACGGTTTGATGAAATCTTTGCTATGTTCAACCATCATCCACTACACTACACCTTCGTTCGGTTGTTTTCGCTGAGTATGGAGATGCGGATCATTACAAATAAGACCCCGGACATCGTGATCGTCGACCCCTTCTACATGCGTGCCAAGATCTTGAGCAGCGCTGGGGACCGCCAAGTCGCGAGTTCACACCTCGAAGACGTCATTCTGGCAAACCCAGATAAGGATAACTTCCTTGTGGCTTACTTTCCTGAGTAAGTCATCCCTTAACTGCCCCGTAACATATGATTTCTTAGATTTCGATCGTTCTTTTTTTTTCTAACATTCTGTGTTCTGTGTAGTGACACACATTGCACACTCATCCTCTTAAGCCCGAAGTATTCCATGGCCACGTATTTCGACCCGAACCGTAACTCCAAGATAGACTACACAAATATCAAGAAAGTTCTTGATGATGTTCTCCCCGGCTACGCCAAATCTGGAGGCACCTTCACCAGGGCAGTTCGTAAGTACGGCAAGCACGTGTTCGCCCACAATACGACGTTCTGCTGCGTCAAGCAGCCGCCTGGCGGTCAGAAGGATGCCTACTACGCCCTCCATCACATGCGGGCGATCGTAAGGGACCATCATCACCTTCTGCTACCAAATAATCTCAAAGATTGGGCCGCGAGCTTGTCGGCAATCCAGGACGCGGACATCAGACAAGAATTCTTTCGCATCCAGTCGGAGTTTGCGGACATCATCCATCAAGATGTCCTTCATACCTCGGGGCAGTTCTTCCTCAGATATCAACCGTCCAACATTGAGATAGACGGAATGCTACAAATGCAGGTTGACAACGCCCGCGATTTCATGACCATCACGACAGACGGCAGCTTCATCCACGCTCCTGTCCATGAGTCGAGTTGAAAGTAGTGATGTGTAGTTCTAAAACATTGATTGGCTCATGTTGTAATTAAGCTTTAATGAATTGTATGTCTCTTTGGTTTGGACAGTCGTTCAACTTAGATGTGATCGATGCTATTTATTAGTAGGACCATGAATCGTGGTATTAATGTCATGCTTTTCTCTTCCGATCCTTTTGTTGCATACTTATATATTGTTTATGTATGTATTGTCTGTTGTTTGGCTTGTGCATAGAGATGCCGTCGTATGTCGTGTACAAGGGTAAGGTTCCCGGAGTCTACGACGACTGGGAGGAGTGTCGGAGACAGGTTCACCGTTTCAGCGGTAACAGTTACAAAGGGTACACAACTAAGGCGGAGGCGGAATCTAGATACGCCCTCTATCTAGTGGGAGAGAGGAGGGAGCGTTGGAGGAACCGGATGAAGACCAGTTTCAACGCGATAATGCTCATCGTGATGACCGCAGCTCTCTTCTATGTGATGGTAGTTTAGATGATCGATATCGACTTGTAATGTGAAGACAAACTCGATACTCGCGGTCTCTAGACTTGTAATGTTTTATCTTTGTTCGGTCTTTTGAATTCGGAGACTAATATGATGAATTGTATTCGGAGACTAATCTTCTATTGTATTCGATGAATCTGTTGTTGCTGTGTGCTACTGTCTATATTCTGCCAAATAATATATTTTGTAACCTGTGCAAAAATCAGAAAAGTAAAAAAAACCTCATATTCATACTAATGGCGCATCACTATAGAGTGCGCCATTAGTATGCCAAAGTATACTAATGGCGCATCACCAAAGAGTACGCCATTAGTATGCCAAGTATACTAATGGCGCATCCATCCGCAGTGCGCCATTAGTGTGCCAAAGCACATGGTTAAATATGGCCCCTGGGAGGCATACTAATGGCGCATGGTGTTATATACTAATGGTGCACTGGGTGGTGCGCCATTAGTATACCAGATACTAATGGCGCACCAGTGGTGCACCATTAGTAATAAATACTAGTGGCGTGATACTAATGGCGCACCAGTGATGCGCCATTAGTAGGCAAAACTGGTGCGCCATTAGTAGGCCTTTTCCTAGTAGTGATGGTGGGTGCGCATAGCATCGGGAGCGCACCCGAGCCGACGGTGGAAGTGGGATGATCCCCTGAGTCGAAGGTGAGGCTGGCCTTAGGCGTGGCCCAGACGGGCGGAGCCCCCGGGCACTTGGAAGCGGCGCCGATCTGACAAAAGTACATCTTGACATGCTGATCTGACGGTGGTGCCTGTGAACCGCCGAGAAGGGCCGTGACGATGGGGGCCGCCGGTTCCCCGAAGCGATTGATGAATATGTTGCATAGCTCCTCCCAGGTGGCGACAGAAAACTCCGGCAAATGTAGGAGCTAGGCGCGCGACGCGCCTACAAGGGCCATTGGGAACCAGTTGAACATGATCTTGTCGTCGCCCCCGGCTTCCAGGACGGCCTCCTCGTACGCTAGCAGGAAATCCGACGAGTCCGCCGCACCGTCGTAGCGCGGCGGCATCTCATGCTTGAACTTGGGTGGCCACTGCGCCTGCCGTAAGGCAGAGGAAAGGGCTCAGAGCCCCGGAGCGCCGCCGTAGGCACTGGTAGCTTCAGCTGGAGTGGTGCCCGCCATGGGGAGCGGGCATAGATATGGTGGAGCGCGAGTCGACGAAAGGAAGACTCCGGCGCACCCCTACCTGGCGCGCCAAATGTTGGATCACGGGTTCCGGCAAAACCCTTAAGGTTCAAACTCTGGGGTGCGCACAAAGATCTCCCCCATGCCGATCCACGTCCTAGCTCGGCTAAGATCTTACGAACTAACTTGATGAACTGGCAACACAAAGGACACAAGATTTATACTCGTTCGGGCCACCGTTGTGGTATAATTCCCTACTCCAGTGTGGTGGTGGTGGATTGCCTCTTGCGCTGAGGATGAACAGTACAAGGGGAAGAACACCCTCCTGAGGTTGAGGTGTTCTTGTGTTGGTGGCCAAGGATGTGGTGGCTCCAATCTAAGATCCGGTCCTCTCCCCCTAGCTATGGTGGTGGCTAGTCCTACTTATAGTGGCCTTGGTCCTCTCCCCAAATATTGAGCGGGATGGGATCCAACAACGGCCAATTCGAAGG
The DNA here is from genome assembly GCF_003073215.2 of Triticum urartu. Taxonomy (NCBI): domain Eukaryota; kingdom Viridiplantae; phylum Streptophyta; class Magnoliopsida; order Poales; family Poaceae; genus Triticum; species Triticum urartu. Next base: position 185,814,044 of record NC_053025.1, on the reverse strand, counting down.
GGGACAGCTAGTACAAGCTATTCTGACAAAAGCAGTCTTCGCCTACCAAAGCCTCTGGTGGTGGCGCCGTCTTGGGCTCCACGGTGACCTCCGTCTTGCCGTCCTTCTAGTCTTGGTCTCGTTGCCCCAATATGGAAACCTTTGCTTGATGCCTTGGTACTCCGCGCCTGCGCTTGCCCCTTAGCACCAAAGAGGAAACAAGGACGATGCGCACGCTGGCGCCCACCTGGTTCCCGCCTGGTCTCGATCGTCATGGCTCACGTCACGAGAACCTCGCGAGGGTTGCCTGCCATGAACTCTCTGCCCCTCACGAGCCAACCTGGTGAGGCCGCTCCTGAGGAGCTCTTATGTCGTCCACCTTGCGAGGCTTGGCCCCTCACGAGGGTCTTGATTACTTTTTGATGAAAATGGGCCGTACAGGCCTGCTAGCAAAGCCACGCCATGGGTCGCAGGCAGGCAAGTCTGGGGACCCCTGTTCCCATAATGCTGACATGTATAACGTACTAAACTCAGAGTACAAGTGTATGTGGGTGGCATCGACCTTCGGAGCTAGAGATGGTGCATGCGAGAAGTCCCAAGAGATAGGTGTAATGCGATTGTAAAAAAGACTAGTCTATAGCTCGCCACGAGGCTATTCCTGTCGAACGCCCCAATAACCGTAAGATATGTATCCGACGGTGCCAGTTATTGCACATACACAACAATAGAAAAAGAACTACCAGGGCATATGCTACACCACGGCCGAGAACACGTGTCCACGTTACACCATTCGGGAATAGTGCCGCACTTAGAAACTACGACCGTCAATAAATTTTGAGCTTGCGTCTCGTCACATTCCAAATTACTACTACCATGCTATATTTAATTGCAAACATGTTCACAACGATCACAACCTAAATGTTTTGCCACTTAGGAGAGTATTAGTACTAGGTTATAAATACTACTCTACCAAGATGACTACACATTCCTCCTCAACTACTCATCCATGAAAACAAACAAGTCATTCAGCATCCTTCCCTTGTGTCTATCATGGCCAGCGTGAGTTCTGGGTCGAGAGATTACCACCAGGAAGTGGCGATCATCGAAGTGGAAGCACAAGAGATGTCCCGCCTCGCTGCGAAAGCAGCCGACATGTCCCGCCGCACGAAAGTAGTAGCACAGAGGTCCTACCGCGCCGCTGAAGCAGCACTGAGGTCCCGCCGCGCCGTCGATGCAGCAGACTAGTCCGGCCGTGCCACAGAAGCAGCAAAGATGTCCCGCCGCGCCCCGGCGGCCTATGGAAATGTCTCGTAGGCACGCGACGACTCTTATAGCCGCATGCATGTGATCATCCATAGGCAGATGGATCAGATCACCGGTTGGGCGAGGTTGCAGGATGACATGAAAGCCTCGTTTGAACAGGCTACCGGTGTCATTCGGAAATGAAGGGAGGGCAATGAGAGGCTCCGGGCCGAGTGCGACCTGCTGAGGGCGATGATCGTCCGAAGTGTAGAGCAGCAGGAGGAGACCAGTGCCTTATTGAAGAGGACCGGCGTCATCGTCAAGAAACTTATGAACGAGAATGACATGCTCTGCATCGAGTGACAAAGGGTGGTGGAGGAATCTGTTGATGCTCTCAAGCAGCGTCTTGAGGACACAAAAGAGCTCATCACCGCTCGCCGCAGAGACTAGTTCCCGTGGCCTGCAGCAACACATCAAGAAAGTAGAGATCAGCGGGCAAGATTGTTGTCTTCCTTCTTCTTTTGCCCTTGTGTATTTCAGGCATAGCCGCATGTGGCTTTTTAATTATCTTCCTAATTATGTAAGACAATTATTATCCACTGTCGTCATCCTTATATATTCATCAGTCTCTCTATAAGTCATAGTGGATGCTATATAGGTCCGTCAGATCTTACATCAACATCCATGCACAATTTTCTTTTTTCTCCCTTAAATCTCAGTCGATAAGCACGCACAGGGGTATGATCACATGCCTCCCGTACTCAAATAGCTACCCTGCACGGCGTCTCCTAGCTAATGAAAAAGGGACGCATGCTGGAAGGTACATGGTAAATAGAACGCCCACGGTTTCAATAGCACTTGTGTTTCCGACTATAACGTGACAACAATTGTTCCAAGATGACTTTGTTGATTGTTAATGTGTGCACCTTCGCAAATAGGAACGCAAAATTACCACAGCATGTTGGTGCCTGAGGGAGTCCTGGATTAGGGGGTCTCCGGACAGCCGGACTATATCCTTTGGCCGGACTATTAGACTATGAAGATACAAGATTGAAGACTTCGTCTCGTGTCCGGATAGGACTCTACTTAGCGTGGAAGGCAAGCTAGGCAATACGGATATGTATATCTCCTCCTTTGTAACCGACCTTGTGTAACCCTAGCCCCCTCCGGTGTCTATATAACCCGGAGGGTTTTAGTCCGTAGGACAACATACAATCATACCATAGGCTCGCTTCTAGGGTTTAGCCTGTTCGATCTCGTGGTAGATCAACTCTTGTAATACCCATATCATCAACAATAAACCAGGCATGACGTAGTGTTTTACGTCCATCAGGAGGGCCCGAACCTGGGTAAAACATCGTGTCCCCTGCCTCCTATTACCATCCGCCTTAGATGCACAGTTCGGGACCACCTACCCGAGATCCGCCGGTTTTGACACCGACATTGGTGCTTTCGTTGAGAGTTCCTCTGTGTCGTCGCCGTCAGGCTTGATGGCTCCTTCGATCATCGATAGCAATGCGGTCCAGGTTGAGACTTTTCTCCCCGGACAGATCTTTGTATTCGGCGGCTCGGCACTACGGGCCAACTCGCTTGGCCATCTAGAGCAGATCGAGAGTTACGCCCCTGGTCATCAGATTAGGATTGGAAGCTTAAACTACACAGCCGATATCCATGGAAACTTGATCTTCGACGGATTCGGGCCCCTGCCTTGTGCGCCACATAGTCACGATGAGTAAGATTTAGCTCTACCATCGGACACTGCTCAGGAGATCGCACCGGCAGCCGCTCCGACCCTTAATTCGGAGCCAGTTGCGCCTCCCATGGACGGGTGGATAGACCCCGCCACAGAGGCCGTATCCCCAACGATGATAGAGCAGAATATCGACCTTACCCTTCACAAGAGCCGTGTTGTTAAACTGCCAGATACATCTCCGGCCACGGACTCCGAACCGCCTGTGCCCGTTCCTATCGAATCCGGTTGGGTGCTGATCATGGAGTTTACCTCCGCGGATATCTTTCAGCACTTGCCCTTCGGCGACATACTGAATTCATTAAAGTCTCTCTCCTTGTAAGGAGAGTCCTGGCCGAACTATGTCTGACAGGATTGGGATGCGGATGACGAAAAATTCGCCACCCACCCACCACCCACTTTGTAGCCACTGTCGATGACTTAACCGACATGCTCGACTCCAACTCCGAAGACATCCACGGTATGGGCGATGATGCAGGAGACGAACAGGAACCATTGTCCACAGGGCACTGGACGCCCACTCATCACATGACGTATACATGGTGGACACACCAAAAGAAGACGACGACGAGGAACGGAAGGATGCAACGAAGGGTTGTCCCCTCGATAAGAAGTCAAAGCGGCGGCGTAAGCGCCGCTCCAAATCACGCCTCGGCAGAAACAATGATCATATAGACCGAGCATTAGAGCAGGGTGAACCATCGCCGGACCACGGCAACACGGAGAATCAAACCGAACAACCTGACTGTGTCAAAGATAATAGTCTGGACGACATCACACCAGACAGACACCCCAAGCAACATAATGCCCGTCAAAGGCTTGTTGCCACCGCGAGGTGTCTAAAAAAGTAGAAGCAAAGGCTCAAGGATGCGCAAGACACACTCCGAATCAGATGGAGTAAAGTACTCAACTCAGCAGTGAAGTACGGTGGTAATCGCCACACCAAGAGCTACCCAAAGCGGAAGTTCCTACCTGAATTCGATGACGAGGCCTTAGATCCCCCGCAACCAAAAATTAAAATGGCCATCTGGCCGGATAGACGACCTCACGACCAACATAGAGCGGCAAACAACACCGCACATAAGCCAATACGCGATCCACGCGAGGGCTCGCATCAAAAGGACGGCGCAACCAGATCCATCTATGGACCACGCTAGCGCGCTCCAGCATACGATGCAACACAACAAACATCCGAACAACGGGATACACCCGGATACAGGGGTGCCGCACACCCCCTATGTTTCACCGATGAGGTGCTGGACCATGAATTTCCAGAGGGATTCAAACCCGTAAACATAGAGGCATATGATGGAACAACAGACCCTGGGGTCTGCACTGAGGACTATATCCTCCATATCCATATGGCTCGAGGAGATGATCTCCACGCCATTAAGTATTTACCCCTCAAACTCAAAGGGGCAGCTCGGCACTAGCTTAAAAGCCTCCCCGAAAGCTCCATTGGAAGCTGGGAAGAGCTCGAAGACGCTTTTCGGGAAAATTTTCAAGGGACTTATGTCCGACCTCCGGACGCGGAAGATTTGAGTCATATAACTCAACAGCCCCGAGAGTCAGCCCGAAAGCTTTGGAACAGGTTTCTTACTAAAAAGAACCAAATAGTCGATGTTCCAAACGCCGAAGCCTTGGCAGCTTTTAAGCATAGCATCCGTGACGAATAGCTTGCCAGACATCTCGGCCAAGAAAATTCGAGAACAATGGCAGCATTAACAAGCCTCATGACCCGCTTTTGCGCGGGTGAGGATAGCTAGCTAGCCAGATGCAGCACCAGCGACCCCAGTACATCCGAAGTTAGAGATGGAAACGGGAAATCACGGCGCAGCAAAAATAATAAGAGCCAGAATAAAGAAGACAGCCCAAAGAGCACGGCAGTAAACGCCGGATTTAGAAGCTCTCGGCCAGGTCAGCAAAAGCCGCCCCCTAAAGGCACCAGAGATGAACTGTCCATCCTGAACAAAATTCTGGACCAAATATGTAAGATCCATAGCACCCGTGGTATACCCGCCAATCATACCCATAGAGAATGTTGGGTCTTCAAGCAGTCCGGCAAGTTGAATGCCGTACACAAGGGGGAGTATACACCAAGCGAAGACGAGGATGAGCCTCTCAAGCAAGACACTGGAGAACAAAAGAAATTTCCACCAGAAGTCAAAACAGTAAACGTGTTACACGTGATCAAGGGGAGAAACAAAGCGGCACTCCCAGAGAAATATGCCCAAGGGCCTATCACCGCGGAGTCCTGCCACTGGTCGTCTCAACCGATCACTTTCGACCATCGCGATTACTCAGCAAGTATCCGGTGTGCAGGATGGGCTGCCTTGGTATTAGACCCAATAATTGACGGATACCACTTCACACGAGTCCTGATGGATGGTGGCAGCAGTCTAAACCTGATATATCAGGACAGAATCCGCAAAATGGGGATAGACCCAATGAAAATTTGCCACAGCAATACTACCTTTAATGGAGTAACGCCAGGCCCAGGGGCTCATTGCACGGGCTCCCTGCTACTAGAGGTTATATTCGGCTTCCCCGATAACCTCCATAGTGAAAATTTAACCTTCCACATTGCTTCGTTCCAAAGTGGCTATCAACGACTTGGATCCAGAGCTTTCGCTCGCTTTAATGCAATACTCCATTAAGCTTCCCTCATGCTTAAGATGCCCGGTCCACGTGGCATCATTACAGTAAATCGAAATATTGAGCGATCCCTGCGCGCCGAAGAGAGTGCGGCTACCTTGGCAGCCGCACACTAACACGGCCTCACCAACTAAAGCATTCGATAGGTCGTCAAGACCACGAACACAGTTAGACGAGTCCGACACAGCTATATGTAATTCATACAGGTTTGGTGGCCACACCCCTATTGCAAATACACGGGGCTCAACGCGCGCAGACAAGTGGCAATTTTTACTCATCTCGAATTATACATGGTTCTTTAAACCTACCTTTTTGCACGACAACTTTTCACCTAAGTTCCTCCCTTTTACAGATGACCATCATGCTACACCCGTCTAGGATATGGCACAACGGAGACACAGGCGTAGACGTGCAGCAGGGACCTATTCCAAGGATTCTTTTTAGATTAAGACCCTGTGTAAACCTTTCTTACTATCTCTTGTTGATACACATCCCTCGGATTCCCAGTACTATTGAGAAGGATGCTGACTTCTTGGCATGTGGCCACGTCAGAATAATGCACGTACCTGGACACGAGGGGCTTCTTACAGACCGAATACCTTAGGGAGTGTTCGGCGTCGCGAGTTTGGCCTTATATGCATCAGCTCCGAATCATGTCTTTGGTCAAATGTTGGGTTTGCCCGGCTCCTGTGTTTTGCTGCCTTACGTTCCACTCTATCGGCTAAGGCGGCACCAAGAGAACTACTGCGATTGTGCCCTGGTTCATCCGGACGAGAACCTTAGTAAAGAAAGCCGAAAACTGACTGTCATGATATAGCGTGAGACTGGTCAACCACTCGATGACCTATCGGAATGTTAGAATTTCTACGCCTTAATGAAGGGCCGTTTCCTGGCCAGGCATGTATGCACCCCGAATTCGGATGAGTGCGGAGCCACCAGGGGCTATATAGTAGCCCCACTGTCAAACTCCTATGGCTAAGTGAAAGTGTTAAAGCATTATAGTCTGGTTGCCTAGTTCGCTGCGCCATCACCTCCTTATTAGGACCAAGACGTTGGATTAAGTGTGAATACGCGTCTTCTGCGAACACCCCCGCATTATATGCATGGGGGATGAAGCCGACGACTGCAATCTTTCAGGTTATACACATGTATACATAAACGGCCGCACAGGAGGCATCATATTACTTTCGGGCAAAAGTGTAAATACAGCCTTGATAAATTTCATAAAAACATTGTTTTTACAATGGGAATACATGTCACTCAAACATAATAATCTTCGAGCATTGGGCCTCTATCAAACGAGCACCCTCAAGAACTTCTTCAAAATAGTGCTCGGCAGCCACTCGGCCTATGGCCGAACCCTGCACCACAAAAGTGGTAGCATCCATCTCCGCCCCGTATGCTTTGACACGGGCAAGGGCCATCTGCGAGCCTTCTATACACGCCGACCTCTTCATCGCATTGATGCGCGGCACTGCTCCATGGAACTGTTGCACTAAGCTGAAATAGCTGTTCGGCTTCGGTTTTTCCGGTCACAGATGATCTACGACGGACCTCATGGCGAGTCCAGACAATCTATTAAGTTCGACCCATTCGGCTAGCTGATCAGTCAAGGAAAGCAGACGCTCTGGAACGTGAAATTGTGACCAGAACAGCTTGTCCACTTCAGGATCTGTTTGATCTTGGAAGTATTCGGCCGCATCGACAGCGCTCGCCGCCAAGTCCATATATGTGTCTGCCAAACACCACAGCCGATCCAGAGGGGCATACCGCGGATCTCCGAACTTCCTCCGCAGCATAAAGGGCTTCCTCCCCGGCTTCATGCAGCTCCTCCTTCTTCGTCCTCATAGCAGAGCAGGTGTCTTTGGTCGCCATCATGGCCTTTTCAAGGTCCGTCGCCTTCGCTCGGTTTTCTACTTCAAGGAACTGGCAACGGTCGGCCGTGTATTTTAACTTTACAACCATTTTGGCCATCTTCTCTTTGCTCTCACAATGCACAGCCTTCTCGGCTCTCAACTCTTCGGCTGCCTTCAAAGCAGCCGCATTACTACTCCTTGCTTATTCTTTGGCTCGGGCAAGCTCTGCACGAAGGGTCTCCACGGTGGCAGCTCCATCTGCGGTCACAACATATTAAAGATACTGGCATCATACTGCTCTTACTATGTGACATTCAACAGAAAACATTACTTACCCTATGCCTCGTTAAGCCGGTTGTTAACAAGCTCGATGTCGGCATCTGCCGCATCCAGTTGCCGCTTTAGTTCGGCAAACTCATTAGTCCGGCTAGCCACCGGAGCTTCCACCACCTGCACATAAAGGCGGTTTGGTTATTACCTGGGACTACGATCCTCTGTTCACCGCCGTTCTCGACGACAACCAGAGTCTCAGGGGCTACTATGTACACAGGGCACACCTAAAAATGTGCGGTACTATAAAAAAGTATATCATTTGACGTACCTCAAAGCCCGTCAGTCGACTCATAAAAGGTTCATGCAATCCGCTTTCGGCGAATGAAATTCTTTCCATCACCATACCCATCAACGTACGGTGTTCTTCTGAGATGGCCGCTCGATCCAATATCTCCCTCAGTACGTCCGACCGCATACCAGACGGTGCCGGACTCTTTTATTTGCTCTCTTCAAGAGCCGGACGCTGGGGACTTCGGGTGATTATAGAATTATCTTCTGGCCTCACCGGATCCGGAGAGGCCCTTCGTGACGACACTTCAAGGTCGCCCGCTTCTTGAGTGGGGGAGTCTGGGGGCGGCGTTTCGCTCTCCATCATCTCCTGAAGAAGATCCCCCGAAGACGAGCTCTGCTGAGAAGGGCTAAGATCCGAACTCCAAGATAAATGCTTCGGTTATTTTCCTCATAGGTAAGGTAGTATATCTCCAATATTAAAGTACTTTTTTATTACGTACAGCTCGTTGGTGGGCTGATCCTCGCGCGGACTTTGTGCGGCAAAAGCACCCTCCGAGGCAGGACCCTCTGGTGGAGACTTCTTCTCCCGTTTGGAAGCCTTGGTTTCCGGATCTTCAGAGGCAGTCCTCTTCCTTCCCCGAAGTGAGAGACGGTCAGATTCTTCCCCTTGGTTTTCCTCCTTCATGGAGGCGCTCGTTCCCTCGGTTGGAATTGGTAGCGATGGGGGCCCGCTTTCGACCTCATTATTCCCCCCTTTATTTTCCTTTGAGGGCTCCGGGCAAGGTGCTAGCTCGAGCATCTTTTATAGTACCGGATTCACCAAACCCTTAGGAAGGGGGGCCGAACACCGAATCATCTTCGCCCTTGTTAATCAGTCCTGGTCAAAGAGCGATTTCTCATAATGACGTCATGCTAAATGAAAGATGGTGTGTTCGGCTAAAGGATTACTTACTTGGTCGGCGGTACGGTTGCTGCTCAGGCCCACGTCCTCGGTAGTATCCAGACACTCTATTTGGGGTCCGAAGAATGATTTGTACATCTCCTTGTGCGTCAGGCCGAGGAAATTCTGAATAGTGCGCGGCCCTTCTGGGTTGAACTCCCACATGCGGAGGGGCCGGCATTTGCAAGGCTGGACTCGACGAACCAGCATGACTTGCACCGCCATAACCAGACTGAAATCTTCTTCGAAGAGATATTAAATTTGTCTTTGCAGTATAGGCACGTCCTTGGTTCGACCCCAGCTCATCCCTCTACTAATCCATGAGCCCGAGCAGAAAGCAGGGGCGGCCACCCAAATGGCACTTCTGGGAGCTGTGATGTAAAACCTCTCCTGCTGCCATAATCTGGACACCTCTGTAATGGAACCCTTTGGCCATGGAGCTCCAGCGATATTGCTTATTAATGCGCCTCCGCACGCTGCATGCTGCCCCTCGACCATCTTCGGCTTCATGTCAAAGGTCTTGAGCCACAGGCCGAAGTGAGGGGTAATGCGGAGGAAGGCCTCACATACGACAATAAATGTCGAGATGTGGAGAAAGGAGTCCAGGGCTAGATCGTGGAAATCTAGCCCGTAATAGAACATCAAACCCCTAACGAAGGGATCCAGGGTGAGGCCTGGACCTCGGAGGATGTGGGAGACGAACACGGCGCTCTCGTCGGGTTCGGGAGTAGGGATGACCTGCCCTCGGGTGGGCAGCCTATGCGAAATTTCAGCGGTCAGGTATCTGGCCTCCCTCAACTTCTTGATATCCTCTTCCATAATGGATGAGCGCATCCACCGGCCTTGAAGGCTAGATCCGGACATGATTGATGGTCCGAAGCACCTGACCTGGGCTTTGGGTGTTAGAACTCAAGGCGGGGGAAGGATTCGATTGAGCACGGGAGGGAAAAAAGTAAAAGCCTTGTCCCTTTATAAAGAGGGTGAATATCAAGCGTCCTCTCCGTAGCTGTTTGCGACTTGCCTATAATCTAGGAGTCCTAGACACGGTTGGGTTACCCACGACCGTATTGATGAGAATCCCGTAATTAGGGGAACACGATCTCTGCTTTGACCAGACGTGTCAAGAAACCGCCTCGCGTTATGTGTGGAGCTGGTTAAAGAAAAACGGTTTGAATAATCACCGAGCCATGGCATGATGTCATGTTGCCAAAACGTGTCAGCAGATTAAGATTTGTGGAAATATTATTCTCTCTACGGTGGTATGTGGAACTTATTTTGTATGGTCGGACACTATCCTTGTATTCAAATTCTTCTGTGATGTGTTCGTAGGAGGAACCCGCCTTGCAATGCTGAAGACAACACTGCGCGCTGGACTCATCGTCATTGAAGCCTCGTTCAAGGGCTACTGAGGGAGTCCTGGATTAGGGGGTCTCCGGACAGCCGGACTATATCCTTTGGCCGGCCTGTTAGACTATGAAGATACAAGATTGAAGACTTCGTCTCGTGTCCGGATAGGACTCTACTTAGGGTGGAAGGCAAGCTAGGCAATACGGATATGTATATCTCCTCCTTTGTAACCGACCTTGTGTAACCCTAGCCCCCTCCGGTGTCTATATAAACCAGAGGGTTTTAGTCCATAGGACAACATACAATCATACCATAGGCTAGCTTCTAGGGTTTAGCCTCTTTGATCTCGTGGTAGATCAATTCTTGTAATACCCATATCATCAAGAATAAATCAAGCAGGACGTAGGGTTTTACCTCCATCAAGAGGGCCCGAACCTGGGTAAAAAATCATGTCCCCTGCCTCCTGTTACCATCCGCCTTAGACGCACAGTTCGGGACCCCCTACCCGAGATCCGCCAGTTTTGACACCGACAGTGCCATGTCATGACACCAAGCCAAGTTCATGATTTCATGCGTGTTTTGGATTTACAGGAATTAAAAAACAAAGTTTCTCAATGTTTCCAGCCAAGCCACGACGCCCAGATGTTTGAACTTCATTCCCATTTCTTGCACGTGACCTAGAAATTTACCCGATGACAAACATGTGATTTTTCAACCAACTTTGGTGCACTCGAGCATGTGCTTGTATTTCAAATTTGAATTATGCACACGAAGGTGACACGTTCCGGAGGGAGTCCTGGACTAAGGGGTCCTCGGGTGTCCGGACAATTTGATATGGGCCGGACTGGTGGGCCGTGAAGATAGAAGGCAGAAGACCTTTCCCCATGTCCAGATGGGACTCTCCTTTGCGTGGATGGCAAGCCTAGCGTTCAGATGTATTATTTCCTTTGTCTGTAAACTGACTCTGTACAACCCTAGACCCCTCCGGTGTCTACATAAACCGGAGGGTTTAGTCCATAGAGGCTATGACAAATCACACAGGCTAGACTTCTAGGGTTTAGCCGTTACGATCTCGTGGGAGATCAACTCTTGTAACCCATATACTCATCGAATACAATCAAGCAGGACGTAGGGATTTACCTCCATTAAGAGGGCCCAAACCTGGGTAAACATCATGTCTCCCTGTCTCCTATTACCTTTTATGCTCAGACGCATAGTTCGGGACCCCCTACCTGAGATCGGCCGGTTTTGACACCGACATTGGTGCTTTCATTGAGAGTCCCAGTTTGTCTCGAATAGAAGGTTCGATGGCGTGTTCGATCATCAGCAATGATGCCGTTTCCGGGGAAGTTTTCCTTCCCGGCCAGATTTTTTTGTTTGGCGGCTTTGCTTTGCGTTCCAACTCAATTGGTCACATGGAATAGATTGATAGCTACGCCCTTGGTCACCAGATCAGTTTCGTGAACCTAAACTATGTTGCTGATATCCAAGGAGATTTGATCTTCGAAGGGTTCGCGGCCCCGATTAACACTCTGGCCTTAGATCCGGAGCAAATTGTCGTGTCCAAAGATGGGACTTTGAAGCCCGTTGGACTCTCGGCTATGAAACTCGCAATCGAGATCCGAAGGCGACTTTGTCTTTGGCCAGCCCGGAGTCAGGCTAGGTGCCCCCATTATGGAAAGGCCAGAATCGCCCGAACTCTAGCTCCGAACTGTCGAAGCCTGCGCTCAGCAAGCATGGCCAAGAGGCCTCTGCCCTGGCCAGCCCGCGGACTCTCGTTTCCCCGTCCAACCCTTGCTCTTAAATGAGGCTCTAGACTTGATACGGTCCCACCCCATCACAGAGGAATCGCCTCCGAACTATGCCCACCCCGGACTAGAGGCTGAAGACAGCGAATTTTACATCCCACCCACCACCCACTTCATAGCCACCGTCGAGGGCTTACCCCTCCGAAGACATCGACGGTATGGACGACGATGCCGGAGACGCACAAGGCCAAGACCCGCCGTTTACCAGACGTTGGCCGGCCACCTCCACATATGAAGTGTACAAGGTGGACATACCCAAAGAGGACAAACCTGATGAGGTACCGCCGAAGCATCAACGCCAGCGATGCCGCACAAAATTGCATCGTGGCAAGGACAGTAATACCGGTCAGAGACGGTCACACTCCAGAGGACGCTGAAGACCCCAAAGCCCCTGTCGAGCCCACATCCGAACAAGATGATGTGGAGGAGGGGCAAGGTAACCCTGATGATCCGGTCGGGAACCAGGATTCGGAAGATAGTAACTATCTACCGCTCTTCGAGGATGATGTCAGCCTCGGCAATGAAAATTTCATCGTGCCAAAGGAACCCCTCGAGCAGGAGAACTTTAAGCGCCAACTAATCGCCACTGCAAGAAGCCTAAAAAAGAAGTAGCAACAGCTCCAAGCCGAACATGATACACTCAATGACATATGGACTCGGGTCCTAGCCGCTGAAAAATATGGCCTTCAATGCCCAACAAAAAGTTATCCAAAGTGTCGGCTACTGCCACAATTCGATGACGAGGCCGTCAAGCAAATCCCATCAAAACCTGGCCGCACTGATAAACCAGACCGGCCACCACGCGTGTGAGACAAAGCGGCCACCCACGCTGAACACCAACCCACACCACCTCGTCGTAAGAGAAAAGAGACAGCGGCTCCAGGATACACCTACGACCTACGACATGACCTTGACAATAGAGCAAGCCAAGCCAGATCAATCTATGGATGATGGGGGCATGCCCCAATGCGATAAGACGGCCATCAGGCCTGGCGCAATAGGCACAACCTCACCCGAGCCGAAAACCGTATACGGACTTCATCTGAACTACGTCGTGATGTCGCCTGATAAAGATGCACCGCACACCCCTTATGTTTCACTGATGAGGTAATGGAGCACCAGTTCCCAAAGGGGTTTAAACTCGTGAACATTGAATCTTATGATGGAACGACATATCTCGCAGTATGGATCGAAGATTTTCTTCTCCACATCCACATGGCTCGCGGTGACGATCTCCATGCCATCAGGTACCTCCCCCTGAAACTCAAGGGACCAGCACGACACTAGTTAAACAGCTTCCTAGAAACTCCATTGGTAGCTGGGAAGAATTGGAAGATGCCCCAAAGTACTTATGTTCGGCCTCCAGACGTCGATGACCTTAGTCACATAGTCCAACAACCCGGAGAGTCTGCCTGAAAGCTTTGGACTAGGTTCTTATTTAAAAAGAAGCAAATTGTCGATTTTCCGGATGTCGAAGCCCTCGCGGCCTTTAAACACAGCGTCCGTGACGAGTGGCTCACCTGACACCTCGGCCAAGAAAAACCAAAGTCCATGGCAGCTCTCACCGCACTTATGAGCCACTTTTGCGCGGGAGAAGATAGCTGGCTAGCTCATAGAAGCAACAACACCAGCGACTCAGGCACCTCTGATGCCCGAGATGGCAATGGCAGGCCACGACGCAACAAACACAAATGTTGAAGCAAAAATGAAGATACCGAATGCATGGTGGTCAACGACAGATTTAGTGGCTCTAAACCTGGTCAGCGGAAGAAGCCATTCAAAGGGAACAAAGATGGTCCAACTAGTCCAGAACGAATACTAGATCGGCATTGCCAGATCCATGGCACCTCGGACCAGCCTGCCAATCATACCAACATAAATTGTTGGGTCTTTAAACAAGCCGGTAAAATAAACACCGAACATAAGGGGAAAGGGCCACCTAGCGAGGATGATGTTGAGCCTCGCCCATCAAACACAGGGGTCAAAAAAAATTCCCCCCCCCCCCCGAGGTAAAAACAGTAAATATGATCTACGTCACGCATATCCCCAAGCGGGAGCACAAGTGCGCACTAAGGGACATCTACGCCATAGAGCCAGTTGCCCCAAAATTCAATCCATGGCCAGCCTTTCTAATCACTTTTGATCGCAGAGACCATCCAACCACTATCCTTCATGGAGGTTCGGCAGCATTTGTCCTCGATCCAATTATCGATGGATTCCATCTCACGCGAGTCCTTATGGACGGCGGTAGCAGTCTTAACCTGCTTTATCAGGACACTGTCCGAAAATGGGTAATGATCCGTCAAGAATCAAGCCCACTAAAACCACCTTCAAAGGAGTGATACCCAGCGTAGAGGCCCGAGAAAGAACCGTCCGACGTTTTGCTCCGCGGCTTCACCGCACTTCTTCCTGGAGTCTCCATCACCCCAGGCAAGCCACAATACCCACTTGCATGATAGTCAGGCAGTAGCCATTATTTCCAACTTGATTATTTATTAAATGTTTGCTTGCTTAAAATATGGTTATAGTTGTTTCGATAATGCTTATGGATTCATGCTTACTTTCTTGCTATGTTCTTATGCACATAGTTGTCATGCCCTACTAGTTGTTAGTATTCCTTGCATATGCTTATGCTTGCTAGTAGTATATGTTGATGTTTGTAATGGTCTTCGGTGCATGACTGCCGTCTGTCCCTGGTACCATTGTTACGCATGTTCCATTACATCCAGTTGGTTAAATGCTTGCATGATGGCATTGTTGATATGTTCTTGAATGATGTTTATTGTTGATGCTAGTGGTCATGTTATGCTATGAGTAGTGTTGTACTGGTAATATTCATGCTCTTCATTATGCCATGCTCTGTTGGAGATGATTCATTGTTGATATGGTGGCTAGTTATGTTGCACCCGTGCTTATGTTGATATCGTGCGCATACATTGTAATTGTATCATGTTATTTTATCACGGCTCAACATATTTGCATTCAAGTTTAACCGGATTAAATTGAACTTGAACACCTATTGGCTGAGTCATGGTGCCACCATATCGAACTGACCAGTGCAAGCACGCTTACCTTTATGGGAAGGTCCTAACTGGGTCTATTATCATGCCTCTCGTCGGTGCCTCCAACTAGGGAAGTTTATGGGTGTGCGGTACCCTGGCCCGGTAAGCAGACATAACCTTGTGTGCCCGTTGTTATTATTATTATGGATCCGGTCCCCGTGAGGGACGGTCCCCGTGAGGGAAATTTGGCCACGTCGGTGGTCGTTGTGTCTTTGGTAGACACGGGGCCACCCAGGACTAGCCCAGTTGGGAGTGGGTCAGAGTGGCCGGGAGAGTGTCATGACAATAGATCAGTTTTTTCGGAACGCCGTTGGTCAACCCGGATGGGAGTGCGAGGCCATGGGTTCCGTAGTGTGGGTACAGTGTACTAACCTCTGCAAAGTGTTTATTAAATCTCTCGATAGCCGCGCCCATGGACAAGGGCCCAGTTCGTAGTTGGTCACACTGTGAGTCAACAGTAATAATAATAATGTGCTTAATAACAACCCCGGTTCGATGATGAGATAAGTTGGCTGTGATCGCCGGAAGGATCACTGTTTGATACCAAGTGTAGGTCATGGTTGTGATCGCCGGAATGATCACCGTGGAATCGAGGATACTGAGTTGTTGGATATTCGTGATGTTGTGCGAGAATCATGGGTGAAGATCAAGCTCCTTGTGGTCATTTGATGATTACTACGGTATTGTTTATACCAAGCTTGATTTGATCCCGAGATGATCGTGTAATGTCTGAAGTTGGTTAGTGATGCATGTGATGGTTACGAGGTTACCCGAGCAGAATAAATGGTGTATATAGTGTCATCATGTTGCATGCTAGTATCCTCGGATTAATAGGTTCATGCCATGATCATATTGTTCTAGCGATATTATGTTCATGTTGTTAATTCCTTGTGATCACGATGATCTCATGATAATTCCTTCTTAACCTGTAATTGCCATGCTGTTGTTTGTCTTGAATGCTTCTGGTTATTGTGAGCTTGCAATTACATTCAATGTACTGACCTGGCCTGTCATGCCAGTGTGCAGGTCGTGCCTGGATTGCTTGCTTGTTTCGTGTTGTTCCTGTGTTCGCGATCTAGGATAAACATTCCAGCCAGAGTCCCTATGGATTGGAGTCCATCATCGTCGTTCGTTGTTCCGCTGCCAGTAGTTGTTCCGCTGCTTCGTGTTGTTATGCTGCTTGTATAGAGCAACCATGGTTGGCGTGGTGTCGCTATACCGATGTTATTCATTGTAATATCGGAACGCTTGTATTCATATTCGTGTTGTAATAGAGAGCTGGTTTGTTCTATACTAAGCAGTGTTGTATTCCTGAATACTTCACCTCGATCTCTGGGCTGGAATACGGGGTGTTCCGGTTTCCTCTGATCTGGGGTGCCACAGCCACCGTCTCCTCGAAGACCTCCCGCGGGTGGATCCGAGTGGTGTCTTCGGTGCCGAAGTAGATCCACATCAGGTGGTCACAAGCTCGGAGAGGCTGGATGCATCGACTGAGGAACACCTCCTACTGATCCATGCCAGTCACACCCTCCCGAACTAAATTAATGATCGCACCAACTAAAAGGGACACCTCACCTTTCTATTCTGTGGTTACAATCAGTGAAGAAGGCTGACGGAGTCTCTCCATAGGGAAAAGGGGGAGGCCGGTTGACTGACTAGGAGTCAAGATGTCCTTGCAGTAGAACCAAGTCAATTGCCAACCCCTAACTAACTCAGGAAAGGTCATGTGAGGAAAATTGCTTCTACCTCTAGTTTGGATCCCTAAACCCCCGCACATCTAGATCATGTGCGTCTTTTCAACACTCGGGTTCGCCTTCTTCGCCGACTAAGAACGGCAATTGAAGATGTGTCTGAATAGGCCGCGGTGTGGCTGTCATCCCAGGAAATTTTTGCACACTGAGATGAATGCAGCAAGATATGAGATCGTGTTGGGAGGAAAATGGTGGATCTGGGCGCCGAAGAAATTCAAGAAACCCCGAAAGAATGGATGCAGGGGCAGAGAGAAACCATGCTCGACATGGGTGGTGAGAAGGACACACTCACCCTCGCGCGGCTGGGGCTCAGATTCTCCCTCGGACAGCCTCCAAGATCCATGGGCGATCAGACCATCGTTAGAGAGGTTCTCCAGATCCTCCTTCACCATGGTGGAACTGATCCAGTCCCCCTGGATACAACCAGGCGGCAGACCAGACCGCGACGTCCAGCCCCTCGCCGTCTTCTTGTCCTTCGCCGTCGTCGCCTTCTTCATGAGCTCAAGGGCCACAGTATTGTCCTTTGCCATGGTGGCGGTGCTCGAGCGAGTCAGGCGGAGGTGCGGAGAGCAGGGAGATGCGAGGAGGAGAAGAAGAGAGAAAGGGGAACGAATGGGATGCACAGTGCCTTGCATCGGCAACGATGCATTTTATGGACGCGATTTCGAGTGGCTAACCTATGGGCCCGAGCAATCTTATCACATCCCGCAATAGGTGTTGGCTCGATACGTGGTGAAAAAGGCGGTGTGAAGAATGAGGAGTCCCTGTCTACTCGCTTCGCTTACTGTGCCACGCCCCATCCCGCGTGCTTCTCCAAAATTTTGAATCCTGTGAGATCCGGGAGCTGCAGAGCATTCAATCACACCGAAGATATCAAATCCCAATTCACACGAAGATTTGCAGCATAATTCACTCGGTGATTTCAGAAGCCGAAATCGATCAAGGCAAGTGATGCAGGGTTAAAGTACCAGTATGCTTTCAACACCTTGGTGAAACGCGTCTGAAGCGTTGGATCGTGTTGGAGTCAACTTCAACCCTTCCTCACTCAGACCTCAATCCATTCGGGGGGCTAATGACGATGACATGTACCTAGGGTAGGTTCGTAGGCCGGACGTAGACACCTACCAAAGGACACTACCCAAGAGTCAAAGACATACAAAGTTCTACAGAAGATACCAACTGAATTCACCCTGAAGTGTAATCCGCTCGACGGCAGATTGCACTCAGATATCCCAATACCACTCGACATATTAATTACACTCGACATACACAATAATCACTCGGAGCATAGAAGGCGTACAGTCACCCCAGGATGGCAACGTTCAGGCATTCACTCTGTAGTCATAAAGATCATTAATAACATGTGTTACCAGTAATGCCCCTGTCTTAACTCACCTTGAACCATGTGTAACCGAGGGCTCGAGGGGCCTCGTGCACTCTATATAAGCCACCCCCTTCCTCTGGCACAAGGGTTCACACCCCCGGTAACTTTCACACATATCCAGTCGACCAGCCTTGTCGTAGCTAGGATCCTGCCTCCTCCTACGTACCCCCTACTCTTACTGTCAAAATCTTTCCCATGACAGGCAAGGAGCACCCCTCAAGTGTTCGCTCGTGACACTCTCGCGTAATAACGAGTGGGGCTATACACGCCCCTGAGTCTCCTTAGCGCTGCCCCTGAGCCTCATGGGGGCTGCCACCCACATCTCAGTGGAAGCCCCATGCTCCAAGATGGCGGACGACACGGTGCCCCAATGGCTATGTCCAGGCCCAGTGGAGGCCCCATGCTTTGCATTGGCAGGAAGACTAGAAGACCAGCATAGGTCCCGGACGTGGCTATTTTCCTATCCTTCTCTTGTGGCTGAATCTGCTATTTCTTGGAATGAACTTGTAGCTCTTACGTTGTTGTTGAAAAAAGGGGTGTTCCTAGCTTTTCATTCTCCTAGTTGTTTTTCCTTCGCTTGGTTTCCTTTTTTGCGAAGTTGGCGGGCGCCTGTGGTTCACTCCATCATACCCCGCAAGTGGGGGCTAGGCATGGTGCACACGCCGGCGCTAAAGACGCCCTGAGGGCCCAGGCAACAACAGACGTGGCTTTGCCCGTGTGCAAACCTCTCTGGATCCTCGCGCGGTGCTCTTGAGAGAACTGACAGGCGCGCATCGCCTAGGACCGTCAACAAGTGATCCCTTCTGGACCTTGAACAATGCACAACAACCAAGCATGACAACGACGGTCACCCCTACCCAGGGGTCATGAGTGCTCGAAAAGTAAAAGAGGGATGACAACAGGGAGTGAAAATATCACCTAATACATCGCAGGAAAAATTCGTCCAAGAAATACTTTCGCATCCCCGTGGAGTCACATTTAAAGTTCTGACAAGAAGGCAGGGAAAACAAGCCTAGCAAGGTTCGTCGTCGTCATTGTCTTTGTTGCCATAATCATCTTCAACAGGTCTGACCTCTCCGGCTGCAGGCGTGACCACGTCATCGGCAGGGGCGAGCTCCACGATCAAGTCATCTATGTGATCGTCCACCCAGCCCACCAGGGCATCTTGGATTGCCCCAGGCACGGGGTCTATCATGGCATCAAAATCAAAGTCACGGTTGAAGTGAAGCAGGTGGCTGAAGAAGCGCGAGAACGCATCCCCAGGAAGGTCACGGCTCTTCTCCTCGACAAGTTGGTGTGCCCTTGCGGCCCCTCCATTGAGGTGAGTCATGACCTGGGTGAAGAAGCTGAGGTAGCCGACATCGTCGGATTCAAGCAGGTGGGAGACGCTCTCGTCGCAAATGTTGCTTATGGCCCGGTTGGCCCTCAGCCAAAGGGCCTCGAACATCAAGGAGCACTCACGCTGCAGCTTTGGCAGTGGCCTGCCTAGTCTTCGGCTTTCTCCACATGGGACGTAACGCCTTCAACATACTGATGGAGAAAGGACAGCTCGGCCTCAGCGGTTGCCCGAGCTACGTCAGCGGCCTTCTCGCATTGTTCCACCATAGCTAGCTTCTCCTTGAGGGTGTCGGCCTTGCCCTGCTGCTTGTCGCGCCGCTTGTAGAAGCGAGCCTCCTGGAGCTCCAACTTCTGGCGGTATTCCTCGGCAAGGGTCTCGCGGATCCCCATCACCCTCTCGTTGACCTCTCGGTGGATCCTTGCCTCCCGATAAGCAACGGCATCCTCGGCAATGGCCACATGGCGCTCCATCACTTCCAGCCGCTCGCGCTCCAGGCTTAGCTCCACCGCCTCCAGTGCCAGCATGTCGTCGGGCGTGCGGGGCCTCGCCTCGCTCATGGGCAGCCCGGTCATCGGAGCGGTGAGCGCAACCATGCGAGACGGCACTCGCTACTCAAGGATGGCATTGGAAGATTGGAGCTCCCTCTTGCGTGCCTCCGCCGCTTCACGTCGGCGGTCTGTAGCTCGGACCTCCTCCAAGGAGTGATCGGGAGCCTCCCTCGCCGCGGCCTAGGGGCCCTCCGCCTCCACTCGGGCCTGCTCGCGTTGCAAATGACCGAAGTTGATGGTGACTTGCAGCTGGCGCCATTAGCGTGCTAGGCGCAGGTGCTCTGCCTCGAGGCGGGTGTTGATGTCACCGAGCTCCACCCTAAGGCACCCCAGCGCGCTCGCTGCCTCAAAAAGAAGGTCATGGAGGATGGCGCAGTGCCTGCGTGCAATTTCCAAAGCCCGCCCCGGCCTTCCCCCACGCCACGTCCAGTGCGAGAGGCGTGCGAGGCCTCGCCCACCTCCGGTAGGGGCCCGGGGGCTGGGACTCCTTCGCCCGCTCCTGCGTCCCGAGATGGGGCCTGGCGTGAGCTCTCCCCGCTGCTTGAAGATGGCGTCATCCCGCAGGGCGCCCGGCTACCGGCGAGAATCAGTGGGGGAGCCCACGACACAACATTCATTCCCCAAAGGCCTCCGAGGGAGAAGGGTGCCGGGAGTACGAGTTTGCGGCCTCCCGAGGGCAATCCTGGCTCGTATGCAGGCACCGCCTCGCGCGTAGCCACCATGCTCGTGAGCCCTAAGGTCGTGACGGGATTGGTGCCCTCTGGAGGAGATGCTTCGTATGCGCTCGCCCCCGCGATGGGAGGGATCCTGAGGGGCAAATGTGAGAAGAGGATGCAACACACAAGAGTCAAGGTAAGGGCAAGGTACTTACTCCTCCATGACTATCCACTTCCTCCTTTTTATGGTTCGTGGGACAAGGTCGCAGTGGATCCCGAGCCCCTTCCTCTTGCGGGCTACCCTAGGGTCCGGAAGGGACGCGCTGCAGGCTGGCGCGTAGCCCTCCATGACGGGGACGGCAACTGCGTCCGCAAGCGGGGCTCCTCCCCCACCTCCGATGGGGCTAAGGGCGTCCACCTCAGGAGCACATCGTGGCGCGAGCTCCCTAGCGGCCACCTCAGGAGTGTTTGGCAGTGGCCGCTCCCCCGCGGCCACCTCGGGAGCATGCACCACAGGGCCTCTGAGCATGGGAGTCACCAAGAGAGGGTTGTTGCGAAGCCCCTCGTAACCCTCAAGGAGCAGCCCCACTCGTCGAAGCATGGCATCTTCTCAGCAAAAGCCCTCCCATTTAGGTAGTTGTACAAAGGGCATTCCTCAGGAGAAAGCGCTTCGGGATCCTCACTAGTCAGGAGCTGTAGTGCTACTTCTTGAGCTTGCGTCCATTTTCCCTTGAAGAGTAAAGGGTGATGCAGCAATGTAGAGTAAGTATTTCACTCAGTTTTGGGAACCAAGGTATCAATCGGTAGGAGATAACGCGCAATTCACCGAATACCTACACAAAGAAACAACAACTTGCACCCAACACAGTAATTGGTTGTCAATCCCTTCATGGTTATTTGCACGGCGATATCTGATAGAGATGGATAAACGCTAATGTGATATTTTTGGTATTTTTGGTTTATGAAACAGAAAGTAAAAGATTGCAAAGAAAGTAAATAGGATACTAAAATTGTAGATCGGAAACTTATATGATGGAAAATAGACCCGGGGGGCCATAGGTTTCACGAGAGGCTTCTCTCAAGATAGAAAATATTACGGTGGGTGAACAAATTACTGTCGAGCAATTGATAGAAAAGCGCATAATTATGACGATATCTAAGGCAATGATCATGAATATAGGCATCACATCTGTATCAAGTAGACCGACTCCAGCCTCCATTACTACTATTACTCCACACATCGTCCGACTCCTTCCTGCATCTAGAGTATAAAGTTCATAGAAATGAGTAACGCATTCAGTAAGATGACATGATGTAGCGGGATGAACTCAAGCAATATGAGGAAAACCCCATCTTGTTATCCTTGATGGCAACAATACAATACGTGTCGGTTCCCCTTCTATCACTGGTATCGAGCACCACAGGATGGAACCCAAAGCTAAGCACTTCTCCCATGGAAAGAAAAACCAATCTAGTTAGCCAAACCAAATCGATAGTTCGAAGAGACTTGCAAATATAAAAAATCTTGCATATAAGAATTCAGAGGAGATTCAAAAAATATTCATGGATAAGTTTATCATAAATCCACAATTCATCGGATCTCGGCAAACATACTGCAAAAGAGTATTACATCAGATAGATCTCCAAGAACATTGAGGAGAACATGGTATTGAGAATCAAAGAGAGAAAAGAAGCCATCTAGCTACTAGCTATGGACCCGTAGGTCTGACGTAAACTACTCAGGCTTCATCGGGGAGGTAATGGTGTTGATGTAGAAGCCCTCCATGATCGAATCCCCCTACGGTAGGACACCGGAAAAGGCCCCTAGATGGGATCTCACGGGTACAGAAGGTTGCGGCGGTGGAATAGTGTTTTTGTGGCTCTCCTAGTTCGTTTGGGAATATTTGAGAATATATAGGCGGAAGAAATAGGTAAGTGGAGTCACGAGGGGCCCACAAGGGTGGGGGCACGCCCTACCCCCCTGGGCGCGCCTACCGTCCTTGTGGGTGCCTCGTGGCTTCCATGACGTGTACTCCAAGTCCTATGGATGTCTTCTGGTCCAAGAAAAATCATCGCGAAAGTTTCATTCCGATTGGACTCCGTTTGATATTCCTTTTCTACGGAACTCAATAACAAGGAAAAAACAGAAGCTGGCACTGGGCTCTAGGATAATAGGTTAGTCCCAAAAATAATATGAAATGGCATAATAATGCATATAAAATATCCAATACAGATAATATAATAGCATGGAACAATCGAAAATTATAGGTACGTTGGAGACGTAGCAAGCATCACCAAGCTTAATTCTTGCTCATCCTCGAGTAGGTAAATGATAAAAATAGAATTTTTGATGTGGAATGCTACTTAACATATTTATCCATGTAATTTCTTATTGTGGCATGAATATTTAGATCCGTACGATTCAAAACAAAAGTTTAATATTGACATAAAAACAATAATACTTCGAGCATACTGACAAGGTAATTATGTCTTCTCAAAATAACATGGCCAAAGAAAGCTTATCCCTACAAAATCATATAGTCGGGCTATGCTCCATCTTCATCACACAAAATATTTAAATCAAGCACAACCCCGATGACAAACCAAGCAATTGTTTCATACCTTTGATGTTCTCAAACTCTTTCAACTTTCATGCAATACATGAGCATGAGCCATGGAGATAGCAGTACAGGTGGAATAGACGGTGGTTTTGGAGAAGACAAAATGAAGGAGATAGTCTCACATCAACTAGGCATATCAATGGGCTATGGAGATGCCCATTAATAGATATCAATGTGAGTGAGTAGGGATTACCATGCAACAGATGCACTAGAGCTATAATTTTAGGAAAGCTCAAAAAGAAACTAGGCATATCAGGGGAGTCCCAACTGAGCCCATGACAAGCTCTCACGGTCAACGAAGGAATAGACCTTCTCCCGAGACATTCCGATCAGACTCGGTATCCCGGTTTTACAAGACACTTCGACAAGTTAAAACAAATCCAGCAACACCGCCCGAATGTGCCGACAAATCCCGGTAGGAGCTGCACATATCTCCTTCTCAGGGCACACTCAGATGAGACTAGCTACGAGTAAAACCAACCCTCAAGTTTCCCCGAGGTGGCCCCGCAGGCAGCTCGGTCGGACCAACACTCAGAGGAGCACTGGCCCAGGGGGGCTTAAAATAAGATGACCCTCGGGCTCTGGAAACCCAAGGGAAAAGAGGCTAGGTGGCAAATGGTAAAACCAAGGTTGGTCATTGCTGGAAAAGCTTTATTCAAGGCGAACTATCAAGGGATTCCCATTATCACCCAACCCCGTAAGGAACGCAAAATCCGGGAACATAACACCGATATGACGGAAACTAGGGCGGCAAGAGTGGACAAAACACTAGGCGAGAGGCCGAGCCTTCCACCCTTTACCAAGTATATAGATGCATTAAGATAATAAGATAAAATAATGATATCCCAACAAGTAAATAATGTTCCAACAAGGAACGGTCTCCAATCTTCACCTACAACTAGCAACGCTATAAGTGGGGCTGAGCAAAGCGGTAACATAGCCCATCAATGGTTTGCTAGGACATGGTGGGTTAGAGGTTTGACATGGCAATTTGGGAGGCATGATAAGCAAGTGGTAGGCATCGTAGCATAGGCATAGCAAAAGAGCGAGCATCTAGCAAAGCAAAGATAGTAGTGATTTCGAGGGTATGATCATCTTGCCTGCAAAGTTGTCAGAGTTGACTGGATCCTCGAAGGCAAACTCAACGGGCTCCTCGTTAGCGAACTCGTCTCCCGGCTCTACCCAAACAAGAAAAACAAGCAACAAGGACACAATCAACCACGTGCAAAGCTCAAACAATATGATGCAAACATGGTATGCTATGTGGGATGCGATATGCGATGCATATGCAAGACTTGACAAGGAATGGATGAACCTGGCCTCAACTTGGAAATCCAAGTGTTCCACTGGAAAGGTGAGATGATTTCTCTTGAAAACGATATAAAGAACGTTGTAATCGGAGTCACGGTTTGGAAATGGCAAGCAAATCAAATATGACAACGGTCTGCGATATATAGCAAGTAGCCATCTAAATGCATCAAGATGAACATGATACAGCACCCAAACATGACAACAAAATACATGGAAGGGATCCATTCATGATGCTTAACAAAAGATGAACACCGAGCTACGGCCAATTCATCCATTAACAGGTTCAAACAAGCATGGCAAAAATGCATTTGGTAAACAGATCTCACACTTTGTGAAATTAAGACTTGTCTGGAATTTCAGATCAGATAGCACACTTTGAAGCATGAAAACTATAAGCTACAGGGCCTGAACATGGCAAAGCAAAGCATGACATGGATCTACTCAAAGAGCTTAGCAAAAGTCCCTTAGTGACCTTGAGACAAATGGATCAAAAAATACAATTGCAAGCATGTGAAAATGGCAAAAACATAATCAGATTACAGACTTACTGAAAAACTGGAGCATGCAAATCACATATCGAGTAAGCATGTTTACGAGCTCGATGCACTCACTACAGAGCAAGTCATGACAATCTAAGCATGCACCCATCAAGAATACACATTATACAAGCTAGACATGTCAAGAACAATAATATAGCATGCACGGATCTACTACAACATCCTCGGCAATATCGCTAACAAGTATTCGGTCAGCCCAGATTCACGAAATAGCAAAAGTAGAGCTCGATTGAATCAAGATAGGGTGCTCCATAATTGCAAACAAAGACATGGATGGATATATCACTACAAGATTAACAAATCATCCTTACTGATCATCCTCAAAAGAGGCATGGATCACTAGGAAAACAACATGAACATATGGCATATTGCAATAAACGGAGCAAGGACTTAGTGGAATTGCTAAGTCCCTGAAATCAGCATTAACGAATGCACCATTTGCAAGCTTGTGCTAGTCACCACACACATCACAAAAATACATGGGTTGCACACCTGGAAAGATGGCGAAGCATATAACAAAACATATGTAGAGCTCAGGGGCATATCATGCACACATTAATCATGGCAAAAATGACAAATATCTAATTGGAGCAGCAGATCTGACAATTATCTCAAATGGCATTCTTCCAACAGCATTTCGGGCATCAAGATGAACTCAAATGAAAATGATGCAGTGAGATGAAATGATGCGCTCTCTGAGGCGAACATTTTGATATGCTATATGCCCAAAACGGAGGTACGGATGCGGAGTTACGGCACGATGAACATAGCAATTTTAGTTAGGGTTTCGGGGCAAAAAGTCAATCGAGATAATTAGATCTGAGATTTGCACGCTTCCCGAGGTTCGCCTCGAGCTCGCCGGAGATGGAGTTGACCGCCGGAGTTCGTCGAGGGAGGCGGCGTGGAGCTCGCCGGAGTGGTGGCCAACCGGATCCGCGGTGCGGCGGGGCGGATGCGGCGCGGTGGAGGCGTCGGGCGGCGGTTGCGCGGCGGCCAGAGTTGCAGCCGCGGTCGCCGGCGACGAGGGGGAGTGCGGCGGCGCGAGGAGGCGCTGCGAGGGAGGCGGGCGCTGGTGAAGATGCAGGCGGGCGGCGGGGAACGGGCCGCCCGGGGGCCCGGCTCGGGCTCCCCCGGGCCGGCGGCAAGACGGGCGGCGGCGCCATGTGGCAGCCTGCCACTGGGGCGGGGCGGCGGCGCGACGTGTCCGGCTGGAAACGGACACGTCCGGTGGTGGCGCGAGCGGATCTAGGGTTCTAGGGGTGTTTTGACCCGGGATTTCGAGGAGGGTTCTATAAATAGGCATAGGAGGAGCTAGGAGAGTCCGAATGAGGTGCGGTTTTCGGCCACGCGATCGTGATCGAACGCTCTAGATGATGGAGAGGGTTTTGGTGGGTTTTGGGCCAAATTGGAGGGGTGTTGGGCTGCAACACACACGAGGCCTTTTCGGTCCCTCGGTTAACCGTTGGAGCATCAAACGAAGTCCAAATGGTACGAAACTTGATAGGCGGTCTACCGGTAATAAACCAAGGCCGCTTGACAAGTCTCGGTCCAATCCGGAAATGTTTAATCCCCACACAAGGTGGCGTGAGTTGTGAAACTATTCCACATTGTTTTAAATGAAGGCTAAACTCATAACTCAAACATTCGCTTCTACGATCAGATCGTGGAAACTTTATTTTCTTGGTACGATGATTCTCTAGTTCACTCTAAAATTCTTTGAACTTGTCAAATGTTTTAGACTTGTGTTTCATTAAGGAGATATACCCATATCTGCACAAATCATCTGTGAATGCCACAAAATAGCGATACCCATCGCGAGCCTCAACACTCATCGGACTGCATACATTGGTATGTATTATTTCCAATAAGTCAGTGGCTCGCTCCATTGTTCCGGAGAATGGAGTTTTAGTCATCTTGCCCATGACGCATGGTTCGCAAGCACCAAATGATTCATAATCAGGTGATTCCAAAAGTCCATCCACATGGAGTTTCTTCATGCGCTTTACACCAATATGACCTAAACGGCAAGGCCTCAAATATGTTGCACTATCATTATCAACTTTGCATCCTTAGGCATCAATATTATGAATATGTGTATCACCACGATCGAGATTCAACAAAAATAGACCACTCTTCAAGGGTGCATGACCATAAAAGATATTACTCATATAGATAGAACAACCACTATTCTCTGATTAAAATGAATAACCGTCTCACATCAAAAAAGATCCAGATATAATGTTCATGCTCAACGCTGGCACCAAATAACAATTATTCAGGTCTAAAACTAATCCTGAAGGTATATGTAGGGGTAGAATGCCGATGGCGATCACATCGACCTTGGAGCCATTCCCGACGCGCATCATCACCTTGTCCTCAGCTAATCTTTGTTTAATCCCTTGCCCCTGTTTCAAGTTGCAAATATGAGCAACAGAACCAGTATCAAATACCCAAGCGCTACTACGAGCATTAGTAAGGTACACATCAATAACCTATATATCAAATATACCTTTGTTCACTTTGCAATCCTTCTTATCCGCCAAATACTTGAGGCAGTTCCGCTTCTAGTGACCAGTCCCTTTGCAGTAGAAGCACTTAGTTTCAGGCTTGTGTCCAGACTTGGGCTTCCTCCCGGGAGTGACGGCTTGCTTTCCATTCTTCTTGAAGTTCCCCTTCTTTCGCTTGCCCTTTTTCTTGAAACTAGTGGTCTTGTTAACCATCAACACTTGATGCTCCTTCTTGATTTCTAAATGCGCAACTTTTAGCATAGTGAAGAGCTCGGGAATCGTCTTACCCATCCCATGCATATTATAGTTCATCAAGAAGCATTTGTAGCTTGGTGGCAGTGATTGAAGAACTCTTTCCATAACACTATCATCCGGAAGATTAACTCCCAGCTGAGTCAAGTGGTTTTGGTAGCAAGACATTCTGAGTATGTGTTCACTGATAGAACCGTTCTCCTCCATCTTGCAGCTGTAGAACTTGTTGGAGACTTCATATTTCTCAACTCGGGCATTTTCTTGAAATACTAAATTCAACTCCTAGAACATCTCATATGGTCCATGACATTCAAAACGTCATTGAAGTCCCGATTCTATGCCGTAAAGCATGGCACACTGAACTATCGAGTAGTCATCCGACCGAGCTTGCCAAACGTTCATAACATCTGCATCTGCTGCTACAGTAGGCCTTTCACCTACCGGTGCATGAAGGACATAATTATTCGGTGGAGCAATGAGGCTAATGCTCCAGTTACGGACCCAGTCCGTGTAGTTGCTACCATCATCTTTCAACTTAGCTTTCTCTAGGAATGTATTAAAATTCGGTAGCATGGGCCATTGATCTACAACATAGATATGCAAATCTATTAGGACTAAGTACATGAAAAATTAAGTTCAATTAATCATATTACTTAAGAAATCCCACTTAGATAGACATCCCTCGAGTCATCTAAATGATCACGTGATCCATATCAACTAAACCATGTCCGACCATCACGTGAGATGGAGTAGTTTTCAATGGTGAACATCTCTATGTTGATCACATCTACTATATGATTCATGTTCGACCTTTCGGTCTCTAGTGTTCTGAGGCCATGTCTATACATGCTAGGCTCGTCAAGTTTAACCCCGAGTATTCCGCACGTGCAAAACTTTCTTGCACCCATTGTATGTGAACATAGAGCTTATCACACCCGATCATCACGTGGTGTCTCGGCATGACGAACTGTCGCAATGGTGCATACTTAGGGAGAACACTTATACCTTGAAATCTAGTGAGAGATCATCTTATAATGCTACTTCCGTACTTAGAAAATTAAGATGCATAAAAGATAAACATCACATGCAATCAAAATATGTGACATGATATGACCATCATCATCTTGTGCCTTTGATCTCCATCCCCAAGGCACCGTCATGATCTCCATCATCAGCGGCTTGACACCTTGATCTCCATTGTAGCATCACTGTCGTCTCGCCAACTATTGCTTCTACAATTATCACTAACGCATAGTGATAAAGTAAAGCAATTACATGGAGCTTGCATTTCATACATTAAAGAGACAACCATAAGGCACTTGCCAGTTGCCGATAACTTATATGAAACATGATCATCTCATACAATAACGTATATCACATCATGTCTTGACCAATCACATCACAACATGCCCTGCAAAAACAAGTTAGACATCCTCTACTTTGTTGTTGCAAGTTTTACGTGCCTACTACGGGTTTCCAGCAAGAACCTTTCTTACCTACGCATCAAAACCAAAATGGTGATTTATCAAGTTTGTTGTTTTAACCTTCAACACGGACCGGCCGCACTCAAATTCGATTGAAATAAAGTTGGAGAAACAGACACCCGCTAGCCACCTTTATGCAAACCAGTAGCAAGTTTGTCGGTGGAACCGGTCTGATCAACATGGTCATGAAGGTTGGTCCAGGTCGCTTCATCCAACAATACCGTCCAATCAAAACATGACATTGGTGGTAAGCAGTATGACGATCACCGCCCACAACTCTTTGTGTTCTACTCGTGCATATCATCTACGCATAGACCAGGCTCTGATGCCACTGTTTGGGAACGTAGCATGCAATTTCAAAAAAATTCCTACAATCATGCAAGATCTATCTAGGAGATTCATAGCAACGAGAGGGCGAGAGTGTGTCCACATACCCTCATACACCGAAAGTGGAAGCGTTAGTTTAACGCGGTTGATGTAGTAAAACGTCTTCTCGATTCAATTGATCAAGTACCAAACATACGGCACCTCCGAGTTCTTCACACGTTCAGCTTGATGATGTCCCTCGAACTCTTGATCCAGCAAAGTGTTGAGGGAGAGTTTCGTCGGAACGATGGCCTGGTGATGGTGATGGTGAAGTGATCCGCGCAGGGCTTCCCCTAACCACTATGACAATATGACCGGAGCAGTAAACGGTGGAGGGGGGCACTGTCACGCCCAATATGCGACCCTATCCTAGAGGAACTAGAAGGTTCCACCAAGGATAGAAGCGCATATTGAAGACGCTATTGCAAGGTGGATATCATTACATCGTACCATTACATATTAGTTGGGGATACATACAAAAGGCATACAAATGCCACATGAATACATCAAACATCATACAAGAGAACAACATCCAACTACAGATGAAACACAAACAAAAACTCAAATGACATCCACCCTGCTAGCGTAGGCTGCCGACCAGGAACCTATCCCAAGATCGACGACGAAGAAGAAGAACTCCAAAACAACTAAACAACGCTCTCACGTCATGATCATCACATTACCTGTACCTGCAACTGTTGTTGTAGTAATCAGTCAGCCACGAGGACTCAGCAATCCCATTACCATGGGTATCAAGACTAGCAAAGCTTAATGGGTATGGAAAGGATAAGTGGTGAGGTTGAAACATGTGACTAAGCATTATATCGTGATTACCTTGCGAGTACAAGAGTAAGATGAGAAAGTACGCAAACAGTCGCAAACTAGTAATGATCAAGAAGTGATCCTCAACTACATACGTTCAAACATAACCCCACGTCGTGGAGCTAGGAGAGGGCTATGGAGGTGCGGTTCGCCCAGGAGGCCAGGTGGTGGACGCCGATTGGCTCGGCGGCGGCGGCTGGACTCGTACGGCACGGGCGGACATGTCCGGCGGCACGGAGGAGCTATGCTAGGGTTTCCCCTGAGATTTGAGGAGGGGGAGGTGTGTATATAGGCATGGGGAGCTAGGAGAGGTCTATGGAGGTGCATTTTTCTCCCACACGATCGAGGTCCAACAGCGAAGAGCATGGAGGGGGTTTAGATGGGCTAGTGGGCTTTTGTGAAGGGGTGCTGGTCTGCAAAGTGAAAGAGGTCCGGCGGTTAATGCAGTTAACCGTCAGTGCATCAAACAACCTCCAAATGGAACGAAATTTGACAAGCGGCCTACCGGTGATATACCAAGGACAGTCGACAAATCTCGGCCCATTCCGAGAACATTTTTCTCCCGCTCACCAAACGAGATATGGAAGGTGCGGCGATTGCATGTGAGAGTATCGGATTCCAAAACGGACAACTGAGAAAGCTGGGAAACCCGGACGGATGCAAGTTTTGAAAAATATGATGACGAAATCCACATGATATGCATATGATGAATGGAAAAGTGCAACACGCAAGCGAATGACATGGCAACGACGGCGATTAACTGGAAGACACCTGGTGCATCAGTCTCGGGGCACTACAACTCTACTCCACTAAAAGAAGATCTCGTCCCGAGATCTTAGGAACGAGACAGAAGTAAAAGAGGTTGAGGAGGAATAAGAGCGCAAAAGAGAAGGTGAAGAAGATCGAGAGGAGTCATGTAGAAAAGGGGAACGACGATTATGACAATAATCAAAAGCTCAAGGAATACGATAAACTCTGAAACCACTCCAGTTAGAACAAGATAGAGAAGGAATAAGAATGAAAGAATTGAGATAGCATCCCAGTTGAACATGGAATGGAATAGAACATGAACTTGACAAGATTGAACGATACTTGACGAGAGGGACAAAACAATGCCTCCGGAAGAATTGAAAGAGTTGAGTGAAAAGAATGAACAAGAGAATGACATCTTCTACCACAATTGAATTTGAAAACCATCCTTATGAAGAAGGGTTGAACAAAGTTGTTGGAAATTCACCAATGAAAACACCTCAAAACTATGAGGTTATAACCGGCCACAAACGGAAATGGTTGAATAGATGAGAAGAACGAAGAAATGCAAAAAATACACTTCAAAAGAATACGGAGAATTAATTGCACTTCGAGACGCAAGAGGAAAATATAGTTGAGCTCCTTGAACAAGAACCTTGATGAACACTTGCGGAATGAATTATCTGATGAAGCACCATGAAGAACTCCGGTAACAAAAGGATGATGAGATAGAATTGAGGGATGAAAAGAATACTATTAAATCCTTGTGATGATTTATACGGAGGTTCCGATGAGACAAGTGAGAAAACATGGAACTCCGGAAAAAGAAAAGATGAACACCTTAGAACCGAGAGATAATTCATCACGAACAATCTCCGAAGGAAGGAATTAATCCACTTGATGAAAGGAGGATAAGAATTATGTTATGCTTATCCTTCATCAATTAAATTGCTGACAAGCAATGGATTTGCATACTAATTATTCTCGTTGAAGGAGATTAAGGGGATATATAGCGCAAAAGTTGAGAAAGTCTTCATGAACCACTAGTATGATTGGAAAGAACGAATGAATTGATATGATAACAAGGGAAAAGGAATCTTGAACGATCCACCATAAGAATTGAAATGAATGACGAAAAGAGAATGACTCTCTAGAAAGCATTACAAACGCACAAAGATACTTGAAGGAATTCAGAGACAAGGGAATGAAGAGATCCAGAACTGATTAAAGAATGGTTGAATGAAGCACTAGTACAAATATGGGAGCGAACGAAGTGGCATCAGTTTAGAATAATTGGAGAACCAAGCTGAGAACTTGGAATGAAGAAATATTCCGAAATGAAGGCCTTTGGATAATCAAAACAGAAAAACAACTCCTGAAATACTCCGGATGGGTAAGAAAAGAATTACTGACAAACGAAATAATTTGCGAGAATAATTTGAAGCTAGAACCATGAATCTACGAGAGAACATGCAAGATTTAAAAGAAAACTCTTCTTCGGTCTTCAAATGATGAGAATCACGACGAGGAACACCGCCAAAATTGTTGAGGCACTCCGGGAGAATGAAAACCGAAGAGGTTGAGCCAACAATGAAAATAATTTGAAATCAATCTTGGAAAAGCATCTGACTGGTGAAATTTATTCTTACGTGAAACTGCGAAAATAATTTGAGAATAACTCTAAGAAAATTATAAGAGTTAGGTAAGATCCTGGGAAAAGACCTGTGGGTCAGGGCCCACTGAAAATAAACGTTATTGGAAAGGATTGTTGGAGAGAGAGATGATGCACCGGAACAACTAAAAGACTTGAATGAGGTGACAACCTCGAATTAATTGAATGCAAACATGAATCTTCTGAGATGTCTTGAGCATCCGCAAGGATAAACTGGCGAGAGGCAAACGAGCAAGCGGAAACACTTCAGTGAAGGAAATAATGTGATCAATCCGAAAAAACTTGAATTGGATCCATTGGAAAGAAATGAGACGAACAATGATTAACAAACCAGAGTTGACCGGTTGAGACAATTGAGGAAAGACTGAATAGGCTCCGTGTGAATGAAATTGATGCTCGAATAGAGGCTCAAATTGCGGGAAGAAAAAGGGGTGGGGCGGGAAGAAAAAAGGCAACTTGGAACAGGGATTCAACGAATAACTTGGAGAAAAAAACATCGGCTGAAATAATTGAGGAAAGAATTCAAGGGCTTCACACGAGTAGGTTGGATACGCGACTACGGACTCCGGCTCTGCGAAGAAAAGGGTGGGTGGGGTGGAAAAAGAAAGACAACTTCAGATGACATTGTCTATCTTCCAACGGGGAAACAACATCGTTGAGAAAGAACTGAGGATTGATCTTGCAAAGACAAAGAGGGTCGAATCGAATCAAAGAGAAGTGTGCTGGATGAGAAGAGTTAACATCGAAATGAACGAAAACTAACTGCGTGATCCTAAAAAAATTGAAGGGGAAGATGAGTAAGTCAAAACACTTATGTCAAGATTTCTCACTAGAGCGATGAAGCGGGCTGAGGAGTAAAAAGAAGTCCTACTCTTCGATATAACTAGACTCTGAAAATGGTTTTCTTCTAGACTCACAATGGCCAACTACGGTCAATCAACGGGGCTCCTAAGGTCAGTCGAGGCTCTGATCCCAACTTGTCACGCCCAATATGCGACACTATCCTAAAGGAACCCGAAGGTTCCACCAAGGATTGAAGCGCATATTGAAGACACTTTTGCAAGGTGGATATCATTACACCATACCATTACATATTAGTTGGGATACATACAAAAGGCATACAAATGCTACATGAATACATCAAACATCATACATGAGAACAACATCCTACTAAGAAAGTAGGGCCTCTCCTTTTGCACCCCTTTACTTGTGCACAGGCAGTCAGGGCCGCACCCGCGGCCACACTAACAAGGGCAGATGAGGGATGCCGGAGCACAAGACAACCAAAGCAACGCCAAGACCAGAGGCACAAAGAGAGCAAGGGGGCGAGGTGGACTCCCCTGGCAAGACCCTTGTCGGGGTGGCTTCCACAGCCTCGGCAAGATCCTTGCCGGGCAAGTTGCCTGACGCCAGCAGAGCGCTCCACCCTTGAGCCCAAGGGGTTCCAACACCATATTGGAACCAAGGTCTCGGGAGGCACCTCCGTGGTAGCATGCAGATCTTTGTAGAGATCATAGATACACAAGATCAGATGAGAACCAGAAGACGACAATCCTTGACGAGATCCTTGCCGAGGATATCCATGAGACACCAGAGAAGATCCTTACCAGGGACGACTCTAGTGCCACAGCGAGACCCTTGCCGGGCCCTCGGCAAGATCCTTGCTGAGGATGCCTGCAGGGCCGCAGTCGGGCCCGCGTTTGACAAGACTCCACCGCCGCTCCCATGTGGCTGCCAGCTCGATCAGCTGGGCAGGCGCCTGCATGGCAGCGCGCGGCCTCTACACCATCTCAGCAAGCACCTGCGTGGTGGCATGCAGATCTTCGTCAATGCTAAACCACCGCGCCATCCCAGCAGCCGGCAAACGTGGCGCTAAAAGGACTCGTCAGCTTGGACGCGCGTCAGAGCCAGGCGAGGCGATGACAGCTGGGACGAGCTTCTTTGTCGTCCCCAATTAAGCAACAGGGGCACGTCGGCAGCTCATTAAATGCATTTGTTCAACGATGGCAGGGGATAGACTCAGCCCCTATACACCTTTCCACCTCCTGTGTGCCACTGTGTCAACCCCTTTTTGTCTATAAAAGGAGGCCCAAGGCATACTGAAGGGGTATTCGGATCTTTTGCACTAGAGAGCCACCGCAGCTAGTTCAAGAACACAAGAACACCTAAATATACATCAAAGCAGGACTAGGGATTTACGCATCCCCGCGGCCCGAACCTGGGTAAACGATTTGTGTGCTGACCGCCAGACCCGCTCTTTGCACAACCCTACACCCGCCAACCGTAGAAGGGGTCCCAGTGACCCCATAGATGTCGTTTCCAACCGACATCTCTGGCGCGCCAGGTAGGGGATGCGCAGTTGTGAGAATCCAGTCTAGCAGTTAGTTTAGCCGTTCTTCATCACCATGGCTCCCAAGAAGAAGATGGTCACGATGATCGGCTCGCCAGGGGCCGAACGGCCCGTACCAGTATGGGCGAGTGGTGGGGCGGTTGCGGACGGAAGCCGAGGCGTGGCTCGCAAACACCCGCATCGCTCTGGCAGCCAAAGCCTGGCGAGCGGTGTCATTCATGCGCGGGATGATGGGCCACATGCCACCTAATCGAAAGACAGAGCCAGGCCCCCCGTAGGCGGCACGGGGCCCTCCAGGGGCGTCGTCGTGCCACCCACGAGAGGCGCGGCGACTTTTGAGGTGCCTACGTCGGCGCCCCCGACGCGGTCTTCCCAGGTTGTGCATGACGAGTAGCGTCACCACGCTGGTGACCCTAGGACTATCGTGGGAAGAGTCCCGTGCATCACTCGCGGGACATAGAAGGCCTGCACGCGCACTGAGGCACTAGCAAATATGGCGTGCAGCCGCCAGGCCGTGATAGAGCTCCTTCTAATGTGGTTAGAAGTCGGAGCGCATCACGGTCCACGCACCTTTAGCCACCACCCACGCCAGCAGAAGCCCTGGCAAGCGCGCAATTGCTCCTCGACTTTCCTCCTGCTGCGAAAAAACTCGATGAGTGGAGAACCACCATCCGAAGCCTCATCGGCGTTGCCAACAAAGATGAGCCACGACAGGCGGGACCCTCTGGCCGGCGCTTCGTCGAGCCACCGCATGCCAGTGGTGGAAGGATCAGCGGCGCTGCAGTCACGGTGCACTCTCCTCCTCCACACCAGCCACCGCGGGTGTCTATCCCTCGTGACGACGTTTGTGATAACATTTCCGTAGCGTCGTCCGACCCACGGACCCACCGCGATCAATGCCAAGTTCGTCAGGAGCGAGCCCGTGAAGACGCTCGAACCACCATCGAGCGCCGGCGTGATGCACGCCTTCAGTCAGATAGGCGGGCGGAGCCCACTATGGACCACCCAACACCAGGGGGCTCTGGGGACCTACCCTACGAGGTGGGATGCCCAGCCTTTACACGTGAGCTGCGGCAGTTCCAGTGGCCCTCCCACCGCACATTCAAAACAGACGTTGGCAAGAAGTACAACGGTAAGACCCACCTGTTAGAGTTCCTCAGCATCTACACCATCGCGATGCAGGCTGCTGGAGCCCGCGACTACAAGGTGCTTGCTAATTACTTCCCGCTGGAACTCAAACCCAATGTCATGTCATGGCTGATGCACTTGCCGGCGGATTCCATTTCTTCTTGGTCGGACTTGTGCCATGAGTTCGTTTGCGCCTTTACCGGGGACCACCAAGCTCATGGCCAGGCGAGCGATTTGCATATCATCCCCCAGAAGGAAGGTGAAACCCTGCGCAAGTACATACACAGGTTCAACCGGGTGCAATACAACATCCCAGATGTTCATCCCGCCGTCGTGATCAGCGCATTCCATTAGAATGTGCGCAACCACAAGATTCGTGAAGAGCTGGCGATGAACAAGGTCAAAGATGTGGCTGAACTTTATGTTCTAACCGATAGGTGCGCTCGGGCTGAAGAGGGGAGGAAGTACCCTGGAGAGGACGCTGGCATGGAAATCGACTCCACTGATGAAGATACAGCGACCACGAAGAAGAAGGGCCGGTGCCGCAACAGGAAGCGCAATAGCAAGACCGTGCTTGCCGTTGAGTGACCCGAGGACACCGGTACGGACAAGAAGGCCAAGGCAGACGACCCCGTCAAAGAAATTGCCGGGTGCGCTGCTTGCCGGGCATTGGCGGCTACCGACAAGCCACGAGGCTCCGACAAGCAATATTGCAAGATCCACTGCACCAAGGGACACGACCTCTAGAACTGTCGGCAAGTCGATCTGCCTGCTGAGAAGAAAAAAGCTGAGTTTGAGAGGCGGGACAAGGAGAAGGGCCAGGCTGGCGCCGAGGGGTTTGGCAAGAATCGTGGCGGCCAAGGAGGCTGCCGCGGAAAGGATAATCAGCAAGAGAGGCCTGCCCTGGGCTGCGACAAGAAGCAAGGAGATGATGATCATGATGAAGACAACGAGTCCGCCGAGCACGAGTTCCAGAAGGCTACAGAGGCCATGTGCATCAATGGGGGCGCCTCGCTGCACACTTCTCACCGCCAGCTCAAGCAGTGGGCGCGTGAGATAACAGCAACGGAACCATCACTCGATGCTCAGAGGCCACTGAAAATGGTCCAGCACGCCTATCATTTTCGACGCCGAGGACCACCCTGATCGCACAACTGTGGTCAGGTGTTTGCCGTTGTTGGTCTCTCCAACAATACGCAACCTCAAGGTGACGAAGATGCTAGTTGATGGCGGGGCCGGTCTGAGCTTTATCTCGCCCGTTGTGATCAAAAGGTTACAGATTCCAAATGGAGACCTCAAAGAGACTGGCATGTTCCAAGGGGTCAACCCGGGTAGGAGTCAGCCGAAGGTAAGGTCACGCTGCCCGTGAC
Source organism: Triticum urartu (assembly GCF_003073215.2). Classification (NCBI taxonomy): domain Eukaryota; kingdom Viridiplantae; phylum Streptophyta; class Magnoliopsida; order Poales; family Poaceae; genus Triticum; species Triticum urartu. The sequence continues at coordinate 185,775,973 of NC_053025.1, read as the reverse complement.
GTTCGGAGGCGAGTTAAACTACAGGACAGAGAGGATTGTTTTCGATGTAGACGAGATCCCCTTGCCCTACAACGGGATTGTCGGCCACTCGACACTAACCAAGTTCATGGCAGCGTCGCATTACGCCTACAACACGCTGAAGATGCCGGGGCCGATGACCATCATCACCATCCCTTCCGACAAGAAGGATGCACTGATCTGCGCCGACCAACTCTATCGGGAAGTAGTTGCAGCGACTGCCGCCAAGGCACTCGCTCCTGCCGCTGGAGCCTCGGCAGGGAAGAAGACCGGCAAGACCTCTCTCACCCACTCCGGCAAGCGCACCTATTCGGAGTGTTGTGCTCCTGTCGAGGACGTGCTAGAGGGCTCCACCGGCAAGAGCAAGAAATCTAGAGCTGCGCCGCCAGAGACCAAGAGGGTGTCCATCAAGGATGATGGTACGGGAGGGGCTTTCACCATAAGCTCCACCCTAGACAGCAAATAGGAAAGCGCTCTCGGCACCTTCCTGCAGGCGAATGTCAATGTTTTTGCATGCCAAGCATCTGACATCCCCGGCGTTCCCAGGGAGGTGATTGAGCACCATCTTGTTGTCTGTCCTCATGCGCGACCCGTCAAGAAGAAGGCCAGGAAGCAGGCATTGGAACGGCAGGAGTTCATTATGGAGGAGATAAGGAAGTTAGAAGCGGCAGGCTTGGTGAGAGGAGTACTCCATTCGAGGTGGTTGGCCAATCCGGTGGTGGTGTGCAAGGCGAATGGGAAGTGGAGGTTGTGTATTGACTACATAGATATCAATAAGGCTTATCCCAAGGACCCTTTCGTTGCTGCGCATTGACTAGATTGTTGACTCCACGGCCGGATGTGATATGTCATTATTCCTTAACTCCTACTCGGGGTACCACCAAATCTTCATGGCGAGAGAAGACGAAGAGAAGACATCGTTAATCACCCCATGTCGCACATATTTCTTTTTACGGATGCCTTTTGGGTTGAAGAGGACTGGCTCGACGTTTGCAAGGGTAGTCCCGATTGGTTTTGAGCCCCATCTACATACAAATATGGAAGCTTATATGGATGACATAGTAGTCAAAATCAAAGACAGGGCGACACTTGTACAAGATTTGGAAGAGACGTTTGCGAATATGCGCAAGATCAACCTCAAGCTGAACCCTGAGAAGTGTGTCTTTGGCGTTCCGTCCGGCAAACTTCTCGGGTTCTTTGTGTCACGGCATGGGATCGAGGCGAATCCAGACAAGATGAAGGGTATTGAGCAGATTATGGAACCCAAGTGGATCAAGGACGTGCATAGGCTCACTGGTTGCGTTGCTGCCATGAGCAGATTCATCTACAGGTCTGCATCCCTTTTTCAAAATCTTGAAAAGGCGGGCCCAATGGAGTGGACCCCAGAGGCCCAAGCAGCGCTGTAGGATTTGAAGAAATACCTCTCCTCTACACCGATACTGGTTGCGCCAAACCACAAGCAACGTTGCTGCTATACCTGGTGGCAATGAACCAAGTGGTCAGTGTCGCACTAGTCGCGCAGAGGGACCTCGACAAAGAGGCAAGGCCCCCGGCGGAGTCCGATGCTAGCAGGGCAGGGCCTGTGCAACTAGACGAAGTGTTGCACAAGAGGAAAATGATGCAGCACCCAGTTTACTTTGCCAGCTCCCTCTTGCAGGGGGCTAGATCAAGGTACTCCGGTGTGCATAAATTTCTCTTCGTCCTCCTTATGGCCTCGAGGAAGCTGTGTTATTACTTCCAAGCACACGAGATCACCGTCGTCACCCGCCTCCCGTTGCAACGGATATTGCATAACCCAGATGCAACCAGGAGAATTGTGGTGTGGGTCGTGGAGCTGTCAAGCATTGGTTTGAAGTTTGAAAGCACTTTGACAATCCAGAGCATAGTCTTGGCGGATTTCATTGCCGAATGGACCTCAACGCCAGACGAAGAGATCCAGAAGACCACCCTCCCTGGCAAGGTGGCAAGCCGCAACTGGATCATGTACATTGATGGGGCTTTCTCGCTGCAAGGCGCCGGTGCTGGTGTGCTGCTCGTTGTACCTACCAGACAGCACCTGAAGTATTTAATCGAGATGCACTTTCCCAGGGAGATGTCCACGAACAACACTGCTGAATACGAGGGGTTGCTTGCTGGTCTCAGGATCGCGGCAGACCTCGGGATCAAGAAGCTCATCGTCAGGGGTGATTCGCATCTTGTTCTCAGGCAAGTCAACAAAGATTATCAAAGCCCGTTGATGGAGGCCTACGTAGATGAGGGGAGGAAGCTAGAGGAGCGCTTTGACGGTATACAGGCGGAGCATGTTCCCCGAGTGGAGAACGACATCGCCGACTACCTGTCGAAGTGTGCCGCCTTCAAACAACCTTTGGAACCAGGTACTTTTGTGCTTCGGCTGACTCAACCATCCGTTGAACCATCGACAGAGCAGAACAAGCGAAGGAAATTAGGCCCCAGCAAATACTTTCCTGCCGAGCTCCCAGGAGCCGCCGGCAAGGATGTTGCCGTGGACACTGAGCCAGCCACGGGGCAACCAACACCGGCGGGGCGTCAAGTCCTAGCTGTAGAGACAGCTGCTCCCATGGCAAATGAAGTGCCTTTAGTCCTTGCCGTCGAGCCTCAGGCTCCGGCATGGGCACAACATACCGTCCGATTCCTCCAAACAGGGAACTGCTTGAGGAGCAGGAAGAAGCAGAGAAAGTAGCCCGTTGGTCTACCATGTATCAGTTCGTCGACGACGTCCTGTACAGAACAAGACCGAACAGTGTGAAATTGAAGTGCATTCCCCGGGAGGAAGGACTGGAGTTGTTGGTGGAGATATACGGAGGCATATGTGGCTCCCACATAGGGTCAAGGGCCCTTGCCGGCAAGGCATTCCGGCAAGGTTTCTTCTGTCCCACTACCCTCCGAGATGCAACGGCACTAGTAACCAAGTGTGAAGTGTGTCAGTTCCATTCGAAGAAGCTTCATCAACCAACTCAAGCGATCCAAACAATCCCTCTTCCTAGCCATTCTCGGTCTGGGGGCTTGACATACTGGGACCCTTTCCCCGTGCTATCGGGGGCTTTGAGCACTTGTACGTTGCAATCGACAAGTTCACGAAGTAGCCGGAGGTGGAGACAGTGAGAAAGGTGACAGCACAATCAGCCGTCAAATTCTTCAAGGGGCTAGTCTGTCGTTTCGGTGTGCCAAATAGAATCATCACCGACAACGGCACACAGTTCATGAGCCACGCCTTCATGCAGTACATCCAGGACCTCGGCATCAAGGTCTATTTTGCTTCTGTTGCACATCCCCGGAGCAACGACCAGGCTGAGAGGGCAAGTGCTTAAGTGTTGCAAGGCCTCCGGACAAGGACTTTTGACAGGCTACGTAGGTGCAAACGACACTGGACTGATGAATTGCCGGTGGTTCTTTGGTCAATCAGAACGACGCCAAATCGATCCACCGGTCAGACACCCTTCTCCCTCTTTTACGGGGCAAAAGCAGTTCTCCCCACAGAACTCACATACGGGTCACCTCGAGTGCTCTCTTATGATGAGCTTGAGCAAGAGCAGTTGCGAAAAGATGACGCAACTGTCCTTGAGGAAGATCGTCTTCGGGCGGCTGTACATGCAGCGTGCTACCAGCATGCCTTGCGCCGCTACCGTAACCACAAGGTTCATGCCCGAAGCTTTGAGGAAGGCAACCTTGTTCTTCGGCACGTTCAGTCGGCCAAGAATTCCAACAAGTTGACGCCGAAGTGGGAAGGACGTTATCGGGTAATACAAGTCACTAGGCTTGGCGCAGTCCGCCTGGAGACCGAAGATGGTGTTCAAGTGAGCAACCCCTAGAACATTGAACATCTTCCCAAGTTCTACCCATAAGGCACGGTTGCTAGGGCCCGCGGCAAACCACCTTTTGTACAAGCCTTGACGGCAAGGCATGTAACCCTTTGTAAAGAGCAAGGCGCAGACCCTGAGCATAAATAAAAGAAGTGCTGGTGCCCTAAGTTTTTGCATGCATGCTAGGTTAATCTCTCCCTCGGTTAGGGTGGATAATGCATAGCGGCAGCTAACCCCTAGCATAGAGGTCGAGTGTCCGTCACTCTGTTCCTTTCCATCTTCTTTGGTTCGCAGGGTACATGGACATTTTTGCTGAGCCAGTGGGATTGTTTGCCGGAGGCTGCAACGTCAGATAAGTTTTTCTCCCCCCACTCCATGCGGCCGTATGAACCTTGAACGTATGAGGCTGTGCTCACTCTCGTACCATCTTGCCCCTCCGTCCCGTTTCCAAAAAATCTACTTTGGACCGGAAGTTGGTTGTAGTGCGATGGGAAGAGAGTGAGCGAAAGGCCTAAGCCTACTCGGCCCCTACCTCCGCCAAGAGCATGATCGTAGTTGGGCCATAGAGCAGGAGGACGACAAGGCCTGTTGCCGGGATACCATGTTTATCTTAACATAACGAGGACATGTTCCTCGGTGTGGCCCTCGCCCACGCACAAATGAAGCTCGACAAACTCACTTCCTTTCATTCATACGTTGCAAACAAGCACAATTCATATGGAATGGGTACATGAGCAAGGGGATTACAAAATTTGAAATCTAACGAGTGCCCGCAGGCTTACAGACTAGAAAAGATTAGTGCCCTATGATCCCCGTTCTTGCCCCTTTCCACCCAGGTGCGGCAGATGAAGGAAAAAAGGAGGGGACGGGGAACGCGTCGATGGAGAGCTTGACGAGGAAAGCCCTCGGTAGAGCACACGATGAAGGGAGGGGCGACACAGTCAGTCGGAGACGTGGTCGACGTGCCCTCGCTTGGCGCTCTTGTTGTCGTTGTCGCTGTCCTCCTCATCACTCCCGCTCGAAGAGGAGTCTTCATCGTCGGAGGAGCTCTCCACGCAGCACTTCAGGCGAGTTCCAGAGTCTTCAAAAACCTTGACAGAGAGCAAGCCGTTCTCCATTAATTTGAAATAGAGAACGAGCCCCGCCGTCAGGCTATGGATGCGGGCAAAGGTCTTCCATCCACGGCGAAGATACATGACCTGAGGGGCGGGAAAGTCGACATCGACCCGCGTGCCGCCGTTTCCGCAGCCCCTCATGTGCAACCTCAGGGTCTAGGGCGGATCGAATGGCGCAGGAAGACGAAGGCGACGACGCGGTGGCTGACGCAGCCTGATGAAGAACTCACGAGGCTGGACCCCGACGTGGCCCTCCATCGGAGGAGGCATCACGGGCGGAGGCAAGGCCGGTGCACCGCCCCGTCCCCATCTTCCCCGAAGGCCACGCCGGCCTCGGCCTCGCCCCCTCCCCCTTCCTCTCGTGTCCGTCTCCGCTGCCACGGGCTCTTGGGAAGGAGGGACGCGTTGTCTAGCAGAGACCCTTGCCGCCACCGTCGAAAGACTGGCGCCCCCTCTTGCCATGGCAGGTGATAGAGAGGAGCCGAGGTGGAAGGAGAGGGATGAAGAAAGATTGTGGGGTGCCATCCCCCTCCCCCTTCTTATAAAGGTGCAGGGTCAGGACTCGGCCGCCCCACTCAGCCAATCCGCCGCCCCAATCAGTAGCGGCCCGTTTCCCCGCATCGCCATTCAAGGCCTGCACCCACCGCCTACCATCTTCAGAGCACTGGGGACACGTGGCGGGCGAGAAGAAACTGAGGGGACGGATGAGACGACCGTTCTCTGCCCTGTGGTCGTGGGGCGTGGGTGCCTTGAAGACCACGACCGAGCCGACTGAGTAAATGAGCCGCGCCTCTGCGTTTTCCTCCTTTTTACGGGGAAGGCGCGAGCCGCCTCTTTACCACGAAGTAATGCATGGGTGTGGAAACCACCCCACGCATGACCCCCACGTCACGCATGACCCTCCATGTCGCTTGTTCAACGTGGGTCATGGGGAAGCGCAGCGGACGGACAAGTTACTGCGGTAAAAATCCACCCCACATGCCCGCGTACCGTTCTGGGCCTAGCCCAACAACGCATCGCGCTTATTAGTGGCCCAGGCCCAGGGGCTCCTGTCGGTGTACAAAAGTAGGGGCTCTCCTTTTGCACCCCTTTACTTGAGCGTGGGAAGTCAGGGCCACACCCGCGGCCACACTAAGCAGGGCAGAGGAGGGATGCTGGAGCACAAGACAACCAAATCAATGCCAAGACCAGAGGCGCAAAGAGGGCAAGGGGGCAAGTTGGACTCCCCCGGCATGACCCTTGCCAGGGGGGGGGGGCTTCCGCAGCCTCGGCAAGATCCTTGCCGGGGCAACTTGCCTGACGCCAGAAGAGCATGCCACCCTTGATCCCAAGGGGTTCCAGCACCATATTGGAACCAAGGCTCGGGAGGCACCACTGTAGAGATCATAGATACACAAGATCAGATGAGAACCAGAAGACGACGATCCTTGGCGAGATCCTTGCCGAGGATATCAACGAGACCCCTGGGAAGATCCTTGCCCAGGACAACCGCGGTGCCACAATGAGACCCTTGTCAGGCCCTCGGCAAGTTCCTTGCTGAGGACGCTTGTGGGGCCGCAGCCTGGTCCGCGTCTGCCAAGACTCCATCGCTGCTCCCATGGGGCTGCCAACTCGACGAGCTGGGCAGGAGCCTGCGTGGTGGCATGCAGATCTTTGTGAAGGCTCCACCACCGCGCCAGCCCAACAGCCGGCCAACATGGCGCTACAACGCCACGTCAGCTTGGATGCGCGTCGGAGCCAGGTGAGGTAACGACAGCTGTGACGAGCTTCTTTGCCGTCCCCAATAAAGCAAGATGGGCACGTAGGCAGCGCATTAAATGCGTTTTGTCCGACGATGCCAGGGGATAGCATCAGCCCCTATACACCTTTCCACCTCCTGTGTGCCACTGTGGCAACCCCTTTTTGTCTATAAAAGGAGGCCCGAGGCGTATTGGAGGGGGATTCGGATCTTTCGGACTAGAGAGCCACCGCGGCTAGTTCAAGAACACAAGAACACTGAAATATACATCAAAGCAGGACTAGGGTTTTACGCGTCTCTGCGGCCCGAACTTGGGTAAACTATTTGTGTGCTGACCGCCAGACCCGCTCTTTGGACAACCCCGCGCCCGCCAACCGTAGAAGGGATCCTAGTGACCCTATAGGTGTCGTTTCCCACCGACACCCCACCATGTTCTCTTCTCGACTCACTCGAAATGAGACCGTCACGGTTACGCACGCTCACTACAAAAAAGACACATTCGTGACATTTTGGGCCGAACGAATTTTTTTCTGTCATACATATGACACTTATATGATGATAATTGTGACCAAACCCGGTATCATCATAGATGTGGTGGGCTCCTACTTCTATGACAAAAAATCATGACAGAAAATGGGCTTTTCGTCCTGGGAGGGCGGGAGACGCAGCTGCATGACATTCTTTGGGCCGTCCATGACGGAAAAAACCGTGGTAGAAGTGAGGGGGAGGAAAATTTCGGGGAGTTCCCGGTTACGGTGGGAGGTCGGGGGCCGAGCGATGCCTCTGGATGAACATGACTCCGTGGTGTGGTGGAGGGCTGGATGAACAGTAGACGGTGGAGGGGTGGTTCAAGAGGACCCCGTGGTGTGGAGGGTTGGATGAACAGTAGACGGTGGAGGGGTGCCCGTGGAGGGGTGGTTGAACAGTAGCCGGTGGAGTAGCGCGCGGTGGAGGCTAGATGAACAGGAGCCCGTGGAGGCTGGAGGAGTTCGATGGTAGCCCGTGGAGGCTGGAGGAGGTCGATGGTGGAGATCAACAGTATCCCGTGGAGTCCCGTTTTGCGGTACGCCACACCCCTCCCGATGAACAGGACCCCCGTTTTGACCTTAGCGCTCCAACACAAGTCCATTTCGTCCGTTTTGTGGTACGCCACACCCCTCCCGATCAACAGGACCCCCGTTTCGACCGTAGGAGGTCCGTTTCCTCCGTTTTGCGGTACGCCAGACCCCTCCCGATCAACAGGACCCCGTTCCGAACGTAGGAGGTCCGTTTCCTCTGTTGTGCGATACGCCAGGCCTCGTTTCCATTGCCTGTTCCGTCCAAGCCCTCCCGATGAACACGACCACGCATTCCGTTCTGACCCAGCAGGTTGGCTCCCACGCATTCCATTGCCTCCCGATGAACACGACGCCTTCCGTTGCCTCCCCATGAACACGAAGCATTATGTTGCCTCCCCATGAACACGACGATGACGCTGTTTCTCCGTTCCGACCCAGCCACGTACACGAGCCCTGGTCGTACGTATGCGCGAGTAGGCGTTCGAGATCCCTCCCGTATGTACACATACGTGGCCATATTTTCTTTCTTGCACCCTGGCCGCTGTATGTACGTGTACATGCTACGTGCGCGCCTCTACTACGACACGTACGCGCCTCTACTACGACACGTGTGCGCCTCTACATCCACCAGTATATATGTACGTACACGTACGCGACCAGAATGACAATGCTACGTACGTTTCGACCAGGTGGGTCCCGACTGTCAGGCACTTCCTTGCCTGCGAAGATGTAGCTGCTGGGTCCCAGCAGTCAAGGGGGCGAATCATTTTTTTTGGCCCGGAGGCACTTCCTTGCGTGCGAAGATGTAGCTGGTGGGTCCCAGCAGTCAGGGGCAAACGTTTTTTTCGCGAAATACAGTGGCCCATTCGGTAGGTCCTAGCTGTCAGGTGGAGGAATCATTATTTTCCGCGTAATAAGGAGGCACTTCCTTGCTGCGGCCGTGGACCTAGCTGTCAGCATCTCCACGTACAGTCCACGTCCGATGGAAGTCGTTCCTTGACCACCTTGACCACGCCGCACCGAGAGCACCAGGGCGGTGGACGACGGTGAGACCTAGGAAGGGGACGACGGGGTGCCGGGGAAGACGCGGCAGCGGAAGCCCGCGCGGAGAGGAGTATGAGGGTTCACTGGTTCGGCTGCAGTGTGAGGCTGCCGTCGCCGCAGCGCCTGGCCAGCGGTGGGAATAGTAGGGGGCGGTGAGGCCTCCGCGGCAGCACAGCCGGCCACGGGAGGCAGGAGCATGCGGCACGACCGGCGCTGCTTTGGACGGCTGGAGCAAGAAGACCAGAGGTTGAAGAAGCACTACGGCCATTGGATGGACATCGTACGGTCACTGGAGCTAGAATCGTTCATATTGAATAAAGTTGACAAAGGCCCCCGTCCCAGTCAACTTAGTAGGCCCACAAGTCAGCCTTCCACCATGGTGGGTCCCAGCTAGCAGGGGGTATTCATTTTTTGTGCGTAATAAGGAGGCACTTCCGGTGGGTCCGAGCTGATAGCGGGGGGAACATTTTTTTCGTGAAATACGCTGGCCCATCCAGTGGGTCCCATCAGTTAGGGGGGAAACCTTTTTTCGCGATATAAGGTGGCCCGTCCGGTGGGTCCTTGCTGTCAGGTGGAGGAATAATTATTTTGCACGTAATAAGGAGACACTTCCTTGCAGCCGCCTAGAACCAGCTGTCAGCCTCTCCACGTACAATACTCTTCCGATGGAAGTCGGTCGTTGACTACATTGACCACGCCGCGCTGAGAACACCAGGGCGGTGGTCTGGCCGACAGCGAGGCCTAGGAAGGGGACGACGGGGAGCCGGGGAAGACGCAGTAGTGGAAGCCCGCGCGGAGAGGAGTACGAGGGTTCACTGGTTCGGCTGCGTTGTGAGGCTGCCGTCGCCGCAAAATAATAGGGGGTGTGGTTGATTAGAGGGATGGCCTAGCCAGCGGTGGGAGTAGTACGGGGCGGTGAGGCCTCCGCTGCATCACAGCCGGCCACAGGAGGCAGGAGCACGTGACACAACCGACGCTGCTTTGGGCGGCTGGAGCAAGAAGACCAGAGGTTGAAGAAGCACTACGGCCGTTGGATGGACATCATACGATCACTACAGCTAGAATCATTTATATTGACTAAGTTGACAAAGCCCTTGGCACGCGTCAACTTAGAAGGCCCACGGCTCGGATTTGGCAGAGAACATTTAGCCCATTTGCGATTTGTAAGAATGTACAGCCCATTTTTTAATTCTAATGGAATTTACTACAGCCCATTTACAGTTTGTTAAAAGTACAGCCCAACTTCTAGTTAGGACAACAATTAATAATTTCAAACAACCGCTCAAAACAGAATTCAAAAAAAATCCCACATTTTGATGGGATCCGAAATATTTTTATCCGAAATTTCTAGTCAGGTTAAATATAATTTCAAAATAAAGTTGTATTGCGTTAAAATCCAATGAAATATTGCACGCACAACAAGTAATGAAATTAAAATTTTCAAATTCCAAAAATAATGTATTTTTCAAACTAATTACATGTTTGGTGCATAGTAACTGTCTAGTTATTATAAGTACATCCAATTTATTATTTCTTAAAGTCCATGTTCTTGTTAAGCCTAATGGATACCACCTAGGAAAGTTTGCAGCCCAGTGGGGCGGAGAATAACAAGTTGACCCGGATATTGTGTACAACTGTCGGCCCAGTTGCATTGCTGATGTTGAAAAAAAGGCCTGCGTAGTACAGTACAACCTAACATGGTTACTCAGCCCACATTCAGCGACGCTAGAAAGGCCCAAACAACGCTTCTATACAACTTTTTGAAGTCACTTAGCTCAATTAATAACTTAAGAAAAAAGTTAGATTACAGTGGAACCTAATTAGAAGTTGTCACGAGCAAATAAATAATTCAATGGGTCCCACCTGTGCGTGGGCGCGCGTGTGTGTGCGTGTGTGTGTGAGAGAGAGAGAGAGAGAGAGAGATAGAGAGACCCATCGGTCGATGCTTGTAAATACAACTTTTAGCCATATGCATTGCCGATGCTCAGTAAAAACTTATATAGTTGACACTATCATATAGAACATCATAGCACACTGAACTTGCATACAAAAATTTCACACAGGCGGCACAATCAGGATGGAAGCAGTGGATCGCTACGGGAAGGGCTATGTTGAAAACAACGAAGTCGTACATTACGGTTCCTCGTCTTTATCAATGACGGGGAAATATCTGGAATGTTGTACAAAGAAAATAGACAGACAACACAATAAATTCTGCTAGCACATTAAGTTGACGTACAACCCTTTCTAAAAAAAGTTTAGGTACAAAATTAGAACATCTCATAATCAAATGTACTAGCAAGTCAGTGCTTCACACCCATAGCTCAGATTTAACTAGTATCTGACAAGATTCAGTTGTTACCTCAAATTAGAGCACATCCAGGCAGCCAGCCCTGCCTCTTCTCCAAAGAAGTAGTGGCCTCCGCCGTGCAATGGAGTAGGCCCTGTGCCATCCATCGTTCGAAGAAACACGGGGAATGTCTGACGTTGACTCCTGTAATGGACGTCGTCGATGGACCCTGGCACCAGCGGCGGCGGTAGGACTTCGATTGATGGATTGACCACTTCTTCGACTTGCATGATCACTCGATACAGGTACATCCCTAATGTGGTCCGCGGCGGCCTTGGTGGCGACGAATAGTACAACCCCGGTTCCTGCATCGGTATCTCAACACCAATCACCGTCGGTATGGTGGAGGCTTCTTCATCCACGACATAACCGTCAGAGCCAGTTGTCTGGAGGAACAAACATACTTACGAGCTCACCTCCAAGGTCGTTGTTAAGCTCGTTCATGGACTCGCTGTTCCAAGCACGTCGAGACATGCACTGGAAGTTAAGATTTGTTAAAAACTCAAGCTTAGAGGGCACCGAGCCCCATCCTGGGTGCCACCGATCAAAGCTCACCAGCGTGCCATTGCAGAACAAATGCCAGGAAGATTCGAACAAATGACTGGAGTCGAAAGTTGTCCGGAACCTGACAAAGAAATCAGCCGGTGGCGGACAGACTTGGATGAGCAAGTCACTTATTTGGATGCCGTGTGCAATGCCAAGAGCTTTGACAAGGTCGTCTGGCGAGACGGGAGGCCGGTCACCGTTGATGGTTACCATCAGCACTTTGCCGGCAAACTGGTCGTCAAGCGCTGTCATGCCACTGTTGAGCGATAGAACACAGCGACTGAAGGCAGGACGGATCTCAGGATCTCCGGCTCAGAGATCCGCGTTGACCGGCGACATGATAGTGCGCTTGAGTACAGGGAGTACAGGAGGAGGGTTTGGGGGAACTGGAGTAGGAATCGAGATTCCAGAGGTGGGGGAGGGGCGGGAGACTAGAGATGAAAAGGTAGCATGAATTTCGAGCACGCGGCAATATACTCTCGGAGGGCAAGCGCACGAAAACACCGGTGGCGCCCACATGTCGGCCTAAGAGTCCTTATTCTTTCTTTTTTGGAGAGCCCAGCCTTGTTTCAGGATCTTTTGAGAGCCTGTATCGGGACCCCGATCCTAAGTCACACCGATCTAGCTTGTAACACTTCATATCACTTTGCGGCCTCACGCACGGTATTCCCACAGGTGCCACCTTACCTGGCCCGAGACCGTTTGCGCCTTTTGGCTCACGTATATGATAGTGTCGATAGGATCCATATGACAGAGAACCTGGGCCAACATGACTAGTCGTGAACCCGAAGTGGCACTAACTTACAGGGACAGGCATACATGAATCAATCTCGAGCATGTCGGTCAACAGCGTATGAATCCGGGCTGTAGCACTGGGCTAACAGGACTCCGGGAACCCGGGCTGTAGCAGGCTAGGCAAGACTCCGGATGTCACCGCGTGACATTTCCCCGAAAGGACAGACACAGGAACGAAGTGAATCACATGCCGGCCAGAAACGTGTTCCGGAGCAGTAGTGCTGGGCTAGCAGGACTCCTGTGAACCGGGCTGTAGTGGACTACTATGGCTCTTGGAAGCACAAGACTACATTTCCCCATAAGAGAGGCTACCAGGGATAAACAACTAGGTTGTCGGATCCCACGCATAGCAATACACGTTACACGTATGCAAGGATGTGTTGTACAACATGGCATCACAACATAACTCAAACTCATATCGATAAAGGCCCAGAAGAGCCACATAGCATTCAATACAAACAGGGGTCTCATGACCCATCATTCAGAGCATACAAGCAATGGAGGCATTACATGTCTGACTAAGAAGCCTGACTAAACACGACCCCCCCAAGGGTACAAGATCGTAGCTGGGATACAAGCTACTCGTCGAAGTCACTAGTGTAACCAACTGCAAAACATAAATAAGCAAACGTGAGTACGAAGGTACTCAGCAAGTCTTACATCAGAACTATCTACACATGCAACATTATCAACAAGGGGGTGGTGGAGTTTTAACAGCAGCAAGCCAGCTTTGACTCAGTGGCTAGCCTATACTACGAGTATCAGAAACTTCTTTGAGGTGAGAAGACACACACGAGTCCACATATTCACCATATCAATACTCCACTATGGATCCATTCTCGTCTCCCTACGAGAAGGCCATCCATAGCACTCACGCTTATCTCGCATATTTTAGAGTATCCACTTCAAGTTGTCTATGTACTACATAAGTCCTCCAAGTTTCCATATCCGAGGAAAACGGCTAGTCGAATAGATAATGTTGACCCTGCAGGGGTGTACTTCTTCACACATGCTCTCGCCACTTATAGCCCTGTACACGTCATGTACCTCGGCAACCTTCAAGCGGAAGCCGGGCGAGGGTGTCGGCCACGACCTGACTAACCACACAACTCTCTCGTCTAGGTTTATCGCCTATTCGAGTTCCATCCGCAAGGAGTTCCGGCCGAAGTCTCCAGTACGGCCCCAAACGATGTGTGCAGGGTTCCCAAGCCCACCATCCGGGTGCCACTGGGCACACAGTGCTACGGTCCCTAGTCTGTCCCAAGCCCGTCCCGTCGGACACCACCTGGTAGACAAGTAGCACTACCTACAAACGCCAGAAACTAGTTGCAACTCCTGGACAGAGATCAAGTGGATTAATAAGCCGAGAGGGGCCGAATAACCAGAACCAAATGTGTGGTAGTAACTGGACTTCAACAACATACACAGAACTCAGTGCTTACGGACGGTTCCAATGAGACAACCCACCATGTACTCCTACATGGCCACTCATTGCTACCTTTACCAAAACGTGTTCACACACTTAGCCTTATCGGTAGGACATGTTCACCACTCCAATTCATTCCCGATGAATCAGACCTGACACAACTCTAAGCATAGCTGGCATAAAGAAAACAAGCATGGATGATTAGGCACACCAAGGCTCAAGAAACTCTTACTCATGCTAGTGGGTTTCAACTATTTACTGTGGCAATGACAGGTCATGCAGAGGAATGGGTTCAACTACCGCAGTAGAAAGTAGCAGTTTGAATCATTGTTGTCCTAACGCAGTATAAGTTGCAGGAGCGAGGGAGTGGGATTTATCGAAATGCTCAAGGGGGGTTGCTTGCCTGATAGACGACGAAGGGGCACTGCTCCTCTGACAGGTACTCGGGAACACCTTCCGGAGTGGAACCTATCGAGAAGAAACGGTGCCGGCGATCAACACACAAACAAATGCAACAAAATGATGCATGAACATGACATGTGCAAATGCTAGTGTTTGGGCTAATGCAAGATGCTACCAAGTTCGTTGAAGCCCAATTGAATCAAAGATTCAAATGCAATTCAAAATGAAGCATTTAAAATGCCCATATTATGTTTTCACTTATACAGCATGTATAAGTTGGTTTTTCATGCATGTAACTGGCATAAATGGATTCCTGGCATTTTTCTGATAATTTTTCATATATAAACTATTTCATTCTGAGCTACGGTTGAATTTCTATGAATTTTAGAAGTTTAAGCAAAATTCTGGAATTTCCTGAGTTAAAATAATTCCAGAAATCAATTATTGCGTCAGCTCTACGTCATCATGATGTAAGCGAGTCAATGGGGCTGACCAGGTCAAACCTGACCAGTGGATCCCACTGGTTAGTGACCCAGTCAACTAACTAAGTTAGTTAGTCCTAACTAACTGGGCAGGGCCCACTAGTCAGTGACCGTAGTAGATAATCTAGCTAGTTAATTAGTGCTAACTAGATTAATTAGTAGGGCCGGGCTTGCAAGTCAGTGAGAGAGAGGGGGGAGGTCAAACTGGGCTGTGGGGTCAACCCACGCCAGTCAAAGGTCAGCGATCGCTGGCGTTTAGCTGCCGGCGAGTCCAAACGCGACGGTGCGCTGCGGGTTTTGCCTACAGGGGGCTATTTGGCGCGCGGAGTGCAGCTAAGGGGTGCAGAAGCTCGTCCGCATCCAGCGGTGGTGGTGGCACGGCCGCGGAGCGGCCGGAGTGGCACCGACGACGACGAGTGCGGCGGCTGGAGTGTGGCGTTAGCTTGCTACGGAGCACGTCCATGTGCATAGGAGCGATGAACACGGCCTTTGGCCACGGCGGCGAGGAGCTCGGGCGGCGGCGCGAATCGGTCACCGATGGAACGGTGGCCAGAGAGGGAAATAGAGCATGGGGAGAGAGGGGATAAGAAGAGGAGCTCACTGCGAGGCTAACGAAGGGCTCGGCAGGCGCGGGGACGGCCGGTGGGCACCAAATCAACGGCGAGGGTCTCCGGGCACCGAAGTTGAAGAAGACATCGGGGACGGCGTTGCAGGGCCTCCGGCGAAACCTGGCTCGGCGTGGAGGTTGAGGACAGCAGCGCAGAGCTAAAGGGCATATCAAGGGGGCGAGGGGGAGGCAGTGGCCGCGGTGGTGCTTGTCGGCGGCGATGGCAGTGCTTCGGCCGTCGCGGGAGAGGGTGACAGAGGAGGAGACGGGGACGAGGGAGAGTGAGAGGGGGTCGGGGAGGCTGGGTGGCAACTCCAGGGACGTCCGGAGGGAGGCGGTAAGCAGGAGGAGGTCGGGCGTGCGTCGGCCACGCGCCTCTCATCCTCCTCGCGGGAGGTTGAAGGTGACTGGCAGGGCCAGCTGGCTGGGCCGCACAGTGCCAGGCCTCAGGTAAGGCCCAGGTAAGTGTTTTCCCTTTTTTTGTTTTCTTTTCTATTTCTGACATTTGTTTTTGACTTAAAAAATAAATACCAGCACAAATATGAAAATGTTGAGATTCCATGTGACCACTAGTTATAATATACCAGAGGCCCTCACCAATTCCAACATTTTTGGAGCCTTTAAAATATTTATATTATTTTAAACAGCTCCAATTCAAATACATATGGGTTCATTCAAAAATCCAAAATGTTTAGCAAAAATGTGCAGCACCTCTGGTTGTTGTTTGCATCATTTTCCAAAGACCATGAACATTTTTGAAGAGCATTTTGGGTTTATTGAAATTCCAATTTTAATTTGAACCTATTTGAATTTTCTTTAGTGCTAGGGTTTGAAACATCCCCATTTCAACTTCATTTGAAATTTAAACATGATGCACAAAGAAAACCTATAACATACCAGAACTAGGGATGTGACAGCCTGGCCTGAGAGTCATAATTGACCTGTTTGGCATTACGTTACTACTCGGCCCATATTCAACGACACCTCACTGGCCCAAACAAGTGTACATCATCGAAAAGACACTGAGCTCAAATTATATAACTTGAAAAAAGGAGATTTACTCTGAACACTGGAGAATGGTGATGCCCTCATTTAGCCCACCAGTAGTTCGAAACAACGATATATACAACATTCAAACACTGACTAGTGACTACTACTGACATAAACAGCAAGACATGATAGTTCATAAGAAGTCTTGCGACACCACCAAAACGCACCCATCTGCAGCGCTCAGACTCTCGTGATCCAGACGAGAATGACATTCTAAACAGAAGCAACTATTACATAGTAAGAGTGACATAGACGAGGATGACCAAATGATAAGGAATATGCATAACAAAAGAAAGAACTACCCATCGAGAACCAGCAGCAAAGACAACAAAGTCATTCGAAGAGATGATCCAACACCATCATAATTTGCAGCCCCGCTTCAGCGACCAGTGATCCGGAGACACCAGTACTCCACCCTTTCGATGCAACAGCCCAATTACCTATCAACCTGAAGGCTTGAACAACATCACTGCCCGTCGTAATTAAGACATCCAAGGATCAAAGTTAATCCGAAAGCCTTTGTCATTCTCACCTTCTTTTAGCTGCAGGCTGTATCGTTGACAATCAGGGGAGTTTGCTCCTGATCTCCTAGGTCTCGTCGTGTAGACATAGTTTTCCATAGCAAACAGAGCCTCTCTGCCATCAAGGTCCTTGCCAACGGTGATCTCCTGGTTAATCGGATAATTGAGTCCAAGAAATAGAGAGTGTGGACCAAGGTTGTTTACCGGCCTCCAACTAAAAAATCCTAAAGGCCCCAACAAGCTGGTATCCTGCTCATAGACGTAACAACCATTGTCCGGATACTCACGTATTACACGGTCCTTGTATACAGCGGGGTTTTTGCAATATAACTTTTCCGGCTCATGTGTCCGAATGATCATCAGTGTTTTGCTGTCGTCTGATCGAGCAAGGAACCAGTTGTGCTTCCCTATTTTTGGCAAAGGTGGTGTGATTACAAAGGGAAGTAACTGTAGGGACACTTCATCATATCAAAAATGTCAGGCATTGTTAATGTAAGATCAACATTGTTCAGAGTATGAGTAGGATAATGCAAGAAACATGATTGATATGTCCCTGTTGGAACTGGGAGGAAAATACAGGGAAATGTATACTAGGTTAGAAAATATAGAAGTGCCATGCATGGTTATACTCATGTTATCTCGCAATCGATTCTTCACAGGAAACTACCATGTCATGCATGTTATGTAATCATGTTCTGTCCTCACAAACAAATTCTTCAAGGTAACTAACAGACCATGCATTGTTATATACTCATGTTCTGTGGGCAAAATTTTTGTGAGGATATTATTCTAGCCATTCATTGCTGAAGGGCGAATATAGGTATGTACACATGGTAAGCATTGCAGGATTTCACTACTTCCAAATATAGAGTTCACCATATGCACATTTACTTCCCTAATGTATGGTTAGATGAAACCAATAGTGTGGTGCATGTTTCTACATCATGAAAATGAGGAAACTAACATGGCCATTGATACACACTCATATTTAGTAGTAGTATATAGATTACTGTAAAATAAGGATAATATCCATATATTCCTAACCGTTTGATTATTCAGGGTACAAATTGGTTGTAATGACATGGTCACAATCGCATGAATTAAATTTTTCCAAATATAGCTGATTTACGGCGTCTCTAATACATTGCCATAGTTCTACTCAAATTCTACTCAAACAGGGATATGCCAATCATCACAAAAATTTCAAACAGTGTCATGGCGTTATCATTAACATGAGACGGAAACAACTTACACGCGCCATCCCAGCAATACGTGGTGCCATCTGCTTTGTCAATCGCGTAGATGATGCCATTGTGTTCAATAGCATCCCAGAAGTGTGTATCAGCTTTGACGATGATCCACTGCAAGCCGAGTTGTCTCCAGCTAAAGAAGGCATCGGCGTAAAGGTAGGCGGTCCGCGGTCGAACAAGGCAATTAGCTTGAAGTCTGCGTAATTCGCATGTCGTGTGGGCACTTGGCAGATTACAATCTTCTGCAAAACAAGGTTCGTCCAACTGATGTAGTAATCTAGATGACTTGGACCGCGATGGTAATACTCTATATAATCCAACGGAGGAAGGATAATCTCATGGGAGGTCTGGAAGTTCATGAGCACCAACTTTTTACCATCTTCTCTGAAGGCAGCCATCCAGTGGGAGTTCATGCCGACCTAGTACATACCTACCAAGAAGTTTCGGGCGATGGTGATCAGATCGATGTCGAGGGAAATGATGTACGGCGACCCACTACATACCTACAAAGAAGTTTCGGTTAATGGAGATCGGATTGAAGTCGATGGTCATCATGCACGCCTCGTATCATGGTGAGCCAATCTCGCAAGACCAGATAGCAGCAAGCAGGGTGTCTTGAAAAGCTTAGGCCTCACTTTGACGATGGCCGTGTGCATGTCCCTCGAGCATGCAGCCAGCCGCAGGGTGCTCAACATATCCATACACGAACAATAGAGGTCGAGGATGTCACTGGGGAGATTGCTCCAATCACGGCTCATATGGATGCTGCGCGATTCGCGTTCGACCATGGTGGAGTTTGGAAGGGGGCTTGATTTACGAGGGAGAAGGATGTCGGTGCTGGAGTAGCTAGCGAGGGAATAGTGTACTGGGGGAGGCAAGTGAGGCGACTGTACATGGGGGCACAGTGAGATGGAGACGGAGAAGGTGATGGAGATGGAGTGGTGCTATGGGAGCAGAGAGGGAGACGAGGCGAGGCGCCAATGTGCTGTACAGCGGCGGTGATAGACTGCACAGTGCATAGGGTGAGGCTGACTTTGGTAACCCGAACACGCCGCCTGGACTAGTGTCAGGCGCAAGGTGTTGTCACTTCACTGTGAGGACCAGATGAATAGTATTTTGACCATCAAGTGTACCACAGTTGTACTACTACTACTAGTACTAGTAGGAACTTGAGTACTCCAGTATTGTATAGCGGAAATAGGTCTCCCGTGCTAGCATGCCTGTTCACTTCATCGTTCAGGTATCATCCATATTGCGAGCAGAACCAAATTCTCGTGCATGCCCAATCAACGCCCTGCCACGATGCATGTAGTGGTCGTTCTGGTGCATCAAGCATGGCATGTAGATCGTTCCACACTTGAGAAGAGGAAAAATGGAAAGGTAGAACACAGCAGCAGAGGAAGAGAACGCTGGCTAACGAGGCTGGGAGGGGATCGAGCAGGAAGTTAATGCTCCACGCCTAAAGGTTTTGGGAAAACCTGATTTTCATAAGGTGACTTATACTCACCTAAACGGAGGGAGTATTCTTTTATAATTTTGCATAGGTCCCACCTATCAGGAAGGATGGGCACGTACACAAACAGGTATGACTCATCAGTCTACCCACATAGCCTTTTTGTTTAGTCTACCTAGCCGTCTAATCAACTGCCTGCATGCCACTTCTCCCATTTACTTCTCCATCGAGAACCGATTCTCCTCGGCTTCTTCACCTCCTCTTCGTCTTCATTTGCATCCAAACCCTGTACATATGCAAGCCAATCTCCACTCGCACCGAGCCTAACCTATGAAACAGTGGGCAGGGGGAGAATTAGGAAATGGACACGGAAGTAGTCTTTAGAATGCATTTACTACGTGATCAAACTCATCTTACCTGCTCATCAGAGGAAATCCGAGTGCCCCTCAACGTCGGCATCTCAAGGGGCGTCAACTTGCAACTACGGCCATGCCGCGCTGGAGACCCCCAAGGAAACATCCTCGTGCGTTCCACGGAACATCAAGATGCATTTGTATGAGTAGTTTATCTTGTGAGTGAAAAGGATGAATGAGGGACGGCCTCTAGAGATAGAGATGGACACTACTACTACCAATGTGCTGGCCCGTGCGTTGCAATGGATCCAAAGTAGTAGAATAATACTTGTTCATGTGCTTGAAATATAAACACTCTAGTTTTGATATACTTGTGTCAGCAGACACGACAGCTTGTGCATGGAAGTTGAACCACGGCGACCATCACGTTTCTTGTTTCTGCGACTGCCACACCCACACGCGATTCCCACGACGCCGCTCCAACCCACGGCACGACGTCCCCCGACGTGGATATGGATCCTCTGACGTGGCTATCACTGCCTTGCCCTGCCTTTCCTTCGCTGACAGGTGGGACCCACGCTTATGGGTCCCACATGTCAGTGACAGAATGGTAGGATTGTTCGCGTCAGGGGATCCTCATCCCCCCGACGTGCCCCTCATCCCTCTCGGGCCCACCGCTCCTCTTCCTTTGTGTGCATGACATGCGGGCCAGCTGAACTGCGGCGACCATCAACTTTCTACCACGGACACACCCGATTGGACGCAGTTTGCCTGCTCCGCTGCTGTGCTCCGATCCGTACTCCCGCACCATCGAATTTTGATCCAGCGGCTGTGACACATTTCGTCCCGGGCATCCATCCTCGGCTGGAGTACTTATGTACTCCCTCCGGTCCTTTTTACTCTGCACATTGGATTTTCCGAAAGTCAAACTTTTCTAAGTTTGACCAAATTTATATTACAAATTATTAGCATCTATAATATGAAAATATATTCCAAGATGAATCTAATGATATTGGTGTTGTTATGTGAATGTCTATAATTTTTTATATAAACTTGGTCAAAGTTGGATGAGATTGACTTCGAACAAACCTAATATGTAGAGTAAAAAGGACCGGCGGGAGTACTACAGGTAGTACCCGCCGGTGTGGCCATCTACGCCTTGTAACGCCCCGACGCCCAGCTGTGGCACCCTCGCCACGGCCAAGCCACCACTGGCCGGTTCATCTCGAACGAGTGAGTCGCGAACCACGCCACCACCATGAGAATGACATGTGGGCCAGCCGAATTTAAGGTCCGCATGTCATTGACTCATAGGCCAGGCACTAAGCCACTGAAGTTCGGTCCCGTGGGCCCCAAGAGGGAAATGTAACTCCTCCGGCAGGCCTTGTGCTGCTCCCGCAGTACGAGCTCGTGCCAAAACTGGAATTTGTTTCTTACTACTACCAACTAGTACTAGTAAGGTACACGTGCATTGCACGCATGATATTCTGGTGGTTTGTGCATTATGCTTCTACATGTGGAGCTTTCTGGATTCTAACATGTGGCAAAATCTGGTGGAATGTAAGATTAGGCAAGTTTGATTAACTTAGGTGAGTGTTTGGTTCAAGCCACACCTTAGGCAAGCCACACTAAGGCCCCACATGACATACACACAAAAAATGTGGCAAGATTCCCTTAGGCTTGCCAACTTGTTTCTCTCGTTTTGAAGAACTAATAACTTTGCCTAAGCTTAGTTGTGGCAAAGTTAGTCATGAATTAAGTTCAGCCATGGAGTCTTCTAGATTATACATGTGGCAGAATCTGGTGGATGATATCCAACGGCCAGTAGTGCTCGGATTTGCCATCTTTGTACTGTCGGATTGGCTTCATCCAACGACCAACTTTCAAAGTTTTTCACACACTATATAGGGGGTATAGATATAGATGTGCCGGTCCGTTGCAATGGATCCAAAGTATATATATCTATTTAGTGGAGTGCACTCTAAACACACTATCTATTTATTTTTCTCTAACCTTCCGTAGGCATGCAACGAAGCCACATAAGCTTCGTGGGTGCCCCTCACATCATATTATACATACTACGTTGATTGAAAAAAAGATAAATCACCCAAAACAAGATCTTCCCGTTTTTTGTTCCTACAATGTTGTGTCGTGCACGTACCTACTAGTTGTATAGTGGTAGTACTAGTAATATAGTATTAGGAGTACAAACTTGGTACTAGTAGGAGTAGTATTAGTACGGAATGCGCCTACTCTATCAACGAGCCCCGTCTAACACCAAATTTCTCGGCTTCCGTGCTACAGCTAGGTCTACCCCTCGTTTCTGTTTTCCAACCCGGCGGCGGGCGGGGTGTCGATTTTCTCAACGGCGGTCCCACATGAAAGTGAAAATGCTAGGCAACACGCCTTCCCTAAGCGATGTGTCATGCCGGACGGGCCGTGTTGTACTCCCGATTCCCGGGCGTGTGGGGGTGCGACGCGAACACGACAGGCCTTTTCCTTTTACCAGCAATGTGCCCGTGTGTTGCGACAGATCCAAAGTAGTAAATAGTAGTATTTGTTCACAAACTTGTAAGAAATCACTATTGTTTTGATATACTCCTAATATATTACTCCGTCCGTACCTAAATATTTGTCTTTTTTGAGATTTCAAATGGACTATCACATACGGATTATATAGACATATTCTAGTGTTTCTAGCAAGATGCCTGCGCGTTGCATGAAGTTTATGGAAAAGGTAAGCACAACTTATAAATTGATGGATGGAGTTCTAGTTACAGTGATGCATATAATTAAGCAAAGGGATCGCGCATGTCGGTATTGACTGGAACAAGAATGCAACAACACAATAAGAATTAAGGCCACGATGATGCGATCGCTGTGGTGGTTACAGAAGGCAAGAAGAAAGATGGATCCACGAACGTACGACCTCCTCCTCCTCAACTTAGTGCGCCGGGCCACCGACCGGCGGCTAAGGAGCGGCGGCTTTTGTGGCGAGGTCGAGGTGCTTCTCAGCAAAGGCATCCAAGGCTTCCAGCCGGTTGAGGAAGGCCAACATCGTAACGTCCTCCCTGCCATTGTAGATACCTATGTACATGATTTCCTCGTACATATGGATGTGTAGGTCGATGAATTCTTGCAGGGCGAGGCGCCTCGCGGCGAGCGCGACCTCTAGTTAGACACTCTTCGTGGCGTCGGCGGGTAGTCGCAGGGCCACCAGTGCTTGAAAGAGGTTCCGGCCATGGAGGCCGATTAGGGTGGCAGGCAATGAGGAGCCCGGGCGCGCGGGCTGGAGGAGTACGGCGATGTCATCCGCGAGCTTCTTGAGGATGGTGAACTTGTTGCTTGTCAGGAACCCGATCCCAAGTCACATCGATCTTGCCAGTAACACCTCATATCACATTGCAGCCTCACGCATGGTATCCCCACGGGTGTCGCCTTACCATGGCCCGGGGCCGTTTGCGCCTTTTAGCTCACGTATATGATAGTGTCGCTATCATCCATCTGACAGAGAAGCCGGGCCAACATGGCTAGTCGTGAAACCAAAGCGGCACAAACCTATGGAGACAGGCATACATGAATCACATCGAGCATGTCCGTTGTCAGCGTGTGAATCCGGGCTGTAGCACTGGGCTAACAGGACTCCGGGAACCCGGGCTATAGCACGCTAGGCAGGACTCCAGAAGTCACCGCGTGACATTTCCCCGAAGGGACAGACATAGGAACGAAGTGAAACACATGCCGGCCAGTCAAGTGTCCTGAGCAGTAGTTCTGTAGCGGACTACTATGGCTCGAGGAGCACTAGACTACATTTCCCCATAAGAAAGGCTGCCAAGGATAAACAACTAGATTGTCGGATCCCACACATACCAAGCATTTCAATCATACACACAATATGCTCGATATGTGCAAAGACAACATGGCATCACAACAAAACTGTACAACTCAAGTATGTCATTTAAAGGCTCCAAAGAGCCATACATAACATGTTCATACAGGTAGGGGTCACATGACCCGACACTCAAGTCATACAAGCATACAAGCACATGTGGAAGCAAATAGTCTGAGTACAGACACTAGAAAGAAAGAAGGCTTCTTGAAGCCTGTCTATCTACATAGGGCCCTCCATGGCTAGGATCACGACCTAGGTGGCAAGTCACTCATCGACATCGAGATCTACATAAAACCCATCGGAGGGGGCGGTGTTGTCGTCTGGAAACAGTAATTAAGCAAACATGAGTACAAAGGTACTCAGCAAGTCTTACAACAAAACCTACTATACATGCTCATTCTCAAGAAGGTGGTGGAGTTATTGCAGCAAGCCAGCTTTGACTCATGGCTAAGCTATCCTACGGGACACCACTAGTAAAATAGTTTTCGCACACGAGTCCACCAATCACCAACACAATACTCCACCGGGGATCCTCCCTCATCATCCTACGAGAGGGCCATCCTCGGTACTCACACTTATCTTGAGTCTTTTAGTATTATCCATTAACTTGTCTATGAACTGTATAGGCAACCAAGTAGTCCTTTACCACGGACGCGGCTATTCGAATATATGATGTTAACCCTGCAGGGGTGTACTCCTTCATACATGCTCTCACCACTTACCGTCATTTACAGACATGTACTCGGCAACCTTCAAGCGGAAGCCCAACGAGGGTGTCGGCCACGGCCTACCTAAACATTCAAGTCTCTAGTCCAGGTTTATCACCTATCCAGGTTCCATCCGCAGGGGAGTCCGCCAAGGTTTCCACATACGGCCCCGAACGATGTGAACAGGGTTCCCGAGACACCAAACAGGCGACTCGGTACACCGTGCCACGGTGTATCTACCGCATCATAGCCCACCCCTAGGGTCAGCGCTATGCACGGCCGCCAACACATAACCTACAAACACCAGAAACTATTTGCAACTCCTGGACAAGGTACTAGGGTGATTAAGAAACCGAGAGGGTCAATTAAGGATCCCAATGCATGGTATTAGCTGATTCTTAAAATCAGACATACAAATCTCAGTTCTTAGGGACGGCCTCAATGAAACAACCCACCATGTACTCCTACATGGCCTCTCATCGATATCTTCACCAAAACATGTTCAACACATCACTCACATTACCGACATAATCATTTCACTCAAGCCCATCACCCAGATGAACCAGACCTGACACCACTCTAAGCATAGCAGGCATAGCAGGGTAGGAAAACTCAAGCATGGCTCAATCAACTCCTACACATGCTAGTGGGTTTCATCTAGTTACTGTGGCAATGACAGGTCATGCAGAGGATAAGGGTTCAACTACAGCAGCACATAGTAGTTTGAAACGTTGTTGTCTTAATGCAGTAAATGAGAGCAGAGGCGAGAACATGGGATTGTATCAATATCTTCAATGGGGCTGCTTGCCTGATGGAGTGGTAGTAGGGTACTGCCCTTCAGTTGTATACTCGGAGATATCCTCGGAGGCAGAACCTACCACGAAGGACACACAACACATAATCAACACATGACAATATGCAACAATATGATGCATGCTATGACATGACAAAATGATGTGTCCTGCCTAATGCAATGTGAAACAAGTTGAAATGGGTCCATTTGAATCAAAGATTCAAATGAAGGTTAAAGTTCTTATGCATAAAAGTGTATTAGCTTGTTTGACCTAAACATCAAGGTTAAAGTGGTTTGTCATGCATGAAACCATTACAGATGGATAGATTGAATTTTTCTGATCATTCGTATATAATTTGTTTGATTTGGAGCTATGGTTGATTTTCTATGATTTTTAGAAGTTTTGGCTATTTTCTAGAATTTCCTATATAAAAATAAATCCAGAAAATGAATAATTGCGTCAGCACTGTGTCACTGTGACGTCAGCGAGTCAAAGGCGCCACGGCCAGTCAAACCTGACTGGTGGGCCCTGTCTGTCAGTGTCTCAGCTAACTAACAGGATTAAGTTAATACTAACTAACTGTCAGTGGGGCCTAGGCCCACATGTCAGTGACCTAAACTAACTATAATTAGTTAGCATTAATCCTAAACTAATTAACAGGCCGGCCCCACATGTCATAGGCTCAGGGGGAAAGTCAACCTGGGCCCACACGTCAGTCCACGGGTCAAAACGTGGTCGACTCATCAGCAGCTTGACGCCGGCGATGACAGACGCGGTGGAGGGGCTCGTGTTTTGCCCACAGTCGACCAAATCGACTGCGGTTTTGGTCCTACGCGTAGCTGGGGGCAAGCCGCGGCGTTTGGTGGTGGAAGTGGAGCTCGGGGAGGTCGAAAACGACGCCGGCGACGACCTTGGCGGTCGCCGGAGTTTGGGCGAGGATAAACCCGAAGCTACAGGGCACGGCGAGGTGCGGGGAGTGGTGCGTTTGGCTCCTGGAAACGTGGTGAGTGTGGTGACGCGCTCGGAATCGAGCTTACGCGCCTGTGGCCACGGCGGTGACATGGCCGGTGGAGCCGAGCTCTCAGGCTCAACGGAGCCCGCGGTTAGAGGGAGAAAACGGCAAGGAAAGAGGGGGGAACGGAGAAGGAGCTCACGGGGAGTGTAGCGGTGGCCTCAGCGAGCTCGGGGAGGCATCAGGGGCGGCGTATGGTCGCCGGCGATCTCGGCGGACCGAGGTGGAAGAAGATGGCGCTAGCGGCATTGCAGTGCATCCGAGGCATCATGGTTCGCCCATGAGGAAGAGGAAGACGTCGGTGGTGCTCGGGGACACGTCGAAGAGACGAGAGGGGGTCGATGGCCGCGGTGGACGGCGACGGTGGCGACGAGCTCCTCTCGGGAGGGGTGGGGAGAGAGCCAGAGGTGGGAGAGGGACACGGGGAGAGTGGGTAAAGTGAGAGGGGACGAGGGAGAGTGCGTGGCACTCGTAGACGATGTCCTAGGTGTCGGCAGAAGTAGGAGGTGGCCGGCGTGTGGCTGTGGGCGCCGGGCACGCGCCTCTCGTCCTCCTGGCGAGAGGAGGGGGATGAATGGCGGTAGCCAGTGGGCTGGGCCGAGCTGGGCCAGGCCAGGGCGACAGGTAAGCTCTAACTCTCTCTCTCTCTTCTGTTTTGCTTTTATTTATTTCCTGCTATGTGTATTGAAATAGAATAAATACTATTTCATTTCCAAAAACTAGGGAAATATTCAGAGGCACATTTGGGAATATTCTCAACTGCCTAAAAATGCTTCCAAGATTATTTGAGCACTTTAAAATATTTATAGCATTTAAAATGCCCAAATTCAAATACTTATGGCTTGTTCAAAAATCCAGAATGGCTCCATAAATTGCAAGACCATTTTTGGCAGAGGTTTTAGTCAAGACCAAAAATGGTGGGCTTTTATGAAGGGCATTTTGGGTTCATTGAAATTCCAATTGTTGGAAATTAGCATTTTCAGGGGGGGTGTTGGGGTTGGTTAGGCCCCACTTCAAGTTTAAAAGAAATTTAAACATGATGCACATGTTCATCCAATCCTAATGCATGACTAAAAGCAGGGATGTCACAACTCACCCCCACTCAAAAGAATCTCGTCCCGAGATTTAGGATCCTCCGGGAAGAAGGTGGGGTACTCGAGTCGAAGACGATCCTCCCTTTCCCAAGTGGCTTCTTTCTCGGAATGGTGTGACCATTGAACCTTGATAAACTTGATATTATGGCGTCGAGTGGTACGCTCGGCTTGATCAAGGATACGAACAGGATATTCCCGATATGAGAGGTTATCCTGTAGATCATGTGTTTCGTGGGGTACTCCACGGATAGTATCCGCGAAGCAACGCCTGAGTTGAGAAACGTGGAAGACATCATGAACTCTGGAAAGATGCGAAGGTAGTTCCAATTGGTAGGCAACTTCTCCTCGTTTGGCAAGAATGCGAAAGGGTCCAATGTAACGAGGAGCCAATTTGCCTTTGATACTGAAACGATGGGTTCCCTTTAACGGAGTAACCCACAGGTAAGCCTTCTCGCCGACTTCATAAGTCATGAGCTTATGTTTACGATCATATTGGATCTTTTGACGAGATTGGGCTGTTTTCAATTTCTCACGAATAACGCGAACCTGCTCTTCTGCTTCCTGAATCATATCCGGGCCAAAGAGTTGTCTTTCCCCGGTTTCTGACCAGTTAAGAGGCGTTCGACATTTTCGTCCATAGAGAACTTCGAAACGAGCTTTGCCCAAGCTAGCTTGATAAGTATTGTTATAAGCAAACTCCGCGAATGGAAGGCATTTCTCCCAACCCATTCCGAATGAGATGACAGAAGCTCAGAGCATATCTTCTAGAATTTGGTTGACTCGCTCTACTTGACCACTTGATTGAGGATGGAAGGCGGTGCTAAAAGAGAGACGAGTTCCCATAGCATTTTGGAAACTTTCCCAAAATCGAGAGGTGAAGAGACTCCCATGGTCTGAGTTAATTTCAAATGGAACACCATGAAGCGACACTATTCAGGAGATGTTTAAATCAGCTAGCTGGCTAGCGGTCATACTCTCAAGAACAGTAGGAAATGGGCTACTTTGGAAAGACGGTCGATCACGACGAAGATGGCATTATTCCCTCTCTTGGTCCTGGGAAACCCAGTAATGAAATCCATACGGATTTTATCCCATTTCCACTCAGGAATAGCCAAAGGTTGATGGGTGCCAGCAGGCCGTTGGTGCTCTACTTTAACACGACGACAGACGTCGCAACTAGCAATGTATTGAGCAATTTCTGTCTTCATCCTAGTCCACCAAAACCTCTAGCATAGGTCTTGATACATTTTGGTACTACCGGGATGAATGGTGAGAGGGGATTCATGAGCTTCCTTAAGAATCAATTGGCATAAATGTTGTTTCTTGGGAACCACCAAGTGGTTCTCGAAGAAGACAACACCTCTCTCATCCATGGAAAAACATTTAGCAACTCCGCTAGCGATGTTCTCCTTAATCCGGGATATGCCCTTATCATACCGCTGGGCGGTTATGATCTGATCCATAAGGTTAGGCCTCGCCACCAGTGTGGATAGGAATCCTCGAGGAACAATGTGAAGATTAAGCTTACGAAATTCCTCATGGAGAAGTGGTTGACTTTGTTGTAACATCAGGTTGTTACAATAAGATTTACGACTTAGCGCATCAGCAATGACATTGGCTTTGCCCAGGGTGTAAATTATTCCTAAGTCGTAATCCGAGATCAACTCGACGCAACGTCATTGTCTGAGATTCAAATCCGATTGGGTGAAGATATATTTCAAACTTTGGTGACCGGTGAAGATCTCGCAACGATTACCGAGAAGGTAATGTCGCCAAGTTTTAAGTGCATGGACTACAGCTGCAAGCTCTAGATCATGTGTGGGATAATTTTCCTCATGTGGGTGTAATTTCCGTGAAGCATAGGCAATTACCTGACGATCTTGCATGAGTATGAAACTTAGTCCTTGTCGCGAGGCGTCGCAATAGATAATAAATTCCTTGGAGAAATCTGGTGGTACCAGTACGGGAGCAGATGTCAGGTGTCTTTTCAGTTCCTGAAAGCTGAACTCGCACTGTGGGGTCCACACGAACTTTTTATCTTTCTTGAGGAGTTCAGTTAGAGGTTTAGCAACCTTGGAGAAATTCTCGACGAAGCGGCGGCAATAGCTCGCAAAGCCAAGGAAGCTCCGAACTTGCTTGACCTTCTCAGGTGGAGTCCAATCAAGGACGGCTTGAACTCGCTCGGGATTGACAGCAATACCCTTACCAGAGATTACATGGCCTAGATAGGTCACTTCTGGCAACCAAAATTCACACTTGGAGAATTTGGCATAAAGGCGATGCTCTCGAAGTTTCATCAATACCAGCCTTAGATGATCGGCATGTTCCTCTTCATTCTTGGAGTATATGAGTATGTCATCGAGGTATACTACGACGAATTTATCCAAATACTCCATGAAGATCGAGTTCATTAACCGAGAGAAGGTGGCTGGGGCATTGGTTAAACCGAAGGACATAACGGTGTACTTGTATTGGCCATAACGAGTAACAAAGGCTGTTTTGGGAATGTCCCCGTTTTTGATTTTGATTTGATGGTAGCCCAACCTCAAATCCATCTTGGAAAAGACTGAGGATCCAGCGAGCTGGTCATATAGATCATTGATCCTAGGAAGCGGATACTTGTTCTTGATGGTGACCAAGTTGACAGGTCAGTAATCTACAACCATCCGATCCGTTCCATCTTTCTTTTTGATGAAGAGGACGGGGCAAGACCAAGGAGAGGAACTAGGACGGATGAAACCCTTTTTCAAGGACTCATCGAGTTGGTTCTTAAGCTCGGCTAGTTCTAAGGGTGCCATCTTATAGGCTCTTCTAGAAATTGGAATGGTTCCTGGAACAAGGTCTATCACAAACTCGACATCCCTGTCAGGTGGAACACCTGGCAGTTCTTCTGGAAAGACATCCGGAAAGTCCCGGACTACTGGAATATCTTCAAGGTCTGGAAGGGGGTTGGCATTTAGGGAGTAAAGCTGGCGCTTGGCCACTCGAGTTAAGACATTGACTGTCTTGTCCGATGGGTGAGTAAGTTGAACGGTTCTAGTGGCACAATCAATCTTAGCGTAATGAGCTGACATCCAGTCCATACCCAGGATGATGTTTATGTCCAAGGAATTGAGAGCTATTAAAGATGCAAGGAAGACAAGTCTATCGACAAGAATTTCGTTCCCATGGCTTACTCTAGAAGTTTGCCATTTGGAACCCGGAGTTTGAATTACCATGGAAGTGGGCATGTCATAGAATGTCGTGTTATGCAATCGAGCATAGCTCTTAGATATGAATGAATGAGATGCTCCAGTATCGAAAAGAATAGATGTCGGATGGCAATTAAGAAGGAGCGTACCAAGGACGGCGTTAGGATCCTCATGAGCCTCCTCGGCTGAGACATAGTTGACATGGCCACGTGAAGTGGTGACCGGCTTGGCGTAGAATGTCTTTCCCATTGGCTTACCACGACCAACGACTTTCCAGACTGATTGGGGTTGTTGTTCTGGGGACACTCTCGACTATAGTGACCCAGCTCTCCACACTTGAAACATGTCACAACATTGGGGCATGGAGCAGCATTAGCAGCGGGGCCACCATAGGGCTTGGACGGTGCAAACTGCTGGATGGGGCGAGGCGCCTCAAAGGATGGCCTCGGAATGAACCTGGGTGGCAGTGCCGTGCTGGGAATTCACACCCGGCGCTTCTGAGATCCAGAGCTGGATGAAGAGCCAAAATCACGAGAGTGCTTGTGTGAAGCGTCATAGTCAGACTGGCCTGTCTCAGCACTGATGGCTTTATTGACTAACTTCTGAAAGGAGGAGCACTCGTGCAGACGAAGATCGCGGTGAAGCTCAGGGCTTAGTCCCTTGCGGAACCTTGCCTGCTTCTTAGCGTCGGTGGATACCTCTTCAGGAGCATATCGTGCCAGATTCCCAAATTCATGGCTATATGCATCCACAGTCAGTCTTCCTTGGGTGAAATTGCAGAACTCTTCCCTCTTGCGATCTATGAGACCTTCCGGGATGTGATGCTCACGGAAAGCCTCACTGAATTCAGCCCAAGTAGTGATTTGGCCGACCAGGCGCATAGCTTCAAAATTTTCCCACCAAAGGCTAGCAGGGCCTTCGAGGTGATAGGTAGCATAAGTAACCTTATTAGCTTCGGCTACGTTGGCAGAACGTAGCTTGTGGGTGATGCTGCGAAGCCAGTCATCCGCGTCGAGGGGCTCGACGGAATGGTTAAACTTTGGTGGGTACAACTTGATGAATTCATTGATTGACACCAAGTCATTTCGCTGATGGCGTGCAGTGTTCTGCTCAATCCGCTCCAGCAAGCGGTTAGTCTCATGCTTGTTTCTTTCCGCCTCTAGCATCACTTCGGCCAGAGAAGGCGGGTGAGGTAGATTTTCACCCCTAGCTGCACTGGCTTCCCCCTGCTCTGGGCAGCAGGGTTGCTGCGGGTGTTGACCATCCTAGGAGAAAAAAAGACAACGGTTTAGATAAGGATGGCACAAACTTAGCAACGAAGTGCAGAATGTAATGGATAACATCGAATGCTAAGATGTTCATTGCACGACATGGTAATATAGAAACAGCCATATATATACCATTGGTCATACACACCGTACATAGTTTAGTA
Source organism: Triticum urartu (assembly GCF_003073215.2). Classification (NCBI taxonomy): domain Eukaryota; kingdom Viridiplantae; phylum Streptophyta; class Magnoliopsida; order Poales; family Poaceae; genus Triticum; species Triticum urartu. The sequence continues at coordinate 185,743,822 of NC_053025.1, read as the reverse complement.
CAAGCCCAGACTAGAGTACAACTACGGCGAAAGACATTACATCTCATCAAAGGCATTCCAAGCTCCTATACATTATTTTTCTACACCTCCGGAGCGTGATACACACCAAGTCATATCCCACGGTCACGCAGGACTGTGGAGAATACAACTACTACAATACTAGTGAAACTACTACTAGCTCAGACGGCTCCGTAGTAATCCTCATAGAAGTCACCACCAAAGCCTGGAAGTGGAACATGATCATCTGGGAATAGACGGTCCTGCGGAGCCTGTGGACCATAGGAACTCGGATGTGGCCTCAGTCCCACAGGTGGTGGCAGACGGGGACCACGAGGAGGGGTGATGCCTCCATACGCAAGGCCCGATTTTCACGGTCCTTATCCTCGATCATCTCGGGAGTGGTGCGGAGTAGTGACTCCTCATGTGTAGAGTCATAGTACAAGGCCTGATAGTACCCCTGTGCTTTGGGAAGCGAGGCTGGCATGAAATGGAAGTCGGTGTTCTGTAGCAAGGCAGTCCTGGCTCGAATGATAGTCATCATTGAATAGGCTGCATCCTGCACAGACATCTCAATAGTGACCCCAAGTCCATAGGAACAGTGAAGGGGCTCAGTGGCTCCAGGATAAGAGGGATATATCCTGACGGTACAGAGGTACTGGCTCTGGTTGAAGTCTCTGAACTGCTCCTCGACGGTATATTCCGGATACCAGCGATAGCCTGACTCAACCATCACTCGAACCAACATGGACGTGTGGCCGGGCACATCAAGGCACCGGGTCAGACGAACCACTTGGTTCTGCGAATGGGTGTCCATCTGAAAGCACAGAATAATGCAAAGGCATTAGAATTTTCTAGGGGAAAACGGATAGCATAATGGCTGTAAATGCTCAGAAAAAGATTTGAGACATCCACAACAGTTTGCAATACCAGTCAACAACATCATATCAGGGTTCTGATTCAACTGGAAACATACTAAAAGTAGTAGAAACTGTACTGAGGCTTGTAACAACAATCCTATAAGCTACTACAGATTAGTAACACGTGAACCTGATAGAAGAAGAGAGCCTAGTCCTTAACCCACGTTGAATGAGAAGAGAATGACTCAGATCAGAGGGCATAAGGTAAAGGAGTAAAAGAGCCTTACGTTCCCTCCCACAATCAATTCCCCTACATATAACTAAAGCATTTCTAGACTCGACATCGACCAGTTTGGCTCAACGAACCTACAGGCAGTCCGGCTCTGATGCCAACGCTGTCAGGACCCCGGTTCCAAGTCACATTGATCTAGCCGGTAACACCTCATATCACATTGCGGCCTCACGCACGGTATCCCCACGGGTGTCGCCTTACCATGGCCCGGGACCGTTTGCGCCTTTTGGCTCACATATATGATAGTGTCGCTAGCATCCATATGATAGAGAACCCGGGCCGACATGGCTAGTCATGAACCCAAAGCGGCACAGACCTATGGAGACAGGCATACATGAATCACAACGAGCATGTCGGTCGTCAGCGTGTGAATCCGGGCTGTAGCACTGGGCTAACAGGACTCCGGGAACCCGGGCTATAGCAGGCTAGGCAGGACTCCGGAAGTCACCGCGTGACATTTCCCCGAAGGGATAGACATAGGAACAAAGTGAAACACATGCCGGCCAGTCAATTGTTCTGAGCAGTAGTGCTGGCTAGCAGGACTCCAGTGAACCGGGCTGTAGCGGACTACTATGGCTCGAGGAGCACTAGACTACATTTCCCCATAAGAAAGCTGCCAAGGATAAACAACTAGATTGTTGGATCCCACACATACCAAGCATTTCAATCATACACACAATATGCTCGATATGTGCAAATACAACATGGCATCACAACAAAACTCTACAACTCAAGTACTTTATTTAAAGGCTCCAAAGAGCCATACATAACATGTTCATACAGGTAGGGGTCACATGACCCGACACTCAAGTCATACAAGCATACAAGCACATGCGGAAGCAAATAGTCTGAGTATAGACACTAGAAAGAAAGAAGGCTTCTCGAACCCTGTCTATCTACATAGGGCCCTCCATGGCCAGGATCACCACCTGGGTGGCAAGTCACTCATCGACGTCGAGATCTACATAAAACCCATCGGAGGGGGCAGTGTTGTTGTCCGGAAATAGTAATTAAGCAAACATGAGTACAAAGGTACTCAGCAAGTCTTACAACAGAACCTACTATACATGCTCATTCTCAAGAAGGTGGTGGAGTTATTGCAGCAAGCCAGCTTCGACTCATGGCTAAGCTATCCTACGGGACACCACTAGTAAAATAGTTTTCGCACACGAGTCCACTAATCACCAACACAATACTCCACCGGGGATCCTCCCTCGTCATCCTACAAGAGGGCCATCCTCGGCACTCACACTTATCTTGAGTCTTTTAGTAGTATCCATTAACTTGTCTATGAACTGTATAGGCAACCAAGTAGTCCTTTACCGCGGACACGGCTATTCGAATAGATGATGTTAACCCTGCAAGGGTGTACTCCTTCATACACGCTCTCACCACTTATCGTCGTTTACACGACATGTACTCGGCAACCTTCAAGCGAAAGCCCAATGAGGGTGTCGGCCACGGCCTACCTAAACACTCAAGTCTCTAGTCCAGGTTTATCGCCTATCCAGGTTCCATCCGCAGGGAGTCCGGCCAAGGTTTCCACATACGGCCCCGAATGATGTGAACAGGGTTCTCGAGACACCAAACGGGTGACTCAGTACACCGTGCCACGGTGTATCTACCGCATCATAGCCCACCCCTAGGGTCAGCGCTATGCACGGCCGCTAACATATAACCTACAAACACCAGAAACTATTTGCAACTCCTGGACAGAGTACTAGGGTGATTAAGAAACCGAGAGGGTCAATTAAGGATCCCAATGCATGGTAGTAGCTGATTCTTAAAATCACACATACAGATCTCAGTTCTTAGGGACGGCCTCAATCAAACAACCCACCATGTACTCCTACATGGCCTCTCATCGATACCTTTACCAAAACATGTTCAACACATCACTCACATTACCAACATAATCATTTCACTCTATCCCATCACCCAGATGAACCAGACCTGACACCACTCTAAGCATAGCAGGCATAGCAGGGTAGGAAAACTCAAGCATGGCTCAATCAACTCCTACACATGCTAGTGGGTTTCATCTAGTTACTGTGGCAATGCCATGTCATGCAGAGGATAAGGGTTCAACTACCGCAACACACAGCAATTTGAAACGTTGTTGTCTTAATGCAGTAAATGAGAGCAGAGGCGAGAACATGGGATTGTATCGATATGATCAATGTGGCTGCTTGCCTGATGGAGTGGTAGTAGGGTACTGCCCTTCAGTTCGATACTCGGAGATATCCTCGGAGGCAGAACCTACCTCGAAGGACACACAACACATAATCAACACATGACAATATACAACAATATGATGCATGCTATGACATGGCACAATGATGTGTCCTGCCGAATGCAATGTGAAACAAGTTGAAATGGGTCCATTTGAATCAAAGATTAAAATCAAGGTTAAAGTTCTTATGCATAAAAAGTGTATTAGCTTGTTTCACCTAAACAGCAAGGTTAAAGTTGTTTGTCATGCATGAAACCATTACAGATGGATAGATTGAATTTTTCTGATCATTTTTCATATATAATTTGTTTGATTTGGAGCTATGGTTGATTTTCTATGATTTTTCGAAGTTTTGGCTATTTTCTGGAATTTCGTCAGCACTGCATCACTGTGACGTCAGGGTCAAAGGCGCCATGGCCAGTCAAACCTGACTAGTGGGCCCTGTCTGTCAGTATCTCAGCTAACTAACAGGATTAAGTTAATACTAACTAACTGTCAGTGGGGCCTGGGCCCACATGTCAGTGACCTAAACTAACTATAATTAGTTAGCATTAATCCTAAACTAATTAAGAGGCTGGCCCCACCTGTCATAGGCTCAGGGGGGAAAGTCAACCTGGGCCCACACGTCAGTCCACGGGTCAAAACGTGGTCAACTCGCCGGCGGCTTGACGCCGGCGACGACAGACGCGGCAGAGGGGCTCGGGTTTTGCCCACAGTCGACCAAATCGACTGCGGTTTGGTCCTATGCGTAGCTAGGGGCAAGTCGCGGCATTCTATGGTGGAAGTGGAGCTCGGGGAGTCTGGAAACAACACCGGTGACGACCTTGGTGGTCGCCGGAGTTCAGGCGAGGATAAACCCGAAGCTACGGGGCACGGCGAGGCGCGGGGAGTGGTGCGTTAGGCTCCTGGAAACGTGGTGACGCGCTCGGAATCGAGCTTACGCGCCTGTGGCCACGGCGGCGACATGGTCGGCGGAGCCGAGCTCTCGGGCTCAACGGAGCCCGCGGTTAGAGGGAGAAAACGACAAGGAAAGAGGGGGGAACGGAGAAGGAGCTCATGGGGAGTGTAGCGGTGGCCTCAGCGAGCTCGGGGAGGCATCAGGGGCGGCGTACGGTCGCCGGCGATATCGGCAGACCGAGGTGGAAGAAGATGGCGCTAGCAGCATTGCAGTGCGTCCGAGGCGTTGTGGCTCGCCCGTGAGGAAGAGGAAGACGTCGGTGGTGCTCGGGGAAACGTCGAAGAGACGAGAGGGGGTCTATGGCCGCGGTGGACGGTGACGGTGGCGATGAGGGGAGAGTGGGGAAAGTGAGAGGGGGACGAGGGAGAGTGCGTGGCACTCGTAGACGGCGTCCTGGGTGTCGGCAGAAGCAGGAGGTGGCCGGCGTGTGGCTGCGGGCGCCGGGCACGCGCCTCTCGTCCTCCTGGCAAGAGGAGGGGGATGACTGGCGTTAGCCAGTGGGCTGGGCCGAGTTGGGCCAGGACAGGGCGACAGGTAAGCTCTAACTCTCTCTCTCTCTCTTTTCTGTTTTGCTTTTATTTATTTCCTGCTATGTTTATTGAAGTAGAATAAATACTATTTCATTTCCAAATACTCTGGAAATATTCAGAGGCACATTCAGGAATATTCTCAACTTCCTAAAAATGCTTCCAAGATTATTTGAGCACTTTAAATTTTTTATAGCATTTAAAATGCCCAAATTCAAATACTTATGGCTTGTTCAAAAATCCAGAATGGCTCCATGACCATTTTTGGTAGAGGTTTTAGTCAAGACCAAAAATGGTGGGCTTTTATGAAGGGCATTTTGGGTTCATTGAAAATCCAATTGTTGGAAATTAGCATTTTCAGGGGGGGTGTTGGGGTTGATTAGGCCCCATTTCAAGTTTAAAAGAAATTTAAACATGATGCACATCTTCATCCAATCCTAATGCATGACTAAAAGCAGGGATGTGACATTGCTGGTGGCAACGATCATCTGGTCCAACTGAGAGTCGTAGTTGGCGTCGAAGGCAGCCATCCACCATCCGGTCTCCAACACCATCTAGAGACGATCCTCGGCGCCATGCCGCAGGCCGGTGTCGTGGATCATCTGGCGCAGCCGCTGGCCGCTCACGAGCATCGCCGCCATTGGTGTGGAGTGAGCTCTTTTGCGCTGAGTGTAGGTGCTTAGGCAAATGCTTAGGTGTGTATGATGTGGTAGATGCATTGGAATGGAGGGGCGCATTTATATGAGGGCAATGAGGGCAAACTGAGTTGCATTCACATCGTGCAGCCTCTTTTCCCGGACCTCCTCGCATTACTTCCCTCTTGCATTAATTGAAGGAGGATGCATTGGCCGTTCAACATATCGGGAACCGCTACTCCCTCCCTCGTCTGCATTAAAGCCGTATCAGGAACTGCGCCGCCCGCTATCAAATCGAATACTCCCTCCGTCTAGGTGAGTATTAAGTCATCTTACGAAAACCAAATAGTAAACACATAGGTGTGGTGCATTAACTCTCACGTTGTTTCTTATTTTTTGACATAAATAGAGGAATCAACCAAGCAGAGATGTGGGGCTTGTATGCTTTTAATGACTCGAGACTATCAAACATGACATGAAGTGGTCAGTTCACTGCACAAGAACAAATACAACCCACGTCAGCACACATGCATCTTATATAGCATCACATCCAATGGCTATAAAAGATGAATGAGACTAAATTATATCTCATCTAGATGAGTTCTAGCAAAACTGTATTAATAATACTTAGTACTCATGCGCCATGTATCATATATTAGTATCTTGTAGTACTTTATTTATTTATGAGATATCCAGATGGCACTGCACTGCCAATAAAAGAGGGTAACATCAAAATTATGGACTAATTTTTTGAGTATGTTGGTAAGGTCCGGTTATAGTCACTTGTTGAAATCTCTAAAAAGACAAATACTCCCTCCGTCCGGAAATACTTGTCATCAAAATGGATAAAAGGAAATGTATCCAGAAGTATTTTAGTTTTACATACATCTCTTTTTATCCATTTTGATGACAAGTATTTTCGGACGGAGGGAGTAGAAAATAGAGTTGGTGACGATGGTGTGCGTGCCATCCTGCAATATAGGCCGTCGGATTTATATCTAACGGATAGGAAAGAAACTATGGAAATTTTGCAAAAATATACCCACACGTCTCTCCATGTTCGCAAATAAGGCCTTCCCTCGTTCAACCTTTTCTCTCACAAGATAAACTACTCATACAAATGCATCTTGATGTTCCGTGCAACGCACGGGCAGCTAGCTAATTTCTTTTAAAATAGTGAATGTGATAATTGGGTTGAAGTGATATATTTTATGTCCGCCCCGAATGATTTCAGATTCACTAGAAGTAACAGAGAAAAGGTTGCCTTGTTAATTAATAGAAAACAGGGTGAAAACTATCACATGAGGCCGGTAAAAACAAGGCACACTAGGTTCAACATCATGGTCACTACAGCTGTGCGCGCGCGAGAAGTCTACATATCGAGGGGGCTACCGAGCGAGGCACTGAGACACAATGTTTGAGAGACAAACCAATTGACAGATTATGATCAGATTGAGTTGTCACCCTTCTGTTGTCATTGTTGGGGGGGGAGAGAAAGACGTATCGAGAGTGTGTGCAGTAGGCACAGAGGCACAACTAGCGAGTGTGTGTGTGTGTGTGTTTGAAAGAGGAGTAGATAGATTATTATCAAGATCGAGGTGCCACCCTACTCCTTCGGTGCCGGGTAGTGTGTGTGTGTGTATGTTTGAGAGAGAAGCCGGTCGATAGATTAGTTTCAAGATTGAGGTGTCACCCTACTCCTTCGGTGTTGGGAAGTGTGGGTGTGTGTGTGGGGGGGGGGGGTAGTGACACTCACATATCTCTACTCTTATAAGAAAAATAGAGTTGGTGATGATGGTGTTTCCGCCATATTGCAATATAGGCCATCCGATTTATATCCGACGGACAGGAAGGAAACTATGGCAATTTTGCAAAAAGATACCCACACCCCTCTCCGCATTTGCAAATAAGGCATTCCCTCGTTCATCCTTTTCTCCCGCAAGATAAACTTCTCATACAAATGCATCTTGATGTTCCGTGCAACGCATGGGCATCTTGCTAGTAGGGAGAAGAAGTTTGTGTGACACATATCTAGCTATATTAAGGGATAGGTAGATAGCATATGTGTGAGAGACATTATTATACTTTGAGACATTAGTGGCTGTGGGTGGGCGGAATTAAAGGGGTGGGCGTGTTAGACATAGAGAGCGTGTGTGTTTCTGTGTGAGAGACTTGTAGGATGGGGTAGAAAGATGAATTTAACCCTGACGGAGGGAGAGAAATACACGAAGTGCGCATGTGTGATTCTGATGCCCACAGGGAAATGAGATATGTATGCGTGTGAGAGAGATTGCACAATTCATTCACGTATCACTATCTAGCGATCATGGATGTGCATCGCTTGAACATAAGTCAATATCTACTTTGCATCATGGCCAAAGGTACAATATTGATTCAACGCTATAAAGATTGGACACTCACATATCACATTTTTTTCTATTTAAATAAACCTTTTCAGTTGTGCATGCCAAAGTTACAGTGATGTTTCTTCAAACAACAAATGTAGCTATCATGTACATGCACCATTGTTACTCTTGCATTCAAATTCATTAGTCTTGGATGATTTAAGTTTCTATTTTGAAGTAATATATGTAATATTCATATATGAATTCAACGGGTACGCAATTTATGAAATGGAGGCTATGTAATCATATGAGGTAACACTTTTAAGTAGCTGACTACAATATCCATTTCATTTTGTGCGCCTCTTCACTAACACGTCAATGCATTATGTTTAAAGTAAATAACCAATGGCACTAACTTATCTCTTTACACCAGAAATACATAGGTTGAGTGTTTGATCCTCTTTTTGCGAACGCGCCACTACACCCGTATGATTGGCCGCGCCCATGTGAACGTCCAAGTTATCGGTGCATCATCCCGAGTTATTGACTTTTTTTCTGGGGTGGACTTCACACCAGTTATTATATGCTGACGCGTGCCCCGTGTACACAGTCTAGCATGACCTTCCCGCTAGCACAGTCAAAAATTAGTTGAAACTGGATTACGAACTATCCCTCGGGCGGCAAAATCTCCTGCCTCCTTCTAAAATTTCTGCCACCTTAGTCTTTAGCATGCGAAATCCCCCTTTTGTCCTTGGTGCATGGAGACCAACAGTTACAATACCGCCCTCATCTACATGATAGGTCGGGGCTGCTTTGGTAACTTCCGGTTCCCCCACTACACGGCACCCCCATTTCCTCTCCCCCTCCCGCAAAAACGACTAACTCCACAGCACCAGAGCATCTTACATCACACCATTCGTACTTCATCTCCATTTCTCCCCTCCCCTCTCGAAACCCTAGACTGCCCATCCACTGGCGTACCATAGCCCATTCACTGCCAGCGGCGTCCACCTCGCCGGATCTGCTTCTCCGGCCGCATCTACCCCTCCCACCTCCCCTAGAAACAAGTAGACTGCTCATCCACCACTGTACCACAACCCATTCAGTGCTGGCCTTGTCCACGGCGCCGGGTCTGCTTCGCCGGTACTCTCGTCAACCGCCATGCATCTGCCATGGCTCATTCGTACTCCCCACCGGAGACGCTTCGTCCACACCCCCCGGAGCCGCCCCACCGACGCCCCCGTCGACGACCTTTCACCCTCTTCGCCGACACCTTCCTCAACCCTACTGGAGCCGCTTCGCCGACACCTTCCTCAACCCTATCGGAGCCGCTTCACCGACACCATCGTCAACCCTACCGGAGTAGCTTTGCCTATACCATTCTCAACCCTGTCGGGGCCACTTTGCCAACTCACAAGTCCACGGCCTCAAATCCGCTTACTCACACCCTCATCCAACCTACCGGAGCAGCTTCTGACGCCCCGTCCACGGCCGCAGATCCGCATCGTCGACTTCACCCTTAACCCAACCACCGGAGCAGCTTCTAACGCCCTGTCCACGGCCGCAGATCCGCATCGTCGACACCATCCTTAACCCAACCATCGAAGCAGCTTCTGACACCCCGTCCGTGGTCACAGATCTGCGTAGGCGAAACCATCCTTAACCCAACCACCGGAGCAGCTTCACCTACGCCCTTGTCCACGGCCACAAATCCGCTTCGCCCACACCGTAGTCCACCCTACCGGAGCCGCTCCACAAACACCATACTCGACGGTTCTAGATCTCCTTACCGGACCCCGACAGCCAGTGCAGCGTCATCACCCTCGATGTTTCTAACCTGATTCCCACCATCTGAAGTGATGCCAGGCACCCGCCACGGCCTAGGTACTTGTCACATTTAAACCCATCCAGCATCACCTGCCTGATGTACTTCAAATATACTAACCGGTCGCTATTACCTTTTATGCAGCTGGCAAAAACTACAAGGACGATGTTTCTTCTGGATCTAACAGCTTGGCCAACAAAGATCCTGGACTGAGGCATTGCTATGCTCTTGTAAGCGCGTCTCTCTCTCTCTCTTGTATTGTTCTGTGCCTGCCAGCGTGCTTTGCTAGGATTTTCGACCAGCAATCCCTATGTGCAGACAATGATTTCTACTACTGGCTGCTAAATTAGATATTTAGATGTCATACATGATACTACCTCGTACCTCCGTTACTAAATATAAGTCTTTCTAGAGATTCCACTATAGGCTACATACGGAGCAAAATGAGTGAATCTACACTCGAAAATGCATCTATATACATCTGTATGTGGTCTATACTGGAATCTCTACAAAGACATATATTTAGGAACAGGGGCAGTACATTACACAAAATCGTAGGTGGCATGTAGGAATTCCAGTGCACTACATTAGGCTCCCTTAGAGTGCCTGCTAGTCCAGCATACAAAGTCATGGCTAGTTTATGGTATGCACACAATCATTAATACACAATGAAATTAGCCATGTCAACTTGTAGATAGGGTTACACAATGAAAAAGTACAAGATGTATTTGGCAATTTCATGGAACATCGCAAAAAAAGGAGAGGCAGCGGTGAGCCTATACAGTGTGCTATGGTACCTCACTACTCCATTGCAAACATCGTGACATGTTATTTGTATGCCAGTTCTATTAGCCAAGATTCTTAGGGACAATTATTATGAGTTATCCTAAGAAAATAAGAACTTGTGAATATAAGCTCCATGTAATAACACAACCAGTTCTTTTCATTGCGTTTTCATCTTATCTTTGGTATGATCAGTGGAAAGTCTAGATTGCATTATATTTTTTCATTTTGCTGCCCATATGGAAATTAATTTGACTTGCAAACATCACAAATTGAACCCAGTGCAGTAATTAATGTGATAGGAAAACAAACCATCACTATTTGCTCAAAATGCAAATACAAAGATACCATCTACTTGGCACAATCTACTTTGGTCAATGTTTTCCATAGAGATCCCATTGCCTAATTTAAACGAAGAATGCATGATCCACATTTAAATGAAGAACAATTATTTATTGAAATTCGATGGTCCAAGTGACTGGTTATTATCATATAGCATCACCACCTGAAAGCATCATATAGCAGCAGCAGCTCATAGCAACTCATCATACAGCAGCAACAGTTTGCAATTCATCATATACCAGCAGCAGCTCATAGCAATTCATCATATAGCAGCAGCAGGAGCAGCTCATAGCAATTCATCATATAGCAGCAGCAGCAGCTCATAGCAATTCATCATATAGCAGCAGCAGGAGCAACTTGTAGCAACTCATCATATAGCAGTAGCAGCAGCTCATAGCAATTCATCATATAGCAGCAGCAGCAGCTTATAGCAACTCATCATACAGCAGCAACAGCTCATAGCAATTCATCATATAGCAGCAGCAGGAGCATCTCACGGCAATGCATCATATAGCAGCAGTAGAAGCAGCTCATAGCAATTCATCGTATAGTGGATCAGAATGAAAATTTGAAAAAAAATCAAAGGAGATCGTCACCTTGTTGGATGAGCTCATCCTTCAACAGCACCTCAAGGTCATGGCCTGGGAGGAGGGGAGGGGGAATAAGGTGCCTTCTGCCGCAGTGTGGCATCAGCCGTAGTTGTGCAGCGCCCGCCGAGTAGTGCGTTGGACGAACCATAGTGGAGCAGCTGCTGGAGACCATGAGAATGAGGGGCGGCGCTAGAGGGAGGAGCGGCCAGGGAGATTTGCCCCTACCCGCCGGCCATGTAGCGTAGCTGGACATAGCATCATGGAGGACCAGGCCAGATGGAACCAGTGGCGACGACTCGCTGGAGGAACCCTAGTGTTGCAGGAAGGGGATCGAGGTAGAGGGAAAGGGGAGAGGAGATGCAAGCGGGCAGGGCAATGAATGCTTGTGTGTTTCTTTTTACTTGACGGTCAGGTGTGACACGGGCGTTAGCAGTTGCATTTTGAGTGTAATATAGGCAGACAACAGAGTCATTTCACTATTCCCCTTCCCTTCAATTTTTAGTGAGGTTCTACCCAAAACACCACCCTCCAAAGCGAAATTAGTTAAGCCCAAGCCCATAACTCAAAAATGACTTCTTTACATCTTTTATGGCTTATTTTGACAATATGCCCTGAAAAGGCGGAATCAAACTGGCCGTTAACCTGCAATTCAATTGTGCGGGCAATGATGAATCACTCCTGCCTGCTATCTGTACATTTAGGCATCATCATACATTGCGTAACCTACTACATGTGCATTCCATTGTAGAATCTGGAATATGCAATGTTTATGTTAGTTCATACGTTGCACATGATGTTTAAATGCCCCTTAAATCTGGTCAGTCAAGTGATGGTCTTTAGGCCTCCTTCTTTGCTTCTTTTCTTGTTATGTAAGATTTGCTCACACATCTGTTTAATTGGTTGTTTGCATCAGCCAGCCATACTAGGACTGTTTGCTTTGATTACTTGTTGTTCTTGACCTAACACTCTAACAGAGCTTGTCAACCATTTAAACACTAAGGGCTGCTGTAGTGGGGCCTTGTCTAACTCATAGGTGACATAAAGGTTTGGCTGTACACTACACTAGGCTCTCCAAGAGTACCTGGAGATCCAGTTCGAAGGTATGCCTAGTTTTTACATAGTGTAGACATAGTAAATGCTCATTTCATTGTGTGCAAGTGCAAGAGATGCGGCATGTTCTATTATGTGGTGTTGTTTCGTTATAATATCATTCTTTTGTGTTCACAGACTGGAAAGTATGCATATTTATCTTCCAAGAAGACGAGTAACTAGTTTGTGTCACCTTGTAGAGGGGGTGCAATGAAGATAAGATTGAGGATTTCCAAGTACAAGATGTTAGGAAGGAGCCTTGCAAGAGAAGTACGAGCTGCGCTGAGCCTCTTCAACCTGCTAAGGTAAGTCACTATATGCAACTCAACAGTTCAATTCCTTGTTTGTTTCAGGCATAGTTAATTTTCTCTTTTCAATTGCTTTATTTGTCCTAAGTTAATGAGATGCCCAAATAATCATGCCTGATGTTCGGTACTTGTATCACTATTAGTTGACATAATTAAAGGCCTTACCATTTAATTACTCTGCCGAAGTGTACCTGAAGCTTTGAAGTCTATTAACCTACTATTATTACATGAGGCTCACAATCTAGTTTATACTACGCTAAGGATTGCATAGTTTTGCCTGCTGTAGTATGTTAGTATGAATCCCTCTGTTGTTCATTATGCTCCCTAAGACTTTAATTGAGGCAACGAATGGCCAACTGCTTGCTTACTTATACGCAATGTGTTGTCTAAATTTGTAACTTGTTTGTGTTTTCGATTGGGCCCCAACATCATGCTCCTCTGGTGAGCTAAGAGGGATTTATGTATGTAGGATGCACAAACTATCTTCTTTGTAATTTTTAAAATATCACCTACTTATGCTTCAAGACATGTAACATTTTTTTTGAAAGTGACGTGCAACATTATTGTTAGTCCTGTTTTGCCATGTAGTACAAAATAGTGTCTTGTTCGCTTCACTGCTGTAACTATATTTTTACCCTTGTCATGTGTACTTACAGAAACATTTCAGGATGAAGTGACATCAACACAAAGATCTGCGAGAAGTGCGGCATGGCCATTACCGAATGATTATGGATTGGAATTGGAATGTGCTGATGTTCTCGAGCATCAACTAGAGGTGGCAAGACAACGTGTACATGATTGTCAACGTATAATCAACAAGTTGAGACTAGACATGCAAGTATTATATGCAGGAGTCAAAATAATGAAACAAGACACTGAGGTAACCATGAAGGAATTGGATATTTTGCAGACTGAAATTTGTGCTATCTGAATCCGGCCAATCCTATTTTCTGAAGAGATTATAGTTCAAATGGAGTTAAGTTGATGCGTGTCCATGATGTATGAGTTGTATTTGCCCAGTGTATGTAATTTGCTGTTTGTGTATGCTTTATTATCACCTGTGCCGAACCATAATGCCCAGTGGTTATAATTGGCTGTAATTTCTTTATTGTATAGTGTAGGCTTATTCTACCTTTCTATCCCTTGATCTCTTTGTTGTATAGTGTATGCCTTTTAGAGGTGACAGTATTGAGTAGGATAATTCTTTGAATATGTTATATCGTTCAAACGGGGGCCAACTCGCCCGACCATGGCCCTTCATGGACCGTCAGATCCATGGGCCTTCTACGTCTCGTAGGATCCATGGGCCTTCTACGTCTCGTAGGCTCCATGGGCCTCCAACTCATTTATAGGTCTTGTATGGGCCTTTAATGGGCCGTAGACGGGCCTTTAATGGAAATCGTACGTTTTATGGGCTGACCATAACGGGCCGTTAATAGGACGTATTTGTTGATGCTAGGAAAATGGCCCAACAGACTAACGGTCCACAAACGGGCCGACTGTAACGACGGGCTGAATTTGGCCCACAAGCAGAAAATGACAGTAACGGGCCGTAAGTAACCGAATGCTGCAAATGAGCCCAAGAATAAATGGGCCCTCAGAAGGCCGAAAGTTAACTTGGGCTGGAAACGGCCCAACGGTATAACAGGCCGTTCATGGGTATAAAGTGATACACTATTCATTATGGGTCAGTTTCACCATGGGCCGTTAATGGGTGTAAAGTAATACACTGTTCATTACGGGCCAGTTTCAGCACGGGCCGCTAATGGGTCAAGAGTTACAAAGGGCCTCATATGGGCCGAAAGACATCATGGGCTATACATGGGCCAGAAGTGAAAACAGGCTGGAATCATATTGGATGGCCCAGATGACGCTACTGGGCCTAATTCGGATAGGGCGTAACGGGCCTTGGCTTAGCGGGCTGTAAATGGGCTATATGCGGACATGCCCTTAACACACTTTCCATGGGCCGACCCGCCAGCTTTTGACCAAGTCAAACAGGCCGACCTTTTCACATGAATGGGCCACTGTTGGGCCGTGCCACGTGTCGACGTATCATAGGCGCCTTCTATCTAGTGAGTGGATGACATCTGTCCCAACGATGAGCCGACACGTGTTTCCTCTAACCAATGATGATTTTGCACGTGGAAAATCCCCATTGGTCGGGGCTGTTAACGGGTTATCGGATCCAAAACCCGACCCGATAGATTAACGGTGTTCCGTTACGGTGGATGCCACGTGTCAGTCACCCTTGACGAAAGCACTTCTGTGACGCGCGATTTATCGTCATGGAAGTGGACACTTCCGTGATGAAAATTTTGGTAATGTCATGGAACACTTCTACGACAGCACTGGTATGACTATCTTGATTCTGTCATAAATTTGTCATGGATGTACATGCATGACAAAAAACGCGACCTACTGTGACAAACACGTATCATCACGGAAGTGTATTTTTTTGTAGTGGCTGTTGGTCTATATTAATTGAGTTTAGTTGAAGTCCACTACAACCGGATATTAAAAATTCCCATATGCCACATAACCGCGGGCATGACTCTCGAAAGTTTAAACTTGTAGGGGTGTCCCAACTTAGTCCATGACAAGATCATGATCCGCGGAGACAATCCTCCATCGCGGGACCCACCGATCAGACTCGGAATCCTGGTGCACAAGACATTTTGACAATGGTAAAACTAGTCCAGCAAGACCTCGCAGCGTGTCGACGCCCTGATAGTAGTCACGCGTATCTCGTCTGAGGCCACGTCCGGATGGGAAAGCCTACGAGTAAAACCATATCCTCAGGTTGCTCCGTGGTGGCCCCATAGTCTGCCCGTTTGGGACCAACAACATCAGCACTGGCCCCCTGTATTATGTTGAAAGAATCCTCGGGGACGCGACGCCCTATGCTAATTAATTAATTATCAGGTTTAGGTACTGTGATGGCCTGGCTTATTAGGGATGATAGACTATTCATATCAATAAGGAATTCCTTCTTTTCTGGGAGCCCATTCAGACAGAACTCCAAAGTTAAGCGTGATCAACTAGGAGTAGTGTTAGGATGGGTGACCGACCGGGAAGTTGCTCCCAGGTGCGCACGAGTGAGGACAAAGTGCGCAGAAAAGACTAGTATTGATCTGTGGGGCCAGTCTAGATCCCGCCAGGAGTAACGAGCACCGGCGGGTGTGTCCGGGGAGTTACAAGTTGGTATCAGAGCCGACCCTCGCAGTTACACAGATGTTTGTGGACAGGTGTGCGGTCATGTTGTTCATGATGTTTGTGACCCGTCATGGCACACGGCATGGTACATGTACCGGACTGGATGCACAGACGTTTCTGTGGCCCGACGAGGATGTCGGTTCCTCTGAGTGGGGGTGTATGTGATGGCCTGGCTTATTAGGGATGATAGACTACTCATATCAATAAGGAATTTCTTCTTTTCCAGGAGCCCATTCGGATAAAACTCCAAAGTTAAGCGTGCTCAACTTGGAGTAGTGTCAGGATGGGTGACTGACCGGGAAGTTGCTCCCGGGTGCGCACGAGTGAGGACAAAGTGCGTAGAAAAGACTAGTATTGATCTGTGGGGCCAGTCTAGATCCCTCCAGGAGTAACGACCACCGGCGGGTGTGTCCGGGGCGTTACAGGTACTATGTTGAGCAAAAGGTAAACTAATGCTGGGCCTTGTTGGAAGAGTTTTATTCAAAGCAAACAGTCAAGAGGGTCCCATAAACCCGCATCTTGTTAGGGACGCAAAATGAAGGAACATAACACCGGTATGATGGAAACTAGGGCGGAAAGAGTGGAACAAAACACTAGGCCAAAAGGCCGAGCCTTCCACCTTTACCAAGTGTATAGATGCATTAACTAAATAAGAGGTATTGTGATATCCCAAGATATCCATGTCCCAATATGGAACAACCTGCAACCACACCTGCGACTAGCAACGCTACAAGAGGGGCTGAGCAAAGCGGTTACATAGCCAAACAACGGTTTGCTAGGATGGTGAAAAGGTTAGAGGCTGTTTCATGGCAATGTGGGAGGCTTGATAAACAGTTGGTAGGTGGCACGACATAGCGATAGAATCGAGACAACTAACATAGCAAAGATAGTAGTGAGATCCAAGATGATGGTAATCTTGCCTGAAATCCCGCTAGGAAGAAGGACGAGTCCATGAAGTAGACAAAGCCACGTAGACAAACCAAGCTTAGACAAACGAATCCTCACGATGGCAACGAAACAGGAACTATCGAGAAGAAGCACACCCGGAAAGAAGCAAACAGCATGGTAAACACACAACACATAAACATGGCATGATGCTCATCCAAGTATGATGCATGAAAAGGCTACATGATGCTACTCATGGCAATAGATGATGCATACAAGAACACCACATCAGAGCAAGTTTAAATGAGGCCGGAAACAACATATAACATTTCTAGAAACTCCCCCTATGTGAATTCAGAAATTGGTCCATATCTGAATAACACATTATGTTGCAGTTGTTGAACAGCAAGTTAAAGTGGACCACGATGATCTACGCGTCTTTCTAGTCAAGTTACATATAAAATTCGTTTAATTCGGAGCTACGGCCAAGAAGATATGAGCAAAACAAGTTAAACATGGCATTGATGCAAATGCAAGAAAAACAACATCACAAACTGTAACGCCCACGATGCGGCTCTATCTCCCACAAGTCGAAGCACGACTTAGAGGCATAACCGCATTGTAAGCAATGTCGCAAGTGGGGTAATCTTCACACAACCCATGTAAAATAAGGAAAAGAGGTACATAGTTGGCTTACAATCGCCACGTCACACAATGCATAAATAACATTACATTCATCCAGATACAATCAAGGTCCGACTACGGAACCAAAATAAAGAACAACCCCAAATTCAACAAAGTCCCTAATCGCCCCAACTGGGCACCACTGTTGATCGTCTGGAAAGAAAACGTAGTATCATCACGAGTCCTCATCGAACTCCCACATGAGCTCAGTCGAATCTCCTGGAGTGGTATCATCGGTCCCTGCATCCGGTTTTGGAAGGAATCTGTGAGTCACGGGGACTCAGCAATCTCACACCCTCGCGATCAAGACTATTTAAGTTTATAGTAAGGGTAAAAGGTATGAGGTGGAGCTGCCGCAAGCACTAGCATATATGGTGGCTAAACATACGCAAAAGAGAGCGAGAAGAGAAGGCAAAGGCACGGTCGAGAAACTATGAACAAGAAGTCATCCTAGAACAACCTACGTTCAAGCCTAACTTGAGACCGTGTTCTCTTCTAGGACTCCGCCGAAAAGAGACCATCACGGCCACACACTCTGTTGATTCATTTTAATTAAGTTAAGGTTAAGGTTTTCTACAACCGGACATTAACAAATTCCCATCTGCCCATAACCGCGGGCACAACATTCGAAAGTTCAAAACCCTGCAGTGGTGTCCCAACTTAGCCCATCAAAAGCTCTCACGGTCAACGAAGGATATTCCTTCTCCCAAGACAACCCGATCAGACTCGGAATCTCGGTTACAAGACATCTCGACAATGGTAAAACTAAACCAACAAAGCCACCTGAATGTGCCGACAAATCCCGATAGGAGCTGCACATATCTAGTTCTCAGGGCACACCGGATTGTCCAAACTTCCAGTAGGCCAGCCCAGAGTTGCCCCTGGTGGCCACCGGCGGCTGACAAATTGGACCAACACTCAAAGGAGCACTGGCCCGGGGGTTTAAAATAAAGATGACCCTTGAGTCCGCGAAACCCAAGGGAAAAGAGGCTAGGTGGAAAATTGTAAAACCAAGGTCGGGCATTGCTGGAGGAGTTTTATTCAAGGCGAACTGTCAAGGGGTTCCCATTATAACCCAACCGTTTAAGGAACGCAAAATCAAGGAACATAACACCGGTATGACGGAAACTAGGGCGGCAAGAGAGGAACAAAACACTAGGCATAAGGCCGAGTCTTCCACCCTTTACCAAGTGTATAGATGCATTTTAAAAAGCCAAGATATAATAATGATATCCCAAAAATAAACATGTTCCAAGAAGGAACAAACTCCAATCTTCACCTGCAACTAGCAACGGTATAAGAGGGGCTGAGCAAAGCGGTAACATAGCCAAACAATGGTTTCCTAGGACCAGGTGGGTTAGAGATTTGACATGGCAATATGGGAGGCATGATAAGCAAGTGGTATGTATCGTAGCATAGGCATAGCAAAAGAGCGAGCATCTAGCATGCAAAGATAGAAGTGATTTCGAGGGTATGGTCATCTTGCCTGCAAAGTTCTCTGAGTTGACGTTAGCTTGATCCTCGTAAGCGTACTCAACGGGCTTCTCGATCATGTACTCGTCTCCCGGCTCTACCCAAATCAAGAACACAAGCAAAGGGAGACACAATCAACCACGTGCAATGCACAAGCAACAATGATGCAAAACATGGCATGATATGCAGGATGTGATATGCGATGCATATGCATGTTTCAGAAAGGAAAGATTGAACCTGGCCTCAACATGGAAAACCAAGAGTGCCACTGGAAAGATGAGCTGATTTTAGTTGAAATCGATATAAATATCACCGGAATCGGATGCACGGTTTGCAAATGACAAGCAAAACAAATATGGCACCGATCTGCGATTAACAGCACGAGGCCATCTAAAGGCATCAAGAACAACAAGCTACTGCACTCTAACATAACAAAAAAAATACATGGCAGGGATCCACTCAAGATGCTTGACAAAACATGAACACTGAGCTACGGCTAATTCACTCAATAGCAGGTTCAAACAAGCATGGCAAAAGAGCAAAAGATATCAGGTTACAGACTTGGTGAAAATAACATGTCAGGAATTTAACATCAGGAAACAATGTTTAGAGCACGATAACAACATACTACAAGAACATATCATGGCAAAGCAACGCATGGCATGAAGATACTCAAAGCATACAACAAAAGTCCCTTACTGACCATAAGCCAAAAAGGATCAGAAAATACAATGGCATCCATGTGAACATAGCAATTATCGTTAACAGATTCAGACTTAGTAGAAAACTGGAACATGTCAAAACAGATATTAAGTAGGCATGTTTACGAGCTCGATGCACTCACCACAAGGCATTGCATGAAAAACTAAGCATACACCCAGAAAGTAGACATGGCATAGAAGCTAAATATGGAAAGAACACCATCATAGCATGCATGGATCAACTACAACAACCTCGGCAAAAATGCTTAACACGTAAACATTCTGCCAGGAACATTTTATAGCAAAAGTAGAGCTCGATTGAGTCAAGATAGGTTGCTCCATAATTGCAAACAAAGACATGGATGGATAGAGCACAACCATATCTACAAAACATCCTTACTGATCATGCTCGAAAGAGGCATGGATCACTCTGTAGCAACAAGAACACATGGCATAAAAATATTGACAGGACAAAGACTTAGAAGATCTCTAAGTCCCTGAAATCAGCAACATTACCAGAGCTACTTTGCATGCCTGTGCTAGTCACCACAGAGATCACAAAAATACATGGCATACACCCCTGTAAAGATGGCATGGCATACTACAAAACACATGTAGGGCCCAAGTTCATAGGAGGCACACATCAATCATGGCAAAAATGACAAATGTCCAATTACTGATAAGAATCTGAAACTAATATAAACTAGCACTCTTGCAACAGCATTTAGGGAATCAAGATGATCTCAAATGAACATCGTGCAGTGAGATGAAATGAAGTACTCGTTGAGACGAACAATTTGATATGCTACCCGCCCAGAACGAAGTCACGGTTCCAGAGTTATGATGCGATGAAGATATGTAAAAATACTGAAACAGAGGCAAAAAGTAAACCCGATCTAGATCTAGGGTTCCTCGCGGCGCGCGAACCGAGGTCGGATCCAAGCTCGCCAGAGCTGTTCACGAGGTTGCCGGACTTGGGGATCCGGCCAGGGAAGGAGGGCGCGGCGGCTCTGGCGAGGTGGGCGCGGTGGCGCGGCGAGGTGGCGTCGGACGGCGAGGAGTGCCGGTGCGGCAAGCGGCAATGTCGGCAGTGGGAGGCGACGGGGTGGTGCCGGCGAGAGGAGGTGGGCGGCGTGGCGAGGGCAGCGTGGATGCTGGCGGCGGCGCAGGCGTGATAGGCCGCGGGGGCCGGCCATGGACTCATGGGCCCGCGGTGGAGGCGGCGATGTGGGGCGCGGGCGGCGAATCCCGGTGTGCCACGTGGCGGCGGCGCGCAGGTCGGACGTGTCCGGCCCGGCGGAAGTGTCCGGCGCGCGGAGGAGGAGGGGAACTAGGGCTTCGTCCGGATTTTCGGGGGAGAGGGACCTTTTTACAGGTTGGAGGAGCTAGGAGGCTCCAAATTGAGCATGGTTTTCGGCCACGGGGTCGTGATCGAACGACCTAGATGATGGAGGGGGTTTAGGTAGGTTTTGGGCCAGTTTGGAGGGGTGTTGGGCTACAACACACACGAGGCCTTCTCGGTCCCTCGGTTAACCGTTGGAGTATCAAACGAAGTCCAAATGGCAAGAAACTTGACAGGCTGTCTACCGGTAGTAAACCAAGGCCGCTTGGAAAGTCTTGGTCCAATCTGAGAACGTTTAACAGCCGCACACGAAAATAGGTAGACAGGGACACCGGAGGACATATGAGCGCCGGAATGCAAAACGGACAACGGGGAAAAGGCTCGGATGCATGAGACGAACACGTATGGAAATGCGATGCACATGATGACATGATATGAGATTCATGACAAAGACAAAAGCACACGAAGACAAAAAACTGACAACGAGGAAATATCATAACTTAGTACTGGAAATGGCAAGAGTTGGAATACAAATATGGCAAGTTACATACGGGGTGTTACAAAAACACTCCAAAACAAGGATGCAACAAGGTAACCTAAAACTACATGCAAAACGAAGCAAGTTTCATATAGATCATGCTCAAAATGGAGCAACGGTTCAACACATACCCACGAAACAAGTTTAAAGGACAAGTTGTCCAAAACAGCAAGTAGGCATCTTACAAGCATCATAACAACATGCTACAAGAACAAGATAGGCACAAACATGATATTTACATAAAGTACAGATTACATGCTTCAATTATCATCAAGGTTCAAGTTCATAGGCATCAAGATTGACCCAACATGATCAAAGCAAACAGCAACTTTATAACACGGATTATGACTTAGTGAGAAACAGGGCATACATGTCAGCAGAAATAACATGTTGACATGTTGGAGGCATGAAACAAACATGCTATATTGCAAGAGCATGACGAACAAAAGCATGACATTAAAGTACAGGTTAAACATGGCAAAAATGATTACTAAGAATCTCCATATAACCTCTAGATCAACAACAATCGTCAAGACAAGTAAGCAAGTCATAACAGATTCTCAGACTGGAATTTAGTGAACATGGCAGAAACAGCGACAAGTAGACATGTTTGCAAGCTTGTGCAATTCAACATAAAGCATTTCATGGCATGTGAATATTACCAACAGGAAGATGACATTCTTGTGCAGCTATTCAAGGCAAGAACATGGCCATAGGATGCATAGAACAGTAGCTATTCACATGGGAAAATGGAACTTACTGATAACAAGCAGACAGAAACATTATTTAGCAACTTTAGAGCATGGTAATGAAAAGTTACATCAGGCCATAATTGCAAACGAGGGTATGGATGGGTAGAGCATGACGAGATCTACACAACATCCTTATTAAGCATCTCCAGATTTTGCAAGGATTCACTTGTAGCATCAAGTTAACATGGCAACATATTATAGCAGAAATCATCGAGTCACTGAGATCAGCAACATCAAGTACCCTACTTTGCATGCTTGTGCTAGTCACCATAGTGCACATAAAAATGCATGGGTTGCGCCACTGTAAGGATGGCATGAATGTGTTCCTAAAACATGTTGACATGATGCTCAAAAGATAAACACACAAAATGCTATGAAAAAGACAAATCAACAAGTTATGATAACTTCTAGAAGATTATAACATTTAGCAATTTTGCAATGAGGATTAAGGCATCAAGATGAATGGTAACCTGCTTGCGAAATATACCACCATGTAGAGCATTCCGAGATGAACAATCTGACATATCATACATGCAAATCGGAGCAACATGCAATCCTAGGGACTTCGAGAAAAATTACAACCTCGGCAAAGTGGGATGGGATGGATCGGGATGGCGCAGAGTAGGCTCCTACTTGAATCGGGGGATGGCGGCATCCAAGGACGCCGACATGCAGGCGCGGGCAGAGGAGGCCTGAGGCCATGGAGGATCCGGCTACGGGGCTCGCCGGAGATGATGAGGAGGTGAGGGAAGGGGAGATCCAGCAGGGAAGAGCCCGGATCCAACGACGGGCGAGCTCCGCTAGTGAGCACGGCGCCGCGGCGGGGTTGGAGGTCGCTGGCACAAAGCGGCGTGGAGGTGGTGGAGCAGCGGATCAACAGCGAGGCAACGCGAGGCGGCGCAGAGGCGGCGGCGCGGAGGCGTGCGGGTGGCAGAGCTAGCTCGGCGGGCGGCAGGGCGATATCCCGCAGCGGCGAGATCCGGCGGCGGGCGGCTTGGGCGCGGCTCGGGCGGAGCGGGGTGGCATGCGCGGGCCCGGCCGGGCCTGCCCTAGGCTTGCTGGCCGACGGGGCTTGCGTGGGGTGGGGCGCGGCGGAGGCCACGTGGCGGACGCTGATTTGCTCGGCGGCGGCGGCTGGAAGCGTCTGGCACGGCTGGACACGTCCAGCGGCACGGAGGAGATAGGCTAGGGTTTTCCCCGAGATTTGAGGAGGGGGAGGTGTTTATATAGGCATGGGGAGCTAGGAGAGGGCTATGGAGGTTGCGTGGTCCAACGGCGAAGAGCATGGAGGTGGTATAGATGGGCTAGTGGGCTATTGTGTAGGGATGCTGGGCCGCAAAGAGAAAGATGACTAGTGGTTAACGCGATTAACCATTGGGGCATCAAACGACCTCCAAATGGAATGAAATTTGACAGGCGGCCTAACAATGATATACCAAGGCCACTCGATAAATCTCGGCCCATTCTGAGAACGTTTTTCTCCCGTTCATGAAACAAGATATGGAAGGTGCGGCAGTTGCGTGTGAGAGTGCCGGAGTCCAAAACGGACAACGGAGAATGCTGGGAAGCCCGGACAGATGCAAGTTTTGAAAAACATGATGATGAAATGCACATGAAATGCAGATGATGTCATGGCATAGTGCAAGACGCAAGTGAATGACATGGCAACGACAACGAATAATTGGAAGACAGCTGGCGCATCTGTCTCGGGCATTAGAGGCACCGCACACAGCTAAGAATAATTGATGTGTCTTAGAGGTGCCCCCGGCTCCCGTATATAAAGGAGGGAGAGGCGAGGAGGCCGGCCTTGGGGCGCGCCAAGTGGGGGGAGTCCCACTTGGACTCCTAGTCCAATTCGGTCCCCTTTCCTTTTACCGGAAGGGGAAAGGGGGAAGGAGAGGGAGAACGAGAAGGAAAGGGGGGCCACGCAACCTCCCCTAGTCCAATTCAGACTCCTCCCTTGGGGAGGGGCACGCGCCACCCTTGTGGGCTGGCTTGCCTCCCTCCTATGGCCCATGTATCCCACATATCCCCCCCGGGGGGGAGGGGGGCGGTCCCCCAGTTCTCCTATACGTACCCAATACATTCTGAAACACTTCCGGTGTCCGAATACTATCGTCCAATATATCAATATTTACCTCTCGAACATTTCGAAACTCCTCGTCATGTCTGTAATCTCATCTAGGACTCCAAACAATCTTTGGTCACAAAAACACATAACTCATAATACAAATCGTCATCGAACGTTAAGCATGCGGACCCTACGGGTTCGAGAACTATGTAGACTTGACCGAGACACCTCTCTGGTCAATAACCAATAGAGAAACCTGGATGCTCATATTGGTTCCTACATATTCTAAGAAGATCTTTGTCGGTCAAACCGTAATGACAACATACATCATTCCCTTTGTCATCGGTATGTTACTTGCCCGAGATTCGATCGTCGGTATCTTCGTACCTAGTTCAGTCTTGTTATTGGCAAGTCTCTTTACTAGGGACACTTTGATTAACGAGCTAGTCTAGTAGAGGCATACTAGGAACACTTTGTTTTGTCTATGTATTCACACATGTATCAAGTTTCCGGTTAATACAATTCTAGCATGAATAATAAGCATTTATCATCATACAAGGAAATATAAATAAACAACTTTATTATTGCCTCTAGGGCATAATTCCTTGAATGAATGCCTCCGGCGGTGTCCCGGGCTGTGCAATGATTCAAGAATGACATGTATGAAAGAATTATGAACAGTGGCTTTGCCACAAATACGACGTCTACTTCATCATCATGCATAGCAATATGACAATGATGGAGCCTGTCATAATAAACGGAACGGTGGAAATTTGCATGGCAATATATCTCGGAATGACTATGGAAATTCCATAATAGGTAGGTATGGTGGATGTTTTGAGGAAGGTATATGGTGGGTGTACAGTACGGGCGAAAGTTGCGTGGCACAAGAGAGGCTAGCAATGGTGGAAGTGTGAGAGTGCGTATAATCAATGGACTCAACATTAGTCATAAAGAACTCATATACTTATTGCAAAAATCTATTAGTTATCGAAACGAAGTACTACGCACATGCTCCTAGGGGGATAGATTGGCAGGAAAAAACCATCGCTCGTGCCCGACCGCCACTCATAAGAAAGACAAACAATAAATAAATCATGCTCCGACTTCATTACATAGCGGTTCACCATACGTGCATGCTACGGGAATCACAAACTTTAACACAAGTATTTCTCAAATTCACAAGTACACACTAGCATGAGTCTAATATCACCACCTTCATATCTCAAAACAATCATAAGGAATCAAACTTCTCACAGTATTCAATGCACTTTATATGAAAGATTTTACAATATCCCTCTTGGATGCCTATCATATTAGGACTAAATTTATAACCAAAGAAAATTACCATGTTGTTTAGAGACTTCGATGTAATTTAAGTGAAGCACAAGTGTCCATCAATTTCTATAAAATAAAACCACCACCATGCTGTCAAATATATAAATGAAGCACTAAAGCAAAAATTCCTAGCTCAAAAGATATAAGTGAAGCAGATAGAGTATTCTAATAAATAATGATTCATGTGTGTCTCTCAAAAGGTGTGTACAACAAGGATGATTGTGGCAAAATAAAAAGCAAAGACTCAAATTATACAAGACGCTCCAAGAAAAACAGATATCTTGTGGTGAATAAAATTATAACCTCAAGTAAAATTACCGATAGACGAAGATGAAAGAGGGGATGCCTTCTGGGGCATCCCCAAGATTAGGCTCTTCGTATCCTTGAATTTTACCTTTGGGTGCCTTGGGCATCCCCAATCTTAGGCTCTTGCCACCCCTTATTCCATAGTCCATAAAATCCTTAACCAAAACATTAAAACTTCACAACACAAAACTCAACAGAAAATCTCGTAAGCTCTGTTAGTATAAGAAAATAAATCACCACTTTTGGTACTATTGTGAACTCATTCTTTATTTATATTGGTGTCATATCTACTGTATTCCAACTTTTCCGTGGTTCATACCCCGATACTAGCCATAGATTCATCAAAATAGGAAAAAAACACAAAGAGAATAGAATCTATCAAAAACAGAACAGTCTGTAGCAATCTGGAGATTTCGAATACTTCCGTAACTCAAAAAATTAGGAAGACCTTAGAAAATTGTTTATTAGTCTTGTGCAAAAATAATAAGTATTTTATCATGCTTTCACTAAAAACAAAAATTAATTTCCAGAGCACAAAAGTTTCTGTTTTTCAACAAGATCAAATCAATTATCATCATAAGCTATCCCAAAAGTCTTACTTGGCACAAATACTTATTAAAACACAAAACCACATCTAACCCGAGGCTAGATGAATTATTTAATGCAAAACAGAACCTAAAAAGCAAAAACAAAAACAAAATTGGGTGGCCTCCCAACAAGCACTATTCTTTAAAGTATTTTAGCTATGCATTGAGATTTCCATGATGCTCACATGAAAGAAAAGAATTGAAGCGAAAAGAGAGCATCATAAACACGTGACAAACACATCTATATCTAACATAATTCCTATGCATAGGCATTTTATAAGCAAACAAATTATCAAGGTTAGCAAAAACTAGCATATGCAAGGAAGAAGAAAGAAACAATAGCAATCTCAACATAATAAGACGTAATTTAGTAGCAAGAAGATTTCCACAACCGTATTTTCCTCTCTCATAATAATTAAATGTAGGATCATAATCAAGTTCAACAATATATCAAACATATAAAATATTCTCTAGATGATCGACATGCATACAAAGTTGACACTCTTCCAAAATAGTGGGATTAACATTAACTAAAGTCATGACATCTCCAAACCCATTTTTATCAAAAATTTCATAAGATTAAACATTCTCCAAATATGTGGTGTCTAAAGTTGACACTCTTCCAAACCCACTTTCAATATTATTGCAAACACTATTATCAATCTCATAATCATCATGGGGCTTAAATAAATTTTCAATATCATAAGAAGTATCGCCCCAATCATGATCATTGCAACAAATAGTGGACATAGCAAAACTAGCATCCCCAAGCTTAGGGTTTTGCACATCATTAACACAATTGACATTAATTGAATTTATAATAACTTCATTGCAATCATGCTTTTCATTAAACGCACTATCATAAATCACTTTATAATTTTCTTATTTCAACACCTCATCACAATTTTCAGATTCACGAATTTCAAGCAAAACCTCATAAAGATAATATAGTGCACTAAACTCACTAGCAATTGGTTCATCGTAATTGCATATGTTAAAAAGATTAGCAAGTGGATGAGGATCCATAAACTTTTAGCAAGAGAAATGCAAGCAAAAAGAAGGCACATGGTAACACAAGCAAACAAAAGATCGAATGGAAGAAGGGCGAATAAAAAGGCAAATCTTTTCGAATATCGTTTTAGAAGTGGGGGAGAGGAAAATAGGAGGCGAATGCCGAATAAAGTAATTCGACAAATGAGAGTTTATGATGGGTACTTGGTATCTCTTGGTTTGGCATAGATCTCCCCGGCAATGGCGCCAGAAATTCTTCCTACTACATCTTGATCTTGCGTTGGTTTTTCCCTTGAAGTGGAATGGGTGATGCAACAAAGTAGAGTAAGTATTTCCCTTAGTTTTGAGAACCAAGGTATCAATACAGTAGGAGACAACGCGCAAGTCACCGAATACCTGCACAAACAAGCACCCATTTGCACCTAACGCGATAATGGGTTGTCAATCCCTCCACGGTTATTTGCAAAGCGAGAGCTGATAGAGATGGATAAATAGTAAAGTCATATTTTTGGTTTATGGAAAGGAAAGTAAAATATTGCAACGAAAGTAAATAGGAAACTTAAATTGTAGATCAGAAATTTATATGATGGAAAATAGACCCGGGGGCCATTGGTTTCACTAGAGTCTTCTCTCAAGATAGAAAATATTACGGTGGGTGAAAAATTACTGCCGAGCAATTGATAGAAAAGCGCATACTTATAACGATATCTAAGGCAATGATCATGAATATTGGCATCACATCTGTATCAAGTAGACCGACTCCTGCCTGCATCTACTACTATTACTCCACACATCGACCGACTCCTGCCAGCGTCTAGAGTATTAAGTTCATCGAACAGGGTAACACATTAAGTAAAATGACATGATGTAGTAGGATGAACTCAAGAAATATGATGAAAACCCCATCTTGTTATCCTTGATGGCAACAATACAATACGTGTCGGTTCCCCTTCTATCACTGGGATCGATCACCAAAAGATGGAACCCAAAGCTAAGCACTTCTCCCATTGCAAGAAAAACCAATCTAATTGGCCAAACCTGCTGCGACACCCCCTCGGGAGCTCTGGCAAATTTTACCATTATGTTCGGATATTCCTTTTTGGCAACGTACTTAATTCTTCCTTCCATCCACAAAGCTAGCTTAAGGAAGCCGTGCAGATCGATATCTTGGTGCCCCTGCCTGAGGCCTTGCTGATAGAAATGTTGGTTGTGGCACCATACAAGGCGCCGGGGAAGAAGGATAGAATAGCGAGGCCGGTGAAGGACTCTGTCCCAGAGAACCCTCGGGCACTAAGTTCGGGGAAACCGAAGCCCCCTCCGCTAATGATGGGGAGCAGGGGGAGGACATGGAGGAGAGTGAATCCTCCCGAACAAGGAAGAGGGCAGTGTCAGATGATGCAGAGGAGGATCAACCTCCTCCTGCCCCGAAGAGGCAATGCAGGGCCAAGGTGGCCCTGTCTGACGACAGCTCGAACTCCACCGCGGAGTTTGAGGCTTCCAAAGAGGTTCTTCGAAGGAACCCAAGGGTCAAGCCTCAAGCCCAGAGGTATATAACCGAAGACACACCAGTGCCTATTAGCTGAACTATGTTCATCATTGATCATTGTGCTTTCCTTTAACATTGCAGCCCACCGTGCGATCTTCCCACCGGTCGACTCTGTCAGATCATGGGATCTGGCAAAACCCTTAAGGTTCAAACACTGGGGTGCACGCGAAGATCTCCCCCTAACGATTCATGTCCTAGCTTCGCTAAGATCTCAGGGGCTAACTCGACGAACTCGCAAAACAAAGGGCAGAAGATTTATACTGGTTCGGGCCACCGTTGTGGTCTAATAACCTACTCCAGTGTGGTGTGGTTGTCGGCGTTCTGGGAACGGTGGTCTTTAGGCAAAGGTTGCCATTTTGGTGCAACAAGACCAAGACCATGAACTGCAAGACGGAGGTCATCTTGGAGCCCAGAATAGCGTCACCACCAGAACTTTATGCAGGCGAAGACTACTTTTGTTAGGATAGCTTGTACTAGCTGTCCCCCTTCAAATTAGCCCGCCATTGTTGGGTCCCTCCCTGCTCGATATTTGGAAAGAGGACCCGGGCCTCTATAAATAGGACTAGCCACCACAGCGGAAAAAGGGGGAAGAGAGGGGAGAGGACGATCTCATATTAGCCTGAGAGAGACCACTCCCACGCATACAAGCTCACCGAGCTCGAGAACGCCTCAACCTCGGGAGGCTGTTCTTCCCTTGTATTGTTCATCATCAGCCCAAGAGGCAATCCACCACCACACTGGAGTAGGGTATTACACAACAACGGTGGCCCGAACTAGTATAAACCCTGTGTCCTTCTGTGTTGTGAGTTCGTCGAGTTCGTCCGCGAGATCCTAGCGAGCTAGGGCGTAGATCGGTTGGAGGGAAGACTTCACGCGCACCCTAGCGTCCGAACCTTAAGGGTTTGTCGGGACCCCATACCTCGACATTTGGTGCGCCAGGTAGGGGTGCGTCGTAGCTTCCCTTCCATCAGTTCGTCGCTCCGTCCATCCGTCGTCTCCATGCCGGACGCTTGCGGCGCTCGAGCTGAGCGTCGGGACGCCCTCGCCACCCGCGCCGCTCAGACGGCTCCCGTCGGCGGGCCACCTTGTTGTTCTCCATCACCCGCCGCCAACGCTGCCACCGGCCCGGTGGGAAACGAGCAGCAGGCGTACTCGCAACATCCTTCGGTGCGGTAGGACGGCCGCCCGGCTACTCCATCACTCATTCCTAATAGCTCTTCGTCTCATGTGCACCGCGCTCCCATGGAGGCACGGGCCGCGCTCATTGTGGCGAACGAGCTCCTACGTTACTGCCCCGTCGACGACGTCTATGAGGAGTGGCTCGACCGCGTCACCGAGCTCATCCGTGCCGCGGGGGGCTCTCTGGCGCCGTCCCACTCTTTGCCTCCCCCTCAGCAGGGCGCGGGCGACGGGGTTCGTGGTGTGCCTCCACCGCCTTGACCCCAAGACGTTGCCTTGGCGCCAAGGCGCGCGCCTCCGCGGCGTGATCCGCCGTGCCCGGTGCCCGCGCGTGAAGAAAGGAGCTGCCAAGAAATCCCACGACCGCGAGAAGCTGCACCAGCACTCCCCGCGCCACCTCGTCAAGACTGCGTGCTGCCTGAAGTGGTACAGTGCGGACCTCGCCAAGACCAAGCTCCACCCTCGAAGCGGGCCCCGGCAACCACGGCAGGCTGCCGCACCTTCCCCCCTGAGCTGCGCAGCGTTGCCTGCCCAGGAAAGTTCAACCAGATCTGCCTCCTTGGTATGACGGCACCGCCGACCCCACGGAGTTCCTGTAGCTCTATCAGTTGAGCATCGAAGCGGCCAACAGCGACGAAAAAGTCA
The DNA here is from genome assembly GCF_003073215.2 of Triticum urartu. Taxonomy (NCBI): domain Eukaryota; kingdom Viridiplantae; phylum Streptophyta; class Magnoliopsida; order Poales; family Poaceae; genus Triticum; species Triticum urartu. The sequence goes on along the minus strand of NC_053025.1, from coordinate 185,712,764 downwards.
TGGCGAACTGGTTCCCATGGCTCTCAAGGATGGGGCCCGCTCCTGGCTCCTAAACCTGCAGCACAGCTCGATCTCCTCCTGGGATGAGATGTGCGACCGCTTCGTCGCCAACTTCCAGGGAACTCGTGACCGCCCTCCTGTCGCGGGCGACCTGCACCGCATCAAGCAACAGCCTGGAGAGACCCTCCAGAAGTACATCCAGTGCTTCAATAGCACCCGCCTCAAGATCCCCAAAGTCACGGACGAGGCCATCATCTCTGTGTTTTCTGACGGCGTCCACGACATCAAGATGAAGGAAGAGCTGGCTATCCATGCGGACCTTTGCACATCTCAGGAGCTGTTCAACCTGGCGACCAGGTGCGCAAGAGCCGAGGAGGGCGCCTCTCTCTCCTCGAGCTGCCAGCTGCAGGAGTGGAGGAAAAGAAAGCCAAGGCCAAGGACGTGAAGCGTAAAGAGGCAGTAGTGCTCGCAGCAGAGCCCGACACCAGGCGAGGCAGAGATCAGCCTGAGTTATCCAAGAACAGTCACGATTCTGCACCTTCCACAACAAACACCCACAACACCAGCGACTGTCAAGAGCTCAGAGCCATTTGGGAAAGACGCTTCGGCCGACGCCCCGAGCACAATGATCGGGGCTACGGCCGCGGAGGAAGACGTGGAGGCGCACGCTGGGATGATAGTGACCAACCTCGCGGGGCGCCTGGAGGGACCGGCCTCATGAGGATCGCCCCGAGGGCAACGCTAGTCTTCCCCCGTTGCCGCCGCCAAGGAGGAACGACGACCACCACTAGGATGAGGGGGCTAGAGGCTTCCAGGAGCCGCGCGTGATCACTTGCATCCTAGGCGGCGCTCAGGCCCCAGCATCTCAGCGCATCTTCAAACAGTTCGCTCGCGAAGTAAATGCGGCGCTCCCCAAGCTCGAGGCCACGCGCTCGCTCCAGTGGTCCCAATGCGCCATCACCATCAGCTCGGCCGACCAGCTCAAGTGTGCAGCCACCGCTGGCACGCTCCCTATGCTTTGCACCCCAGTCATCAGCAATGTGCAAGTCACCAAGACTCTCGTCGACGGCGGCGCAGGGCTCAATGTCATATCCACCGACACATTCAACAGCGTCCAAGTGCCCTATGAGCAGCTCCAGCCAACCAAGCCTTTCTCAGGTGTGACTGACAGTTCCACCACACTAATAGGGCAAGTCCGCCTGCCTATCACCTTCGGGGTGCGCAAGAATTACCGCACTGAGCTCATCGACTTCGACGTCGCGCACATCCGCTGTCGTAGAATGCCATCCTCGGGTATCCAGCCCTAGCCAAGTTCATGGAAGTCGCTCACCACGGCTACAACGTTCTCAAGATGCTAGGAAGCGGGGGGATCATCATGGTCCCATGTGAACAAAGGGATGCGGTGTGCTCCCTTGAGTGCGCCTTCCATGTCACGGCAATCGACAACCCTGATAGCAGAAGTGAAGGCCCTCCGGAGGCCATCCCCAAGAAGAAGCTACCGCGCCATGCAGGACCCCAAGAAGATGGCGTCGCATCAGGAGCCTCGTCAGGATCGGCGCCCGCTCCAGGGGTGCCTCCCTCCACCGCAGAGGAAAGCGCGCCCGGCGCCCTCCTCAGGCAAGGCTCGGGGGCTCTCTTCTGGAGGGCCTCAGACCATGCCAATCTCACGAGGGAGGCGCTCGGGCACCACTTGAAGCATGCTTCACGGCGCGTGTTCCTCAAGAGATCATGGGGCGAGGAATGCCCACCACCCGGGAGTTCATCACCGAGACCACCCAAGAGCTACAAGACGCAAAGGCCAAGCGTGGCCACAGCTGTTCACATAGTGTGGCTCACCACCCAGGCGAGGGTGCTGAGCTGCACACCTGCGTCGACATCCCTGGGCTCAATAGGGCCGCATCTCAGGAGCGCTTCTGGCCATCACGCGCGGGCTGCTGTGAGGGTCCACCACACAACTTCGTTGGCATGCCCTTCGGCATGCCCAGCGTGGCGTCGGCCCATCAGCGCAATATGCGGCAAGTCCAGGCGGCTCAGGAAGCCAGGTTCCATGCCGTTCTAGAGGAGATGGCGATGGCCTTCAAGGAACCTCCTGAGCCCTCGGAGCCTCCCGAGGCTCAGGGTCCCAGTGGCTCATGAGGAGTCATTCCTTCGACGCATGGCTTTAGCTGCACCAGCTCTACTTCGTCTATAGACCCAGGTGACATCTTCAAAGTTCATTTAAGCTGGGAGCACCCCTCGGGCTGCACTATTCCCAGGCCATGTTAGTCCGTCCCTGTGGCATGTATCCTTTTTGCTTATGTTCCTAAGTTTACCTCGCTGGGGGCGCCCCTCGGGCTGCATCATCCCCACGCCGCTCAGGCCAGACCCAGTGGCATGTACCTTCCTCATTTATCTCAGGCAATCTGCTCTTCATGCTTAACCTGCCAACTGCTATCACCTGCTCGAACATCACCCCCATCGGGGCCCTTACACAGGGACGGCGCTGGTGCATGGGTCCGTCCATGCCAGGACCAACAAATCTGAGTGGTCGAGCTCTGGCTCGCGGCACGCGCCATGCACGTCACCTCATCAGGCCCTTAGTGCTTTCATTTCATCCGGACCAACCAGCGGCAGGCAGGCGGCAGTAACGACAAACCATGTTTCTCCTTATGCCTGTTCACAGGAACCCCGCAGGAAGGATAGCAGGAGGCACCGCGAGTCTCCTTTCCTCTCGCGCGACTCGCTTGCGCGTTAAAAGGGGGGCTCCTGAGCATCGCGACTCAGCAGCTCTTACTGGCTCTCCAGCCCTCACCCCATGGCCTTGACCACGACATCGTGATCTGGCATACCAGCGGCGGCTGAGCTCGCTCGAGGGCCGGCACCTGAGGACGTAGAGCATTAAGAGGAGCCTGGGAGAAGGAAAACTCGCACGAGCCGGCCTAGCTATGTCGCGTAAGTAGGCGTGCAGCCATAGCACAACATCGGGAATCACCACCAAGTCATCAAGATAAGTTTCGCCCTCAGATCAGCAAAACATTTGGTCCTAATAGTCGCTCACCCCATGCCGCAACCCCGTTGCGGCCAAGTCATCTTCCTTTCTTTCCTTGCCATGGCCGCTTGGGCGCTAAGGGGGACCTCCTGAGCATCGCGCCTCAAGGGCTCTTACTGGCCCTCGGGTCGTGCACCTCCTGGCCTTGAGCAACAAGCTATCACGAGGAAAGAAAGGGGAGGCCAAGCCTTAACGGGACGTGCTTTTGTGAAATCTTTATAACAAGGAAAATAGGTACCAAGGCATTGCAGATCCTTACATGCCCCCACGGGGTGATTCATGATCCTTCGCCGGAAACAAAAGCTGATGCTAAGGGGGATCCTATCTACATCCTCCCGTGGCGCATGCCATCATCAACAGTGGGCCACAGGAGGCCGGCGCCAGCCCCATCCTAATCAGCGGCGACCGCTGGACACCGCAGCCTTGCTCCAGGTACGGCGAGAGCTCGTGGGGACATAGCTGTCATCGCTCGTCTCCGTAGTCTCGTAGAGCTCAGGAGAACTGTTGGACTCCCAAGGGCTGCTGCTACTGGAGTAGTCGTGGCCAGAGCGCGCATCAGCCTCCCGCTCTTCTCCAGAGCAGCACTCCAGGCGGTGGCCCTCGGCGTCGAAGACCTTGAAGAGAAGCGTGGAGGCGCCGTCGTACTCGAAGTGGATCGCGAGGGTACCCCTCGCGTGACAGATCCATGCAATTTCGCCCCAGCCGCGAGTCATGAAATTTTTTCCAACGGGGACCGCTTCGATCTTCGCTCTGATAGCCGGAGCGCCACAATCGGCATGCTGCAGCCAGAACTCGAGAGGCCCCCTCGGCGGCATCACGTCGGAGAAGAAACGTGGGAAGCGGATCCAATAGTTCGGAGGCGTCGGCGTCCACAGCACCAACTCGCGCGAGGAGTCCCCCGCGTGGACGGCCCATGTTGCTGAGGCGCGGCGACCCCGGGTGCGGTGTGGGTGACGCTGCTCGCCACTTCGTCCTCCTGAGCCTACAGCTCGGGTGTACAAGGGTAGTGGGTACCCCGGTGGAGGCCGCTCGCACAAAGGCCTCGCCACCACCTGCAATGTCGCCTCGTCACGACGATGGATCGACCTCTTCTTTGGTGGGAGTGGCTCCGGGGCATCCCGGGGGGCTTTCCCATTCTCCTTGGCAGAGAATCTTCTCATGGGCGCCATTGGAGCAAGCAGTGGAGCGAGAAGAAGGAAGCAAGCAAGGAAGAGGTGGGCAACGGGGGCTCCACCCCCTCCCCATTTATAGCAAGAGAAGGCCAACCGGCGTCTCCCACGATCACAGGTAATGATGGTTTCCCTTGCATGTCGCTGGGACTTGTCAAGTCGTGCAGTCACCGAAGCAGCGTGGGGAAGCGAGACGCCTTCGTCCAATCAACCGCCACGCGTCAACCGAGGTCGCAGGCTTTTGGGGCCCGCGGCGGTTCGAGCTTGACCCTTGGCTTCACCGCGAAGCCAAGCCCGAGCGCACCTTGGGCCCGGGGGCTACTATCAGTGTTCTGGGAACGGGGGTCCCCAGACTTGCCTGCTTCCGGCCCGTGGAGTGGCTGAGCCAGCAGGTCGATCATACGGCCCATCTTCACCAACAAAGCACCTAGGACCCTAGCGAGGGGCCAAGCCTCGCGAGGCAGACGAAGCAAGACCTCCTCTGGAGTGTCCTAGCTAGGCAGGCTCACGAGGAGCGGAGATATCAAGGCGATGCGAACCTCACGAGGTTCTCGTGACGTGAGCAGTGACGGTCGACACCAGGCGGGCGCCAGGCGAGCGCAAGCGCGCACATCGTCCTTGTTTCCTCTTTGGTGCAAATGGGGAAGCGCAGCCGTGGAGTACCAAGGCCTCAGGCAAAGGTTGCCATTTCGGTGCAACAAGACCAAGACCATGGACTCCAAGACGGAGGTCATCGTGGAGCCCAGTACAGCGTCACCACTATAACTTTGTGCAGGCGAAGACTACTTTTGTCAGGATAGCTTGTACTAGCTGTCCCCTTCAAATTCACCCGCCATTGTTGGATCCCTTCCCGCTCGATATTTGGGAAGAGGACCAGGGCCTCTATAAATAGGACTAGCCACCATAGTGGAAAAGGGGGAAGAGAGGGGAGAGGATGATCTCATCTTAGCCTAAGAGAGACCACTCCCACGCACAAAAGCTCACCGAGCTCGAGAACGCCTCAACCTCGGGAGGCTGTTCTTCCCTTGTATTGTTCATCATCAGCCCAAGAGGCAATACACCACCACACTGGAGTAGGGTATTACACCACAACGGCAGCCCGAACCAGTATAAACCCTGTGTCCTTCTGTGTTGTGAGTTCGTCAAGTTCGTCCGTGAGATCATAGCTAGCTAGGGCGTAGATCGGTTGGAGGGAAAGACTTCGCGCACAGCCCAGTGTTCGAACCTTAAGGGTTTGCCGCGACCCCATACCCCGACAGTGGTGGATTGCCTCTTGGGCTAAGATGAGCAGTATAATATGAAGTGCTTGGTAGACTTGTGGTTGTTCGGATCGATCTCCCGGCTATAGTGGTGGCTAGTACCATTTATAGAGGCCATGGTCCTCTCACCAAATATTGAGCGGGAAGGGATCCTACAATGGCCAATTCGAAAGGGGAAAGCTAGTACAGCTTATCCTGACAAATGCAGTCTTTGCCTACAAAAGGCTCTGGTGATGACGACATCTTGGGCTCCACGGTGACCTCCATCTTGCTGTCCCCCTGGTCGTGGTCTTGTTGCACTGATGTGCAAACCTTTTCTTGAAGCCTTGGTAATCCGCACCTACGCATGGTTCCTTAGCACCAAAAAGGAAACAAGGACACTGTGCGCGCTGGCGCCCGCCTGGCCTTGGTCATCACGGCTTATGTCAATGGAACCTCGCAAGGTTTGCCTGGCCTTGATCTCTCCGCCCCTTGCGAGCCATCCTGGTGGGGCCGCTCCTGAGGAGGTCTTGTGCCATCTGCCTTGCGAGGCTTGGCCCCTCGCGAGAGTCTTGAGTCCTTGCTTGTGAAGATGGGCCGTTCGGGCCCGCTCGCAGGACCACGCCGTGGGCCGAAGGCAGGCAAGTTTGGGGACCCCCGTTCCCAGAACACCGACAATAGCCCCCGGGCCCAAGGCGCGCTCGGGCTTGGCTTCGAGGCGAAGACAAAGGGGCATGTGCGGAGCGCCACGGGCCCCAATAGGTTGCGGCCTTGGTCGACGCGTGGCGGTTGATTGGACGTGGGCGTTTTTGCTTCCCCACGCTACCTCGGCAACTGCCCGACTTGACAAGTCCCTGCTGCACGCAAGGAAAAACCATCATTATTACCTTAGATCATGGAGGCTGGCGGTTGGCCTCCCCATTCTGCTTGCTTCTTGCTCTTTGCTCCATCCCCAGTTGCAACACCAATGGCGCCGTCGAAGAGGTTTTCCGCCGCGGCGAAAGGGATGGCCCCTCACGACGGGCCCGGCTCTCCAGCACCCAAGCGTGGATGCGGCCATCCCCGCAAGCACTTCGTGACCCCTGCCGCGGTCTTGCGCGGCCGTGGCAGTGCCGCTTCACGTGGCAGGGGCCGCTCTGGTCGCGGCGGTCCTGTCGATGAAGGGAGACGTGTCGCGGTCGCCCGGCCTCCCCAACCGCGCTTCCACTTGGTGGAGGTGCTGCCAGAGTTCGTCATCTGGTGGGAGAACCCGGCCAGTAACTGGCTTCAGCTCCCGCATTTCTTCGCTGACGAGCTGCCAGCCTCCGGTCCAGGCGGGCTCTGGCTGCAGGCGGACGGCTGCTGCAGCAGGGCTTTCTGGGTCGCGGTCGAGATCTCCGTTGTGGGCAACATAGCCCTTTCCCACGGCTGGCAGAAGTTTGCCCGCGCGTGCAGCCTGGGCAGGCCGTGCACCCTCCACTTCAAGTATGACAATGACACGACCCTCTACATGAGGGTGTTTGGGGAAGATGGTTGCCATGCTGGGTGCTGCCCCGAGGTCAACGACGGCGAGGAGGTGCTCGACCTTGGCGATGGTCGTGATGAGGACGACGGCGAACCCGCCCTTGGGGCCTACCATGTCGAGTCCAGCTACGGCGGCTCTTACTCCAGCGACAGCCCCTCAGCGGTGGTTACGACCAGCCGCCACTCCCCGCGCCAGCTTTGAGTGCGGCAGTCGGTTGTCTCGTTGTCGCGCCTATGTGAAGCGCGAGGAGGGGTCTGGCTGAGCTCAGGACGGCGCCGGGAGCCTGTCCACGTGAACCACTATAGGGGCAGACGTAGCTTTTATTTTGTTTTTCCTTTCCTTCCTGCATCAAAAAGAAACCAGAATGGGCCCAGAGGGGCATGTATCGAACTATGATCTCAATCACTATGCTATGTTTGTTGCTGATGTGTTGTCGCAACTTTCATCCTTTTGCGTAGGGATAACTTAGCTTGACTTGTTCGGAGTATCCACCTCCTCACGAAGCGCTTGCTTGCTTCCCGGTGCCTGTCAAGGCTTCCTTCACCTGATAGGCGCTTAGGAACTGCAAAAAATTCATCAAGAGGTTTATCGTTCAACCGAGGCTTGGTCGCGGGCACCGCTGGCCTTAACCCAGCGCTTTGTATCGCGGTACCCGAGGGGCACAGATTGAGAGAGAGAGGTGCGCCAGCTTGTGGGCTCGAACGAGGGTACCTCACGAAAAACAGAAGAATGAATCTCATGAAGGTACCTGTTTAGCCCCCTTGCCAAGAACGCACAAGATAGTATAGGCCGACAAAAGAAATGAAGGCAGAACGAGAGGCAGAAAGCGAAAGGGCGAGACCAGCAAGAGACACCAAAAAGAAAATTTAATTAAAGAGGGGCAAGCCAACTTCGGAAAGCAAATGAAAAGCCGTGTCCGGCACCTAGTCCAGTCATCGACGTTTTCTCACCAGCGCGGAGCTAAGTGCTGCCACTAAGACGTGTGAGGGAGCCCCCGAGGCCCAAGGGCAGCACTCCTGAGACTCCGGGGCGTGTACAGCCCCACTCGTTATTATGTGAGAGTGTCAAGGGCGACGATCTTCACAGGCGCTAGGTCTTCTTCACAGACGTTGGGCCTTTCTTCACAGGCGTCGGGCGTTCTTCACATGCGCTGGGCCTTTCTTTAGGGGTAGAATTTCCGGAGGTGCTGAATGTTCCATGCGTTCTAGATGGATACCCCGTCCTGTGTCTCCAGGCGCGCGGCGCGAGGCCTTGAGACATGGACGACCTTGAATGGGCCCTCCCACATGGGTGAGAGCTTATGCAACCCTTCCATGGAGAGGACCCACCTCAGGACGAGGTCACCCACCTCGAGCGTCCTGGAGCGGACGCTGCGACAGTGGTACCGCCGCAGCGCCTGCTGGTATCTTGCTGCCCGTAGTGCTGCTTCGCGGCGACGTTCCTCCCCCAGCATGAGGTCCATCCCTTGCCTGACGTCCTACTGCGTTTCATCAAACACTAGGACCTGTGCAGAGCGATGCCTAACCTCGTGAGGGAGGACTGCTTCCGCTCCGTAGACAAGGTAGAACGGGGTCTCGCCCATCGGCTTGGTGGCGGTGGTGCGGATGGACCACAGCACGGACTGGAGCTCATCGTGCCAGCCCCTACCGCAGGCCTCGAGCTTATTCTTGAAGGTCCTGGTCTTGAGGCCCTCGGGACCTCCGCATTGGCACGTTCGGCCTGGCCATTGCTCCTGGGGTGCGCTACCGAAGCGTAGCAGATCTCCGTTCCATGGTTAGCACAATATGACTTGAAGAGATTACTAGTAAACTGTGAGCCATTATCAGTGATCATGCGGTTGGGGACCCCAAAACGGCTCACGAGGCCCTTGATGAACTTGACCACAGAGCCAGCTGGGATGGTGCAGACGGCTTCAACCTCTGCCCACTTACTGAACTTGTCGATGGCGACGTAGAGGTATCAATAGCCCCCAGGCGCCCGAGGGAACGGGCCCAGGATATCTGGCCCCCACACTACAAACGGCCACGAGAGTGGAATGGTCTGGAGGCCCTGAGCTGGCTGATGGATTTGCTTGGCGTGGAATTGGCAGGCCTCGTAGGAATTCACCATATCAGCTGCGTCATTGAGTTCCGTAGGCCAGTAGAATCCGCTGCGGAATGCCTTGCCGACGAGGGTTCACGATGACGAATGGTGCCCGCAGTCCCTGCCGTGTATGTCAGCTATCAGCTCTTTCCCCTGCTCCCGGGAGATACAACGCAATGAACCGTCTTTTGGCCGCTTACTGTATAACTCACCGTCCCGGATGCAGTATGCTGTGGCCTGCCGGGCCACGCGCTCCCGCGTCCTCCTCCTTCTCTGGCAATGTCCCTTGCATTAGGTATTCCTTGAATTACTTGGTCCAGCATGCTCCCGAGGTCGGGCGACGGGTCGGGGCTCCTGTGGCAGGTGGCTGCGGGAGTTCCACCCGAGGCTGAGTTGTTCTTTAAAGCGGTGGAGTTGCTAATGGCTTGAAGAGCCGCTCCTCGAAGATTCTAGGCTCCTGGGGCTGTCGCTTGGATGCTCTTCTAGCGATGTCGTCGGCTTCCTTGTTGGTTCCACAGGGCACGTGCTGCAACTCCAGGCCCAGGAATTGTTTCTCCATCTTGTGCACCTCCGCGAGGTATGCTTCCATGTGTTCGTCCCTTGGCTCGTATACCTTGTTGGAGAAGTTGATGAGGAGCTGTGAGTCGTCCCTGATGGTGAGACTCTTTACCCCCAGTGTCACTTCAGCCTTCAGCCGGCTATGAGGCCTTCGTATTCTGCAATGTTGTTGGAGACCTTCTCGCCCTGCTCGAAGCAGAGCTGCATGGCGTAGTAGAGCTTGTCCTGAGTGGGCGAGATGAGTACTTCTCCAGCCCCCGCGCCCTGGCACGCGAAGGCACCATCAAAATACATGATCCATCCGTCAGGCGCCTCGCTTCCCGGCGAGAGGGACCGGTCTTCGCCTACTTCAAGCGCCGAGGCGTCTGTCCATTCTGCCATGAAATCAGCGAGTGCGGTTCCCTTGATGACCCTGGTAGTGTTGAACTCCAACTGGAATGCTTGCAACACGATGTTCCACTCAGTGACCCTTCCAACAGAGTTGGGGCTCCTGAGCACTCTCTCCAATGGGTAGGCTGAGACGACCTTGATGGGGTGGCCTTGAAAGTAGTGATGCAGCTTTCATGAGGCCACCAGGAGCGCGAGCAGGAGCTTCTGAGGCATGGGGTACCATGCTCTTGCGTCCTGTAACATCGTGCTGATGAAGTATACTGGGTGCTCGACGAGGGTAGGCGTGCTGATGAGGCTTGCGTCTTCCGGAAGCTGGGGTGCCTCCTAAGGTGGTGGAGCCCCCGACTCTTGATCGCTTGCCTGCTGATCTTGCTCTTCTGCTGTCCTGCTGAGCTTGCGCTTCTGCTGTTGCTGCGGCGGCCCTTGTGGCGCCCTCCTGGTCTCGCGTCGTCTCTGTTGGGGGTGTAGCTAGGCGCGACGCGCCCTTGGCTTGGTGTTCTTCCTGAACCGCTACTAGGGCCGCGCTAGAAGAGTAGGGAGTGGCAGAAAGATAGAGCACTAGGGGCTCGAGAGGCTGCGACGCCACCATGACTGGGGGGCTAGTTAGGTATCTCTTGAGGTCTTGAAATGCTCGGTCCGCCTCCGGGGTTCACTCGAATGGGCACTTCTTCTTCATCATCTTGAAGAAGGGTAGGGCTCGCTCTCCCAGTGTGACACCCCTGATATGATTTACCTAATATGTAATCCAACTCTTGCCGTTTCCGGCGCTAAGTTATTTTATTTTCTCGGGTTCGGGTTTTTGTCTCCATGCGTTTTTGTTGTTGTCATGCATCTCATATAATGTCATCATGTGCATTGCATTTGCACACCTGTTCATCTCATGCATCCAAGTATTTTCCCCGTTGTCCATTTTGCATTCCGGCGCTCCGTTCTCCTCCGGTGGTCATTTCTACCTTTCTTTCATGTGCGTGGATTAAACAAATCCATGGGTCCTTCTTCCCCAAACCCTAAAAAAATCGCCTCGCGCCGCGCCGGACACGTCCGGTCCGGCCGGAAAAAGCGCGCCGCCGCCTCCGCGAGCCTGGGTCAAGCCCCCGCGGCCCGGATCCTCCCCGCCGCCTCCTCGCTCCAGGCGCGTCGCCCGACGCCGGAGCTGCTCGCTGCGCCGCCACGCCGTCTCGCCGTTGAGCTTGGAGCTCCTTGCCGGCCGCCGCACGCACCTCGCCGCCGCGGCCATCGCCGGTGCCATTGCCACACCGGGAACCTTCTCCGCTTCTCCTCGCCACGGTCGGCCTCCTCCAAGTCCACCTCCGGCCGGCGAGCTGCGCCAAGTCCGGCAGCTATAGTAACTCCGGCGAGCTACAGTGCCGGCCGATCCGATCCAGATCCGGATCCAAACCCTAGGGGTTGACCTTTTTTTTCTAAGTCTACAGATTAAATTGCCATGTTCATTATGCCGTAACTTTGCATCCGTAGATCCATTTTGGGCGTGTAGCATATCAAAATGTTCGTCTCAGAGAGCACATCATTTTATCTCATTGCATCATTTTCATATCAATTCATCTTGATGCCCTAAATGCTGTTGGAAGAGTGCTATTTGAGTTAATTGTCAGATCTACTGCTCCAAATAGCTATTTGTGATTTTTGCCATGATTAATGTGTGCATGATATGCCATGAGCTCTACACTTGTGTTTTGTTATATGTTTTGCCATCTTTACAGAGGTGCTATCCATGTATTTTTGTGATGTGTGTGGTGACTAGCACAGGCTTGCAAAGTGGTGCATTCGTTAATGCTGGTTTCAGGGACATAGCAATTCCACCAAGTCCTTGATCTGTTTTTATCAATATGCCATATGTTCATGTTGTTTCCTAATTATCCGTGCCTCTTTTGAGGATGATAAGTAAGGATGGTTTGTTAATATTGTAGTGCTCTATCCATCCATGTCTTTGTTTGGAATTATGGAGCAACCTAGCTTGAGTGAATCAAGCTCTACTTTTGCTATTTCGTGAATCTGGGCAGATTGTCTACTTGTTAGCGATTTTGCCGAGGATGTTGTAGTTGATCTGTACATGCTATGTTGTTGTTCTTGCCATGTCTAGCTTGTATAATGTGTATTCTTGATGGGTGTATGCTTAGATTGTCATGCCTTGCTCTGTAGTGAGTGCATCGAGCTCGTAAACATGACTACTTGATATCTGATTTGCATGCTCCAGTTTTTCACTAAGTCTGTGATCTGATTATGTTTTTGCCATGTTCACATGCTTGCAATTGTATTTTCTGATCCCTTTTCGCTGAAGGTCACTAAGGGACTTTTGTTAAGCTATTTGAGTACCTCCATGTCATGCTTTACATTGCCATGTTAAGTTCCTGGAGCATCTATTTTTCATGCTCCAAAGTGTGCTACCTGGTCTGAAATTCCAGCCAAGTGTTAATTTCACTAAGTCTGAGATCTGTTTAGCAATTGCACTTTTGCCAAGCTTGTTTGAACCTGTTAATGGATTAATTGGCCGTAGCTCAGTGTTCATCTTTTGTTAAGCTTCATGGATGAATCCCTGCAATGTATTTTGTTGCCATGTTTGAGTGCTGTAGAATGTTTGCCTTGTTGCATTTAGATGGCTACTTGCTGTTTATCGCAGACCGGTGCCATATTTGAGTTGCTTGCCATTTCCAAACCGTGCATCCGATTCCGGTGTTCTTTATATTGATTTCAACCTAAATCACCTCTCCTTTCCAGTGGCACTCTTGGATTTCCAAGTTGAGGCCAGATTCTTTCATTCCTTGTCAAATCTTGCATATGCATCACATATCGCATCCCGCATAGCATACCATGTTTGCATCATGTTGTTTGATCTTTGCGCGTGGTTGATTGTGCCCTTTTTGCTTGTTTGTCTTGTTTGGGTAGAGCCGGGAGACGAGTTCGCTAACGAGGAGCCCGTTGAGTTTGCTTTCGAGGATCCAGTCAACTCTGACAACTTTGCAGGCAAGATGATCATACCCTCGAAATCACTTCTATCTTTGCTTTGCTAGATGCTCGCTCTTTTGCTATGCCTATGCTACAATGCCTACAACTTGCTTATCATGCCTCCCAAATTGCCATGTCAAACCTCTAACCCACCATGTCCTAGCAAACTGTTGATTGGCTATGTTACCGCTTTGCTCAGCCCCTCTTATAGCGTTGCTACTTGCAGGTGAAGATTGGAGACCGTTCCTTGTTGGAACATTATTTTCTTGTTGGGATATCATTATATTATCTTGTTATCTTAATGCACCTATATACTTGGTAAAGGGTGGAAGGCTTGGCCTTTTAGCCTAGTGTTTTGTTCCACTCTTGCCGCCCTAGTTTCCGTCATATCGGTGTTATGTTCCCGGATTTTGCGTTCCTTACGTGGTTGGGTGATAATGGGAACCCCTTGACAGTTCGCCTTGAACTAAACTCCTCCAACAATGCCCAACCCCCCGGGCCATTGCTCCTCTGAGTGTTGGTCCAACCTGTCAGCTGCTGGTGGCCACCAGGGGCAACTCTGGGCTGGCCTACCCGTACCTAAGACAATCTGAGTGTGCCCTGAGAAAGAGATATGTGCAGTTCCTATCGGGATTTGTCGGCACATTCGGGCGGTGTTGCTGGTTTAGTTTTACCTTGTCGAAATGTCTTGTAACCGGGATTCCGAATCTGATCGGGTCTTCCCGCTAGAAGGAATATCCTTCTTTGACCGTGAGAGCTTGTCATGGGCTAAGTTGGGACTCCCCTGCAGGGATTTGAACTTTCGAAAGCCGTGCCCGTGGTTATGGGAACATGGGAATTTGTTAATGTCCGGTTGTAGATAACTTGAACATTAACTTAATTAAAATGAATCAACTGTGTGAGTTACCGTGACGGTCTCTTCTCGGCGGAGTCCAGGAAGTGAACACGGTGTTGGAGTAATGCTTACGCAGGTTGTTCTCTAGCTTTTCGTTCGCGCTTTTCCTTCTCTTCTCGCTCTCTTTTACGAACAGGTTAGCCACCATATATGCTAGTCGCTTCCTGCAGCTCCACATATTACCTTGCCTTACCTATAAGCTTAAATAGTCTGGATCGCGAGGGTGCGAGATTGCTGAGTCCCTGTGGCTCACAGATTACTTCCAAACCAGATGCAGGGCCTGATGACTCCGTTCCAGATGACGCGCTTGAGCTCAAGTGGGAGTTCAACGAGGAATCACGCCATTACTATGTGTCTTTCCCTGATGATCAGTGGTGGTGCCCAGTTGGGGCGATCGGGACCGTGTCGCATGTTGGGTTGATCTTTTAGTTTGCTACCGTAGTCGGGCCATGAGTGATTGGATGATGTAATGCTATTTATGTACTTTGTTTGACGTGGCGAGTGTAAGCCAACTATGTACCTTCCCCTTTTATTATCTATGTTACATGGGATGTTGTGAAGATTTCCTTACTTGCGACATTGCTTTCAATGCGGTTATGCCTCTAATCATGCTTCGACACGTAGGAGATATAGACGCATCTAGGGCGTTACACCCAGCTTGGAAATAAAGCATCCCAACACTGTCACCCATCCAGCAAGCTTCTGCATTTCCTTGAGGGTTTGTGGTGGAATCATGTCTTCAATGGCCTTGACCTTCTCTGGGTTGGCCTCGATCCCCTTGTGGGACACAAGAAAGCCTAGCAGCTTGCCGGAAGGGACGCCAAACACGCACTTCTTCAGGTTGAGCCGCAAGTCCACCTGGCGGAGGCTTTCAAAGGACTCCTCCAGGTCTTGGATCAAGGTCCTCGCCTCCCGAGACTTCACCAAAATGTCGTCGACGTAGGCTTCATCGTTTATCCCGACATGCCGGCCCAAGGCGATGTGCATGAGCTGCTGGAAGGTTGCGCCTGCGTTGCGCAGTCCTAAAGTCATGCAAGTATAGCTATACACCCCACACGGGGTCAGGAAGGCCGTCTTCTCCACATCTTCTACCGCCATCTTTATCTAGTGATATCCTGAGAACGCATCCAGGAAGCACAGCAAGTCGCACTCGGCAGTGGAGTCGACGATCTGGTCAATGCGCGGAAGCGGGAATGGATCTTGAGGGCAGGCCTTCTTGAGGTTGGTGAAGTCGACGCACATCCGCTCCTTCCTGCCTTTCTTGGGGACGACGACGGGGTTTGCCAGCCACTCTGGGTACCGAACCTCGCGAATGACACCCGCAGTCTCCAGCTTGTGGGTTTCTTGGACGATGAAAGCTTGCTTCTCCATGGACTGCTGCCTCGCCTTCGGGTTCACGGGGCGTACGTTGGGACACACCTTCAGGTGTTGCTCTATCACCTCTCTTGGGACCCCCCCCAGCTGATCGGGCTCCAAAGCGAACACTTCCTTGTTTGCGCGCACGAACTTCACCAATGCCTCCTCCTAATCAGACTCGAGATTGGCGCCTATGGTAAAGGTCGCCCCTGAGGACCCGTCCTCCTCGACTGGAACTCGCTTTGTTTCTTCCTTGTCCTTTGTGAAAAACTTCTTCTTCTTGGTTGGTGCAGCTACCTTGGCCTTGGAGGTTTCCGAGTCGGAGGGCTGCGCTCCTGCGGCGGTCTTGAGGGCGAGCTTGAGCATCATCAAGGCTTCCTTAGCGTCCCATTTGATGGTGAGGACACCCTCGCTCCCCGGCATATTCGTGAGGTTGTAAGCTGGATGGGTTGCTGCCATGAACTGGGCTAGAGCTGGGTACCCGAGGATGGTGTTGTACGGGAGGCTGATGTGGGCGATGTCGAAGTCCGTGAGCTCCGTGCGGTAGTTGTCGCGTGTACCGAAGGTGACTGGGAGGCGGATCTGCCCCAGGGGGCGGGCGGAACCTCCACTAACCCCCAAGAAAGGCTTGCTAGGGTGGAGCCGCTCGAGCGGTACGTGAAGAAGGCTGAAGGCCTTGACGAAGAGCACGTTGAGGCCGGCGCCTCCGTCGATGAGCGTCTTGGTGATGGATACGTGGTAGATGGTGGGCGTGCAAAGCATTGGGAGTGCACCCGAGCCAATGGTGGAGGCGGGATGATCCCCTAAGTCGAAGGTGAGGTCGGCCTCGGGCGCATCCCAGCCCGGTGGATCCCCCGGGTGCTTGGAAACGGCGCCGATCTGGCGAAAGAACGGCTTGACGTGACAATCTAATGGTGGTGCTTGCGAGCCGCCGAGGAGGGCCGCAACCGCGTGGTGCGCCGGTGCCCCATAGCGCGCAACGAAGAGGCCACACAGCTCCTCCCAGGATGCCACCGTGGATCCGAGGAGGTTGAGCAGCCAGGCGTGCGGTGCGCCAGTGAGGGCCATGGGAAGCTAGTTGGCCATGACATTGTCGTCGCCCCCTGCATTAAGGATGGCTTCCTCATACGCCAGCAGGAAAGCCAATGGGTCTGCCGCGATGTCGTAGCGTGGCGGCATCTCCGACTTGAACTTGGGTGGCCACTTCACATGCCGCAAGGCAGGAGCAAGGGCTCGGAGCCCCCGAGCGCCACTGTGGGCGCCCGTAGATCTAGCCGACGGAGCGGCGCCAACCATGGAGAATGGGAGCGAAGATGGTGGAGAGGGAATTGACGGAAGAAAAACTCTGGCGCCCCCCTACCTGGAGTGCCAAATGTCGGATCACGGTTTCTGGCAAAACCCTTAAGGTTCAAACACTGGGATGCGTGCAAAGATCTCCCCTACTGATCCACGTCCTAGCTTCAATAAGATCTCAAGGGCTAACTCGACGAACTCGCAACACAAAGTACACAGGATTTATACTCGTTCGGGCTACCGTTGTGGTGTAATACCCTACTCCAATGTGGTGTGGTGGATTGCCTCTTGGGATAAGGATGAACAGTACAATGGGAAGAACAACCTCCTGAGGAGAGGTGTTCTTGTGCTTGGTGGACTTGTGGTTGTTCGGATCGATCTCCCTGCTATAGTTGTTCTTGTGCTTTGCCTTCTCTTCTCGCTCTCTTTTGCGAACAGGTTACCTACCATATATGCTAGTCGCTTGCTGCAGCTCCACATATTACCTTGCCTTACCTATAAGCTTAAATAGTCTTGATCGCGAGGGTGCGAGATTGCTGAATCCCTGTAGCTCACAGATTACTTCCAAACCAGATGCAGGGCCTGATGACTCCGTTCCAGATGACGCGCTTGAGCTCAAGTGGGAGTTCGACGAGGACTCACGCCGTTACTATGTGTCTCTCCCTGATGATCAGTAGTGGTGACCAGTTGGGGCGATCGGGACCATGTCGCATGTTGGGTTGATCTTTTATTTTGGCACCATAGTCGGGCCATGAGTGATTGGATGATGTAATGATATTTATGTACTTTGTTTGACGTGGTGAGTGTAAGCCAACTATGTACCTTCCCCTTTTATTATCTATGTCACATGGGATGTTTTGAAGATTGCCTTACTTGCGACATTGCTTTCAAGGCGGTTATGCCTCTAAGTCGTGCTTCGACACGTAGGAGATATAGCCGCATCGAGGGCGTTACAACTTGGTAATCAGAGCCTTCCCCGACCTTAGGAGCCCCCACTGCTTGATCGTTTTTAGCAGCCATTGTTGAGTCCAGAAAAATGTTTTGAGTCATTTAGGATTTATATATCGGAGAGTTTAGGAATTCTTTTTACTCCCCAGTCTCCTCATCGCTCTGGTAAGGCATCCTGACGTAGAGTTTTGAATCTTCTCTTCTCAAATTTCACAAAAAAAATTTGAGGATCACGCGGGTATCTTGGAATCGTTCCGATGGTTTTGTGACGAGAACATTGTTCTTGGTGCCTCATGTCATTTAGGGGTTGTGGCAGTGTCCCGGGGAGTTGAGCTCCGAGGTGTTGTCATCACAATTTTATCGTTGCAGTTCTGGAATACCTGAGTTTAGTACGCCGACATCGAAAATCTCTTTTATGCAGTTGTTGGTGAGATAACCTCGACGCCACCCTGTACTGGGGTGGGAGTTCGGGAGTATTGCCATAACTTGTATAACGGATGCTTTTCGAAGGTTGAGGTAGATGGTTTCCGATGTTTTTCTCGGTTATGTGTTGAAGGATGGATACAGCTGGATGTAGGATTTTCTAGATTTGGGTGAGATATTATGCTTCCCCTGTGTCCCCAACACCTGATTGCATAACCGGAAAGGTTCGGGAGTTTCATAGGTGGGAATTCTTTTAGCTATAGTTCTTCTTCCACAGTTATTTGGTTTGAGATTCGGATTTCTTACCGAGTATTAGTTCTTGTTCCGTACCTTGTTCATTTATTCCTCTACCTAAATTCTAAGTGGCTTCTCAATTTATGGATATGTGACCATTTCGAGCGGAATGCATTTGTTCTTATGTTCGGATGTGAAGACTATATGTTGCAATTTCAACCCGCTTGATTCAGCTTCATTTTATCTGTCAATGTGCTAACGGATGTCACCCTCTTCAGGATGGCTCCCGCTAAGAGCAGCAATCAGAATCAAAATCAGGATCCGCCACCAACTCCCCCTCCTCCGGAGGCATGGCAAGCTGTGATGGCCGCTACCAATGCAAACACGCAGTTGATCATGCAAATTCTTCAAGAGCGCAACCAAGCAAACCAAGGCAACCAAGGCAACAATCAGAATCACTTTGCTACACTCAACCAGTTCCTTGCTAACCAGCCAAAGACCTTCAGCAATTGTGATGAGGCAACTGGTGCTGACGATTGGCTCCTGGACTTATGCAAGAATTTCGAGTGCAGTAACGTCAGGCCTGAGGACTTTGTCAAGTTCGCTTCCTTCCAACTCAAACACCAAGCTGCAGAATGGTTCCAGCAGTACAAGGATTCCAGAGGTGGCCGTGTGATTACTTGGGATGAATTCCGTCAAGACTTCAAAGCTCATCATATTCCTCAGAGCGTGGTTGAAAGCAAGCATGAGGAATTCCACAACCTGAAGCAAGGCTCTTTGTCTGTCTATGACTACAACAAGTTGTTTCAGAAGCTCGCCCGCTTTGCTAAGCAGGATGTCCCTAACGAGAAGAGCATGATATAGCAGTTCAGGGGTGGTCTCAGAGAAGAAATCCAGCTAGCTCTTGTTCTCTTTGAGCCCTTGAGGTACGATGAGTTCTACAACATGCTTGGAAAAAATCCATCAGAGCGCGCTTCGGAAAAAATCCACTCCAACATGGCCGACCATCGCAGCTCCTCCTCCCGCCCCCGTAGCCCTATGCCCGGTGATTGGGAGAGGTGTTCAGTCCCACACAGTCGATTGGTAGAGCTACAGACTCAAGGATTTATCCCTCCAGCGTATATGGTTCCCGTCCGAGCCAGGCTCGCCACCTATAATGGTGGGGAGCAAGCGGAGAGCTTCCCCAGCCCCTCTAAGGGGGAGCGGGTGTCCCTTGTTCCTTACTTACTAAGGGGACTCGGATTTCCAATCCATCCGTTCCTCCACGGGCTCCTGGAGTTTTACGGTCTCCAACTGCATAATTTCACCCCTACTTCCATATTACACATCGCCGGCTACGTTGTCCTTTGTGAGCTATTTCTGGGCTGCGAGGCTCACTTCAAGCTGTGGAAAAGGTTATTTTGCCTTGTGCCTTGCACATAGAAGGGGTCACTTTATCAAGTGGGCGGAGCCGAAATATGGCGCATCGCCAAAATTGGATACCTGTCCGGTACTCCGAAGAAGACATCCGAAGACTGTCCTTCGGAGTGGTTTTACATGGAGGACGTCCCCCTTCCAGACCCTGTTCGGCTGAGTCTTCCTGAGTTCAACAATGCTCCTATGAAGAAACGCCGAAGCTGGCGCCCACGGAGCCCCCAGGAGGAAGTCAACGGAGAAGTCCTTTACCTGATGAACCGGATTAAAGCGCTGGCTCAATCAGGATTGACAATAATCGATGTTATGTCAATATGCATAATGCGGGGAGTGCATCCACTTCAATATTGAGGGCACCCCTTGTGGTGTTTTAACGGGGAAGATGATGCCACCCGTTGGGGACGTAAGGGAACGGACTCCGCTGCCGCTTTAGCAAATATTATGTCCGAGTTGTTCACGGGAGAGGAAGAGGAGTTCATCCGTATCAAGCCACGGGATGTATTCTCCATGTACAACCCTCCAAGCTGGGTGAGTCATACCTCTTTACTCCCATTCTACCCGCATTCTCATCGTAGGTACTCACCTTGCCATTTTACGGCAGGAACTGCCAAAAGCTGTAAGGGAGGTCAACAGCCCATCTCCACAACTAGAGGACCCTGGCCGGGCCCTCGGTCCTGGACTCGAAGAGGATCCAGACATATTCATGGAGCTGATAGATAGGCAATTCTATCAATTGAGCTGCGATGACGCCATGGTGGCCATAACGGCCGACTATCCGGACTGCTCCCTGCGTCGCATGTAAGAAAAACCAAAACCCCAAGTCCCAAAATAGGATCCCCATTTACAGACTTCACCTACCGTACAAGACGGTGTTTTACAGGTAAAGCATTCAGGACGCCGTGCCGAACCCGCAGCAACTCGCCAACAAGAGGCACCGAAGCCGGGTAGGCCAAAAAGGAAGGCGGTCAGGACGGAGACGCTGGCGCAGAGGTATGACACAAAACCTCGCTCTGTGGTTGTCGTCTTTCTCAAAATGCAATGACATCCATGCTTCTTTAATAGAAAAAACACTCGCCGGAGTATACTCGGAGAGGCTGCCGATCACGCTTCCACTAGTCGGGCTACAGGGCCGGACACAGAGGCGGAGGCTAACATGGGGTGGACGCCGGATGCTCCTCCTACAGATGATGCAGATAGACTATCCGCTACAAATTCAGAAGTGGAGAGCGCCATGAATTATAGGCGTCACCGGGCCGTACTCCATGACGCTTGCTTCTCACCAGAGGCATTTGATGCCTACAATTCTGGCGACGCGTACCTCCGTGATGCTCAAAATGGTCTAGCCAGAGCCACGGACCAGTATGTAAGGGATATAGGGGTAAGAAAATCTGACAATTATATGTATCAGCAGCCCCTGAGACTTGAAACAGTTGACGCAACTGATTTAAGGATCATTATTTGTGCACGTTCTTAAGGAGAAGAATTCCCAACTGTCTCAAGAGCTGGACGAATGCAAGGCCCAGCTGGAAGCCGCTGTTGCCACATTGAAGGAGTCCAAAAAGGGTCCCCCTGGTAACTTTTTTGTCTATTGCAAAGAATATCGGTACCAAGTAGTATAAGGCATGTATGCACACCTACCAATAGATGTTGCAGGTGGCCCCAGAGTGAATCCGAAGGTCGTGGAGGTGGATATGACATGTGATGATCGACAGCGAAATGCTGGCGAGCGCGTGCTGACGCGAGTCAGGCAAGAGAAAAATGATCTCCAAGATGCCAATATCCGGCTGGGCGTGGAACTGAAGGATGTCCGAGCCCATCTTGCGGACTCCATGAAGGAGAATAAACGGCTTCAGCGCGGCATTTTTAGTAAGTACTTGATTGAACTTTTTAAAGGAGTTCGGGGGAGAAGCCTGCTAACAGCGTTATGTCTGCAGGTATGCTGACGGGTCGTCCCACGGAGGAGATGCCCGGGTCTTCGGGTGATCTTCTACCAGAGCTCTCCCAACTGCACGTACAAGTTCGGCAGGTGATGGAGAGTATTGCTCAAGCTTTGTGGTGATCCGCGTCCCCGCCAGGAGCCATGGGGGAGCTTATAGAGAAGCTCAAGGGAGCGAGGCGGCGCTTCCGATTATGGAAAATATCAGCCTGCCGACAAGGTGCGAGGGAAGCCTAGGCTATGGTGAAGACACGATATACCAAGGCTGACCCAAACCACATGGCCGAGGTCGGACCTGTGGGGCCCGATGGGAAAGAGATCCCCGTCAGTTTAGTGTATGATAAAGTAGAATTAGCCGCAAAGTATTCCCAACAGGATTGTAGGCTAGACATCCTGCTGGATGGTATAGAAGAAGAATTTATCCAGTCTTAGTGACTGTGTACTTCAAGTGACATATGTAATGTCCCTAGCCGGATTGTAAATCATTTGTCATGGCGGACCTTTTCGGTTCAAACTCTGGGCCCGATAGTCCGGAGTGTATCCGAATACCCACTCGGTTAGATAAAAACCGGGGTATGCATGGAAACCAGGCGTAGGGGCGTAAGTGCTTGAACAGACAAGTACCCAACTAGCTATGTTATATTACATGGATAGTAAGAAACATCTTCCAGGGAGAATAGTATCGTTAAGGGTTCCTTTCCCTGGGTACGCATGCCCTAATGTGCATCTCCGAACTGCGAGACGCAGGTTAAAAACATCTGGGGGCGTGTAGTAATTTAAATGAAAGTCATCTTTTATTCACCGACCTAATATTCCCTTAAGAACGCTAGCTTTCGGCTTCACCCAGTCTGAGGTACACATCCGGCTGACCCGGCAGTAACAATCGCAGAGGTGCTCCCCTTATGCCCTAGCCGAATTAACGGGAACATAGGGCATAAATACAAGAGCCAGGCAACCCAGCTTGGCCAAAACTTAAGTCATATCGATGCATATAATGGCGAAAAGGGTACATGCAGAAGAATAACACATGTGCAGGGCATAAAGCCCGGAAAGGTAATTAGATTAAGCTTCTGTATAGGAAGCCCCCAGGTATATTGAGCGCGGTTAGCGCGTCAAGATTGTGTAACCAAGACACAAATGTAGCCCCTTAGGGCCTTGAAGAGAAAAGAGGGAAAGAAAGAGATAAAAAACAGGTGTGCAAAAAATTCATGGAGGCAAAGAGACGAACATAGAGTCCGGCGCTAGGCGTAGAATCTTCGGAGTCTGGCTGCGTTCCATGGGTTTGGCTCGAGTCGATTATTCGATGCATCCCGCAGACAGTACGCTCCACTGGTCTGAACCTGGTCAATAATGAAGGGAGCTTCCCATTTGGGCTTGAGCTTGTTCTTTTCCTTCTCCGACAGGCGTAGAAATAGTTCGCCAACGTTATAGGTTTTGGCCGCACTTCTCTGCTTTGATACCTTTGAGCTTGTTGCTGAAAGAATGCGGAACGAGCTTTTGCCATGTCGCGCTCCTGCTCCAGGGCATCCAAACTGTCCTGCCAATCGAGCTTGGCCTCTCTTTCTTCGTACATGCGCACTCGAGGTGAGTCATGAATTATGTCGCAAGGCAGCACCGCCTCAGTGCCGTACACCATAAAAAACGGTGTGTATCCGGTAGTGCGATTCGGCGTGGTCCGTAGCCCCCATAGTATGGAGTCAAGCTCCTCTACCCAATGAGTGTCTGATTCCTTTAAAGACCGGAATAATCTAGGTTTAATGCCGCTCATGATAAGACCATTCGCTCATTCGACTTGACCGTTAGTTTGCGGATGATAGACAGAAGCATAATCGAGCTTGATGCCCAAGTTGCTGCACCAAAGTTTCACCCTGTCGGCTGTAAAGTTCGTGTCGTTGTCAGTGATGATGCTGTGGGGGACGCCATAATGGTATACAACCCCGGATATGAAGTCTATCAATGATCCGGATTCAGCTGTTTTGACAGGTTTGGCTTCTATCCATTTGGTGAATTTATCCACCATGACCAGTAAGTATTTTCTCTTAGTTTGAGGGGTCCGACCATATCGAGCGCCCAGACCGCAAAGGGCCATGTAATGGGGATTGTTTGGAGGGCGGTAGGTGGCATGTGGCTTTGGTTTGCAAAAAGCTGGCAACTGACACAATGCTGTACCAGATGCTGTGCATCTTCACGGGCCGTCGGCCAATAAAAACCTGTACAGAAGGCCTTCCTTACAAGGTCCCAGGCTGCAGCGTGGTGGCCTCCGAGTCCGGCATGAATTTCTGCCAAAAGCTTCCGCCCTTCCTCTTCGGAGATGCACCTTTGAAGGACTCCAGTTGTCCTTTCTTATAAAGCTCTCCCTCATGGACCGTGTAGGCTTTAGATCGCCGCACTATGCAGCGGGCCTCGTTTTGGTCCTCGGGTAATTCCTGTCTGGTTAGGTAGGCCAGGAATGGTTTTATCCACGGGGCGATGACGACCATTATCACGTGGGCTAAAGGTGTTATTTCGGTGGCAGAGCCTCCGATTGTGTCAGGGTGTTCGGCATCTGGGTTGTGGCCTGGTCCAGACTATTTTTGCTGGTTTACCCTTCCCATACCACGGATGGTTTAAACAGTCTTTCCAGGAAGATGTTCAGTGGGACAGGGTCGCGTTTAGCGCCGATACGGGCTAGGATGTCCGCCGCCTGGTTGTTTTCCCGAGCCACATGATGGAATTTAAGCGCCTCGAACCGAGCTAACATTTTGAGGACGGCGTTGCGATATGTCGCCATTTTTGGATCCTTGGCATCAAAGTCTCCATTTATTTGGGATATTGCAAGGTCCGAGTCCCCACGCACCTCTAGGCGTTGGATGCCCATGGAGACTGCCATCCGGAGGCCGTGTAGTGGGGCCTCGTATTCGGCTGCGTTGTTGGAGTCTGTATATAGTATTTGGAGCACGTATTGCACCGTATTTCCGATGGGGGATGTCAGGATGACGCTAGCCCCCAGACCAGCCATCATTTTAGAACCGTCGAAGTGCATGATCCAATTGGAGTATGCGCCGTACTCTTTCGGCTCGTACTTAATGGCTCGTTGTGGCTTATATGTTATGTCGAACGGGAAGAGCTCGATGGCCCATTTGGAAATGCGACCCGTGGCATCGCGGTTGTTTATTATGTCATTGAGTGGTACTTCGGAGGCCACCGTAATCGGACACTCTTGAAAGTAGTGTCGTAATTTCCGGGATGCCATAAATACCGCGTATGTTATCTTTTGGTAATGAGGGTACCATGATTTGCATGGAGTGAGGACGGTGGATACATAATATACCGGATTTTGAAGAGGGAATTTATGTCTGTCTATCTCTCGTTCGACGACGAGCACTGCTCTTACAACTTGGTGAGTTGCCGCTATATATAATAGCATTGGATCGCCAACAGTTGGCGCGGCCAGGATTGGGTTGGTGGCCAAGATGGCTTTTATTTCTTCCAGTACGGCCGTGGCTGCGTCCGTCCAGTCGAAGTGTTCGGTGCACCGAAGAAGGCGATAAAGGGGAAGTGCCTTTTCTCCTAATCGGGAGATAAAGCGGCTTAAAGCTGCCACGCATCTAGTCAATTTCTGGATTTTCTTGAGGTCAGCTGGGATAGCCAACTGTGACAGAGCTCGGATTTTAGATGGATTTGCTTCAATTCCTCTACTAGAGACGATGAAGCCAAGGAGCTTTCCGGCGGGAATGCCGAAAACGAATTTTCCGGATTGAACTTAATGTCGTTTGTTCAGAGATTGGTGAACATGAGCCTCAAGTCGTCTATTAAAGAGTCTACGTGTCTGGTTTTAATGACCACATCGTCTACATATGCCTCCATAGTCTTACCGTTCTGCTTTTCCAGACATGTCTGGATGATGCGCTGATATGTTGCGCCGGTGTTTTTGAGCCCGAAGGGCATTGTGTTAAAGGAGAAAGGGTTGTATGGCATTATAAATGCCGTTGCGGCTTGATCAGACTCCGCCATCTTAATCTGGTGGTACCCGGAGTATGCGTCGAGTAAGCACAGTGATTCGTGTCATGCGGTAGCGTCGATGATTTGATCGATGCGAGGGAGTGGGAAGGGATCCTTTGGGCAAGCCTTATTAAGGTCTTTGAAGTCGACACATAGGCGCCATGATTTGTCCTTCTTTGGTACCATCACCAGGTTTGCTAGCCAATCTGGATGTTTTATTTCTTTAATGAATCCGGCTTCCAGTAGCTTGGCCAGCTCCTCTCCCATGGCTTGTCGCTTAGGTTCAGAGAAACGCCGAAGAGTCTGCTTGACTGGCTTGAATCCTTTTAGAATATTAAGGCCATGCTCGGCCAATCTGCGTGGGATTCCTGGCATGTCTGAAGGATGCCAGGCGAATATATCCCAATTATCGCGCAGAAACTCCCGTAGTGCGGCGTCTACAGCGTGGTCTAACTGTGCCCCAATGGATGCTATTTTTGTAGGGTCCGTTGGATGGACTTGGAATTTTACTATTTCGTCCGCTGGTTTAAAGGAGGTGGAATTGGATCTTTTGTCTAGTATCACATCGTCCCTGTCCACCGTGGAGCGTAGCACGGTTAACTCCTCCGCCACAAGGGCTTCGGATAATGCCTCGTGGGCTAGTGCGGCTGTTTTGTTCTCGGTGCGGAGTGCTATGTCCGGATCACTAGCTAGAGTGATAATTCCCTTGGGTCCGGGAATTTTGAGCTTCATGTACCCGTAATGGGGTATGGCTTGAAAAATCATGAATGCCTCCCGCCCTAGAAGGGCGGGGTTTCCGCTACTAAACGGGACCACTTGGAATGTAATTTCTTCGGACCTGTAATTTCTTCGAACTTTGTGATTTTCCCAGCGCAACAGAGTTATGTCTGCAGGTATGCCGATGGGTTGTCCCGCGGAGGAGATGCCCGGGTCTGCGGGTGATCTTCTACCAGAGCTCTCACAACTGCACGAACAAGTTCGGCAGGTGATGGAGGCTACTGCCCAAGCCTTGTGGCCATCCGCCTCCTCGCTAGGAGGCATGGGGGAGCTTATAGAGAAGCTCAAGGGAGCGCAGCAGTGCTTTCGATTATGGAAGATATCAGCCTGCCGACAAGGTGCAAGGGAAGCTTGGGTCATGGTGAAGACGCGATATACCGAAGCTGACTCAAACCACATGGCCGAGGTCAGACCTGTGCGGCCCGATAGGAAAGTGATCCCCGTCAGTTTGGTGTATGACCAAGTAGAATTAGCCGCAAAGTATTCCCAACAGGATTGTAGGCTAGACAGCCTGTTGGATGGTATAGAAGAAGAATTTAGTCAGTCTTAGTGACTGTGTACTTTAAGTGACATATATAATTGTGGGGACCCCGACTCATAAGTCGAGATCACCGAATGCACGTGTACAGTGATCCCAGAGATCAATGCTCACTGAACACACAGAAGCTGAATAATAAGAGTCTTACATCCATACATACCGTCTTACACAAATTATGACCATTATGGTCAAGTCTTACATTGATAAAGCCTTAAGGGCTGAACATCAAATGAAACACAAGCAGCGGAAATCTTCGTCGATAAGTAGAACCCATGCCATCTGCCTTAACCCTATAGGCATTCTGACTGGGAAACGTCCTAGTTCGCATGTTCGTCTCCAAAGAACTCTTCTTCGAACTCCTGTTCTTCCATGCCTGGCCAATTAAATAACAAGTGGCAAGCCAATGAGTACTTTGAATGTACTCGCAAGCAACCCATGTTTTGGTTCAAGGTACAAAAATGCATGATATAGGTAAATTTTTGCGGAAAGCTAGTTTTGAGTGCAATGACATGTTCAACAACTTGTAAGACATGCATTAGGAGAGTTCAATTAACCATGAGGATAGGTTACAAATATCAACATAAATAGAGTGGGCATCAACCCAACTCAATCATGTCATGTCCTTTGACTTGACCCAAGTAGTTCTTCCCACACACACTGGTTTGTAAACAAGTGGACGTAGCCCAAGAGCGGTTACCCAACTGTCCTTGACCGTGGACACGGCTATTCGAATAGTTTTACACTCTGCAGAGGTTGCACACTTTACCCACAAGATCCGGGGAACTTCCGTGTCATCCATGACCCGCGGTACCTCAAGTACCCGGGGTAAGCACCCGATCACTATCTTTCCCTAGACGACACTAACATAGAGTCCACTCGATTGGCAGTAACCCCCGTGCCCAACATTTCACATCTTAAAATTGTCGAGCCTCGCTCCCATTTTCATCACATACCACAAGCACGGGGTACCAACGGTGTGTCCGGTGCCCTATGAAGACAGTCATGGCCGCCCTACCTGGCACGACCCCGTCCCGAGAGAGAGCACCAACTCTCCCCCGTCACTAGTAATGCGGGCTCCAAGATAGTATCGTCCTAGGTAATCAATAATGCCCTTTCCCATATAAGGGTAGAGTGGTTGCGCATGTAAGGTTGGAATAACGGTCGCAACTTAAACCAATCCGTTTTTGAAAATAACACACATACTTGCCTCGGTACACCACTTTTTCGTCAAGTGGCTACCCAACTCATCATCTCCCTCGGGCATAAGTGGCATCCGACAGGGTTTTCAAAAAGTCCTTTGAAAACTTTGTCTCCATCACCATGCATATACCCGTCCCTTTTGCGTAGCACTACTTAGCCTCCTATCTACTCCCACCGGCATAACCCTCATAAGAAGGTAGGGTCATGCACAATGCAAGTATCAACAAGGAGGAAATGAAGGCAACCCACCAAAGTGGGTACCATCTCATCATGATTCCAATGCAACAATAATAAAGTGCTATATGAAATGCATAAAAAGGGTTTCATAGACATGGTCAAAGGGCTGCTTGCCTGGCTCAACAAAGTCTTCTGGGTCTTCAAATTCTTCTGGTCCAACTCCTTCGTCAGCAACGCAATCTATCGTCGCAAAATAATAACGAGAAAATAAGGCAATAATAAAACAGAAAAACCAAAGTGCTTAGAAAAATGTCAACTCATTTTTGTTAAATACTAGGTTGAAAACTAAGAAGGGGAAAATTCCTAGTTTTGGATTTGGAGTAGCAGAATAGGAGAAATGGGTTTCCGAAGGTTTATTTAAATGCTTAAAATCACATTTAAATATTTATAGTGAAGGAAAGGTTGTTGGAATTGAATGAAAGTTGCACCATTAAATAGGTTGCAATACTTTAGGAATTTAGGAATTGGAATTAATTTATTTGGACATATATTTTATCCTGTGGAATATTTACAAGTTTCCAGAAAAAGAAAAGGAGAAACAACACTGTGCAACTGGGCCAGAAGGGCCACAGTGCAGCAGTCCCAAATGGGTTTTAGCCCACGCCAGGCTGCCACGTGGAAGGCGTAAAGGCAAAATACGCCTTCAGCCGACGGAGAGAACTGGTACGCGCGCGCGTGCGTTTTAAACCTGACGGGTGGGTCCCACCCATCAGGGCATGAGGCTGACGGACAGGGCCCACGGCCGTCGTCGTCTACCTCCGTCCAGAGGCGACGGTGAGCTCGCCGGCGGCGATATAGGGCACGGGAGGATGAGTGGGTGGTACCGTTGTGCTTAGGGAGAATCCGCCATTCGGATGGAGGTGAAGTTGGTCGCCGGGGTGGCCTGGTTCGCCGGCGATGAGGTCTTGCGGCGGAGGAGCTTCGGGTGGTGGTCGTTCCGGTCGACTTCGGCTGGAAACGAGGTGGGGGAGAGAAGGGAAATGATCAGTGGGAGGAGGCGGTTTCAGATCGGGGCAGAGGAGGAGCGGGGGAGGCATGTACCTCGCGAACTCCGGCGAGCCGAAGCGGCGGAGCTCGAGCTCGATCTCGAGCTCAGGCGGTTATGGAGAGGAACTGGGGGCGCAGGGGGATGTTTTGGCGGTGCAGAGAGCGAGTGGTGAGGAGAGGAGGGCTCGGGGAGGCCTTTAAATATGCGAACGGCGGGGTGCCGTGGACTCGTGCGCCGGCGGGCTCCTGCTCGTCGCTGCAGGGCTCGGGGGAAGAGGGCGTGGTGTCTGGGGTGATCCTGGACGTCGACTACGTCGGGAGGGATAGAGAGAGGGAGTGGGGGGAGGTCAGAGGTCGCGCGTGTGAGCCGCGCCATTGGCGCACTCGGGCGGCCAGTGTTTGCTAGCGCGGAGGCGCGGGGAGGAGGAGAGAGGAGGGGGCCGACCGCGTAGCATGTTGCGAATGCTGGGGCGCATCGGCAGGCGCGCGGGGGAGGCCCGAGGTGGCCGGAGGTGGTTGGAAGGGGGCGGCTACAGTGCGGGAGCGCACTGTAGCGTGCTCCAGAGAGCCCAAATGGCCGGCATGGCCATTCTTTATGCATGGTGAGCGCGTATTTTGGTGTCTAGCAGGTCTAGGAGTGAGTAAAGAAATGGGGTGGTGCATTGGATGCCATGGATGGCCACTTGAGTGAGGAGGGAGGTGAGGAAGAGGGGTACAGGGGCTGTCCAGAGGGGTAAATGAAGTGGCTTCACCCCTCAATCATTGTGCTGAGGTGCAGCCATTGTTACTGGAGGTAGAGGAGGTCTAGGAGGGGCTGTGGTAAAAAGTTGAGTTCAAGGAGAATAGTTTTAGTGGTAAAAATGGTGATTTTTGAAAAGTGGCAGAAGGTGTTTGATAAAGGTTTTGGCAAGCAAATGATTTCCAATTGCCATGAAACTCCACAGGGTGAAATGACACATATAATTAGGGCCTCTCACCAATTTGGAGCTTATTTGGGCAAAGTTGCCAATGCAACTTTTGTAAACCCTACAAATGAGCAGAAATAGACTTGTGTAGATCTA
This sequence comes from Triticum urartu, assembly GCF_003073215.2. Taxonomy (NCBI): domain Eukaryota; kingdom Viridiplantae; phylum Streptophyta; class Magnoliopsida; order Poales; family Poaceae; genus Triticum; species Triticum urartu. Next base: position 185,682,552 of record NC_053025.1, on the reverse strand, counting down.
CTTGAGCATAACACTTCTCCTTGATGCACTACTTGGTGTAGCGGCCTCATTTGGTCATGTGAACATGCTCACAAAAGTTGGGGTTAAGGGGAGAAAGTTGGTAGTACAAACTTGCTCAAATTAGGTTCTGAACAGAAAGGGTTATGGGGCATTTTGGTGAACCAAAATGACCTTGATTGAAGTGAGGCTTTGCAAGATCATCACAATATGCATTTGTGACTTGCTGGATTTTTCTTGGATTTTTATGGAAATATTTCCTGTAGAAATATTTCAAATCCTTAAAATGGGCAGAAATGGTTTTGGGAGGTTTTGTCCAATATTTTTAACATGACCATGTGTTCAAACTCTTATTTATGGGAAATATATGCCCACTGAGTGTCCCAGATTTTTGTCAAATATTTTTAAAATAATAAAATAATTTTTCCCTATTAAAGACCATTTCTGGCCTTTAGAAAAAGATTTTAAATAAAATAGGAAAATAACTTTTAAAATTATATTTTTGGGGTTTATGGGAATCCCATATCTAAGAGGTTTCAAATTTATCTTTTGAAATATTTTTCATACCCCAAATCAGGTACTTGCAGTGCAAACCTCAATCCAGGGGTTTTTGGAAAACTAATTTTTGAAAATACTATTTGGCCAAATTATTTTTGTAAGAAAATACTATATTGTATTATACACATGGCATGATCATTGGGCAGAAGTTTGGGGCAAGGAGATGAAGTACAGAAGGTGGAGTAGTTGACTTTAAAGAGCACTTGAAAAAAATCACAGAGAGAAAACCAACTCCAAAATAAAAGTAAAATAATGCAAAAGTTTTTGTTGGCCCAACTTTTCTTGCTTTAATAATGCAAATGACATGTTACAAAATGCAGGGTGTGACAGACCTACCCCCCTTACAAGAATCTCGTCCCCGAGATTCCTAAACTAGGCTTTAAAGAGATACGGAAACTCGGATCTAAGGTAGTCTTCACGTTCCCAGGTTGCTTCTGCTTCAGTGTGGTTGCTCCAGTGGACCTTGAAGTACTTGATGGTGCGGCTTCGAGTGCGTCGCTCAGCCTCATCCAAAATGCAGATGGGCCTCTCACGGTAAGTTAAATTGGGCTGAAGGTCAATCGCTTGGTGATTAAGGTCCTTGTAAAGATCAGGCTTGTCTGGAACTTGGAGACACTTCCGGAGTTGTGACACATGGAATACGTTGTGCACATCGGATAGTTCAGGTGGCAGTTCCAACTGGTAAGCCACTTCTCCGCGTCGTGCGGTGATCTTGAAGGGGCCAATAAATCTTGGTGTGAGCTTTCCCTTAACGTGGAAACGCTTGGTTCCTTTAAGAGGAGTTACTCGTAGGTATACATGGTCTCCGACTTGGAAGTCTACTTGTCGGCGACGAGTGTCAGCATAGCTCTTCTGTCTCGACTTGGCGGTCTTCAGTTGCTCTCTGACTAGCTGAACTTGCTCTTCTGCTTCACGGAGGATATCGGGCCCAAAGACTAGTCCTTCTCCGGTTTCTGACCAATTGAGGGGTGTGCGGTCGATGGTGTTATTTCGGTGCCTCAGCCGCCGATGATATTGGGACTGTGTTCGGAATCAGGGGGTACGATCGGCTCTTGGTCGGTGCTCCCGTTCTTGATCCGCCACACCACGGATGGCTTGAAGAGCCTTTCCACAAAGGTGTTTGGTGGGACGGGGTCGCGTTTAGCACCCATGCGAGCATGGATGTGCATGGCTTGATTACTCTCTCAAGCCACATGATGAAACTCGAGGCCCTCGAACCGAGCTGATGTTTGGACTACCGCGTTGCGGTAGGCCGCCATCTTGGGATCTTTTGCGTCGAATTCTCTATTTATTTGGAATATTGCAAGGTTGGAATCCCCGCCCACCTCAAGGCATTGAATGCCCATGGAGACAGCCATCCGGAGACCATGCAATAGGGCCTCATATTCGGCTGCATTGTTAGAGTCTGTATACAGTATTTGGAGCACGTAACGAACTATGTCTCCTGTGGTGGATGTCAAGACGACAGCAGCCCCCAGTCCGACTAACATTTTAGAGCCGTCAAAGTGCATCACCCAGTTGGAATACGGTTCGAATAATCACCGAGCCATGGCGTGATGTCATGTTGCCAAAACATGTCAGCAGATTATATTTGTGGAAATATTATTCTCTCTACGGTTTTGACACCGACAACGATGTCGTCCACATATTCTTCGACCGTCTTGCCAATTGTTTTCTCCAGGCATGTTTGAATCATGCGTTGGTAGGTGGCACTAGCATTTTTCATCCCGAAGGGCATAGTGTTAAAGAAGAAAGGCCCATATTGGGTAATAAATGCCATTGCCGCTTGATCAGACTCCTTCATTTTGATTTGATGGTATCCGGAGTATGCATCTAGGAAACACAGTGAGTCGTGTCCTGCAGTAGCGTCAATGATCTGATCGATGCAAGGAAGGGGGAAGGGATCCTTAGGGCAGGCCTTGTTGAGGTCTTTGAAATCAAAGCACATGCGCCAGGATTTATCCTTCTTTGGTACCATCACCAGGTTTGCTAGCCTATCCGATTGTTTTATTTCTCTGATGAACCCGACCTCAATTAACTTGGCTAGCTCCTACCCCATAGCTTGTCATTTGGGTTCGGAAAAGCGCCGCAGTGTTTGCTTGACCAACTTGTATCCCTTTAATATATTGAGGCTGTGTTCGGCCAATTTGCGTGGGATTCCTGGCATATCAGAAGGGTGCCAGGCGAATATGTCCCAGTTCTCGCGTAGGAACGCGTGTAATGCAGCGTCAACCGTCGGGTCCAACTGTGCTTGGATAGAAGTTGTCTTCTTGGGGTCCGTCAGGTGAACTTGAAATTTAACTATTTTGTCTGCTGGTCTGAAGGAGGTGGATTTGGGACGTTTATCGAGGATTATGTTGTTCCTATCCACCGTGGAACACGGTGCGGTGAGTTCCCCGACCGCTAGGGCTTCGGCCAATGCCTCAAGGGCCAGGGATGCGGTTTTATTTTCGTCACAGAGTGCTATATCTGGATCACTAGAGATAGTGATAACACCATTGGGACCAGGCATTTTGAGCTTCATATACCCGTAATGAGGTATAGCTTGAAAGCGTGTGAATGCTTGTCGCCCTAACAGGTCATGATATCCGCTGTTAAAAGGAGCCACCTGGAAGATTATCTCTTCAGACCAATAGTTTTTTGGTGTCCCGAATACGACATCCAGCTTAATTTTCCCCGAGCATCTTGCTTCCCTGCTGGGAATGATTCCCCTAAAGGATGTATTTCTCTATTCAATGCGACTCATGTCCATTTGAATTTTATTGAGCGTGTCCTCGTAGATGAGGTTCAGTCCGCTGCCACCGTCCATTAGCACTTTAGTAAGCCGAAAACTGTCCACAATGGGGTTGAGGACCAGAGCGGCTAGTGCCTGGACTGCGCGGGATCTTGGTTCATCGTTGGCATTAAAAGTAATTGCCGTATCATTCCAAGGGTTTATTGTTGCTTCATGGCAGACTTCTGCAAGGTTGCGAAGCACCCGTTTGCATCGATTGTTTGATGAGAAGGTCTCGAAGACTGTGAGAACTTCGGGATCGTGTTCCGAAGAGTACTTTTCTGGTCTAGTACTGGTGAGTATACCCTCACCACTCTTGGCCACCTGCCGGAGTATCCAACATGCCCGTAGGCAGTGAGTTGGTTCGGTATCCGGCATCGTATGTATTTGGCAGGGCCTGTCGAGCCATTCTTTGAAGACAATTCGGTGTCCCATAAAGGGCTTGAATTTCTTATCCATGGGATGATGATTAGGTGCCCCATGTGGGTGCACCCTTTTTGCCCGTCCGGGCGATGGCCTAAAGGCCTGCGGTTCCCAGTGTGCTGTCTGAGTTTTCCACGCGCTTTCCATTGCGTAGTACTACTGTACTATGCATGCCAAATCTGCGAACCGCAGGAGACGGAGGCGATTGAGGGCATTAAGGATTCCTGAGGGAGTCTTGGATTAGGGGGTGTCCGGATAGCCGGACTATACCTTCGGCCGGACTCCTGGACTATGAAGATACAAGATTGAATACTTCGTCCCATGTCCGGAAGGGACTTTCCTTGGCGGGGAAGGCAAGCTTGGTGATACGGATATGTAGATCTCCTACCATTGTAACTGACTCTGCGTAACCCTAGCCCTCTCCGGTGTCTATATAAACCGGAGGGTTTTAGTCCGTAGGACGAACAACAATCATACCATAGGCTAGCTTCTAGGGTTTAGCCTCCTTGATCTCGTGGTAGATCTACTCTTGTACTACCCATATCATCAATATTAATCAAGCAGGAGTAGGGTTTTACCTCCATCGAGAGGGCCCGAACCTGGGTAAAAACATCGTGTCCCTTGTCTCCTGTTACCATCCGCCTAGATGCACAGTTCGGGACCCCCTACCCGAGATCCGACGGTTTTGACACCGACATTGGTGCTTTCATTGAGAGTTCCTCTGTGTCATCACTTTTAGGCCCGATGGCTCCTCCGATCATCAACGACGATGCGATCCAGGGTGAGACTTTTCTCCCCAGACAGATCTTCGTATTTGGCGGCTTTGCACTGCGGGCCAATTCGCTTGGCCATCTAGAGCAGATCGAAAGCTACGCCCCTGGCCATCAGGTCAGATTGGGAAGTTTGAGCTACACGGCCGACCTCCGCGGAGACTTGATCTTTGACGGATTTGATCCGCAGTCGAGCGCGCCGCACTGTCATGATGGACATGATCTAGCTCTGCCGCCGAACAGTGCCCTCGAGGCCGCACCCGCATCAGCTCCGACCCTTAATTCGGAACCAACTGCGCCAATCAAGGATGGGTGGTTGGACACCGCCTCGGGGGCTGTAATCTCTACGGCGATCGAGCCGAACAACAGCCCTATTCTCTGTGAAGCCCGTGACTCCAAGGAGCCGGACTCCTCTACTCCAGACTCCGAGCCCTCCGCGCCCCTACCGATCGAACCCGATTGGGCGCCGATCATGGAGTTCACCGCCGCGGACACCTTTCAGCACTCGCCCATCAGTGATATTCTGAATTCACTAAAGTCTCTCGCTTTATCAGGAGAGCCCTAGCTGGACTATGGTCAACAAGGTTAGGATGCGGATGATGAAGAAATTCAAAGCCCACCCACCACCCACTTCGTAGCCACTGTCGATGATTTAACTGACATGCTCGACTTCGACTCCGAACACATCGACGGTATGGACGCCGATGTAGGTGACGATCAAGAACCAGCGCCCATAGGGCACTGGAAAGCCACCTCGTCGTATGATATATACATGGTGGACACCCCAAAAGAAGGCAATGGTGATGGAACAGCGGAGGATGACCCCTCCAAGAAGCAGCCTAAGCGCCGGCGTCAGCGGCGCCACTCTAAATCCCGCCAAAGCAAAAATGGTTATTCCGGCACGGGAGATAATAACACCCCGGACAGTTCCGAATACAACCACCTCTAGCAAGATTCAGCACAGGAGGATGGAGAAGCCAGCCCTCATGAGAGAGCGGCAGACAGAGAGGTCGAGGACGATAATTATATGCCTCCCTCCGAAGATGAGGCAAGCCTCGACGACGACGAATTTGTCATGCCGGAGGATCCCATCGAACGCGAACGTTTCAAACGTAGGCTTATGGCCACGGCGAGCAGCCTCAAGAAAAAACAGCAACAACTTAGAACTGATCAAGATTTGCTAGCCGAGAGATGGTCTAAAGTCCTTGCGGCCGAAGAGTATGAACTTGAACACCCCTCCAACAGCTACCCAAAGCGCAGGTTGCTACCCCGATTAGAGGAGGAAGCACCTAAACCTACATCACCAGCGCATGATGCGGCCAACCGGCCACCCCGTGGCCGCAATAGAGAGGCCTCTCGGCCCTCCACTCAAGCCGCACCCCGGCGCCGCTCAAAAAATACCAAGGCACGGGAAAATGCGCCAGACCTGCGAGATATATTGGAGGACAAGGAAAGGCAAACAAGATCGATCTACGGATCGTGTGGGAGCCCCACGACACGAGACGGTAATCATCACTCCGGATACAGTCAATCCGGCCGGGCCGAACACAGTAGACAAAGATCGTTTGAGTTGCCTCGTGATATAGCCCAATACAGAGGCGCCGCACACCCACTATGCTTCACAGATGAAGTAATGGATCATCAAATCCCCGAGAGTTTCAAACCCGTGAACATCGAATCATACGATGGCACAACAGATCCTGCGGTATGGATCGAGGACTAACTCCTTTATATCCACATGGCCCGTGGTGATGACCTGCACGCCATCAAATACCGCCCACTCAAGCTTAAAGGACCAGCTCGGCATTGGCTTAACAGCTTGCCATCAGAATCAATTGGTTGTTGGGAGGACCTAGAAACCGCATTCCTCGACAATTTCCAGGGCACTTCTGTGCGACCACCAGACGCCGATGACCTTAGCCACATTATTCAGCAGCCAGAGGAATCGGCCAGACAATTCTGGACACGGTTCCTAACGAAGAAAAGTCAAATCGTTGACTGTCCGGCCGCAGAGGCCCTAGCAGCGTTGAAGCATAACATCTGCGACGAGTGGCTTGCACGGCACCTAGGACAGGAAAAGCCGAAATCTGTGGCAGCCCTCACGACACTTATGACCTGCTTTTGCGCGAGAGAAGACAGCTAGCTAGCTCGTAGCAATAACATGACCAAGAGCCCTGGTAATTCAGATACCAAGGACAGCAGTGGCAGGTCGCGTCGCAACAAGCAAAAGCGCCGTATTAATGGCGACAATGCCGAGGATACGATAGTTAATGCCGGATTCAGAGGCTCTAAACCCGGTCAGCGGAAAAAGCCATTCAAAGGAAATACTCCGGGCCCGTCCAGTTTGGACCGAATACTCGACCGCTCATGCCAGATACATGGCACCCCTGAAAAACCAGCCAATCACAACAACAGGGATTGTTGGGTGGTCAAGCAGGCAGGCAAGTTAAATGCCGAAAGCAGAGACAAGGGGCTGCATAGCGATGAGGAGGAGGAGCCCCGGCCGCCGAACAACAGTGGACAGAAAGGTTTTCCCCCACAAGTGCGGACGGTGAACATGATATACGCAACCCACGTCCCCAAGAGGGAGCGGAAGCGTGCGCTAAGGGACGTATACGCGATGGAGCCAGTCGCCCCAAAGTTCAACCCATGGTCTTCCTGTCCGATCACTTTTGATCGAAGGGACCACCCCACTAGCATCTGTCATGGCGGATTCGCCGCATTGGTTCTAGACCCAATTATTGACGGATTTCACCTCACTAGAGTCCTTATGGATGGTGGCAGTAGCCTGAACCTGCTTTACCAGGATACAATGCGGAAAATGGGCATTGATCCCTCGAGGATTAAACCCACTAAAATGACCTTTAAAGGCGTCATACCAGGTGTAGAGGCCAACTGTACAGGCTTAGTTACACTTGAAGTGGTCTTCGGATCTCCGGATAATTTCCGAAGCGAGGAGTTAATCTTCGACATAGTCCCGTTCCGCAGTGGCTATCACGCACTTCTCGGGCGAACCGCATTTGCCAAGTTCAATGCGGTGCCGAACTACGCATACCTCAAGCTCAAAATGCCAGGCCCTCGAGGAGTCATCACGGTCAAGGGAAACACCAAACGCTCTCTCTGAACGGAGGAGCATACGGCGGCTATCGCAGCGGAAGTACAAAACAGCCTCTCAAGGCAATTCTCCAGTCCGGCCATTAAACGTCTGGACACCGTCAAGCGTGCCCGGAGTAACCTACAACAAGACCGCCTGGCACGTTCCGAGCAAGCATAGCAATGCGGCCCCAACCACAGCCCTCGCAAACTTGCGAAACTAGTGTTGCGCGTACATAACTACACTCTGGAAATACCATGGGCACAGGGGGAGGGGCACCATCATGGCATGCCCGAAACGCGGCTTAAACCGCACTAGGGGCTGCCGACTTCTTCATTTTTTCTTACTTTCAGGACTCCACTCTTCAGAAGGCCTGTCCAGCAGTACAATTGCCGCACAAACGATACAACAACCAGGGGAGCAGAAAGCTACGCCGCACTATGGAACTCTAAGGTGGTCTCTATAACGAGCAGTATACCTGTTTTACATACCATTCCGCAGCCCACCCTGGAAAGGACATGTTAAATAGTCCCATCTTTTGCTTATTGCACTATTTGTATCGTTCTGCTTTGATCGCAGCTTTTTTAAATAAATAATGCATAGCTTCCGTCTATTATTGCATTACTCTTTTTTACGAATATATGTTCATTAATGACATGTTGCACCCATACACTTTGGTACAGCCAATACACCAGGGGCTTAAGTACCCCACAATATGGTGTGAGAAGTCCGAACACTTTCACAAGTGCGGCACCCCGAACTTATAGCATTATATGCATCGGCTCCGAATCATGTCTTGGGTCAATAGTTGGGTTTGCCCGACTCCTATGTTTTGGTACCTTATGTTTCGTTATATCGGCTAAGGTAGCACTAGGAGAACTACTGTGATTGTGCCCCAGTTGAGCTCGGCTAAGCACCTCAGTAGAGAAAGCTAAAACTGACCATCATGATGCGGCGAGAGCTGGTCGCTGTTCGAGAGGTTTTCGAGTCCCTAAAGACTTATGCCGCTTAGAGCGAGGAGTCGGCTTTGTCCGGCCTAGGCGTGGATAGAGCCCCGAACTCGGTCTTCCGAACACTAGGGGCTTCGCCGAAATTTAAAATTATAGAATTCAATGGCTAAGTGAGAGTGTTCAAGCATTACAGTCTGATTGCCTTGTTCGTTGTGTTGAGCGCCTCCCTTGAAGGACCCAAGAATGGGAAAAAGAGCGCTCATGTTTATCCCAAACACCCCAGCACTCGTGGCATGGGGGCAGAAGCCGACGACTCGCGATCTCTCAAATTTGATAAACGGCCGCACAGAAGGTAATATTTTAAATTCAAAAGCGTTACTTAGCGCATATGAACAAGTTTTTAGCGTACAGGATCACAAATGCGAGTTTACTCAAAAATTACATCTTTCTAGCATTCATCCGCTATAAGGCGGGCACCGTTTAGGAAGCCCTCATAATACGCTTCCGGGACGCGATGCTCCTTGCCCGGCGGCGGCCCGTCCTTCACCAACTTCTCCGCATCCATCGTGCCCCAGTGCACTTTAGCACGGGCAAGTGCCCTACGGGCACCTTCGATGCAGACGAAGCGCTTGATTACTTCAAGCCATGGACAAGCATCCACCAGCCTCCTCACCAGCCCGAAGTAGCTACCAGGCAGAGCCTCCCCAGGCCAAAGCCGAACTATAAGGCCCTTTATGGCCTGTTCGGCCACCTTGTGGAGCTCGGCCATTTGCTTCATCTAGTCGCTCAAAGGCACCAGGTGTCCGGCCTCAGCATACTGAGACCAGAACACCTTCTCCGTCGAGCTCCCCTCCTCGGTTCGGTAGTAGGCGGCGGCATCAGACGCACTGCGGGGAAAATTTACGAATGCTCCTGGAGAGCTCCGGACTCGGGTAAGTAACAAGTCATTCACTTTCACGTGCTTTCTTTGCATAATGAATGCCTTACCCGCCGCTATCTTCTTCATCGCTTCAATTTATTAGAGGGCTTTCTGGGCTTTGGCCTTGGCAGACTTCGTGCTTTCGAGGGCTGCCGCAAGCTCAGACGCTTGCATCTTTGAGTCAAGCTCCAAACTCTCGTGTTTTTCACGAGAGCCTGGAGCTCTTTCTGCACCTCCCCCACCCGCGCCTCCTGCTTCCCTCTCTCTGTGCGCTCCGCGGCCGCTCTGTTCTCGGCCTTGGACAGCGCTTTCTTAAGGGTTGCCACCTCGGTCGTGGCCCCTACAATAGCACGTTGATCCTGTCATTTTTTGCAACCACATCTTCTCTATATACTTGCGCAAGGTATTACATACCTTCCTTCTCCTCTAGTTGCCACACGAGATTTTGCTTCAACGTATCCACCTCCGCAGTCAGTGCGGCGGAGGCCAGCAGCGAAGCCTGCATACGCATATTGACTTGATTATGTTAGACTCCTGCGAATGTTATTAGATCCTCTATTCGGCTTTTTTTCCAAACGCCGAACAGAGCATCAGGGGCTACTGTCTATGCGGTAATATTTTTACATATTCTTTACTTACCTCAAAGCCTGTTAGAAGGCTGGCACAGGCTTCAGTTAGTCCGCTCTTGGCGGACTGAACCTTCTGGATCACCGCACTCATAATAGTGCAGTGCTCCTCATCGATGGAGGCGCCGTTAAGCACCTCCAGCAGATTGTCCGGTGCCTCCGGTTGGACGGAGGTCACTGGCTCGGTAGGCTTGCTCCTCTTGCAAGGAGGCTTCCTACCGGAGTCTAGAACCGTTGAAGGTTCCGGCGCGGTGTCCGGCTCAAGGCCGGACTTGGAGCCCTTGGGGGTTCTATCCCCTTTACGCCTGGAGTCCGGGAGGTCGCCTTGCTGCGCCTCCAGGACCACCTCCTCCTGGCTTGGAACCTGTTGGGATGCCACCATGGCTTCGTCCGTAGGATGGGGGGAGGTAGCCGTCGGAAGCGAATTCCCATCCGACGAATCCAGGGAACCGCTCGACGACACGTCGAGCCGGTCTTTGGGCGGACTGCATAAACATGTTCGACGTAAGGAAAAGCTGTGCAATGGGGGAATACTATGAATCACTCTGGTATCCGGATACTTACGATTTCTCCAGGGGCTTGGCCCTGTGCGGCCACTCCTCTTTGCCGTCGTCGGCGTTGGTGGAGTAGTCCGGAGGAGGGGCTTCCCCTTCTTGGACCCTTCGGCCTCCCCAGTTGGGGCGGCCTTCCTTTTCTTCCCTCCCCCCGCTGGAGGGGGAGAGGTCTCTTCTTCCTCCTCCTCGTCTTCACGGGAGGAGTGCGTCTTGGAGTTGTCGGATGATGAATCCAACACCTCCAGGCGCCGGGCACTCTTTCGAGTCCCCGTGGCCTTCTTCTTGGCCTTCTTCTTCGGCACCACATAGGGTGCCGGAACCAGCAGCTTCGCCAAGCGAGCGTCTGCTGGGCCTTCAGGCAAAGGAGCCGAACAGTTGATCTGTCTGGACGTCTCCTATCAAAGGTAAGGGAGCTTAGATCCCGCATGGAGTCAACCTATGAAAAACTAATACCCTGAAAAAGGTAAAAACAGCTTACCGCACTAGCGTGACGCTGCGAGCTGAATCCGCGATCCTCGGTAGCGGATGCGGGGGCCTCGGCACCCTTGAAAAGCACCTTCCAGGCATCTTCGTACGTCGTGTCGAAGAGCCTTCTCAGAGTTCGGTGCTGCGCCGGGTCAAACTCCCACAGGTTGAAAGCCCGTTGTTGACACGGGAGGATCCGGTGGATGAGCATAACCTGGACTACGTTGACAAGTTTGAGCTTCTTGTCCACTAGGGTTTTGGACGCATGTTTGGAGTCTGGTCAGCTCTCCTTTTTTACCCCACGATAGGCCCATCTCTTTCTAGGAGGTGAGCTGCGTAGGGGGTCCGGATCGGAACTCGGGGGCTGCGACCCATTCAGGGTCGCGCGGCTCGGTGATGTAAAACCACCCCGATTGCCACCCCTTTAGGGACTCCACGAAGGAGCCCTCAAGCCATAGGACGTTGGGCATCTTGCCCACCATGGCGCCTCTGCACTCCGCCTGGGTGCCGCGCACCACCTTCGGCTTGACATTGAAAGTCTTGAGCCATAGGCCGAAATGGGGGCGGATGCAGAGGAAGTCCTCACACACGATGATAAACACCGAGATGTTGAGAACAAAGTTCGGGGCCAGATCGTGGAAATCCAGGCAATAGTAGAACATGAGCCCCCAGACAAATGGGTGGAGAGGGAAGCCCAGTCCGCAGAGGAAATGGGGGAGGAACACCACCCTCTCGTGGGGCCTAGGGGTGGGGATGAGCTGCCCCTCTTCGGGAAGCCGGTGCGCAATGTCGTTAGACAAGTATCCGGCCTTCCTCAGTTTTTTTGATGTGTCCCTCCGTGATGGAGTAGACCATCCACTTGCCTCCCACTCCGGACATGGCTGGAGAAGGTTAAGGTGGGTTGTGCGGACTTGGGCGCTCGATCTCGAGTGCGCGGAAATGGATAGGCAAAGGAGGAAGAAGGCATGGATTAAAAGGTGGATCCTTATCCCCTTATATGGGTGGACGCGACTATGCGTCCCCACCAGCCTGGTAAAACTCGCTTATCTTCCAAGCGTCGTAATCAATGGCGCGGTTGGGTTACCCACGCCCGTATTGATGAGAATCCCGGAATAAGGGGACACGATCTCTGCTTTGACAAGACGTGCCAAGGAAACCGCCTCGCTAAACGCGCTCAGGTGGGACAGTAAAGCGATTCGAATAAAGACTTGGCCGTGGTGTGATGTCACGCTATAGAAAACGTCAGCAGATTAGATTTGTGTAAATATTATTCTCTCTATGGCAATATGTGGAAACTTATTTTGCAGAGCCGGACACTACCTTTGTGTTCAAAATCTTCTATGAAGTACTTGGAGGAGGAACCCGCCTTGCCATGCCGAAGACAATCTGCGCACCGGACTCGTCGTCATCGAAGCCTGGTTCAGGGGCTACTAAGGGAGTCCTGGATTAGGGGGTGTCTGGATAGCCGGACTATACCTTCAGCCGGACTCCTGGACTATGAAGATACAAGATTGAAGACTTCGTCCCGTGTCCGGAAGGGACTTTCCTTGGCGTGGAAGGCAAGCTTGGCGATACGGATATGTAGATCTCCTACCATTGTAACCGACTCTGTGTAACACTAGCCCTCTCCGGTGTCTATATAAACCGGAGGGTTTTAGTCCGTAGGACGAATAACAATCATACCATAGGCTAGCTTCTAGGGTTTAGCCTCCTTGATCTCGTGGTAGATCTACTCTTGTACTACCCATATCATCAATATTAATCGAGCAGGAGTAGGGTTTTACCTCCATCGAGAGGGCCCGAACCTTGGTAAAAACATCGTGTCCCTTGTCTCCTGTTACCATCCACCTAGACGCATAGTTCGGGACCCCCTACCCGAGATCCGCCGGTTTTGACACCGACAATTCCCTTGTCCGTATAGTTGTTGCAAAATACTGAATTTCCATCATCGTCGCGGCAGTCCTTTATCTTGTTTTTGACAAGGAGAAATCTAGCCCAAAAGTGCTGGACTGATTCCCGAGGCTGCTGTCGCACATGCATTAGGTCGCATATGTCCGGAGAGCCGAAGTTGTTTGGAGAATATTGCTTGTGGTGGGTGGGAGGGTTCGAATTCGCACCTTGGCCCACCGTGGAGTCCAGAGCTTGAAGAATTCCCGAGGTTACCAGCCCAGGACCCTGAGTGTCTGGGGAATTCTCACGTTTAACTCCTGATTTTGAGTTCGGAGGACAGGGAGTGTCCTCTCGAGGGTGGGTATCCGGTTCTCCGGGTTCGGAAATCCGAACATAGTTGGTTCTCGACATAGGAAAGGAGTTATTGTCAGCCTGTTCCCCGACAACCGCTACCTGATGGGTGACCAGCGGAGATTTAATTTCTCTAGGATCGGGTTTAAGCCTGATCCGATCATAATCCGAATATAGCAGTTTGTTCAAAGACGATAGGTCTGCCTGGTCCATCTTGTCATAATATTCGGGGCTAATGTGAAGGGGATTTTCAGTGACTTGGGGGGTTGCCTTCGGCTTAATGGCCGGGCGGGCACCCACAGTGAAGTCGCAGAGCCGGAGGGTTTGCCCTGGAAGTAGGGGTCCTTCGGAAGTACCAATGTCGGTGTCAAAACCAGCAGATCTGTGGTAGGGGGTCCCGAACTGTGCGTCTAAGGATTGATGGTAACATGAGACAAGGGACACAATGTTTACCCAGGTTCGGGCCCTCTTGATGGAGGTAATACCCTACGTCCTGATTGATTCACTTTGATGAGTATAGGGGTTATAAGAGTTGATCTACCACGAGATCGTAATGGCTAAACCCTAATTGTCTAGCCTATATGATTATGACTGTCCATGTGTCTATGGACTAAACCCTCTAATTTATATAGACACCGGAGGGGTCTAGGGTTGTACAGAGTCGGTTTACATAGAAAGGAATATTCATATCCACACTCCAAGCTTTCCTTCCATGCAAAGGAGAGTCCCATCCAGACACGGGGGAAAGTCTTTTATCTTGTATCTTCACGGCCCATTAGTCCAGCCCATGTTGCATTGCCTGGATGCCCGAGGACCCTGTATTCCAGGACTCCCTCAGCTACAAGGCCTAATTCACAGAAGCAAATCTCAGACTCAAGCTTAGAAAGCCGGTCTTTATGTCGCGCCTCAAAAGCCGGTTTTATTTTAAGTTATTTTTTATATCATATGTTATTTATTCCATATATATGTGTGTGTGTGTGTGCATTTTTCTTTTTAAAAACAAGTTTTTATGAGTAAATCCCGGGTCACAAAAGTAACCGGGTCTGGGCTCATTCACCTTGTGCTACATTACAACACTTAAGGTTTTGGATCATATAGTTTGCCGGTTTACATCGCAACCACGGCCAACGATTCAAATACACACAATGAGTACATAATTGTCATGTTGTGAAACCACCATGGTTGAATAAACTTCTGAAAGATTATAATTGTCTCAAAGGTGAAGTCAGAAAACAATGTATACATTGTCGGGTCACATTGAAACCATGGCCAAGTCACATTCCAACACAAGTATTACTAAGTGCTCGATGGCACTGCAGATTACGATGTTTTTCAGCACAAAATATTACAAAACCACATCTGGGCTATTTATCATCAAGTTTTTCACACATCCAAGATATCACTAACAGTTTTCATTACTATAAGCCGGCAGATGAGCTCTCCTGGTTGACGTTTTCCTGTTCTCCCTCCGTGCCAGTTGAGATCGGTTCAAGTCATGCCGGATCTTCAAGCCCGTCTGGGGTCTCCTTTTCTGCTCCTTTGTTCTGTTGGGGGGGGGGGGCATTGACCACCCACTATATTGAAGACAGAGCTTCAAAAAACTAAGTCTTCCTTCATCACAGATAAAGTGCTGACTTCGGGAGCAAAGGTTTGCTTACATGGAGGAATAAGCTAAATAGGCTTGGGATCAGGCGAACTCATGTGCTTCCCGGCTTCAAAATAGCTGGCTTGGAACTTTGTCAGGTCTAGTTCTTCCGCAATCTTCGTCGCCACTACCCGGGTCTCCTTCGCACAACGCAGATAGTCCTTTTCAGTAAAAGGTGTGGTATCCACATAGAATTCTGGGAACTGGTCAGCCAGTAGAGCCGACTCCATCTCTAGGACATACAATTTGGCACGTGTTAGTGAATACATAGCTCATTGTCGGCAAGCCACCTTTTTCAATTCTTTGATCCATTCAGGAATAGTGGACAGCTCATTGAGCATGTCCATGATATAGTGAGGTGGCGCCTTGGTAATCTTGACTGCCATTACGCATTGAGAACCACCTACATATAGTTGTTCTATGAATTTATACACAGCCTTTAGCTTCACCAGAGGGAGTTCCACAACATTATGATTTCTTCTGCCTGTTGACACGGATGATACATATCAATGACCCGGCTATCGTGGGGTTAACACCAGATGTCCAAGTGAAAGGACTTAGGTGTGAGGCCATCACTATGGTGATTAGCTCGAATGGGTTGAATGGGTTTACCAAGGTTCGACCCCTCACGGTGCAGGTAAAAGCCTACTCCTGCTCTTGTTTCTATTGCTTGAGTATCGATTAACCTAGCTATCAATTGATTGTAACTTCAGTTTAACCCGCCGTAGGGGCTCGCTTTATATACACAGGTCGAGGCCCTAGGCTTACAAGAGTCCGAGCTGGGTCATATTTTGTAACCGACCCTGGATCTAAGTCGCCTTACCTTCCTGGGCAAGTTGCCGTTGGGCGGCCTACAACTCCGGGTCACGCACCATCAACGGGTCTTGGGCCATCCATCGGCCCGCCATGTAAGCCGCCTCCTGGCTTCATGTCTTGACTTCCTGGGCCTATCTAGGATTCATTGTCTAAGTCACCAACTACCTAACCCGGCCCTTCCTGGGCGGATTACACCACAGGGTTATATCCCCAACATTAGGCCCTAGATTGATTTGAACTTGTTCATGTCAATCTTCACTATCTCTAGTTGGCGAGTCTTTATTATTCTTCTAGAAGCTTAACCTTGAACAGATCTTCATAACCTGCCATACAAAGCGATGACGTCATCTTCATAAATTTAGAAAAAACCTCACGATGTCACAATGGATCTTTGCATTAATCAACCATTCCCATAATTGAGGCGCCCCTTTAGTTGTAGAAGTTATCATGCCTCCTCGATTCTCGCACATACCCATTATTGTGTGCCTTTCCCTTATAAATAGAAACGGGGGGCTGCCTTCTTCACTATTAACCCCGTCACCTCCACCTCTTCTTCTTCCTCACAGCGACCACCCTGACCGGAGCTCCCCCGCACCAGTCAAACAAGGCCAGTAGTTCCGACGAGGCCACTGCATCAACATATTGTTACCAGAGCTCGGCGGCGCACATCCTCTCTCCTCCAGCAACGTCAAGTATCATTCTTCTCCTCCCTCAGATCTGCATTGGGTCATCCAAATTCATAGAGTTCATCGGCGTTCAGCGGCGTTCATCTTGTTTTTTGACTAGAACTCATATTGCAATCCAAAAATGAGGTACGAGTAGTGCGGTCGTAGTTTAGCCTTCATCTTGTATCTTGGGCAGATTGTTTCCTCTTCAGAATCAATATACAAGCTACTAGCTTTTCTGTCACTTCCCTTTTTAGGTCTAGCAACTATTTTCCTTTTTGCACAGTTCATAGATCCATAAATATAGCTATAAACTTTTAAACATGTTTGCCCCATACTTAGCAAAATTCAGCAATCTTGGATGCATAAATAATTTACCCACCCTTCATCTTTCAGGCGTCTTAATAATGAACTTGTAACTCGCCAAGAATTCTAGCAAGTTCTTCTTTCAGTTAACCCGACATTAGCTTAAGACGGCTTACCTTTCTACTTCATTTTTAACTCGCCTTCATATGTTTAGGCAACTCATCAAGGCAAAAATTACCCTTTGCAACCAGGGACCTTCTCTGGTCACTGAGCAAATACTTAAAGACTATGTAGATCAAGGTCTTCTGGCGGCTTAGGAAGAAATCAGTTGTGACTTAGCCAAGGGGAAAATGTCCCTAACCCAGGCGAGGGAGAGGTGGTAGTCTTCAATGATCATATTCTTATGGGCTTCATACCGCCCGGGTCAACATTTTTTCAGGATGTTTTACACTACTTCAACCTCCATCTTCAAGACATAGGTCCAAATTCATTAACGAACCTCTGCCACTTCCAAATTTTTTGCGAAGTCTATTTGCAAGTAGAACCCACCGTCGCCCTCTTCAAGGATTTTTTCTATTTGAACTTCTAGACTATGTGTGCTAGTGGCCCATTTCAAGAACTAGGTGGGATCACAATTCAGAGAAGCCAAGATGGCTGCTTTCCTACTGCCATTTTGTTGAGCCACCCCAAGGGCTGGGTTAAAACTAGGGTCTATTGCAAAAACAATGCCCTGCAAATGAGAACCCTTTGCCGGGTTATCGGGTTGATCAACTTCCCATAGATTTTGACCCACCAAGAAAACTCCTTCCAACTGAACACACTGAAGCTCTCCAACATAACCCAAAGGTAAAATCCTTTCTAGTCAATGGGTTGACAGGGGTCGATTTATCCCGCTGCTAGGTCTCAAGGAAGATTCTTCCTTTAAGTCGCCGACCCAATTTAATGTGTGAGTACTCTTGCAAGTCAGACGACCCTCAATGATATGGGTCTGATAATTTTACTGCTGAAGACGTCTTTCAAGCTGTGAACTCCTTACTTGAGGAGTCACAAGAGAATTGCAACAAAGTTGGACTACCACCATTCTTCAAACTCAACCTGGCACCAGCTATAAGCTCATATTTTTCTTTGGCTTGAATATCCTTAATTTTCCCATGCCTTTCACTTGTTAACCTATTTTTCTTACACAGCCCAAATCTGCCTTTTGGAAAAGGAAGATAAATCCAATGCACCCAAAAAGAAGAGTGGTCCAAAACCAAAGAAGACCAAGCCAGCTGATATGGCTAAGCCAGCTTATGTGATCGATTTAGTGGAAATTTATGATCAATCTAAGTTAGAACTTGACTCTCTTAGTCGTCTCTTTAATGACTTAGCTGACGCTTTTTACTCACAGAATTAGGGTGCATCAAGCCGTGCCGGTAATCAAGAGGTAATCTCTATCTCTTCTGGCTCAGACTCACCACCTCCAAAGGGAATCAGGTGGGATTGTTCAGAAAGTACCATTTTCTCACCCAAAATGCTTACATAGATCCAAACTTTGTTTTTGAATAAGGCTCAATATGAGTTAAGATGCCAAACACGGAGTGGCGGCTCTAGTGATTTAATGGCCGGGTTAGATCATGAACCCTCTGCCAGTAAGTGGCCTACTGAGGTGCCACACAGTGCGACCTATTCCATACCCAAAGTTGGTCTTACAAGACATCCTCTTAACCCTTCTGACTCCAATTATCAGGAGTCTCTTCCGTCTCTAGGTGCCTCATTTCAGATGTAGTTGCTTGCCTTAATTGTCAACCCAGGGTAAGTGATTTCATTTGCTAGCCAAAACTTGTTGTCATGTACTCATAAGCTTTTTATCCTTGTCATGGGGCTAAGGCAAAAAATGGTAAAAAGAAAAAGGTGGGAGGCTCTTCCAAGGCTCTCGAGGCCTCTGAACCGGAGAAAGAGATGCTTAAAACCCCTGAGGCCTCAACCCATAATCTTGAGAAACCTGCCAAGCAGCAAAATGAGCCGCCCTCACAGACTGATGTTGCAGCTTCTGAGCCTATGGAGGATGATATCAACCCGGTGAGTAACTCTAACCCGCCAAGTCCTAAACTTTCTTCTCCTGTCAAACCAACTGACAAGAACCCAGCAGATGACAATGTTGACGATATTACTATCACCGGGTCAACTTTTAATGTGCCCGAAGTTTCCAGAGTGCTAGACAAGCACTCAACTAAGGAAGAAACACCTTCATTGGAGAAAGGCAAGGCTAAACTAGATTTGGAAAACTATTCCTCATTCAACGCAGGCGAGTTGCACGCAGGCTACTTATGCTGCCTTCATAGAAAGCCAGGATATGGAGGCCGGCTTAGTCAACTTGATGAGGCAGAAATATGAGGTATGAATGCGCTTGACCATACTTTGCATAGCACATATTTATCCATATAGCCCCCAAGTCTTATGTATAGGAAAAACATTGAGTATGATTGAGACTTGTGAAAATTTCCAAAGCGTAGCCCCCATGGGACGGCTTATCTTTCAAAGATGAGTCGGGTCTTTTAAAATGATAAAATCTATAAACCACTTGTAGCCCTTTAGGGCCGGGTTATCTTTACCAATGTGAGCTAGGTCCTCTGTAGCTCCGAGTTAAAACTTCATCGTACATTAGCCCCCAAGTGCCAAGTGTATTGCTTGCAATGTGCTTGGGACTTAGGTACCGTTGTTGAATTAAATCACCTTAAAACTTACTTGAACATTATTATTGCTTGTAACCCTTGGCAGGGAGCTTTGAGCTTTGGAGAGTCAAATATCATCAATTTAAAGAAAAGCCTGGAGACACAACAAAGTGAACGTGCCAAGGCTGAATCAAGCCTAAAATCCTCTTTGGAAGACATTGAGAAGATCAAGCCCGAGTTTGATGTAGAAAGAGCCGCCTGGGAATCTGAGAAGGTCACACTTCTAGAAAGAGAAGACGATGCTGAAGCTGGGCTGAAGACTACAATTGAAGAGCTATCCAGCCTAAAACAACATATTTCTCAAATGACCGCCGCGATCTTTGGTAAGGAAAACTTATACTTGACTACATTAACCCGCCTGGCGACTTTGAATATGCTATTTAACCCGCCTGGTGACTCATGTGCAAAATGCTTCACATGTACCGAAAGTTCTAGCCATGGCCAAAACATGTTGTTGAAGCAAAAAGCAATATACTCTCTAAGAAAGAAGCTATAAGCTGCAACCCTACTAACAATTGTGGCCATCTCAAACGGAAAGAAGTCGTTGACACTTACAAAAACTGTGTTGGAACATTTATCCAAAGTGTGAGCTCAAGTTGAAGAGCTAAAGCTATCAACCGCCCACTCGGGTGCCATTACTGCCTTAAGTCGGGCCAAAGCTTGGCAATCACAATTGGACCCGACAAAAACGGCTGGCAGGTCTCCAGAGTTTAATGACGACGGGTTTGTCTTCAAAGAGGCTAAATTTACCAGGCGTGTGAAAGAGATGCAACCCTTGGCGTGTCAACTTGCGCAGGAGCTGGATTTGTCAAAATACGAGGCGTCTTATGACAGCAACAATGTTCGCATTAAGGTATCGTCCCATGACATTCTAAATTTGACACCGCCAAGGCGTAAGCACACTTTTGCCCCTGATATTGACCCCACTCCTGTTATGAATGATGAATCCTTCTTCGAAGCCTTAACGGGTATCAATTGGACATCAGGCAATCTTCAGATTTCCACCGGAGATCCGGCACAAGATGACCCGGGAACCTCCAGCACAAGGCGCCAAGACGATGGTAACCTGGTGGGGTCTAAGCCGGACGGTGCAGAGGCCTGTTCAAGGGAGTGAATTTACTCTGAAAAAACTTGGGTTGAAAAACTTTCAGGCTCACCTATGGCCTTGTAATAGCTAGTTAAAAACAATTATCTGCTTTGTCATGCCTTCGGGCATGTTACGCCAACTGTGCTTCGGCGACTTAATATTTTTGATCTTGCCATGCCTATCTGGTCCTTTAATATTGTTTAAATTACTTTTAGTCTTGACATATATTTTGCAAAACATCCATGAAGTCTTTTCTTGGCGACTCATAAGCACAGACCAGGGCAAGTTAAATAATCCACCAATCCAGGGTGACTTAGTGTCATACCCAGTCTTTGCAAAAAACACTTTTGGCGGCTTACAGCCTGAAGCTCAACATGGAGCAATATAACCTGGATCCATATGATTCATCACCTGTACGTAATAGACATAAAAAATTTCTGTAAAATAGAAATAGAGAATATAAACATGTATATCTCAAATATTTGTTAAGCAGGATTACAAGGAACGACCAAAAAAGGATAGGTTTTGAAAAAGTCAATTTTTTGCTTGAATGAAGTGTAGCGTAAAAGCCTTTCATACCATAA
Organism: Triticum urartu; assembly: GCF_003073215.2. Taxonomy (NCBI): domain Eukaryota; kingdom Viridiplantae; phylum Streptophyta; class Magnoliopsida; order Poales; family Poaceae; genus Triticum; species Triticum urartu. Next base: position 185,661,365 of record NC_053025.1, on the reverse strand, counting down.
GCCAGCTCTCATGTGACATAAATCCGTCGTTTTAACTGTAACTAGTTCAGGGTCTTCTAAGAAGATCGACTGTTAAGAGTACGAACGGGTCACATAGCGGAGAGACTACACACTAAAAAAATACACTTCCGTGATGATACATGGTTGTCACAATAGGTCATGTTTTCTGTCATGTATGTACATCCTTGACGATTTTATGACCGAATCAAGATAGTCATACCTGTGCTGTCGTAGAAGTGTTCCAAGACATTACCAAAATTATCATCACGGAAGTGTCCACTTCCATGAAGATAAATCACGCGTCATAAAAAAAATTTCGTCAAGGGTGACCAACAGATGGCATTCACTGTAATGGGTCGCCATTAAGCTATCGGGTTCCAGTATGGATCCGATAACCCTTTAATGGCCTCGACCAATGGGGATTTTCCACATGTAAAATTCTCATTCGCCGGATAATGCATGTGTCAGCTAATCGTTGGGACAGATGTCATTCCTACAATGGACGGGAGACACCTATGATATGTCGACACATGGCAGAGCCCAACACTTTCCCACTTTAGGTAAAAAGGCCGGCCCAACTAAAGGCCCACTATGTTTTTTCAGACACTAGTGGGTTGGCCCGTTAATAGCCTGCCATGTTTTGGGTCAAATTGAGGTCCATATCAGATCTGGCTCGTTTATAGCATGCCGTGTTTTGGGTCAAGTTACGGCCCATATCGGATCAGGCCCGTTAATAGGCCACTGTTCTTTTAGACCCATTCTAAGCCAGGTTTGTATTACAGCCTGTTAAATGCCTGTTTACCAGTTTGGCCCGATAATAGTTTTGTCTTGTTAGCGGCCCATGGTGCATCAGGGACGTTCTCGGCCCGGTTTAACTTTAGGCTATTTAACGGCCCATGGAGAACTGGGCTATTTCTTGTCCGAAGTAACTTTAGGCCTCGAAACGGCCTGTAGTCTTCGTGGATAAATTTCAGCACAACTGGTCTATCGGCCTGTTAATGGCCCGTGTAATAGTTGAGCCTAATTACATCACGTGTTAAATTTGTCCTGCTTAGAGCCCATCTAATAATGGCCCGTGACACTTTTGGGCCTATGGCCCGCGTGGATACTAGCCTGCTTAAAGCCCATATTTTATTGGGCCAAACAGGTCTGAGATATATTTTGCCATATTAACGGCTCGTCCTATTTGGGCCAAACATGGGCCTTAGGCAGTTTCGGCCTGTACTAGCCCATGCAGTTTTCGGCTCAACGCAAGCCCAATCTAGGTTTTAGGCTGTTAAAAGCCCATGGTATTCTCTGGCCCAGCTGGTCAGAACTTTACTCTGCCTGTTAAAGGCAAAAAACTACCATAGGTTTAGACCTGCTAATGGACCAAGATGATTATAGGCCCACGTTTTGGCCCCTATGAGTAACGGGCCGGCCTGAAGACCGACAACACTGATATCCACTGAACCTTCCGGCCTAAATTACAACATACCAACCAAGAATAAACCTAGACCATATAATAAAGAAATTTCGACATATTACATCCACTGGGAATCGAAGTTCACTACCGGTGATAATAAAGCGCAACATGACCATGGATTACATACATAGGGCATCAAAGGTCGCCACCAGTGCATACAAACACGTCGACAAAAGAATATACAAAACTAAGAGCACTTCATAAGGCATTAGGCCTGGACAGGACAGGCTCTGCAAGTAGCCGGACAAGCTGATGAGACCTCAGTTGTGTCAACATTAGATGCTCCATCCGTAGCTTTATAGCACAACAGTGCACAAGGCAGTCCTGTGACATATTCATTGCATCATTGACATAAAGTTGGAGCTGAGCAGAAGCAAGCCTTTCCGCTTTAAGTTGAGGCCGAAGAAGTTAAATTGATTGAGGCAGCGATTGCACAAAGGTCGTCTTACAGTTGCTGGTGAGTAGCTTCAACTCACTATCTTCATCAAGACCGGACCTTGGGGTCATCTCACTCTCTTCAAGATGGTTTGGCTCACCATCTTCCCTAAAGTTCTACATGGCATAAGAGATACCACTCTGAAAGAGAAACAAGGAGACACGTAACAGGTTTCACAATTATATAAGAAAATAAATGGATGTGTTCTGCATAAGGAACATGTTTTTACAACTGCAATTTAAAACTGGTAGTTGTTGCAAACATCCAATCAGATGTAAATTTCAAAGTAAACAATAGTGGAGGAAATGATACCTATCCAAATCTATAATAGAACAAAGTTTGAAGGCTTGAGAAGGATGACCTTACATTACATGTTAACACAGGCTGGACAAAGCCCTTCTCCATGTTGATGGAAGGATAATTCAATAAGTTCCCCAAAGAAACTTCTTTATTAGCGTTGCCATTATTCTACATTTTGCAAAATATAGATCAAATAATATTGGAAGAAATAGAGGATAATGAAGCTCGGGAGCAGACTGATGATACATAATCAAATAGCTATTATTTAAGTACATCGTTATAAGCAAAAAGGTACTGACAAGAGGAATGCAGACATCAACATGTGCAGCGGCATTGGCTTTATTCAACATTTTGGTAAGAGTAATGTAGATATGATAATTTGGAGAAAGTGGAGGGCAGGGTAGATAAGATGCAGAGTAATGCTGGGCAATCAACTATATCGCGATGCAAGTACAGTAATACCACCATCTATTATTACTTGTCGCTCAAATGGATGTATCTAGCAATATTATGTTCTAAATACATCCAATTGATCAACAATTAATTCGATACAGAGGGAGTACATGACAACAGGTACTTACATGAGCAATCCAAAACTTCATAACCATTCTGTTAATTCTACATTTATTTATGAGTAAATATAGATATATAATTTCAAGCAAACGGAGGATAAAGAAGAGAACTTTTACACTGATGCTACATAATCAAACAGCAATGAGTGTAAGTATGCTGACAAAACGAAAGAGGTACTCACAAGAGCAATGCAGTGCCCAGTATTGTTGTGAGATCCTATGATCCTTTGAGCAAGGAGATTCATCTGAAATTAGTTTTCATACAAGGGAGAAGGTAAGGCACATGCAGAAATTTAGGAGTTCAAATTTTGAATTGATATCATAGAAAGTACCTGACGCTAGGCTCTCAACAGTTCTAATAGGGGTTTGGCCAGTGGAGTAGGGGTAAAGAGTGGAATAGTTAGGCCTATGTTTTCTGTGGCTACTGATCTATTTGATTTAACAGGTATCACTATGTAACACCCACGATGCGGCTATATCTCCCATGTGTCGGGGCACGACTTAGAGGCATAACAGCATGGTAGGCATGTCGCAAGAGGGGTAATCTTTACACATCCCATGTACTGAAAAAGAAAGGGATAAGGAGTTGGCTTACAATCGCCACTTCACACAATACATAAATATATCATACATCATCCAGAATACAATCAAGGTCCGACTACGGAACCAAAATAAAGAAAGACAACCCCAAATGCTAGATCCCCGATCGCCCCAACTGGGCTCCTCTACTGATCATCCGGAAAGGAAACATAGTAACGGCCCAAATCCTCGTCGAACTCCCACTTGAGTTCGGTAGCATCCCCTGCACTAGCATCGTCGGCACCAGCATCTGTTTGGAAGTATCTGCGAGTGACGAGGACTCTGCAATCTCACACCCTCGCAATCAAGACTATTTAAGCTTAAAGGAAGGAAAGGGGTAGTGAGGTGGAGATGCAGCAAGCATTAGCATATATGGTGGCTAACTTACGCAAATGAGACCGAGAAGAGAAACAAAGCACGATCGAGAAGCTAAAAGTGATCAAGAAGTGACCCTGAAGCTACTTACGTTCAAGCATAACACGAGACCATGTTCTCTTCCCAGACTCCGCCGAAAAGAGACCATCATGGCTACAAACGCGGTTGATTCATTTTACTTAAGTTAAGTTTCAAGTTTACGACAACCGGACATTAACAAACTCCCATCTGCCCATAACCGCGGGCATAACTTCCAAAAGTTCAAAACCCTCCAGGGGTGTCCCAACTTAGCCCATCACAAGCTCTCATGGTCAACGAAGGATATTCCTTCTCCCAGGAAGACCCGATCAGACTCGGAATCCCGGTTACAAGACATTTCGTCAATGGTAAAACAAGACCAGCAAAGCCACCCGAATGTGGCGACAAATACCGATAGGACCTGCACATATCTCGTTCTCAGGGCACACCGGATAAGCAATCCGTACAACTAAAACCAAACCTCAAGTTTCCCCGAGGTGGTGCTGCAAGGGGCTCTAGTTTGGACCAACACTCACAGGAGCACTTGCCCGGGGGTTTAAAATAAAGATGACCCTTGAGTCCGTGGAACCCAAGGGAAAAAGGCTTAGGTGGCAAATAGTAAAACAAAGGTTGGGCCTTGCTGGAGGAGTTTTATTCAAGGTGAACTGTCAAGGGGTTCCCATAACACCCAACCACGTAAGGAACTCAAAATCAAGGAACATAACACCGGTATGACGGAAACTAGGGCGGCAAGAGTGGAACAAAACACCAGGCATAAGGCCGAGCCTTCAACCCTTTACCTAGTATATAGATGCATTAAAGTAAACAATATATAATAATGATATCCCAACAATATCCATGTTCCAACATGGAACAAACTTCAACTTCACCTGCAACTAGCAACGCTATAAGAGGGGCTGAGCTAAGTGGTAACATAGACAAACAACGGTTTGCTTGGAAAGGTTGGTTAGAGGCTTCACATGGCAATATGGGAGGCATGATATAACAAGTGGTAGGTATCGCGGCATAGCAATAGAGCGAACAGCTAGCAAGCAAAGATAGAAGTGATTTCGAGGGTATGGTCATCTTGCCTGCAAAATTCTCAGAGTTGACAAAAGCTTGATCCTTGTTAGCGTACTAAACGGGTTCCTCGATCATGTACTCGTATCCCGGTTCTACCCAAAGCAAGAGCACAAGCAAAGGACCAACAATAAATCACGGCGAAATGCACAAACAACATGATGCAATACATGACATGATATGCGAGATGTGATATGCAATGCATATGCGTGCTCCGGAAGGAAAAGATTGAACCAGGCATCAACCTGGCAAACCAAGTGTGCCGCTCGAAAGATGAGATGATTTCGGTCGAAATTGATATAAAGATCACCGGAATCGGATGCACGGTTTGCAAATGGCAAGCAAAACAAGAATGGCATAATTCTGTGATTAACAGCACAATGCCAAATAGAATGCAACAAGAAACTAAGCTACTGCACTCCAACATAAAAAAATCACATGGCAATGATCTACTCAAGATTCCTGACAAAAGATGAACACTGAGCTACGGCTAAAACACACTAGAACATGTTCAAACAAGCATGGAAAAGAGTTATTTGGCCGTTTTGGAGGGGTGTTGGGCTCCAACACAGCCGAGGCCTTCACGGTTACCCGGTTAACCGTTGGAGTACCAAATGGACTCCAAATGACACAAAATTTGACAGGCGGTCTACCGGTGGTGTACCAAGGCCGCTTGGAAAATCTTGGTCCATTCCGAAAAAGTTTAACACCCGCTCATGAGAAGAGACAAAAGGGGACGCCGGAGGACGTAGGAGTGTCGGATTGCAAAACGGACAACGGGGAAAATGCTCGGATGCATGAGACGAACACGTATGCAAATGAGATGCACATTATGACATGATATGAAATGTGTGACATGAACAAAATGCAAAACAAAGACAAAACCCAACCACGAAGGGAAAATCATAACTTAAAGCCAGAAAAGGCAAGAGTCAGAGTACAAATATGGCAAGTTACATCCGGGGCGTTACAACACTCCACCACTATGAAAGGATCTCGTCCCGACATCTAGGACTGAAAGAACTCCGGATATTTGGAACGAAGGTGGTCCTCGCATTCCCAGGTGGCTTCTCGGTCGGAATGATGTGACCACTTCACTTTCAGGAATTTGATAGACTTGTTGCGACTCTTGCACTCGGTTTCCTCAAGAATAGCAATGGGATGCTCATGATAAGACATGTATTCTTGGAGATCAATCTCTTCGAAGTTGATGGTGCGCTCAGGAGTCTTGAAACACTTGTGAAGCTGTGACACGTGAAACACGTCGTGCACGTTTGCAAAGTTAGATGGAAGCTCAAGTTGATAGGCGAGATCGCCTCTTTTGCCAAAGATCTTGAAAGGACCCATGTATCTAGAGGAAAGCTTCCCTTTGATACCAAAGCGATGAGTGCCTTTCATTGGAGAGACGCACAGGTAGACATGGTCTCCGATCTTGAAAGCCAAGTCACGATGCTTGCTATCATAGTAACTCTTCTGGCGCGATTGTGCGGCTTTGAGATTTTCACGGATGACTTTGCACATTTCTTCAGCCTCTGTGATTAAGTCATTGCCAAGAAGTTGGTGTTCACCAGTCTCTGAACAATTAAGAGGAGTACGACACTTTCTTCCATAGAGAATCTCGAATGGGGCCTTGCCCGAGTTTGCTTGGAAGCTGTTGTTGTAGGAGAACTCGGCATATGGAAGACAATATTCCCACTTCATACCAAAAGAAACGACACAAGCCCTGAGCATATCTTCAAGGATTTGATTGACTCGCTCGACTTGGCCACTAGTTTGAGGGTGGAAGGCTGTGCTGAAGTGAATGTTGGTGCCCATGGCCTTCTGAAAGGAGTCCCAGAACTTAGAAGTAAAGATGCTTCCACGATCTGAAGATATCAACTGCGGAATGCCATGCAAGGAGACAATCCTGGAGGTGTATAGCTCTGCCAGCTGAGCTGCTGTGATAGATTCTTTGATAGGAAGAAAATGAGCCACTTTAGT